>NC_085983.1:5322500-7722500 GCF_910591565.1 Cydia splendana
ATACAAAATACAAATTACAGTGTTTAAAATAATGTATTTCAAATACAAAATACAAAATACCTTTCAATTTTTTTGTTTAATCATTTAGTTTTTTTAACGAATATCCTTTCCTAAAAACTTATTGGGTCATTGCGCTAGTTTTCGTCCACTTGACGAAATTTGAATATAAACCTACATTGCTGCACAAATTTGGACTGATTTCAATCCTTAATGTCGAAACAAAATATATATCTGTCTACATATCAAAATTATGGACCAGACCAGGACTGGTCCATAAATTCAAAGTCGCTCAGCGAGCTATGGAAAGGGCTATGCTCGGAGTCTCTCTGAGGGATCGTATTCGAAATGAAGTTATCCGTCAGAGAACTAAAGTCGTCGACATAGCCCACCGGCCGGATTAGCAAGCTGAAGTGGCAGTGGGCCGGTCATATTAGCCGTAGAACCGATAACCGTTGGGGTAGACGAGTTCTCGAGTGGAGACCGCGCATCGGCAAACGTAGCGTAGGACGCCCTCAGACTAGATGGAGCGATGACCTTCGCAAGGCGGCTGGCAAGAGCTGGTTCAGAGTTGCCGCAAATCGTGCTCAATGGCGTGCAATAGGAGAGGCCTATGTCCAGCAGTGGACGAGAGTAGGCTGATGATGATGATGATGATGATATCAAAATTATATTTCGCAAATAGTAAATTAAAAATGAAATATATTATTTGCTAATCCGTCAAGTAGTCTAAAACTAGAGCATGGACGGAAACTACTGCAATGACCCTATACCCTGGCTGTTGAAGAAAAGTTCCGCGCAGAATAGCTCGCGCATTGTATTTGCCCTCGTACAAGTCGTACATTATATTTAAATAAACGTTCCATTTTAGGATTATAGAATTTAATAAAATGTATTTTGTAGAAATGTATTTTGATGCTTGAAGTATTTGAAATACAAAATACATGTGAGTGCAGTATTTGAAATACCAAATACAAAATACTTTTCCAGGTAGTATTTGAAATACAAATACAAAATACAAAAATGTATTTCAAATACGTATTTCAAATACATGTAATTGAAATACTGCCCAACCCTGAATATATTATAGTTATTTACGATACAAGTGAATTGCCTTTTCGCACGTGTATTTACAACGTTTTACGGTACTCCAACAACCAGTATTATGTATGATAAAATCGAAGATAACTGTCGTTTTAACAACATAATTATCACCATTCCGCGTGATAACTACAACCGTGCTAGGCCTAAATATGACAAGACAATTCTAATTAGGGTTCATCTTATTTTAGGTATCCCCTCCACCCTAAACCACGTAAAGCTGTCAGATTCAAATCCAATACTGCGTCCGTACCCCAACGTAGCCAGCAGGACTTTGGTGTCCGTGTATCGGCCCAGGGTCGACGAGTGCGGACGGCTTTGGATGGTGGACACCGGCCTACTAGAAGTTCCTGGTAAGATCTGTTATTTTAGTAGTAGTTGGTAGGTAGTAGTAAACTCTTTATTGTACAAAAATACATTTAAAAAAAGAATTACTCAAATCGGACTACGGATGTCATAAAAAAAAAGTAAGTACCGCACAACCGAATACAGAACCTCCTTCTATGAAATTGAAGTCGGTTAAAAATAAGGTAAAATTAGTAAGAAGTACAAAGGCGAACTTATACCTTTGAGGGATCTCTTCCAGTTAAGCTTTGTGTAGATGAGAGGAGAGAGTGACAAATGCAGCATAATGTAGTACAAGGTACCAGAAAGATAAAAGATACAAATATTTTTTTATGATATAAATTATTTTTATTAAAGAGAAAAGATAAGATAAAAGACATTTATCTTTTGCATAGTCAATATCTAGTGCATGTTTCCGCGGGAGTCCGCTGGATGCGGGTGGCGCAAGACCGGTCATTGTGCCACTCTTTGGGGGAGGCGATGTCCAGCAGTGGACGTCCTCTGGCTGATATGATGATGATGATGATGAGTGCATGTTTCAGGAGAGAGGAAGCAGATTCAGCCTCCTGCAATAGTCATCTATGATCTTAACAGCAAAACGCAGATCTTGAGATACCAGCTCAAACCTACGGATCTGGTCGACGAAAGGACGCCAGGAGGTAAGGCCTATTTAGTACTTAAATTAACAATATCTGTACTGTCTGTCTGTTACAAAAAACTATCGTCCTCATTCCACTCAAACGAAGTTGCTGGCAGAAGTAATTAATAATGATCAATCACAGACAATGCGATGTCTATAACACCTTACATCCTTAAGGACGACTCACGTTAGACCGGGCAGTGTCCGGGCCGGAATTTCCGGAACTTACTTTTATATGCCGTGACAGGCGATCACGTGATGCTTTCCGAAGAAAAAGATGCGCTGGAAGCTCCGGGTCGGACATGGTCCGGTCTAACGTGAGTCATCCTCTATCCTTACACAAATCAAAATATTTAAATCATTTGATGTGATTTATAAACTTTTGAATATAAAAAATAAACGGTTTTTACAATAATATCCTTACTAAATCCAGGTCTAACCTCCATAACGGTGGACGTCGGGGCCTCCTGTGAAGACACATACGCCTACATCACGGACCTGGCCACCAACGGACTTATCGTGTTCTCGCTCAAAGAGAGAGCCAGCTGGAGGATACAGGACGACAGTTTCAAGCTCGATGAGGGAGCCATGAATTTCACTGTTGCTGGTAATTATTCGCACCGGTCTAATGCACGTCCCATTTGTCCCTACAGTACGTTACTGCCGCCATACATGAGGCGGAAACAAATGGGAATAATTTATATGAATGCATCTATTCGTAATGGGGTCAAACGAGAATACACCTTAGTGTCACCCAAAGTCAGAAGCAGTTCAGAGTGACTCGAAGAGCTACCCAAAGAACTGCATTAAGGTAGTCCACAGGGCCGTATCGTACGCATCGAACGCAACGGATTTTACCTCCAGTAATCTTTGTCACAAGTGAGTCACTGATCCGTGGACCAGTGGATGCACTTGTGTTACTTTCTATACAAAGAATACTAAAATCCGTTGCGTGCGTGGCGGCCCTGTGGACGTCTAAGGTACCTTTAGGCTCATGAACCACGGTTGGTCGACTCTTCCTAATCACATGTCCTTATTTTCTATCTATAGCATAAATTAATACATTTTAGATACCATTCTTCATTACAGGACACGTGATCAACTGGCGAGATGGCTTATTCAGCATTGCGCTATCTAACCGGGATGCTACAAACAGCAGATCAGCCTTCTTCCATCCGCTGGTGTCCACCCAGGAGTTCTCCATCGACACGGCTGTGCTCAAGTCTTCGAGACAAGGGAACATTAATAGTCAAGTGAGGGTAAGGTAGCAATGATTTTTCGCTATGCATGATTCGGAGTTAGTGTTTTTACTTAACTAGAATGGGGATATAAAATAAGTTAGATCGTAGTTTATTGTGGTAGGTTGATGGTGTTCTTGTAATTCAAGTTAAGGTGGCCAGTGGTTACTGCTACAGCGTTAAGGATGACTCACGTCAAACCAGGCCGTGTCTGGGCCGGAGCTTCCGGCGTTTTCTTTTCTATAACATGATAGGCGATCACGTGTGCTTTCCATATAAAACGATGCGCCGGAAGCTTCGGCCCGGACACGGCCCGGTCTAACGTGAGACATCCTTTAAGCTAAGCGTATGCTTAGTTCGCACGCTAGTATGCAGCTACACAGTTCGTTCACGCAGCGCAGCGCAGAGCAGATTTTGTAGTCATGTAAAGTATAAAACGTCCTTTAGCTACGCACGCTGCATCGCATGGACATTCCATACTTTACAAAATCTGCTTTCGTCTGCTGCGTCGCCTGTGTCTCACCATACGCTTATGACCCTTATCCAAGAACATTTTAGGATATGAACGTATTTTTTTTTTATATGACCTCTCTTTCAATAGGGTGTATTACCTACTGCAATGTTCTGCCGCCAGAGTGCAGCACTAATTTGTTTAGTAAACCATAGAGTAACTTATACATACTAGTTAGGCCTTAAACAGTTTTTTGACAAGTTTTCACTATGACATTGATGCACCAAGGCGGTTTGTTTACAGGTGGTCTACCGCGAAACGCGAAAATCGAAATTTCTTTATTTGCCTCTCTATCGATCGAATAAGCAAGAGTGATAGCCAGAAACGGAACTTTCGATTGTCGTGTTTCACGGTAGGCCATGTGATTGACCTAGTGACGCATGATGTGTCATTGATGATGTCAATGAGGTTTGTTTACTGTATGTGCTAGTGGTGCCACCTTCGCGGAGCTTTGCCTAATATTCCCTCATTCATTATGTCCAGCTCCTAGGCACCAGAGGTCCGCTAACCCAAAGTGGCAGCCACGACTACCACAACGGCGTGCTGTTCTTCGCCAATGTGGCACAAGATGGGGTCCTCTGCTGGAACACCAGGAAACCACTTACTCCAGAGAATGTGGTGCTAGTAGCACAGGACCATGAGAAACTTGTGTATATATCAGGTAACCTACTAATCAATTCTTACGCATAGTAGCATACCGTATTAAAAGTGGTAACAGACTAACGCACCGCACCAAGGTCATTGTGCGACGCACCCATAAGTAAGAGCGAGAAAGCGATATCTCTTTCTCGCTCTTACTTATCGGTGCGTCGCACAATGACCTTGGTGCGGTGCGATAGTGTGTTACGGCCTTAAGGTTAGGTTATAAGATGGTTATTTTTGGGGTTTATATTCAGTTTCAGGTACCTACATTAAACTAACTTACCTATCTATAAAATAAAACTAAAAACTAATACTAATAAAATTAAAATACATCTAAGAAATTGGGCCCCTTTGGCATGGTGCCGAGGACGCTGGCAGCATTTCCCCGCTGTATTGCGATGCTAATACGTTGTGCGAGAAAGCTGCCAGCTCTTCGGTCACCGTCATACACTCCACCATGGAGGGACTCAAGTCCAACATGAAAATCAATCTTCCCATAATAACCGATGTTAATGATGAAGACATCAATGACTCAAACTTAAGGGGTATCCAGACTAGTAAACTTTTCTCCAATCTGATTAAATTTACCGATCGAATCAGGACGTGCGAAGGCAAACGCCAATTTGGCTGACATATTACCGATAAAATGAGGTGCGGACGCAACAATGCCAATTTGTGACGCCAGTATTTTTGTTCTGGGGCATTTTTTTCAATTTAAAGGGCTCGAATATCATTATATCACCATAAATCTAAAATTGGAGATTGACAACAATTTGATCAGTCCCGTCTGGATACCGCGCTTTAGAGGCTGAACCACAAAGTCACAGAGTTCACAAAAAAATGGCTACCAGGCGCTCTCGATGATGAATAGCCGAGAAATTATTGACTAGTCTCCAATTTATGAGAACTCTTCAGATGCATGAAGCCATAATAACCTCAGAGAGAAGTGAAGTCGATGGTTATGAGATGTTAAGTTGTTGATTTCTCTTAATTCACATTGTTGCAGATTTAAAGGTGAAAGGTGACGAGGTGTGGGTCCTAGTCAATCAGATCCCCCGTTTTGTCTACTCCACCCTAGACCCCAGAGAAAATAATTTCTACATTCTGAGGTAAGCCAAGGTTTTAACTGGCTAATTAAAAATGCTGCTAAGAGCTATTTAAAAAAAAAGTTGTGATTAGTCAGAAAAGTTTTTTTTGCTAAATAGTGGATTGTGTCACAAGGGAGCAAAATGACATATTTACTGCGAGGGCGTACAATTCTGAACGAACCAAACGATTCTAAAATCGTCGGGTGAGAATACGTATAAATGCCATACGCCACTTACATTGGTTTGTAGGAGAGCGAAAAGAACCAAAAAAAGAATTTTTTGTACCATATAAATATTGTAAATATAGTGGTCATCATAAAATAAAAGCATTTTCACCACACTAGCTCGGAAAGGCTTACTTTGCACTTCAAAAACTGATAGCAAAGTTGCATTTTATTCACACGTGAGGCAAAGTAATCAAATGCAAATTTTGAATTGTTTTCTTATGTTTTCTGGTAGAATTAACTTTTAAATGATGATTTTGGATGATAAATATTTAATAACAGTCATTTGGATTTGATTTGGTTTGATTGTGTTTGATATTTTACATTTAATATTTGCTTCGGGTTGGTGTGGTGAAAAATTTTGTGTTTCACTCGGGGGCAAATTTTGTTTAACTCTCGTGCTTTGAAACCCTCGCAACGCTGAAGATTCCATTTTTCGAACCACTCGCTACGCTCGTGGTTCAATTTTGGAATCTTTCGCTTGCTCGGGTATCAATATTAGCACGAGCGGTTAAACAACAACTTTGCCCCCTTGTAAAACAAATAACTATTTTAATATTGCCATATCCGTTTTCGATGAGTAAGGCCTCATACTAACGAGCGCTTTTTCAACGCGCGTTAAAAAAGCGCTTGAATCCGTCGACACGCTAAATTCGATTTAACGACCAAGGCTTAAAGTCGAAAATCCAACAACGCTTGATAAAAAGCGCCACTGCTGTCGTGTGAATAAATACACATGTATCCATTTGTGTCATTCAAACGCTTTTTTAACGCGCGTTGTAAAAGCGCCCGTGGGAATGGGGGCTAAATGTTAACCGTACAATGTATGATATGACACAAAAGTGTTGGATATGTCACACTTTTGTGATAATTTTCTGTTAAAAGAGTGTAATTATCCTATAGCAAAATGCGGATATGGCACAACATTTTTCAAAAATAGTTTTTTAGGGTTCCGTCCCCAAAAGGTAAAACGGAACCCTATTACTAAGACTTCGCTGTCCGTCCTTCCGTCCGTCTGTCTGTCTGTCACCATGCTGTATCTCACGAACCGTGATATAAATTTTCACAGATGACGTATTTCTGTTGCCGCTATAACAACAAATACTAAAAACAGTATAAAATAAAGATTTAAATGGGGCTCCCATACAACAAACGTGATTTTTGACCAAAGTCAAGCAACGTCGGGCGTGGTCAGTACTTGGGTGGGTGACCGTTTTTTTTTTGCATTTTATTTCCGTTTTTTTTTCATTATGGTACGGAACCCTTCGTGCGCGAGTCCGACTCGCACTTGCCCGGTTTTTTCAAAAACCGATTACCGTCAATTATAGCATATTTTTTGTTATTTCAGGAATTATTAAAAAACGATTTTGCCAAAAATGGACATGGCACAAACGTATTCTCAACCGGCGAAATCGTAACGCGTAAAAGAGAATCCTGAGCGTAGTGAGGTATTCAAGTGTTAACGCCCAAGATGGATATAATTTTGCTAAAATGTGATTCTTACTGACTGACATGTTGTGTTTGCCAGACTATAATCACACTATAATAATATATAGCTTTGTCAGTAGAATAAGACGGGACATTTGAAAAACGTAGGCGCAAAGTAGGTACCAGTTAACCTAATCGTCCAAACAAATCTTGAATTTCGCGCCTCTTTTACTGTCAAAGTTGGCTTGAAAGAGTGTACCAAAGAGAGAGTGTACTTTCAAAATGAAGGTTTTTATGTTCAAAATGAATTATAAAAATACTTTTTTTTTCAGAGGGAGAGTACAAGATCTGATCAAGAACACGAAGTGCGCGTGATTTTAAGTAATAAATAAAACATAATTTTAATAGATAACATTTTTATTTCATTTCTAAGAAATCGAAATTTATATTATAAGAATGCCGTAAATCAAAATTAAATATAAGTACTTTACTATTTATTTGTTTGCCACAATACACACAGAAAATACAAATAGGTAATAAAATGAAGAAAAAGAAACAGATAATACCAAATCCAAAAATAGAAACACAATTTTTTACAAAATTGAAATAGAAAGAAAAATTACATTGAAATACCGTTCCATTTTGTCAGTCAGTATAAAGCCCCCTCCAGACTATGCGCGTGAACCGCGGGCGAAGCCGCGAACGCGAGTGTGGAGTCGATTTCGCTGTCCGCGAAAATCGACTACACACTTGCGTTCGCGGCTTCGCCCGCGATTCACGCGCATAGTCTGGAGGGGGCTTAAGAACCAGGAAAACCATACCGCCACCATACCATGGTGTACCATGTTTATTGCAAATAAATGAAATGAAATGATATTATACCCATCCTTTTCTTTTGGGTGCTATTACTAGTTTCAAGACAAAGATAGTATGATTCTCTCTGTCTTATGTTTGAAATGAAACAGTCCTTTGACAAACTATACACATGACAACAACGCTATAAAGCCGTAACAGACGGGCGTACACTACTGTGATTTTAGCTTTAGTCCGGCCAGCATTTCTCTTTCTCTCTCTCACTTAGGCCTCATTCAACGAGCGCTTTTTCACCGCGCGTTAAAAAAGCGTTTGAATGACACAAATGGATACGTGTGTATTTATTCACACGATGGCGATGGCGCTTTTAATCAAGGTGTCCTTGGAATTTCGACTTTAAACCTTGGTCGTTAAATCGAATTTGGCGTGCGGACAGATTCAAGTGCTTTTGTAAAGCCCCCTCCACACTCGTGCGCGAATCGCGGCGCGAAGCCGCGAACGCGAGTGTGGCGTCGATTTTCGCAGACAGCGAAATCGACTCCACATTCGCGTTCGCGGCTTCGCCCGCGATTCACGCGCATAGTCTGGAGGGGGCTTAACGCGCGTTGAAAAAGCGCGTTGAAAGAGCGCTCGTGAATGAGGCCTAAGCCCCCATTCGCACGACAGCTTTTTCAACGCGCGTTAAAAAAGCGCTTGAATCTGTCCAAGCTCTGAATTCGACTTAATGACCATGGGTTAAAGTCGAAAATCCAACAACGCTTGATAAAAAGCGCCACCGCTATCGTGTGAATACATACATGGTTATCCATTTGTGTCATTCAAACGCTTTTTTAACGCGCGTTGAAAAAGCTGCCGTGCGAACGGGGCCTAAAGCCCCATTCGCACGACAGCTTAAAAAGCGTTGCGTTAAAACCCGACGTTGGCGCTTTTTTACCGTTTCCAATATTTGTGTTCATATGAACGCTTAAAAATCACTTGTGAGTCGTAATGCCACGTACGCATCTCAGCAAAGCCATACTTTATTTGCTATTACGACGTATTATTTGAATATAGCTTGAATGTTTCAGGAATTTGTAAGCATAAGTTGACATTTTTAAGGTGAAACTAATAATAATCTTGACGATTGACACCAAAAATTGACACTTGACAGCCAACTGACAGCAGCGCCGGCGCTTTTTTAACGCTTGTGAGAACAGATACACGGAGTTCCGTATGCTCTATTCAATTTGACGCCAACGCTCAACGCCGAAAATCGAACAGTGCTCGATAAAAAAGCGCCGCGCTTAAAAACCGCCTTCGTGTGAATACATACATGGTTATCCATTGGTGTCATTCAAACGCTTTTTTAACGCGCGTTGAAAAAGCTGCCGTGCGAACGGGGCCTAACGGACGTACGGCGGACCACCTTCAACTCTCGGAGTAAGGCCCCGTTCGCACGGCAGCTTTTTCAACGCGCGTTAAAAAAGCGTTTGAATGACACCAATGGATAACCATGTATGTATTCACACGAAGGCGGTTTTTAAGCGCGGCGCTTTTTTATCGAGCACTGTTCGATTTTCGGCGTTGAGCGTTGGCGTCAAATTGAATAGAGCATACGGAACTCCGTGTATTTGTTCTCACAAGCGTTAAAAAAGCGCCGGCGCTGCTGTCAGTTGGCTGTCAAGTGTCAATTTTTGGTGTCAATCGTCAAGATTATTATTAGTTTCACCTTAAAGATGTCAACTTATGCTTACAAATTCCTGAAATATTCAAGCTATATTCAAATAATACGTCGTAATAGCAAATAAAGTATGGCTTTGCTGAGATGCGTACGTGGCATTACGACTCACAAGTGATTTTTAAGCGTTCATATGAACACAAATATTGGAAACGGTAAAAAAGCGCCAACGTCGGGTTTTAACGCAACGCTTTTTAAGCTGTCGTGCGAATGGGGCCTTATTAACAATTAATTGGTTATATCCTCTAAGCTTCAACTCGATCGAACAGGGTTTCGGACCGGACTAATATTTCTGTCCGGTACGCCCGTCTGTTATAGAATAGATATACTCATTGACTTGTGGTGTGGAGGTGTCTTTCATCTGTCATGGCTGTTATTGTTTTGATTAGATTACCGAATAAATAAGTGTATTTGTGATAATACTCTTTCAGTATTAATAACGTAAGTGGAATTAAATAATATTTTCTTTAAAATCCATTCAGGTATTGTAAAACACAAAATCGATATAAAACAAAATACATTTTCCTTACCGCATATTGATGACGAATCGTTGCGAAATAGCTATTTCTGTGAATTAGTTATTTACGATTGTTTACTACTGATACTGCGATACCATATTACGATTTAACGGCTAAATTATAACAAAGCCTCAATTCGAGCCTCATTGCCACTTAAGACCTAAAAAATCTTATTAAGGAATAAATACGAAAAGATGACGTCATGGGGAAATAATGTTTTTCCTTATAATATCTCATTGCGCCATATAAAGGGTTTATAGGGTCTCTATTGTTTTCCATAAAGTTTTAAGTCACTCATAATATATTGTTTGTCCGAATTTTCGTTAGTCATAATTTGGTTTTTCTCAGAAACTTTTCAGGATTGCCATATAACAAACCTAACCTAAACTATCTATAGGATAACCTTGCGAAAATACAGAAAAATTAACGGTTTCAGAATTATGACTAATGATAATCTGACAATCATTACATTATGACTTTCAATAATCAGAGCTGGGCACCGTTAATCAAAAAGTTAACTTCGTTAATTGTTAATCCGTTAAATAAAAAGTTAACTTCGTTAAACGTCGGAAGTTAAAGTTAATTGTTAATCGTTAACCCGAAATCGTAAATATACGCAATAAGAAATAAAACTAGGAGAAATAATCATAAATTTTACTAATTAACATGGTAATCATTACTATACTTGGTCAAGCAGATCTTGTCAGTAGAAAAAGGCGGCATATTTGAAAAATGTAGGCGCGAAGGGATATCGTCCCATAGAAAATTTGAATTTCGCGCCTTTTTTTACTGACTAGATT
Organism: Cydia splendana; assembly: GCF_910591565.1. NCBI lineage: Eukaryota > Metazoa > Arthropoda > Insecta > Lepidoptera > Tortricidae > Cydia > Cydia splendana. The sequence continues at coordinate 5,333,563 of NC_085983.1, forward strand.
TGCTTGACCAGCTATAATTAATAATAGCATAGCCAATAAAAATATCATTCGCTAGCATCTGCCATAAGGTGCATGTGCCCCTTCATGAACATGAGCATGAGCATATTAAAATTGTCGCCTGATAGCGACGGGCGTTTTGGAGATAAAATATATTTTCCCGCCGAAAACAGGCGTTCCACAGCAGCACTCGATGGTATACTGGTGTTATATTTGAGGCAGCGCGCGGCCTTGGTGTGAGTAGGTACTTAGGTATTAACGATTAACGGACTTAAGAAAAGTTAACGGAAGTTAACAAGTCCGTTACAGGTTTTTAAAGTTTTAAACTTAAAAGTTAATCCGTTACTCGAAAACTTAACTTCGTTAATTAACGATTAACGGATTAACGAGTTAATGCCCAGCTATGTCAATAATCATGTCAAACAAAGGGATCCGAGTGTTTATACTGTAGCCGGTTCCCGGTTGACTGTTAATCTGCAAAACCACTGATTAATGACATAGTTCTTGACCACCTCTGACCAGTATCAGAGATTACTGGCTTTAAAGATCGGAGACCCTCAGAAAAATTTTAAATTTGAGGATTTGCTGGAAGGTAACATTTTGCATAACCCTATTTTTGACTATATTTGTTAGAACATGATGATGATATAATGATGAAGATGAAGTCACCATCATCATTATATCAGCCAGAGGACGTCCACTGCTGGACATAGGCCTCCTCCAAAGAGTGCCACATTGACCAGACTCACAGGACATACTTAACCTTTGACTATCTTCTTGCATTTTTTGCAGTAGGACGCTTGAAGTCCTGAATATGTCGCCTCATGTATGGGTTTAATATAAAAACCGGCCAAGTGCTAGTCGGACTCGCACACGAAGGGTTCTGTACCATTATCTATAAAAACGGTCACCCATCCAAGTACTGGCCCCGCCTGACGTTGCTTAACTTCGGTCAAAAATCACGTTTGTTGTATGGGAGCCCCACTTAAATCTTTATTTTATTCTGTTTTTAGTATTTGTTGTTATAGCGGCAACAGAAATACATCATCTGTGAAAATAACAACTGTCTAGCTATCACGGTTGGTGAGATACAGCCTGGTGACAGACGGACGGACGGACGGACAGCGGAGTCTTAGTAATAGGGTCCCGTTTTACCCTTTGGGTACGGAACCCTATAAATGATTACTTAATAAAAGTCTGGTTGCTAATAGCAGTTGTACACTACACTTTTTTTAATGGTATTTCTACTCAGAAACTCATACTAAGTACGGAGAAGTTTTTGTCGTGATTAGTATGAGTGTGAACTAGGCTATATTATGCCAACTACTATGATTAGGTTTAGCTAAGCCCAGCTAAAAGCCAGGACTATCTCAGTAAGATGGTGGATATTCATTTATTTCCAGAAAACCTGAGAATGTATTGCCATCTCTGTCACACGGAGATGTCACCGTCTCACAACGGTAGCTCGGGACACCGGGCTGCACGGGAGCTTGTTGCTGCAGCTTTGGACAGACTGAGTAATCATCTTGCTGCTGCGGACTCAACTGAAGGTAAATAATATGAATAGTATATTTTCAAGCAAACCATGTTAAATATAGAATGTGTGAATACGAAAATTACAATTATATTGCAACTACAGATTAAAAATACATACTTAGACTCTGATATACATATACTCTGTATCTTTAGGTACTTAAATAAAAGTAAACAAATATTTTGTACATTTTCGGGTAGTTATAAACTTATAACATTTATTGATTAACCAACCAAATACAAAACCACTTAGATCCGTCACTGAACGACCTGAATTTAACCTACATTATTTCATCATGTAATGATGTAATGTCTTCATCTACCCTCAACTGGCTTCAGAAGCCATTTGAGGGTAGATATAGTTTACTCTTTTTTAAATACCCATAGTCTAATAAAACATGGTCTTCTCTTCCCAGAGTGACACAAGGCTACGTCACAATAACATTGCCACTTTATATAGCGCTATTGCATATTATTATATAGCGCTGTCGCATGATGACGTAGGCTTGTGTCAGTCACGTGGTCGGAAGAGAGTACCAGGCGGAGTATATTATTATACCATGTAAATACCTAAAGATACAGACTATAGGTAACATCCATAACTCGGGAACAAATATTTGTAATAAAAAAAATAGATGCCCTTACTAGAATTCGAACGTGGAACCTCCTGCTTCGTAGGCAGAGTCACTACCGACTAGGCCAGGAGGCCGTCAAAATGCCTGGTATATTACTTTTCAAACATGATGGGTAAATGGGTATGCTCAGTACCGTCTTTACCATAAGGGCACACGGGGCCCGTGCCCAGGGCCCCCATCCTCAGGGGGTCCCGAAGAACAGACAGTACCCATGATAAATAGATCATAGTAGAAAAATGTTAGTTCAATTTGCTTTCTTTACTTTCCAAAAGGGCCCCAAATTCTTATGTGCCCAAGGGCCCCAGCATAGTTTAAGACGGCCCTGGGTATGCTGCCAGGTGTCATCTCCATACAATTTAAAATCTAAAAACGCCAAATCTCGCAAAATTGTGCTGAATGGGGTAGGCAACTGTCAACGGTTTGCATAGATGGCGCCATCATAGCTTGCCCCTTTTTCTATGAGATTTGGCTTAAAGGGCTGGCATCCAGGGCATTAAAAAACAAAAATTTGACACAATTCTAGGGATTGACGGGGCAAGCTATGATGGCGCCATCTGCTAAATACTTCGACAGCCCAACCCCATTGTCATATATGTCAGTGTACCCTTTGTGTTTGGAAAATAGTACAAAACCGTAGCCATATAGGATAGTGTGCATCTCTTTCTTAATATATGTACCGTATTTTTACAGTTTCTAAAGCATATTCCGAGGTGGAGACAGACAAGACTGCGAAGACTCCGGAAGCTGTCAGCTTCTGTGACACTTGTAACGTTGTGTATGCTATCAATGAACAAACATCCCACTACAGACAGAAGAAGCATGCCTTGGCAGTGCTCAATGAGCAGGTAAAGAAAGTCCCCCCCCCCCCCCCCTCCCATCTTGCAACTCAAAAAGCGCCATCTAGAGTTAGCTTTCCTATTATTCCATCTCCCATTTTACCACAGAAGAAATAATAGTACTACCGTACAGAAAGGACACTTCCTACAAACCCGAAGTCTGACAGCGGTTCAGGGTCGAATCATGCTATCTCTTTCTAATACATGGCACTATCCCTTTCGGCTTTTTAGGGTTGTCAAAAATCAAGTGATTATCTTATCTGTGGTCGTGCACTCAAAAGGAAGTCACGTGGTGCCAACCCTAAAAATTGCTCGGAGCAATGCAAAGCCGAGCGGAGCCGAGTTCGACCGAAGTCAGGAGTGTCTCTCCACTGATTTTACTAGGAAAATAACTTACGGTCAATGTGGCTAATTTCGTCATAGGGGTTATTCCGTCCACTAGCGTTTTTCTCGAACAACGAACAACATTGACTGTATTGAAAATAAATTATTTTTCACGATGCATGAAATAAAGCACCAGAAGATTAAAAGAAAAACGTAGACAACAGTTATATAGAAATATAAATAGTTTATTCGTGGCATTAAAATAGGTAACAGACAAAAGAGAAAAAACCGGGCAAGTGCGAGTCGGATTCGCGCACGAAGGGTACGGAACCATAATGAAAAAAAAAACCGAAATAAAATGCAAAAAAAAAACGGTCACCCATCCAAGTACAGACGCCCGACGTTGCTTAACTTTGGTCAAAAATCACGTTTGTTGTATGGGAGCCCCATTTAAATCTTTATTTTATTCTGTTTTTAGTATTTGTTGTTATAGCGGCAACAGAAATACATCATCTGTGAAAATTTCAACTGTCTAGCTATCACGGTTCGTGAGATACAGCATGGTGACAGACAGACGGACGGACGGACGGACAGCGAAGTCTTAGTAATAGGGTCCCGTTTTACCCTTTGGGTACGGAACCCTAAAAAAGAGGAACAATAATAAAACTTACACTTAACATTACAACACATATAGATGATATTTAGACACAATTTCTGTTTCTCAACCCGTCATCATCATTCTCTTGCCCTTGTCCCATTCACTTGGGGTCGGCGCAGCATGTCTTTCTCTTCCACACCTCTCTGTCGCCCGTCATTTCATCATTCACTTGCGTTCGTTTCATATCATCTCTCACACAGTCCATCCACCTTTTCCTCGGTTTTCCTTTCCTCGTACTTCCCTCCACATTCATTCGTAATACCTTTCTCGTCACATGACTTTCATCCCTCCGCATCACATGCCCGTACCATGCTAGGCGATTTGCCCTTACTTTTTCTGTTATGGGTGCAACTTTCAGGCTTCCTCTTATAAAACTATAAAGAGTAAATAATTTGATTGTGACGTCACATGCTAGTGTTTCATATAAATTCCATAGTAGCAAAATCGTTTTGACAGTTCGAAAAAAGATACTGATTTGACTAGTAGACAAATACCTTATTGCTTTTAGTTTCCTATAATTGAAAATCAAAGAAATATACGCTCGTGGACGGAATAGCCCTTATGATGGAATTAGCCCCATTTACCTTACCTAATACATTTATGTTTTCAAGCTTTTTGCAAAATTACATTTTTTATTATAAGCTGTATTTTTTTAGGCGTTTGAAGAGCTTGTACAAGCATATATCGGCGAGGAACCGAAATCGGAGACACCGAGCGAAGCGACCGACGATGTGGCATTTGTTGACGAGAGTGAAGGTATTCTGAACTATTGCATAGTCTATATGTATGTTAGTTAGTTAGTGTGGGTCAAATCTTGGAAGCTAAATTTGACCCACTTACCGATTTCCGATTTACCTGAAATTTTGCATAGGTAGGTACATATGTAAATCGGATGACAATGCAATATTATGATGACATGGGAGCTGATCTGATGATGGAGACAGGAGGTGGCCATCTGGCCATGCTGGGAACTCTGTGATGAAACAACGCAAACTAATTGTGTTAGAATTGACTTGATGCGTATTAGTTGCCTGTTGAAAGAAAAGTACCTATTGTCAGCGATAAAAGCGATTAACCTTTTCGACGCCGTGTCAAACACAAAAGCACGCGGGCGCCACGTCACCGAAGTGTCAAAACTGAAATTGAAGTTTATGCATATGCACGTAGGTCTATGTTGCTCTGTGGTCTGTGACCGATTAATCAGTCTTTGGCGTTGGCTGCGGTGCGGATATATCAGTCATTGGCGTCCAAAAGGTTAAATTAAATTATTGACAATTTCAGCTGTCAAAACATACACCTGTCACCTATGCGCGCTCGAAGTCCCTCGCGTGTTTCGCGCCGAGCACGAGCGCGGCTCGCGGCACCGCGCGAGCCGAACATTCGCGCTCGCCGCCGCTCGCCGCGCTCGCGACACGTTCGCGAACGCAGATAGATGTGATGGAAATAAGTTTAGCGGCAAAATGATGAGGAAGCTGCTAAAAGCGTATACTGGGGTAGTTGAAAGTACTGAAAACATAGAAGGTAAGTTCTTTGTTTGTATCTAATAATTTGACTACTAGTCAAATAAGTTTCTTTTTTCGAACTGTCAAAACAATTTTGCTACTATGGAATTTATATGAAACACTAGCATGTGACGTCACGATCAAATTACCTACTCTTTATAGTTTTATACGGGTTTTAAAATAGAAATTGTGTCTATAAACAACTACTCTCTACGTTTCTCTAATCTTCTGGTGCTTTATTTCTTGCATGGTGTAAAATAATTTATTTTAAATACAGTCAAATACCCTATTTTTGCAAGCTTTCTAGAAAACCAGTTGTGGTCGATATGCGATCTTGAGATCTCTGTTTATTTTCAGAACCGGAGCTAACCGTCCCAGAACCGGACTCAACAAAAACCGAACCAAAACTGACACCCAAACAATACTTCACAGACATCCTACCTAACCTGCCTTACGTTGGCACCTTTAACACCCTATACATGGACAATACTGAATTTGTAACCATAAAAATTGGTACGGAAACCCTAAAGATACATGTGAACAATTTAAATGGGTTATATAATATAGATGGGAAGGAAGAATATTATATGAATTGTAGACTTTGTGATGGGTTCTCGACGTCGACGGTGTATTATCCTTCGATGGGACAGCAGGATAAACTGCATGTAATGTCCTTGGGACATGTGAGGAATGTGTTGTCGCCTGTAGACAATGTGCATTTGATAAGGAAGGTGAGTTACATCCCTACTATAATATTATCAAAGAGAATAGAGTGTATAGAGGGTTATTGTCATAGTATATTTTGTAGTCACAGTAAATTTACTGCCATCTTTCGACACAGGATTAAAACTAAAATGTTTTTTTTTAGAACGCCATATGACTTTGAGCCATGTTCTTTCACTGATATGTGTTAAAATTGTTAAATATCAAACGGTGTCGCCAACGCCATCTAGCCGAGTATAGGCCATAGGTGTGGCGCCATCTATTCGAACATAATTTTTTCTTGATTTTCCGAGGCACGTTTTTTCCTTAGACTTTATTTACCTTATACTTATAAAGTTACATATGTGACGTCCCACGGTCAAAGGTACCTTATGGCGGGTATGGAGTTATGCATACCCCAGTAATCTACAATAAATAAGCTATCGATAACACAAAAGATCAACCTTCTAGGTTGCGTAGTTACAGAGATATGATTTTTTGAAAATAATGTTGTGAAATGAGCAACTTTACGATAGAGAAGTTTTAAGTTTAGCCGCCTAAAAAACTATGTTCCTGAAGTAAGTTACATAGTTGACTACAAATAATAATACCTTATATATCTGAGATTAAAAAAATATTGCGACTTGTTCTATAATGCAAATAGAAACTTTTGATATCGACTGATTTATGTGTATACTAACCAATCTCTTGAAAATAAAGTTTTATTTCATTTTCACGATTGATTGCAATGAGCTCTCAAGATTTAAATTTTATCTATTAGAAAACGACACTGACAGACAGTTTAAGCAAAAAACAATACCGATTTTGAGGTGAAAATGTATTTTCTGACTTTTTCATATAAAATCACAAAATTGAATATTTTTACTTTTAATGTGACACACAATCAACTTTTCTGAGCACATATGAAAGAAATTCTGTCATTCAAATGAAATAAATCCTAAAACCCCAACTAAATACTATATTTAACCCCTTATGCCACTTTAAACTTACATAACAATAACAGTATTTGCTCCATACATTTACGAAAAGGTACCTTATGGAAATAAATCTAATAATACATCACTACAAAATATCAATCATATTACAGTTTATCTTTTATGAATAGAAAATATTAATTTACATTAAACTGCCCCAAATTTAATTAGTTCTTCGTCATAATAATCTTAAAAAAGACCAATAATTTGTATGTAATGAAAAGGTACCTTGTGATTAAGTTACATGATGAGGCATGATGATGATGGAACAGTTAGGATAAACTAATAATATTTTGGGGTTAAGATGGTATAAATCGTCTATTTCTTATCAATAATATATTTCGGTTGCGGTATTGACTAGTTTTTTTGGGAATTTTCAATCTTTTTTCCATAAGGTACCTTTTCTACTAAACTCTGAGACGACATTACTAGGCTTATAACTAACTTATAACAAAAATAAAAACAGGTAAACAAACGTTACGCATTAAGGTTACAGATCACACATTAAAAAAAAATTGAGCATTTTTTCACCTCTTTACAAAACATTTCATATCTCCGAAACTAGAAACCCTCATAAGGTACCTTTTCCCGTGAAACGTCACATATATCTTTGATATTATTAATATATCTGTGAGTAGGTACCCGTAATTGGCTTTCTAGTGTTACCTAAGTTTGTATAATGTTTTTGTAGCTGTTGGTACTCCTTAATCTAAATAAATAAATGCGAAAGTAACAATGTCGGTAACCTCTTCACACTTAAACCGCTGAAACAATCTAAAAAGATGAAATATGGTATATTGATAGTTTGCAACCCGGGGAAGGACATAGTTTTTAATAATATTTTTCTTACAGGTTGACGATACGCATTCCATATGCCACCTCTGCAACCTACACATATCTCCGTTCGCAGTCGAAAACCACATATTAAAGGATGTCAGACACACCGCAGCTCTATCCGAAGCTTTAGAACGGGGGAAAGACTTCATAGAAACCAGCGATCACTTGAAAATCATGATCTACATGCCACAAGCAGCGAAGCCAAGTATTTTCAAAAATAATCAGAATAGATGGCACTTTGGTATACCTCAACAACCGAAAAATACGCTTTTTGGTGCCCAAAACAGTTTTGGGGCGAATGCTCAAACTTTTGGAAATGTACAGAACGCTGGTGCGCCTAATTCTGGTTTTGGAACACCTGCTTGGAATTCTGTTGGTCAAAATACTGGTTTTGGCAGTGTCGGTGGTCAAAATTCTAGTTTTGGCAGTAATAGTGCTCAAACTACAGGCTATAGAAGTGCTTTTGGGAGTGCTAGTGTCCAGAACGCTGGTTTTGCCAATTCTACTGCTCAAAATACAGGTTTTGGCAGTTCTACTGTTCAAAACTCAAGTTTTGGTAGTGCTCAGCCAAATAATTTTGGTTCCAATGTGCAGAGTAAAAATAGTCTTTTTGGCACTACTCAGAACACAGGTACTTTTGGCAACGCTCAAAACTCTCCTAGCTTTGGCGCAGCACAAAATAAAACTACTGGTTTTGGCGGAGCACAAAATAGCACAAATTTTGGCACAACACATAATGTTAGTTTTGGCGTAGCTCAGAATAAAAGTACTAGTTTTGGCGGTGCACAAAATGACGGTACCAGTTTTGGCGTTGCGAATAACGCTACAGGTTTTGGCGTAACACAGAATAAAGGTACCGTTTTTGGCGCAGCACAGAAAATTACTTCAAATAACGGCACAGTTGGCGTAGCTCAAAATAGCTCTACCGGTTTTGGCATAGCACCGAATAAAAGTACTAGTTTTGGCGCTCCTAATAATTCTCCAAGTTTAGGCGTTCAAAATAATGCTACTAATCTCAACGCGGTTCCGATAAAAGCTGTAGGCATTGGCGCAACACAGACTAACGCTACTAGTGTTGGCGTAGCACAAAATAAACCTACTAGCTTTGGCGCACAAAATAATACTAATCCTGGCGCAAACCAGAAAGGTACCGGTATTGGCGCATCGCATATCGCTTCTGATTTTGGCGCAGTGCAAAAGGCTATTGGTTCTATTTTCGACAACGCACAGACTTCGTCGAATATTCAAAAAGAAGAACCAGAGAAAGTCGTTGATAATAAACAGTCAAAGAATTTCACTTTTAATACGTCACAAACTATTGACACTACTGGTTTTAAATTTGTCCAAAGTCAATCTGACAACAAAACACAAGATATACAAACTAAAGATAAAAATCAGACAAAAACATACGGTTACGATAAAACACAGAGAGCTAAACGCTCTCCTCCGAGAAGAATAAATTATTCTTCATCATCGTCAGATTCGGACTAAGATAATAGTCCATAATTGTTTTCCATCGTATTTTCTCGGAAACGTTCGTATTTGTCATGCTACTTCAGTCAACCTCAGTACTTTTTGTACCAAGACTGACAAGACGCGTTCGTACGTTTCCGTGAAAATACGATGGCAAATAATTATGGCATGGCAATAAAAATGCCATAACAATCCCGTGTGGTCACAGTACATATGAGGTCAGAGCCTGCTGTTTGGCGTTTTGTCCCAAGCGTACTTAACTCAATAAATATAAGATGGTTTTTTCCAGAATTAGAGTTTATGGAATGTACCTTACCTACAGGGGACCCAAAAATATGATGACATTTTTTTTCTGCGGTATATTGCCGATAATTTTAACCATTTGAACTAACGTTTGCGTTTATATATCAAAGTTAAAGGAGAACATTTTGAAGATATAATACGTTTTGTTTTATTTAAATTATTGTTTTAATGACATTTTGGTAAAGACGTGAATAAGAGATATATTCCTAAAAATTGTTTGACAAAGTATTTTTGGGCCATCCTAAAAGAAATTAAAACAATTAGACAGTAATGACAGCGTTGTATTTATAATAAATGTAAGCTAATATTGATTGTATCACTAAAATATATGTTTTAAAAATATACTTACGGAGTTTTTGTCGCACAACAAAGAAAAAAAATACACAATTATCCAACTAAATTTCACGAGTATCAGTTGAGAAATGCGGTGTAACCCATATTATTATGTTTAATTTTTATTCTATTATTATATTTGTGTATTTATTATTGATTTTGTGATACTTATATTTCACATTATAAACATTTCAGTGCAGTTCTTGGTAATCTATGTCTTAACCTTCTGGCCTATAATGGCATCTATACCTTGGCATCATTGTAGACGTGGTTCAGCACCATATCGGAGGCCTGGGGTCCGCTAAGGGCTTCACAGGGCGCGGCAGGACCGCTTGGTACGGCGCAACGCCGGAACTGGGTCAAGGAACTCTGAAAACAGAAAGCTTGTAGTTAACACATGAAGGGACACACTTTTTTGAAGAAGGTGCACTCGAAATGTTCCGATAGACCCTTTTGAAATCTTTGCGTAAACCTTATTGGAATGTATGAAGGTCTATAATACCTACACTGTAACCGTGCGCGTCTGTGAGCGTCTTTGGTGATCTTTAAAATACGGTAATGACGTTAAATTAAGTTAATAATATGTGTGGTTTTCATAGCTCGGAGTACCTCGCGTTGGGACACGACTAGGGTTTGCTCCCGGGAAATACCGGAACCGAAAGTACCGAGAATTCCCGGGATTTAGAGCCAAGCAAAGAACCGGGATTTCAAAATTAAACTCCCGGTACTTTCGGGATTTTCGGGACTAACATTTCCGGTACAATATTTGATTATTTTCTGTTACTTAGCATGAAATAATCATGTTTTTAAAGAAATATATTTTATCAATCTAAGGCGGTTAGTAAAAGGAGTAGATTAACGTACCTTTATCCAGCCTCAAATTTTCTTCCCCCTCCTTCAATGAACGTCGGTATCTCTTAAATCTCTTCCCTTCTTCATTCCGGATTCTTTGAGTTCTAGTAGGTTTTATTAGGAAATCGTACAAGTAAGTAGTCTCTTCCTTCTTTTGAGCTCTGATGTCTGTCAAATCATAACAGTTTATTAATATTATGTAGAAGAGTTTATGTGTTCAGTGGCGGAATTCCCTTAAGGCCCAGTAGGCCCGGGCCTAGGGCGGCCAGATATTAGGGGCGGCAGTCTATATGGTGGATCCTGAGAAAGGGGCGGCTAGTACTTAGGTACTACACAGGGCCTAGGGCGGCAAAGACTGCAAATCCGCCACTGTATGTGCTACCTCCAAACAAACGCCGTGTGACGTGTGGTCGTTAAAAAATAAACCACTATCGTAGATTGCGAAATATAGGTGGGTTGTTTTGTGCATTAGCATCATTATGAAATCTGCTATAAAAAACTAAGTGCGGGTAGATCGAAAAACTAGCGCAGTACAGCTAGAGTTGAACCAAGAGTGTTATTTTGTTTACATTAGTTAGCAAGTTCCATAGAATGGCACTTTAGTGGTATCTACCTACTGATAATAATGTCAAGTGGCTTGGTAGAAAACTTATCGACTCACCCAGACGACCCCAGTCCTCGTCTTCACCACTACTCACTGCTCGCTGCTGCTCAATACTTCTCCAACCGTTACTAATTGGTTCTTTGCCATCTGTTTCATTGCCTAATCCGAGTGCTGTTAAAATAGACATATTTAATTCTAATTTGTAGACTAAGAGCCTACTGCCTCGAATATAAAAAGGTTTTATAACAATCCGCCGTTAGATAATTCATCATCTTCCTGGCGTGGTCCAGGCTTTTTACCACAGCATATAGTAGCCGGGGTCCGTTTGGGAACTAATCTCAAGAATTGACCTTCCAATTCAGCGGGGAAACTAATAGGCCTTATTGGGATTAGTCCGGTTTCCTTACGATATTTTCCTTTACCGACTAAATGACTAGTAAATATGAAATGATATATCGTACAAAATGATATAGAGCTAGACCAAGCTAAGTTGGCAGCGATTTTGATAGCCCAGACTGTGCAAGTGTTATTTTAAAAGTCAAACTTCTATGACACGATGACTTTTAAATAACACTTATTGCACAATCTGGGCTTTCAAAATCGCTGCCATCTTAGCTTGACCTAACTCTTATAATCATCGTCGTTCCGAAAAACTCATCGGTACGAGCCGGGGTTTGATCCCGCAATCTCCGGATTGAAAGTCGCACGCGCACGATCAGTAGGTAACTGCTATAGGTACTCTGTATCTGGTGTTTAAATAAAAGTGAAAAAAAAATCTACCCTCAAATGGCTCCTTAAGCCAGTTGAGGGTAGATGAAAACATTAAACGATCAAATAATGTAGGTTAAAGTCACGCCGTTCATTGACTGATCCAGGCGGTTTTATATTTGGTTGGTTTGGTTAACCAATAAATGTTATAACTACCCGAAAATTTTACAAATTGTTCGTTTACTTTTATTTAAATACCTAAAGATACAGACTATAGGTTAACAGCGCTCCACAATTTTAATTATTTTTAATTTAAAAGAGTATAGGTATAGTGTACCCTTACCCCATAGACCCATATCCAGTTGCAAATTCTCTTCCCTCTTTATTGAGCGTCTGTATCTCTTAAATCTCTTTCCTTCTTCATTCCGAATTCTTTGCGTTCTAGTAGGTTTTATTAGGAAATCATAACTCTTCTCTTGCTTGCTCTGGGTTCTACTCTCTGACAAACAATAACAATTTAATATCTGGGAGACCGAACTTTGCTCGAAAACATATAAAAACTCAAAAATGCGCGTTTTTCCAAAGAAGACCTAGCTAGATCGATTTTTTGCCCCCGAATAGCAATAGCAATTTTCATCGAAATCGTTAGAGACGTTCCCGAGATCCCCGAAATTATATACTCTTTGGATCGGAACAGGATTTTTTTACAAGAGATTACTTCGCTTTCTATTTACATCCTTAAGAATAGAAGAATAGAATAGAAAAACATTGATTGCTGCTTAAGGTACAAGTTGGAGCCCAGCGACGTGTCGCCGCGTCATATTGCTGTGTTAATTTGCTAACTGCAGAACGGTAGCGCCATCATACTTATGCAGTTGGTTCCGAGTGAGAGTAACAATAATACTGATCTGCGGTCAGGCGAGGCGACACGTCGCTCGGCGACGCGTCGCCGTCGCTGACTTTGAAGTATTTCATACATAGAAACCAGTCGTGTAGCCGCGACGTGTCTGTATTCGGAACACATCGCCGTGGTCCAACTTAATTGTACCTTTAAGGATGACTCACGCTAGACCGGGCCAGTGCCAAGCCGGAGCTTCCTGCGCTTCGTTTTCTATGGAAAGCACCACCGATCAGCCATCATAGGAAGGTACATGTCGGGCGTCTCGCCCCGGGCCCGGCCTGGTCTAGCGTGACTCATCCTTTACTTACCAATATGATTTTTCACATCGGTCGTCGGACCCATTGTCGCACACTTAAACACCTTTCCGCTGGAATCTTTTATTTCAACACACAGATCCGATGTCTCGGCAGGGCACGTATCCGAACATTTTGGAAGTCCTACTGTCCAAGCGACATAAAATACTGTAAAATAGAATATATCCAAAAAAAACTTTATAAATTCTAAATCTAAAAATCTAGTGAAACGAAATCTAGTGTCGGGTCGGAGGCTAACGCAGCGTACTATAGTTACGCAGGCGAACAACGCGAACGCGAAGCGAAGCGATGCGGCGCGGGGTGAATATATCCTTTGATACCTATAGAAGTGTCCTACGTGGGCGATCTCGTTCTCGTTGCGAACGCGAACGCCTTGGGCCCGCCGCGCCGCGTCGCGTTCGCGGGTTGTTCGCTTACGGCCTGGCCACGACATTGGTCTAAGGCGATCGGCGGCGGCGACCGGCGGTAAGTCGCAAAAACAATAACCCGGCGACGCATAATGCATGCCACGAGCCTTGTCACCGAGCGGCAACGCGCGCGGCGTGCACCGGGCGACCGGCGGCGGCGGCGAGCGGGGCGGCGCGCGACTCGAACATTTGTATCGGGCAGCGCGGGCGATGCCACGACTTTACGGCCTGGCCACGACATTGGTCTAAGGCGACTGGCGGGGCGGCTGGCGGCGCGGCAAACGCGAGCGACCGCCAGGCATGCCACGTACTTTCAGTAGCGGCGGCAGCGACTAGGAGCGGCTAGGACGTAGACGTATTTAAAAACATGTTATTTTTCAAAAGTGGCACTTCAGTGCATAGAATACATTTAATTGTTTGTCAATAGCATCTTGTACAGAAGAGAAGGGGTGAATGGGCTAAATACAGGACGACAAATTTATTTACATCTAGTTTAGTATTTTATATATTATGTATAGAAAGCACCCAAAAAAAAAGCGAGTACACAAGAATGAGTGTGGAGACGTTACAACATAATTAAATACGCGAAAGTACATTTAAAATTTCAATAATATACGCTTCCGTGTCCATGTCGCTCGAAAAAAAAACAAAATGTTTTGTTCCGCACGCCACCGCTCGATCCGTCTCGCCGCCTAGGCCGGTCGCGCCGCTCTACGTAGACGCAGCGTAAGATCCACTTCGGGTCGCTGAGCCAGCGAAGTACTTATTAATAGTAGTTATTTTATAAGATACACAAGGCGGATGAAGCCGCCCGGTAAGCAAAATATTGCCTGTGGTCTTTCTTGGTAGGTAGAGTCAGCTGCAGAGATAACTGACATCCCCCCCCCCCCCTCCATTTTGTTTGCAGGGGGGCCAACTATCTCTGTTGTTTCAATTATAATTTACGCTAATTTTCAACAAAAAAATCCAAATAAAATGAATTTAAAATTTCACGAATTTTCAGGTAGGAAAAGATTGCTTAATTAATTTACTTACTAAATATAAGGTATACGGTAATAGAGAGTCCACCCATTTTCTTAAGAATTTTAATTATAATGCAAGTAAATTAAAAGAATAATAGCCTGTTTTATTTGGGTTTTAACTAATTGACTTTTTAAAAGATTGCTTAATTAAGTTACTTACTAAATATAAGGTATAAGGTAATAGAGAGTCCACCCATTTTCTTAAGAATTTTAATTATAATGCACGTAAATTAAAAGAATAATAGCCTGTTTTATTTGGGTTTTAACTAATTGACTTTTTAATTAACTTTAGCGATAACTGTGTCGTTTTTAAGCAAAAGGTACCAACATGTTTTCAATAAGGCACTATTTCCGTTAACATTACGACGCTTAAGAATCAATACTGTCTAAGTAACAAATATTTTAAAATTTAGACAATTATGACATGCTATTCGTTATTTTTTTCTGCAACTAACTGCATTAAAAGTTAAAAAACGTCAAAAATGTTAGACAGTATTAAATCTTAAGCGTCGATAACAGGAATACAATTCATATTTCTGTGAATACAGAGGTATATAGGTATAGTATATTATATTAGAAATGGTATTTTATTTGGCACACAAGCGTAAGGCTTGGTTGATGGTAAGCGGACACCGCAGCCTAAGGAGACTTGCAACTCCAACGGTGTCACAGGGTCACCATAAATGTATTGGTGCGCTAGATTAGATTGACGCAATAAAATTTCTGATCAAATTGTCAATTAGATTATCCCGTCTGGACACCCACATAAATACTGACTTTCATTGAGTATGAAGATAAAAACCATTTTTTTACTGACCCGTTTATTTTTCAACCAAAATAATTTACACTAGATTATCACAAAACTAGGCGAACTAATCAAATTAGCAAGTTGTTGACACGTTGCGAAACTTTCACCGTTTGAACGCCAGCAAGAACGCTATAACGGCTCGGCCACGACATTGAGCGACCTGCGACGGCGTCGTGAGTCGTACCCGTAGCGCCACGAAAGCTAAATTATGTTTAAGGCGGTTATCACACTGCCACAGCATTTCGTTACGAAATGCGAAACGACGATTTCGCGTGCAACGACGACGATACAGTGGTGCGGTTTGCTCCGTATGTTAAATCCATACGGGCCTCGGTGTGGCATAGGTACAGTCAAGTGTAAAACTATGGGTGCATACATCTTACTCAAAAATATGTCCCATAGTTCTTAATTCGCTGACATAAGAGCTATTAAAAACCGCAGCACCGGACGTCACTCCGTAGTGCGGAGTAGTGTGATAACTACCCTCAATGAGGTTATGATATAGTTTTCATATATAAAAACTGTTAGCGCAGTAGATTACAATTAACCAGTGGGGAGCAAATTAGGCACATTTTACGATATAGTCGTTCGATTCGTAACTGGCCTGGAACGGCTAATCCTTTGTCTATTGTTAAGTAAAACCGCACATGCCATTATCTGCAAAAAGAGGGTCGTATAAATTCTAATTGTATCCTGAGGGCGGGCTAGTCCAACGCTAAAAAAAAACAGATGACACATTTTCGACTGGTTCTGCAGCGCTCGACTCGCCGCCACTCAGTAATTACTTATTCTGTGGTAGAGGGACCACACAAGAAGTGACAAATATTTTTCCATTTGTTCATTTTGAATCTTCTTGCAATTTTCATAGTAGTTGTAATTCAATAACCGTTTAAAGCGACCGATGCAGGTAGTAGCACACGCCGTTTTACTTAACAATAGCCAAAGGATTTGCCGTTCGGGGCCAGTTACGAATCGAACGACTATAACAGTATGAAAGAAGGCGAGTCCGTGTCAACGTTGAAACTACCTACGCATGGCAATAACTTTTACAAAGTACATTATATGTTTAACAAGCCATAGCCTACATCTTAAAGCAGTTGTCACCAAGGGCCCGCGAAAAGTAATGGCCTGCCTGCGGCCTTCGGGTTAAAAACCGGAAAAGCGCGAGTCGGACTCGCCCACCGAGGGTTCCGTACTTTTTAGTATTTGTTGTTATAGCGGCAACAGAAACCGGCTGTCACGGTTCATGAGATACAGCCTGGTGACAGACATATAGACGGACAGTGGAGTCTTAGTGTGGTTTTATAAAATCAAGCGTTTCATTGTAATCATTGAATTGCTGATCACATAAAGATTTAAGGCTACCTTCTGTGGGTAAGCCGGAGCTAAATTAGTTTAATAATTCAAGAGCTACAATATGAAGTACAATATTTTACAATGTGTAAGTTTTTAATGAGCCGTCATACAGTCTGACAAAAAGGAGTAGAAATTAAAAAGTGGCAACACTGTAGTGTCGTCCCTATCAAACCAATTTATAAGAAAACGGGACGACACTACAGTGTTGCCACTTTTTAATTTTATACTAATTTTCGTCAGACTGTAAGTTTCACAACTCTTTAAGTAAACTTAATAATTAAAAATAAAATATCTATGATAAACTATCATATCTCACACAACTAAATACCTAAAACATGGATCCAAGTGTCTTTTTTATAAATTAATAGTGGAAACAATTTTTGCATAATAATAAAGGCCTGCCCAGACGGGGACAATTTTTCGCCAATCTGATTAAATTGTCCGATCAAATCAGGCCGACCGGACTCAAACGCCAATTTGGCTCGCCGAATTCGACCGCAGATTATGATTGATATTACCGATAAAATGGGGTCACAGAATAAATAATAGTACTACCGTACAGAAAGGACACTTCCTACAAACCCGAAGTTTGACAGCGATTCAGGGTCGAATCATGCTATCCCTTTCTAATATATAGCACTATCCTTTTCGGCTATTTAGGGTTGTCAAAATTCAAGTGATTATCTTATCTGTGGTGACTGTGGTCGTGCACGCACAAGGAAGTCAAGTGGTGCCAACCCTAATAATTGCTCGGAGCAATGCCGAGCCGAACGGAGCCGAGTTCGACCGAAGTCAGGAGTGTCTCCCCACTGATGGGGTGCGGACTGCGGACGCAAGAATACAATTTGTGACGCTTGTACAGTCACCTGCAATAATATGTTACTCTTCGGAGGCCCCAAAAATATCTGACACGCTCTAATGGCTCTACAAATAAGATCGTGTCAGATATTTTTGCGGCCTTCGTTGTGTAACATATTATTGCAGGTGACTGTACTCGCGTTTGGGGGCCATTTTTTTTATGTAGAGCGCTCAAATAACACCAATAATTTAAAATTGGTGAAAGTGGCCAAATTGGCGTTTGCGCGCGGCCGCACGGCCTGGTTTGATCGGACAATTTAATCAGATTGGCGAAATTTTGTCCCCTTCTGGAATGATCTTTAGCATTCAAACATACAGAATACAGTTACTTTATACAAACTAAATTCAGTATCTTCACAATGGCATTAGGTACGAATACCTCTTCTTCAATTAGGAATTAAGGGTTTTACACACATCCCATTTATTATAAAACGTTACAATATTCAAAACATTCAAAAATATTTTTTTATTATTTAGGTACCTTTGAAATGCCTAAACTTACCAAAACTAAAAACAAACAAACTCTACAATGTCATTCCAAAGGTTATTTATAAGAAAATTAATTTTATTACAATAAATGTAATTAAAGAAATAATTTTTGAAAAAGTAATAATTATTTTTTTTAGTACTGTCACATACAGGGTGACATAAAACGTGATAATAAAATACTTTTGTCAACTTGGCAAGAAGATCGAGATTGAAAGGTATTTTTAAAGTTACAGGTTCATTTAAAATAAGTAGCTATTTTTGGACCGTTAGCCATATTGTGCGAGGTGATTAGGTAGGTCATACCATCATACTTTGACGACCTTGATACTTTGATATTTTGACGACCGGTCTGGTCTAGTGGGTAGTGACCCTGCCTATGAAGCCGATGGTCCCGGGTTCGAATCCTGGTAAGGGCATTTATTTGTATGATGATACAGATATTTGTTCCTGAGTCATGGTTGTTTTCTATGTATTTAAGTATTTATATATTATATATATCGTTGTCTGAGTACCCACAACACAAGCCTTCTTGAGCTTACCGTGGGGCTTAGTCAATTTGTGTAAAAATGTCCTATAATATTTATTTATTTATTTATACTGAACAACTTTTTCTATGGGACCAACTCTGAAATCACAAAATTTTTTTTGGCCGTTTCATAGATTTTGGTCGAGTGGATGTCGACGACTTTTCATATGTGAAGGCCATTTTTTTTTGGGATTTAGGGGTTGGTCCCATAGAAAAAGTTGTTCAGTATGTCATTCAGTCCAAAAATGACCCTGTATTGTATATTAGATATTTTGTACCTTTTGTCAATGGGGTTGGCCGGTCGAAGTATTTAGCAGATGGCGCCAGCATAGCTTGCCCTGTCAATCCCTAGAACTGTGTCAAATTTTGTTTATTTAATGGAATTTTATGCCCTGGATGCCAGCCCTTTAAGCCCAATCTCATAGAAAAAGGGGCAAGCTATGATGGTGCCATCTATGCAAACCTTCAACAATTGCCAACCCCTGTACAGTCACATCTCATATGTATTGTATAGCGATGTACATCATGTACATTCAGCAAAACTAAAAGTCCTTGAGAATTACGATAAAGGAGTTAATAAACAAATCTAACACAAAAATTGCACACGAGTTAAACATGTTTGGGGGCCCAAATAGACCCCAGGAATGTGGGATGAGGCAGGTGTACGAGTTTTACAAAGAATCCCTAAATACCATTGACGTATTATATCTATGGACTGGTGTTGGCTTCGCGGTCAAAAACAGTATAGTCAACAAATTGGAGGAATGTCCTATTCACATCTCTGACCGTGTGACAACCCTGCGTATACACTTAGAAAATAAAAATTACCTCAATGTTGTCGGAGTCTATGCACCGACCTTGCAAAGGAGCGATGACGTCAAAGATAAGTTTTACGAAGAGCTCACTCAAACTCTTTCTAAGATCCAACCCAGGGAACAGATTTTGCTGCTGGGCGATTTTAACGCAAGGGTCGGCCGTGACTGTCAGGCTTGGCCTGGGGTGTTGGGAAGGCATGGTGTTGGGAATATGAACAGTAATGGCTTGCTTTTACTATCACTCTGTGCCAAATTTGATCTAGCTATTACTAACACTATGTTTAGATTACCCGCTAAATATAAAACAACATGGATGCACCCTAGGTCCAAGCACTGGCACTTAATAGACTTCGTAATTGTGAGGCAGAATAATACTTCCCAAGTCCGTATCACTCGCGTCATGCGAGGAGCTCATTGTTGGAGTGACCATCGGCTTGTAGTTACTAAGTTAAGACTGCGTCTTCACTTACCCCGTAGATCTCAAGGAGTGAAACCTGAGCGCCTAGATGTAGGGAAATTAGAAGTTCTAGAAAGTAAAAAGATCTATGCTCAGGCAGTCACTAATGCGATTCAAACTCTAAATTATGATAGTGGTGACCCCATTGATACCTGGAATTTGGTTTCGTCCAGAGTAGTCGACACCGCCTCTCAGATACTTGGTGTTAAATCTTGTAGACGTGAGGACTGGTTTGACGATAACGACGAAACTCTGACTGAAGCACTTAGGAAACACCGGGCCCTGTTGCGTTTGAATCGTAGTGACCAAGCAGACGCAGTCAAGCAGAATGGAACTCTTCTTCGGAGAAAAATCAGGGAAGTAAAGGACAAGTGGTGGCATGACAAAGCCGCGCGCATACAATGGCTTTCTGACACGAACCAGTTGGGTGCGTTTCATAATGAGATCCGGCAGCTTGTTGGTCCGATAAAGCGAAGTTCTGTGCCGTTAAAGTCTTCCGACGGAACTCAACTTGTTACCAATAAGCTTGACGTGCTCAAGAGGTGGGCAGAACATTTTAACAGCTTGTTAAATATTGACCGTGCTGCAGATATGCAGCATATTGACTCGATACCAGCTCTGCCTACTGAACAAAAACTGGATGAGCCTTTGTTATTGCGTGAGGTTGTCACTGCCATACAACAACAACAAAACAAGAAAGCGGTGGGCGTCGACAATGTACCTAGAGAGCTATTAAAGTACGGAGGGACGGAGCTTCATGAGGCGGTCTGGAAGCTGTTCTCTAAAATGTGGGACGAAGAGCGAGTACCTGCTGACTTTCGAGTCTCTCGCATCTGTTCCTTATACAAGAACAAAGGAGACCGCGCTGACTGTAACTCCTACAGAGGTATATCCCTTCTAACTTCTCCGGGGAAGGTCTTTGCCCGTATTCTACTAAACCGCTTGATGCCGCTATCGGAAAGCATTCTACCTGAGACCCAATTTGGCTTCCGGCCAGATAGAGGCACCTGCGAGGCTATTTTCTCTATACGGCAACTGCAAGAGAAGTGTAGAGAGCAAGGTCAACCAATGTATCTGTGCTTTGTTGACCTAGAAAAAGCCTTCGACAGCGTGCCTCGCGAAGCTTTATGGGTGGTTTTGGCGAAACTGGGATGTACGGAAAAGTTTGTTAGGATGATCCGGCTATTGCATGACAACATGCAATGCTGCGTAAGTGTCAAGGGCGAACAATCAGAGTTTTTCTCTGTTAGCTGTGGCGTGAAGCAGGGCTGTGTGCTTGCGCCCACTCTATTCGCCTTGTACTTCGCAGTAGTAGTTCGGGAGGCACTACAAATTTCTTCTGATGGCATTCGTATTCGCTATCGCACCGATGGTGGCATATTTAACCTAGCCCGGCTAAAAGCGCGCACCAAGGTGTCTCACGCAGTCATAACGGAGATGATGTATGCAGATGACCTGTGTTTTGTGGCCGAATCTCCAGGTGCTCTACAACAGCTTATGTCGAGTCTTGATGAGTCATGTCAAAGATTTGGCCTAAAAATAAATGTCAAAAAGACTGAAGTTCTGGCCCTTGACATAATTGCCAATTCCCAGATTGACATTAAACTCGGCCGGGACTCGCTTAAGCATGTAGAGCAGATTAAATACCTGGGTAGCACTATTACAGCCAAGTGCCACCTTGACAATGAAATAAACTGCAGAATAGGAGCCGCTGCAGCAGCGTTCGGAAAACTTCGTTCCAAGGTGTTTCGGTCGCACGACATAAAGCTCTCTACAAAGGTTGCTGTATACATGGCTATTGTCCTGCCAAATCTCCTCTATGCCTCAGAAACGTGGTGCGTATATCGGAAGCATATTCGCTCATTGGACGGATTCCACCTAAGATGCCTCCGCGACATTATGGGCGTCCACTGGTCCGACCGTGTTCGGAACACGGAGATCCTTAGACGTGCTGATGTCGCCGGAATAGAGGCCTACCTAATGAGACGACAGCTACGATGGAGCGGTCACGTCTCCCGCATGTCCCAAGACCGAGTCGCGAAACGCATCTTCTACAGCGAACTGCAAACTGGTAAGCGAAAGCAAGGCGGCCAGTTTCTGCGGTTCAAAGATGTGTTGAAGCGGCATATGAAAAGAGCTCATATACAGCCATTAACATGGGAGACACTAGCTGGTGACCGTCCACAGTGGAGACATATTGTGCAGACGCAGGTGCGTGAATTTGAAGCCAGGCGACGCACAGAGCTCGACGTTAAGCGTGACGAGCTAAAGGCCAGACCACCTGTGGCCATCACGTATAATTACGTCGGAGGGGTGCTGACATGCAGCGAATGTGGCCGCACATTTGCTGCAAAGATTGGCTACGTCAGTCACCTGAGAGCGCACCAGCGACGCTCTCAGCTGTAGCAAAGCAGTCGCTGTAGCCGAAAACGGCTAGGAGATGATGATGGACTGGCCTTACGGGCACTAAAAATGGTACTAGTTCAGCGGTGTGACTCACCAATTCGAGCCAATCGCGCAGCCTAACGCAGCTAGTTGCGAACAATCGCGCGCGTGATGCGAACTCATCAACCAATCGCGTGCGTGATGCGAACTCATCAACCAATCGCGTTGTAGCGGTGTCACACCGCTGTACTTGCCCCATTCTTATTGCCCGTAAGGCCAGTCCTGAGATTTTATACGTCAATGCTAAATACCCACACATTTATGGACTTTGTATATGTGCAGGGCCACAAAGAGTACAGTCATGTAAACCCTTCTCGTCCCTGTTTATTTTAAAATGAGCCTATGTAATTATTTCCCCAATTATTTTAAGTTGTTACAAGATTTTTAGACTTTTTAAAAATGTTAACGACATTTCATCATTTCTCACTCTGAATCGTATCTGGTTCAGCAGGTAAGTATGCATTGCAGTTCAGCAGGGAAACGCAGCGGGGGACCTTTGAGCCAGGTACGATCCAGGGTGGATTATTTTAGATTTAATTTTATAATATTGATTGATGAAATTGTATGTATGTAGATTAATTTCATGTTATTATAAAATGTAATTGTACAAGTGCAATCTGATTCTACATATTGTACTGGCAGCAATGGATTCAGATAATACACCCTATAGGGTGGCTAAAAAATAACTGCATTCCTGTTGCCAGGGAGGTTTTGGGATTATACTGAGCAACTTTTACTATGGAACCAACCCCGAAATCGTGAACCACCGTGTATATAACAAATCAAATTTTGAAGAAATAAATAAAAAATAACTATAAAGAAATAAAAGAGGATTATAAATTTAAAACTGCGAAAATGACTGGGACTTAGGAGGATACACATTATAAATACAAAGACAGTTTCATATGTCGGCTGGGTACAATAAGTAATTTCTAGACCTTTTTTTAACCCAATCCATTCTAGGCATAACCAGTTGGTTTTCGATGGTACTGAGGCATAATTTAAGCTAAAATTTAGTCATTCTTAATGATCATCAATCTTTAACACTTTTACCTTCTGAGTGTCACTGTACGGCAGCATAGCCACCGAGGCAGTTCGTTTGAAACTGTGTGTAAACTCCAGCACTGCAATCTTCTTCGGCATCGCCACAATCACTGTATGTCCAGCCTCTCCTTCCATAACGTCAATCTGTATGATCGGACACATTGACAACACCGGGCAGTCATATCTTTCCATGAAGTTATACTGTTTCACTGGCTCCGAGTTGAACAAATCAAATTCTCCGTCACCAGTGTATGGTGCATAATAGATACGTAGCACACCCCAGTTGGAACCGACAAATGCGACATCACCATATACCCGGACGACTACTATGTCACGCAATGGACCTTCCGGTATAGTGTGGTTCAGGACATACATCCATTGGATGTAGACTCGCCAATCCATACGTTCTAGAAAGTTGTATTCCCTTAGCTGGTGCAGCAGATTCGAGTCCGAATCAATACTACAGGTAAAATGGAGGTCATTATCGTTAACTACAGTATAAATGTTACGTTGGAACGTTAACACATGAAGCATATCTGTAAAACCTAGACACATGACTCCGTCTGATGAGTTGGTTATAAACTGCTCAGTGAGACCACCATCCTCTAACAGGCATACATATATCTGGTCTTCTAATGTGACATAGTATACCTTGTTTTTAGCCAATATAAATGACTTAACATTGTCAAATGTTACATTTGTTTCATATTTAGGATTCTGAATCGCTTTCCTGATAATAAATAAATGAAGATGGTAGCTAAGTATGATAATATAATCATCATTCTCCGTATATCTTAAATAATCACCGGTAATGCTTGAGCGTTTCGATTTCTCCAAAGTATCAATATCATAGTACTCTATGGCTCCCTTTTTGTGAACACCAATGATCCCGTCTCGAAGTATTTTGAAATTTTGTATTTCCTCACTAATACCGGATGCTGCTGCGAACTCATCTCGCTGCTCTCTGGCCTGAGAGAGCTTCGACCAAAGAGATAACGAGCGGTAAATATGGAACCATAAAACACCAGGTCGCGCTTTGATTCGGGCTATCTTATAGATGTTCCTAAAGTCCCGTCTGCAGTGCAATCGCCATAAATGGTCGCTTCTGGACATCCCGTCGACTATCATCTTCCACCTTGAGCACACTCGGCGGCATGCCGTAAGGTCCTGCGCACTTAGCAACGAGAAAATGAACAGCAACACTTCGGTAGGCAAGTTGCCTATGTAGCATTCCATGTCGTATGTCATTTTGCTGATTTGTGAATTGGCGGGGTTGAACACTGGTTTAGGATCGCTTATACATACATTTTTTTAGGGTTTTGTGGGATTTTAAACCATTTTCGCATTGTTTGTCAATACTGAAACAGATGTACTGAAGGAAGAAAATATCGATCAAAGGACACAACTGTCACTAGTGTAGTGATATGCAACGCCACTTGAATCGACAATCGGTCGAAAATTTTACAATCTTGTTTAATAATTTTAATTTGCTGTGGAATTAAAGTAAGAAATTATATTAAAAAAGATTATTACATTTTACTTACTTTTCGCAATTTTTAATTCCTTTGAATGCTGAATTTTTATTTTGATTCAACAAATTCATAGACAAGAGAAAAGTCTATACAATGGATTTGTAAAAAAAGTGCATTCGATTGTGATGAGAATAGGCCCCCAAACTGTCACCTAAATGTCAAATCAAAGCAAACTCATAACGGCTCCTTTTATTTTATTGTACCCAAAACATAGCTTGTTATTTGAAACTTTATTTACCATGTCGGTCTTTAGAAACTTAAGAGATGCATGTATTAATTTCCAAGAGGATCTAGAAAATGATTCTACCCAGTTATTCTGTGCTAGAATCGGGCAATCTTACGATGAAGAAATTGTCAACAAAATGCAAGATTTATCATTATTTTCTGCCAAGTTAAGGCTTCTGCAGGCAAAATCTATATCTAGTAAGTACAGAACTAAGTAATCTATATCTATTACATTAGTACAGTAATTTTATTTTTATTTATATAGCCCTTTATTCTGAACATGATTGTTGGTTTTTAGTTTTGAATGTTTATATGAAGTCTCTTGGTTCAGTGTGCCTGTCGGCAAAGGCCTCCTCCAACTCCTTCCAGTATTTCCTCTCTCTTGCCACCCTTGTCCAGAGTGGTCCCACTGTGAGTATAATTTCGTCTTCCCATCGTGTTAATTGAGGGCCTTGCGATCTTGATCCATCTGTAGGGTGCCACATGAGAATTCTTTGGCTCCACTTCTCTGTTTTGCATCTTATCAGAGTCTCAATCTCAAACAGAGTACAGTAATTAGATTTTTATTTATTTTATGGTTTGTGTGAGTTCAACTGTTATATATAATATAACACAAAAGGCTGTCCTTAGATTTCTGAATAAACCTAGCAATAACACATGTCTATGAAAATATCATGTACAAGATCTAATAAAAATCATATGTGGCTTTCCAGCACAAAAGGGTCGAATCCTTATGCTTCAAGTGCAATAAGGATGTTTCCATCTGAAATTCTGATAGATAGGTCAATGCAGATGAAGCATTAGGACCCTTTTCTGATGGAAAGCCTCATATGTTCAATGCAAGTCACATAGGTTCTTTTTGCTAAACATCTTTCCCATCAATTTCTGAACTAATACCATTTCTACTATTCCACCTTCTAATTTACTTAATAAAGTAAAAATGCTTGTATCATTACAGTGGGCCCCGATCGCCCACAACCCAGCTCCGAAGAGGCAACAATGGCCCAGTACGAAGACACAGCCACATGGAAAGTCCTGGAACAGAAGACTGTGAAGAGTGTTACCCAGTTCCATGATGTGAAGAAGCTGATAACTACACCTGATAGCAAGCTCGAACCAGAGCAGATGGAGAGGAAAGAGTATGGAGATTTTTTATTATCATTACACCTTATAAAACAAAGTTCCCCGCCGCGTCTGCCTGTCTGTATGTTTGCGATAAACTCAAAAACTACTGAATGGATTTTCATGTGGTTTTCACCTATAGTTCGTTTTTTTTAGCATTAGAAAGAACTTGAAAGAAGGTAACCGATCTTGACATGTCTTTTAATTGAATAACGCTTTTTAAAAATCAGTAACTATTACTTATGAAAGCAGAAGAATATAAATGATCGTATTAGATTCATATTTGTTACATATTTGTCCTAACTTATTATTAAAGTGTGTTTTTCAATTAAAAGACACATCAAGATTGTTTACCTTATTTCTAATGCTAAAAAAAACGAACTATATAAATAGAGTGATTCTTGAAGAAGGTTTAGGTGTATAATTTGTAGTGATGTACCGACTATTGATTTGGCCGACTAGCCGACTAATCGGCGCTCGAATGGCCGATTAGTCGGCCGACTAGTCGGCTAGTCGGCCAGATCATTAGTTTCGTATAAGTTCAGGTGAAAAACAATTGTTTTGCTCCTTTGGTTGCGCTATTCATCATATTAGCTTGGCTAAAAGGTGTTCTCTACAGGTTCAAAGACCTATCACAAAAATCCTCGTTCAGTTTCTGTCTTTAGTTCTTTTATTTTACAATCCTGAGCAGACCGTCAGTACAGCTTGTAGGAGGTATTTTCAAGGCTCTATTTCCCGTACGTAGTCGCCAGTTAAGAACCTATCCCCTGTGGTCAGCGTCTTTACGAGCAACGTGCCCTGTCTAAGTCTCTAAATTTTGCAATAACATGAATAGTTCCTCATGGCCAGTCATGGCTCTACCATTAAAAAAAAAAAAAACTAAATAATAATTTTAAAAAATCGACTTGCACATGAAATTACACGAGAATCAGTTGAGATCGACCTGTAGAGGAAAACACCAGCCCACCAACATACGATAACCATCAAACGGTCAATTATTTACATGAACAAAAGGTTTCGTATGCATCCTGAATAGGTATTTTAGTAAAATAAACATAAAACATATGGTATTCTTTCACTAATAAAGTGCCGACTAGTCGCCGACTAATCGCCGACTACAAATGTGGCCGGATAGTCGGCTTTCCCGACTAGTCGGCGACTAGTCGGCGACTAGTCGGTACATCCCTAATAATTTGCTAACCCGTGCGTGCGAAGCCGGGGTGGGTCACTAGTTATAGAATAGAATATAAAAACGTTTATTGCAATTATGTGTGTAAACTTAAAATTCTTGTTATCATGATTAGACCATGGGTGACTAAATGGCGGAATTGGCGGATCGCCGACCTATTTAATTTTTTTGCTTATTTAATAAACTCAAGGTGAAACGGACCGCGATGGTCAATTGGTCATTATATTTTAAGAACCGGACCCCTGAAGAAACTAATTGGTGATCCCTGAATTATTAGACAGTCATTTTAACATACACAAATTGGTTACAGAGAAATCATCGCCAAGCTAAAAGAATACAAAGACCGAGAGGAAAAGCTTCGAGAAATCGAAGCGTTGCTAACCAAGGCTGATGAGGAGCATGGTGCGCTGCGGAGACAGTGGGATGAGGAGTTGGGAGAACTGAGGGATATGAGCGAGCAGGCGAGCGTGGATGATGAGGTTGCTGAGGGACCTTTGCATAAGTAAGCATACAGAGTTTCGCGATCAAAATGATTCAATGAATGACTATGATAGAAGACCTAAAAGTAGGGTGAGCTCAGCGGGCACAGCATGGTTCCAGTTTTATCGCCTCTATGCCCGTCATTTTCGCCCTTACATACTTGTTAGAATGTTGTTACGTGAGGAAACCGGACTAATCCCCATAAGACCCAGTTTACCCTCTGGATTGGAAGGTCAGATGGCAGTCGCTTTCGTAAAAACTAGTGCCTGAAGATGATGATCTAGTTTTAACATTTAAACTTAGTCGGTCCATAAGTTCTGTCACAAAGGTTTTCACTGATAAAAAAGCTATAGGTTCAGTCAGTCGCAGAGAGAGGTAACCCCCTCCTAACAAATTTCTATGCAGGGGGGGTCACCTCTCCTCACTCACATCACTTTACATTCCTCATATTTTGTTGTTACAGTAAACTGCAAGCGCTTATACAGAAGATGGAGATGATGCGATGGCTGATATCTCGGCTCGTGACCGCGCGGTGTCACTACGACTGGCTGTCGGACCCAGACCGCCGGCTGCGGGCGCTCAAGATGGCGCGCGAGACCAACACCATCGAGGCTTATACTGGGATGTAGCAAGCTATAAATATTTTTTTTAATATATCATAACTGAAATTTGTTGGTCTTTTAGTAGCCGGCTTCGCACAGCGAGCATACGCGCGAGGCAATTTCCTCGCGCAAAAAACTGCCAGTCGGGTTAGCACATGATTGGCGCGACAGTATCTCGCCGCAAGATAGACTAACGTCTTTAAAAAGACGGGTAGTATATCTCGCGGCGAGATACTGTCGCGTCAATCATGTGCTAGCCCGTGTAGAGTGTAGACGTGCCTCGCGCGCGCCGCCTCGGCCGAGGCACGTCTACACTGGCCGTTTTGTGCGCGAGTAAATTGCCTCGCGCGTATGCTCGCTGTGTGTGGATCCGGCTTAACCTACACAACATTTGAAATTTGGGACGCACAGGGACAGACAGATAGCTATAAAACTCCTTCTGTATCTGTCATTGGTTTATGTGAGACGGGTACATTATCGATCGATTCGATTATCGATCACATATGCGCCAGTAGAATTTCAATGCCTCTTCGTGTTAGCATTCCGATTTAAGGTTCAAATTAGATTGCACTTTCGGGAAATGTGACTTGTCTTCAAATAAATCATCAAAGCTGGATTAGTTGTAGACTCGCACTTGTCCGGTTTTTTAATATTAAATGAGTTTAAGAGCTTTAAATAAATTATATATGGTATTTATTTCGCTCGTAACTTTAATAAATAATAAAATCGAAAATAGTGAAACGAAGAGGCATCTATATCCCAGGGAGGAAAATGGGTACTACGTTTGAATGAAGAAGCATTCGTCCAGTATCCTCGTAATTACTTGCCCATTTTGAAGATAATTATATCTTTTTTAGTAGATTCCTTATGAATTTGGGACGCAAGGATTGGGATTGTTTATTAGTTGCATTAAATAAAAAGCATGAAATATCAATAACACAATTTTATTAATATTACGCTTAACTTCTACGCTTTACATAATAATTATGAGTTGTTTCCTCATGTTCGGTGGTAGAATAAGTGATGATATTTAATGATAAATGTTTAGCGTTCATTAGCCGGGTCTGCACAGAGCGAGCAAACGCGCGCTCGCGCAGAATGCGGCCAGTGTAGACGTGACTCGGCCGAGGCGGCGCGCGCGAGGCACGTCTATACTGGCCGTTTTGTGCGCGAGGAAATTGCCTCGCGCGTATGCTCGCTCTTTGTCGACCCGGCTATTTGAATTTGATTTGTAATGTTTTACAGTTACTTTCCACGCGTTGGATATTTCCACTTTCCAATATTTTGTACCTATTTCACTCGGCAGCAAAGTTTGTTTATCCCTCGCAACGCTCAATACCTATAACACTTTTTGAACTACTCGCTATGCTCGTAATTCTATTTTGGAATCTTTGGCTTGCTCGGGTATCAGTATTAGCACGAGTTAAATAACAACTTTGCCCCCTTGTAAAACAAATAGGCGGGTCCACACAGAACGAGCTGCTTCGCGCGGCAATTTTCGCGCTCGGTCCGTGACGTGCCTCGCCCGAGGCAATGCGGCCGAGGCACGTCTACACAAGCCGAAGTGCCTCGCGCGGCATTTTCCTCGCGAGGCGGCTCGTTATGTGTGGCCCCGCCTAATAACTATTTTCTGCTATTTATTTTACTGTTTTGTAGACGCTTTATAGGTAGATAAGTCGCCGACGGAATTGAAAAACTAATGGAGCTCTAAGTATTATGTATCCCTCAAAAGCACTTATCTGATACAACTAAATTCGCTGGAATGTTTTGAGGAAACATACTTACATATAGGAATGTAATTAAGTTCGCCTTTTTATACAATAAGGATTAAATAAATAAATAAATGTACTTATAAAAATATACTGAGAGTTTTATTTGTATTTATATCATACTTTTATAAATGTTATTAAAAATATGGCACTTCTTTTGATCTGATTGCATAGTATACGAGCTCAGGGGCCTAACCAAGTGACGTTGAAAACGCCAATCGAAACCATTCTTTTTTTATTAGTCTAATTTAGTGCACTCTAGCCAAATGCCTCTCCTAAAATAGATTGCGCTATACGTAATACGGCACTATACGTTTTGCGGTAACTGGATTGTCAAACGTTACAGTACCACAACATTTTACACTATTATTCTTAGTAACGACAATCTTAGAAGTATTCCATTTATCGTCTATAGCAGTGGTGGGCAAACTTTCTTCATGGGGGGCCAAAAAGTTTAGGAAATTTAAGTGGAGGGCCAGAATTGTAGCCAAAATTTATTTTGATTTGTGATAATCGTGGGCCAATGCCATATAGCCCATATTCTAATTATTTCATACGACCGGCGGCGGGCCGGATAAAATCCATTCGCGGGCCGCAGATGGCCCGCGGGCCGTACTTTGCCCACCACTGGTCTGTAGTAATAAATAATATTTTAATTTTAAAATGGACTTCAACGTTATTAATAAAACCGGACAAGTGCGAGTCGGACTCGCCCGCCGAGGGTTCCGTACTTTTTAGTATTTGTTGTTATAGCGGCAACAGAAATACATCATCTGTGAAAATTTCAACTGTCTAGCTATCACGGTTCGTGAGATACAGCCTGGTGACAGACGTACGGACGGACGGACAGCGGAGTCTTAGTAATAGGGTCACGTTTTACCCTTTGGGTACGGAACCCAAAACCAAACATTTTTACAATAACTTCCTAATAATAGACATCTTTTTCCTTTTACCTTCGCCATTTTCCACTAGAACCAGACCCTCAAAATCCCTAATTAGAGACTTGATACACATAACTTCATCCCTAGAAAGACCTGTTGGCAGATCAAATTTGGCATATTCGTTTCTCTCTGTCAGATCTTGGCACATTTTGCGTACGCCATTTTCGAATTCCTGTTCAACATCATAGACAATACTTTCTTTTTTCGCAGGCGTCGACTGGAAGGCGTTCTGCCACAGCTCTTTTTCTTTTACCGCTGTCTTTTTCAGATACTCATCCAATTCAGCCAGTGTTTTACCAATGTCTTTGTTTCTAGGCTCCAGCGTTAAAGCTTTCTTGTAATATTTCAATGCTTCTTCGTTGTTTCCCAATAATTGATACGCTTTTCCGTAGTAAAATAATCCTTTACAATGTTTATCAACATCTGACACATAATCTAAATTTTCTAGCATCGAAATGGCGTAGTTCGGTTTGTTAAGTTTACAATAACACATAGCTAAGTTGACATAGGTGTTAATCCTAAACTTTTTAATATTATCCTCTTGGAGTTCATTTTCTGGGTTGGCAGAATTGAGTATCAACATGGAATGCTGGTAATTGTTCCTGGCCGGTTTGTATTTTTTCTTCGAGAATAGCTTTTTCGCTTCCGCGTGCAAACTTTCAACCGTCTTCATGATGTTTTCGTACTTCTTCTGCTCTTCCTTCGGAAGGCTGTTGAACCTGAAAAATAAATGATGAACCATTTATTCTAATCCAGTACGGGGCCACACGGAACGACCTGCCTCGCGA
Source organism: Cydia splendana (assembly GCF_910591565.1). Classification (NCBI taxonomy): domain Eukaryota; kingdom Metazoa; phylum Arthropoda; class Insecta; order Lepidoptera; family Tortricidae; genus Cydia; species Cydia splendana. The sequence goes on from NC_085983.1 coordinate 5,365,945, forward strand.
GGAAATTGAAATTGAAATAGTGATCCAGTGGTCGTGGGTTCAAGCCGAGACAGTGAATTTTTCCACTTTATATCCATACTATAATATTATAAAGGTGAAAGTGAGTCAGTCTGTCTGTTACCTCTTCACGCTTAAGCTGTTGAACCGATTTAGTTGAAATTTGGTATAGAGATAGAGATAGTTTGAGTCCCGGGGAAGGACATAGGATAGTTTTTATGTGGGAAATCATCCCTGAAGAGAGTGCAAAGGGGGATGGAATTGGAAGAGTTAATGAATTGCCTAATAATTGAAGTAAGCAATGCGCGAATTAAATTATTGCTATTAGCATTATCCAGGCGCTATACCTACTTTAGCTGCTGTCACTAATTCCACGCAGACGAAGTCGCGGGCAAAAGCTAGTTATTTATAATTTCAGTATGTGAGACAGGAGGTTTACACGTGGTACTCACTGTTCAGGAGTGGCGCGGTCCTGGACGTCATACAGGGTGATGACGAAGAGCGCGCGCTCGGCGCGGATGCGCGGCGGCACGCCCCGCGCGCCCCACGCCAGCGCGGGCTCCAGCAGCACGAGCAGCCGCGCCGCCGGGCCGCGCACCAGCGTCAGCGCTATCTCCAACCCGGGGATCAGCCTGCCGTCGCCCAGCCGGTGTTTCTAAACAGTAGGGTATTATACTGTATTTAAAATAAATTATTTTACACCATGCATGAAATAAAGCACCAGATAACTATTAGAAAAACACAGATACGAGTTATTTTTAAACACATGTTCTATTTAATAAATCGGATAGAAATATAAAAAGTAGGTGAGTTGAACGTGACGTCACGATGTAATGTTTCATATAAATTCAATATTAGCAAATCGCTTTAACAGTTCTAAAAAAGTAACTGATTTGACTAGTAGGAAAATACCCTGTTTACATAATAACGGTTTAATCCTATCTGTGACAGGGCGGCGACAGATTAGAAGGAAACTATTCTCATCTATCCCCGGTGGGCCCAGATAGAAATAGGTACATTCCCATCTGTGCCCGCTTCGGTTACTTCTCATCTATTTTGTTATACATAAAGTTGATTATTATAGTAACTATGTATAACTACGACTATGACGAGTGTGCGTGAAAAAAGCGTGTGCATGAGGTCTATTAGAATATAGCGCAAAGGTCTACACCCTGCGTCTAATGCATAGGCCTTTACCTGGGGTTTCCCAAAGTTCATGGTGAGCGTAGAGTCGAAAGGTATCTTCTCCTTCTCCCAGTATGCTGCATAGTGGATAGTCACCTCTGCATCATAGGGTACTAGCGGGTTCTTTGCGTCACCTGTAATAATGAAAACAAAATTATGTTACTCACAACAAACATGTACGGTGAAGTGTTCAGTATAGATCAAAATATATAGGCCAGTAATATAGTTCAGTCTTTTTAGCATTAGAAAAAAGGTAAACAATCTTGACGTGTCTTTTGATTGAAAAACACTTTTGAAAAATAAGTCACGGCACATATGTAACATTTATGAATCATATATTCATCATAAGTAATAGTTACTGATTTTAAAAAGCGTTTTTCAATTAAAAGACACGTCAAGATCGCGTAGTCTTTTTCTAATGCCAAAAAAAATCGATTTATATATATAAATATCTATACATGTATATAGGAGTGAGGATGTGAGCCGTGGCGTTTATTTTTATTGATCTCATGTATTTTGACATGAAGCACTCCTGTAGCAAACCACATGAGTTTGAGTTTGATGAGAATAAAAGGCATAAGGTCCATACAGAACGAGTTGCCTCGCGAGGAAATTGCCGCGCGGAGCAGCTCGGTCGGTGGAGACGCGGCTCGTTTGGCCGGCGGCATTATTTTATAGATTACTATAGATAGAAGCCGGGAAACGAAGGGTTGCAGACCAAATAGATATAGACAAACTTGCAATGAAATATCCATAGGCGACGGTGGCCAAAATCGAGAAAAAAAGTGTCTAAAAATTTAATTTAGCGTGGAGCAAGTACCAGGGCCTCATGAGTTACGAGAAGGTATTGTTGACCAACCCGCCGGGGCGCGCAAGAGTATGAAGGTATCGCGGGCCGCGGCTGCTGTTAATAACAAAAGACGGTAGCGTTATTCGAACACTTTGGGGTCTCATATTTTATTCACATAAGTTAACGGAACTTATTTATCTTCTAAGTTACATCCCCTAGAAATATTCTTCTATATTAGACGTAACTACTGCCCCCTTGGGCATTTCATATTAAGTACATAAATGACAAACTAGAATTATTTAAATTCTGGTAGAGATCGCTTTTAATCGAAAGTGTATAACGCAAGACTTTGTTTTCTTTACTCGTATAATACTAAAATATTTTAGCTCTTTTAATGTCCCACCGCTGGGCACAGGCCTCCTCTCCTGCGCGAGAGGTCTTGGATCTTCATCCAGCGCTCCAAAATTTCGTAAAATAGACTCGCTATTTTAAAGTGCGGAGAAGAAAAAGTATCTACTCATGTGGAAGGTATTTTTTCTTAGTTTCGTTCACTGTAGAAAAATACACGTGAGGTCTCTTTATACCTAAAATAGTAGTTTGTGTTACAAGGGATCAAAATGATATATTTCCGTCAAGGGCGTACATTGAATCTTGAGCGTAACGAGGGATTCAAGTGTTAACGCCCAAGACGAAATAATTTTGATACCGTGTGACACATACTGCTTTTCACATCAACTATGAGGAAAATAAATAAATAATGTGCAAAAAAATTTAAAAATAGTGTGCTAGAACCGAAAAGTGTTAATTTGATCCCTCCTAGCAGGGAAGAAAAGTGCCACTTTGATCCCTCCTAGTAGGCTTGTGTCAGTCATGAACGATGAACTGTTAAGAATGAAATCCCATAAAGGACCGAAAGGAACTAAATCTTATTGCACGCTCATAATCGGTCTTTCGGTCCTTTAGTTCAGTGGGATTGGTGAGCGCTTGACATGAGTGAAACAGAAAATAGACTGAACGAAATGGTTCACACTGACGCTGGCACGAGTGCGAACGAGATAAAAGAGTGACAAACAGTCCTAAACCTGAAAAGTATGAAGGAAAATCAAATATTTTTTTTTATTGTGTCAAGCTTTTTGATGTTTAATCGTCATATAGTATCGTACAACTTGAATCGTAATTCAGCAGCCAAAGATATAAAAAAAACTACTGAAAAATCGATTCATATTCATTCCAGCTCTCAATGACCGAACTGAACTAAAGGAACTAAAAGACCAAACTAGTTTGTTTGACCGATTGACCGAGAGCGGAGCGCTCTCTGTAGTGACCGAGCAGGCACAAGCCTACCTCCTAGCAGGGAAGAAAAAGCACTTTTCCGAATAGGTGGTGTGAAAATATGATTGTGGTTTACCTTCTTCTAATACCAACATCTTGCATTCCCCGGTTGGTATGCAGTCTGTCATCTTGGCTCCTAGCTCGTCAAATGAGTGGTACTCCGGGCTGGACAGCATGCCATACTCTGTAGTCTGCTCCAAGGTCTTGAGGATGTCACTGTTAAAATAGTTTAAATTAAAATACTAATTTTACTTATGCTATTTTGCAATAGTTGATATGGGCTTCTGCAAATGAACTCCCGACTCAATAAATTAGAGACTGTTATATTGAGAATTCACCAGTAACAATGTGCTAGAGTATACGCGGAAAGAGAAGTCGTAGAATGTATTGGATCCCATACATTTCACGACTCTTCTCTTGCCGCACAGACTAACCCATCCTAAACTATTTTTATCACTCCAATACATCTGCAAATGATACTTAATTTTTTTATTAAAGGAAAAATGTTTTTTTTCTTAATTTTTCTTCAATTTCAAAATTTGTAGTAAGGTAAGGTAAATGTACTGGTGCTCGACACAGTCCCAGTACATGTCATCTTGAAACTTAAGTCATTGTCAATAGAGGTGACAGCAAGGTGTCATCTATTTGATCTATTGGGCATTAGCATGTCGAGCACTAGTATGTTTACCTTATCTGCTTGATAAAAAATAGTTAACTGTACACAGTTACTTCCGTACAAACATAGCAAGTTAGTTAAAACTTATAAAATACCTTTCTTCATCATCATCATCCACGCCAAACAAGTCATCGTTCAGAAGAGGATCGGCCTTCATAGCTTTATGTGTATTCTTGTAATCCAGGTCTATGCAGAACTCGGTGTTCGAAGTCAACAGTTCTCTGCAACCAACTCACTCATTTGAAAATGGAACAGAGTGGCATTACTTTTGTTTTATTTGATTTCAAAACAAAAAGGATTCAATCATATTTCCTTTACTATTGATTTCAAATTCAAATGGCTTTTTTTTGCTTTGTAGGCATAAGTGGGTGGAATAAGCTGAGGCAGTAAAACCTTATCTCTGACCTAACGAGTTATGTATTCAAAACAAATGTGGGCTAGAGGAAAACTAATCAAATACCTAGTGATGTGCCAATGAGAACATTTTCGTCTCTGAGAATTCCTTTCCCAAGAAATTTCCGGAAAATTTCCAACTTTCTCGAGAATGTTCTCTTATTAGCATAAATAAGTTATGAACAATCTTAATTTTTTTTACTGGAGTGAAATATTTACTTTTGTTAAATTTATACCTTTTGCCTCATATAACTTGTTTGGGCAATTTTGTGTTATTTTACTCATTTAGTATTATTTTTTATATTGCTATTTATGGTGCCAAGTATTTGTTTTTAAGCTTCCATGGTATTTGTCTAATCTCCTACACTAAGCGATTAAACAAAAGAATTCATCGCTTTTGCGACGAAAGGGTAAAACTCTCAGAGAACATTTCCGAGAAATTTCCGAGAACGTTTCCGATAGATTTCTCGGTTCTCGGGAACATTTCGAGTACGGCACATCGCTACAAATAACTGAAATCGAATTTAAACTGTTGTGAGACTACTGTTGTGTAGGTGCTGTGTTTAATTAACTGAAAGCTTTATCATATAGCAAGTAGAAATCAATAGTAGTTTAAGCTCATTTAAATTTATAAAAACCATAGAATTAATATAGAGCGCGAATTTTATATCTGTGATAAAAACACTTACTTGAGGTTTATTCCTTTTGAGAACTGAATGGGTTCTTCCAAAGCATCTGCTACATTGTTAGCTTCGTCCATTGTGAAATGATAAATAGATGTTTATTTTAACAAACTATTATCTTATCTTACCAAAATAAAATTACATCTGACCATGGGCATGGAGTAGTTTCTGACCTTAATACCTTTTGCAGCTTTTGACTTGACAGTGACAGTTGTATTCCGAGGTGTGTTCAAAGTCATCCCTAGTATAACCGATTGTCGGATAAAAATGATTGCCGTTAACCACTTGCTCGTTATAGAAAATCCGAAGTAAAATAAAATTTTATTGCTATTTGTGTCCTGGTTAAGAAACATTAAATAATTATTATCGGTTGTATTGTAATCAACGAAACTTATATGTAATTTGTGAATGTCACAGGGTATCCGAAATACATAATAGAGCAACAGTCAAGTTCACTTCACTCATATCATTCATTCAAACAGAATATAACCGATTAACCACTACGTTTTAAAAGGCAGGACTCCCATACTATCGAATGGAATTAGTTTGCATGGCAAATCAATACCAACACGTACGCCTAAGAACCGACAAAGAACAATAGTATCAATATAACAGACGAAAATAAAGCAGTATGCTATAGGTACAGTTGCGTTTTTTTTATCGATATCGATAAAATGGCCAAGGTTGAAATCATAGATATAATATACTTTTTTTTTTCTCTGGCTTACTATATAATATATAAGGTTTATATAATATACTTAAAGATGGAATCTAAGCGAGCTGTCATTGTTACCACTTTTGTTTTATGTACGATTAACAATGAGGCACCACCTGGCTGTAGCCATGTCGATAAAGTCATATCGTTAAACTATCGATATTTCTTGCAATTTTAATTTTACTTCAAAAGTTTAACGATACCTAAAATGATCAAAAACGCTTTTATTCTTTATTGTGGTTATCAGATCACGATTTTATCGTCGCGCCCCAGCAGGGAACGAAGGGAAAGTTCAGATTTTTAATTACAATACATAAATACCTACTACAATATGTGTTCCGCAATAATTTAATAAAACCCACATTATACCCATTATTATATTATAATATATTCATTATCCATTAGCATTTCAATTATGTTTATTTAACGAAGATATCGAAGCTTCAACTAATCGCTATTTCGTTCCGCTGTGTGGCGTTTATCGACATATAACATGATTAAAATCGACTTTTCACATCCCTAAAAGAGCACACATGCACGTTTTTACGCACACATACACAACTTGACACCACCAAAAACGGTAAAAAATTGATTTAAAGTTCATCTTGTCAACAGTATGGTTGTCCTTTTTTGACAAATGACATTTTTAAAAGAGCGAGGAGAGAGAAGTGATACTAGTTGCTGCGCCGTCAAAAAAAACAGACAACGTTGAGGCCTTGGTTGAAATATAGGCACCTGTCAATAATTTTCGCAATCGAAATTAGGTAAGGATCGAATCCACATTTAAGTCTTATGTTGTATAGTGGATATTTCTTTAAATGGACTAATACAAGGTTAGACTTAAATATTAACTTTACTGTTGAAATAAAATAAAATTGTGTAATTTAAAATACATCCCAACATTTCGAACCTTTTGCAACGTTCATGGCCAACGCAACAAGTAACTGAGGAATTCTTAAGGCAATTTATTTCTTAATTAAAACTAAAATATTACTTTGCTAATCCGCGAAAAGATAACGTGCTAGTCAATCAGTGCTAACCCGTTATACTTACTTGCGTATTTTTACATGCAATTAATATTCCCACCCTCCCACCGCAAACACCGTTTCCGGGCGTCAGACCGTCAACAACTCCTGAGGATGCCTCGTAGAGAGGCGAAACACGTGTCGAGGATTGTTCTTTTGGTGGTGGTTTGTTATATTTATTTGCGTATTTATTTTTGCGGTGGGAGGGTGGGAATATTAATTGCATGTAAAAATACGCAAGTAAGTATAACGGGTTAGCACTGATTGACTAGCACGTTATCTTTTCGCGGATTAGCAAAGTAATATTTTCGTTTTAATTAATATGGATTTTCGCAAAGTAACGCCTGATTCTATTCACAATTTATTTCTTATCAAAAGCTCTGTTTTCAAAGTGATCTACATGTACATATTTCACTGCATGTAATATAACTTAAAACTTCGTAGAATTATTATGGTCATATTACATGCTACTTGTCTCAAAATTTACTTAATTTATGTAATTATTTACACTAATAAACAAACAAACTGGCTTTTATCGATACATATTTATAGTACATCCTGACTTCACAATGAAAGCACATATCAAATATCTAATTTTATTTGTTTGTCAGCCTGTTGCATCAAAATATTATGGGCTATGGCTAAAAGTATCTAAAGCAAACGTGGAATTGACAAATAAACAGTACTGACGTTTTGTTTTGTGTGGTTGGCAATGGTTTGCCATGCAAACTCCATATAAAAGCATTTTGGTTCCTAGTTATTTGCGTTCGACATTCATTTCACTTCACAAGCCATTCGTTCGAATCGTTCGTTATATTTTAATCAGTTATTTTTTTCTTTTGAAATTTGATAAATTGAATTGGATTCGAACATTAGGATTCTAATTATTCGAAGTGTTTGCTGTTTGGTTTGCACTTTGCAGAAATTGCAGATTGAAGACTGAAGTACTTAAAAACCATTTCGGCATCTCCAGAAACTGCATTAAAATCTCAACATGTATTCGTAAGTCCTTCAGAATCTTATTTTGTCAACTGTAACGTGTTTACAAGAAGTTATGGTTGTTGTACGATAGATTAGATATGACTCAAAATTCATCCAATACAACCAAATCCCGGACTTTAATTAATATACCATAGGCCGGCTGATAGCTGATGAGATAGCTGGCATAGATTTGCTGAAACATGATATTATTTAAGTATATTGTAAATATTTCCGTCACATTGTCTAACTTAAAGAAACGAAATTTGTTGTGTAATGACCGCTTGGGCCAATTTAACTACCGGAGTACGGAGTGTCGGTCTAAAATATGAACCAATAAAATCACTAATGTTTCAAGAAACCGCTATTATTTTTAACAAACTCAAAAAGGAGTCAATTTTCTGTTCCTAACACTATTTTTAGATAGCTAAAAGCTAAAAGTCACCTCCCCACACTGACCAATAAAAAAAAACTGTCCTTCATTGCGCTAGTTTTCGTCCACTTGACGGGTTAGCAAACAATATGACTCATTTTTAAATTTCTCCTTTCGAAATATCATTTTAATGTAAGTAGATAGATATATTGTTAAGACATTAACACTTTCGCAACCAGGCGAAATTTCAAACAATACCCCAGAAACCGACAGTACTCGCTAGTCGGGCAACGACGTGCAACTCAATGCCGCACGCCGCGAACCCGCTATAATAGTCGGGCAAGCGGCGGACGCTCAGGGCTGTGCCAAGTAACTTTCGTATAAGTACGTGGATGAAATTAAATCTGCTGTCTCATCTGTTTAGGCTCCCCGTTTTGTTCTTCTCCTAATTCTAACTCCTATTGATACATACCCGTGTATGCAATTTCACGTAACCAACTAATAAGAATTTTTATTTTGTAATCGCATTAGGTAAAGTAAATAAAAATACAAAGTGAAGTAATAAAATATAATAATCAACTGTACCAACTTTTCGACCACATAATAATCAGAAGACTTACATTTTTTTCTGTTAGTGGCAGTGGCAGCCCTGAGGTAGTGAAGATGCAATGCTTGCCCGCCCGTCGGGCACTTCGGCGTCGCGTGTAGGTTTATAGCTCTTGCCCGACTAGCGGGTATGCCGGCATCTGAGTAAAGTTTACGAGTGCCCGAGAGTCGGGTACGCGGTGTCGAATGTGTTAAAGGTTGCAATAAGTCCAAATTTGTGCAGCATGTAGGTTTATATTCAAATTCGTCAAGTGAACGAAAACTAGCGCAATGACATTTTCCCAACATTTTTTTTCACAGCACCGTAGTCGACCCGAAACCACATCAAATGATGACATGCCCTTATAACAAGGCCCATCAGGTCGAACATTACAGAATGCACATACATCTGCAAAAGTGCCGGAAGCAATACCCGAACTTGCCCAAAGTGTCCTGCCCATTCGACGCCACGCATGTGGTCAATGACGCTGAGCTGGATGTAAGTCATTATTTATTTTATTTCAAACAAGTTAAACAACATAACGGTAAAAATATCAAACCACTGCTAACTTACAGCAGGCGTGGCTCACTCCGCGATTTCGTCGCTTTGGTAGCTAAAAGTACATCCATTCACACCTATATTGGTGGCTAGCCATAAGCCGCCCGTGGCGCTGTCGCCACCTAACGGCCATATCTGTCCTGATCGTAACAGACGCGTTTTGTTAGATTAGAGAGTGAGTCTTCTGTACCTAGTACTATTATTTATTCTGTGCTTACAGAGAAAGTTAAAAGAAAAAGAAAACAATAGGCATACAATAATTCATCACAAATTACAATACTGAGGGGCTACCGCGAAAACCGAAATTCGCAAATTGCGGGGATCTTACTCTTTTACTCCAATGAAGGCGTAATTAGAGTGACGGAGAAAAATGCCCGCAATTGACGATTTTCGGTATTGGCGGTAGCCCTACTGATGTTAAGTAAGAATAAGAAGAGAGAATAAGAAAAAATACGAATGTTAAGATTGGGAATGATAGAAATTGCGACTCGAAATAAATAATTTGTTGAAAATAGAGTACACACACTCTTTTAGTAAATTTTTTTAAATTTATTTTCCTTTCGGAGTTACCCGAATGCACTTTAAACTTTTTTTTTATTAGACGAACCAGCATGATTTATACGCACCAGCATCTGCTGGCTGTCTAAAACGAAATAATAAATAAATAAATTAGTTAATAAAAAAGCTAGCTAACGTAGGCCTAGTTCCCCCTCTGGGTTGGAAGGTCAGATGGCAGTCGCTTTCATAAAAACTAGTGCCTACCTCAAATCATCGGATTAGTTGCCAAGCAGACCACATGAGCCGTGGCAAAATGCCGGGATAACGCGAGGAAGAAGAAGACTTAAACTTTTATATTTATTATGAGGTCTATTATGTATGTTTTTAGTCAGTAAAAAATCTGTTATATCTATTAACTTAACCAATGTGTTATAAAATCGTCAGGTGACAAGCAAAACTCACTAATTACTACCACAAGTTAATAGCCATAGTGAACCATATTAATACCTAAATAAGGTTGATTTTTGTTTAATATTTTTTTTAGTAATTAGTGAATTTTGCTTGTCACCTGACGAAATTCTAATAGTATTCTAAATCATCCACAGTTCCACGTTTCAACGTGCCCGAAGCGTTTCCTGTTCGACACGCAAAAGTACGTGGTTGAAGACGAGGTGGTGCCGCGCGAGCTACCGCCAATACCCGTGGTTCAGACTGACGAAAATTGGGAGGAGGTAAGCACAAGCAGTAGGGGGAGACACTGCTCACTTCGGGCAAATTCGGCTCTCCTCGGCTCAGCATTGCTCCGAGCAATTATTAGGGTTGGCACCACTTGACGTCCTTTTGCGTGCACGACCACAGATAATGACTCGAATTTTGAAAACCCTAAATAGCCGAGGGATAGTGCCATACATTACCCGAAGACCAGCGCTAGCCTAACCAGGCTAGCACCTGTTGTGTCGGGACCATTTCGTGACCGTGTTATTGTGTTACTTGTTGTTTTTTTTTATTGTTTTTGTCACGAATAAACTCCTATTCTATTCTATTAATTAGAAAGGGAAAGCTTGATTCGTCCCTGAATCGCTATCAAACTTCGGTTTTGTAGGAAGTGTCCTTTCTGTACGGTAGTACTATTATTTATTCTGTGGCACAAGGAACTATACTGCAAAACGTAATTCAAGACCAAAAAAAGTAAGAAAATGTTGCCACTTTTTACTAGCGCGTCTTGTATTTATGTAAAAATAAGTAAATTAAAGTACTTTTTTTAAATCGTAGGAGTAAAATGACTAATAAATAAATTATCTTAGCGCGATTATTTACCAAAAGGAATTTACTATTTTACAAACAAATTATTGAAGTGCTGGCAACATTGTCTTACTTTTTTTGGTCTTGCTTGAATTACGTTTTGCAGTTTAGAAAGACTCAGTTTTATTAGGCGATAGGATAGTGGCTCAGTTTCATTGGTCGATAACTTGGTCGAAATAAAGCGTGCGGGGACTCCCAGCAGGCGGTATACTTCTTCTTCGTCGTTCCCTCATGACTGAGGATCGTGACCAACAACTATGTCCCTCCATTTATGGCGAACAAGGGCTATGTGGGCTGCCCTCTGCATGGAACCACATGCTTGTCTAATGGAATCCGACCATCTTGCAGGGGCTCTTCCTCTAGCGCGCTTGCCTACAACTTGCCCCAGTATGATGTCACGCTCGAGGCTGTGGTGTGGCGATCGCATTATGTGCCCAAAGAATGGAGCCCTCTCCTGGTAGATTGTTGAGAGTCGTTTGGTGATTTTTAGTTCTCTCAGGGTGGACTCGATTGTTCTCATTGTGTTCCATGGGATTCTTAGCATCTTTCTCCAACACCACATCTCGAAAGCATCGATTTTGCTCTTGTCCAAATTGTCTTGTAATTTTGATGCACCAGGTTGAAACTCATAAGTCGATAGTTCGGTCGATATACAGCATGAGGGTGACTCTCTGCAGGCGGTAAGGCGGTATAACGATTAGTGAAACTTATAATTGCATGCGTTTTAGAAATCTCCCGCACCCCGCATGTGGGCCTATTGACCAATGAAAACAGATCCCCGAATGCGTTCCCGAATTATTAGGATGATGACAATTAATTAGTAACTCATGAGCTACACCACCACTCACGTTAAATATCTGTATGCCTCATATGGCCAAAAGTGGAGCACTTAGTTATATGTATGTAACATCTGTTTGTAACACTACTTGCTTTTCGACAAATAAATGAATTGAATGCGGGCCCTATAAATTTGAAAATCTCCAACACGTTTTTTTTTTCTTACAATTTATTCTACGGAAGACAGGAATACAGGTTACAGAAATTCAACCTCAAGGGGATGAAAATGGGAGTGCAAATTTTTTTAAACTATCTGCACAAAGTTACGGGCGGAGGTTAATAACTACTTAGTACTTAGTAATTACCATTATTTTTGAATTGCAGGAGCCGTGCACATCGTACAAACCGGACATGTCCAAGAAAGGGCCGCACATCATCACCAAGATCAAGGGCGCTACGCCCTCCGAACGCCGCCAGGCCAGGATGGAGGGCGTCAAGAACTATCGCCCTATGCCTTCCACCTCAGAGCAAGATTAACCCAGTTAGGCTGCCGTTCCATTAACACATTCACTGCCCCGGACGCACATGTGCGTTCACTGTCATACAGGGTTGTTCCTAGGCCACGCCCCCTGGCAGTGAATGCGTTAAGGCGAAGATGAGAGCGGTAGGCTTGTGCCTGCTCGGTCACTACAGAGAGTGCTTCGCTCTCGGTCAATCGGTCAAACAAACTAGTTCGGTCTTTTAGTTCCTTTAGTTCAGTTCGGTCATGAGAGCTGGAATGAATATGAATTTTACAGTAGTTTTTTTAAACCTTTGGCAACTGAATTACGATTCAAGTTGTACGGTTAAGCATTAACACATTCGGTGCCGAGAACACGAATTTCGGGTATTTTATGATTTCGTTCCCCGCCCGGACGTTATGATTTCGTTCCCCGCCCGGACGATTGTTGTGGCCTGGCGCGGATGTCTTGTTTGCCTGGTTGGCAATGAATGTGTTATTTGATTTTTCTTCATACTTTTCAGCTTTACGACTATTTGTCACTCTTTTATCTCGTCCGCACTCGTGCCAGCGTCATTGTGAACCATTTCGTTCAGTTTATTTTGTTTTTCACTCATGTCAAGCGCTCACCAATCCCACTGAACTAAAGGACCTAAAGACCGATTAAGAGCGTGCAAAAAGATTTAGTTCCTTTCGGTCCTTTATGGGATTTCATTCTTAACAGTTCTTAGTTCATGACCGACAGAAGTCTACCGTGCAGGAGTCAACCAATAGTATTACATCTCTTCTCTGGATTACAATCAATGCTAGAGTTAGACCAAGAAAAGTCAGCAGAGATTTTGATAGACCACGCAGTGCAAGTGTTATTTTAAACGCCTAACTTCTATGAGATTATGATGTATAAATAACACTTGCACTGCGTGGGCTATCAAAATCGCTGCAGACTTTTCTTGGTCTAACTGTATTGGCTGATTCCCATTCCCACATGTCTCCTCACGCTTGTAGGGCGAAGCTCGCGCTGGCACTCAATGTGTTAGCATAATTCAAAATAAATAAAAAAATGAAAATTATTTATTCAATAAAAACACGTACAAATGATCAAAGGGATGGAGCCTCCCTGTAAGCAAAATAAATACATGTGTTGGGAGACACCGCTCTTCCTTACATAGGTAACTAACTACAACTACATAGTAAACTATTCAACTAAACTTAACTAACTAAAGTAAGCGATAATACCTTTTCTGCATAGTTCTTTAAATAAGCTAAAATGTAAGACTGTGCCTTATCTAGTAAGATATGACTACTTATTTTTGTTTCCAGTATTATTATGTAATATTACAGACAGAAATTGAAATTCTGTCTCTTGTATATATGTACTCTGTATCATTAGGTACTTAAATAAAAGTAAACAATTTGTACATTTTCGGGTAGTTATAACATTGATTAACCAACCAAATACAAAACCACCTGGATCTGTCACTGAACGACCTGACTTACATTATTTGATCATGTAATGTTTTCATCTACCCTCAACTGGCTTAAGAAGCCATTTGAGGGTAGATTTTGTTTACTCTTTTTTAAATACCTATAGATACAGAGTATAGGTAGGTAGGTATAGTAAAGCTCTAGGTGCTAATTCCAAATAGTTGGCAACTGTCAAAGGTTTCTATAGATGGCGCCAGCATAAGTATTATGTTTCTAGCTGTTCTATGAGATTGACTGAAATCTGGCATCCAGCGGCGGTATCATCACCTTTTTAACACCTGTCATGTCATGCGTCACTCTCGCACGTACATACTTGTTAGAACGTGACAGGCATGATGACAGATGATAAAAAACCGACCATCAAAAGGGGCCCACTGATTAAACAGTCCGCCGGACGGTATCTATCAGCCTGTCAGCTGTTTGGAACTGTCAAAATTTTGTTCTAACTGACAGGCCGGTACCGTCCGGCGGACTGTTAATCAGTGGGCCCCTTTAGCCCTGTAGGCCATTAAAAAAACAAGTATATTGACAGTATTCGTAGGATTGACAGGTAAAATCTATGCCAGCGCCATCTATAAATACTTCCACCGGCCAACCCCATTGTTATATATAGGCCTTAAAATAACCTCATTATGTTTAGTATTAAGTTACCTTATTGTATATGTAACACATAAGGTCCACCCCACACTAGCGTCTCTCGACGGCGTCGAATCAACTCTGGCTGCTGCTCGACGCCACGTTGACGCGACTGCGCGGCGACACCATTTTCCATAGAGCTGACTAGACGCCAACGCTCAAAAGACGCTAGTGTGTGGTGGCTCTTAATGTACAGATTGTACAGAATGTATGATATGTACAGAAGACGTAAAAAAACGCCCAAAATGCCATGGGTCCTAGACTTCTCCACTTTTACAATACATACACAGGTTTGCACCACTTTTACAATAAATAACTTTGCCACTAAACTGCAAAACGTAATTCAAGACCAAAAAAAGTAAGACAATGTTGCCACTGCAATAATTTGTCTGTAAAATAGTAAATTCCTTTTGATAAATAATCACGCTAAGATAATTTATTTATTAGTAATTTTACTCCTACTATTTAAAAAAGTACTTTTATTTTTACATAAATACAAGACGCGCTAATAAAAAGTGGCAACATTTTCTTACTTTTTTTGGTCTTGAATTACGTTTTGCAGTATAGTAACAAATTGCTGAGAATTCGGCCCAGCTTATTTTTGTTTATCCTTTTATGCAATCAATATAAAATTTTAACCCATTGACCGCCACATTGTGAAACGACGCCATACATATGTAGTGCATTTTCCATCGTATTTCCTCGGTAACGTTCGTATTTGTCATGCTTCTTCAGTCAACGTCAGTACTTTTTGTACCGAGACTGACTGAAATAGCAAGACACGTTCGTAAGTTTCCGTGAAAATACGATGGAAAATAATTATACACTACATCTGTACTTGTGGTTGGACTTGAGAATTTTCTGTTCTTCCGACCATCTTTGGCCGGTTAAAAGGTTAAATCGTTGTAATTTGAACCTTCTGCAAAAGGAATAAAGTTGCGTTTTCGACTTTCACCTTTAGAAGTATGTGATATTTAATTAGGTACTTGGTTTATAATAATAGGTTCTAAATATTATATTATAAACAGAGAAATATAAGTAAAAAAAGTGTGAAAGTTAAAGTCCACTGATGTATGGAGTAGAGATGCCACGAATATTCGGCAACTATTCGGTATTCAGCCACTTTGCCGAATATTCGGTATTCGGCCGAATGTAGCCTACTATTCGGCCGAATACCGAATATCTGTTGCACCTACCTAAAAAGAAAAATTACACAAAAGAATAATCAAAAACTAGGTACTTATATTTAATATTTAAAATGTATTCTTGGAAAGTAGTTAAAATACGAAGGCACGATTTTGAGCATTTGTTGACTACAAAATATTTTATTTTTATCATGGGTCTGATAACTACATTCATTAATTCTGTTCAACATTAAAATATATCTTAGCAAACGTTGTGCTTTGTTGGCGAACAGTTTTCATAATAATTGTGACTCAAAATGTCCGCATGTCATGCCGAATATTCGGTATTCGGCCAAATCCAGTATTCGGGGCATCTCTAGTATGGAGTTACCACTCTTTCTTTACTTATATTTCTCTATGATTATAAATAAGGAAACTCTTATATTATAAGGAAAATTATATTGTTAAGTTCTACAAATTGTTTGGATATAGTTATGTTTAGTTTTGTTAACAATTACGTCTTAAAAAGGTTATTTAGTTATTTCGTTTTGATCTGTCAACCAAATAGTATTAGGGTGGTATTCCAAAAACGCTGCCAAGTTCGCTTGGTCTAACCAAAGAGAATTTGAAATAGAGAGTTACTGTCATGGTAAATTATGTGGCTACAGTACAGGGATGTAACGGATGTGGTTTTATCGGAACCGAAAACGGAAACAGATGTTTTCAATTTAGTTTAACGGAACCGAAAACGGAAACGGAACCGAAAACGGAACCGGAACCAGAATCGGAGCCTGACTTTTTAACGATGCACGATGTAGTCGTTTTCCCCTTTCTAGAATAAACCTTCAGACAAAGTTTACACTTAGCCGTGTCCCCACTAACTTCATCAAAATAGTTCCAAATCGAACTTGATTTCGGATTCATTGTGCGTTTTTTTTACACACTAACTTTCACCACACACACTACACACAGTCAGTAGTCAGTACACGCAACCGATTTTAATTTTAATAACACGAATAAAACAAAGTATACAAACAAACAACAAATTAGCGTAGCACGTGTAAAGCGGGGCGATGAGCGAATGACTGGTATGAACCTGTTTGTTTTTTATGTACGCCGCCGCCGCGCGAAGCATTGACATCCGTTATAACTTCCGTTTCAAACATAACGGAACCGGAACAGAAACGGATGTGTAATACCAAACGGAAGTTCTGCCTTAACGGAAACGGAACCGGAGCTCCGTAACATCCCTGCTACAGTACATTTACTACCATCTTTCGACAGACGATTAAAACTATTAGAACACCATTTGACTTTGATCATTATTCTTTCACTGATATGTGTTAACTTGTTAAATATGAATATTAACGCCAGTGGTTATATTCTCTTTGATTAACGCCATCTACTCGAGAGCACAGAAGAAATAATAGTACTACCGTACAGAAAGGACACTTACTACAAACCCGAACTTTGACATCGATTCAGGGTCGAATCATGCTATCCCTTTCTAATATATGGCACTATCCCTTTCGGCTATTTAGGGTTGTCAAAATTCAAGTGATTATCTTATCTGTGGTCGTGCACGCACAAGGAAGTCAAGTGGTGCCAACCCTAATAATTGCTCGGAGCGGTTACATATCAGAATACCGAAAACTGATTTACCTAATGTTGAATCACCTATGCTTGATTCACCTATTTTTAAATGACCTATCGATCATTTTACCTAAACATTGACTGACCTAAGTTTATAATACCTAAGCTCAAATAACCTAATGGACGAAACACCTAATGCACGATATACCTAATGCACGTTTTACCTACTGCACGTTTCACCTAAAGCTATTATACCTAATGAACGAATCACCTATAGCTGATATACCTAATGGACGATACACCTAAAGCTGATATACCTAATAAACGATGTACCTAAACTTGATTTACCTAATGGACGAAATACCTAAAACTGTTAAACCTATCGCACGAAATACCTAAAGTTGATATACTTCCTGAACGAATTACCTAATGTCGATATGCCTAATGCACGGAATACCTAAAGTCTATATACCTAGTACAAAATTCATATCATTTTGCGGAATGATCCAAGTGGCAACCAACTCCACCTAATAAATCGTATGATTTCCCAACCTTACAGTAGAAACTGTTTGTTTGGATAACAACTTAAGAATACACTTTTTAAAACGCTACTTTTTAGGTAGTAGACTGATTTCGTAAGTCTAATACAAAATTAGTTATCTTATCTTATCAAAACTTGATTTTTGTAAGTTAACATCATGACGATGAAATAAAAGTCGGTTTTGGCACTGTTTGGTCGCAGTTAACCTAACACGCTCCTCCTCGCTTTGCTCGTCGTCGCACCTATCTCGACTCTGGCAAATGACTAGACCTTATATTATAATAAAAAATAGTAAGCCAATTGAATGATTTGGCTAAAAAATGTATACCATGTCCTAATAATATTCTACTAAACAATAATTATATTTTTGATTTTAGGTACATATTTCGTTCATTAAGTGCATCGACTTCAGGTATTTCGTGCATTAGGTGTATCGAATTTAGGTATTTCGTTCATTAGGTATGTTAACTTTAGGTAATTCGATCATTAGGTATACCGACTTTAGGTAATTCGTGCAGTAGGTATGTTAACTTTAGGCAATTCGATCATTAGGTATACCGAGTTTCGGTATTTCGTGCATTAGGTATATCAGCATTAGGTGTTTCGTGTATTATGTATATTAGCTTTAGGTATTTCGAGTATTAGGTGTTTCAACTTTAGATAAATCGAGCATAGGTATTTTGAGCTTAGGTAAACCAATTGTAGGTGAAACGTGCGATAGGTAATTCGTTCATTAGGTGTTATGAGCTTAGGTTAATTGATCATTAGGTATTTAAAAAAATAGGTGAAACGAGCATAGGTGATTCAACATTAGGTAAATCGATTTTCGGTATTCTGATATGTAACCCTCGGAGCAATGCTTAGCCGAGTTCGACCGAAGTCAGGAGTGTCTCCCCACTGTCGAGAGTAGGTTATGGCGCCATCGCTCGAAAGGATTGCACCATGCCTTTGGCCTATAGTCGAGTAGATGGCGTTAATATTATTTTTTAATAAGTTAACACATATCAGTGAAAGAATAAGGATCAAAGTCAAATGGCGTTCTAACAGTTTTATGTTCTGTCGAAAGATGGCAGTAAATTTACATGAGGCTACATAATTTACTTCGTCAATCCGTCTCTATACACTCTATTCTCTTTGGTCTAACTCTCTCTTATGGGGCTGTCCATTAATTACGTCATCGATTTTTGACGATTTTGGACCCCCCCCCCTATAATCATCCAAAAATCATGCTTCAAATGACCCCATTTCCTCCTACTTCATGCTACCGTCATCCGATGTCCAGACCCCCCCCCCCTAATTTGAAATGACGTAATTTATGAATAGCCCCTATGTGTAATGACACACATTTTATTAAATACATATAGGTATGTAATTGTGTTTACCTATAAGAAAGTGCCATAATGTAAAATGTTTGCTAATTAATGTAATCAGAATATTTGTGGAAGTAAACTACTTTTGCTTATTTTTGTTATTTATTTGCGCTTACGTAACAAAAACGTCACTGTACATAAAGTATATAAGTTGTCTGTGGTATGATACCTCTGATCTTTTTTGAGGATGATTTTTTTATGCTCAATCAATAAAGCACAACTGAGGTTTATACCAACGAGTTTTGGTCACAAAGTACATATAGCTGGTCAAGCAGATCTTGTCAGTAGAAAAAGGCGGCAAATTTGAAAAATGTAGGCGCGAAGGGATATCGTCCCATAGAAAATTTGAATTTCGCGCCTTTTTTTACTGACAAGATCTGCTTGACCAGCTATAAATAATAATAATAAAATAACTCTTTACATAGAGTAGGTAGGTACATTTCAAAAAACTATTTTTAACTTTATCTATTATGGATCCCTTTTGGCTAAAAGCCACCACACATATATGAAACCTCTGCCCTCAACCTGGCATGGAAGCCAACTATTATCTGATGGGCGTTTGGTACTATACTAAGCTGGGCCTTCCAGCTTGCCGGGTATGATCTGGGGGCTGCTACTATGAAATACTTAATTTCGCTATCTGGCTTTATCACATGAATAGAGTGGTTACTAAAGTTCTGATTATGTCCATGATCTAGCAAGCTATGTTTTCTCAAAGGTTTTAGTACTTAAATGAAATGACAGCTTTAAAAACCATAAATAAATGCATTTATTTATAACTTAATCTAGCAAATAAAGTTAAGATTCAGCACTTTTTATATAATCTTCATCCATCTTTTCAAACTTCTCCTTATAATCCTCTGGCACACTGACGGCTGACAAATCCTCTGCCCCAACTTCCGACTCCTTCTGAATCAAAATATCCACAACATTCTCACATGCTAATAAAACTTTTGGGTCTTTCTCCCATTTGTGATACTCCCGTAACACATAATATACTCCATTGTTCCGTAGAATCTCTCTACAGTTCTGTTTACTACAGAACTTGTTTAGCGTCTCTAAAATCATTTTGCGTATATCTACATCGAATTCTCTCTTTTTCTCTTTAGGTAAGTATTGCAATGCTATCGGCAGCACATCCATTTCTTCATCTGGATAATCCTCATTGCCCATTAAAGGATTTAGCAGATATGTAAGTATGTCCAAATCTGGGTTAAGTAATATATCATGGTATTCAACGTCAAATGATAGGTTTCTTATAGTTCCTATAGCACCGCCACGACGAATGTTAGATTGCTCGTAATTGCAAAATGGCAGGATTTTTATTAAAGGTACGTGTGGGTTCTCTTCTGTCAGCCATTTGCGTATTCTACTGCTGCAGCTCAGGTTGCTAAACATGGCTGCAAGGTAGTGTAATTTCGAACCCGTTTTATTGAAGTCAATGTTGACGTAAACGTTTAAAATGTCATTTAATTTAGGTATTAATGTGTCTAAACACACTTCCAACTCATCTTCCAGCCGCGTTATGTTGGAAAGTATCATACAAGCTGCATCCGCGTCCTTTTTATTAGGATCAAGAACATAACCTATAAGCAACTCTATTATATTTTTACAAGTACTCGGACGGTATTTTAGTATCTCCGAAGCTCCCTTGGCGTTGGCAGTGATGTTTACAAGCGCTAAAAGAGCATTTTTAGCGACCTCATCCACACTATCACTTGTTAACTCGATGATACTTGCAATCACTTGCTCATTTTTGAGCAACGTATGAATACCGTCCTCGCTGCCTGATAAGCCAACTAAATGGTCCAAGGCAATATGTTTCAGATCTATCCTGGAATCAGGTTTTAGAAATTGTAGTAACTCGTCGAGTGGATCTTTGGACATCTTGAATTTTGGGACTAAAACAATAATTATCGATACTACCTGCGTACTATAATATACGACAATGTGATTATTGTGATTTTGACATTACTATGAATGACATTGACAATTGACAACTTTTTTTTATTTCATGGCCTGGCTACGAGACATTTAAGCCAAACATTTGACAACAACATAATTTTGTTGCTATTGAAAATAAATTAATGAAACTTAATAATAAACATGTTTATACCTATAAAAACTATCTAGCAATGTTAATAAGTCAAGCACTGTATTTTAATTTGTATTTCTCGATAATATAAATAACAGCGCCATCTGCTGTCGAGTAGCATTGTTCAAGTAATGCGACATCTGTGAATAAGTAGAAAAAAAACAAATGCTAATTAGTATTTATTAACTAGATGGCGCTGTTGTAGGAAAATAGGAATATTTCATTTATGATTTCATGTAAAAATATAAATAGACTGATCAAATCAGTGCCTACACTGGCATACACATTGCCTACGTACTAATAGTGATCGGTAACCTCGTATAAGCATTTTCATAAGAGCGTATAAGTTTAAGAAATTTTAAGAGAGACGATACAACATGACTTACTCAACTCACTGCCAAAAGACAAGTATAAAACGAAATTGATTCCGATTTCCTAAAAGTATCATAATGAAATATTAAAACGTAGACTTCTTGGAGTTTTAAGCATTTTGTTATGTTCGTAAAAGTTTCTCTAACCATCTCTAACGGGAGTAATGGGGGTTGGCAACTGTCAAAGGTTTGCATAGATGGCGCCATTATAGCTTGCCCCTTTTCTAGTTTTGACTTTTATTCTATGAGATTTGGCTTAAAGGGCTGGCATCTAAAACAAGAATTTGAGACTAAATGTAGGGATTGACAGGGCAACTTCGAGCAACACGGAAGGGAGGCGGCATTCGCACTATTTCCCCTCTGCCGAGGTACAAGATTAGCGCGTCAATCTAATCTAGCGCGGGTAATAAAACTAGTTGCACTTGGATTTTTCACTAGACCGAGTCCAGACGCGCGCGTGAACACTGCTGCACAAAAATGCTTGTTTGCTCGGTTTTTTGTTATAAAAAGAGGTCGGGGACATCAAATTTACAAAAAGAAAGTGTTACATTTCACATGTAATATTTTTTTTTACATATCATACACGTTTAATTACATTCAAACACAATTATTATATTTTAGTCTCTTGTAATTGTTGGATTTATCGATTTTGCTCGCTCAGTACAAATTGCGGATCGATCGAGCGACAAATCCGACTTCTCATCTCTCAGAATACAATAACATACTTCAACGAAAATGTGTTAGTGTGCGTGTTGTGACACTTGTCACTCGTCCGTACACAAAAAGAGATCGAGGTTTGCAAGATTTGTCTTTGACGTGTGTCATTTTCTATGTATTTGTGTCGTCATTACAGATTGAATTTTGTATGTAAGTGTGTGAGAAGTGCGACTCCTGTGTGCACCTTTCCCCCCGCGAAAAATGGCAGAAAGATTTGTAAGGTGAGATATCGCTTGGGCCCCTCCCTTCCGATGTGTCGGAAGCCGGTGTTGCTCGAAGCAGGGCAAGCTATAGACGGTCAAGCAAATCTTGTCAGTAAAAAAAGGCGCGAAATTCAAATTTTCTATGGGACGATATCCCTTCGCGCCTACATTTTTCAAATTTGCCGCCTTTTTCTACTGACAAGATCTGCTTGACCAAGTATAAGTAAAATACTTCGACCGGCCAACACCATTCGCATTCGGGATAAAATTAAAAAACAACATCATTAAGATCGCCTTTATTAAAACTTTAAATAAAACATTACATTTGTAAATCTATACTTGGTCTACATTCCAAAAATGCAGTAGCTATCACTAAATTACAATGAATTTTGAAATTACATCTAGTTCTTAAGTCTATTAGTCTAATTACTAAATATTGTGGAGTAAAGATTATTTCGGCAAGGTATTTTGGGCTAAAATAAATATTACAAATCTCTCAAAGTGATATAATAAGTTACCTAAAAGCGTGCTGTGGTTATTTTTTTTTATTAGTACTATTTTTAACTCTCTAGTTAACAAAGAGTGTAACACACTAGTTAAAAAACACAAATTTTAAAAGCATTTTAACTATTAATTAGTGATACTTTGGTATTTATTCTATTTACATTTTTTTTTACGATTGGACATATATTTATTGAAAGGACGGATATTTTAGGCACAAACATTAATTAGTATTTAATAAGGTACTTTCATTTTAGCATGTTTTTATTAGACTATGAAGCGTTAAAATCACTCTAATTACTAAGGTGCGCTATGCATTTTTTAGTTACATCATGTTGTAAAATTATAATCATATAACATTTAAATTTACAATTAAAAGTAAATTAATGTAACTTGCAGCAAATTTATGAGCCGAACTTGGATACTTTTAAGTGTGTAGGTATTCTGTATTTTGTTTAATACTTTGCCACTGAAAACTTGACAAAACGATGCTTTAATAATTACAAATCTTACAATGCGTAAGGCATCTAAGGAAGTAAGGAAAATATTATTACTTAAATAGGTAGGTTAATATAATAACTTAAATAACATAAACCAATCGAAATGCGACGCGGTTTGTAAATATAAAATTACTAACTATCTATAAAATTAATCAAATTACTAACAGGATTTATTTATTTTGATATTTTTACGTTTTTGGTGTATAGTAACACTGAAACACACAGATTTTACTATGAAGCTAAGAAGAACTGGTTGTTTTATGGTAGGTAAACATCGGCTTTTATATAAATTCAGCTTTTTTAAGAAAAAAAGCTGAAATTCTCTATCTTTCCCGGTGTCGCGGTTTCATTAAGTTCAAGTATTTTCATTTATTATCGACATAAAAAAATATGTAAACGGAATAGCGCTACGATAAAGTTTTGTAAACACTTATTTAAAACTTCTTCTATTTTACACAGGTATCGAAAAATAAGAACAGGTACAAGACACTACAACAAAGTATGGGAACTCATGAGTTAACATAATATTTAAACTTGGATGATATAACCAATAGGAGACGCCTTATCTGTAATTATCTGTACAAAACTGCTGATTTTATGCGGGGGAGGGGCACGTCAAATGTATACGTAACGTAAAAATAACCATGTCAGATAAACGTCAGTCCATACAATGTGTATGATCATTGGTATAGAGTTTCGACAGAGGGGAACGCCTGTTAATGGCTACTCCGTTTGATTATACCCTCCAAGTATTTAAATCATTAATACACAGTTTACCAGCGTTAAAATAAATGATAGATAATGAAGTGCAGACACTCGTGTAGTGATAAACTAGTTCGCCATCATCTTCCTTATGCAGGAGACGAGGACGATCGCGAATAGCGACGTCTTCAGGATGTCGGCGTCTGGAAACATATGTCATGATTACAGTATACATCTAAGAATCTGTGTATGTGTGCCGTAAGTGTGAGGCACTGCGGAGCCTGTTAAGAGGGGGTTTAAAGCCAGGCAATTAGAAGGAAACAATAGGTTTGGACGCCGCGCGACTATACGCCTTAAAACTCGCCTTGTTCTAACAGTTTAATGATGCTTTTAAGATCTTTTACTCGAATTTAAACTGTTGTGAGACATACTAACATGGACAGTGTAGTGGACATAGTGAGTTCGTGCTGTGGATCGCTACAAGTGTTAGGTGACCCAAGCCCAAACACACCACTATGCCCACCTACAATGACAGCGGAAGACCTCCCCCAACCTGTTTTCTCAGCGCGCGCGCAGCGTGCGACGCGGCGAGCCGCAGTACGCGATACACGGCCGTCGTGAACGCTGCTCGCACTGTCAGTGCTTGAGAAAGACCTAGGCTCTCCGAAACATGTCGCGCGAGTGACTAAAAACAAGTGAGTCTAAACCGTAAAATTATTCAATCTTAATTTACCATTGCAAGTATTGTCCTTTTCTCTAAAACCACTCTCAGTGTCGCAGAGACAGATGGTTTCCCTAGGCCCAAGCATACGGAACTGAGGTGCTTTATCTGAGACGGAGGGAGTTGCTAAAAATTCCTTCGTATTATAGGAGTTGTCCTTATCTCTAAAGCCACTCTCAACATCGCAGAGACACATGGTCTCTGGATCTTTAGCTCCCAGTATACGCTTAGGAATTTAAAAAAGTTCCTCCAGCCTTTGTTTTAATTTAGTGTGTCTTAACCCGCGGAGCGCCCTACGGTCACACGTGTGATAGTAACTCCTATAAGAGTTCCATACTACGGTAATAGGGCGCTCCACGGGTTACTTATAACTTACCACTGCAAGAATGGTCTTTTTCTCTAAATCCACTCTCAGTGTCGCAGAGACAGATGGTGTCCCTAGGCCCCAACATGCGGAGGTGGGGGGTTTTGTCGGTGACGTTGGGGGTGCCGCAGTTGAGGCCGTCGTTGCATTCTTCGCTGGTGGTGCAGGCGTGGTACAGAGCTGAGGAAATAAGAACATAGGTAAATAAGTCATTTTTTATTATTATTGAGAAAAAAACAGTCATAAAAAAATATGGTTGTCTGTAAAGTAAGTTTACGGACGATAATTTTGAGTGATAACGTCATAAGAAAACATTACCATTACATTACGTAACGTAACGTTACTATGGAAATCTGTCCACAACGTTACCATGGAGATCTGTCCACAACGTGACACTTTTTCGTGCATGCTACCGGTGTTCATCGATTTAGACGTTATCACGTCAATAAACATATGAGCAACTTAGCTGGTAGCTACAAATTGATTTCGTTATATGTAGATCTATAGTTTCCTAATTTACAAAGATCGAGGTACGATTTAAATAATAATAATATTAGTGTAAACTTATAGTACCTAATAGTTGTATATAACAATAGTCTAAAAGTAAAAGAAAATACTCTAATTAAAAGTATTTACTATCGGGTTGCTTGCAACATTTCACACTTATTTTAATAAAGAATATACAGACCTAATGAACTGCCAAACAAGGCTGCGTCCATACATTATCATTGTACTGCTTACATTGTAAATGTTGGGGCAAAAAAAAAGGTTTAACCAAAAGGAAATAAAGAAAGTATCTACCAGCTACACCGGATAATTACGAGCTAACACGAAACAGCCATTAAAATCAAATTTAAGAATTTCACATGAAATATCCGACACTATGAAGAAACTAATGTAAATTTAGTTTTTTTCTTATATAAGTATGCTTAGTGGTTTTCAGAAAAAGGTGTTCCTTTTAGGGTTATTTCTAATCACGAGTACCTACTTTCTATTTGAAACTGACGAGTAAAGGATGACTCACGTTAGACCGGGCCGTGTCCGGGCCGGAGCTTCCGGAGCATCGTTTTCTATGGAAAGCATCACGTGATCATAGAAAAGTAAGCGCCGGAAGCTCCGTCCCGGACACGGCCCAATCTAACGTGAGTCATCCTTAAAACGTCTCCGCATTTTTTTTTATAATTTTCACTTATTGTAGGTGTCTGATTCAATTGAAATATTGGTGTGATTCCGTCATTCCCATGACTAAAATACTATCTTATGCATTAATGTAGGTACTAACATGGAGTCGATTTGATGATACTTTTCGATGAAAAAACACAAATATAGGTACACTCAGCTTAGGCTCATTAGAAAGGTCTTGAGGACGATTTGACAGGGAATAGATATAAAAAATATCAAGTATCGTAACTTGTTAAAAAACCGGACAAGTGCGAGTTCGAATCGCGCACGAAGGGTTCCGTACTGTTAAGAAAAAAAAAACGGCAAAAAAAATCACGTTTGTTGTATGGGTCTTAAATATTTATTTTATTTTGTGTTTAGTATTTGTTTTATAACGGCAACAGAAATACATCATCTGTGAAAATTTCAATTGCCAAAGCTATCACGGTTCATGAGTTACCGCCTGGTGACAGACAGACGGACAGACGAACATTGGAGTCTTAGTAATAGGGTCCCGTTTTTACACTTTGGGTACGGAACCCTAAATTAAAAAAAATAAAATTATTTATTTGGTAGCATACAATGTTTAGTAATTGGGCTAGTATTGTAAATACTTGTACATATTAAGAGAATGAAATATCAATTCACTAGTGTGAAGGACATTTGAAGAACACTGAACATATAGTATGCTTTCCTAATCTGTTCTCAAATCGGCCAAATATTATGCTATAAAACTGAAAAGGGTAACCTTGATTGAACACACGATATCTTTTAATTGGCCTCAAAGCACGAAAGCTTATCGATCACAGCTGGGACTTGTTAAGAGGTACCTAATAAGGAGGTAAAGTCGGAGCTAACTAAGTGTGGAAATGGCGTCACAAACGTCAAATTTCTATAAAAATGGGTATTTATTCGTCCCCCTCGCTGTCGAGACCTCATCAGGCTGCTGGTGCGCTGAGGGTAAGTCCTTCCTCCGGGAGCTGGGTCGTCGCGCCTGCTTGAAAGAGGCCTTGACCCCCGCTCCGGGTATTTCCTGATGCAAAGGTTGTCCATCGCAATCCAACGCGGCAACGCAGCGAGTGTGATGGGCACCTTTGCGTCGGGGGCAGCCTGGGACGGGCTTCAGTAGGCAATTTATTTTATACTTATTTAGTTTATATGTGTTTATATATTTAAGTTTAGTTTTTAATTAGTCTCTATTGTTTCCCAAAAAGTTTTAAGTCACAATGTATTGTTTGCTCGCATTTTCGTTAGTCATAATTTGTTTGGTTCAGAAACGCACGTAAATTTTCATGATTGCCATAAAACAAACCTAACCTAATCTAACCTATCTATAGGATAACTTTACGAAAATCCTGAAAAGTTAACGGTTTCAGTTTTAGGACTAATGATAATATGACAAATACATTATAACTTAAAACTTTATGGGAAACAAAGGGTCTTGACAAGCTCTGGGTCTTGTTCTAGACCGGCGTTGGAACTTCGGGGAGCACTTCAAGAGATTAGCTCCTCGAATTGTTGGTGCTGCTTCGGCCCTCAGTCGATTGCTACCAAATGTCGGTGGGCCGAAATCCCCCTGTCGGCGCCTGTACGCAGGCGTCGTCCGAAGTATGGCCCTATACGGAGCACCGATTTGGGCAGACCGACTCTCCGCCCAAACCAAACCTCTTCTAAGGCGTCCTCAGAGAGTGATAGCACTGCGCATCACAAGGGCGTACCAGACGGTGTCTTTTGCGGCGGCAT
The DNA here is from genome assembly GCF_910591565.1 of Cydia splendana. Classification (NCBI taxonomy): domain Eukaryota; kingdom Metazoa; phylum Arthropoda; class Insecta; order Lepidoptera; family Tortricidae; genus Cydia; species Cydia splendana. The sequence goes on from NC_085983.1 coordinate 5,394,139, forward strand.
GTGCACTGGCAGGCACGTCACCCTGGGAGTTGGACGCAGAAATGCTAGCCGCAAGATACCGCGTGCGAGCAGAAGCGATAGCGCGCGGAGAAGGCCCTGATCCGGAAGCGGCTGAAAGAGCTCAACAACAGGCCGTTGAGAGATTGAGGGAGCACTGGAAGAGAGACCTGGAGGACTCCCCCTATGGAGTCCGCACTATAGGGGCGCTCCTCCCGTCGCTCGACCAGTGGATTGATAGACAGCATGGTGTGCTGAGCTACAGGATGACGCAGGTAATGACCGGACATGGATGTTTCGGTCATTACCTGCATAACATCAAGAGGGAGCCCACGCCGGTCTGCCACGAATGTGGTGACCAAGACGACACGGCCCAGCACACCCTCGAAACATGCAGGCGTTGGGACACGGAGCGGCAAAGAATGACGGTGGCTGCGAGAATTACGGGAGGGGACCTCTCGCTGCACAACATTGTTTCGACCATGTTGCACAGCGAGAGGGCATGGAAGGAGGTGGAGGCCTTCTGTGAAATGGTGATGCTACAGAAGGAGGCAGCGGAGCGGTTGCGCGAGGACGACGTAGACGCGCATCCGCTAAGGCGCAGACGTAGAGGAAGAAGAAGAGCGCAGTATGCAGCTGCTGCGCGTCAACTTCCCCCGTCACAGTAGGGCCTGTGGGTAGAGGGCCCACACTCCACGGTTTCACACGTCAGGGGGGAGAGTCAAAGCGTTTCTGACCCTCCCTCCTCAGATGCGGGTGCCCTGGCGGAAGCCAGCCAGGGATACCGGGGGGGCGTCCTGGTAGAATGTTCGCGATCCCAGGACGCCTCCCCAAACGGCATATTGCGGGAAACGCCGGTGTGGGTTTAGTGGGTAGGCTCCTCCCCTCTCTTCATAATTGAAGAGAGCTGGGAGGTGAGAGTCCCACATACCCCCCACAATGGGCCCACCTCGGGACCAGGGGGACGATGCGTAACGGCATTCCCACATCGAAGAAAAAAAAAAAAAAAAAAAAAAAAGGGTCTTGACAAGCTCACGTCTGTTGGAATTGGAAAGTGTCTTCGTAAACGAAAAGAATCTTGTTTTGTAGGTAACTGCCTAAACGCAAGTGGAACAAGTTTAAATGTTTGAATAATATACAGCTTTTGTTCGCGTAGGTGATGCCGTCACATTCGTTTCGACCTTACTGCTGAACAACCTAAATTTGTAATCAGACAATATATATCTTCACATGGACTTCTCATAGTTTCTTTTTACGCCCAGATTTAACAGGTTATGGGCCCAGCCTACGGCCTTATAATCACTATATTTATCATAAAATACCTACCAGTCCCGTCGGCTTTCCTATTAACTCTTTTCGTGTCCTAGATAAGGGGCTTCGTGTAGAGGCCCACAATTATAAGGAACGTTGCATGTCACAATTAATTCGAAGCCTAAAGGTCAGTAGAATATTGTGACGGTGAATGTATAAAAACCGGACAAGTGCGAGTCGGACTCGCCCACCGAGGGTTCCGTACTTTTTAGTATTTGTTGTTATAGCGGCAACAGAAATACATCATCTGTGAAAATTTCAACTGTCTAGCTATCACGGTTCGTGAGATACAGCCTGGTGACAGACGGACGGACGGACGGACGGACAGCGGAGTCTTAGTAATAGGGTCCCGTTTTACCCTTTGGGTACGGAACCCTAATACTAGCCTTTTCCCGCGACTTTCCTAAAACAGGCCCGTTCTATTAGTACTTTTTGCCACCAGTGTTTACTAACCCTATTGTTACCATTTAACTTTCTTTCTCAATGATGATGAAGTGAGTTATCACGCATAAGTGCAGTAACAGTAGCTACTCACACTTGGTGAGCGCCTCACACTGCCCGTTGATAGGCGCACTGTTGTCCCCGTACAGACATCTCGTCTGTGAGTCGAAGTGAGTTATCACGCATAAGTGTAACAGTGGTACTCACACTTGGTGAGCGCCTCACACTGCCCGTTGATCGGCGCACTGTTGTCCCCGCACAGACATCTCGTCTGTGAGTCGAAGTGAGTCCTCACGCATGAGCTGCTGGAGACCGCGATGCACTCGGCTTGCCTCGAACACGGCTTGGCTGGAAAATTTGATGGTATTAATATATTTTATATAAATTAATGGTATCAGGTGTAATTTAGCGCTGAGGCCCCTAATAACTTTAAATGGAAATTCGTTCCTAAACACAGTTACAAAAATTAATAAATCAAATTCGCTCGCTTAGCTTCAGTGGACAGACGGCCTGAAGAAAAGATCAAGTAGCGCCCCGTTAGCGTACTTAGCGTTATATTATATAATCATAATGATATATTACCCTACCTATATATTAATGTATGTATGAAATATCTAGTAGTAAGTATTTTAATTATTTAAATATATTTCAGTATTTGATATGTTAATTTTATTTGCAGTTATAATCAGGTTTTTCAATTGTTTTCGATAGTTCTAATTTAATAAATATCTTCATTCGCTTACGCCTCAAGGTCTTATCAAAACAAGATGAAAACCCTCATCACAGGCCTTTCCGTCAAATGCCGACGATTCATGCATTGCTGTTTAGACAACGGGTTATGGTGACTGTGGAGGCCGAAGCGTGAGCGGCACGACCTTCCACATTTTTGGCAGAGAAAGCTCATGCCACCTGAGGCTCCAGTCCCGGTTTGCTTTCTGCGACACCTTCTGCTATCTAAAGCATTAAACCAGGCTTGGTCGCATAGCCTTCTCCCCTCCACAACACGCTTGCCCCATCCATCGCGGTCTTCAGCTAAGGTGGCTGATGAAAACCATAACAACTGTTAAATCGTAACCCTAACAGATCTGACACACGTTTTTTTTAATTAGATTAGATTTGTGTAGGTATTTTGGTTTTGTTTTGAAACTTTGGAAAAGTTAAAAAACCTTCAGCATAATACATTGTTATGAAGTAAATACTAATGTTTTGTGAAACTGAAACCGTAATAGTTTTAGCTTTTCTAGGTCGGTCGCTATTGCTAGGGTTGACAATCACAAAGAGTATTTGACTGTATTTAAAATAAATTATTTTACACCATGCATGAAATAAAGCATCAGAAGATTAATAGAGAGACGTAGACTGCAGTTATTTTTTGACACCCGTTTATTTAAAAACCCGTATAAAACTATAAAGAGTAGGTAATTTGATTGTGACGTCACATGCTAGTGATTCATATAAATTCCATAGTAGAAAAATCGTTTTGACAGTTCGAAAAAAGAAACTGAATTGACTAGTAGTCAAATACCCTATTTACTTTGCTTTTTTTGTTGTTATCGTTAATTCACGTAACGTTAATCACCACACATTATAAACTTTCTATCACTGATCGGCCCTTGTGTGTGAGTGAGACAATGCACCGTATATAGTGATGTCCAGTCGCCATCAGATATATCGGAGCGGCCAAGGTGCTCAAAAATATCTGAACACGCACTCTAACGCCTTGACAATGAGGCGTGTTCAGATATTTGTGAGCACCTTGGCTGCTCCGATATATCTGATGGCGGCTTATCAATGTCCCGCTAACACATCGCGGATCCGTCGCACCGCACGCAATGTAAAGACCGCGTTATGAGTCTACGCAGCATTTTCGCTGGTTAGCGGGAAAACCATGCTATCCGCTACGACGCGACGCGTAGGGCTACGAGCGTAGCTGCATAGCATAACAGAAGCAACATGCAAGTTGCATGATGCAACATGTTACAAAACATTTGTATGAAAAAACTGTCGTAAATTTGTAGGTATCTTATTACGTTATTACAAAGGGTTAGGTTAGTTAAGTAATTGTTAAGTCTGCTACTTATGAAATTTTATTTATATTTATTTTTATTTTAAAAATAATAAAAAAAAAACTTATGATTTGTCAAGCCAAAACGATGGGTTTGTTATAATGGAGTGAACTGACGAGTATCCATGCAGTATACTGTATTCGGTATATTGATAAATTGGGGGAGGCCTATGTCCAGCAGTGGGCGTCCTCTGGCTGATATCATGATGATGATGATGATATTGATAAATGAATTAATATCCAGAAAGGAAAATGAGATCTACATTTGTATGTAGAATGTGATGTCGTCCCCTTTCTTCTTAAAGGGTTGCATTGACAACACGTTGCAGGCCTTCATATACTACTGTGACCGCTTACCATCGGGCGGACTGTTTGCTTGTTTTTCCACCGGCGTAGTATTAAAAAAGGTGGCTAGTAGTAAATAAAATATGGCAATTGTCAGGCGTGGCTCACTCCGCGATTACGTCGCGTCGCTACAAGTACATACGGCCCACACCAATTTTGGTGTCTAGCAGTAGTAGTTGCCGCGCACCGCTACGGAACGGACGCCTGCTCACGCTTGCGCCACCTAGCGGTCATATCTGTCGTAATAGACGCGTTTTGTTAGAGAGTGAACCATCAGTACCTAGTACTATTCTTTAATTTCATTATTCTGTGTAAGTAATTTTAAAAGGAAACGTATTTTTATTTACAGTGGGTAACCTTAGTCACACAAATCAAGTTGGCGTGAAAATGTATGCTAATACGTGCTCGAATGATAGCAAAAACTGGAGCAAAGGTGAAACGTGAACTTTAATTTTGTTTACTTTACAGTTTTATACTCTTTTTACACCTATTCGGAAAAGGGCATTTGATTTGCACCTCACAATAGCTCAAACAAAGATTATTTTGCGGATCAAAAAGAGTGAGGGGGCATTCCACAAAAAGGTCTACTTTGTCGGGGACGTGACGCGTATAGCAGCTACCTTAATAATCAACAGAAGTCTGTATTTATAGGTACACCGTTGAATTTAAAGCTAAAGTCTGTCAAGCCATTTCCATCAGTAGAAAAAAGCGGCATATTTAAAAAATGTAGGTGCAATGAGTTATTGTCCCATAGAAAATTTGAATTTCGCGCCTTTTTTTACTGAGCAAGTTGTATGACAGACTGTAAGTTACCTAACGTTGTCATGCCAAATATCACTTTCTTAGATTGTTTAGAAGTGTCTCGTATTTCTCGTACCCAACACCTTTCTGAAATGCCCCTGCTGAGGACAATTTCATTTCAGTTTTTTAACCTCTAGCCGCCCAGAGACCTATAAAAAGGTCTCCTGTTCCATTCTGATTTGAACTTTGAGTTGACAAAATAAAATTCCATTTTGCTTGGCAAGGTTTGACGTATGTGCGGCTAGAGGATAAAGATTGAAAATTAAAACAGATTTAGCTCACTGCGAGGAGTCAGGAAAAGTTTATTTTGCTCACTTGCTATTTTCATGTTCAATTAATTATATTTGGGTCGCTCCGATACATTTGATGGCGACTTTAAAAATAGCTCGAAACTGATTTTAGACCTTCGTGTGAAAGCTTCGAGCAACACCGGCTTCCAACACATCGGAAGGGAGGAAACCCAAGCGATATCTCACCGCACAAATCTTTCTGCCATTTTTCGCGGGGGGAAAGGTGCACACAGTCGCACTTCTCACACACTTACATACAAAATCCAATCTGTAATGACGACACAAATACATAGAAAATGACACACCTCAAACACAAATCTTGCAAACCTCGATCTCTTTTTGTGTACGGACGAGTGGCAAGTGTCACAACACGCACACTAACACATTTTCGTTGAAGTATGTTATTGTATTCTGAGAGATGAGAAGTCGGATTTGTCGCTCGACCGATCCGCAATTTGTACTGAGCGAGCAAAATCGATAAATCCAACAATTACATGAGACTAAAATATAATAATTGTGTTTGTATGTAATTAAACGTATGATATGTAAAAAAAAATATTACATGTGAAATGTAACACTTTCTTTTTGTAAATTTGACGTCCCCGACCTCTTTTTATAACAAAAAACCGAGCAAACGGGCATTTTTGTGCAGCAGTGTTCACGCGCGCGTCTGGACTCGGTCTAGTGAAAAATCCAAGTGCAACTAGTTTTATTACCCGCGCTAGATTAGATTGACGCGCTAATCTTGTACCTCGGCAGAGGGGAAATAGTGCGAATGCCGCCTCCCTTCCGTGTTGCTCGAAGTGTGAAAGCCTTATTAAGCAGCCTAAATTCGTTCCGGAAGTAACATTTTAGATACCACGTGTTTCAGTTGACCTATAGGTTCCAATAGATTGTCTATGGTCTGTTTCTCTGAGCAACGTTTTGTGGAAATAAAGGAATTATTTACCTAATACAGTCTGCTCTGCAGTTTTTAACCAAACAAGTACCTACCTATATAATATTTATAATATCTGGGAGACCGAGCTTTGCTCGGAAAAAATATAAAAACCCAATTATGCGCGTTTTTCCAGAGATAAATAAATAAATAAATAAATATTGGGGACATCTTACACAGATCAACCTAGCCCCAAACTAAGCAAAGCTTGTACTATGGGTGCTAGACGACGATATACATACTTATATAGATAAATACATACTTATATACATAGAAAACACCCATGACTCAGGAACAAATATTAGTGTTCATCACACAAATAAATGCCCTTACTGGGATTCGAACCCAGGACCGGCTTCGCAGGCAGGGTCACTACCCACTAGGCCAGACCGGTCGTCAAACCATAAGACTAGACCATTTTTTCCGCCCCCCAAAACCCCAATATAGCAAATTGCATCGAAATCGTTAGAGCCGTTTCCGAGATCCCCAAAATGTATATAAGTAAATAAATATACAAGAATTGCTCGTTTAAAGGTATAAGATAACTAGGTATTTTCCGGGATTAAAATTCCTCTTTAAAAACTGGCCAAGTGCGAGTTGGACTCGCGCACGAAGGGTTCCGTACCATTACGCAAAAAAATCACGTTTGTTGTATGGAAGCCCCACATTAAATATATATTATATTCTGTTTTTAGTATTTGTTGTTATAGCGGCAACAGAAATACAACAATCTGCGAAAATTCATCAACTGCCTAGCTATCACGGTCAGGGGCGTATTTACCCTAGGGCCATCCGGGCCATGGCCCGGGGCGCCAACCTCCAGGGGCGGCATATGCCAACCCGCAGGGGCGGCATGCCGGATTGCATTTTGTTTTTCTTCCTTGACTCTGGGGCGGCAAAACGTATTGGCCCGGGGCGCCAAATTTCAAAATACGCCCCTGATCACGGTTCATGAGATACAGCCTGGTGATAGACAGACAGACAGACGGACGGACAGCGGAGTCTAGGTCCCTTAGGTACGGAACCCTAAAAATTAATTCTTCAAATATTGTAAACTAAATGTTAACTAAATTCCGGTACTTGCCAAATAACAATCTTGGACCTGTCTTATTCGAAATATTTATTTTATATGTTTTTTTTTTTACTGTGTGTAGAGTCTGTGCGGAAAGAGAAGAGTCGTGTAATGTATGGGGCCCAATACATTCCACGAGTCTTCTCTTTCCGCACAGACTCTACCGCATAGGTTTCTTGCTACGTTAAACACGCGATGTATTTTTCATAAGAAACAGATTTCTATTGACTCTCGTTAAAATTTTTGCCTATACCTCCGTTCTTGCACAACTTACAAAATATTATTCTATAACGTAGAAAGATGTTACGTAACTAACGTAACTTTTAAAAAGGTCAAAACACTCCCAACCTCTTGCTATATAGACTACCTACCACTACCACTAAATCTATTTCTACAATCGCAACCAGACTAAATACAATCTAAATTAAGCTTTACGCCCTTAACACTCGGTCTATTTTCAAATGCAGTTCCATCTGAAATTCAAATTCGAATTTCGAATACAGATAGAACGGTAGTAGCGTCCGACTGGCAAATTTACATAGAGCTCTGATAATTAATGAAAGTATTAGCTTCATGGCTCAAGATATAATGGTAATTATTCTCTATAAGGCCAGGCTAATATAGACTCTTTTACGAGTAGGTAGTAAAGGAAATGGGGTCTACTTTAAATGGAAATTTCGATGTAAATCTAAGCTTCCGAACGTTATCCGCCGCCATCTTGGAAATCAGGTCAAGACTTGTTTAGGCGTGCGTGTGGACTAATTATTTGCCGGTTTGGGGTAAAGTTAGCGATTAATTGACCCTTGACAGTTACAAATTGTTGTGTTACGCAATTTATACTCTGTATTTTTAGGTATTTAAATAAAAGTATACAAATAATTTGTACATTTTCGGGTAGTTATAACAATTGGTTAACCAACCAAATACAAAACCGCCTGGATCTGTCACTGAACGACCTGATTTTAACCTACATTATTTGATCGTGTATCGTTTTCATCTACCCTCAACTGGCTTAAGGAGCCATTTGAGGGTAGATTTTGTTTACTTTTACTTAAACACCTAAAGATACAGACTATAGGCTTAAGGTTAACAGGTTAGTTTTAATAGGGTATTTGACTGTATTTAAAATACATTATTTTACACCATGCATGAAATAAAGCACCAAGATTAATAGAGAAACTTAGATAGCAGTTATTTTTAGACACAATTTCTATTTTAAAACCCGTATAAAACTTTAAAGAGTAGGTAATTTGATTGTGACGTCACATGCCAGTGTTTCATAATATGAATTCCATAGTAGCAGAATCGTTTTGACAGTTCGAAAAAAGAAACTGATTTGACTAGTAGTCAAATACCCTATTGCTTAAGATCAGTCATTAAATAAGTTTTAAGAAAATTCTCGGAGAATTAAACACAATCATCTACACTAGGCGGCGTAGCACGGTTGCGTTTTTATCCCTTGTCGCCATGCCTGTCACGTTCTAACAAGTATGTAAGTGCGAAAGGGACGCGCATAGTGATAGTCGATAAAAATGGAACCGTGCTGAGCCCGCAGGGCTCTCCAAACCCCGGCCCGCGAAGCGTTCCAATCCGGCCCGCCGACAGCGGTCCAATCCGGCCCGCGGGAGCCAGGCTCCAGGTGTTCAGCCGTTAAAGAGACAGGTGTTAAAGAGACAGATAACGGCTGCGAAGATATTCAAGATCAGACATCTAATTTTAGTGGATAAAATTCATAAAAATGAAACGTGCGTTGCGCGCGAAATTCACAAAACAAGTTGAGAATTCAACTTTTTAACAGACCTATATTTAAAAACGCATGTAGCCTTATTGCCACTTCATAGTCCTAAAACTTCTATGAAAAATATGGAACAATTAAAAAAAACCGGACAAGTGCGAGTCGGACTCGCCCACCGAGGGTTCCGTACTTTTTAGTATTTTTTGTTATAGCGGCAACAGAAATACATTATCTGTGAAAATTTCAACTGCCTAGCTATCATGGTTCATGAGATACAGCCTGGTGACAGACGGACGGACGGACAGCGGAGTCTTAGTAATAGGGTCCCGTTTTTACCCTTTGGGTACGGAACCCTAAAAATTGTGTTATAACCTGATCATTTTTGCTTTACAGTGTACATTTTGCCCTATAAAAGGTATAACTCAGGATCGGACTCCTAAGGGCCTCCCGCTAACCACGGTCGACTTGTTGCCTCCCTGTCACACTTACGTACGAATTTACAAGTGCGACAGAGAGATAAATATAAACAAGAATGTATGAATAAAATCATTGCTTCAGCAGGTAGATGTCCTACTGGATTTTAATATTTTATTAGATTTCTCAGTTGGCACTGTAGGCATTATAGGCATCTTAGCTTTGATTAAGCACAATCTTATTTAATATATTGGTATTTAATGGTGACACAGCAGAAATATCTCTTGAAATAGAATCGATTCAGAATGTAAACAAAGATGATGGCTGTCATTCGCGATCCACATTCCACAGATAAAACACAGATGACACGCGATTTTTGAATTATTCGAACACAGTGTTGCTAACCCGCGATTTTTCAAATTTGCCGCCGTTTGCTACTGACAAGATTTGGGTGACCCAGTAGTCAAATCAATTTGTCAGTCAGTAAGAACCAGGAAAACTAACTCATCCTTTTCTTTTGGGTGCTAGTACTAGTGTAAGTAAGACAAAGATAATATGATTCTCTCTGTCTAAGTGTAAAATGAGACAGTCCTTTAACAAACTATATACGTGTAATTTAAATATGAGAAACATGTGAAAAATCGTACACAAATTATAATACTAAGCGTCATCAAAAAAAAAATGGTTGTCTGGAAAGTCGGTTTACGGACAATAATTTTGCGTGATAACGTCATAAGAAAACGTGGCCGTAACGTTACCATGGAGATCCGTCCACAACGTTACCATGGAGATATGTCCACAACGTGACACTTTTTCGTGCATGCTACCGGTGTTCATCGATTTATAAGACGTTATCACGTCAAAAAAAGAAAAACAAAACTCAAATTAAACGCGCAACTATTATTTCAACTGTCAAAACCAACAAAACCCAGCATAATAATAAAATTAAAAATAGAATTTCTGCAACAACATTTAAATATTTCCAAGGGAATGCGCAAAAGATATAATTATGTAAATGTACCGTGCTACACTAGCATACGTCACTCCGCTTCCGTCCGTCCGGCCATCTTGTTTCTATTTTTTTTAAGACCAAGGCGTTGTGCTTTCTGCCAACTTGTGTGTTTTTAACACACAAAGTTAGATTTGTGTCACCATAACAAGAAAAACAATTTTGGGGATTTTTTCCCATTAGGGTTCGTGATTCTGAGTAGAAATAATTTAAATATAACATAAAATTTACAGAAAATTTCACTATAAACTTATTAAAAAAAAATGCTCAACAACATCTATAAGGCAATAAACTTTTTTTATCTTATCTTATCTTATCTTAACAACGAAAACGAAAATGGCCCAACAAGCTTATGCTCATTTTTAGTGTTCCGAAGACAAAATGGTAAAAACGGAACCCTTATAGTTTCAAATTGAAATTCAAAACGCCTGTCATGTCCGTCTGTCTGGCCGTATTTAAATAGTACCTACATACCTACTGATTTGACTCGTAGTAAAATTACCAATGGTATAAAAGGTTGACATTTAAAATACAATGGCGCAGCGAGAGCGTATTTAAATTTTTAATGTTTTATGCAGAAAAAACTAAATTTATAAAATATCAGTATGTATGTTGTTAAATGCTATTAAATTTAAATACTTAGCGCAATTTTTGTACAGTTCCGAGGTGTTATTTATCATGTTCTATTCAAAGCACGCGATTTTCTGTAATTACTGCTGTTTTAAAGAATTGGCTGTATTTTCTGGGTGTTTAATGTTTCGTGAAACCTTTTTAACCCGTAGGCGTATTAAAATTATAGTTACGTATTCGATCTGTTTTCGATATGATATTGATATTGACACATCAGTATCATATCGGAAACAGATCGAATAACTAATATTCGAATACGCCTACCAGTCAAATTAAGGATTTTACCTTGATTGAAATAAGAGATAATATTAATATTTTGTATACATTTGCGGCGTAAGCTCAGGCCAGCCATGTTCAATTAAAACCTGATACTGGAGGACTAACTGTGGCGTATCGAACAAATATTAAAAACTGTGCCAACTCCCCATATCATGGCTTTAGCCATAAATCAGATATAGATAAAAATGATATTTCAAGACAACCTTCGTACCAATACGTGCTGGTCGAATAAACCTTAAAGACAATGTCGGATTCGTTTCGATTAATATACGGGATGTTCTTCAATGTTTTCAATCCTTAGCTATATTTAACGAGATGAATAAAGGTCCTAATAAGCAACTTTTATTGTAGAACCGACCCCGAAAACACGAAAAAAATGTTTGTCTATAGAAAACAGCCAATAACTTTTTCGCGATTTCTAAGTTACGCCCAATAGTAAAAGTTCTCAGTATGACCTTTATTGTTCATTCAACTCACAATATACGTTCAGACGGAACAATCAAATTGACAATTTGATCAGAAATTAAATTGGAGTCAATCTCATCTAGCGTCCACTCGTACAGCTACAAAATGTAAACATCAAATTTTGATATTATGGAACCAGTCTGAGTCGAGCGCTTGAAATTCAAACATTGCCGCGAAACGCGCCTAGTTATTAACAAAGTTTTCCGCCCAAAAGCTCTCTTTGTCAACATATTTTAATGCAATTTACATTAGATTGCAGCACAAAGAAGCAATAATGTATAATGCCGACCCGGAAACCTTGATTTATTAAGCGAAGCCATCTAATTTAGCCGAAATGTCTTCCTTCCGGAGCTCTGCAAGTATATCTAGGTTAATCGTACATACATAGAGAATAAGGTTATTATCAAATCTTACATTTTTGATACAAGCATTTATCTGCTTGTATAGTGAGCTAGAAGCTATAGAATAGCCAGTCAAGCAAGTTTTTCAGTAGAAAAAGGCGCGAAATTCAATTTTTTTATGGGAGCCTTCGCGTCTGCATCTTTTAAATTCGCCGCTCTTTTCTACTAACGGAAATGGCTTGACAGAGTATATCGATGTAACAACGCGCGAAAAGTATCTGTCACGCTCTAATACTTTTCCAAATAGATATATATCTTAACAGTTCTCGTTCGAAATAATTTGCTACTATCAAACTGTTCTACATATAAAAACAAGTCTATTTACGCTGACTGTACATTGAGACTTGAGACGATTCTATAGATTTATATAATTATAATAGACCCAAGATAGCAGACCATTAGAATATGTTGATCATTATATATATTTGGGGAAACAGATCGGTTTCAATAGCACAAACAACGAACTAGAAATAGAGAGGAGAGTAAAAAGTACATGGAACAAATACTGGAACTATAAAGAAATATTCAAAAGTGAAATGCCAACTACATTAAAAAAGAAAGTTATGGACACATGCATTATACCAAGTTTAACATACGCATGCCAAATATGGAATTTTACCGAAAAGGTAAAAAATAAAATAATCGAGGAATGGAACGCAGCATGCTGAATGTGAAAAAGATATATAAGATAAGACACAGCATAATAAGAGCAAAATAAAAAACAATTGATGCTCTTGCTCAAGCAAGGAAATTAAAATGGAGATGGGCTGGACATGTCGCGCGTCTGAAGGACCGCAGATGGACAAAAACAGTCACGTCATGGAACGGGCCTGATGGCAAACGCCGAAAAGGAAAACCAACTGCACGCTGGGATGACGACATTAAAAAAATTGCCGGGCAGAACTGGCAAAAAACTGCTCAGGACCGAGAAAAATGGCTAGCTTTGGAAGAGGCCTTCACCGGAGGGGTTCCTGCTTATTAGACTAAGAGTAAAAATACTAACAAAAATCTATTTAACTAAAAAACAAATAAGTACTAACCAAATCTAACTAACCAAACAAATCATGTACCTATCAAATAGCAGGAAATAAAAGGCTTTTTATTTTTATTTTTATTTTTATTTTATTTTATTTATAATAGACCCAAACTCAACGAAGTTGCATTGATTTATTATCTAGTCCTATGGCCACTATCAGACCAGCTCGATGTCCCCATAAAGGGTGACTCACGTTAGACCGGGCCGTGTCCGGGCCGGAGCTTCCGGCGCATCGTTTTCTATGGCAATCATCACGTGATCACCTGTCATGTCATAGAAAAGTAAGCGCCGGAAGCTACGGGCCGGACACGGCCCGGTCTAACGTGAGTCATCCTTAATATTGCATGGTCACCGGTCTTAAATCTTAGGTAATTTGAGCCCAATCGATTATCAGGAATTTTTGAATTATTATTTTAAGTATGAACTTTGATCCCGGACCTCTTGTAGGTACGTGTTTTTGAAATGCGACAAAAATAAATAAATAAATTCTCGCGCACCCGATCTACATACCATATTGCCATTGTTAGTAGGTCAGTACTACTTATAGGGTCAGTTTACTATAAGACATATAGTATTAGCTTATTAGTAAGCCAAGTGTAAGTCTTGGGGCAGTTGTGTAGTCTGTGACAAACCTAATGTGTTCTTGTGCGGTGTCGGCATTAACGCGAACACCAAAGGCGTCGGTCCACTGTTACTTTTTACACTGTGCCAAAACGTTTCCATGGTAATAAGTATCACACCTATCATCATCATCATCATCATCATTTCAGCCTATATACGTCCCACTGCTGGGCACAGGCCTCCTCTCATGCGCGAGAGGGCTTGGGCTATAGTCCCCACGCTAGCCCAATGCGGATTGGGGACTTCACATACACCTTTGAAAGTCTTCGCAGAACCCGCACCTCACACCTATCATTGAGGTATAATACCTCAGTGACACCTATACGTATATACTGAAAAATCGGTTTGTCAGATCGGTTTATCTAAGTTCATTAAAAAGTTACTGGCCAATACTTTATGCATCGCCAAATTCTAATAGGGTATTTGACTGTGTTTAAAATAAATTATTTTACACCATGCATGTAATAAAGCACCAGAAGATTAATAGAGAAACGTAGATCGCAGTTATTTAATAGACACAATTTATATTTTAAATCCGTATAAAACTATAAAGAGTAGGTGATTTGATTGTGACGTCGTGACGTCACATGCTAGTGTTTCATATAAATTTCATATTAGCCTTATCGTTTTGACAGTTCGAAAAAATAAACTGATTTGTCTAGTAGTCAAATACCCTATTTTATTTTTAAACGCTTGCCGCCAGACGTAGTGCGTAAAAAAATGGTGCGTAGTTCGCTCGTAACGCGAAACGAATAAATTACCGCGAAGGATCAATACTAGGTGCCTAGTACGTAGTATTTAGTCTACCTTGATTTTAGGGTGAAAGCCCGCAGTCGCCTTTGTGCGATTGTTTTTATAAAAAGCTGTATACTAGATTAGTAAATTGAACGAGTATTGTTATGTAAAAATGTCGAAAATATTGGTCTGTGCGTTGGCGTTTCTGTTGTATTTCTAACTTTTCTAAGTATATTTTGAGTTGAATAACAATTGACTTAAACGACCCCTGAGTGCTTGAGTCACTTGAGTGTTTCATGGAAGAATAACTACTGAATAAAATATACATATGTGGCGCCACTGTGCCAGCGCCGCACCTTTTTCTTATCTGTGCTCTCGACTCGACTACTGACGTAAAAGCACGACGCCATTACATATTTGTGCGAGAGATTAAAAGCTGTATCTTCCGAGAAATACACGATTGATTCTGCATCGGAGTTTTCATAAAAGCCCCTCACGCAGCACCCTGGGCTAGGCTTTCCAACACATATAAAAACTAAGTATAAGTGTACATTTTTTTTATTATTATGAAAGATTTTTTTGAAGATCATTGTGTGTAAACTATTAAATGTATATAAATGGCTTTTTAATTTCTTTCGTTATTTATTTTTCTTTGTAGTCTTATTATTTTGCAATTAATGCTTGGTATTGTTTAATACTTTGAATTTGCTTAGTATTTATATTTATACTGTACCTATTACTAAAATATATCTGTCATGTAATGTAATTCATATACGTCATAGTGGGTTAAACGTTCGAAAAAAGAAGCAGTGTGGCTACCACGAGCTTGTCACTGATCTGACACTGGCGTAGTCGCTAACGTACGTACGTAACTTACTTTCTATACATTTCGCTCGCACTAAATATGCGAGTATACCTACCTAGTATGAATTATCTGAGATGATTTTTTCAGGCTCGAGCCCTAATCCGTTAAACAAAAGCCTATGTTTCTTCTACAGCACGTGCCAAAGCAACTACATATATTATGTCGTTTAAAAAGCAACAGCGAGATGCATATAAAGTAAGTTGCGCACACGCTAGCGAATATGTCAGTGTCAATGTTAGTGACAAGTTTAAAGTAGTACTGCCGTACAGAAAGGACACTTCCTACAAAACCGAAGTTTGACAGCGATTCAGGGACGAATCCTGCTGTGCCTTTCTAATGTATGGCACTATCCCTCTCGGCTATTTAGGGTTGTCAAAGTTAAAGTGATTATCTTATCTGTGGTCGTGCACGCAAAAGGACGTCAATTTGTGCCAACCCTAATAATTGCTCGGAGCAATGCTGAGCCAAATGGAGCCGAGTTTGCCCGAAAGGAGGAGTGTCTTCCCACTACTCGTGGTAAGGCTACTGATTTGGCTTGTCAGTCACCCTATTCGTCCTTGTGCCACGCAATCTTGCATCGCATGTTACGTTAACATTGCTTCCGCCTTCTGTCACGATTTCCTAATTTACTTGTGGTTGCCAACGGTTGCTGAAGGAATATGTTGAGTTACTACGTAACATACGCACTCATAGCGTTTACAAATACAAATAAATAGTATAAGGACATCCTTACACAA
The DNA here is from genome assembly GCF_910591565.1 of Cydia splendana. Classification (NCBI taxonomy): domain Eukaryota; kingdom Metazoa; phylum Arthropoda; class Insecta; order Lepidoptera; family Tortricidae; genus Cydia; species Cydia splendana. Next base: position 5,410,325 of record NC_085983.1, read on the forward strand.
ATTGACTAAGTCCCACGGTACCTAAGCTCAAGAAAGCTTGTGTTGTGGGTACTCAGAAAATGATATTATATAAACGATATATACAAATCATCTATTAAACTGTAATAAATGTCATATACCAAGAAAAAGTGACCCGGCCTCCAGTGCCCCAGGCTGGCTGCTGGGTGTGGAGACCGTGGTCACTTTTTCTTAGTAAGTATATGACATTTATTTCAGTTTATAAGTGTTTCTACTTGGAATAAGAACAAATTAAAATATCTTCTGAAAATAATTTAATTTGTTCTAATACTTCTAATAGTAAATTATTTATTGTTAGAAATTAAGTTGTTTCTGATTGGCATACGCACGGCCATTTTCAAACCTTTTTTTGGGGTTACCTAGGTGTTAAATCTTTTTCATATCTCATGCTCTGGAAGTGGATCGTTGTTGTTCTAAAAGGTGCGCAGAAAGTGATACGTTTATGCTCTAGCGCAGAAAAGTGGTGTACTCCTCTGCGGCCCCGTCCCACGAACACCTGGGTGGAAACAAAATGGAAAAATAGTGTCTTTATTTCCTCGCCTGGAACAATTGGTAATTGTTTAATTTTACTAATCCCACGTTGATCCTTTTTTTATATAAAATAAAGTAAGTAAATTGTTAAAAACAAATTATTTTTGATTTCTTTCGTTGAAATCTATTTATTTGATTTCATAAGGCGGGAACCAAAAGGAATAAACCAAAAATATTTTTTTAAACCTTACACTTGCGTAAATGAGCAAGGGCAGAATCTTATACAGCCACAGTTAAACGTTTGTACGATATTCAATTGGTTTTTAAAGTTATTTAGCACTATATTCATGAAAATAAAATAAAATACAAGATAAGAATTTCTTAGATTATTAATTAAATTGTTATTTAATATTTAAAATACTTTTATTATCTCTTTATTATGTTATTACGTGGTGCGGCGCACCAAGGTCGCGGTGCGCTCCGGTAGTCTGTTGCGGCTTTTAGAACGAAAAAGTTTAAAATTAAAAAGTAAGAGGCAAAACCGCTGATTTTCATACTATAATGAACAAATAATTATTAAAATTACTGCAGTTTGTTAAAAAATGTGTGTTTTCGTAAATATTGCAATCTAAATGATTTTCGCTAGGGGTTATTAATCTTCACACATGTAAAGTCTCCGATTGCAACTAAGTCCTAAGGAAAAAAATCATGGCAGTATGTCTATTAAGTACTTCAATTACTGATTTTGCGAAATTGCCTTGTCTTATTTGGTTTCCTCGCATTCGATATGAAAAGTAGAGTGCTTAACTCGGGTGAAAGGCACCTTTAAACCCTTGGTTAACAATCTACTATTTCAAAAGTTTATTCATTTTATGACCTTTAGAGCCAGTTAAGAATCAACTGATAATGCGCCTATCTGGACTAGCTATTCTATTTCTAAAACCAAATTTGCTTAAGGGTTCCAAAAAGGTAAAATGGAGCCCTTTAGTTGGCGACTTGTGACTCTTTCCGTCTGTCTGTCACATCCGCTAAATATCTACAGAACATAGTTATTTATTTAATTAAGTCTGTATTTGAGGTTTCCTACATTATATTTTACATTATAGGAAATATAATATAAATATTTTAATTTTTACGTTATATTTCCTAATCATACGTAAAATTTTAATAGAAACGTAATTTAAGTTATGTATTAAGTTCAGTTAGTATTACGCGTCAATGACGTAGATAAAAAAAAAGTACCTGTAGTAAATACTATATACTGTAGTAAAATCCAAAAATAACGACAAATCGTTGTACTTTTCATTAATAATACAATCTTAAGCCATATGTAATGATTAATGATCACAAACTATTGTGCCTTACACACCAGTGAACTGTTACAGAGTTGTGGTAAATTAATAATCTTTTATGGCTTATATTCTGCTCTAAGAAAGTTCCAAGTGACTATTATTTCATGGAAATATATTACCTTCTGGAAAAGGCAGTTCACGTTCATTGTATGTAAGTAATCAATCAAGTCGCCAGTACGTCTAGCACCAGTTTTGACATTGACATAACGCTCACGTCTACGTAATTTACTTTCTGTACATCTCGCCTGCATTAATATGCGAGTACGAGCGAGATGCATAGAAAGTAAGTTACGTAGACGTGACCGTATATGTCAATGTCAAAACTGATGGTAGACGTACAGTGCCTTTATTCTCGGCCAAACACTCGTAAAAGTACTTCTGTAGAGTGTATTCGTCATGTCTCAGACTATAACTTCATACATAGTAACAAATGAAATTTCACCACACCAACTAGGGTTGCCAGATCGAAAGGCGCTATTATCGGGAAAAAATATCAATTTATCGGGATTTTGGGACTTAAGTCGGGAAAAAAAAACAACAAATTAAAGTAATTGTATTAAAAACAACGATATTTTACATTATTGGCACTACGTTAGCTACGCGCTCGACGCGGGTCGCTCGCTCGCTCGACGACAGTTCGGAACATGAAATTATTGTTTTATAACGTGAAGCTGTTTTTCGGGACAATTTTCACTTCGTCGGGAATCGGGAACAGATGCTAAAAATCGGGAGAATCCCGCCAAATCCCGACCATTTGGCAACCCTAACACTAACCCGAAGAAAATATTAACTGTAAGATATCAAAAAAAAACAAACCCAATCAAATCCAAATAACTGTTATTAAATATTTATCATTCAAAATCATCATTTAAAAGTCAATTCAACCAGCAAACATAAGAAAACAATTCAAAATTTGCATTTGATTACTTTGCCTCACATGTGAATAAAATGCAACTTTGTTATCAGTTTTTGAACAATCAAGAGAGCCTTTACCAGTTGGTGTGGTGAAAATGAAGTATTAATAAATTAAATTTCATAAAGAGTAGCTAATTTGATTGGTTATTACACTCCCCTATCAATGGTCCACTCACTAGCATAATATTACAATAGCACAGAATAAATAATAGTACTAGGTACAGAAGACTCACTCTCTAACAAAACGCGTCTGTTACGATCAGGACAGATATGGCCGCTAGGTGGCGACAGCGCCACGCGCGGCTTATGGCAAACCCCAAAATTGGGGCCGAACGGATGTACTTTTAGCTACCTGTAGCAAAGCGACGAAATCGCGGAGTGAGCCACGCCTGACATTAGTAGCTCGATTTCATATTCGTTTTTAGGGTTCCGTACCCAAAGGGTAAAAACGGGACCCTATTACTTAAGACTCCACTGTCCGTCTGTCTGTCTCTCTGTCACCTGGCTGTATCTAATGAACCGTGATAGCTAGGCTGTTGAAATTTTCACAGATGATGTATTTCTTTTGCTGGTAAAACAACAAATACTAAGAACAGAATATAACAAATATTTAAGTGGGGCTCCCATAAAACAAACGTGGTTTTTTTGCCGTTTTCTGCGTAATGGTACGGAACGGAACCCTTCGTGCGCGAGTCCGACTCGCACTTGGCAAGTTTTTTTAGGGTTGTACACGGGTATGACTATTGATGCAATCAATTTACCAAACATATAGGTACAATAGATTGGGCAGACCATACAATACAAATATAAATCATTTCAAAATATTTAAATAAACTTACCTTGGGTCCATTATGCTTGCATTTCACAATTTATTTAAACAAATAAAATATTACCGTAAGAACTTGAGTTTACATGTTATGATGATTATTAGAACTATGTTATCATTTGTATTTAGATATTTCGCAAAGATATTAGTGATATAGTGATCACCAACGCGCGCTTAGTGTGTAACGTGCGCTAGTTTTTACTTTGACATTAACTTAGTGGCAGCCTGGCAGGACAACTAGTACCTATCAGAAATATCTTTACACTTAAGTTTGCAGACTTTGCAGCGACTAACAGGCCTATTCGGATTTCGAGATAATCACAAGATTTTGAGACGATTTAGAGATCAACTAGATCTACATTAGATATCGACTAGATGTGACTTGGATATCTAAGTCAGAACTTGTCGAAATCGTTCAAGAGGACCTCCAGAATCGCGGAAACGTCAAATTTGACATAATTATCTATCTTACAAATATCTTAAAATTATCCGTATCGTAACTTGTTGAAGTCTAGTAGAAATCTAATTCATTTTCCGAATCGAGCCGTAAGTGTGAGTTGCCACTATTAAAGTCATATTTTCATATTTTAGGACGTTATGGTGGCACTCAATACTCTGCCACTTGCCAATTTGCCATGTCGGTGTAGAGTTAGCATGGTCTAATGCAGCGGTCGGCAACCGTTTAGCAGCCAAGGGTTTCTTCAAACAAAAACGTCACTTTTGACACTGACATATCTAATCTATATCGTATCTAGCCGTATTTTAAAATTCGAGTCGGGCCGGTCACATATTTGCCTCATTCCACTCTCCTAACACCGACAAATCATATCACAGTTTGGGTTTGCGTAGCGTGTTTGCGTTTGTCATAAAGGAAAGAGATGAACCACGAATGTTTCGACAAATACCTATAGATATTAATTGACAGTATCACACGTGACAATAAAAACCGGGCAAGTGCGAGTCGGACTCGCGCACGAAGGGTTTCGTACCATAATGCAAAAAAAAAAAACGAAAAAAAAGCAAAAAAAAAAACGGTCACCCATCCAAGTACTGAACTGACCACTCCCGACGTTGCTTAACTTTGGTCAAAAATCACGTTTGTTGTATGGGAGCCCCATTTAAATCTTTATTTTATTCTGTTTTTAGTATTTGTTGTTATAGCGGCAACAGAAATACATCATCTGTGAAAATTTCAACTGTCTAGCTATCACGGTTCGTGAGATACAGCCTGGTGACAGACGGACGGACGGACGGACGGACGGACGGACAGCGAAGTCTTAGTAATAGGGTCCCGTTTTACCCTTTGGGTACGGAACCCTAAAAAACAACTTACTTTGAGCGCATATACACGTATAAAGAGGCCAAGCCAACACACTTTACATTTTATACTATACTCTGTATCTTTAGGTAATTAAATAAAAGTAAACAAAATCTACCCTCAAATGGCTCCTTAAGCCAGTCGAGGGTAGATGAAAACATTACATGATCAAATAATGTAGGTTAAAGTCAGGTCGTTCAATGACAGATCCAGGCGCTTTTGTATTTGGTTGGTTACCAATAAATGTTATAAGTATAACTACCTGAAAATTTACAAATTGTTTGTTTACTTTTATTTAAATATGTACCTAAAGATACAGACCATAACATCGACCATCATCACACACTGTGTGCGGAGAGGGACAGAGAAAGGTGTACCTATTTAATTTTCCTTTTCCCTCTCATCAGAAAGTGTCCGACGAAAAGGTAAACTTAAAAAGCCCTTATTATAGAACTCGTGGACTATGAATTGTATAAATACAGCCTGGCAAAAAAGAGTAGAAATTAGAAAGTGGCAACACTGTAGTGTCGTCCCGTTCTCTTATATAAATTGATCTGAAAGGGACGACACTACAGTGTTGCAACTTTTTAATTTCTACTCTTTTTTGCCACGCTGTAAGGTTATTGCTTTACACAAACACGATTTAGTCATAAATTATACATATGGTAATCAAGTGTAATATTCAAAACATAATTATAATTAATGATGGAAAACTAAAACATTTAAGATATAGTCTTGCAAACCAATTTGTTATAAAAAGGGAAGGAAAACAAAATTACTGTAAAAAACTTCGCGCCTACAATAGGGCATTTGACTACTAGTCAAATCAGTTTCTTTTTTCGAACTGTCAAAACGATTTTGCTACTATGGAATTTATATGAAACATTAGCATGTGACGTCACAATCAAATTACCTACTCTTTATAGTTTTATACGGGTTTTAAAATATTAATTGTGTCTAAAAATAACTGCTGTCTACGTTTCTCCATTAATCTTCTGGTGCCTTTTCATGCACGGTGTAAAATAAATTATATTAAATACAGTCAAATACCCTATTATAACTTTTTAACGACGAATTGGTTTGCCAAACTAGTCGTATTTAGAAAAATTTCGTATTAATTCAAGCGTAACGAAAACAAGCAGTGCGTACTCACCAGGTGGCGCTGTGGGTACTACTTCTCTTGGACCTTGTGTGTTACTCTTGCCGAAGGTTGTGAGCGCCTCTGACGACTCGCCGGTGAACCACCCGGCGAGCAGAAGGGGCAAGATGGCCGCCGCCGCTTGCTTGCGGCACCACATCTCGAATCTCCAAAACACACGCATCGTGTATCTCTAGCTTTATAACTTATAACTCTACTGTCTTTGGAACGTTTGATTTTTATTGAAATGTCAAAGTTTTTTTTCTAAGTGATTTTAAATGAGTCTCAAATATGAATTGGAAATATACAATTGGAGAATCAAATCGCCTTTCCAAATTTGAATACGCTCGACATAACGATTTTATGTAATAATCCGCGTTTGACAATGATTTAAACTTTCACGATTTTAAGGGTAGTTCGCAAAACTCGCGTGGCTAGAAGATCAACTTTCGCTAGTCTTTTCCGAGACCACGGGGACAACGCCGTCCTCGAAACGTCGGAGGTAAATTTAAAACTTATAAAATAAAAAAATAAAAAAAAAAAGTTTAAAAAAGTGTTGAAGAGTAAATGTTATTCAACTTAAAATAATTTTCTTTTTGTAATTTTGAAATAAAATTTTCTTTTTTTATTGCATTTTTGATTAAGGTATTCACTATTCAAGTGTTGTAATTTATTCACCATAATTTGTCGATTTCCTAATACCATTGTTTTTTTCGAACAGCTGCCGTCGTCAAAAATACTTCCTTGAATAAATACTCGCTAAAATACCTGTCTAGTATTTTACGCTAGACGGCTACTTACACATTCTGCCATCTTGATATTAAGCACATCATGCATTTGACATCGAGTGTGCTTGGTTTACAACGAACAGCCAAGAAGTGTGAATGTCCTGTCGATGTGTGCGGTGTGGTTGTGATGTGTTCTACGCCGATGACAGTTCATGGTATTGTACAAGAACCCCTCATGCTACATTTTAATACAAACGTTTCGAGCGGCAGTTTGGGATATTCGTACTTATTTTGTGTGTTTTCAGTAGCGTCACGTAATAAATATCTCGTAGAGAAACGAAAAAAGTCGCTTGAATGCCAAAATAAGCAGATTTTAAGACGCTTCGCCACTTATCAGTAAAATTTCGCTACAAAACTTTTAAATTCCACGCTTTTTGGCCAATATTAATGAGATTTTTTTATTACCCGTTTGCTGCTATCTTATTTAAACTAATGATAGAATATTGCCATGGAAGGATGCCATAAGTGAATAGATTTTTAGTTATTTAAGTTGGAAGAAGATGCAAATTTTGCTTCTTATTCCATCTCGCTTGTGTCTGTGATTTACTGATGTAGCATAAGACGCTGCTTGTGTGTGTCAATGTAGCGTAAAGCTTGACCTGGAGTAAATGTCTTACCCGGTGCTGCGGCTGGTGTAACGGGCTTAGGAGGCGGGTCAGTGTTGGCCTTCCCAAATGACGAAATGCCACCAAACGCTTCGCTTGTACACATCAGACATCCAGCTAAAATCACTGGCAGTATCACCGCCGTTCTGCGCCACATCTTGTTTTTTTTTGTTTTTTTTTTACGCTACTGTCAAATTTGGAATCACAAGTTTTGAAGCATCAATTAAAAGAGAAAAAGCGGTGTTTTGTCAGTTTTGTTCGTTTTTAGTTTGTGTGTGGGTATAATCCAATTTTAAGGCTGTTCAGAATGAATGGGAAAACCGAATTGTCTTTCCACTCATAATATTCTGTAGGAAAAAAAATATTAGTGATTGCGCCATTGAAGTAGGAATGACTTTGGTAAGTAGTTACTTGTATAGTGGGACTACTTAAAAACAATAAAATTATGAATACATAATTTATATTTAATACAATGAGAGAACAAATCAAATTATTTTATTAAATATTTTGATTTGTGTTCCGGTCTCGGCCACTCGAGGGCTTGATGACTTTTTTTAGTATATGACATCTTATTTAGAATTTTAATCCTTCAACATCATTTCAGAAGTAAGCTAAGTAATAGGTATCTATTGTTTAGCTTATTAATCGTAGTAATAATTCACTTCTGAAGTAAGACAATACCCAAAAAGCCAATATATTTACATGCCAATTTACATTAAAATAACAACATCAATTTTTGTGAACATTTCTAAAACTTTGCTACCCGACTGCGTAGGTATATAAATAATTATATATACAAAAACGCTTCCGTAATTTGTTCATCTTAAATAGCGAAATGATAAATATTTGTGATATTTTTTTCAAGACATTAATGAAATTGCCTTAATCATAGACTTTGGACCAAGTGCTGGCGATTGACATTGAATAGTGAGAAAATGAAAAAAGAAAGTGAAAATCGCCTTCATTAGTCCGATAAGAAGCGTTTGTCACACAGTCGGGCTTGGTCCCATTATAAAAGAAGCTCTTACCAGGCGCTGCCGTAGTCGTGAGTACATAAGGCGATTCGGTTTTTGCGACCCCAAAAGTCGAGCTGAAAGCGTGGCACTGTCCAAACAGCCAGACAGACAACAGAAGTGGCATTATAACCGACGGACGTTTCCACATAGACATCTTGTTTTTTTTTTCTGAAACTGATTCTTTTTTCTAACGATTTGTTTTTTAGCCAAGCCGATACAGCGTTTCATCTGTCGTCTACTGTTATTTCCTAGACTAGTAATTTTTCTACATAATGGGACTTAACTTCTGAATCACCTGAAAACTGAAATAGTTATTCTTGTCTACCTATTAATCGTGTAACATGCTGCTGTTATTCGTGTTTTTTAACCAATTGAAAATACAATTCAAGAAAATTTTGTAATTTTGTGATAGTGTTTGCCAATGTGTCTCTGTGTGAGTGCTTCTAACATTCAAATGTGAGGAAGTCCCATTATATGAAAAAAAAATTACCAGGCGGGGCTACAGGCGTCGGTGGTTTGGACGGTTGCTGAGTGTTCGTCACTCCAAAGGTGCTTAGGGCTTCGGAAGAGTCCCCAGTCAACCACGCCAACAGTAGATGCAGAATAACTGTAGCGGCTTGCTTCCGGCGACACATCTCGAAACAAGCCTAGTACGCGAAATACTCATTCAAAAATGCTAGTTAAAATACTCGATAAAAAACGCGCGTAACGCGGAACGACGTCGTTGTCTATGGTTATAAAAATTTGAAATGGCGATTTAACTTCTGCGTTCATAAGTTAAAATAATAAATATCTTCTGTCAATTTGTTTTAACTTGTGCACGCAGATTCTAGGAAAATAAAAAAAATTGCACAGATATTAGCAGCGTTTGCGCTGAATCTCTTAAAAATATCATGCCTTAGATTTAAGAAGCTGCATGCATTAAACACCACATAATTTAACTTAAAACTATATAAAAAATACTATCTAAGTATGTAAAGTACAGTCACCAGCAGAAGTGATTAATCGGGCTAGATTTTCGTAATAATCCAAACACTATTGTTAAGTTAATAATAATAGCTTTCATCATTTTGAAAACCTTGCCAGCTTTTCTACTGCTGCGCTGCGGGCTGTATAAAAAATAAAAAGTTAGAAACAATGGAAAAGTGAAGAAAATCACCACCTCGGGCGAGACAAATTTGGATTTTTTAAGGGATGGTACGTGAGTAACCCGTTTAAAATATTTTTAATAATATTCGAGTCTCACGGGAGTTTTATAGTTACACTTATTTATTGTGTATAATTGGTAATAATAATAAAAAAAACATTAAAACTAACTATGAATTAAAGATTTAAAAACTAAAGTAAAATTAAAATAAACCTACTTAAAAATTTAACTAATACTTATAATATTATATAAAAACTAAAATATACTAATAAAATATATGAAAATAGTTACACTTGTATAATCTGTATCTAACAAAAATAGATGTAATAATTTTTAACATAAAAAAACACTTATTACTTCAATAAATGCATTGCACTAACAGGAAAATGATGATTTCGTTTGTATTTATTGAGAATCGCTCGTCCTCTTTTCTTTAATTTTAAACCACCCAGGCCGTTAAGACGACTTCTCGGAACTACTTGTAGCTACGTGTTGTAAACAACACACAAAAACAACGGCGCGATTCGGGAAATGAATTAGAGATTAGATATGAAGTAGTAAAGATATCTGACGTGACGTTCCACGGCAAAAGGTACCTTATGGCAGCTGGCGCTTACGATATTATTAACGCCGCTCCAATATTCAGCCGGGGTCATGGTACCTTTTGCCGTGGAACGTCACATATCTTTACTATTTCAAGTGAATCTCTAATTCATTTCCCGAATCGCGCCGCAAGTCTGGTTGAGACTCGAAATCTTGCGACTCTACAAATAGAATATCCTTTTTATTAAGGTTCCGTAGCCAAAATGGCGAAGACGGAACACTTACAGTTTCGTACGGACGGACGGACAGACGGATTTGGCGAAACTGTAGCCCGGACAAATAAGTTTGTCAGTAGAAAATGTCACGAAATTCAAATTTTCTATGGGACGATAACCCTTCGCGGCTACATTTTTAAATTTGCCGCTCTTTTCTACTGACGTACATGGCTTATATATAAGGGTTCCTAGTTAACTACGGAACCCTAAAAAAGTAGATAAAAACTCTATGCCTATTTAAAATTGGATCCGGTTATTCTAATAATAAATTAAAGGAGTTATGGGCTTTGCCCCACTGCATGCGGGACCCTAGGGTAGGTTTATATATATATATATTTTTTTTTTCATTTATTTATTAACACAAAATATTTACATACATTCAAAGAATTATGACAGCGAACAAAGCCCCCTGAGGCTTAACTGCCGCTGTAATCGCTCTTATTTACTCTTAATACTATGTTTATAAGTATTTTGAGTTTTTTTATATTTCTATTATAAAATAACTTAGTAAGAAAAATAGACAAAAGAAGAATAAAATTAGTTTTATGGGTTCAATAACGTTATTCCATTTGCATGCCCTTTTAATGACAATTTAAAAATAATACAAAAGAAAAAAAATGGTTCTAAGGTGCTATTGTCTATAAATTAGCTGATATGAATATTATGATTAATGAATAATTGTTCTTTAATGTAGTATTAGGATGATACCTTTAATTAGATATCATCGCATAGTAATTTATTGACTTTTGTTACTATTATAGGTGAACCAGGATCTATTGAGGGTGCGCCATGTTACGGAAATTTGTTGGTACTAATTTCTAGCAATGGCAACAACTTTAATAATAGACAACATCTACCCTCTATGATAGTTGTCAATATTGACAATGTAAACATTGCTTTGTCTAGTTTCGTGTGAATTATTATTAGACTGCAATAATCATGCCGAAAGTTTTAGATTTTACAGAGAAAAAGTTGTAAACAGTGTATATAGTTATTTATTGAAAACAATAAACGTGCGGGAGAGAAATTTCTTCCATTAGAAAACATAACAAAATTACCACCTGAATTGACGGGTAAGTTTCAAACTTATGGACAAATGTCACTATAGTCAGGTCGTCACGATTTGGTTGATGTCTTGTAATAATTTGATTTGTGTATTAGGTGTATCGCATGCATCGGTATCACGGATTGCTAGCGAAGGGCGTAAGGGCGGAATTAAACGACCAAACCTAAAAAAAAGAAAACAAAAAAAGAAAATAGATTTGGATGATTTTGATTTATGTGTCATACGTCGTAAAATTCACGAATTTTATAGCGTAAAAACCGAAGAAATATCCAAACATCAACCTTCGCACTTATTAAAGTTGTCGGAATAAAACAAAAATCATCTGCCAATTTCCATTGTCCCCACTATACAAATTGTTGCTATATAAAATTCAAAACGAGCGCCCTCTTGACAATACTCCCAAAGTTCTGGTTTACCTATACATTACCATACTATGGTTATTACATCTAACACGCTTCCATCGGATATAGGGTACTAGTCAAATCAGTTTCTTTCTTCGAACTATCAAAACGATTTTGCTACTTTGGAATTTATATGAAACACTAGCATGTGACGTCACAATCAAATTACCTACTCTTTATACTTTTATACGGGTTTGAAATAGAAATTGTGTCTAAAAAAACTGCTGTCTACATTTTTCTATTAATCTTCAGGTGCTTTATTTCTAATCATTTATTTTAAATACAGTCAAATACCCTATTTACACAAACATGCTAATATTGATACCCAGGTAAGCGAAAGATACCGACGAAAGGTAGCGACATATATTGAATCTTGAGTGTTGCGATATATGTATTAAATATTTATCATTCAAATTCATCACTTAAAAGTCAATCCTACCATCCGAAATGAGGAAACAACTCAAAATTAGCTTGGAATTTCTTTCTTGTGGATAAAATGCAAATTATTCATCAGTTTTTGACGAAGTGAGCCTTTATTTTTTTTAATTTTGATATTAGAAGATTCTTAGCGTCGGATTTAAGATGCTGTAGTATAAACTTATTCTTATACTAAAAAAAATCATTTTAATCAGAATAAGTACGATTACAATATAAAGTATAAAGGGGCCCACTGATGAACAGTCCGCCGCACGGTATCGGCCTGTCAGTAAGAACAAAATTTTGACAGTTCCGAACAACACAGGCCGATACCGTCCGGCGGACTGTTAATCAGTGGGCCACTTTATACTTTATATTGCAATCGTACTTATTCTGATTAAAATGATTTTTCAAATCAATTATTCATATCAACCAACTTATTGTTAACAATAATATAAACAAAGCGTACACATATAAGCTAGCTGGTGCCATAAAAAATAAAGATACATCTAGAAAATGTTTTTGTTTCTCTCTCTGGGAAAAGAATTCATAGGAAAAGGCTTATTATCCACCTCATTGCTCATCTAAGGCTGCATTTCCAGAGAGTAGATAAATTCTATAGGATATGAGGCACTAGATACCGTGAAAAATGATAATCGAAATTTCGTTATCTACCTTTCTTCTCTATCACTCTTCGATATTCGTGGTAGAGAGGTATAGATAACGAAATTTCGATTTTTAATTTTCCTCAGATTTTAATAATTTTGCTGTCATGGGTTTCTGTAGGACTATTTTGAAGGCTGGGGTTAGATCTATGGCAGTATGCTTTCTTAATCCGAACTCATTTTTTAATTTATTTCAATTGCGTTGGTACAAAATCTTTGGTTTGCAAGTTAATGTTTCCAAAAAACCGTAGAGCTTCAAAATAGTTCTACGCCTTAAACAATGCTCAAAATGATATACACAAGCTTTCTTTTCTTAACAGTAGGGTTGTGTGTGAATCATTTAGAACGTTTGTCTGTGCAACTACTTCTGACGGCCTATCCGAGATGACAATAGTAACAAACGCCAAACAAAAAGAAGAAATGTATCGGGATTTATTCTTATTCTTTAATCTTATTCTTTATTGGGATGACGGATGATGCGAAAAATCACGTGACTATATTGACATACATTATCGATTGGCGTTTTACATCAATGATTGTCACCTTGGCTAGGCCCCCCTGTTTACTTAACACATTCGCTGCCAAGAACTGCGGGTTAACTTTGCATTGGAAAAGCGAGCTTGGCAGTAAAAGTGTTAAGGCCGCACAGAAGTAGGTACTATAAAGCATTGTTAAAAAGATTTTCAGTTCTTTTATTTAGCAAAAAGTAGGGGTTAATTTTGAAAATAATTTCTACTGAGAAAGTATTACAAGAATTTTAACTCGTAATTATTTCACCCGATTAAATATATTTACGATACTTATACCTAGATTAGATCGAGTAAATAAAATATTTGGAAGTCATATTTAATAATAACATGATAATAACTAAGTTTAATCGGTGTTTAAAATAGAGCTGAAAACCTTTTTTTTTAATTTTCAAATCTAATACAACATTTTATTTCCTGTCTTGTACTTTTTTTAAAGCGTATCAAGTGGATATTTGGACTTTTCGCGGAATTACATAGGTAAATAAATATAAATGGGTATTATTATACAAATGTATAACTCTGTTTTTATACAAATAGTAAAAAACAAAGAGCATATATTTATTCCTTTGTTAGATATTTTACTTAAATTTTTAATTACCAATCTTTCTAGCTTCAAATTATTTACGATTTTATGCATAAAAGCATTAAACACGTATAATTTCATCAAAAAAATTACAATATCACAAAAACACATGTATACTCACAAAAAAGTACAAGACACTTAAAAAAACAAAAAAAGCGTGCTGAGCGTTTAACTTTTTAAATTTCGCTTTTAACCATAAACAATCTCTGCTTTAGTTTTTAATTTTATCGACACCCGTGGTAAGGAAGGTATTTACGGTTGCGGTTGTATGCTGGTGCGGTCGACGCGGCACTGGTGGTTGGTGGTAGCGAGCCAAGGTTGGCGTTTCTTAGGCCTGTACAGGGTGCGCGTTGTTTGAAAAGTCAGGGTCAGGAGAACGGTGGAGAATAGAGTATTTGACTGTATTTAAAATAAATTATTTTACAACATGCAAGAAATAAAGCACCAGAAGGTTAATAGAGAAACGTAGACAGCAGTTATTTTTAGACACAATTTCTATTTTAAAACCCGTATAAAACTATAAAGAGTAGATAATTTGATCGTGACGCCACGTGCTAGTGTTTCATATAAATTCCATAGTAGCAAAATCGTTTTGACAGTTTGAAAAAAGAAACTAATTTGACTAGTAGTCAAATACCCTATTGGCGAACTATATATGATTTAAACTGAATCGATAATTTAAATTATGCGTTTAAATTGTGAGAATGTCATTCAATGAACAATTGTTAGTAACAGCTTAGATTAGAAAATTGTCACTTTAAAAAATATTGTCAGTAAAGATTTGATAGACGATTGATTTCAAACTAAGTTTAAGATAAAATTAACGTATCACGTTCGGTTCTAGGGCCTGTTATTTGCCTAATTCGTGTCATCACGTATCTAACCTTCACGCGGACGCCATAGCCACGCGCATAGCCAATAGCCCCTTTTAATTGTAAAAGCTCGGGAGAAAATAAGAGATGATAATGATGAAATAAAAACAGACGTTCAAATGAAAGAGCAGCCTATTTGAAGTTAATCAATCATCAAGTCATAGCATAAGGTAAGGAAAATGTGATAATTGAATCCTTGGCTAAATGAACCTGTCATGGTGTATCTTATGTCAATGGAAGACGGTAGACATGTCAGAAATCCATGTCCTTGATTAAATCTAGAAATACCGGTTCAATTTGTATCTTTTCGAACGTCTTAAGGCCATAGGCCTAGACGTCAACATTAACGACGCATATTTGGACGCATTTCTACTATCCTCCTAAGTCCCTGCGTACAATTTTTTGTACATATTCCAAAATCTTGTGGGGTAGATTTGAGTAGATTTGTATTTAGAAATTAAGTGTTCATTCAAAATTTGAGAGATCGAAAGAGATTGAAATTGGAACCCTTACTTATATTTAAAATAAAAGTTCAAAATAGATTGTAAGAGTTCCAATTTCAAAAACAAAACAATTGCTTCTGGGTCTCAGGAGGCTATAGGTATAAGTAAGTGACTTTTCTCAAACTGTAATGGTGAGCTTTGCTTTCGATCTCTCAAATTTTGAATCAACACTTAATTTCTAAATACAAATCTACTCTAATCAACCCCAAAAGATGGCAGTCAAATTAACACTTAAATTCGTACACATCCAATTTTTTTACAAGAATTTAATAAATTCGCGACCGCAACACCCTGTAGTTCGCAATTAAAGCATGGGGAGGGAGGCAACCCCCCTAATATAATACTCGAAACGTTGTGAAAATAGTGCCTTCGAGCGGTCCGAGGGCGAAATAAAACGTGGACTGGACTTTAGGTAATTATACCAATTTTAACATGATTTTAAATTGTTTTTAACGTTGATGTGCGCAGGTAAATCGTACTAAAGTTTTTGCGGAGTATTTTAGGATTTCTTTTATATTTATTACTATTTAGTCAATCATGAACCTGTGGTTTGGTCTGGCCTAGTGGGTAGTGACCCTGCCTATGAAGCCGATGGTTCCGGGTTCGAATCCCGATAAGGGCATTTATTTGTGTGATGACACAGATATTTGTTCCTGAGTCGTGGTTGTTTTCTATGTATTTAAGTATTTATATATTATATATATCGTTGTCTAAGTACCCACAACACAAGCCTTCATGAGGTTATCTTGGGGCTTAGTCAATTCGTGTAAAAAATGTCTTATAATCTCTGATGGAAAACCACACATTTGCATTTTTGTAGAAACTTTTAGTTTATTTTTTGCATAGTTTTGTTGAAAATCTTATAATCACAAAATAGCGTATTATTCCCGATCATTTTATTAACTAGGCGCAATTGGGTTTATTTGATTGACCAAATAAAACAATAATAACAGAAGAAATTGATGTGAAAGTGACCAAGTCCTCCGGTGGCCGAGGCTAGAATCGAACCGCGGTCTTCATCTCACGCGGCTTAAGTGGCCAACAGATTACCAGTTCGCCGGACGATATCAGCCTGTCAGTTGTTCGGAGCTGTCAAATTTTGCGTTTTACTGACAGGCCGATCGATATCGTCCGGCGAACTGGTAATCAGTGGGTCCCTTAACGTCCTGTCCTGTCACTGGACCTTACCAATACCAATACCTACTCTACGCTCGCTGTTATTACAGCTACGGCGTAGCGCTACGAACCCGAACCAGAGTACAGTCACCTGCAATAATATGTTACTCTTCGAAGGCCGCAAAAATATCTGACACGATATTATTTGTGGAGCCATAAGAGCGTGTGACATATGTCTGTCTGGTTGCTGATGTTAGGGCTGAACCCCTGGAGCCTGGCTCCTCGCTTTGGGTGTCGGCGGGTCGGATTCGAACGCGTCGCGGGCCGGATTTGGCCCGCGGGCCGGGGTTTGTAGAACCCTGCATTATACGATTAAGTATTTAATGTAGTAGGTGCTTAAAATGCAAGCATTAAAGTAAAACCAGCAAGGTTGCCGTTGTGTAAACTTCATGTTTACCGAGAGCTCGAACAGTGTTGTGTGGGTAAACAAGACAGCTGTCAGTTTACCCGCCTTTTCTTACCTTGCTTTAATGTAATTACTTTGGTTTAATTTTAGAAATGAATGCGTTCGGTGGTATAACTGTACCAGTGTAAATTTCATTAGATAGCGTGACGTGGCGTACGCGTTTGTGTTAAGTGTAATTTTACATGGGATTCTGAGTTTCCAAAACTTCCCGCTTGGCGCGCTGTTCAAAATCCCATACTAAATGAGACAACGCAACCGCGAACGCACGTGACGTTATCGAATTAAATTTATGCTAGGGGATCTGTACCCGTACCATGAGGCACTGATAGTGTCATTCATTCTTTTAAAATTATGGCTTCAGCCCATTGGGGCTATTTCGCCAGTGTCAAGGTCGTAGTAGCAGGGTAAAACGATTGAGATTGTACGGTTAGTACAAGACAGTGTACGGTGGTTTAGCTCTTGTAAAGCGATAGCGGGCTTTAAAAGAAACACGTGGACAACCGGCCGTTGACTCCAAAATGATTGTTAAACGTGCTTCAAGATAAATTCTCCATTCACTGCACACTACCACATTAGTTTACGTATAATAGGCTATCGATATTACACTTTAAACAATATTAATGAGCAAAAAACAAAGCAATTGATCCCGACGCGTGCCATCAAGATGGCGCTAGAACCGTAAGTCCCACTGATAGTGTCAAAACTGACATATACACTAACGTCTACGTAATTTACCTACTCTCTATACATCTCGCAACATCATAAACAAGTCTGCAAAAAATCAGAACTACCGGATTTGACGCAAAAGAGCCAGGTTACAAAATTCGACAAAGTTACTGGATTAATCAGTTCGCCGGACGATATCAGCCTGTCAGTTGTTCGGAGCTGTCAAATTGAAAGTGTGTTATGTCCTGTCAATAATTTTTAACAAAACTCGGCAATTCTGCAAAAATCAAAAAATCAAAATCAAAATATACTTTATTCATGTAGGCCTAGCAACAAGCTCTTATGAATCGTAATTAATCTTAATCTAATTATCAGAGCAATTTATTGATGTTAATATTATTCCATAATAAAATTGGATTATTATTTATTATACATATCAAATTTAACACTAAGAATTTCACAAAAGGATCGTCAAACATTAAAAAGATTGTATAAAAAAATACTAGTCTAGAATTTCTAGAATAAAATCTAAATGTCAAAAAAAAGCATAAGTAACAAAAGAAGTAGATAGTATTACATCGGAATATCCATTTCCTCATCATTAATCAAATATACCTAATAAATAAATAATCATTTCGAATAACAATTAATCCCACGTTGTAATATCATTCATGTAGTCTTGTGTGGTATAATAAGCTTTAGAAATAAGTTTACGCTTTACATAATTCTTAAATTTATTAATAGATAATTCAGTAATATGGTTTGGAAGTTTATTATAAAATCTTACACAGTTACCCATGAATGATTTTTTAATTTTATGGAGCCGAGTGAAGGGCACTGCGAGCTTATGTTTATTTCTAGTATTAATATTATGAATTTCACAATTTTTCCTAAAATTTACAATATTTTTATGTACATACAGAATATTCTCATAAATGTATTGACAGTGCACTGTCATTATGTCAATTTCCTTAAATTTATCTCTAAGTGAGTCTCTATGGTTCATTTTTGTTGGAATGATAACAAAAAGGTATATTAGATATTATATTAGACCTCTATGTGTCTATGTATCTATATTGAATGTTCTCAAGTTTATAAAGAATAATGATATCTGTCGTAGCCCGTCATCCGTGTTGTTTATTAATTTCATCTGTAGTATGATGTATTTAGCTGTTCTTACAAGTCCGGACATTGTATTTTCAATAAATTATTTAAGTCAGTTCAATACGTGTTACACAGAAGAACATTGGGCTTATGCAAAACGTGTTCTTAAGTATTTAAAACTAACCAAAGACTTGCGTTTAAGATATTCGAAGGATGGCAATGTACATCTGCAAGCCTACGTAGATGCTGATTGGGCCAGCAATACCTTAGATCGTAAGTCATATACTGGATATTATTATGAGCTTTCAGGATGTGCCATTTCATGGGAAACTCGAAAGCAAAGTACAGTTGCCTTATCCAGCACCGAAGCTGAATATATGGGGTTAGCTGATTGCTGCAAAGAAGCTCTTTATCTTAAACGTTTGCAATATGAGATAACTCATGATGATTATACAATAGTTGTCTTAAATGATAATCAGTCCGCTCAGAAGCTTGCAGCCAATCCCATATTCCACAAAAGGTCCAAACACATTGATGTGCGGTACCATTTCCTAAGAGAAAACGTTGTCAAAAGTAATATTAAGTTACAATATCTGCCAACACAAGATATGCCCGCAGATATTCTGACAAAAGGCTTAGTGGCCAATAAACATTATAAATTTATAAAACTGTTGGGTTTGTCTACGTGTTAAGTATTAGTATGTATTAATTAACATTCCTAAGTTCGAGAAATAGAAGTTTTATGTAAGTTAGTTTGTTTTTTGTTAAGTGGGAGTGTTGGAATGATAACAAAAAGGTATATTAGATATTATATTAGACCTCTATGTGTCTATGTATCTATATTGAATGTTCTCAAGTTTATAAAGAATAAAGATATCTGTCGTAGCCCGTCATCCGTGTTGTTTATTAATTTCATCTATTTTGTATATTGCTCGAATAGCCCTCTTCTGCAGAACAAAAATGGTATTTATCTCTGAAGCACCGCCCCACAGTAAAATACCATATGCCATAATGCTATGGAAGTAACTAAAATATACTAATCGAGCTGTTTTCACGTCAGTTAACTGACGGATTTTGCTCACTGCAAAAGCTGCAGAGCTCAGTCTATTCGAAAGAGTAGCAATATGGGGACCCCACTGGAGTTTAGAATCTAAAGTTATACCAAGAAAAACTGTACTATCAACTAATTCCAATTCCTCATCCTTCACAATGACACTTGTTTGCACATGCCTTACGTTACTACTAGTGACAAACTTAATACATTTAGTCTTTTTCTCATTTAACAATAAATTATTAACATTGAACCAATTTACTACTTTTGAAATGGCATTGTTTACATCATTGTAAGCTTGTTGCTGTCGTTTGACTTTGAAAATAAGTGAGGTGTCGTCTGCAAACAATACTATATCATGGTGGGTCTTAACAAGGAATGGCAAGTCATTTATGTAGATAAGGAACAGGAAAGGCCCCAATATTGACCCCTGTGGTACACCCATAGAGACCAATGACCCAGGTGATCGCTGTCCATTCACATCGACCCTTTGTATTCTACCATTTAAGTAGGACTTAAGTAAATTCAGTGCCGATCCTCTAACTCCGTAATAATGAAGTTTCCTGATTAATGTTTCATGACAAACACAGTCGAAGGCCTTAGATAAATCACAGAAGACACCTAAAGCATCTCGTGACTCCTCCCAGGCATCGAAAATATGCTTAATTAGCTCAACACCGGCATCGGTTGTTGAGCGACCCCGTGTAAAACCAAACTGCTTATTATGCATCAAATTATTAACGTTAAAATGTCGTACTAATTGAGAAAGAACTAATTTTTCAAAAATCTTGCTAAATGTTGGTAGCACAGATATCGGTCTAAAGTTAGTGGGGTCAGAGCTGCTACCAGATTTAAATAAAGGAATTACTTTACTATATTTCATTAGATCAGGAAACTCGCCGCAATCAACACTGTTGTTAAATATAACTACCAAGTCAGGCGCTACAATTTCTACTAAGGATTTGACAGCATGGACAGAGACTCCCCAGAGGTCATTAGTTTTTTTGACATTAATCGATTTAAACGCCTTTATTACATCTGAGGTACAAACATGTTCAAAATGAAGGTCTCCACAACACTCTGGAGCGTTATGTTTTAATAATGTAACAGCACTCATGTGCTGTGATGTGATGAATTTAAATCCTTAGTTGTGGATACTGGTACCTCGGTGAAAAATTTTTCAAATTCTGTAGCTACTTCTAAATTGGAATCTATAATTTTGTTATCAATGTTTAGTTTAAGCTCTTTAATTGTGTGTTTAGAGCGACCAGTCTCCACATTTATAACTTTCCAGGTTGCTTTAACAATGTCGGAACTACTTTTTATTTTCTGACTTAGATAATTTCGCTTAGCTATATGACAATCTACTTTAAACTTCTTCGAATACTCCTTCACATGTTCTTTAAATTCATCACTCTGATTAAACCGCCGTTCCTCATATAAGGCATACAGTTCACGTCTTCTTTGATGTAAGTCCGCAGTAGCCCACTCACTAAAAACTGATGCACCACTAACTACGACCGATTTTGAGGTGAATATCGCATTATAATGATCCATAAAAGTGTGAAAGAATGAATTATACATACTATTAGGACTCATATCGGAAGACAAAAAGGGTAGCGCCTGAACTAAACTTAGCTTCATTCTTTCCACGCGGTCCGAGGTTACTGGTACAAAAGTTATTTGTTTTCTCATGGTATTTTTCCTTAATGCCTCAAATACCATTAATTGACCTAAGTGGTCTGATTCTAAATTGCTGATAACTTTTTTAGCAATAGGAAAAATATCTGTGAAAATATTATCTATACAGGTTGCACTAGTAGCAGTCACTCTAGTGGGCTCCATAAACATGTGGTTGAGATTACAAGATTTAAAAAGATTCAATAATCTACAAGACATTGTTGAATTTTCCATAATATTTACATTAAAGTCGCCGCATATAAGCAATTTCTTACTAGAAGATGATATTTTAAGTAGGGCAGATTCCATTATGTTTTCAAATAATTCAAAATTACTTAATGGCGGCCTATACACACAGACAACAATAAATTGCTCTAATTCTACTGCACTTAGTTCTATAGTCCGTTCAACAGACATGGATACAATGTCCTTACGTTCCTTAAATTTTAACTGACTATTTAATATAATTAATGACCCACCATGTATGGAACTAAGTCTGGTGAACGAACTTCCCGCCTGGTGATTATTAAATTGGGGCATTAATTCATTATTATTTAACCAATGTTCAGTAAGACATAAAATATCAATATTAAAATCATTCAAAAAAAGTTCTATCTGTAAATTTTTTCCTCTAATACATTGAATATTTTGATGCACCAGGTGGATATACTTTCCTTGTTTGCAGTATTTTTCATTATATTTATTTAAAACTAAATTGCCAGAGACAGAATCTTTTGTCTTAACACCTAGTTTAAATCTATTAAATCATTGGTTATGACTGGAACCAATTCCATGTTCATACTGGGCTGCTCAATAGGAGCAGAATTGTCTGCCAAATTCTTGGCAGACATGTCAAGTAAATATGATAGCGATAAAGCTATTTGTCTTTTGTAATAATTTGAAAGGCAACACTTGCCTTTAGTCAAAAACACCATAGGCATATGGTATTTACTAACAAAATTGTTAGTGTCAATTATGCTAAACTTACTACTATATGTACAAAGATTATATAGAGATATATTTAACTTATGTCTAGTGGTATTTTCTGCCTCTGACATTTGCTCACAATAGGGGAATGTGAAAAAAATAATTTCATGCACTGCAAGCGAGTTTAACTGTTCAAAGTTGCTTATCGTTCGCCCTTTTTCAAAATGAATGGGTATCTATTGAATTTCATACAAAAATTGTGATGCACAAGAGTATGAAATACTTTTAATTCATAGGAAAATAGGTAAAGTTAGATCAGGGGTCACCAATTAATTTCTTCAGGGGTCCGATTTTTTATAATAATGTGACCATCGCGGTCCGTTTCTACTTGAGTTTATTAAATATGTATTAAAATTATATAGGTCGGCGGTCCGCATCCGGACCGCGGTCCGCCATTTGGTGACCCCTGAGTTAGACCATGAAAAGTCTGCAACGATTTTAATAGCATACGTAGTGCAAGTGTTAACCGTCATTCCATAAGTTTGACGTTTAAAATAAAACTTGCACTGCATATGCTATCAGAATCGTTGCAGACTTTTCTTGGTCTAACTCTATTATTTTAATTGCCGATTTAAATTTAGTAATAAGACTAATAATATTTTGATGTAGGTTTTATCGAGTTTATTTTAAATTTATTATGTGTCTTTCTGCCGTTGGTTTATGCGCAATCGGTAACTTCGCCCTTCTATGTAGTTAAACACTACCAAAGATAGGTATATAATAAGGAATGGGATATCCAAAAAAAGTTGCGCTGGCTGACTGATGGATGAACCCAGTAGCTAGGTTTTAATTCCATTTTTTTGGGTTCCGTACCCAAAGGGTAAAACGGGACCCTATTACTAAGACTCCGCTGTCCGTCCGTCCGTTCGTCCGTCCGTTCGTCTGTCACCAGGCTGTATCTCATGAACCGTGATAGCTAGGCAGTTGAAATTTTCACGGATGATGTATTTCTGTTGCCGCTATAACAACAAATACTAAAAAGTACTGAACCCTCGGTGGGCGAGTCCGACTCACACTTGTCCGGTTTTTTTACTTACTGCTGTGGCGCAACGACCCGAAGTGGATCTTAAGGCCCCAGTACGGCGATGGGCCATCGCCGGCCACTCCAAGGGACGCAGCCATGCGATAGAATGAGATAGCAATATCACTTGCTCCCTCTAACGCATAAATGCGTCCCTTGGAGTGGCCGGCGATGGCCCATTGTGTACTGGGGCCTTTAGCCTCCGACACCAAAGACCGCCATGCTACTCTGTCCAAGCCGTTTCTGTCCAGTCAACGGCGCCGAGTTCGCTAAGGTCTTTCTGCACTTCCTCTCTCCAGCGGTACCTAGGGCGTCCAGACGGTCTTCGGCCAATTGGTACTCCAGAGTACGCTCTCCAGACTGCGCGATCTTCCCCCATCCGGACTACGCGCCCGAGCCATCGGAGTCTGGCGGCTTTCGTTTCTCCATTTTTAAGGTTCCGTGCTCAAAGGGTAAAAACCGGAACCCTATTACTAAGACTCTACTGTTCGTCTATCTGTCTGTCTGTCACCAGGCTATATCTCATGAACCGTGATACAGTTGAAATTTTCACAGATGATGTATTTCTGTTGCCGCTATAACAACAAATACTAAAAAAAAACAGAATAAAATAAATATTTAAGTGGGGCTCCCATACAACAAACGTGTTTATATAACACTTTAAACTCTCGCGTTTTGTACACATATTTAATTACACAAACAATTATATCGCGGTAGACCCGTTTGTGTAATTAAATATGTAAACAAACGTGTTTTTTTCGCCGTTTTTTGGTACGGAGGTTACGAAACCCTTCGTGCGCGAATCCGACTCGCACTTGTCCGGTTTTTTAACTGGTTAAATCACAAATGACTTGCCTTCCTAATCAAGCCTTCAGTTTCACCAATACAAAGTACGATCTCGACCTTTGGCCAAGGCCGGCGGCTAATTGCTTTTATATATTACATATGCTGCCCTTTGCGTTGCGTGCCGACGCCATCGCTTTTCGGTTATAGTTAATACAGGCGTATAATATGGTTGGAAGGCCCGAGAGGTTGTTATACTCGTTCGTTAGATTCGGAGGCTACAGTACAAACAGTAACACTCCTAACTGTACTTATTCCAAAAAGCATAAGGTCCACCGATGTACAGTTAACAGTGTGGGTGACGGTACAGTCTGATAGTATTTTAAGCAAGAAATGGAAAATTTAATTTGAAAACTTTTTCGATACATCATTAATTTATCTTGGCGATGATGAAATCATGCATGTAAGCAGACCGCGCCGGCAAAATTAATGCAGAAATGTTCGGTATCTGTGCGTCAAGCAAATCTTGTCAGTAGCAATGTAAAGCAAACTAAAGTAGGGCAACACTCAAAGAGCAGTATTGCGTTAAGAAAAGCAGCAATGTACGTCGAACCAAAACGAATATGATTTTTTTTCCGCTGAGCGCGCCCTACGTACGTCAATTCAAATTGTCACTTGCGGCTTATTGAAAATTTTAGAAATTGTTATTTAATATGGACGGACAATTTAAAAGCCATGTTAGTCAAAATGATTAACAAATTTGAAGATATCAAATTACAATTAGAAACGGACTATGCCATTAAACCATTCTGAGAGAACTCAAAATCACCAAACGACTCTCAACAATCTGCCAGGATAGGGCTCTTAGATTCTTTGGGCACATACTGCGGTCGCCACACCACAGCCTCGAACGTGACATCATACCGGGGCAAGTTGAAGGCAAGCGCGCTAGAGAAAGAGCCCCTGCAAGATTGTCGGATTCCATAAAACAAGCATGTGGTTCCATGCAGAGGGCAGCCCAAATAGCCCTTGTTCGCGATAAATGGAGGGACATAGTTATTGGTCACGATCCTCAGTCATGAGGGAACGACAAAGAAGAAGAGATGCCATTAAACTAGAATGTATGAATAAAATCATTGCTTCCGCAGGTAGATGTCCTACTGAATTTTAATATTTTATTAGATTTCTCAGTTGGAATTCAATTTTAATCATAGCAAAATGGAAATTGTGGAATATTTGATACTTACAATATAATATGCTACTTGTTAATGTAAATTAGTGTACTTTTCTGGATCAATATCACATACCTACCTGTGTAATATTTTGATTGGTGATTATATTGTACAATATACATAATAAAAATAAAACAAATGATATTTGGGTGCTTATTTAATTTGAATGTAAGAGAAAATAAGGGTCACTTTAACCTACCTACACTTTAATTCAGGGCATTCATTGAAAAAATATGAAGTTACCAAGGTTACCTGGTCACTTCAACCAAGCATCATAATACTCTGTAGTCATCTATTGCATCTTAAGCATAAAACAGATTTGTTACAAAATGTGTAATTTAAGTTTCCAAACATAAGGAGTTAACTCCTTTTATCTTCCCTATATAACTTTAATTAACTTACAATAAACATTTCTTGGGTAAACTAAATATTTTTAGTTTAGTTTAACAATAATTTGTCTAATTTAACCCTTGGTACCTATTTTATTTCATGGTCTAAGAAATACTATTCTTCTATTCAATTTATAATTTGTAGAGTTCTGTGGCAGGCATAAAAAAGATTCTTTATGTAGTTTGGCCCAGGACTGACTGTCTAAAGACAGAGGGAATCATACTCTTTTTCTTATGCTAAAGCTATGAGTATAATTTTCTTGGATCTGACTGGCTAGTTGTGTTTGCCCGGCTAAAGTTTAGGAAATATGTTTGAGAAATATAACACAATTATAATATTGTATAATAAAAATAAAAAATACTGTTAGGAAATTTTATTAACTTGTACATTAGGCTATTCAAGACTTGTCATTTTGGAAATGTGAAAATACTTTTCTAAAATGATACCTACACTGCGTCTAGTGCTCCATATGAATGCTGACTACATTATTTTCTTTTATTGAACAAACAGGTATGTAAAGCGACTTAAAACTTCTTTTAAAAAGATACATAGGTACAGTCAGCAGCAAAAGTTACTAAGCGGGCCAGGTATTCAAAATTACCTTGACACACTCTTATTCTCTTAATAATAAAGTCGCGTCAAGATCATTTTGAACACCTGGCCCGCTTAGTAACTTTTGCTGCTGACTGTACCTGTTTCAGCAAGTATAAACTAGGATTTCCCATAGGTATATATGTGCAGTAGCTGAGAGCATGAAACAAATTAGCCTAAATAATATACTTTCTTGATGACTAACTTAAGGACAACTTATACAAGAATAATCTATTCCATCAATATTTAAGCTCTCAATATTTTTGTTACATTTTTAAATAATAAATTTATTTTTCGTCTTGGTTGCGCTGTACACGTATACAAACCGCCGTAGGTAAGTATTGTCTGACTGAACTTCTGAAGAGAAACTACCTACTACGAACGCCTCATATTGAGCGAGATTTAATCCTGCAACAAACATATGTAAGGATTAGGTAATGTTGCGAAAGAACGGCGATATAATCAAAGTTCTTAATACTGTTTTAAAAGTTTACCTTTGTAAATTATGTAGTCGAATCAGTCGCTGAAAATAGTAAGATATGTGGGCCTATGGACGGTTTCCAGGACACAATGTGTGGTCTTATTGGATAGATTTAGGCATACGTTTTAATTTTATTTATGCCTTTTAACCCTAAAACAAAAAAACTGCACATAATCTTACAAGTTCCCAAGTTCTTTCCATGTTCTTCCAGTACTTGTCATAACCTAAAATTTTAGTAATGTTTACTATGAACGAGTATGATTATACACTGCAGGCTTAGCTTTGCTTAAGGTAATGCACAATCTTATTAAATATCAGAAAATATCACAGGTCACAGCAGAAATATCTCTTGAAATAAAAACGATTCAGAATGTCAACAAACAAGTTGGCCACAGATAAAACACAGACGACACGCGATTTTGGAATTATTCGAACATAGTGTTGCTAGCCCGCGATTTTTCAAATTTGCCGCCTTTTTTTACTGACAAGATTTGCTTGACGCAGTATATTTGAAAATTACTAGTTTTATAATTATGTTATGTTACAAAACGGCTTGCAACAACTCCCACGGTCCACTTATGTAGCTCTGCAAAGCTTTGGTATCAGTTCGATTTTTGTACTTAGCCAAGTTTCTTGACTTGATCATAAATGCAGAAACAGAAGAGAAATAAAAATATTTATATGATGTCACCGATGTTTAATTACCTACTCTACTTTTTATTTAAAAAATGAGTCAAACTTCGTTTTTACGGCCAGAAAGCTCTCGGTGCTATTGTATAAATATCCTTTCTAATTGATGCGGTTTCCTGCTACCTACTTAAATTTACATTTTAAAACAATTATCGTTCCTTCTTGCTTGTATTATTCAAATAACAAAGTAGGCAACGCGTGCAGAAGTATCTACCTGAGAGCAATCGGTCACTACAAGGCAGTTTTCCAATAAATCCAAGTAAGGGCACATGCCTACACTGACCTTTGGCATAACACGGCAATCCTTACGTCCACTTAAATTAAAAAAATAAAAAGTAACTCCATCGCCAAGCAAAAACTAACCTTATCCTAAAACCACAAGTTCGTTATTCGTATGGAAAGAAGGTGGGCTTGTTTCTTTTTAATCCGGACCATAAAGGATTTTCTTATTTTTTTTAATCGGACGTTTCGTGCCAGATGCCTATGTGCGTGATCGCGCTTTTGTGTTAATTTGAATAAAGAATTTTGGATAAAACGCGACGCTGGCCGGAAAAATTCGGTTTGAAATTAATATACTTTCTTTTCTTTTAACTGGTTTCTTTGTAAGATTTTGCTTATATTGTGTTGTTTTGAAGCTAAATAGAAAACAGGCTTTCGCTCATAGATACCTATAGCATGACGCCACTTCACATACATATATATTCATGGACAAATCTGACAGTGTCAAAAGTGACATTTTTGTTTGAAGAAACGTCACATTTGCCACTGACATATCTAATCCATATCGTATCCTAGATCTACTAACTGACGTATCTTAAAGGTCGAATTGGGCCGAAAGTAGTAATTTCGAAATGAGTAAATAAACTTCTTTTTTGCGTTCTCTAAATTTGTCCATGAGTGTAGATGACTGGCCACTAAATTGTATTGCGCCTTGGCCAAGGTCAAGGTGACCTTGGACCGTCGGAAGCTTCGTAGCCAGCCGAAACTCTTTATGCTAGAAGAACACGCGTCACAAAGCAAGACTGAAAAATATCGATGCTTCGATTGAAATTATAAGAATAAGAATAATTTATTTCTAAAAAGTGTTACAAGCATAGTTACCAGGGGCTCCGCACTAGGTTAAACCTGAACCTGACCTGACCTATTCCTGACCTAGTCCTGACCTATTATAGGAGTATAAACATAAAATTGACACTTTCCCCCGGCAGTTTTGGAGTCCCTAGTACCATACCTAACAACGTAGGTAGGTATTAAAAGTTGGCAGACAGGGTCGCGGGCAGAAGCCAGATTGTATATGTTGGGTACCAGAATTGAGGTCACGTACTTACACAAATTACACAATAACGGGGTCCCTTTGTTTCACATAAAGTTTGAAGTCATCATATATTGTTTGTCATATTATCATTAGTCCTAAAATTGCAACCGTTAACTTTTCAGGATTTTCGTGAGGTTATCCTATAGATAGGTTAGGTTAAGTTAGTTTTAAGCCAATCCTGAAAATTTGCGCGTTTCTGAACCAAACAATGTATGACTAACGAAAATGTGGCCATACAATACATTTATGACTTAAAACTTTATGGGAAACAATAGAGACTCATACAATAACAATGTAATGTATTTAGTGTTCTTTGTTGAGCCAATAGCAAGTTTAACAGCCAAATGCAAGATTGACGAAAAAGTTTATAATGTATAAAAAATTCAAGAGCCACTTGTTAAGTTATTTTTATTTAACGCCTTAATAGCGTCATTGCGCTAGTTTCCGTCCATGCTCTAGTTTTCGTTCACTTGACAGATTCGCAAATAATATATTTGATTTTTAATTTTCTAAATACGTAATATCATTTTTATGTGTATATTGTTTTGACATTAATATAATGTAATGTATTAATGTTATAATTTAATTTAATTTCAATTTTAGTTATATTTTAATTACAATTTTATATGGACTTGGTCTGAAATAAAGAATATTCATTAATTCATTAATGATTGCAATACGTACAAATTTGTGCACTAATGTAGGTTTATATTCAAATTTCGTCAAGTGGACGAAAACTAGAGCTGGACGAAAACTAACACACGTACCCTATTTAATGACTTAATATCGTGTGTGTCGTAGGTCCACGTATGACGGCTATTTAATAAAGAAGCCATTAAAATAATATTAGTAAAGTAAAATAAGGGACGTATAACGATTTGCTTTTCTTAGTTTATATAAACGACTTGCCAACACATGTTCAACATCCAATGATACTATTCGCAGATGACAGCACAGTTTTAATAAAATCAAACGACCCGACTACATATGAATCTGACATAAACAATACACTTAAGACTATCATCAACTGGCTGGAAACGAACAGACTAAAAATAAACATAGATAAAACAAAAATTATGCAATTCCATCAATCAAAATCAAAACCATTAAATCTTGACGTAAAATATAATGATCATAATGTTGAACACACAGACGTAACTAAGTTTCTAGGCATTGACATAGATAATCATATAAGCTGGAAAACACATACCTTAACGTTATGTAAACGATTAAATAGTTTTGTATTTGCCCTTAAAAGAATCGCTAAAATTTCGGATCGAAAAACTGCGTTACTAGCCTATCATGGATATGTTGGATCAATTCTTCGTTATGGTATGGTTTTCTGGGGCAACTCTACAAACAAAAAACTAGTTTTTGGTGCTCAAAAAAATTGTGTTCGCGCCATCTGTGGTGTAAAACGAACTGAAAGCTGTAGACCTTATTTCAAAGATCTTAATATAATGTCATTGGCCGGTCTTTATATTTATGAAGTGTCAGTTTTTGTTAAATCAAACCCCGATTTATTCCCATTAGTATCAGAAAACTCCAGGAACAGGCGTTTCAAGTACAAAATTAACCCAGTAGCTGGCAAAACTGCGTTATTGCGAAACGGCATACTGGGTATGGCCTCTAAAGTATATAATCATTTACCAGAAGAGTTAAAAGAGTTACACCTAAATCTATTTAAAAGAAAATTAAAGGCTGAGCTAATTGAAAAAACATATTATAAAATAGAACATTTTTTTAATGATAATTTTTAATGTAATCCTATTTAAAATAATAATTCAATAATGTATTAAACGACATGTAAGATTTAATTCTATTTTGTATTAACTCTCTTCCTGTTTCATATTTTTTTGACTATATAACATTATACCTAATTATTTTTATTACTTATTTAAATCAGTAATAATATGCATGCACTAGATTAAGTAGTTAACTAGGTTAAACATACTCTAATTTTCACATGCCTAACGGCCGAATGTATTAAGGTTCAGTATCATTATTGTAACATCTCATGTACCATATGTTCTTGTGAATAAATGACAATTCAATTCAATTCAACGAATATAGACTGTAAATGTTCATTGTGCGAATTATTCGCCGCCGTCGTTGGTTGATATAATTTTTCGGGTTTCACAAATACTAACGTAACGACAGAATAAAATAAATATTTAAGTGTGGCTCCCATATAACAAACGTGATTTTGTAGCCGTTTTTTGCGTAATGGTACGGAACCCCTCGTGCCCGAGTCCGACTCGCACCGAGCTGCAAAAGTATGCACTTTTACAGCGTGCTGTACCTCGTCATCTGTTTAAAACAAACATGTCCACAATAACACGTCATCAACATCAAATTACTATAAAAATGTGACGTTTATAATAATACTATCTCACTTTGTTCTGTTTATTTATTTATTTAAACTTTATTGCACATAAAATTACAAGTACCTTAGTATTACGCGTACGTATTAGTAGGCGGACTTAATGCCTTAAGGCATTCTTTACCAGTCAACCACTGGGCCAAAAAGAGACGGTTGTTAGATTCTGTTCAAGTCGGTAAAACATAGGAGTAATTCTGTGACTGCAGCACATACCTATATTAGTTTAGACTGTTAGAGTTTAGACGGACAACAAGTCTCTTTTATTTACCTATGTCACCGAAGAGCTGGCAGCTTTCTCGCACAACGTATTAGCATTGCAATACAGCGGGGAAATGCTGCCAGCGTCCTCGGCACCATGCCAAAGGGGCCCAATTTTTTAGACGTATTTTAATTTTATTTAGTTTTAGTTTTTAGTTTTAATTTCGTTTTATTTTATAGATAAGTTAGTTTATTTTTCTTTTTATTGTAATTGTATCCACCATCTACCTGAAATAAACTCTATAAAGTTAATGTAAAAGTGATGTTTAAAGTAGGTACAAGTAGTTTGTTATGTTATGAATTATGACTCAGGCTTACTTAGATACTTTAAAAAACAATAGAATAAATATTTACGGTGGTGGCCTAACGGTAAGAGCGTGACTCTTAATCCGGAGGTCGCGGGTTCAAACCCCGGCTCGTACCAATGAGTTTTTCGGAACTTATATACGAAATATTATTTGATATTTACCAGTTGCTTTTCGGTCAAGGAAATACCGCGAGGAAACCGGACTAATCCCAATAAGGCCTAGTTTCCCCTCTGGGATGGAATGGAAAACTAGTGCCAACGTCAATTCTTGGGATTAGTTGTCAAGCGGACAAGCATGAGCCGTGGAAAAATGCCGGGATAACGCGAGGAAGGAGATCTAGGGAAATGTAAACAATAATGCTATTTAATATAAATAATGTTTATGAGAATAAATATGACAATAGTGTTATCATAATGACGCTGCTGCTCGTCAAAATGGCCGCCGATGATCCTGAAACAACATTGAAATGTTAATTAAAATCATAAAAAAATGGGTTTCAAGAACTCCGTATTTATTTTTATTAGAAACAAAATTATTCAGTAAGGTTTACAATAAAATCTGCCATAAATATGTTGAAATACAACAGGTAAATTAAGGTATTAGATTTTTTTTGATTGTAGGTAGGAAATCATTTGACCACAATCTCACCTGATAGAAAGTGCCGATGTGGCCTAGGATGGAGCATGCCTTTGCCTACCTAAAACACGTCTATTCACCCTCGATTTCAAAATGTTATAGTGGGCTGGGAATAGATTAGCAGGTTCTATTCTAGATTAGGAAGAAATCTCATAACTTTTTGATCCGGCCAGACCTCCACTTACGTATTTTATGGATGGCTCTTCGCGGGCTGAACTAGTACACTCGTGGGCCATATTTGATCCGCGGGATATAGTTTGGAGAGCCCTGTTATAATGATTCTTACTGCTCGTAACAGACAGACAGTGAGATACACATTAAAAGCCTGTTACAACAATGAATATATCGGTCTCTACATACTCTGTCCCTCAGCTCGCCAATGTGAATGAACGATACTACACGTGTGTTAAGAACTGTTCGTAACACTGACAGACAGTGAGAGAGAGAGAGAGCTACACACATTTAGAGCTCATTTAGACGGTGCGAGAACTCACATGCGAGTTTCATTACATTGCGTTATTTGATCGGTCGGCTGAATTGATTGAACCTCAATGGTCCGCAATGTAACTAAAATCGTATGCGAGTTCACGCGCCTTCTAAATGAGTCCTTAAATCCTGATACAACAAAGAATATATCGGCCTCTATATACTCTGTTCATAAATCATTTATTTTTGTGATAAACTTAGTATACATACAAAAGTAACATGATAGGTTTAAGACATACATAATTACATATTGTTTACCACGTAATGGGCTCGCCTCAGCATAATGCTGACCCGAGAGTCGGCGCTGATCTTCCGGCGAGTCCATTTTGTTCCTCAGCTCGCCAATGTGAATGAATGAATGAATGATACTTACTGCACGTGTGTTGCTCCTCGGAATACGGGTACTCGAAGTCGCATTGACACAGTCCATTCCTGCACACCACCCTGTCTGTTATCTCGCCGAGGAAGCACTGGCTACTGCGGGAACACGTCTCGAATAGGCCTGTAAAATATTTATAGTTTTATGAATAAATAAAATTATAAATAATAATTTATTTTTTATAAATATTTTAGTTCGTCGAGACACTAGGTCCGCGGGGTAGGGGGCTCCACAAGACGCTCAGCAAACGTCTAAGGGAGGCCACAGGTGACCCTCGCGCAGGCAGCTTTCTCGCACAAAGATTGGCCATAGCAATCCAGCGCGGGAACGCTGCCTGCGTGATGGGCGCTACCAAGGGCGCAAAATTTTGATTGGTATTTTTAATTTTTAGCTTTAGTTATCTTAATTGTAGTTAATTTTAGTTTTATATTCATTTTCTTACTTACTGTTTTATCTTGTGACATGAATAATTAATGATTCTACCGTGTCGTTTCTTGCATTACATGCTTGTTGGAAAGCAGGTAACGTTCACGTTAGCAGAGGATAAATATTTAGACTATAGACATTATTTATGTAGCAGCACAAACTGCAGGCTATTGATTATTAACGGAAGGTTATCTTACCAGTGACAGGCCAACATCCGCCATCTTTGTAATGGAAGTTGGGACCACAGAGGCAGGCGCCGTTCAGGCAGACCGCGTTGGGACCGAGGGTGTCGAAGCACTGAGCGTCCACGGTGCAGTTAGCGTCGTAGTCGGGAACTGAAGACTACTAACGGAAGGTTATCTTACCAGTGACAGGCCAACAGCCGCCATCTCTGTAGTGGAAGTTGGGGCCACAGAGGCAGGCGCCGTTCAGGCAGGCCGCGTTAGGACCGAGGGTATCGAAGCACTGAACATCCACGGTTCAGTTAGCGTCGTAGCCGGAAACTGAAGACTATTGACGGAAGGTTATCTTACCAGTGACAGGCCAACAGCCGCCATCTCTGTAGTGGAAGTTGGGACCACAGAGGCAGGCGCCGTTCAGGCAGGCCGCGTTAGGACCGAGAGTATCGAAGCACTGAACGTCCACGGTGCAGTTAGCGTCGTAGCCGGAAACTGAAGACTATTGACGGAAGGTTATCTTACCAGTGACAGGCCAACAGCTGCCATCTCTGTAGTGGAAGTTGGGACCACAAAGGCAGGCGCCGTTCAGGCAGACCGCGTTAGAGCGAGGGTGTCGAAGCGCTGAGCGTTTACGGTGCAGTTAGCGTCGTAGCCGGAAACTGAAGACTATTGACGGAAGGTTATCTTACCAGTGACAGGCCAACAGCTGCCATCTCTGTAGTGGAAGTTGGGACCACAGAGGCAGGCGCCGTTCAGGCAGACCGCGTTAGGACCGAGGGTGTCGAAGCACTGAGCGTTTACGGTGCAGTTTGCGTTGTAGCCGGAGGAGACTGTTGAAGGAGAAAAATTTGGTTATTTTTACTGAATGATTGATTATAACATTTTGGTATAATGTAGGTATATAAAGCAACCCCCTTATAGATAAAACTTTACATGCCTTTGTGTTTTATCCCTTTCTTACGAATGCATAATAAGTCAAAATTACAGATTAAAAGAGACCGTGTAAGAGAAATTGGTCATCGTTTGCTGTCAATTATTCTACTTCGACGATTTCCAATCAAATATTAAGTGCTAAAATAATTAAAGTATACTTTAAGTCCCGCCGAATCTCTTAGTCACGTATTTTTTCAGAGGCGTAGGGTTACACCGGCGGTAATGTTTCTTTTCATCCATAATCTGTTTATATAATTTGAAAAAAAAATCTAACTTTCGATTTACCTATAATTTTTGGTGAATTCTCAATGCAACATGAGACTCCGGTGCCGTTAAAAGATGTAATCGTCTTTCGGTAGATGTCGCTTTACGCCACCCCAAAAGCATGTATATATAAGGGAAGGAATGGAAAGATTTGCGAGGTTCTGGAAGGTTCTAAATTGGTTAAGAGCAAACGCACGGATTGCGGAGGTTGCGGTTTCAAGTCCTGCCGGAAGCGTAACTTTTTCCATTTTTTCCTTTAATATAAAATTTATAATTTTTGGCACAATGGTAATCACTTACTCTCCCAGCACTCGTCGCTATACTCGACGTACTCTGCTGTACACTGGCAGGTCATTCCACTGTTGCCAGCCACGCACGCCGTATTGTTGATGACACAGTCGAGGTCTTCCAAACAGGTACCACCGATAACTGAAAAAAATAAAATTTTACATAATCGCATCATCAAATGAAAATGAAAATAAGGCTAACCTAATAAAATAGTACTGAACTTAGTATTTGGCTCACAGCAACTTCCTGATCTGATGGCCAAGCCAAGATGCCATTCGTGTGCGCCGAAGCGAACGAAACAGTAATGTTTCTCTATCACTCTTCCATATTAGTGGGACAGAGAGGCATTAGCGTTTCGTTCGCTACGGCGCACACGATTGGTATTGGCTAGGCCCTGTGATGTCACATCATCTTCGCAGACTATGATCATGGTCCCATTGTCCCATGTCTCCCAAATAACGATAAAATTTGAATTATTGAGAAATATCCAAAAATTAAAACAATCATAATAAATACAATTAGAAGTATTAGAACAAATTAAATTATTTTCAGAAAATATTTTAATTTGTTTTTATTTCAAGTTCTGTTCTACCTTAGGGATGGCCAGGGGGCGCCATAAGCCTTCAGTAAGAAGTGCATATACTTGGAAAAATTCGACCTATGCCGCTGTAGCCCGGTGGTCGAATGGCACAGGCACCTGCCGCGATAGCAGAGGACGCTGGTTCGATTTCAGCCTGGGGCACTGGAGGCCTTGGTCACTTTTTCTTAGTATATGATATTTATGTATTTCAGTTTATAATCATAATTAATTACCATAAATCATAATGACGACCGGTCTGGTCTAGTGGATAGTGACCCTGTCTGCTAAGCCGATGGTCCTGGGTTCGAATCCCAGTAAGGGCATTTATTTGTGTGATGAACTATAATATTTGTTCCTGAGTCATGGTTGTTTTCTATGTATATAAGTATGTATTTATCTATACAAGTATGTATATCGTCGCCTAGTACCCATAGTACAAGCTTTGCTTAGTTTGGGGCTAGGTTTGATCTGTGTAAGATGTCCCCTAATATTTATTTATTATTTATTATTTATTATAAAATAATTCCAAAAGAGTATGGAACTTACTTGGAGCACAGAAATCATCAAGTTCTTGGTACCCGTTGTCGCAAGAACAGCGTCCTGCCTCGCAGACAGTGTTGGGTGTCCCTGTGCACTCTTGTGTCGTCTGGCACGAGTCTCCCAGCTCTAGTAAAAAAAAGTTTTAATGTATGAGTACCCAATACATATGTGAGGAGTCTACAGATAATTGCTTTTAGCCAGAATGCCGGTGTCTTGGTGGACATTATCATGATATTCATAATCAGTTACGTGGATAGTCTTTGTACCCAGTGGCGTAGCTAGGGGGGGGCGGCGGGGGCGGCCCGCCCCGGGTGTCACCCATTTGGGGGGTGACACCCGACCGTGAACATCAGTAGTGCCATCTATAAAAATTCGTAAAACTGTGGCAGATTGCACAACCGCCATTAAGGAAATAATATACAACATGCCCACGAGGAACCCGAGAGATTTTGACAGAATATTCCTGATCATATTTAAAGACTAAAATGTCCTATAAACTGTTTTGGAATTCGCCTAGTTTCATAGTCCAGTAGCACCAGCATAGCAATGTACAAATTGCAGAACATTCCCAAAAAGCGGAAACGTTCTCGAGAATGTTCTCAGAACGTGGAAATTATTGTTCCGCCATCTTGGACTTTTTCCAAAAAAACTTTTTTTTTGACATAGGAATCTAGAGGCCTCTATCTCCCGCCATGCCAAATCTCAGCGCGCTCGCACCAACTTGAAAAAAATTAAAAAAAAAAGTCGGCCATTTTTTTTTTAATGCAGTTTGTTTTGTCTCGGGGCCCTCTATGACATTTGGGCTGTAACCGCGAAAATCGAAGTACGCAAATTGCGGGGATTTTTCTCTGTCACTCTAATTACGCCTTCATTGGAGTAAAAGATAAAGATCCCCGCAATTTGCGAATTTCGATTTTCGCGGTAGCCGCTTTGGTCGAGCACCCCCCACCTATCACGCACCGTTTAAAAGTTGCCATACAAAATAAAAGTGGCCAGTTTTCCCGCAATTGTTGCATTTATCCATAAAAACAATTTTTGATAGGTGTTTAGGGGATCCCGAGATTCCGTGGCCAAAATTTCAGCGCGCTAGTGCAAACTTGAAAAAATTAAAAAAAAAGTCGGCCATATTGAAAAACAAACATGGCGGCGTCAATATGACATTTGGTCGAGCACCCCCCACCTAGGTCTGACCGTTTGGCCGGGCCGTCATACATTTTTCTGACCGGAAGCGGTAGACCAAAAGTCGGAATTTTCTGGGGGTAAGGATACTACACCTAAACTATCGTGAATATTCATGGTATAAACTACGATAAATAAATAAATTCTCGTTCTCGAGAACATTCTCAGAAGTTACCGAGAAATTCTCATGTGGAAAGTTTCGCAACTTTGGAAAGTTTTTTTAAATTATGTGATTATTTCTGTAATTGACAAAAAAAAAAGTTAAAATTATTTTTGGGTGACAGTTTTACAAATTATAGCATTTACATTTTATGTACAAAAAATCGAAAAACGAGAAATTCTCATGTGGAAAGTTTCGCAAATTTGGAAAGTTTTTTTTTAATTGTGATTTTTTCTGTAATTGACAAAAAAAAGTAAAAAATATTTTTGGGTGTCAGTTTTACAAATTATAGCATTTACATTTTATGTACAAAAAATCGAAAAACAATTTTATTTTGGCGAAATTGACGTAAACTCTTTTAGTATTTTTTCCTTATTTTGGCCTCAGAGATGCATGGTTAAAATCTCTCGGGGTTCCTGGTATGTAACAATAATATGTTGGTGCCTCGTAGGTTTTTTTATTCAGAAAGTTTTTTTTTAATTATGTGATTATTTCTGTAATGGAGAAGCTATGTCACTATTTCTAATTGGGTGACTCTGGACTATTTGAAATTCATTGTGAAATGGGATTTTACAGAATCTCTTTGAAATCGCGCACTTGGCAAAAAAAGTTTTTTTTTTTTAACGTAAATTATTTGTATATCTTTCACGGGACAATGATGACTCGGACTTTTGGGAGGCGTGCGCGGAGCCCAGGCCAACATGTAGACCCTTATGACACTTATGAAATGTGGGTTACACCGAGCGGATGCTGTCCTTGCCCGTGTCATAGAACGCGCGCAGAGGCAACACCCGCCAGGGTGTGGACTATTGAGAGTTCATGGAATCTAAAATGAAAGCGATGGAGTAAATTGTGAGCTATGGAATATTAAACGTAATTTTATAATTGTAAAATATTAAACATATTTTACAATTTTGATTGAATTTTGGGGTGACACCCACAATTTCCGCCCCGGGTGCCACCCATGCTAGCTACGCCACTGTTTGTACCACCATAGTCTACATAGTTTAGACATCCATAAAAAACCGGCCAAGTGCGAGTCGGACTCGCGCACGAAGGGTTCCGTCCCATTACACAAAAACGGCAAAAAATCACCTTTTGTTGTATGGCAGGCCCACTTAAATATTTATTATATTCTGTTTTGTCCGGTTTTTACCCTTTGGGTATTACGGAGCTCTAAAAATACCAAAAAACGGCAATTAATTGACTACGTTGAAACTAACTGGCACAGTCGGGTAGGATTAGCAATGTGCATGTTGCAGAGCACTCGCAAAATTACCGCAATTTCTGGAAACTTTGCAAATTCCTCTACTAATTTAGGTATCTACAGTCCGTATCTTTAGCAATTTCTACATTTTCGGGTAGTTATAACATTTATTGATTAACCAACCAAACACAAAACCGCCTGGATCAGTCTCTGAACGACCTGACTTTAACCTACATTATTTGATCATGTAATGTTTTCATCTACCCTCAACTGGCCATTTGAGAAGCCCTTTGAGGGTAGATTTTGTTTACATTTATTTAAATACCTAAAGATACAGAGTATAACTGCCAAATTACATCAGGCGATTGAACCTTTCTGTATATTAGGAACACATTCCATACTTTCGCCATTTAAGCTGTTGTATCAAATTCTTACCAAGCCCGCTGGATAGACACAGTCCTTCAGAAGCGACGAGGCCGTCAGGGCAAGCGCAGTACCCTTCACCGTCCTCGTTCAAAGCGCACTGGAT
Source organism: Cydia splendana (assembly GCF_910591565.1). NCBI lineage: Eukaryota > Metazoa > Arthropoda > Insecta > Lepidoptera > Tortricidae > Cydia > Cydia splendana. The sequence continues at coordinate 5,450,082 of NC_085983.1, forward strand.
CTCAAGCTCTCCTGCCAAGCAGTCGCTGTCAACTTGGCACGCCTCGCCGACACCTGCAAGTAAGGTTGAAGTTGATGCCAAGAACACCTAAAGTCTTGAGTAATACCAACTAGGTATAAGTAAAACCAATAAAACACCTTAAACTCTGGCGTTTTGTACACGGGGTCGCGGTAGACCCGTTTGTGTAATTAAATAATATGTATAAGTAAAACCAGTTATTTCATTCCACCGCCATTATTTCATATCATATCATTCTTATATCATTGGACATTTCTTACACGGATTGACTAAGCCCCACGGTAAGCTCAAGAAGGCTTGTGTTGTGGGTACCCAGACAACGATATATATAATATATAAATACATAGAAAACAACCACGACTCAGGAACAAATATCTGTGTCATCATACATATAAATGCCCTTACCAGGATTCGAACCCGGGACCATCGGCTTCATAGGCAGGGCTTTCATTTATCAGTCTTTTAAAAATTGTCTTAACGGGGTTTTACTGTAGTATTTTATCGGTGGCAAACAAGCATAGGGCTCGCCTGAAGGTAAGCAGTCACCGTAACCTATGGACTTCTGCAACTCCAAAGGTGTTACATGAGCGTTACTGTGCCTTTAAAAAACCTGTACAATCCTTAGGCTAAACTGATTTCGTTGTAAAAGCCGTTTCTCTTGTATTAAGCGTATCTCGTAGGAGTAGGATGCCTGCTCCAAGTCGCACTCGCAGGAGCGGAGCCCCCACTGCCACGGGGCTCCATGGCTCTTATATTAGTGTCTCACCAGCGAAAAGCCTGCACATGCTGCGCTGCGCGTCCCACACAGCCTGCTCCAGGTCACACTCGCAGGAGCGGAGCCCCCACTGCCCGGGGCTCTAGGGCTCTTATATTAGTGTCTCACCAGCGAAAAGCCTGCACATGCTGCGCTGCGCGTCCCACACAGCCTGCTCCAGGTCGCACTCGCAGGAGCGGATCCCCCACTGCCCCGGGGCTCCAGGGCTCTTATATTAGTGTCTCACCAGCGAAAAGCCTGCACATGCTGCGCTGCGCGTCCCACACAGCCTGCTCCAGGTCACACTCGCAGGAGCGGAGACCCCACTGCCTCGGGGCTCCAGGGCTCTTATATTAGTGTCTCACCAGCGAAAAGCCTGCACATGCTGCGCTGCGCGTCCCACACAGCCTGTTCCAGGTCACACTCGCAGGAGCGGAGACCCCACTGCCTCGGGGCTCCACGGCTCTTATATTAGTGTCTCACCAGCGAAAAGCCTGCACATGCTGCGCTTCGCGTCCCACACAGCCTGCTCTAGGTCACACTCGCAGGAGCGGAGACCCCACTGCCACGGGGCTCCAGGGCTCTTATATTAGTGTCTCACCAGCGAAAAGCCTGCACATGCTGCATTGCGCGTCCCACACAGCCTGCTCTAGGTCACACTCGCAGGAGCGGAGCCCCCACTGCCACGGGGCTCCAGGGCTCTTATATTAGTGTCTCACCAGCGAAAAGCCTGCACATGCTGCGCTGCGCGTCCCACACAGCCTGCTCTAGGTCACACTCGCAGGAGCGGAGACCCCACTGCCAAGGGGCTCCAGGGCTCTTATATTAGTGTCTCACCAGCGAAAAGCCTGCACATGCTGCGCTGCGCGTCCCACACAACCTGCTCCAGGTCACACTCGCAGGAGCGGAGACCCCACTGCCACGGGGCTCCAAGGCTCTTATATTAGTGTCTCACCAGCGAAAAGCCTGCACATGCTGCGCTGCGCGTCCCACACAGCCTGCTCTAGGTCACACTCGCAGGAGCGGAGCCCCCACTGCCCCGGGGCTCCGCAGAATGCTGCAGCCCCGAACGTGTGGCACTGCTCGTCGAGAAAACAGAAGTCGGTGATGAGCCGGGCCACTGAAAAATAAATCAATAAATATTATAGGACAATTTTACACAGATCGGCCTAGTCTCATTGTAAGCTCAATAAGGCTTGTGTTGTGGGTACTATAGTCTGTATCTTTAGGTACTTAAATAAAAGTAAACGAATAATTTGTACATTTTCGGGTAGTTCCAACATTTATTAATTAACCAACCAATTACAAAACCACTTGGATCTGTCAATGAACGACCTGACTTTTACCAACATTATTTGATCATGTAATGTTTTCATCTACCCTCAACTGGTTTAAGAAGCCATTTGAGGGTAGATTTTGTTTACTCTTTTCTAAAGTATATTTATTTTTTTTAACTTTTGACAGTTGCCAACCCCATTTAGATCCCACTTACCTTTGAGGCAGTCTCTCATGTTCTCGTCGAAGAAGAAGTTGGCAGGGCAGGTGCAGACCCCGTCTTCAACCACGGTCAGCAGCCCGACGCATTGCTCTTCGGTTGAAGGGGAGCCCAGTTCTAAAATATAAGGAAACTATTTTTGTATGGTATTTTTTAGACACTTGCGCGTGTTTCGTAACCTAACCCCTTATTCATAAATGCGCTAGAAACCTCAATTAGCTCAATAATCGTCTGTATTTATCTGTCATTTTGACTTATGTATTTGTAAGAAAGGGATAAAATATAATTTAACTAAATCAGGCCCGTAAAGTTTTATGAATAAGGGGGTAAGATTTTACGGTATTTTTTAGACACTCGCGCGTGTTTCAGAAAGCCTAACCTCATAAACGCGCTACAAATCGCAATTAGCTAATAATCGTTTGTCCTTATCTGTCATTTTGACTTATGTATTTGTAAGAAAGGGATAAAACATAATTTAACTAAATCAGGTCCGTAAAGTTTTATGAATAAGGGGGTACGTCTCCATTTTCAAGCACTAACAGTTCATGAGTAGCGTTTATATGATGGCGAGTTAAGAGACTAGTGGTCCACGAAAGGTTTATGCATAAAGGATTTAATTGGCGCTTTTATACCTATTTTATCGTTGTAATAGCAACGGTACGACAACGATATCATTCATGTTGGAAAAATGGCAGTCCAAGAACTCTTTTACGGGTATGTCCGGACTTTGTCAGGATATTCCAAATTTTCATATGACTACCCTAAAACTGACTAAGAATAGTAAGAATAGACTTACCAGCTAAACAAGCGCTTCCATCTTCACTACTATAGTACCCAAGTGGGCAGATACATAGTCCCCAGCTGGAACACTCGAAAGGCGCGGGACAAGGACTGGTAGCGCTGCACGCAGCGCCATTTTCTCGCGTTATATTCGTGGCCGCCATCTTTGTCGACGCCATTTTGAGAGTCGCGTTGTGAGCAATACGAGTGGCTGCCTCTGAATCTTCTGAACTCTCTGAAATTTAATGCACCATCGGCATACTACTAAAACAAAACTAGCAAAATGTTTATTCCAAAAATTAACTGTTAAATTCATTTCATGGTGGCAATCATTTCATAAAATGATCGGTTGGCCACACCATGAAAAAATCAAAAACTTAACCATATCATGATGAATTCTAAAATGGCATTTTATGAAACGATCTAAATCTATGATCTAGCCACGACATATATACAATACCAATACCTACCGTCAGGGTCGATAGTGGTGTCGTAGCAGACGAACTCGCGGTCGCGGCACGCGCCGTGCTCGAACTGACAGTCTTCGTCTAGCACGCAGCCTCCACCCACAGCTGGAAAAATATTGAGTCACTGTTGCATTCGTGATACAGCTTTTACTGCACCCCAAAGATAAGTAAATAAGAGGGTGTGGGGATCACGATGCCGCGATGAGAGCTCATGAAAAAAAAAACGCTGGTTTGCCAGGACACAGACAGGTCCAAATGCTGAAAGTGTCTCTGATGATACTCTTCCTCATCACGGAAGCCATTTCCGCGGGGGCCACCTTATTGATGAAACGGTGAGGCCTTATATCGAGGATCGAGCAGGGAATGCAGAATTTTGCACCAATATCACATCTTTTCTGCTGCATCTTGTTGCTCTGAATGTCGAGGATACAGAAAACAGAGCAGTAGAATTCTCACCATACTTTTCTAATTTTTAAAACATTTATTTACATACAATATATATACAGTGGTACTACTAAACGAAATTAATAACTAGCTTAAATCTAAAATAGGCCCTTGAGGCATTGTACCAAGGATGCTGGCGGCATTTCCTCGCTGTATCGCAATGCTGATACGTTGTGCGAGGTAGCCGCCAGCTCTTCGGTCACCAGTTACGTCAACCAGACGCTTCGCGATTTCTGCGAACAACTTATGCGCGCTGGGACCCCATGGACCTAGAGTTTCAACACCAAATGGTACAAAATGGTACTCTCTACCGAGGCTCTTATATTTGTTACGTTTTAGAATTTCGGCGCTTTCCGCCGCTCCGCCCGCTTTTACAGTAGTCCGTTGGAGGTGGGACGGTGCCAATGTGTCTACGCAGGTAGCATCCCACACCAACATCCGTCCCAAGCTCCAAGGAACGTAAGAGTCGGGCGTAGCCCGACGTACGAGGCTCGCTGTACGCGTTCGAAAACCGGGCGCCTTCGGCCTCTTTTCTAATTAGTTCATGAATTATGACTTACCTGTTGCAATCTTCCTACTTTCTTCCCTCTGTCGACTATAGTTATCCTTCAGCACACTGTCAAATACCATCGCAGACCTAAAGGGATCTCTGACGACGCATATTTACTCGCATCTCAGTATAAGGATTCTAGCCTTGTCTGACCACCATCTTAAGTTGTTCAAGAAGCATACCTGTAGCAATCTTCCTGCACTCTCCTCTCTGTCGGCTATAGTATCCCTCAGCGCACTGACAGGTGCCGTCGCAGACCATGCTGAAGGGATCTCTGATGGCCCCCATGCACTGCTCATGAGTGGAGCAGGGCTGACCCATCTCGGTGGAACGCCAGCAGCGGCCATGGAAGTAGTGGTGGCCGGGTTGGCAGGAGCAACTGCCAGCTGGGGAGGAATAACGAATATAAGCGCCACTTGCACCATTCAACTAACCCGGGGTTACCCGATTAAACCCGGAGTTACCATGGTTACCAGTACAATTTGAGACTGAATTTACGGTTTAACTGCTTTATCCTCAGGTTAGTGGGATGGTGCAAGTGAAGGGTTTTACATTTCACTAGACTTATATCGACCGGGATATGGACCGTGATAACCTTTTGTATTGTTGTTTTGTGTTGTTGTTGTTCTTTATCCCGGTCGAAATAAGTCTAGTGAAACTAGTCGTGAATCATTCAAAACTGTTATTGGTTTTACATTTGATTAGAAGCTTGGCTGAAGTTGGCTTAAAAGCAAGTGGTAAGCACTAAGCAGTCCCGTGCATGGGTCCATGTAAATACCTATCTATATCCTGTCAAGATGTTAAAGGCCTGATAATGATGATAATCGGGTAGAGACCGGACCCATTTGTTCCTCATAAAAATAGAATAGATTGACACCATAAAAAATAATCTCGTCAGAGTATTGATCAAAAACAATAAGTTCAAAAACTAAAACTTCCTTCCTTTGAATATCTCTGTAAATATATAAAAAAATGATAACTCTTATAATTTTCCTATATGATAATTTCAGATAAGAATTCTATCTTGTTTCATACTTTTTAGAGCGCGATTTGCAGTAGTCGGGTTTTAGTTTTTGAACTTATTTTTTATTTAATTAATTTTGGGGTCAGGATTTCGTTACTTACAATAATATTTGAAGTCACCTTCGGCGCCTGGCTTTGGAACGCGTACAGCGAGCCTCGTACGTCGGGCTACGCGCGACTCTTTTAGTATGAGGGCGCCGAAGGAGCCCGGCTTTGGAACGCGTACATCGTGCTTCGTACGTCGGGCTACGCCCGACTCTTTTAGTATGAGGGCGCCGAAGGCGCCCGGTTTTGGAACGCGTACAGCGAGCCTCGTACGTCGGGCTACGCCCGACTCTTTTAGTATGAGGGCGCCGAAGGCGCCCGGCTTTGGAACGCGTACATCGTGCTTCGTACGTCGGGCTACGCCCGACTCTTTTAGTATGAGGGCGCCGAAGGCGCCCGGCTTTGGAACGCGTACAGCGAGCCTCGTACGTCGGGCTACGCCCGACTCTTTTAGTATGAGGGCGCCGAAGGCGCCCGGCTTTGGAACGCGTACATCGTGCTTCGTACGTCGGGCTACGCCCGACTCTTTTAGTATGAGGACGCCGAAGGCGCCCGGCTTTGGAACGCGTACAGCGAGCCTCGTACGTCGGGCTACGCCCGACTCTTTTAGTATGAGAGAGCCTGCGGCGCCCGGCTTTGGAACGCGTACATCGTGCCTCGTACGTCGGGCTACGCCCGACTCTTTTAGTATGAACTCTTATAATTGGAACGCGGATCGTGCTTCGTACGTCGGGCTACGCCCGACTCTTTTAGTATGAGGGCGCCGAAGGCGCCCGGCTTTGGAACGCGTACATCGTACTTCGTACGTCGGGCTACGCCCGACTCTTTTAGTATAAGGGCGCCGAAGGCGCCCGGCTTTGGAACGCGTACAGCGAGCCTCGTACGTCGGGCTACGCCCGACTCGTTTAGTATGAGGGCGCCGAAGGCGCCCGGCTTTGGAACGCGTACATCAGGCCTCGTACGTTGGGCTACGCCCGACTCTTTTAGTATGAGGGTGCCGAAGGCGCCCGGCTTTGGACCGCGTACAACGCGCCATGTACATCGGGCTACGCCTGACCCTTTTAGTGTCGCCTTTTGGACCGAGTCTGGTGCGTCACATAGGTACGTTTCAGTATGCTTCGCCTGACCACTGCGAATTTTAACGAGGTGAATATACTAAGATTACTAAGCAACTTTTACCATGGGACCTAACCCGATCTCGTAAAAAAATTTGCTGATCTGGACTTCTATACCTATTCACGTTATAAAATATTGCAGGTCATTTTAAAAAACACCATGTATATAGCGGCCAAACAAATTTCTTTTGAAAAATCCTTCTTGTATCGCCGTAGTCGCGTAACACGCGGATAGATGATGATGATGATGTTAGTTTTTATAATATTTTACATTGATTACGTATGTAAGTAATTATATAAGAGACTCGCACCTGCAGACAAACTGTGTAAACAGTTTTGCAGGGAACTGAATTAGATCGTAAGGTTATTTCTTGTATTAATAATAGTAATAAATAAATAATAATAAAATAGATAGAATCCAGAGCGATTGAGGATTCGTAGTTCGAATTACCTACCAGATAAATTAATGTTTTATCGGGTGCATGCAAGCAAAGCCGGGTGCAAAAGCTAACAATATGTATATATTTGAAATGTGCTAATTGAGCTCTTTCAAATGATATACAACACGTCATCATTACTTATTTTTATTTTTTTGGTTCATGACTTTATGACCTCTAGAGGGCGCCGTGTTCATTTTTTTGTGACGTCATATAGCCTATAACCAGCGGACGATTAAGACGATTCGAATGACACGTCGTCAAATTGTTTGTCAAATTTCAATGAGTACTTTAGAAGTTACGAGGGAACAGATGAACATACATACATACATACCCACAAACATACCGGTCAAAATCATAACCCTCCTTTTGCGTTGCCGTAGTCGGGTAAAAATACCCTGCCAGCGTCAGCGTTTTTACGTAGCCGAGGTATTAGAGTCCCAGACCCCTGTGTCTTTAACTAATTTATAATTTAAGAAACTAAGGCTTACGGAAGTCTGAGGATGTGAGGATTCGACATAGAAGAAGAGAAAGTGTTTAACCATTCACAATTATTAAATTCAACGGACCTGTTTGATCCTCGTTCCGTCTGCATTCGAACGTAGTGAACAGTCTCGAGCATTGGAAGTCATCGACGCAAGCCGACGTGTAGTATGGGGCATCTGGAAGTAAAATGTTCAGTCAATTGATTTTCATTTACCTAAAAGCGTTTTCACATTGTCCGATCCGATATCGGATGTCGGAAGAAAGTAAAGTGTAAGAAATATGTGTTTCTCTGTATTTATTCCTACATTTAATAAAGCATTATTACTAAAAACCTATAGACAACACAAAAAAGCCGGACTTAATGCCAATAGCACTCTCATGAAGCTGTTTTTGTCATAGGCGCCTTCGGACATCCGATATCGGAAAGGCGCTTCCGATAAATTCAGCCATGTCAGAGCCCCCCGTTAGCTGTCGGACCGAGATAATATTTGTTTGTGTGCGTGTAGTCATAATGCGTGTTGTAGTGTGCGTGACCGCTAAAGACGGCGCCCGGGCGCGCCCCCGCGGCCTGACTACACGGATGTAGGATCCTACGTCCGGTATTGGATCGGACAATGTGAAAACGCTCTAAGCGGGATGTAAAACCAGGAAAAATAATTAGAAGGAAAACAAAAGAAGATTTTTCTATTGAGCCAAGTTTTACCCCTGAGTCTTCTCTTGCAATTGTAGTCTAGTTTCCGTGGGAAATTTTCACGACTTTTGCCCTTGATTAAAACTACAATTATTCATTATACCCTCTTAAGTTAATCAGTTCTGAAATAGGAATTTCCTAAGTCAAGTAGCGGTCTTACAGCTGGTCGTGCAGAGCGTAGTGCCTGCTTACAAGCGATTTGATCATGTGCACTGTTTAAAACAGACGCAGCGCTGCACGCTCCGCTAGTCGCTCCGCTCGAGCGTCTAATCTGCTCACTTACAATCAGCGCATATCGTGCCCCCGGCCACGACCTGCTGCGAGCTGGGGCACGCGCATTGTCCTGACGAGCAGACGCTGCCCGGAAGGGCGGCTGCGCAGTCTTCGTCGATAGAACACTGCCAGATTGCCAGGGAGGGTGTGAGGAGGCCTGTAATTCAACGTCGTTTTAAAGAGTCAACTACATGCACAACAACAGCAGTCAGCACCAAAGTACCGATGTTTATAAGTCATTATAAACATCGTATTGTAGAGTAGATTTTCTGTGCGGAAAGAGAAGAGTCGTGAAATGTACTGAACCACATACATTCCACGACTCTTCTCTTTCCGAACAGACTCTAATAACATATACTAATCTATGATCATATTCTCATAAGATAGAGTTAGACCAAGATAAGTCTGCATCGTAAAAGTGCTCGAGTGGAGACCACGGACTAGCAAGCGCAGCGTAGGACGTCCACCCACAAGATTGACAGACGACCTTGTTAAGGTCGCCGGAAGACGCTGGATGCGGGTCGCTTCCAACCGGTACGTGTGGAGGTCCAAGGGGGAGGCCTATGTTCAGCAGTGGACGTCTTATGGCTGAGATGATGATGATGATGATGATGAAGTCTACACCCATTTTGATGGCACACGCAGTGCAAGTGTTACTTTAAACGTCAAACTTCCATGAAATGATGACGTATAAATAACACTTGCACTGCGTGTGCTGTCAAAATCGTGGCAGACTTATCTTGGTTTAACTCTATTTGAGTTTTCCACACTTTGTCACTGCAATACCATGCAAAGATAGCTTGGTCCATCTCTAGTGATAAAGTTGCGAGTTAAAAAAATGTATGTCAAAACTCAAAACACGCACGCAAAAAAAAAATGGTTGTCTGTAAAGTCGGTTTACGGGTGATAATATTTTGCGTGATAACGTCATAAGAAAACATTGATGAAAAATTGCCGTAATGTTACCATGGATATCTGTCCACAACGTTACCATGGAGGTCTGTCCACAACGTGACGCTTTTTCGTGCATGCTACCGGTGTTCATCGATTTATACGATGTTACGAGTATCACGTCAAAAATCTCACTCTTCGTTTTTTGCTAATCGTCAACGGCTCAACAACTACGCTTTCAACTTACATAAAATTAAATATAAATTGTTGTTCCACATTTTTAGTAATTAACACTATATATTTCACTCTTATAACATTATTTATACACTACACCACCAATCGTATCGGTCGATACAAAAAGAAATGTTGCATACCAAGTTTAATCATTAAATCATTATCTATCGATATAGATAGCGATAGATTAATTTGGCAGCTGTTTATCAAATGATGACTAATTACTTTGATTTAAATAATGGTCTTATAAATAATGAGCCAAGGCTAGATACGGATTGATTTCTCAGTTTCTCACTCTCACTTGATGGTCTCATCGGAAGATCATTGCTGGAAGCCACCAGAAACATGCTGAGATGGGGCCATTTCGGGGCACTCTAATCTTATTTTGTGTTTTCTTTTATTTATTGTCTCGTTTGTTTGTGCTACAACTAAATTCTATTCTATTCTATTTAACAAATTATGACTAAACATTTTACTAGTGGCTAGTTTTAGACCTCACAAACGACCATAGCACCGCCATTTAAAAAAAATACCAAAAATTTAATCGATAATTCATTCCATATAACTATCAAACCTGAGAACAGTCAGATATACGAAAGCATTTTTGTCCAAGTTGAAACGGAGTTCGCTACGCTCGGTCAATTAACACATAACTGCTAAGCTACGGTCGTAGCGCGACGCCGTAGCCGATAACATGGGTTTTTCCGGTATACAGCAAAAATGCTACAACGTCGATGTAGATGTGAAACACCTATGTGACATCTTGTTTTGATATTTTGAAATTCAAAATGTTAAATTAGGATTGGCCTCACTCAAGCGGATCTTTGATTAATCTTTAGGGTTCCGTAATTGTTATCGAGTGAGTCGCTAATGTATACACGCTCGTGCATGTGGGCCTTATCAGAAAGCAAAATAGTTGATTAAGTAAATTATTGATTGAGAATACCGGTGTATGTATGAGAAAGTTACTTGATTTAAGCTCAACGAAAAATAAAACCGGTCAAGTGCGAGTCGGACTCGCCCACTGAGGGTTCTGTACCATTACGCAAAAAAACGGCAAAAAATCACGTTTGTTGCATGGGAGCCCCACTTCAATATTTATTTTATTGTAGTTTTAGTATTTGTTGTTACAGCGGCAACAGAAAAACATCATCTGTAAAAATTTCAACTGTCTATAGCTATCACGGTTCATGAGTTACAGCCTGGTGACAGTCTGTCTGTTTGGACGGACAAACAGACGGACAGCGGAGACTTAGTTATAGAGTCCCGTTTTTACCCTTTGGGTACGGAACCCTAAAAACACGGTGTATTAAGGATGACTCACGCCAGACCGGGCCAAGGGCCGGGCCGGAGCTTCCGGCGCTTCGTTTTCTATGGAAAGCACCACGTGATCACCGATCAGCTGTCATAGAAAATGACACGTCGGACGCCTCGGCTCGGGCACGGCCCGGTCTGGCGTGAGTCATCCTTTATACGGAGTTTATACGTTACGTAGGCTAGGTGATTCAGTGAACCTCATTTTGTATCCGAAATAAAAGGTTAACATGATGTCTTAAATATAGTCTATATACTGCGATGTCCGCTTACTATCATTTACACCGTCGTTTTACCATAAATCGTGACTATCATGAGTATCCTGATACAAATAAAATACCTTTTAGCCTTTTATATTAGACACCTGGACCCTTATCAGGACTAGATTAGCATACAAGACTGCAGGTGTTCCGCGATAACTAAATAGGTACCTACTGGTACTGATAACATGTCACATTGCCCAATGCAGCAATAAAACTAATTACATTAATATAGATATGAAAACTTATTGTTATTCCGCGCAAGATGTTTGATATATAGGTACATAGAATTTTAATTTAAGCCAATCGTAACTAAAGCGGGATTTACATAACGAAATTAGTGGCGTGAAATTAATTTCGCGACATTAGTTTTACGGTATAACTTTTACCTACAGTTTCACGTGCAATTTAATATTTTCGAGATGTGGTGTTGGAGGAAGATGTTAAGTATACCATGGACCGCAATGAGAACAAATGAGTCCATTCTGAGAGAACTCAAAATCACCAAACGACTCTCAACAATCTGCCAGGAGAGGGCTCTTAGATTCTTTGGGCACATAATGCGGTCGCCACACCACAGCCTCGAACGTGACATCATACTGGGGAATGTTGAAGGCAAGCGCGCTATTAGAGGAAGAGCCCCTGCAAGATGGTCGGATTCCATAAAACAAGCATGTGGTTCCATGCAGAGGGCCGCCCACATAGCCCTTGTTCGCGATAAATGGAGGGACATAGTTATTGGTCACGATCCTCAGTCATGAGGGAACGACAAAGAAGAAGAACTAATTTCGTAGTGTAAATGCGACGTGAAAACTAATGTCGCGAACTTTCGCCAGCCAGCCCGGACGTGTAGCTTCGATGCTGATGGGGCCACGGCCACGGTCACTGCGATACTGTGAATTTCACGAAATCACTTTCGCATATATCGAAACTACTTTCGAGAAACTGATTTCAAAATGCATGACACTAATGTCGTAATGTAAATCCCGCTTTAGGGACCAATCACTTTAATATGTTTGCCACAAATGTTATGTTTGTCGACTGTACTTTGCCCCCTCAGGGTGCCTATTGGACTCAGGGTCAAAACTAATCCGATTTCGGTAAGTGTTCATTACGGATCGTTTTCATGAAGCGGGTACAGTCACCTGCAATAATATTTTACACAACGAAGGCCGCAAAAACATCTGACACAAGAGCCATAAAAGCGTGTCACATATTTTTGCGGCATTCGAAGAGTAACATGCTATTGCAGGTGACTGTACACTTTTAACCCTTTTGTCTATAGCGACAACATAGTTAAGATAAGACAAGATAAGATAAGATATCGTTTATTTGCGTGTTTAGTTGCCAGCATACTTTAAACAAAAACGCCTCTCTACAATAATAATTACGGTTCGAAATCGAATGACTAGAAACCTAGAAAGGAATGTCTTGAAAGGAATGTCAAATGGTTTTTAAAGGGTTAACTTTGAAAGAGTAGAGAATATCCTACTATAAAAACCTTGATATCGAAAGCTTTTCAAACATTTGCTCGTTAATTAAGAAATATGTAACAATATAATATAGTGCAAGTAGAAAGGTCACAGACCGACTCACGCATATTTGACGTCATACCTACGCCTAGTTACGTCATGGGTAATGGTATAATAATAGAACAGGCCACGAATACCACTTCAGCCTTAGCGATAGAGTAAATCACTTCGCACCCTCAAGGTGCTATAAATAAAATATTATATTCACTGTTTACCGTCACGTCGGACACTCTACTGAAATGGACAGAGAAAGGTATACTTATTACGCTACAGGGTATATATAACGGAGTATAGGATGACTCACGCTAGACCGGGCCGTGTCCGGGCCGCAGCTTCCGGCGCTTACTTTTCTATGACATAGCAGGCGATCACGTGATGCTTTCCATAGAAAACGATGGGCCGGACGGTCAGGGTTGTCAGCACCGCTGCTTTATTTATTATTTATTTTAAACTTTATTGCACAGTAAAAATTGTACAAAAGGCGAACTTAATGCCAGAAGGCATTCTCTACCAGTTAACCCTCGGGCCAAACAGAGAACAAGTCGTAACAGGTGCAAGAAAAATTAAAAGTACGGAAAATATAATATTAAGCATAAATTGTATGTTGAACAACATACTATTTCAAATATACATACTGCTATAATATACTTACTTATACATACATAAAATACTAATATACATATGTGTACATATAATACAATATATATATATGCTTTCTGGGCATCCACTGTTTAGAGTTATAGAGGAACCTCGACACGAGAGAAGAAGACGGCCCGGTCTAACGTGAGTCATACTTATACAGGATGATTCATGAGACGTGAGCAGGACTAATCCTGCACACTCAGTAACTGATAATTGATCGATCACCGTCGTATTTAGGAGAAACAACCACACTTTTTCCTATTTTTTAACTTTTTGGTGAGAGCAAATTTAATTCTCAACAATCATGGTCACCCTACAGGACCTAATTAATAAACATAAAACCTCTTTAACCGTAATGGCATTTTGATTACGAAGAAAATAAACTGTCAAACTTGAGTGAGATACGAGTTTTCAAAAGTAACCAGACCGTGATGACAGTGATGACATTCAATTTGAAACAGAATATCGGTAGTTTAGTATTCTAATTTTAGGGTGACCATGCATGTCGTAAAAAAAATTATAACTTTTTTTTTTCAACCCGACTAGAAAATTAACGTTAACCTCACTAATACTGATACGAAACAGTTGCTTATAATTAACGATATGCGCAGTGTTAGTCCTGCTCACGTCTCCTGAATCACCCTGTATAGTATTAGGTGTATGGTACGCTGTTATGTCGTCGCCCAAATCTAATGTTTAATTTGTCTTTGGTTTTTATTTGTAGTTTTTTTTTTGTTTTCTTGTATTCTTATTTTGTAGTTTCACAGTGCTTTGTTTTTACTGTAATGCTGTGTCACTTATTTGAGTAATAAATAAATAAATAAAATAAATATTGGACGGAGAAATCATCGTGGGTATGGAATGTATGGACATTGATAACCCTCAGAACGACTTTAGATTTACAGAGCCGCATGAAAATGAACAAAAAAAAACATACAACCGAATTCATAACCTCCTCCTTTTGACTTCAGTGTTCGCGGTAGGCCCTCAAATGCCACGAGAAGTTTCGTGACTAGACTCGGACCAAGCTTACTCTGCACACTTATTGTTTTTTCCACAGAAGGGACCTTTTCCAAAATGTGTTTGACCCACTTGAAGATTGATCGAATGATTTTTGGTCCCTACAAGTTTCAGTTTTACTTAATAGTTGACTTATAGAGAATGCCCAGGCATTAAGTACGCTATACTTACAAGTTGGTATCGTGCAATAAAGTGAAATTAAATAATTTGCTTATAATTAAAGTAGGTAGGTACCTACTACTACTACACAGTACAATGTGAAACTCAAGTTTTCATGTATAATTATCGCAACATAATACGTAATTTAAAATACCCCACACGATAATTTCAAATTGCCAACTTTCTAATTGCCATACCAACTTATTGACGTTAGTCACAACATTATAAATTGTGTCGTTCCATGTACAAAGGACCCTTATTGCGATTAATGGAGTTATCCCCAGCTGTTAATATGCCCCAGCAGCCAGCTGTGTATAATTGTTTTCCATCGTATTTTCTCAGAAACGTTCGTATTTGTCATGCTATTTACTTCAGTCGACCTCAGTACTTTTAGTATACAGAGACTGACTGAAGTAGCAAGACACGTTCGTACGTATCCGTGAAAATACGATGGAAAATAATTATGCACTACATCTGTATATCTGTACCACTGGCAGGGTTGGGCAGTATTTCAATTACATGTATTTGAAATACGTATTTGAAATACATTTTAGTATTTTGTATTTGTATTTCAAATACTACCTGGAAAAGTATTTTGTATTTGGTATTTCAAATACTGCACTCACATGTATTTTGTATTTTGTATTTCAAATACTTCAAGCTTCAAAATACATTTCTACAAAATACATTTTATTAAATTCTATGATCCTAAAATGGAACATTTTTTTAAATATAATGTACGACTTGTACGAGCGCAAATAGGTACATTGCGCGAGCTATTCTGCGCAGAAATTTTGCGTCAACAGCCAGGGGATAGAGTCATTGTAGTAGTTTCCGTCCATGCTCTAGTTTTCGACCACTTGACAGATTAGCATATAATATATTTCATTTTTAATTTACTATTTGCGAAATATATGTTTTATATGTAGACAGATATATTGTTTAGCTAAGGATTGAAATCAGTCCAAATTTGTTCAGCAATGTAGGTTTATATTCAAATTTCGTCAAGTGGACGAAAACTAGAGAAGGACGAAAACAAGCGCAATGACCCTATAAGTTTTTAGGAAAGGATATTCGTTAAAAAAAACTAAATGATTAAACAAAAAAAAAAGAAAAGTATTTTGTATTTTGTATTTGAAATACATTATTTTAAACACTGTAATTTGTATTTTGTATTTCAAATACCAGTCACCAAAGTAGTTTGTATTTGGTATTTCAAATACTTTTAAAAATGTATTTTGTAATTTGTATTTGAAATACGTGGAAGCCAGTATTTTGCCCAACCCTGACCACTGGCAACAGCGAGTGTTTTTGTCAGAAAGAGTTTAGAAAAGCGATTATAAAAAAATTGTTGCATATCTACAAGGATGTTGCGGGTGCATATTTTTTGACATCCGCGGCTCACATCCGCGGATGCGGATATCAAGATTAGGTAGGTACCTAAAAAAATGGATCTAGACGATTACGTTATACGTAATGGCGAAATTACCTAGCACTTACGCCCCCGCTAAGACGTTCCTGTACCGACTTGTTCGACATCCGCATCCGCATAAGCTCTGCAGCGATTTTATGAGGATGCGGATGCGGATGTTGAAAATAATGCGGAAGTTCCGCGGTTGCGGATGCGAATATTCGCAACATCCCCGATATTTACGACAGTTTTGGAGACTATAGGAACTTTTAGTATGACCTAAGTATAGACTTCCCTATCTTTATTATTTTATTCCTCATTTTCTGCTACCTATCTTATCCTACTTGATACGGCAGGTGTGTCTGCCAGCTGTTTATCGATGGCGGACAACGCCAAAAATTAAAAAAAGAAAAATTATTATATATTTTAGAGTTCAATTGTTTATACGACAACGGTTTCACTCACTTGAATTTTTTCTTGATTTTTTTTTTGTGCACGAGTTGCAGCCGCCGCGAGCACTCGAGCCTGAGGAAGGACCCCCGACGGGCCCGAAACATGTCGCCAATAGCGACTAAAAATTCAAGTGAGTGAAACCGTTGTCGTATAAACAATTTAAAATATGTCTCACGAAAGTTTAATATCGATTATTTTAGAGTTCTTTAGAATCCGTAGATTTCGTTAGCTTATCCTACCACCACCAACCAACCACACCCGCCAAAACCGGAACCAACCAGAGGACCAGGGGGCCTTGCCAAGATGCCAATCGTTTGCGTCGTAGCGAACGAAACGCTAATGTCTTCTATCACTCTTCCATATTAGTGCGACAGAGAGACATTAGCGTTTCGTTCGTTACAGCGCAAACCATTGGCATCTTATTATTATTATTATTGTGTTGTAGTGGGCCTTTGAGTGTCGCATCGACCAGCATTGATCTATTGTGACGGCCCTTTAAAGTTCATTACTAATGCCCGTTGCATCCAGAAAGTTCCAGATTCTTTGGGCCGTAATGTTATGTACCTCATAGGGTTGCACTACGTGTCGCCCTAGGTAGGTACTTCTTTTTGACATTAGTGGTCCACAAGAGCAGAGAAGGTGCATTGCAGTCTCCTCTGACTCCTGACAGAACCTGCATGTCGCATCTTGTTTCTTGTCAATTTGAAACATATGTTTGTTCAACTTACAGTGTCAGTCAGTATTCTGGTCACCACGCAGGTTTTGTGCCTTCTGAGTCCTAAAAGCTCCTTAGCATTTTTGCTGTTGACCCTTTGATCAGAGCTTTCGAGTGTTCTTGTCCTTTAACGAACTTCCACCAATCGATTGCTCTCCTTTTTTCTAAGTTGCTGAGCAGAGAATATGCATCCTGTTTTGTGATTCCACAGAACGGTTCTGGGCCGACCAGGGGTGTGGCATCTTGGCTAGCCCCCCTAGTATTTGAGTGCTTATAGCAATCAAACTAGACTGGTGATCTTGTTTTTCAAAATTGTACACTTTTGCCTAGGGCACTCTTAGTTTTGTTATTCTAAACTAAATGGTACCTTTTCCCGCGAAACCACACATTTCTAAATATGTACTTACGTTTCATGTTTATTGCATTTCAAAGTTCACTTAGCCTTTCGTCCAAACAAATAGGTAAGGTGCATGTGCATGTGATAGAAAAAAAAACTCAAAAGTAATCATTAGGTAATGTTACTATTTTGCTCAAGGTCATTTAGTGTAGGAAACGAAGCAAGTTGTTGTATGGAGACCCATGCATTAATTTCTCAGTCGATGAAATTTTGCTTGGTTATTGTATAGTATGAGCCGAAACTACTTCGAGCAACACGGAATGTGTCGGAAGCCGGTGTTGCTCGAAGCGAAACTAACATATAAATATCCAAAAAAAAACCAGCCAAGTGCGAGTCTGACTCGCGTTTCTAGGGTTCCGTACATAATTCCGACTCACGCTTGACTGCACATTTCTAATAGGTTTTTCTGTCATCTATAGGTAAAGAACTATTATGTGTATTTTTTTCAAAATTTTAGACTTAGTAGTTTCGGAGATACAGGGGGGGAATGGTAATTTTTTGGCTATTTGTATTTTCTTAAATAACTTCGAACCTATATATTTTAAAATTATAAAAAAAATATGTCCATCTTTGGGTTACTAATTTACATATGTGTACCAAATTTCAACTTAATTGGTCCAGTACTTTCCGAGAAAATAGGCTGTGACAAACAGACAGACAGACGCACGAGTGATCCTATAAGGGTTCCGTTTTTTCATTTTGAGGTACGGAACCCTAAAAACACTCCTAAGTTAGGTATGTATACGTAAAAATACAAATCTGTTTATGTATTTAACCGAGTAATTCCTCCGTCCAAAATTTTTTTACCAAATAAGTTATTGGTATTTCTGCTGGGATATTTTTTTTTTATATTTCATATATTGTTGCAATACGTTAAATACATGAATATGTCCGGTGAAGACGAAAGTTTGAACGGAGCATTTTTCCGTAAAAGATATTAACGATTTAAGACTTTAGGTATTTACTTAAATACTATTATTATTATTCTTTGGATATTTATACAATACTTTTTATTTTTTGATACTTTATCATATTGTAAAGTTTTTTCTGGCTGAGGAATTACTGCGGGGTCCACTACCTTTATTTACTACACTAATTGCCAATGGGGTTGGTAACTGTCAAAGGTTTGCATAGATGGCGCCACTTAGAGCATTTAGTAACTGGAGACGTCATGGCTGTCATTTTCAAGGCTCGGAACCGGTTTTTTTTAAAAACCCGAAATAGCACCATATTTTCTATTAATTTATGCTTTTTACGTAGGACTGAATCATGTATTTAGGTAACAACTTCGTATTATTAGATTGTCCCATTAAAAATGGAATAATAAACCAAAGAACGAAAAAGAACGTATTAATACGGGTATTTTTTGTATGAAGATAAAATCGGTTCTGAGCCTTGGTCATTTTGTCACTGTACGAAACAGTCTGCCGAGGGGGTCTGAGAGGGGTAAGCTCTTATATAAAGGCGACTCCAAAGTGGCGCCATCATAGCCACCACTGACCACTGTAGGTACATAGTATTCATTTGTCTATCATGTTTTATTTAATTTACTCTCAATTGCTCAAAGGTTGACTGAAAGAGATCCCTTATAGGGATAAGTTCGCCTTTGTACATTATATATATATTTTGTTTCATTGTAATTTAACCTGTTTTCTGTACAATAAAGTGTTTATAGTCGCACCAATAAAAGTCTGCAGCGGATTTGATAGCCCACGCAGTGTAAGTGTTATTTATACGTCATAATTTAATAGAAGTTTTACGTTTAAAATGACACTTACACTGCGTGGGCTATCAAAATCGCTGAAGACTTTTTACGGTCTAACTCTACATACATACATACTTTACGGGCCTGATTTAGTTAAATTATGATTTATCCCTTTCTTACAAATACATAAGTCAAAATGACAGATAAAGACAAACGATTCATAGCGAATTCAGGCGAGTAACGCGTATGGTTTAATAGTTTAATGAATAACGCCAAATTATGTTATAGCACGTATAGTAATTAATTTATCAAGTGTGACGTAAATAGTAATAGTTAAAACAACATTCAATTTAAGTATTGTAGTTTCGCCACGTTGACCAACTGGTTCCGTGGTGTAGTGGTTATCACATCTGCTTTACACGCAGAAGGCCGCCAGTTCGATCCTGGCCGGAATCATATCTTTTTGTTTATTTTTTATTAAACAATTTTTAGTTTTACCCGACTGACAAAACAAGATGAGTAATGATTTCTTTTAATAAAAACCAATAAGACAGTCATGAAATTTTGTATTAGATTCAACGGTTTGAATTATTTTCAAGGAAAGTCCAATCATAACTATCACAAGTTTGTATTTCTCGGTGGCAGGTTAATTGTATTTTCTTAATTAACATAATTGTGGCAATTATGTGTAATAATTGCCTATTTGTCAGAGGATGTTAGCAATAATTGAACAATAAGGAAAAACGCAAAGAGAAAACATTTTAACTCCTACATTTTCCTATTGATATTGAATCAGATAATATTCATAATGCAAAGCATAACAGAACAATGTGTTATGTCATTTTTTGTTTACCTACCAATACTTATTTATTTAATACACAATAATATTATATGTAAAACAACGTAAACTAGCGCCATCTGTTATTGAATAGTTTTTAATTATAACTTGATTGGAGTGGCTATTCAGTAAAAAAATAATAAAAAATGGGCATTAATTAATTTATTATTTATAAGGTTAAATTAAATGTATCGTTTATTTGCGTCACCAGCACGAATAATAGGCATAATTCAATTTTGCATTTTTACTGTAATTTGTAGGATTGATTACAGCGCCATCTACCGATGAGTAGCGAAAGTTTTAAAACGCTTACCTAACTCCGCCGACGAATTACGAGAATAGGAAACTCCCATAAGTTAGGAGAATCGCGTGACGTCGCTTATCTTTTGCATCAGTGTCCTTCTACAGGCTGTATTTGTATAAAATTAGCATGCATTTGCCGACGGAATCGTAACACGTTCAGGATTTATGTTAACGGCGATAACCGTCATAAAGGAAAAGTAGGCCACATTGTAGAGTTAGACCAGGAAAAGTCTGCAGCGATTTTAATAGACCACGCAGTGCAAATGTTATTTTAAACGTCAAACTTCTATGATAAGTATTATGACGTAATACGTATAAATAACACTTGCACTGCGTGGGCTATTAAAATCGCTACAGACTTTTCTTGGTCTAACCATGTCTAACTCTAATGCAGCTTGTTTATAACCGATTTCCGAAAAGGAGGGTTTTGTATCAGTACACAATATAAGATAAATTGATGGTGTTTCCTTCAATAAACATATCTAGAAATCAATATTATAAAAAAATATTGACGCTATTGCTAGGGTGGTATTCCATCTCTCCAATTTCTTTGTCAATCAAATCAATCAATCAATCATTTATTTGCAGATTTTGTCCAATGTGCATTGCTTCTCACTCTCTCAGTAAGGACAGAGGCGAATACACATTGGACAAAGATATACGACAGAGAGAATTGTTCAAAGTTCAAGTTCAAATATAGGAAGGTAATTTATTCATGTAGGCCTAGCAACAAGCACTTATGAATAGTTAGTAGCTGTTACATAATAAATATAATAATATATATTAGGTATCTAATAAGCTAATAAATACCATCCTAAGTAATATTATTAAACGGTTCATTATTATGTCACTTAATTAATTAATAGTTAAATAAACAAACATAATACTATCGACCTTTCGTCATTAAGAATATGTTAGTGTAGCGAAGTAGCTACATCGAATCTCTTAATAAAAAGGAAATATGTAACAAAACCGGCCAAGTTCAACAAGAAGAATACGTAAGACAAATTATAAATACGTAACATAATATTATGCCAATAAAACAACTTTTAAGAACACAAAGCTCGTCTCTTTACGTCAGAAATTAAATTGTAAAAAAATGTGGATATTTTTTGTGTCTTTTAAGAGATCTAGATCAAACTGTTTAGCAGTTGTCTAAGAATACCTACAAATAGAAGATCAAGTTACATACTTAGGGCAGTAAGAGCCCCACATATTTATTCCATTTTAGATTAAATACCTTAACCATTATTTCAAAGTACTTAAAGTCTATATTCGTCCGATTCAATCTTAGAGCGATATCTAAACCGGCTTGTAAAAAAACATAAACAGAATCCGGTTTAAGGTCCGCGCAAAAAGTTGCTTTAAGAGTATAACGTCAGATTATCCAATAACAATTTAATAAGATACTACATTTTGTCATAAACAGAAACATCTTCGACATACAACAGTATGAGTCGTGTACGGACTTCGAAACCACGTTATCCTTGTGATCAAGTAAATAATAAACAAACGCATTGATTCTTATATATTAATGTAACTTAGTAGCATTATACTACGTGTTAAATAAGTTACTGTGTAAATTTAATAGTAAATAGAAATCAGTGCTGTTTTTAAACACAAAATCGATAATAACCCAGTGATTATTAAAAATATTGAAATCGATCTTTTTGTTCTCAAGACCAAAAACATAAAAATTCGTACACTAATTGAATTCGCAAGTTGTTATGAAAAGGAACAAAAGGCAGTATTGTGTGTGTTATGTGTGTATGTGTTAATGTAAGGTTACATTGAATAGATATAGAAATGATTATTTTTAAAGTGCTGTTAATTTTGGCACTCGGTCGAAATGCTCTGAGCCAAAAAAATGGTAAGTTCTGAATAAAAATTAAGTGATCTCTGTAACAGATATAGATTAACTCGAAAAGTTTTGTGCTGATTTTGATGCAGTTTCCTAAGGATTAAATTAATTTCTTTAAGACTCTTGTATTATTTAGAGTAAGATGTATAAGTATGTAGTAGTACATATAATTCAAGTTAATTCCTATCTATATATATATACGTATTTACGTATAAAAACATATATTTCAATGTGCAAAATTAGTATTCAGAGTCCTAAACCTTTAAAGTGCCTACAGGAAGTGTTTTAGCATCAAATAACGATTAACCCTTTTCCAGGCCGCACCAATCTAGACGGTGTTCCGTAAAAATCTGCATATATTCCAATAGGGTATTATCCTACTAGTCAAATCAGTTACTTTTTTAGAGCTGTCAAAACGATTTGCTTAATATGGAATTTATATGAAACATTACATCGTGACGTCACGGTCAACTCACCAACTTTTTATAGTTCTATCCGATTTATTAAATAGAACTTGTGTTTAAAAATAACTCCCATCTGTATTTTTCTAATAATTATCTGGTGCTTTATTTCATGCATGGTGTAAAATAATTTATTGTAAATACAGTATAATACCCTATTAGTTACGTTTTGGTGATTCATTTGACTACGTGTAACATTTTACGAAAGTACAATTTGATTTGAACCTTAAACCTGAAGTCTAAGGTTGAGATTCTATTGACACGTGTGTGGTCAATAAATCGTACTATGCCTGGAAAAGGGTTAAGGAAAACATGACGAAAACCCAATTAAATGTTACGAGTTTGTATCTTTATAAAAAAACAATCCCGATCCGTAATCTGATTTTAAAATCTGGTAAGGTTTTGATATTGATACGAGACGATTGGTATACAGTATACACGAAATCACAGACAATATGCGAAAACTTTATGACGAAATGCGTTGTTCTCTTGACTCAAATAGGACCCTAGGTTGTGTAACAACAGTATAGTTGTGCCGTTCTCGAGAACATTCTCAATTTACTTTGGGAAATATTCTCGAGCGCGAACATTTCCCATACAAAAAGTAGAACGTTCTCGAGAACGGCACAACCTAAACAACACTAATAACAACAAAATGATCTTGAAGTGAAATTAGAATGCCATTTCATTAAAGAATCTCTCACTACCTCGGGACTCTATCAGCACTCGCAGCAAAATCTAACTTTGGTCTCTTATTTATCGCGCAAATAGAGTCTGTGCAGAAAGAGAAGGGTCGTGGAATATATTGGATCCCATACATTTCACAACTCTTCAGGGGTCAAATTCGACATGTACACATCAGATTTCGCATCCACGTCAAATCAACAGTTGTTTTTATTGCATGTTGATTCTATCAAGTGTTGATTCGATCACCTGTGGATACAACCAAAACTCAACTCTGGACTCGGGGTGGTTCGGTTTGGTTTGGTTGTCACCGAACTGTGGATTGCTAATGTCAAATTTTGACATTGTACGTATTCGAGAACTTATGATTATTCCCACATCAACGGGAGATAAACACGATACGTCAAACGTCGCTTGTCGAATAGGGGTCCTGTTTCCGCACAGACTCTAACTATTATTTATTTATAACTTTATTTGTAGTGGGCGATCAGTGTGTGGACCAATACACTAACACGGTTGGGCGGTGCGCGTCGGCGCAACAATGCGAATCTGCCAGACAAGACTTTCAGTAAGTAAATGTGTTTTGATTACTTTTTCTACTTAAGCATGTGGGACCTAGAACAAAACTGCTAAACAGGCAAGCCGTTGGAAATTAAGTTCTAAAGACGCCTCGCCGTTATTAAGCAGTAGGTACGGCCACAGACTTTAATTGTTGATCCATCTCAGGGCTATAACCGCGAAAATCGAAGTTCGCAAATTGCGGGCATTTTTCTCTAATTACGCCTTTATTGGAGTAAAAGAGAAAGATCCCCGCAATTTGCAAATTTCGGTTTTCGCGGTAGCCCCTCAGGTTCAAGCTAAGGCATCTCTTCGCTAACCTTAGAGTTAATGAGATGACAATTCGAATTAGATAGACAAACTTATAGAACGTACAATAATATAGGTTTATGATTGTGAAAGTGATTATTCTAAAAATATTTTTTATAAATTTCAGACTTAACGGCATAAGGCCTACATTCTGCTCGCAATCGTTCGACAGCGCCGTAGTGTGCTGCAGAGATGGCAACAACATATTCCAAACGGCGCCGCCGCAAGTGGTGCAGAAGAATGGAGAGTAAGTAAAGCCCTTTTCTTTAATTTAATAGTTAATATCTGGGAGACCGAGCATTGCTCGGAAAACATATAGAAACTCAAAAAATGCGCGTTTTCCCAGAGATAAGACCTTAGCTAGATCGATTTTCCGCCCCCGTATAGCAAATTTGATCTAAATCGTTAGAGCCGTTACCGAGATCCCCGAAATATATATTATACGTATACAAGAATTGCTCGTTTAAAGGTATATATACGATTTGTTTTACAAGGGGGCAAAGTTGTTGTTTAACCGCTCGTGCTATTGATACTCGAGCAAGAGAAAGATCCATAATTGACCGCGATCGTAGCGAATAGTTCGAAAAATGGAATTTTGAGCGTTGCGAGGGTTAAACAAAATTTGCCCCCGAGTGAAACGCAAAATTTTTCACCACACCAACCCGAAGAAAATACAAACCATATCAAATGAAGGTCATTAAATATTGTATTATTCAAAATCATCATTTAAAAGTCAATTCTACCAGCTAACATAAGGAAACAACTCAAAATTTGCATCTATTTACTTGCAAAAATGCAGCATTCTTATTTTTTTTTTATTTTCCACATAATTAAATCGCAATTAAATAACTGTATTTCTGAACCGACAGGACCTAGCGTACTCCCATATTAAAGGCAGGCAATGCACTTGCAACCCCTCTAGTATTGCAGGTGGGTATACTGGGTATACATGGGTGACGATGCCGATGATAATTGCTTACCAGTATACCATAGTTCCAATCCGGCCCGCCGACCCCCAAAGCGAGTGCCCACTGTCTGGCTCGCGGGACCCAGGCTCCAGGGGTTGAGCATTCATTGAGAGTGGAACTGTTCCTAACAGCAGCAAGCAGACACCCTCCCCCGGCGCAAAAACCGACGGTGGTCCGCGCGAAAGTTTCTGAGGCGCAATATGGCCCTCAAGTAAAAAAGTTTGGAGACCCCTGCCATAGAGAAATATAGTAAGATGACTATTACTTACTTTGCAGCAGTCCTGTTTGGGGCACAGCTGATGCCAGCAGTAACGGGCAAACAGATAAAAGACGAGTCAGTCAGAGAAGTAAGTACCTATCTATCTACCTACCTATCAATATTACAATATTTACATACATACATTAATCACGCCTATTTCCCGAAAGGGTAAGCAGAGACCACGGATTTCCACTTGCTACGATCCTAACATACCTCTTTCGCTTCCTTCACTTTCATAACATTCCTCATACACGCATGCCGGTTTAGGGTGCTCTTGACCTGGCCTTTCTTCAGGATTTTCCCGATCTGATTAGAGAAAGTCCGCCGAGGTCAACCCCTTCCAACTGCCACTTCCACTTCTCCCTTATACACTCTCTTTGTTAGGCTTCTTTCACTCATTCTTTCACTACATCTACATTCAGTCCACACTTTTCCCTTATCACACAGTGCAATAAACTATCTTAACACTTTAAACTCTCGCGTTTTGTACACATATTTAATTACACAAACGGGTCTACCGCGATATAATTTCATTGTTTTTACCTTTAATTCCGACGTTTCAGCTGAGTTGCACCAGCTGTGGTCAAGGAAAGACAATGAAACAATGAAATTATATCGCGGTAGACCCGTTTGTGTAATTAAATAAATAAACTATCTTGTTTTCAGAGTGTGAAGAATACAGCAAGTCCGTGGTCCAGACCTTCAGTTTCCTGCCCCTAGTCCCGGACCCAGAGACGGTCTCCATATCCGCGCCAAAATGCGACTACGGCAAAGTAGAGCTGATTGTCGGCGGAGAGAACGCTCAGCTCGGGGAATTCCCGCATATGGTACGTGCTACTCGGCGATAGATGGCAGCACTATATAATATCAAAAATTGGATTACAGAGCTATCTAGTGATCTTTTAACTTTCTCAAAGGGCTCGCTAGATGACACTGCAAATTCATTTTCATTTGTCATGCTCTGAAAGTTGTTGTTGTTCTAAAAAGTGTGCAGAAAATGATACGTTTCTGCTCTAGAGCAATGTACTTTCTAAGTACGTTTTTTTCTTTTTTTTTATGATAAGAAATTAAATTTTTGGTTTTAAATGGATTTGTTGCACAATTTCCATTCTGATAATTAACTCCCCATTTCATAAATAACGATTTTTTTTTACCTAAATTGTTAGTTAAGTACCTACCCTCAAGAAATTCTACTGAAGTTTATACTTAGCCGTGTTTTTTAAAAGCACATGTATTTTACTTTCCTCGTATTCGAAATGAAAAGTAGTGTTTAACTCGGGTGAAAGGCACCATTTCACTCTCGGACTATTGGCCAAACTACCTTTACAAAAATGGGTGCCTTTCAACAACCTTGCCACAACCAAGCCTTGGTTAACAATCTACTATTTCTTTATCCGCACTGTGGGCAACTACTTTTAAGGGTTCCGTAGTCAACTAGGAACCCTTATAGTTTTTTAATCTTGTTTCAGGCAGCTATAGGCTGGGTGAACTTCGAGGACTCGTACTCCTTCAACTGCGGCGGCAGTCTCATTAGTCCCCGCTGGGTGCTCACTGCTGGCCACTGCACTAGGGACCCTCGGGCTAGAGACCCTAACCCGGCCATAGTCAGGCTGGGGGATCAGAATATTGACCCTAGCGTGCAAGATGGAGCTACTCCTGTGGAGGTATGTAATGGCAGTGGGGAGACACTCCTGACTTCGGGCAAACTCGGCTCCGTTCGGCTCAGCATTGCTCTGAGCAATTATTAGGGTTGGCACAACTTGACATCCCTTTGCGTGCACGACCACAGATAAGATGACTTGAATTTTGACGACCCTAAATAGTCGAAAAGGAATAGTGCCATAAGTTAGAAAGGGATACCATGATTCGAACCTGGATCGCTGTCAAACTTCGGTTTTGTAGGAAGTGTCCCACCTAATGATACGTGGTCACTGTAATAGCCTATGGATACCTACATCTCCGGGGGTATATGATTGCATGTGATTATTGTGGTTTCTAGGTTCCCTCTCAAGTCTATGTGAAACGTCCTGTTTGCAACCAAGCCATATTTAAAAATAGCTTTCTATACCCTAACTTCTTCTTCTTCTTCTTTATATTTAAGAGCCGTGCTCTTGTCGGTGGAGCAATCTCCAACTCGTCCGGTCCTCTGCCAACTCCTTAACCTTTTGGTATGACACGACCTTTTCTTTTATTTGGTTGAAATAATTTATTCTCGGTCTTCCTCTTCTTCTCTTTCCCTCTATTTTTCCTTCTATGATGTTCTTAAGGAACAGGTCGTGTCGTTAGCAGATGTCCAATTAGTGCTCCTCTTCTATTTTCTATTGTCTTTATTATATTTCTTTTCTCTTTAATCCTATCTAGAACCCTAACATTTGATATTTCTTCTGTCCAACTAATCCCTTCCATTCTCCGCCAACACCACATTTCAAAGCTTTCCAATATCCTCTCCTTCCTCGCGTTATCCCGGCATTTTGCCACGGCTCTTGGGAGCCTGGGGTCCGCTTGACAACTAATCCCATGATTTGACGCTTTCCAATGTACAGTGGCGTTCAAAAGTGCATGGATAGATGTCGACTGTAATGCCTTAATGTTACGGTTGAAACATCTCCATGCACTTTTGAACGCCAGTGTACCTAACATTAAACCCATTATCGCAGGTCCCCATAAAACGAATCGTGAAGCAACCCGAATACAAGCCACCCCGGCGCTACAACGACATCGCTCTGCTCGAACTGGCTACCGACGTGGATTTCAGCAACACAATACGCCCGGCGTGTCTCTGGCAGAGAAACGATTTTGACAGCTATACCAAGGCAGTGGCTACTGGCTGGGGGGTTATAGATGTCAGTAAGTATATAGTAATTCTTTTTTTTTTAAATAGTAATTTTCTAAAGGCTGCCGCTCTTAAAGCTGGCTACATGTAGATTTTAGCCAGTACGGCCGGCGAATCTTTAGAACATATTATCATAGCAATATCAACTCACTTACAAAGGGTTAGAGTGAGAGGATTATCAGTACAGATGTAGTGCATAATTGTTTTCCATCGTATTTTCTCGAAAAAGTTCGTATTTGTCATGCTAGTTCAGTCAATATCGGTACTTTTTGTACCAAGACGGAGTGAAATAGCATGAGACACGTAAGTTTCCGTGAAAATACGATGGAAAATAATTTTGCACTACATCATTCTATCTAGAATTATAATTTTCCAAAAGCCAAAGCGTGGCTCTTGTAAGTAGATGAACGATTTTGACAGCAATACTTGGCAATATTAAGGCACTAGCAACGGTCCAGAAGTTTTAAACGTCAGCAAGTAGCCATTCAAAGGCTAATTTCGCTCGTAAAACTGAGTCCAGCCCGCCTGGTAAATGTCTTCGATAGCTATAGTTACAAAATCACTTACAAATGTATTTAAAAAACTGGGGGCTGCGGAGAACGCCGCGAGACAGAAGCATGTCAAGTACTCAAACTTGAAGCCGGTTCACGATTTTGTCCCTCTCGCTGTTGAGTCGGCTGGTCCTTGGTGTTCCGAGGCGAAGGTTTTTGTGAGGGACCTGGGAAAACGCTTGCGGGGTAGGGGTTGCGATCCTAGGTCTAGTTCGTACCTGGTCCAGCGTATATCGTTGGCTATTCAGCGCGGGAACGCCGCTGGTATTTTGGGGACGTTTGTGCCGGGTACTTGCCGGATTAGGATATAGGTATATGGCTTGCTTGTGTTTTGTAATGACCAATTTCCTTTTAACTTTGACGATGCGTGTTGCGGATGACATATGTGAAAGTATACATTTTATTTTGACGAAACCTGAGGTGGATGAGCTATCTGTATGATGACGAAGCCTGCGCTTTAAAAAACTGATTAAGAATATCCTATCTAATCAATACCGTCTTTACCACAGGGCCGCCATCCTCAGGATGGGCACCCTGAGGATGGCGGCCAGACAAAGGACAAACAGTAACAGTATTATTTGATTACCCGTGATCAATAGAAGATCATAGTAGAAAAAAGTTAGTCATATAAAGTACTTATTCGCTTTCTTTACTTTCCAAATTAAAAGGGCCCCAAATTCTTGATTACCTAAGGGCAAGCATAGTTTAATACGGCCTTGCCTATCTTTAGCTCTCGCTATTTTTCCAGATACAAAGGAGACATCAAAGGAGCTCCAAAAGGTGTCCATTTCACTGCTGGACAACGCATACTGTGACCAGCTGCTAGCCAGCTCGAGGAACAGAAACTGGCAAGGATTCTCTCCCTCGCAAATGTGTGCGGGAGAGCTGCGCGGAGGGAGGGATACGTGTCAGGTATAGTACAAACAGCAACACTGAACTGTACATAGGTGGACCTTATTACAAAAGGCATACGGTCAACGTGCGGTCAACCGATGGACAGTTAGATGGACAGTAACAGTAACAGTGTGGGCGTTGGTACAAGACTTCGAGACACATAGATATATTCTATCGATTTGTAACAGGCCCCGACGGTTAATCCTTTGTCTATTGTCGTTCGTTCACTTTAACCGGTTCATCATATCAGCCAGAGGACGTCCACTGCTGGACATACGCCTCCCCCAAAGAGTGCCACAATGACCGGTCTTGCGCCACCCGCATCCAGCGGTCTCGGTCTACCCACGCTTTAATCGGTTATTGAATTACAACTCCTATGGAAATTGCAATAAGATTCAAAATGAACTAATGACAAAATATTTTGCTAGGCTGTGTGGTCCGTTCGACTCGCCTGCACTCAGTACTACGGTTACTGAGTGCCGGCGAGTAGGGGTAGATATTTGCTGAGAGGTTTGAATGTATTTAATTTTCCCGAGTTTTAAGTTAAGGTTCCGTCACACAGGCGCGTTTTCCGGGCGGGGAGTGAACGCGGCGTGAGCGTTTTATATCTAAAAGCGGCGCGCCCCGCTCACGCGCCGCCCGCAAAATCGGCCTGTGTGACGGAGCCTTTAAGCGTCACAATTACTATTTTATCTGATTCATGCCTATTCCTTGTCTAATACAGGGCGACTCAGGAGCCCCACTGCAGGTGGCGTCCCGTGACAACCAGTGCATATTCCACGTGGTGGGCGTGACGTCATTCGGCGCACAATGCGCGCGCAGCGGCCGCCCTGCCATCTACACGCGCGTCGCCAGCTATCTGGACTGGATCGAGAGCGTCGTCTGGCCTAATCAGTAGCGAAATAAACTTTTTTTTTTAATTTATTACGAGCATTGGCAACTAGGCCATTAGCTCAAAGCGAAAGAAACTACACGCCACGTTTTAAAATATTAAAGTATGTTAGTCACAATTTTGTGGTTTAATTCGAATTACCCACCGAAAGAACGCCTCCACACTCCATGGCATATAATTCGTTTTTTTAGCATTAGAAAAAGACTACGCGATCTCAGGACTGGCCTTACGGGCAATAAGAATGGGGCCAGTACAGCGGTGTGACACCGTTACAACGAGATTGGTTGATGAGTTCGCATCAGGCGCGCGATTGGTTGCAATTAGTTGCGTTAGACTGCCCGATTGGCTCGAATTCGTGAGTGACACCGCTAAACTAGTACCATTTTTAAGCACGTAAGGCCCATCCTGAGATATACGTCAATGTTTTTTAATTGAAAAACGCTTTATAAAAATCAGTAACTATTACTTATGAAAGCAAAAGAATGTAAATAATCGTATATGATTCATAGTTGATTATGATTCATACATATTTGCCGTGACTTATTTTTCAAAAGTGTTTTTCGATAAAACGACACGTCAAGATTGTTTACCTTTTTTGTAATGCTAAAAAAATTAACTATACTTACACGAACAGTGTCGAACCAAGCTTACTCTATCCACTTCAGGCATACTTAATGCCTATACGCAGGAGGTGCTATATCGTGGGCTAGTCGAAGACAGACATCAGTCGCGATCTCAAACCCCGAGTTAGTGGAATGCAAGTGGCGCTAAGTAATTACATATATATTATGAAGTCAATAGAATCCAGTGTGCAATTTAAAAGTAACCTTCTTGCATTTTAATAAGGTGTATTTTCACTTTCTAGTGAGACTTAAGAGCTAAATGCATTATTTTCTTAAATCAAAATAAAAACACTTATTATCAAACAGGGGTGTAAATCATTTCATGTATATAATATAGTATATAATATATATATTTACTAATGTACATCCAAACTAGCCTATTATAAGAGTGCTGACTGCTGGGCAAAGGTCTCCCTTCTATCCCGCCATTTGGTCCTATACAATGCATACTCCTGCCACTCTTCACAATACGTATGTAGGTCTTAGAGCATTTAGTAACTGGAGACGTCATGGCTGTCATTTTCTGTACGAAACTGTCTGCCGATTTTTGCGGGGGAGGGGACGTCAAACAAATGTATTGCTATTTCTACATGATTTGTACGTAACGTACAAATAACCATGTCAGTCCATACAATCAATTGGAGGAGGGTATCCCAATATGGGACCGGCAACAAACTCGGCGGGACACATCTTTTCAAAACATTATTACATCTTATAATTAACATGCATTACGAGTAAATAAGAATAATACAATTTAAAT
This sequence comes from Cydia splendana, assembly GCF_910591565.1. Taxonomy (NCBI): domain Eukaryota; kingdom Metazoa; phylum Arthropoda; class Insecta; order Lepidoptera; family Tortricidae; genus Cydia; species Cydia splendana. The sequence goes on from NC_085983.1 coordinate 5,482,187, forward strand.
TATTATAGAATTCATGCAATTATACACAGTAGGTTTATTAATTACTTTATAGAATTTGATTAAAAAAAAACATATCTACATGGCATCATACAAATACGTAGCTCTTTCAGAAAACATATCAAATTCTTACAAAAGGAAAAGAAAATAAAGTCAATAAAAGAAATGAGAATACATATTATATTATAGTAAAGGTAAGCTCTTACAGGCGACTCCAGTTATTAAATGTTGCAACCTTTGCAATGTTGCATCCGATTGGCTTGGCTCCACCATAGAGAAATATAAGTAAAAAGTGGTAACTCCATACATCAGTTGTAGTGCATAATTATTTTCCTTCGTATTTTCCTACCTTTTGTACCGAGACTGACTGAAATAGCAAGGCACGTTCGTACGTTTCCGTGAAAATACGATGGAAAATAATTATGCACTACATCTTGACTGAATTACGCTTAATATATTGTGATTTTATTTGTGACGTTTAATATATCTATTTTTCTAGTGCGACTTCCTTTACGCATTTTTTTTTACAACTTCCTTGTAAATGAAGATACCTACTACTTAAATACCTGCGAGTAGCTCCAGAACAGTGATTCTTAACTAGGGGGTCTACAGATTTGTAAAGCGATTAACTACATCTACATCTAACTCTTTGTTGAGTTTATCACACATAAGTATTATCTTGCAACTAGTTGGTCGCCCCTGACATTTTTTTTGGTGGAAAATAAATATCTTACTATCATTTGGTTATATGTAAGTTTTACACCAGCATATATTCCACAGTAGTATCCTTCAGTAACATAGGCCTCCAATGCCTACTCAGCAACCCAAATAGATGCGGCAACACCACCGTTAAACAAACATACATATACTTAGTCAGCGGAGACGTATGTCCGAACGGATACAGCCATAGTCCTCTCCGGTTGGCGTCTCGTATGTGGTGGCTTGTGTAAGCTAGCGTGAGCATCCAGGATAAGATGTATATGTTTAGTTTTTTATATATATGGCTGTAGATTAGGAGAGGTATTGTGATGAGTAGCCAGAAGGTGGTGCAGTGGAATACGCCTCGCTGCTTGAGGGTGGTGAGATCCTGTAATAATAAAAATAAAAATTTACTTTGCCTATCAAATGAGAAATTGTAATTACTATGTATATACAAACTATCGAAATACAGAAAAAGACAATATCCGGCCCGAATATTTGATAATTATTCGGTATTCGGCATATTCCACCAGTTTTCTAATGTTCATATTCGGCCATATATTTGGTTTGGTAAGATATGAACTAAACATTTCGGCCGAATATTTGTATTTGGACAACTCTATATTCGGACCATCTCCTATTAGAAGTTTTCTCATATTAGATAATGTTAATTATGAGAGTATCCTTATCCTTAGGTACCTACGAAATTCCTTTTACCTAATGTTGCATCATTTTCTAAAAACACAGCTATTGCCGATATCGGTACCAAGTTCGGTTTAATAATTGATACTATCAGTAGAAGTGCTACTACGATCGACAAATTTATAATTCTTACCTTCCAATGTAAAGATCGGGCCACCATCACATGATCTATGTCTATAAAACTAGATACAAACGTACAAAATATAACGTTAATCAGCTTCGCGTGGCCCGTGACACTAGTCTCATGGCTAAAGAACACCAATGAAGACAGGAATCCTATAGTAGCATGAACAGCACTGTCCGAAAATGCCCTAAAGACTTGTGAAGAAGAAAACTTCGATTTGAACACTATATAGTCTCCTATGTACGTCGAAGAACATAATAGTAAGGTTAGGACGATTTTCGCGTATTTCATGATTATTTCTTGTAAAGTTCAAGCCATTTGGATTGGATATTAGTTGCAAGTTTTTTTTTACAGGGATTTGGTTTGTTTACGATGTTATCAAAAATGACGTTATTGACATTTCTAATCAAACGATGAGATGACAAACGCGTTCAGAAACGCTACACAATTCAATGGATGGTTTGGTTTTTTTAATATAGTCTGGCAAACTCAATTTGTCAGTAGATAAGAATAAAAAAAGTTTCGGTTTTTTTTATAAAGTGTTTATATGTATAGTCTGTCAAGCCGTTAGAAAAGAGCGGCAAATTAAAAAAAAATAAGTTCTAAGGGTAAATTTCCATAGATAATTTTAATTTCACGCCGTTTCCAACCATGGACCTATATAATAGGGACAAGATATATTGTTCTATACGTACAATTGCTTATAGAAATAGCACCCATTTTGACGGCACACACATAAATATATATCTGTCTCGTTTTTACTCAGCACTGTAACCCATAGCAAAAAAAGATGACAGTATTTCAGTACGTACATAAAGTGTTCCATGAAAATACGTAAATACCTAATGCGGCCGAAAAATCCGCCATGTTTAGTTCTGCAAATGTCATTGTCTGTCAGTTCAGCCGGTACTTGTCCTGTCAAAAAGTCGTGGTGAAAATTAAAATTATTAATTATCTTTCAATATTTTGCTTGTGATTGAAAATAATTGAAGCCAAATGTGAATAATTACGTCGCGAATATGCCAGTGTGTAGTGTATTAGGGTGCGGCATAAGAAAACCACCAAATCAGCCATCTTTAACCTTACACAGGTACGCTATCATTTACATGAAAAATATTGGTTATTGTTAATGTTCCTGGGAAATGTAAGGATGTTTCACATTATAAATAGCAAGGTTCTTCTGTGCAGTTATAGATCATGAAGTGATGGGATTTATTTAACTATATTTTTACGCTTAAATAATGTAAACATTTCAGCTAGGGTTGTACTTTATTTATCGACTTTGATATCGATATATTATGATTGCCTATTTATATTTTATTATTTTATCATGCTACCCCGCTTCAAACCAACTAAATTATCTTAATTTAATAATTAAATCATTTTTTATAGGTTACCAAGAAATTAACATAAAAAGAAAGTGTCTGGAGATGGAGATCCTGACCGACTCTCGGGAGCACTAGGGTAACTCGGGGCCGTGGGGTCGTTACTCCACAAGCTGCCCTGCGGGCTTTTTTATATCATTATTATATTTTTTTTATATAATTCGACATTAAGAGACCATATACTTACATATAGTTGTAATTTATAAAATGGTTAATGTATTGTTATTATTTTTGCTTGTATGTAAATTCAATGTTGACGTATAAAAATGCCCTTGTGGCCTATTTGCTGAATAAATGTTGAAGAAGTTGAAGAGTTGAAATGTTCTGAAGGGGTTTTGTTTTTTTTTTCACCCGTCGCTTAATAAGCTTGAATTTTGTATCGCTCTCACTTATAGATACGGCGCACCAAGGTCGAGGTGCAGTGCGGTAGTGTGTTACAGACTTTAGGGTTAGCAACACAACAAAATTGATTGTAATGGAGAGGTAAAGTCCAAGAAAAACACGTACACTTATTCTGACATCCAAAACAGATGGCGCTGTACTGCGCCATGTGTTTTGCGGTCACTAAGTTGTCAAACGTCAACTTTTGAAAATCAGAGTTACCGCAAAAATCGCAATATGTATTGAGTAGTACAGCGTCATCTCGTTTACCTGTCAAATTTGAAGCACGAAATTGTCCTAGACTCCACACATCTTACTCAATCAAAGTATCTTTTCACATAACAATATACTAATAAAGAATTTTTATTTATTTACTTACTTCCTATTAAAACATAAACTCCACAAATAATACATACTTAGTATTTTAAATAAAATGAGCCGAGAACGTTAAAAAGTTATCGATGTATCGATAAAACCTAGTAACAGTAAAAATCTTCTGGGCAGCACTAAAACCGCCATGTTTAGTTCTAAGATGACGTCACAGTGGCACGCATTATTCGTTGACGTTTCACTTCCATAGGTTTCATATTTCAGTGTTTCCAACAGACAAAGCTGTTTGACGGCCTATATTTGAGTTTTTTTTTTAATGATATAGGAGGCTAACGGGCAGACGAATTGCCTGAAGGGAAGCGATTACCGTCGTCCATTGACACCCGCAACACCAGAGGGGTTCTATAAGTGCGTTGCCAGTGTGGTTGCCAGCCTTTAAGTGGGAGTGGGATGTGGGGATGGGTTTTAATCAACGTGAACTTTAATTTTCAATAGGTCTACGTTGAATTATCTAAAAAATCTTTTAATTTAAAATTTAATTATGTTACAATTTCGCTGTCTGTCTTTCTAACAACCGGATTTTTTAAAAACTGTATTGTTATGCTTAGCTGTATACATTTCGAATACTTTTTGTCTCCTAAGTATAGGTTTAAAGTAATGCACTGAATGCACAACGATTGTACTAGATAACCAAAACCACACCTTAATTTAGTAAATGATCTAATTCAGTAAATGATAAGCAACTTATCAATCCACTTTATGAAGAACTCTCCATATCATCTATTTATTTACAATAATGATAATGAAGTACAGCAGAAATAGTATGGAAGTTTATTGGAACCATGTCAAAATAAATTGAGCTTAACTAGAAATTTAATCATGGCAAAAATTATCCCATTTGTCAGTTTGACATGGTACTATTACGTTGTGGTTCATTTGTTTTCACCAATGAGAAGCGGTCACACGCCCGTGGACATAAGCAACTTTTAAAGCATAGGGTCTACCGCGAAACACGTTCGACGTGTTGCCTCTTTGTTCCACTTGTAAATTCGTACGTAAGCCCCCATTCGCACGGGAGCTTTTTCAACGCGCGTTAAAAAAGCCTTTGAATGACACAAATGGATAACCATGTATGTATTCACACGACAGCGGTGGCGCTTTTTATCAAGCGTTGTTGGATTTTCGACTTTAAGCCTTGGTCGTTAAGTCGAATTTAGAGTGTGGACAGATTCAAGCGCTTTTTTAACACGCGTTGAAAAAGCTGTCGTGCGAATGGGGGCTAAGTGTGACAGGGAGGCAACACGTCGAACGTGCTTCGCGGCAGGCTCTCAACATCGGAGAAGCCGCTAGAGTCAGACCAAGAGAAGTCTGAAGCGGATCTGATAGCCCACGCAGTGCAAGTGTTATTTTAAACGTCAAACTTCTATGAAATTATGACGTATAAATAACACTTGCACTGCGTGGGCTATCAAATTCGCTGCAGGCTTTCCTTGGTCCGACTCTATGCATTCCCGACCCTTGAGAACCCTGAATACCGGCTTCTTGAAGAACTTCATGTTGTAGCGCAAACGAAATACCTCACACCATAGACTTATAATATATAGAGACGGTGTCTCAGCGAGCTGTCACTGTTGCCACTTTTGTTTAGTGTACGATTAACAATGAGGCCCACCTTGCTGTAGCCATGTCGATAAAGTCATATCGATAAACTATCGACATTTCTTGCAATTTTAATTTTACTTCAAAGGCTTAACGATACCTAAAATGAACAAAAACGCTTTTATTCTTTATTGTGGTTATCAGATCACAATTTTATAGTCACGCCCCAGCAGGGAACCAAGGGAAAGTTCAGATATTTAATTAAAATACATAAATACCTCCTAAAATAGGTGTTCCGCAATAATTGAATTATATTATTATATTATAATATATTCATTATCCATTAGCATTTCAATTATGTTATGTTTAACGAAGATATTGAAGCTTCAATTAATCGCTATTTCGTTCCGCTGTGTAGCGTTTATCGATATATAACATGATTAGAATCGACTTTTCACATCCCCAAAAGAGCACACATATACGCTTTTACGCACACATATACAGCCTGGGCGCATCAAGAAAGGCTACACTTGATTTGAAGTTCATCTTGTCAACAGTATGGTTGTCCTTTTTTTACAAACGGCATTTTTAAAAGAGCGAGGAGAGAGAAATGATACTAGTTGCTGCGCCGTGAAAGAGAACAGAAAACGTTGGGCCCTTGCCTCACACTAAGGCCAAGCGCGCACCACGACTTTTTGTCGCGCGATAATTTAGTTGCAGAAATGTAACGTATCACCTTTGTGGTATAAATACTCAAAGTTATACGGCGATCGCATATTAAAGACACGTTTCATGACAAACGACTGGTACGAAATCCATGTTGAGAATGAACAAATCGTCGACTTTTTCATCGCAGTGCGCGCAGTGAATTTTCTGCGATATATTACAGCGCGATTCTAAAATCGTGTCGCAAAAATTAAAATCGTGGTGCTTGCTTGACCTAATAACTCTTTGGTTTTGACAGTTTACTTTTAGTGAATAATAGCAAATAATAGGTATCAAGTAAGGCTGGTCATTGAAATTGATAACGTAGTTTATCGCAATCATGGTGCGTTGGCCGTTATCAGTCATTTCTGGCGAAACGTGAAGGTAGAATAGTTTGTAAAGTATAAGGTAAAAATTCAGTATAAAACTACAAATTTTGCGTTAGGTTAGCCCCCTCTAAAATTAAAGGGATATAGGCGGATGTCTGTGTCTGTGTCTCACACTCTCATTAAGCAAAATGTAGTGGCTCCTCTACACGATGGGCCAACGCCGGCCACTCCAAAGGACGCATTTATGCGTAAGAAGGAGCAAGTGATATTGCTATCTCATTCTACCGCATGGTTGCGTCCCTTGGAGTGGCCGGCGTTGGCCCATCGTGTAGAGGAGCCATAAGACGCAATACACATTTGTAAAAAGAAATTATATGAATAGGTGGAATACCATCCAAATACATATGATTGAAAATAGCGGATCGAAAGGCAAGCCGCTGGCGCGACAAAGGCGGTACGCGAACGCGGCGCTGGCGGGGCGCCAACGAGACGCGGGCGCGACGAAAGCGGACTGGGACTAGGGTTACCAGGAATTTTCCTGACATGTCAGAAATTTTGGCCGTTTGACAGGAATGCGGCCGGAATACGAAAATGTCAGGAATTTTAGTGAAGTAACAGACTTTTCTATTTATTTATTCTATTATGTACCTAAAAAGGTACGTTAGTCAAATTTCCTTACATAAATTTAAAACAAATCAAACATAAACAATGTATACATAGATAACGAGCATACGAGGGTCGCACTGAAATATTCGGGAATGGGACACTTAGAAATAACATAATAGAAACAGGCATATAATTTATAAAAATGTAACTCTTTATAAAACTTTTAAGGTATATTCCATTTGGTTGTCATTTGTATTTAAGAATTACTGGCAATTTGAAAATTGTATGTCGAACATTATTTGAATTTTTGGCCAAGTGATTTTTCGGATCATATTTTTAAACGGTTTTCAATATGCCCTCAGCGAACAAATAAAAGTTACAATGGGCTTCTGTTATTTTTTTATGAACTAGAGTTCATCGTACGCTCGTTTGCAGTTAAAATTAAATATGAAAGTCACTTTCATTTTATCCCATGGGTGATCTTAAAGAAGCATGTCATTCCAAAGCGACGTCAAAAATTAAAATCGCATTTGTGCTGTTAATTAAAAAGACTGCCAAAAAAGTTGCATATCGGCAGATTTCGACATTCCTAAATATTCATATGACAACAGTAAAAAAATCTTTTATATATATATATATATGTAAAAAAACTTCAATTCCGTTGGCTACTCCACGAATTTCATACAAAACCACTAAGGCCCCAAAATCGCCATACAAAAAGGACTTTGGGATTATGAGCCGTGTGCATTACAGAATGATTACTTTCAAAAGAAAATTTATATGCGTGGTCAGTTTGAGTTTAAGTATGTATTAAAATAAAGATTGACCGTCTAGATGCGACAGTTTTCTCTATTCCCGACATTTTCAGTGCAACCCTCGTACATAGATATCGCTTACGGCTGGCCCAAACCCCCCCTCCCCTCACCGATATGAGCGTCAGGAAAAATATTCGCAAATAAGGAATTTTGTCAGGAAATTCCAAATTTGGATCTGGTAACCCTAGCCGGGACGCGCCGCGGCGCCGTCCCGTCCCGCTTTCATCGCGCCAACCTACCGCCCCGATACCGCCGCGGCAGTGCGACGACTGCGACGGAGATTTCAAGGTCTACCTGAAAACTCGAAAAATTGAATCAATAAATTACGTCATTACGCAATAGGCCTGATGACAAATTTTGAAATCCCTTTTATTATTGTCGGTACACTTGTATTGGTTCCGAAAAACACAATATTTCAGCTATACTCATAAGATTTAACATAAATAATTGCATTTTATTATAGCTAGTTTAAAACTCGCGCGAAAACGCCTCGCACGACATTTGTGACGTCACCATTTGGTTGGTGGTAGGGTGGTAGACATTGTTTACATACTTACAGTTACGAATTTCCCTTGAATCCGAATGATATTGTTAATTCAGCACCATACATTACGATTAGGAATGATAAATACATTACAAAAATTTATCACAATAACTCATTTTAGACAAAATCTCTCACACGGTTGCAATTTAAGATGAATTGTTTAGATACAAGTAAATTTTGAGTGAAAATCACCGAGCGCCGGTTTTACTTTTTAATTTTTCATTTTTTCTAGTTTCGACAGCCAACATGGCAATGATAGTTCCATTCAGCCAAATAATTAAAAAAGTTTGTTGGTGAAATATCGTATTATTTAGCATTTTATTTAGATAATTACAAATAGATATCTCCTTTATATCGTGTAATAATATTTTTTGGACGTAATAAATGTTTAGTGGCGATATAACATTTTTTTTGCACCTTCGAACTCTTTGGTGAGAACGTATGGATTTCGGTCAATGAGGTTGTCTATGTTGCTCTAAGAAATATGTTATGGATTGATGACGTCACTGTTTGGAACGCTTCTGATTGGCGTTTCAGTAATAATGGCCGATTGGAGAATTTTGCAGTTTTATTTTATTGAATATATTAATAATCCTTCAGTTTATACTGAGATTGGGCCATTTTTTAGAATCATATTAACATATGTGTTTGTTTGAAACCATTATTTCCGTGATTCTTTGTTACTTGCAACAGGCCTATTGGATGCTGACGATTTAAGCCAAAGTATTTCCTTGGTCAGTTTTGACAAGACTTAAAACTAAATAAGTAGGTATAAGATAGTCTAGATTACAAAACTAGCATCGTCAGTCCAAATTTTACTCAATGTCAATGTCGCTTTAATTCCGTAAAGTGATATAAGTCTTACATCTAAGATTACTTATAGCCCTTTTATATTTGCAGCAAAGGGTTGCTTTTGATTAAATTACTACGGATCTCTAGAAACTTGATATCACGATAACTCCGAACTCCGATTATCCTCAGTATATGTCACACGGCACTGTGTTACAGTTTGAAGTGAGGTTATAAAAGTAAATTATATAATTTAGTGTGAAAATGCGTGAAATAGTGCATGTGCAGGCTGGGCAGTGTGGGAACCAGATAGGATCTAAGGTTAGTAATGTTTTCTACTTTTTTTAGCCTATTTTTAATGCTAATTGGGTCTTTCGTGACCCAACGGAAAAACGCCCTTGTACGATTAAAACGAGTAGAAAAAAAGAGTAGTTTTGGGCATAATTTTCACGGGCGAGTGTTTTCTTGTAACGCATTCACTGCTAAGCTACGTTTTGCACTACGCCGTGGTCTATGAGTAGTTTTGCCGGTATGTAGCGAAGCCGGCGATGAAACACGCTAATATGACAATAAAAACTGATTTATTCAAGCGATGGAGTTTTATACTAATTGACAATTAGAAAACAAAATAGTAAAATTGGTTATAGAACATTTTAAAAGTAAATAAGTAAAAGTCGGGTTACGATAATTGCCGGTTCGTCATTTTGTAACGCTAATTTAATTGCCTAAATAAAAAAGGGTGATAAGTGACGTCACTCACGTCACTTATCCAAATGTTTTTTTTCTTTATTACAATATAATATTTAAGTGTGCATTTTTAGCCCCTTATTCATAAAACTGCCTGATTTAGTTAAATTATGTTTTATCCCTTTCTTACGAACACATAAGTCAAAATGACAGATTCATAGCTAATAATAATTATTCATGCCAGTCGCGTTTATGAGTAACGCCATTAATCTTTTGGGGTCGTTTTTGGTTACCAATATACAATAATAATAATAGAAACATGAGATATTAAGGAAACAACGTTTCCAGACTTGTGACCTTGGGCACAGAATAAATAATAGTACTATCGTACAGGAAGGAAACTTCCTACAAAACCGAAGTTTGTCAGCGATTCAGGGTCGAATCATGATATCCCTTTCTAACTTATGGCACTATCCCTTTCGACTATTTAGGGTTGTCAGAATTCAAGTAATTATCTTATCTGTGGTCGTGCACGCAAAGGGACGTCAAATTGTGTCAACCCTAATAATTGCTCGGAGCAATGCTGAGCCGAACGGAGCCGAGTTTGCCCGAAACGAGGAGTCTCGCACCCCTGCCCGAAGTCAGGACCGTAGCCGCGAAAATCGAAGTTCGCAAATTGCGGGTATCTTTCTCTGTCACTTTGATTACGCCTTCATTGGAGTAAAAGAGAAAGATCTCCGCTATTTGCGAATTTCGGTTTTCGCGGTAGCCCCCCAGGAGTGTCTCCCCATGCCAATATACAATAATAATAATAATAGAAACGAGAGATTAAGAAAACGTTTCCATACTATTGACCTTGGGTGTAAATATCGGCAAGCTATGCCAGGGGTGCGAAGCTCCTCCCTTCGGGCAAACTCGGCTGCGTTCGGCTCAGCATTGCTCCGAGCAATTATTACGGTTAGGGGATAAGTAATGGCCTACTATGGGTATTTTGACAACCCTAAATAGCCGAAAGGGATAGTGCCATACATTAGAAAGGGACAGCATGATTCGTCCCTGAACCGCTGTCAAGCTTCGATTTTGTAGGAAGTTTCCTTTCTGTACGGTAGTACTATTATTTATTCTGTGGCTATGCAATCAATAACGAATGTAAAATGATTCTGGGGAGCAACCATGGTATTATAATATTAATAATATATTCCGCCTGGTACTCTCTTCCCGTCTTTTCGTGGTCACGTGACTGACACAAGCCTACGTCATCATGCGACAGCGCTATATGATAATATGCGATAGCGCTATATATAGCGGCCATGTTATTGTTACGTAGGCTTATGTCACTCTGGGAAGAGAAGACCATGTTTTATTAGACTATGGGAGCAACAAGAATTAATTAGGTATGTGTGCCATAATAGTACATTACGATACAAGTGCGAAAAGTAGGGAATCGCAACGAGTGGCGATAAATTAAAACACGACCGAAGGGAGTGTTTTAAATCGATACGAGTTGCGAATTACCTATTCGCACGTGTATCGTACAACGTTTTACAGTACATATGCCCCTTTAAACCTTTGAGATACGCACGGAAAGTGCACTTTTCCGCACTAGTGCGGGAAAGTAGAACCATATGAAAACGCTAATAACAACTTAACAACAGTGCATCGCAACAACACAATTGTAACTGAAACAGACGTAACTATTTATTAATTAACTAACAGACGATAATCCGTTATTAGTAGTGATCCAAAGGACTCAAGCCTTTTAGCTCTTTTTTTAGGGCTCGCCTCATTTCTTGACGCCTAAAAGGCTAAAAGCCTATTTAGCTCTTTAGCCCCCGAGCCTAGTTCTATTTAAGATCCTAGACTCTTGGGGCTAATAACCTTATTAAGGCTTGGGGCTAAAGAGCTAAATAGGCTTTTTTTAGGGGCTTAATAAGGTTATTAGCCCCAAGAGTCTAGGCTCTTAAATAGAACTAGGCTCGGGGGCTAAAGAGCTAAATAGGCTTTTAGCCTTTTAGGCGTCAAGAAATGAGGCGAGCCCTAAAAAATAGAGCTCCAAAGGCTCGAGTCTTTTGGATCACTAGTTATTAGTTATTACACAGACGACAGACGACCTTACCGGAGCGCGATCTTGAACTTCAGCATTATCTCTTTCTCGCTCTCACTTATAGTTACGTCCTTAACTGACGTCAGGGTTGCCAGGCGAACGATAATTATCGTACATATACAATAATTTGGACTCCGGTACGTTGCACGATCCAGTGACCATTAACGTATGCAAAAGTATGATCATTGCCCATGGAATGTAAGCAAGCCTTAGAGCATTTAATAACTGGAGTCGCCTTTAAGAGCTTACCCCTCTGCTGCTGTATGGACTGACATGGCTATTTGTACGTTACGTACGTTACGTACAAATCATGTAGAAATAGCAATACATTTGACGTCCCCTCCCCCGCAAAAATCGGCAGACTGTTTCGTAAAGAAAATTACAGCGAAGACATCTCCACTAATCTCCAGTTACTAAATGCTCTAAGAAGCAAGCCCATACATTCTACGACATTTCTCTTTTCTTTCCGAATTTCAGCGTTTTTGAAAATTCATCCTCTAAGGTCGTAAAAAAGGGGTTGAAAGTTTGTATTGGGCCCAAAAATATTTTTGAATGGGGGCTTGAAACTTTGTAATAAAGGCATACGGCATGTATTAGAATATAAGAAAAGTGATTTAAGCGTTTTTGAAAATTCATCCCCTAAGATGGTAAAAAAGGGTTGAAAGTGCAAAGTCAAACAAAACAACTGCAACTCTGTGCTATTTAATAACAATTCACATCATCATCATCTTCCTCGCGTTGTCCCGGCATTTTGGCGAGAATTGGCGTAGGTAGTAGTTTTTTCGATTGCCATCTGACCTTCCAACCCAGAGGGTAAACTAGGCCTTATTAAGGGTTAGTCCGGTTTCCTCACGATGTTTTCCTTCATCGAAAAGCGACTGGTAAATATCAAATGATATTTCGTACATAAGTTCCGAAAAACTCATTGGTACTAATGGTACTGGCGGCAAAGACATATGTAACTTCGTATAAGATGAATAAAGTCTAAGGAAAAAACGTGCCTCGGAAATCAAGCAAAAGTCATTCTGGGGTAGATGGCGCACACACCTTTGGCCTATGCTCGGCTAGATGGCGTGACGACACCGTTTCATATTTAACAATTTTAACACATAGATATCAGTGAATGAACATGGGTCAAAATGATATAAAAATAATAAAATCATTTATCCATTTTGTTGATAATTTTATACGTTTTTATTATATATATACATTTTGTTGATAATTTTATACGTTTTCATTTTGAGTTTTAGTCGTGTGTCGATAGATGGCAGTAAATTTACTGTGACTCTGATTACAAAATTTACTATGACAGGACCCCTCTATACTATCTATACTGGTATCAACTAGGCCTTATTGGGATTAGTCCGGTTTCCTCACGACGGTTAATGACGTCATTTGTACTATTTAGTATTAGGCCCGTGGGATGCTAGACTTGCTAGAGGTTAAACTGCCGTGAGACTCGTGAGTCATCCAATATTGAACTAATTTTATGGTTTACCTCACCCATTTTAGTCACCGCGCGAATTGTATTGCGTGGTTTGTTGTTTTTATATACCTATCTAATTAAAACCACAGAATAAATAATAGTACTACAGAAAGGAAACTTCCTACAATACCGAACTTTGACAGCGGTTCAGGGTCGAATCATGCTGTCCTTTTCTAATATAATATATTTAGGGTTGTCAAAATTCAAGCCATTATCTTATAATTATGTGGTCGTGCACGCAAAGGAACGTCAAGTTGTGTCAACCCTTAAAATTACAATACTGAGCCGAACGGAGCCGAGTTTGCCCGAAGGGAGGAGTTTCGCACCGGTTAAAATATTTTTTTAATTTTCATTAAACATGGCGTCATCCTTTCCAGTTCTGGGAGATAATCTCAGACGAGCACGGAGTGGGCCCCGACGGCGTCTATAATGGCGAGAATCCGATGCAGCTGGAGAGGATCGACGTGTACTACAACGAGGCTTCCGGCGGTAAGTAACAAGTTGTCAGCGTGTCAGAGACGTTCACAGTCTCTGAAGTTCGCAAATTACGATCTTTCTCTGTCACTCTAATTACGCCTCAATTGGAGTAAAGGCAGGGTTGGGCAAAATACTGGCTTCCACGTATTTCAAATACAAATTACAAAATACATTTTTAAAAGTATTTGAAATACCAAATACAAACTACTTTGGTGACTGGTATTTGAAATACAAAATACAAATTACAGTGTTTAAAATAATGTATTTCAAATACAAAATACAAAATACTTTTCTTTTTTTTGTTTAATCATTTAGTTTTTTTTAACGAATATCCTTTCCTAAAAACGTATAGGGTCATTGCGCTTGTTTTCGTCCTTCTCTAGTTTTCGTCCACTTGACGAAATTTGAATATAAACCTACATTGCTGCACAAATTTGGACTGATTTCAATCCTTAGCTAAACAGTATATCTGTCTACATATAAAAAATATATTTCGCAAATAGTAAATTAAAAATGAAATATATTATATGCTAATCTGTCAAGTGGTCGAAAACTAGAGCATGGACGGAAACTACTACAATGACTCTATCCCCTGGCTGTTGACGAAAAGTTCTGCGCAGAATAGCTCGCGCAATGTACCTATTTGCGCTCGTACATGTCGTACATTATATTTAAAAAAATGTTCCATTTTAGGATCATAGAATTTAATAAAATGTATTTTGTAGAAATGTATTTTGAACCTTGAAGTATTTGAAATACAAAATACTAAATACATGTGAGTGCAGTATTTGAAATACCAAATACAAAATACTTTTCCAGGTAGTATTTGAAATACAAATACAAAATACTAAAATGTATTTCAAATACGTATTTCAAATACATGTAATTGAAATACTGCCCAACCCTGAGTAAAGGATGCCCGCAATTTGCGAACTTAGGTGTTACGGCGTCTATCATGGCGAGAATCCGTTGCAGCTGGAGAGGATCGACGTGTACTACAACGAGGCTTCCGGCGGTAAGTAACAAGTTGTCTTGTTGGGCCTACCGCGAACACCGAAGTTCGCAAATTACGATCTATCTCTGTCACTCTAATTACGCCTCAATTGGAGTAAAGGATGCCCGCAATTTGCGAACTTAGGTGTTACGGCGTCTATCATGGCGAGAATCCGATGCAGCTGGAGAGGATCGACGTGTACTACAACGAGGCCTCAGGCGGTAAGTAACAAGTTGTCTTGTTGGGCCTACCGCGAACACCGTAGTTCGCAAATTACGATCTTTCTCTGTCACTCTAATTACGCCTCAATTGGAGTAAAGGATGGCCGCAATTATCGAACTTCGGTGTTCGCGGTAAGCCCTCTGTTCTGGGAGATGACTATGGCACTATGGAGATGAAAGTGGGTTCACTTTGTCAGTTGGAAAAGGTGCGAAATTCAGATTTTCTATGGGAGGTCAACCCTTTTCGCCTACATTATTTAAATTTGCCGTTTTTTTCTACTGACGGAAATGGCTTGCGAAACTATAATATCTATTTTAATATCCTAGGTAAATACGTGCCGCGAGCCGTCTTGGTCGATCTCGAACCTGGGACCATGGACTCCGTGAGGGCCGGGCCCTACGGACAGCTCTTCAGGCCGGACAACTTCGTGTTCGGACAGAGCGGGGCTGGTGAGTACGGCATACCCACACTATTCGTTTGGTCATCATCTTCCTCGCGTTGTCCCGACATTTTGCCACGGCTCATGGGAGCCTGGGGTCCGCTTGGCAACTAATCCCAGAAATTGGCGTGGGCACTAGTTTTTTTACGAAAGCGACTGCCATCTGGCCTTCCAACCCAGAGGGTAAACTAGGCTTTGGGATAAGTCCGGTTTCCTCGCGATGTTTTCCTTCACCGAAAAGCGACTGGTAAATATCAAATGATGTGTCGTACATAAGTTCCGAAAAACTCATTGGTACGAGCCGGGCTTTAAACCCGCGACTTCCGGATTGTTACTATCCGGATTATTCTCTTATGGATGTTATAGATAATTTTGGCACGTAGTCTGATACGCTACTTTTGATTTGATGCCGACTACAATATCCGAAAAAATAAAAAAATAATATTAATATCCTCATGTATGTACAAACAGCAACGCTCCTAACTGTACATCGGTGGACTTTATTACAAAAGGCATACGGTCTACCGATGTACAGTTAACAGTGTATGCGATGGTACACTATGTACTATTTTTTTTTTTTTTTTTTTATATTATATGTATTTTGTGCCTTAGACATTTTTTAGTTTAATCTTAAGGTTAATTGAACTGTACTATATGTATTTTAGGAATAAGGACATTGTATACCGTAAACCGGTTGATTGTGACACTCTCTTATCAAATAATATTGTAACATCTGTATACTGACATTGCACAATCTGACAATAAATGATTACTTACTTACTTACTTAGTTTTTGACGATTGTGATGTAAATTCTTATAATTTTGGCTCAGGCAAACTTGTATTGTAGTTTTATTTATTTCATGAAATAAATAATCTAATCTAATCTAATGTATTATTTTCCCAGGCAACAACTGGGCTAAGGGCCACTACACAGAGGGCGCTGAGCTCGTCGACGCCGTCATGGACGTCGTCCGTAAGGAGTCAGAGAACTGCGACTGCCTTCAAGGTACGATTTACATACAAATGTTCCTTCACCACGATATAGCCTTCAAGGTACGATTTACATACAAATGTTCCTTCACCACGATATAGCCTTCAAGGTACGATTTCATTACAAATGTTCCTTCACCACAATATAGCCTTCAAGGTACGATTTCATTACAAATGTTCCTTCACCACAATATAGCCTTCAAGGTACGATTTCAATACAAATGTTCCTTCACCACGATATAGCTTTCAAGGTACGATTTCAATACAAATGTTCCTTCACCACGATATAGCCTTCAAGGTACGATTTACATACAAATGATCCTTCACCACGAAATAGTATTTTATACAATAGTGATCATTATAATAGAGAGCTTTTCAGTCGAGTGTACCTGCCGTATTTAGGCCACTCTTAAATAATTAAACAGATAAAAGATACCTAATCTTACTAGATAAAAATATAGTACAAAGTGGCCGAGGGGCTTAGGCACCTGCCGCGATAGCAGAGGACGCTGGTTCGATTCCAGCCCTAGAGGACTTGGCCACGTTTTGTTTATTGTTTAATTATTAAAGTACACCCACATCATACATATTATAACTTCCATCCATCAAGTCGTTTGGGGAAAACCGGCTCGCGACACTAGACGTAAAACGCCAATTACGCAAGGAAAGACCTAAGCCCTCCTACGTGTATACGTACAACACAGCCGGTCAACTCTACTGCCGTGAATGTGACAGAGTTTTTAAGAACAAGTTTGGCCTGGCCAGCCACATAGGAGCTCATAAGAGGAAAAACCCTTGATTGCTGAGGTCGCCGTCATCGGAATCGATGTGGAGGACTATATAAGGTGCTAACAAATTGGTCACGGATATTTTAAGAGATAATACATTACATTAAAACAATTAACTTTGAACTGTAATTAAGGAACCTTTGTATATATTTTTTTGTTTTCATTTACCGAACAAAAAAAAATATAATAATTATTTTTTAAAATAATCACCCCTATTATGTACTTGTCAAGATGTTTAACACTGTCTGTCATGACATGTCACGTCACGTCAAGTTTAATAAGGTTCTAGAATGTCTAAAGAGGTCTCATTTAATTATCTTATTAACAGGGTGTTTTAAAGTAGCAAATTTGTTTCCTAGTTTTCTCCAAAAAAACATAACAAAACCAATGATGTTTCATACTGTAATAAATACTGATACATATGACAATTATGGAGTAGGTACATAACATTGGTAAAGCATTGCAGTGAGATAAAACTTAACCTAAAACTATACAATTAAATCTAAAAATTATACTAATTACCTAATAATAACTATAAAACTACAAACTACACGGATATGTTTTTATTTAAATTTATAATGAGCAACAAAAGATAATATAATTTAATTAATGAGACGTGATAAAATATAAAATTATTTACTTATTTTTATTTTCATTATTTCTTGCCCATTATTTTGTTTTTGAACGCAGGTAAACGCTCAGGAAAAATGTCGATGTCATCCCTTTCCTTTATAAAGGAATTTTTCTCTCCGTATATGAATTTAGAATTTACCTCAAGTTTATTTCAGGTTTCCAGCTGACCCACTCTCTGGGCGGCGGCACTGGGTCCGGCATGGGCACGTTGCTGCTGAGCAAAATCCGCGAGGAGTACCCAGACAGAATCATGAGCACGTTCAGCGTCGTGCCTTCGCCTAAAGTAAGCACCATTAGCAACATTAAAACGTCTGCAAACGATGCTAATAAGCTTAAAACCAGCTATACCTATACAAATAGATACAGATGTAGTGCATAATTGTTTTCCATCGTATTTTCTCGGAAACGTTCGTATTTGTCATGCTACTTCAGCCAACCTCAGTACTTTTTGTACCGAGACTGACTGAAATAGCAAGACACGTTCGAACGTTACCGTGAAAATACGATGGAAAATAATGATGCACTACATCTGTATATAGATGCAATTTAGCTTAATACATCAGTTTTTAGTAGTAGCTGGTAGTAGTTACCACAACGCGAGTTATTTTCGTAGTCACGTCAAGTAGCGAATTTATCAGTTCTGCTAGTTGACGATAGATGTCGCGAAGAAAAAGTCTAATGCTCAACTATTTCAGCTAATATTATAACCGGATAAACGGAACTCTATTTTCAACTCCTTCTGTTTGTAATATTAGTTGTGAATTGTTTTAGAAATACATTTTTAGTCAATCGCGACGGTCGTAACATCGTGTCAAGTAGCGGTACTGATAAATCCACTACTTGAGGCTATACTCTGTATCTTTAGGTACTTAAATAAAAGTAAACAAATAGCTTGTACATTTTCGGGTAGTTATAACATTGATTAAGAGCGCTCTTACAAGAAAAGTCGAAATAATGCAAAATTGATGATACTAGTCGACGAAATTCAGGACTTTGCGCTCATTATTAGAAACAATGAGTACTTGTTCCAGTAAAAGCGTCTTCTTATCTTTATAAATATCGTTGTAAATATTAGAAAAAGGACTTATTAAATTAGTAATGATTTTTTTTCTGATGGTCGTTTCCGAAAAACCCCGTGAAGCACTGAATGGCGAGCTCTTATTTGGAAATGTTGAGAATTTTACTCTGCTAAACCTGGCTATTTTGTATTACTAATACCCTGTACTTTAGGCATATCAAACTATATTTTTCCTACATACCTTTGAGAAAGAGAAAATCAAAGTAAAACGAACTCGATTTTCTCTCCGAAACAAGTGTCAATTCCTACGAAAATCTACTTAATATCGAAGTCATTTTCATACTCAAGCAATCTGCAACGTTTGCTTATACTGTTGGTATACATTAGTGTTTATGAAATTCTACTATAATTTTTTGGCAATTTTTTGAAAACTACTCTATATTACCGATGACGCGCGATGCGCCAGCTCAGTGCCGCGGCAGAGCTTGTAGAGGCAGGACGTGTGTCGGTCGGCTCCGCACATTTTCAACGGCGACGACGAGGTTTTTTATCATTGTGTGCGGCGGGCGCCGTGTAAAACGCTATACTGTGTGCGTGTAAACCGCAACGAGAGACTTTGATCCTAGCACTGTTTTTATAGTATTATAATTTATAATGGTACAGTTTAATAAACTACCGGACAGGATTAAAAATATTTGAAACGACCTGACATTCTATATGTATTTATTTGACTCAAGATAGTACTCAGGGTCTGATGATGGAGCCGGAAGGTGGTCACCGGTACCAATCAACCATGCAACTAAACCACTTCGTGTTTAGGCTCGTTTTATTCATCTCAACAAGATCTTTGACACAAGATAGTACTCAGGGTCTGATGATGGAGCCGGAAGGTGGTCACCGGTACCAATCAACCATGCAACTAAACCACTTCGTGTTTGGGCTCGTTTGATTCGGCTCAACAAGATCTTTGACTTAAGATAGTACTCAGGGTCTGATGATGGAGCCGGAAGGTGGTCACCAGTACCAATCAACAATGCAACTAAACCACTTCGTGTTTAGGCTCGTTTTATTCGTCTCAACAAGATCTTTGACTTAAGATAGTACTCAGGGTCTGATGATGGAGCCGGAAGGTGGTCACCGGTACCAATCAACCATGCAACTAAACCACTTCGTGTTTGGGCTCGTTTGATTCGTCTCAACAAGATCTTTGGCACAAGATAATACTCAGGGTCTGATGATGGAGCCGGAAGGTGGTCACCGGTACCAATCAACCATGCAACTAAACCACTTCGTGTTTAGGCTCGTTTGATTCGGCTCAACAAGATCTTTGACTTAAGATAGTACTCAGGGTCTGATGATGGAGCCGGCAGGTGGTCACCGGTACCAATCAACCATGCCACTAAACCACTTCGTGTTTAGGCTCGTTTTATTCGTTTCTATAAGATCTTTGACTTAAGATAGTACTCAGGGTCTGATGATGGAGCCGGAAGGTGGTCACCGGTACCAATCAACCATGCAACTAAACCACTTCGTGTTTGGGCTCGTTTGATTCGTCTCAACAAGATCTTTGGCACAAGATAATACTCAGGGTCTGATGATGGAGCCGGAAGGTGGTCACCGGTACCAATCAACCATGCAACTAAACCACTTCGTGTTTAGGCTCGTTTGATTCGTCTCAACAAGATCTTTGACACAAGATAGTACTCAGGGTCTGATGATGGAGCCGGCAGGTGGTCACCGGTACCAATCAACCATGCCACTAAACCACTTCGTGTTTAGGCTCGTTTTATTCGTTTCTATAAGATCTTTGACACAAGATAGTACTCAGGGTCTGATGTTGGAGCCGGAAGGTGGTCACCGGTACCAATCAACCATGCAACTAAACCACTTCGTGTTTAGGCTCGTTTGATTCGTCTCAACAAGACCTTAGATACAAGATAGTACTCAGGATCTGATGATGGAGCTGGAAGGTGGCCACGGGTACCAGTCTACCATGTAACTGAACCACTTCGTGTTTGGGCTCGTTTGATTTGTCGCAACAAGATCTTTGACGCAAGGTAGTACTGATGGTCTGATGATGGATCCGGAAGGTGGTGACCGGTACCAATCAACCATGCAACTAAACCACTTCGTGTTTGGCTTCGTTCGATTCGTCGCAACAAAATCTTTGACACAAGTTAGTACTCAGGGTCTGATGATGGAGCTGGACTGTGGCCACGGGTACCAGTCTACCATGTAACTGAACCACTTCGTGTTTGGGCTCGTTTGATTTGTCGCAACAAGATCTTTGACACAAGGTAGTACTGAGGGTCTGATGATGGATCCGGAAGGTGGTCACCGGTACCAATCAACCATGCAACTAAACCACTTCGTGTTTGGCTTCGTTCGATTCGTCGCAACAAGATCTTTGACACAAGTTAGTACTCAGGGTCTGATGATGGAGCTGGACTGTGGCCACGGGTACCAGTCTACCATGTAACTGAACCACTTCGTGTTTGGGCTCGTTTGATTCCTCGCAATAAGATGTTTGAGACAAGATACTACTCAGGGTCTGATGATGGAGCTGATGATGATTGACAGGTACCCGTCGCCACCTTCGCGCTCCATCATCAGACCCTGAGTACTACCTTGTGTCAAAGATCTTGTTGAGATGAATAAAACGTGCCTAAACACGAAGTGGTTTAGTTGCATGGTTGATTGGTACCGGTGACCACCTTCCAGCTCCATCATCAGACTCTGAGTATCACCTAGTGTCAAAGATCTTGTTGAGACGAATCAAACGATCCTAAACACGATGTGGTTTAGTTGCATGGTTGATTGGTAATGGTACCTTCCAGCTCCATCATCAGACCCTGAGTACTGTCTTGTCTCAAAGATCTTGTTGAGACGAATCAAACGAGCCCAAACACGAAGTTGTTTAGTTACATGATAGACTGGTACCCGTGGCCACCTTCCAGCTCCATCATCAGACCCTGTGTATCTTCAGTGTCAAAGATCTTGTTGAGACGAATCAAACGAGCCTAATCATGTTACTACATGGTTGATTGGTATCCGTGACCACCTTAATCATCATCAGATCCTCAGTACCAGTTCGTTTTTAAACCCTCGTTGATACAAACTTTACAACCTATAGGTACCAAATGCAATGACGAAACATGTAAATAAGCGAGTAGGTACCTATAATTTCTTTCGAGTAATATACCTTCATAAGTACGAGTATGGGGCTATTCATAAATTACGTCGTTTCAAATGGGAGGAGTGGGGGGGGGGTCTGGACATCGGATGATGGTAACATGACGTAGGAGGAAACAGATTCATCCGAAGCTTGATTTTTGGATGATTTGAGGGGTGGGGGGGGGGGGGTCAAAAATCGTCAAAAATAGATGACGTAATTTATGAACAGCCCCTATGTACATTTGCACTGCATTTAGTATTTTCGTACTTACCAAATAACAGTTTTAGAACTTTAAAAGTTAAGTACAGTTAGTGTTGTTATGGTTGATTTCAATATGCTTCGCGAAGGATCAAGAATGTTTAATCCATCATTGTAGTGCGAGTGTGGTAGAAGGGATCGGCGTACTGAGCTCGCACGGCCTGCCGCAGCGCGTAAAATACCTAAACTCGCTCAACGCCGAAATGTAATAGCGCTCTTAACCAACCAAATACAAAACCACCTGGATCTGTCACTGAACGACCTGACTTTAACCTGCATTATTTGATCATGTAATGTTTTCATAGATTTTGTTTACTCTTTTTTAAATACCTAAAAATACAGACATGTCGTCTACGAAATAACTCGCGTTTTGGTAAGAAAACTTCTGTATGGGGTTACCACTCTTTCCTTATATTTCTCTATGGTTTGGAACTAGCTTGATCTGTGTAAAATTGTCCCCAAAATATATATTTATTGTTTATGTTCTCAGGTGAGCGAAGTGGTGCTAGAACCATACAACGCAACACTCTCTGTGCACCAACTGGTCGAGAACACAGACATGACCTTCTGCATCGACAACGAGGCTCTCTACAACATCTGCTTCAGAACACTCCGGCTCACCAGCCCCAGCTACGGCGACCTCAACCATCTCATCTCCGTAAGTGTACTATACTAGTGGCTCCGTGAGCTGGTCGAGAACACAGACACGACCTTCTGTATCGACAACGAGGCTCTCTACAACATCTGCTTCAGAACACTCCGACTCACCAGCCCCAGCTACGGCGACCTCAACCATCTCATCTCCGTAAGTGTACTATACTAGTGGCTCCGTGAGCTGGTCGAGAACACAGACACGACCTTCTGTATCGACAACGAGGCTCTCTACAACATCTGCTTCAGAACACTCCGGCTCACCAGCCCCAGCTACGGCGACCTCAACCATCTCATCTCGGTAAGTGTACTATACTAGTGGCTCCGTGAGCTGGTCGAGAACACAGACACGACCTTCTGTATCGACAACGAGGCTCTCTACAACATCTGCTTCAGAACACTCCGGCTCACCAGCCCCAGCTACGGCGACCTCAACCATCTCATCTCGGTAAGTGTACTATACTAGTGGCTCCGTGAGCTGGTCGAGAACACAGACACGACCTTCTGTATCGACAACGAGGCTCTCTACATCTGCTTCAGAACACTCCGGCTCACCAGCCCCAGCTACGGCGACCTCAACCATCTCATCTCGGTAAGTGTGCTATACTGGTGGCTCCATGAGCTGGTTGAGAACACAGACATGACCTTCTGTATCGACAACGAGGCTCTCTACAACATCTGCTTCAGAACACTCCGGCTCACCAGCCCCAGCTACGGCGACCTCAACCATCTCATCTCGGTAAGTGTAGTCGAAGAAATATTAGTTGCACCGATGAATGTTATTTATTTATTTAACCTTTAATATCTGGGAGACGTCTTGATAATGGACGCTTTGTTCAGATATTTGTGAACACCTTAACTGCTCCAATGTAACTGATAGCGATCTGTAATATAGTCAATCACCATAAACAAAGTCCCCCGCCCGTCTCTCTGTTTTTTGTGTATGTATGTTCGCGATAAACTTGAAAACTACAGAACGGATTTTCATGCGATTTCCCATATCAATAGAGTGATTCTTGAGGAAGGTATAAGTGTATATTTTGTTAAGGTTTTTCGTAACCCGTGCGCAGCCGGAGCGGGTCGCTAGTAACTATATAATAGCCCCGTTCTTTGTCAATGATTTCAAGAATATATTTGTTCCAGTTAACAATGTCCGGGATAACGACGTGCCTCCGTTTCCCGGGACAATTGAACGCGGACCTGCGCAAGCTGGCAGTCAATATGGTGCCGTTCCCCAGGCTGCACTTCTTCATGCCCGGTCAGTATCTAAAACTAAAACTAACTAACTAATATGGCTCATCGACCCAAAGAGGGTCTTGGCCTCCGAAACGAGAGCAGCCACTTTTCCCGATCCCGCGCCATTTCCTGCCAATTACCGGCTAGAGGCTGGCGCAGATCCGCTTCCACAGTGTCTCCCCAGCGGTATCTGGCCCGACCTACCGGGCGGCCACCAGTCCGTCCTCCCAGGTACGCCATATCTACAAAAAAGAAACGCAATATCTACAAAAAAAGAATAAAATCTCGGCAAGTCTTGACTTATTATGGTTCTTTCAAATAAACATGTGACGTTCCACGGGAAAAGGTACCTTATGAGGGTTTCTAGTTTCGGAGATATTAAATGTTTTGTAAAGAGGTGAAAAAATCCTCAATTTTTTTTATTGTGTGATCTGAAACCTTAATGCGTAACGTTTGTTTACCTGTTTTTATTTTTGTTATAAGTTAGTTATAAGCCTAGTAATGTCGTCTCAGAGTTTAGTAGAAAAGGTACCTTATGGAAAAAAGATTGAAAATTCCCAAAAAAACTAGTCAATACGGGAAAAGAAGTTTGGTAGAGAACTGTATTAGCATTCTGCAAAACTAATTTGATAATTTCAGTTCTGGTTGGGGCGCCTCGCAAATATTATAACCGTACATATACCGACATCACAAATCCAAGTAGACTGCTATTATACCAAAGTTACTCTCGTCAAGTCTTTCTTAACTAGAATAATCTTCATTTGGTTTGGTCGCATGCAGTAAATCAGCCATTGGTTTGCTGAAAAATGCCAATACCCGACGCATTACCTTATGGAATATCTGAGGTCATTGAACCTCAATGCCGCTTATCTTCAATAGCAACCGAAATATATTATTGATAAGAAATAGACGATTTATACCATCTTAACCCCAAAATATTATTAGTTTATCCTAACTGTTCCATCATCATCATGCCTCATCATGTAACTTGACCACAAGGTACCTTTTCATTACATACAAATTATTGGTCTTTTTTAAGATTATTATGACGAAGAACTAATTAAATTGGGGGCAGTTTAATGTAAATTAATATTTTCTATTCATAAAAGATAAACTATAATATGATTGATATTTTGTAGTGATGTATTATTAGATTTATTTCCATAAGGTACCTTTTCGTAAATGTATGGAGCAAATACTGTTATTGTTATGTAAGTTTAAAGTGGCATAAGGGGTTAAATATAGTATTTAGTTGGGGTTTTAGGATTTATTTCATTTGAATGACAGAATTTCTTTCATATGTGCTCAGAAAAATTGATTGTGTGTCACATTAAAAGTAAAAATATTCAATTTTGTGATTTTATATGAAAAAGTCAGAAAATACATTTTCACCTCTAAATCGGTATTGTTTTTTGCTTAAACTGTCTGTCAGTGTCGTTTTCTAATAGATAAAATTTAAATCTTGAGAGCTCATTGCAATCAATCGTGAAAATGAAATAAAACTTTATTTTCAAGACATTGGTTAGTATACACATAAATCAGTCGATATCAAAAGTTTCTATTTGCATTACAGAACAAGTCGCAATATTTTTTTAATCTCAGATATATAAGGCATTATTATTTGTATTCAACTATGTAACTTACTTCAGGAACATAGTTTTTTAGGCGGCTAAACTTAAAACTTCTCTATCGTAAAGTTGCTCATTTCACAACATTATTTTCAAAAAATCATATCTCTGTAACTACGCAACCTAGAAGGTTGATCTTTTGTGTTATCGATAGCTTATTTATTGTAGATTACTGGGGTATGCATAACTCCATACCCGCCATAAGGTACCTTTGACCGTGGGACGTCACACATTATTGTATTATTATATTCTATTAATGATTATAACAGTACCCGTAACCATGGCAACATAGAAATTAAATAAGGTTGTTGTTTGCTGAAATTCACAAGCAATAGGGAATATTACGCGAAACTCTGCGTAGGGGGCGCCACTACCACAATCCATCACAATCTGGGGTCTACTGCGAAACAAGAAAATCGAAATTTCGTTATCTAACCTCTCTATCACTCTTGCATATTCGAGCGATAAAGAGGCAGTTAACTAAATTTCGATTTTCGCGTTTCCCGGTAGGCCCTTGGTAACAAATCGCCTTGATGCATCAATGTCATATTTTATTGTCTGTGAAAATTTGTCAAAAAACACTTTAAGGCACAGTATGTATAACTTACTTTATCTCTCCGCCGATCTCAGTCAGATCATGAAATGGCGGCGTTTCATGATATGCCTAGGAATATCTCGATATTCCCGATTTTACGATCTGCCGCCGACATATATAAAAATTAAATAATTTTAGGCATTTAACAATAAAACTAACACAAAATCATTGTTTCAGGTTTCGCCCCGCTCACAGCCAAGAATTCCTTTGACTACCGCGCTCAAAATGTAGCTGAACTCATGACCCAAGTAATTTATTTTGCTGTGTTGTCGATTATTTTAGCCATAAGATAGCTACATCACATCTGTTACATTCCCTTTGGAGTGAAAGGCCATATCATATTTAATAATAATATCTGGCTGACGTAACTGGTGACCGAAGAGCTGGTGGCTACCTCGCACAACGTATCAGCATTGCGATACAGCGAGGAAATGCCGCCAGCATCCTTGGTACAATGCCTCAAGGGCCTATTTTAGATTTAAGCTAGTTATTAATTTCTTTTAGTAATACCACTGTATATATATCTTGTTTGTAAATAAATGAGTTTTCAATCATAATATTAAAAAATATATATTTAATAACCGGTCGGATCTTGATAGCATACGCAGTGCAAGTGTTATTCATACGTCATAATTTCATAGAAGTTTGACGTTTAAATAACACTTGCACTGCGTGTGCTATCAAAATCGTTGCAGACTTGTCTTAGTCTATATCTAGAGATATACATATAAGTATAGTCATGTATAGTTGCAACGAACTTAGTCTAACCAAGTCTTAACTCTAGAGATATAAGTATAGTTGCAACGAAGTTCCGCTGCTCTCCGCCAGATGGCGCTTTAGCAAACGTTTCCATTGCAGATGTTCAACCCGGGCAACATGATGACGGCGTGCGACCCCCGGCACGGGCGGTACCTCACCGTCGCCACCATGTTCCGGGGCCGGATGAGCATGAGGGAGGTGGACAATCAGGTGGTGGCGATACAGAATAAGAACTCCAGGTAAGAACGTTAAGAGTACTTACTTACTCCGTTAGCTCAGCGACCCAAAATGAGACTTGGCCTCCGACACAAGACAGCGCCACTTTTCTCGGTCCTGTGCGACCTCTCGCCAATTGCTGACTCGAAGTTCGCGCAGATCCGCCTCCACCATGCCGCACCAGCGATACCTGGGGCGTCCGACAGGAGGTCTTCATGCTGGACGGCCCAGGTATGCTCTTTTCACGTTCCGATCTTCATCCATTCTCTCAAGGTGGCCCAACCAACGGAGTCTGTGAGCTTTAGGGTCGGTTGCACCAAACTGTTCGTATCGTTAAAGAGTTCGCTAAATTTTTATGTATGGAAAGTTTCATAGTAAAGTGCCGGGGCGCGCCGGCTGACGTTGATCAGTCTGTCAAATGTGGTTGGTGCAATGATGATAGGTTCAGCCACTAGGTCTTCGATCTCACGGTTCCTAAGGACTGACCAGCTTCCGTACAGTCAGCTGCAGAGATAGATGACTCCCCTGCAAGGGGGATCAGTTATGTGTGCAG
This sequence comes from Cydia splendana, assembly GCF_910591565.1. Classification (NCBI taxonomy): domain Eukaryota; kingdom Metazoa; phylum Arthropoda; class Insecta; order Lepidoptera; family Tortricidae; genus Cydia; species Cydia splendana. The sequence continues at coordinate 5,510,102 of NC_085983.1, forward strand.
CTGACTGTACGTGTAAGTTCGCCTTTGTACTTCTTACTAATTGTATGTTATTTTTGATATGTCTTTTTCTACAATAAAGAGTTTACTACTACTACTACTACTATAACTTTCAATAAAGTCAACTTTTTCATCATCATCATTCATCATCTTCCTAGCGTTTGTCCCGGCTTTTTGGCACGGTTCATGGGGGCCTGGGGTCCGCTTTAGCAACTAATATCAAGAATTACCATCTGACCTTCCAACCCAGAGGAGAAACTAGGCCTTATTGGGATTAGTCCGGTTTCCTCTCAATGTTCTCCTTCACCGAAAAGCGACTGAAACCGAAAATCGAATTATGTATCAAATGATGTACATATGTAAGTTTCGAAGAACTCATTGGCCAGATAAACAAATATCTCTAGGATTGTATATGTATATGCAGCTATTGTATGGACGTAGACTATTTTAAAATAAAACCGGACAAGTGCAAGTCGGACTCGCCCACCGAGGGTTCCGTACTTTGTAGTATGTGTTGTTATAGCGGCAACAGAAATACATCATCTGTGAAAATTTCAACTGCCTAGCTATCACGGTTCTTGAGATAGAGCATGGTGACAGACAGACGGACAGTGAAATCTTAGTAATAGGGTCCCGTTTTTACCCATTGGGTAAAGAAATCAACACTACAGTATTATTTCGTTTTCAAAAGGATTTTGACCTGGACGTGCAAAATTTTACCCTCAAAGAATGACCCATAAATTGAATCTTTCCAGCTACTTCGTGGAATGGATCCCTAACAACCTGAAGGTGTCAGTCTGCGACGTGCCACCCCGAGGCCTCAAGATGTCCGCCACCTTCGTGGGCAACTCCACCGCTATCCAGGAGATATTCAAACGCATATCGGAGCAGTTCACCGCCATGTTTAGACGCAAGGTAAGACCAACAGACAAACAGACCAACAACCTGAAGGTGTCGGTGTGCGACGTGCCACCGCGAGGCCTGAAGATGTCCGCCACCTTCGTGGGTAACTCCACCGCCATACAGGAGATATTCAAATGCATATCGGAGCAGTTCACCGCCATGTTGAGACGCAAGGTGAGACCAATAACCTGAAGGTGTCAGTCTACGACGTGCCACCGCGAGGCCTCAAGATGTCCGCCACCTTCGTGGGTAACTCCACCGCCATACAGGAGATATTCAAACGCATATCGGAGCAGTTCACCGCCATGTTTAGACGCAAGGTGAGACCAATAACCTGAAGGTGTCAGTCTGCGACGTGCCATCCCGAGGCCTCAAGATGTCGGCCACCTTCGTGGGTAACTCCACCGCCATACAGGAGATATTCAAACGCATATCGGAGCAGTTCACCGCCATGTTTAGACGCAAGGTGAGACCAACAACCTGAAGGTGTCAGTCTGCGACGTGCCATCCCGAGGCCTCAAGATGTCGGCCACCTTCGTGGGTAACTCCACCGCCATACAGGAGATATTCAAACGCATATCGGAGCAGTTCACCGCCATGTTTAGACGCAAGGTGAGACCAATAACCTGAAGGTGTCAGTCTGCGACGTGCCATCCCGAGGCCTCAAGATGTCGGCCACCTTCGTGGGTAACTCCACCGCCATACAGGAGATATTCAAACGCATATCGGAGCAGTTCACCGCCATGTTTAGACGCAAGGTGAGACATACAAATAGACGAATATATGGGGCGTTCATTAATTGCGTGAGGCGTTTTTGAAGATAATTTGACCCCCATCCCCCACCCCCTCTGGTGAGATTCGACCCCAAATTTCACGTAAAATATTTCTTAATTTGTATCTTGCGTATAAACGTGCGTACATGAATTTTGCAGAGTCCTCCCCTACGTGATATTAGGTGATATTCGGCTTGACCCCCCTAAATACCTAGGATAACTTTGTGTCGTGGGCCTAAATAGGTTTTTAATATACATACCTTCAATGACGATGCTTGCCCATTTGACAGACACAAAGCAAACAATCGGACACCTAATTAAGAACTGTCCAAGATACGCATATGCAAGATGTGTCCACGAGACTATCTGTGGGAAATATCAGGATATCGACCCGTACAATAAAAAACATGTCACAGGAAAAGAAGAAACACTGGACTCATTTATAACATACACGAAATACGAGTACATAGTAGATACTCTCAAGAATTTCAACAAAATATAATATAATAACCCTTACCTGGTTTGCAGCAGTTCTGCTGCCCTTCATGGCGAATACGTACCTACCTAAAACTTGGGGCAGGTTCGCCCGTACCATTGTGGGAACCTGCCCAAAACCACTAAACAGACACCGCAATCCACTACCAATACAGCTCTTACTGAAACAAAGAGCAACCGGCCGCCCGATAAATCTCTAGCGAGGACCGATTGACTCAGATCGATTACTCAAATATACAAAAAATTCCATCGTATTTTCTCGGAAACGTTCGTATTTGTCATGCTACTTCAGTCGACCTCAGTACTTTTTGTACCGAGATTGACTGAAATGGCAAGACACGCTCATACGTTTCCGTTCTTACTTTAATTTTCTTACGTTTTATTTCGCAGGCTTTCCTCCACTGGTACACGGGCGAGGGCATGGACGAGATGGAGTTCACAGAGGCCGAGAGTAACATGAACGATCTCATCTCCGAATACCAGCAGTACCAGGTACCAATATTATTATAATTTTCCAGTACATATGCTGCTACTTTACCGCCCTAGTGCGGTAATTGGCACAATACGTGCATATGTCGAAAATTTTAAGGACCATAGGTATGTATTGTAAAACGTTGTGCGTTCTACGAGGCCGTGCCGTACAGCTGCGATCGTGGCCCACCAAAATGGACTCGCCGGAAGACCAGCGCCGACTCTCGGGTCAGTATTATGCTGAGGCGAGCCCATTTCGTGGTAAACAATTTGTAATTATGTATTAAGCATTTCATGTAACTTCTGTATGTACACTAAGTTTATCACGAAAAATAAATGATTTATGATTTGTACAATACACGTGCGAAAATGTAATTCACAACGAATTTTTTACTTTTCGCACTTGTATCATAATGTACTAATTTTTTACTTGTCGACTTTGATGGTTGAATCATTAAGACTTCGTATACCAAAATATAATCGCATACTTTTCACTATGGGCAGCTATGGGCTTTCGACTGAACTATAATGACTTCATTACGAAATGCTTTAGTGAACTATAATGAATTTGACCAATCTCGTGTAAAAAAGGACAAAACCAAAGTAGAACAAAAAACAACAACGGGCTTCTTTTTACTGAAAAAGAACTTATAGTCTTGTTATAGTCCGACAAGAAATTGTAGAAAATAAATGAGGGCGCCGCTTCCTGTAACTGTCACATTTTTGACGCGAAATGCTTAAACAACAATTTAGTATGGAATTTTTTAGTCCCATTCTAAATTCTTTATACCTACTCGTTTTATTAAATTATATTTTTCTTTGTTTTCCAGGAGGCTCCCGTGGACGACGAGGACGCCGAATTTGATGAAGAAGACGAGTTAGAGCAGGAATACCCTGAGGAAAGAGAGAGAGAGGCTGTCCATGTCGGCCTCTAAGCTTTTTAATCGCAGATACTAAAAAGACATTTTGCTTGCCCAATCTAGCTTCTTTAGGTATTTAAAGAAAAGTAAACAAATAATTTGTACGTTTTCGGGTTTATAACATTTATTGGTTAACCAACCAAATACAAAACCGCCTGGATCAGTCCCTGAACGACCTGACTTTAACCTACATTATTTGATCATGTAACGTTTTCATCTACCCTCAACTGGCTTAAGAAGCCATTTGAGGGTAGATTTTGTTTATATTTATTTAAATACCTAAAGATACAGACCATAGACTAGGAATCCTCTAGACCGAGTTTAGAGCAATTATTTCATGCAACCGATGATGCCAAAAATGCGGGGGTGCGCGGGACGAGGTGAGCGAAGTCCCGTGCCGTGATTGGTCCGTTCAAACGACGAACGAGTTCACGGACGTCACACAAAGACAATTTCGACTCGAACATGGAGTAAAATTACCGTATGCTTCGCAGAGGGGGTAGCGCGACTATGCTAAGGGTCGGTTGCACCAAACTGTTCGTATCGTTAAAGAGTTCTCTAAATTTTTATGTATGGAAAGTTTCATAGTAAAGCGCCGGGGCGCGCCGGCTGACGTTGATCAGTCTGTCAAATGTGGTTGGTGCAACTGGCCCTAAGTCTAGAGGATTTTTGTCTGTGATACAGACTATAAAGGACACTGAGCACGAACAGTTAAGTACAGATGTAGTGCATAATTATTTACCATCGTATTTTCACGGAAACGTACGAACGTGTCTTGCTGTTTCAGTCAGTCACGGTACAAAAAGTACTGACGTTGACTGAAGTAGCATGACAAATACGAACGTTTCCGAGAAAATACGAAGGAAAACAATTATGCACTACATATGTACTTTGTCCCGCCTGTTCATATCTCTATCGCACGCGCATTATTTTGCCGTCTCGCTCGCACAGTGCCATTTTTTTTAATAGATATTCTCTTATCCCCTTATTTATAAACGCGCTACAAACCTCAGTTAGCTAATAATCGTTTGTCCTTATCTGTCATTTTGACTTACGTATTTGTAAGAAAGGGATAAAACATAATTTAACTAATTCAGGCCCGTAAAGTTTTATAAATAAGGGGGTTAGTCATTATGCTACTAAAATGACAGATGGACAGTCAAATTGTCATTTTAGTATCTATTAGATATATAAGTTTAAGAACAAAGTATAATTTTTGTAACAAACTTTTTTATACCGTAAAGCTGGGCTACTTTGACCCAATAGAGGGTATCTTTGGCCCGCGGGTTGAAATATACAGGGTGGCTAAAAAATAACTGTCGCGATAAAAATGTACCCTCCCATAGAAAATGGACCAGCCAAAATGTATGAAACAGCCAATTTTTTTTTTCGCGATTTCGGGGTTTGGTCACAGTAAAAGTCGCTCAGTATAATCCCAAAACCTCCCTGGCAATGGGGCTGTCCATAAATTACGTCATCGATTTTGACGATTTTAGAGCCCCCCCCCCCCTAAAATCATCCCAAAATCATGCTTCGAATGACCCCGTTTCCTCCTACGTCATGCTACAATCATCCGATGTCCAGACCCCCCCTCCCCCCCTAATTTGAAATGACGTAATTTATGAATAGCCCCCAACGGGAATGCGGTTATTTTTTAGCCACCGTGTGTTAACACTGACGGATAGCTAAAACCAACTACAGATGTATAGTTCGTTTTTTTTAGCATTAGAAAGAAGGTAAACAATCTTGATGTGTCTTTTAATTGAAAAACACGTTTTAAAAATAAGTTCCGGCAAATATGTAACAATTATGAATCAAATACGATCATTTATATTCTTCTGCTTTCATAAGTAATAGTAACTGATTTTTAAAAAGCGTTTTTCAATTAAAAGACAAGATTGCTTACCTTCTTTTTAATGCTAAAAAAAACGAACTATAGTGCATAATTCTTTTCCATCGTATTTTCACGGAAACGTACGAACGTGTCTTGCTATTTCAGTCAGTCTCGGTACAAGAAGTACTGAAGGCTGAAGTAGCATGACAAATACGAACGTTTCCGAGAAAATACGATGGAAACTATTATGCACTACATCTGCAGGTACATGAGATGTTAACTTCAAACTCGGTTAATCCATCTGTCAGAAATACGATTTTGATATTAAGAAAAGGTAATAGGGTAGATACTTCCTAAGAGGGTCGAATGGATTTACCAGAGTTTAAAGTTAAGCGACACAAATGATGTGGATGACAATATGCCATAATTTCAGTGCCATAACTGCAACCAATGAATCCCATTGGCCAAAGATAGGGGCAGGGCCAATGTAACCCAACTTTAAGGTAGGGTGATTCGCTAGTAACTGGCCACCGGCCAATAACTGGCCACCCTAAACTAAAATTGTATTCTATTTACCTATAAACAGAATTCATTTTAGTATAAGGTTTCAATAACTGGCCGGCCTTCAATAACTAGCCACCTTAGAATTAATTTTTAGTTTAGGGCGGCCAGCTACTGGAGTATTTACCCTATGTCATACTGTTGTATTATGTGATATGTGGGACATATTTCTTGTTACATACCAATATCGCTTTAAGTAACAACTTGTATTTTGTTGACCTGGTCTTTTTAGGTATTTAAGCAAAGACATTTTTGTTAGACAAATAAAATCGTTGTCATTTATATTTTTCACGCTCCTCATTTCAACATTTCGCATCCCAATCCAATCCAGCAACATGAAAACTAGTTTGATGGGAAACTAGAAAATTGACGCGGAGCTTATGCGGATGCGGATGTCGAACAAGTCGGTACAGGAACGTCTTAGCGGCGGCGTAAGTGCTAGGTAATTACGTCATTACCTACGAAATCGTCTAGATCCAGAAAAGTCGGCCAAGTTACTGTTTATTAAATATAACGCACCTAATATTCTTGCTCAAATACTAACCGTTTCGTTTTTTTAAATAATAATTACTAAAAATGTAATATTTGATGTTTTTTAAGTACCTAATCTTGACATCCGCATCCGCGGATGTGAGCCTTTAAATATCCGCATCCGCGGATATCAAAAAACCTGCATCCGCAACATCTCTGGTTTTATGTATTCAAAAGGTACTGAAATACACAATACAGTACGTAGTGGCCCTCTTTTTAAATACCTGTTGTTAAATTTAAATAATCACGATTATAGTTCGTTATTTTAGCATTAGAAAGAAGGAGAAGAAGGAATCATGGCATGTGTTTTAATTGAAAAACGCTTTTTAAAAATAAGTCACGGCAAATATGTAACAATTATGAATCGTATACGATTATTTATATTCTTATGCTTTCATAAGTAATAGTTACTGTTACTGCCGACACTGCCGTGTCAAACACAAAAGCAGTCACCCGGACGCTACGTCACCGAAGTGTCACAACTGAAATTGAACTTTATGCATATGCACGTAAGTCTATGTTGCTCTGTGGTCTGTGACCGATTAATCAGTCTTTGGCGTTGAAACTGCGTCATTGGCGTCCAAAAGGTTAAAAAGCGTTTTTCAATTAAAGGACACGTCAAGATCGCGTAGTCTTTTTCAAATGCTAAAAAAAAACGAACTATAACTTGGCGTTTCGTTTCGTTTTCTGCGAACGATTGTCATATAGGCTAGGCCACGCTAGGTCCCCCGGTCCAAACACTTATTTAATTTACCGAATCATCGAATACACGATCTAATGCAGGCAAACGGGCTCCTAAAAATAGAATGCGACCAGAGCAAGTAACTCTCCAATGTAGATTATTGTCATCAAGACTGTTGTGACAAAATAGTACAAAAAATAGATAGAGTTAGACCAAGAATAGTCCGCAGCGATTTTGATAGCCCACGCAGCGCAAGTGTTATTTAAACGTCATAATTTCGCAGAAGTTTAGCGCTTAAAATAACACTTGCACTGCGTGTTATCAAAATCGCTGCAGACTTTTCTTTGTCTAACTCTAAGTAAGCAATGATCGTTATATTTTATTATGTATAAATGTTTGCGTGTTGCTAGGTTTACATTTTAATACTACCTAGGTACTTATGTTCTCAGTGAGTTATGTTTAATGAAACATCTATCTATATTGTACCTACCTATTAGTTACGTACCTATATCCTGCCTGTATTGTTCTTTTCTTCACTTGTATGCTTCTGTTTTATCGCCATGTAATAAAAATTAATCACTTTTTAGTACAATTATAACTACCTTACCCCTTAAGTACCTACATGTTTTTTTTTTCAAAAAAAAAATGCTACCATCTACCGTTCTCATCGGTACGTTTCCTTGTGCATAGTAGGTTCTGCCATCTTGTGGGCTACATCGGAAGCATAAACGACACATTTACGCCTCGCGCCAAAAATCTGACGGCTCCTATGCTGCCCCCTATAGTTCATGCACGGGGCCTATAAAACGATACATAGACATTTTAATTTGACCGTGTTTAACAAGGCACTATTAGTTATGTTTACAATAATTACTTTTCACTAAACATGGCAGTCATTTCGTGCGACATGGTACTTTAATCGGTTTCGACATTTCATTTCTTACTCGGCCGAGGCGGCGAAATGTTACGGACAATTTTATGTAAGTGTTTAGTTCTTGAATATGAGAATATTTTTACATCCCAGATAACTTAAAACCAGTCTCGGAACCGGTTTTTTTCAAAGCCCCGAAATAAACCTATATTTTTAATTATTTTATGCTGTTTACGTAGGACTGAATCATGTATTTAGGTAACAACTTCGTATTATTAGATTGTTCCATTAAACATGAAATAATAAAACAAAGAACGAAAAAGAACGCAATAATACCGGTAATTTTTGTATGAAGAAAAAACCGGTTGCGAGCCTTGCTTAAAACCATCCAACTATAGCCAAAAAGCTGCCAACTATGGTCCAAAATTAGCACCTTAACAGCCCCCATATGAAATGTTTCAATTTCCTCATAAGTACAGTCACCATCAGATATATCGGAGCGGCCAAGGTGTTCACAATATCTGAACACAAGAATTGTCTTTTGTGTTGTTGTTGTCATTACTATTGAATGTAAAATATAATCAATATACTAATCCGAGTGCGTAGTAATAGATAGTGTACAATCGCCTCAATCGGCATCAGGCAAACAACATTTAAAAAAATCTATTTAGTTTCAGTATTATTACCAACTATGATGACAGCCAATCAAAAGGATCCATATTTCTACCGTATGCCAGTTTACCCAATGTACGCTAGAACTGGACCACCATACATCGAAAATCTAGAAACTCATACGAAAACACCTGTTATTCAGAGTTCTCAAGCAAACGAACCACAAAACATATCTCCTAACGAATACACATTTACTGCAAAACCGGTTAATTCCGAACCGGTTCCTAGAAATGGAGATACAGAACAACGGAAATCTGATAAGACCATACCCGCATACATCTTAAAATCTGTGGAACTGAACAATCATGATATTTATGAAAATGAGGTAAATATAAATGATATTTTTTCAAATATCAGACCATCTCAAATACACAGAATACAGGTACCAATAATAAGCAAAGAACCGGTTAGTAAAGAAATGTTATCATTTGTCCGTCCTGGACTTTTAAAAAATTGGTTACCTGTGTCTAACAAAAAAACGGTAAATTACCCCACAAAGGAACATAATTTACGGCTAACTTACAGACCACCGCTAAGCGGATTATCGCTACCGCTAGAAAACATAAAACCGGTAATTAAACCAGTAAACGAACTGACGGTATTACCCAGCAAATATGACAATTACGATCAGGTATACCCGTTGCCATTATTATCCCAAAAACCGTTTAGTAAAAACTTTCACAAAGACAAATTGCTGAAGCAAAAATTGGTATCATTGCTTCTGTCTTCAAAAAAAGATTTAGAAAAGCAAGTAAGGGACTTACAATCTATCCATGATACAATGAAGTCGGAAACGATGTACAAGATCGGATACCTCACGAGTCACATGAACAAGATGAATAAACATATAAATATGTTATATAGAAGTGTACAGGATAATCATCATAATTGGGACGCGCTTCAAATTTTGGAAGCATATGAAGAGGTAATCTATAGCTATTACGCTCACTCTCAGAGTAGGTCTTGTCATTGTCACCCCCCTTGTCTTTAACAGATACCTTTACTTAGCTATACATTTTGGGCAGGCTATAGAAGCACGGTTTTAACCGGTTTTTATTATTGTAGAGAATATACTTATTAACCGGTTTACCGAAATCCAAAACCTGATACACGATTAATAGCTGATTCTTAGACACTAAGTTTTCTAAATATTTTAGGTGAAAAATAACGACTTGAAACGAGGCCCATTAAACGTGATGAAGTCATTCCTCAGGGCTAAAAAAAAGCCGAAACAGCCAAAAAAAAGGCTGAAGAAGACCCTCCTAAGACCGATTATAAGCTGGGCATACTATGACGAAACGGATGAACGGCTTTGACATAGCTTTGACATATACATTAATATAGAGACCGGCCTGTCAATGGTTTTAGGCCTTTTACACTCTATAATAAGCTCTCTGTTTTTATTAATATTTATTTATTAACCCTTATTTCGTCTAACCATGTCTAACCGATTTCCCAAAACGGTTAAAACCTTAATTTAGATGGTCGGTGACGTGCCTATAATTGCTCGGTTTTTTAGGGCCAGGTTTGTTTTTCGAATCACTATAAAGGACTAATTTTTATTTCGTTGTTGAATAATTTTTTATTCTATTTTATATTTTGGTAAAAATTGGCTGGTTTAGAGCTCCTATAAGAAAACACTACGTTTTCGTAATTCAGAGGAAGTTTTTTTAGGATATACATTGCGTATACATATGTTGTACAGAATACGGAACTTTATCTATCCATGCACATATTGAAAAATGACGAATAAGATTCGACATTAAAATAAAAATTGGCCTTCGTACTCTCACCAATTGTCTGCGTTAAGGTAAACCCAGAAACCACGATAGAGTTAGACCGAGAAAAGGCTGCAAAGATTTTGATAGCACACGCAATGCAAGTGTTATTTTAAACGTCAAATTTCTATGAAATTATGACGCACCATGCTATCAAAATCGTTGCAGACTTTTCTCGGTCTAACTCAAATCATTTTCTAAACATTTTAGGTAAAAAAGAACAACGATACGGTCCGAGAGCTGCTGAGCGCGATGCGGTCATACCTCAGATCTAAGAAGAAGCCAGTCGGATCGCGCGTTGAAAAAAGCCCTCACGGTTACGGTATCAGCTGGGCTTACTACGACGACACCATGCCTTGAAACAACCTATAATGATATTCAGGACTAGGAGTAAACTGACATTACAGTACCCTGCAAAAATATTGCATGTTTATTCGGAGGCCCCAACAATATGTGACACACTCTTATGGCTCTACAAATAAAATCGTGTCAGATATTTTTGCGGTCTTCGACAAGGCTCGGAACCGATTTTTTCTTCATACAAAACTTCATTCTTTAGTTTATTATTTCATTTTTAATGGGACAATCTAATAATACTAAGTTGTTACCTTAATACATAATACAGTCCTACGTAAAGAGCATAAAATAATCAAAAATATTGGCCAATTTCGGGTTTAAAAAACACCGGTTCCGAGCCTTGGCCTTCGATAAACATTATTGCAAATTGTTAAAATTTTATTTTATGTTAAATAATATTAAGAAAGGTAGAGCCACTTAAATAAAGAGGTAACTTAAGTCGTATAAAATCGACCGATCGTTTCGTGTTTATGACCTAGGACAAGTGACCCTTTAAAATGTATTACCAAGAGGAAGAGACTACAATTAAATCTGGAATCGGGTTAAAGTTTTTACACTTTAAATTGAAGTTTGTAATCTAAGCTGTATAGAATAAAAGCCTTTGTATATGAAATATATTTTATTACATTTTAAAATATAACACAGTGCACAATCACGCTTCATATAATTACATTTTCACAACACGTAAAGTTACGCCCTGTTCGTACGTAGTGTCACAACGGATAATACTAAGCGGACATCTCTATATACAGAAATAGCTTGTCTTTTTATAATGACTACAATTATTTTATTAATGTATTTTTCTGAATCAAAGCTAGAATGGTGGCAACGAAAGTGTTCATGTGTTAATTCGTATTCCTATCCTTGTTCCTTTTTCTTCTGTAATATAAATTAAGTACCTATTCTAGGTTAGTTCAACCTCTAGCGGCCCACCATACAAGATAATTTGGCAGTTTATAAATCAATGATATTAGAAATAAGATCTGAATTAGTCTCGTTTTAAAATCGAACGAAACGGATCAACAGCAACTCCTTTCTATTTAATACTGATTAACCCTTTAACCGCCAGAGTCTGATATATAAGACATTACATATCCAGCTCATTTCGCCAGTCTGATAAATAAAACAAAGATCTGATTTGGTTTTTACAGCCCATTTATAACTCCCGTAACTATGCCAACCTTACTCTGCGTGGTACAATTACTGTCGGTGGCGACACGAGCACGCTCGATCAAAAATTGCTGGCGGTTAAAAGGTTAAAATCTTAGTGTTGGTAATTTATACTAGTATTAGGACCGTGGGACGCTAGAGGTTTAATGACTGATTTATTATGATTGATATTATATAATTAACACAAAATATAATTATGACGTTAAAATCCGCAGAATAATTAGTCTTCTTTATTCATTTCCTGCTGTTGGCATTTATATTGATCATATTTTATAAAAACCGGTTATTTTACACGAAACCGGTTACAATCTCTATTAAACAGAGTAATTTTGTTACGACCATACATTGAGGGGTAAATGTCTTACTGTGGAGCCTACGCCGAAAACGCAAAAAACAGCTGGCTCATACGTTTCGGCGAATCATTGTCTGTGTTTTCTATAGAACACCAGATTTTTTTGAATTATCTATTTTCAGTATGATCTATATATTCACCTCTCGGAGTATGGTCAGGCACAACAGAATTATCGTGTATAGCAACTTTATTTGCAAATTCTAAAAATAGCCGTTTGATTTTAGCTCGGGCATAATGTCACGTCATAATCTCCTTCATGAGTTTATTTGATCATAATTAAATATAAATAAATATGTACCTAATAAGAGCAACCAATTGATTATTTATGAACCTTCTGTCTTTATTGATAAGGTTTAGATTAGCCAATTAACATTACAACATCTCATCAATGAGATTCCTTTTAATTCAAACTTAATAGTACTAACTAATAAATTAATAATACAAAGCAATGTTAATTCTCAATTAAAATAAATTAATACGTTTTATATACATTATTAACTATTCGTTATATACATACTATTGATATTATTCTTTTCAGTATTAACTAAGCACTACTAGTAGTAATACAATTCAACTAAAGTGTATTAAAAACCAACATAATCTTATAGAAAATTATTAGGTATTTTTATTTATTATGACAAATATTATGTATTTTCCCGAGGGACTACAATACGCGGTTCTTCATGAAAGGAGTGTGTAGTTTTCCAAACAGTCTGTGTAGCAGGCGCCTATAGGCTACAGTAACCGCTTACCTTGTTTGCTATTTCAAGAAACTTTAAGTTCGAGAATTCGTGAGTAAGTATTAAATTAACCACTTAGCGCCACTTGCACCATTTACTAAACCGGGTTTAACCGGTTAAACCTGGAGTTACCATACAACCACCAATACCAGTACAATTTGTCACTGGGTTAACGGTTTAACCGGTTAACCCCGGGTTAGTGGCGTTTAGAGTACTTAGACGGATGGGTTATATTTTATTAACCGACTTTAAAAAAAGGAGGAGGTTATCAATTCGACCATATTTTTTTTGTATTCTTATCTGTAATGGCACTATTGGTACGATTTCTAATTTAATGGCAACCTACACTTCGTTATTTTAGGATTAGAAAAAATCGTGCAGTGTAGAAAACTTCTTTAATATTACCAAGAGATGTCACTACACCTTATAAAAGTGTGTATGTATGTTCGCGATAAAGCGATAAACTCGAAAACTACTGAACGGATTTTCATCCGGTTTTCACCTATCAATAGAGTGATTCTTGAGGAAAGTTTAGGTGCAGAATTTGTTAAGGTTTTGTGTAGCCCGTGCGAAGCCAGGGCGGGTCGCTAGTTAGAAATAAATAAAAATGGGTGAATTACACAGATTTTTTCTAACCCTAAAAAAACGAGATATCTAACTACAATCATAATACAGCTATGTATAATAATGTACAGTTATACCACAGAGAATTTGATATAGAGGCGGATTGTCGAAGTAATTTTTGTAGCCACGGTAAATTTACTGCCATCTTTCGACAATTGATTAAAACTTTTAGAACTCCATTTGACTTTGATCACACATTTGGCCTATGCTCGTGTAGATGGCGACACTTATTGACATTTAACAAATTTAACACATATCAGTGAAAGCTGTGAAAAAACAAGGATCAAAGTCAAATGGCGTTCTAAAAGTTTTAATCATCTGTCGAAATATCAAATATACTAAAAACGGGTCACTCACGTATTTTAAGTCGAAAAACGCTCGACATGTTTCACTCCGTACCGAGGAGTGTCATCAGGAGCTAAGTCGGTGGACAGTGTGGACGAACCATTAGCGAATGACGTAGTGAGTGTTGTGTGCAACCCATCATTTGACAATAATGCCATAAACGAGGGTAGTTTCTCACTCCCCCTGCCGCCACCGGCGCCTGCGCCGAATCATCACAAGCGGAGGGCTGCGGCCCGCAGTCTGCGCCGGTCCGTCACCGTACACGCAAGCTCCTGATGACACTCCTCGGTACGGAGCGGATGTCGAGCGTTTTGCGACTTAAAATACGTGAGTGACCCGTTTTTAATGTATTTAATATGTCTGTGTCTCACGGAAGTTTTGTTATTAAAATTGTCGAAATATGGCAGTATATTTACCGTGGCTACAAAAATTACTTTGACAATCCGCCTCTAATATACTAAATTCTCTTTGCTTATACCTTTCTAACGTACCGTTACGCCTCGTACTATATCTTGAGGTTATAGTACATAGGTTTGTCATCCATCATAGCGTTTATATCGGCTAGCTTCGGGTCGCACGACGGCCAGAGCGGCTGCACAATGTCCATCTCGCTCGCACTCGTTCCCACCGACATTTGAGGGTGTTGCATACTCTGAAATAGATTTATTTATTTATTAGGTTGTTTTCATACCTGCCTAAAAGCTACGTAATAACTATGTAAGGTTTTTTTGTCTCCTCAAAACTTAATTACGAGTATAGAATAGTTATAGATCGCCGGTTTTATAAACTTTTCAAACTTCAAAACGTAAAATTGAATTTTATGACCACTGTCATTCACAAAAAGTCATTCTCGGATAGATGGCGCACACACCTATGGCCTATGGTCGGCTAGATGGCGTTGACGACACCGTTTCATATTTAACAATTTTAACACATAGGTCTCAGTGAATGAACATGGGTCAAAATGATATAAAAACAATGAAATCATTTATCCATATATATAATTTTTTTCGATAGTTTTATACGTTTTCATTTTGAGTTTTAGTCGTATGTCGATAGATGGCAGTAAATTTACTGTGACTACAACCTACAACATTTACTATGACTGGACCCCTCTATACTATCTATTCTCTTTGGTAATAGTTAAGCTGATTGTACAGTCGCTATCATATCGGAGCGGCCAAGACGTTCACAAATATCTGAACACGCACTCTAAAGCCTTGACAATAGAGGCGTGTTCAGATATTTGTGAACGTCTTGGCCGCTCCGATATGATGGCGACTGTACATATACGTTGTGCGCACTTGTAGCATTACTCGCATTAGTATGGTTTTAGGCCAACATAAACATATTAGTGATAGTAAGTTAAATACCGACCTGTCTGGAATCCCGGCGCTTGCCCCGAGCACGCTTGGGCCACGGTTTCTTGAGGTGCACGTACGTGATGTGTGCACGCTTCTCGCTCGCGTGCTTGAAACACTTGCCACACATTTCGCACTTGAATGGTTTTAGGCCGGTGTGAATCTGTGGAAAACAAATGTGCAGTGTTAGAAAATTCTAGCTTTATGTTGGTTTATTTCTAGATTGAAAAGTAGCCCAAGTTCTAAGTACAAGTACGTTGAGGCTACTTGTAGTTTACGAAAATATTTTTATAAAAACAGAAAACTTGAGTTTTAGTGTTATATTTTTGAAATGGTATTTTCACTAGAATACCATCCATCCATAGTCCATCACAGGAAACACAGTCAACGATTGCTCCCACTCCACCAAAAACAGAGCCACATGGCGACGGATCGCAAGAGCTGCGGTGGCGCAGAAATCGACCGTGACATGACCATGACCACTCTGTCAAGAGTGCACGACTAAGAAGAATTTTCACTAGCATTCATTTGATACCCATATTTCTATGATAAGGAAAAAAAAACAAAGCCTCTCCCCTTTTTTCATTTGAGAGCCCCGTTTTCAAAATGTACGTAGCCTATGTCACTACCACAATTCTGACGAATTCAAAGACACCCGCGGTGGCGCAGAAATCGACCGTGACATGACCATGACCACTCTGTCAAGAGTGCACGACTAAGAAGAATTTTCACTAGCATTCATTTGATACCCATATTTCTATGATAAGGAAAAAAAACAAAGCCTCTCCCCTTTTTAGGGTTCCGTACCCAAAGGGTAAAACGGGACCCTATTACTAAGACTTCGCTGTCCGTCCGTCCGTCCGTCCGTCCGTCCGTCCGTCCGTCCGTCCGTCCGTCCGTATGTCACCAGGCTGTATCTCACGAACCGTGATAGCTAGACAGTTGAAATTTTCACAGATGATGTATTTCTGTTGCCGCTATAACAACAAATACTAAAAACAGAATAAAATAAAGATTTAAATGGGGCTCCCATACAACAAACGTGATTTTTGACCAAAGTTAAGCAACGTCGGGAGTGGTCAGTATTTGGATGGGTGACCGTTTTTTTTTTTGCTTTTTTTTGTTTTTTTTTTTTTTTTGCATTATGGTACGGAACCCTTCGTGCGCGAGTCCGACTCGCACTTGCCCGGTTTTTTCATTTGAGAGCCCCGTTTTCAAAATGTACGTAGCCTATGTCACTACCACAATTCTGACGAATTCAAAGACACCCTATATGTCAAAAATCGTCCAGCAGTTTGGGCTGTAGGGCGTGCCAAAGAAATGGACATACACACATACATACGCTCGAAAAACATTACCCCCCTTCTGACGCAGTCGGATAAAAAGCTCGATTCATAATGCGATATCTGTGTTTTATCAAATTTCAATATTTTCAATGGGTCAAACTATTAATGAAATATTTATCTGCACATTCGCAGTACTATGGTTAAAACCATACTCATGCGAAGCCTGTTGAAACTCTACTATGATTTTTTTTACTTACAAACATGTGCCGCTGCCGGTTGCTGTGCGTGCTGAAGTGTTTCCCGCACACGCTGCACACGTACGTGGCCCGCTGCGCGCTGTGCACGCGCCGGTGCGCGACGAGGCGTTGTTTCATGCGGAACGATTTGCCGCACGAGTCGCATTTGAAGGGCCGCTCGCCGGTGTGGGTCCAGGTGTGATCCTTTAGGAGGGCGTAGCTCTGTAAGGAGTGTAAGGGTTTGTGACAGTTAAATAATAGCTAATGTAGATGAGCGTTTTCCAAAAAAAAAATACATTTCATTCATGTCTTCAAATTATTGACTTCTTGGGCTTATTTTACTCAGAATCATTTGTACATTCACGCCTCATACTTACATGAAAAAATGTGTCCCAAAATTTTGTATGAAAAAATATTTTTCCAGTGCGTCAAGTTCATACAAATAAAAAAAACAACGGGGTGCACTCCGGGAGTGCCGGCATCAGTGAAAACTCAACGACATTGTAACTCAAAATATTAATAACAGCGCCATCTAGTGCAAAATATCTGCAGCACTATGTATGACTTACTTGACTTGACTTACTACAGTTATAATTATCAATACCAGTTTGAGGGAAACTCACTAGATGGCATTTAAATCAAAAACAATGACATTGTCCGTCACACATGACGTCAGCGCGTTACGCGTTACGCTGTCTCGAGTTTAACATTTTTTCTCCACCTCAAAAAGTGCACAGCGCCGCTAAAGAAGTTTTCACTTCAAAAATGTTTCATACAAAAATGTGACGATCTGGAAAGGAAATCTTGGGACAAAATTTTGAAGACATGAATGATTTTTTTTTGGAAAACGCTCAAATTGCACTCCGGTTGTCGTTTGACAATTAAGTTGCCAAAAAAACATAATTATGGCAACGCACAATGCTATCCACTGACGACCGGTCTGACCTAGTGGGCAGTGCCTATGAAGCTGATCCCGGGTTCGAATCCCGGTAAGGGCATTTATTTGTGTGATGAACACAGATATTTATTCCTGGGTCATGGCTGTTTTCTATGTCTATAAGTATGTATTTATCTATATACGTATGTATATCGTCGCCTAGTACCCATAGTACAAGCTTTCTAAGGGAGGCGGTGTATTCATAATTTTCCTTTAATTTTCAAAATTGATTTTCTTAGCACACTCTGCTAAATTAAAGTAGTTTTAAATAAAACACCTGGAACATCCGACCGCACACCTCGCACATGCACGGCGACTTCATCGAGGGGTAGTTGGTTCGGTTCTTGTCCGGGTGCATCCGCCGGAAGTGGCCGTGGTACGCCCGGGAATCCTCTAGTTGCATCCCACACTACAAAAAATGCACCGGTAAATTGTTTCTAGTCTGTAATTGGCCTTTCGATTACACACATCCGAGAAAACAGGTTAAAATATGGTAATCTGTCTCTATCGCACTATTATGGAAGAGTGACAGAGATACAATAGCGTTTTGTTTTCGTCCTCTTGGCTAGGCCCCCCGGTTTTAGCAATCCCGAAAATCCTCAAAACGACTACTGTAAAACGATATTTTTTTTTTTTTTTTTTTTTTTTTTCTGGCTTACTCCCTGGAATTTTGCACAGGGTGGATTTGCCAATGTCGGTGTTGACTTTCACACGTGAGGAGAATGTTCGGTATAATAATTTTGCATTTTTGGGAGGATGTAGTCGGGGAAGCCTAAAAACAAATAATTGTTATGAACATCACAGACAAACACATGACGAATACAACGATTAGCAAAAAAGCGGGAAGCGGATGACAGAACGTTAGTAGTGCCAACATGAAGGAAGTGGAAGAGAAGAAAACGATATATATAATATAGAAATATAGAGTTTAGAATAAAACGAGTATAGATTGACATGAATTATACGCATTAAATTAGAAGAGATAAGACAATATTTAGAGTTTTATGTTATTTGTTTGTAAATATTTAATTAGAATAGAAGTTAGCTTAGTATCCATGTGGCAAAGAAGCGAGCTAAAGCATATAGGTCGTGGAACATTTTCGGGTAATACATCGTATAGTGAGTAGCTACATTTTGTACAAGCAAAGAAGATGTGGTCCAAGTTGCCCTCATCCAACCCACATCCACACAATGAGTTCGCACGGACACCAATCATAGCCAGAAATAACGGAGTACATACTTTGCCTAAGCGTAAACGGCAAATGGTGGATATTACCCACTTTGGAGAAGTACGGAATCGATAGAACCATGGTTTTCGAGTAATTCGAGGTTGTACACAGCCATAATGTTTACCAGTCTCCAATCTAGAGATATCCCATTGCCTCTGCCATGTATTAAACATATCAGATAGCGCACAACTCAACAGGTCAGTACTGTAAGTTTCCCGTTTTAGTGAACCAATCTCAATCGCCCGTTTTGCCCATATATCAGCCACCTCATTGCCTCTAATACCACAGTGGCTTGGAACCCATCCGAGAACAATATGTAGGCCCCTCGATTCACACCTACGTAGCACAGCTTTAATTTCAAGAATCAAAGGAAATTTGGCTTTAAATCTTAATTGATTGCCTACTATTGCCTGCAGGCAACTCCTACTGTCAGAAAAGATAATTGTTTTTTTAATGTTATGTGTGTCTGCATATTTGACAGCCTCAAGAATAGCAACTGCCTCACCTGTGAAAATGGACGCTTGAGGAGGACATTTAAATGGAAGGACGATATTGTACCGTGGAATCCACACCGCTGCTCCCACACATCTTGCAGGATCCACCTTAGAAGCGTCAGTAAAAACCGGTAAGTAATCTTGCCATTTATCTAAAAATTTATTAAATTTGTTGTTTGCTCCTGGATCATCTTTGAAAATTCCTATGTCTAATATGACCTTTGGTGAGTAAATTAGGGTCTCAAACGCCACTTCAAATAATGGGTTAGCACCAGATTGATATAAACTGGGGTGGATATTAATTAATTTTGAAAAAGAAATTACTATTCTGGGAAAGGCTTTATATGTCCAATATCTGCTTTCAGTGACCTCCAGTGCCAGCGCCTGCAAGCGTGGGAGCAGCAAGTGGTTGTTGTAAGAGCTGGCTTTGATCAAGAACCTGTCGGCGAGGTATTGTCTGCGTAGAGCCAACGGCGGTTCAACACCTTCCACCTGCATGCCATTTTTGGGAGAGGGAAGCATAGCACCTAGTATGATCCTTAAACATTTAGCCTGTATAAGATCTAATTTATCTAGACCATCCTTATTACAGGGTTCCATTAAAAATGACCCATAGTCTATATGGCTACGTATGATGGCATTGTATAGTAGCTTCTGGCAATAAGGATGGGAGCCCCACCAGACACCTGACAATGCTCGAAGAATATTAATATTTTTCTCACATTTACCCAGTACATATTTGTGGTGTGAGGTGCCAGACATTTTATGATCTAAGATAACACCTAGAAATTTTACTGACTCTTTATTTGGAATCATCACACCACCATAACGGACATCTGCGTCAGGCATGGTCCTTCTGCGACTGAAAGTCACTACACAGCTTTTTGTTGGCGATAGGGTCAAACCATGTTCATCAAGCCAATCCTTGAGGTAACCCAAAGCTGTATTAAGACTAGCAGTGGCTTTGTCCATTGACTTTGCTGAGGTGTATAAGACTAGGTCATCAGCATACTGCAAGATATTACAGAAGGATAGGACAGATTGCTCCAAGTCGTAGGTGTAGATACTGTAAAGCAGGGGGCTGAGTACCGATCCTTGCGGGAGACCACGCCACAAAGTTCGAGGTGGGTAATAGGAATTACCATTCCTAATTTTAATTGACCTACCCATGAACAATTTGGTGACAATATGTACAATCTTCGCGGGAATGCTCAGATGTAGCATTTTTGCCCTGAGCACCGGAAGAAGGACATTGTCGTAGGCCGCAGAGATATCTAGAAAACATCCCAGCAGATATTCGTTTTTTGAAAGGGTTAGTCGGATATCAGTTGCTAAGATATTTAAGCTGTCCATTGTACTACGACCCTTTCGGAAGCCAAACTGCGTGTCAGCTAGAATACCCTTGTTTTCCACAAACCATTCCAATCTATTTTTAACCAGATGCTCTAATATCTTTCCCATTGTCGCGGAAAGAGCAATCGGGCGATATGAGCTAGCTTCGTCTGGGTTTTTAGACGGTTTTAGGATTGGGATAATAACTTGGGTCTTCCAGTCAACTGGGATCTCTCCCGTGTCAAAGGCATGGTTTAGAATACCGAGCAGATACTCCTGTGAAGATGAATTGAGCTTAGACAGGAAACAGTATGGTATGCCATCCTCTCCAGGTGTAGTATTTCTCAATCCACTAAGCACTAGACTGAGTTCTGAATATGAGAAAGGCATGTCCAGTGAGCTCAAGGTGCCTGACAGCGGGGGAAGTAACAAGCAGGATGCTTCAGGGACAGTTGACGGGGCAAGTCTATCTGCAAAGTCGGCCAGCCAAGGAGCATCTGTGGTGGGCATAGACTCTGGATGAAATGAACCCCTGAACCTCTTTATGTTCCGCCATACAAGTGATGGAGGGGTTCTAGGAGATAAGCTCTCACAGAATCCCTTCCATCCCCCCTTTTTAGCCTTTGCTAGGAAGCGCTTTGTACGTGCCGAGATTTTTTTAAAAGAAATGTAATCATCTAAATTTCCGGAATTGTTAAAAGATTTTTCAGCGGCATCTCTTTCCTTAACGGCTGCCGTACAGTCTGCGTTCCACCACGGGGGTGAAGGGATTTTAAGTCTAGCAGGTTTCTTTTTTGGTATAAATTTATCGGCGGACTCTATTAACACATTTTTAAATTTTAAATATTTTTCATCTTGACCCATTTCGCTCGTGTCCCACTCTTTCATACTTTCCTCTACAAATAATGCGTAATTGGGCCAGTCTGCTGATTGAATTTTGTGTTTTAAAAGAGGTTCAGGGGACGGAATTGGAAGAATAGAAGAAGGCTTCGTGATAATAATTGGGAAATGGTCACTGCCGAACGACTGGCGTAATACCCTCCAGGATAATAAAGAAGACAAACTAGGAGAACACACAGATAGATCGAGGACTGACTGGGGGTTCTGTCCTGGGTAAACCCGATGCGTGGGAGTACCGTCATTAATAACTCCCACATTGATTTCATCGAATAAATCCAACAGGGCTGATGAAAATGCATCCGAATGGTATGACCCCCATGACATATTGTGACAATTGAAGTCCCCTAAAATCATAAGAGGAGGTGGAACCGATTTGAGAATAGATTTTAATTCATATTGATAACCGATTATGTGGTTTGCTCGAACGCAGCCCTACGGTAGGTGTCAATGGTGACACTAGGACTGGCGCGACCCGGACTGTCAGAAGAGCATCGCCCGCCATTACTGCGTCGGAGTGTGATTTACTTGAAGCTACGCCTGTTTTCCGAGTTTTATGTATTAAATCCTTTATTTAATGATGTATGGTGTTTTCCCTCTTAACAGTTCAGAAGCGCGATACGTAACTTACGTTCACAATATATTCTGAAAGGCAAAAAGCCAGTAGTTCATCCGCTTATTGTTGCTAACCAAATGAACGCCGGTTCAAGTGATTTTACTATTATATTCGCACCATTCATCATTGAATAATATAAACAAATCTTTGATGAAGCCTTATTAAGGCATATTTGATAAAGAAAATCATTGATGACGGTGTACATCACCGTAGTTCATGGCGTCATAACCACTCTTGTCCAATACGAGGAGTTAGTTGGAATACGACATTTGGTAAGCTATATCGTATCGTTTCAATTGTTGGAACGATGTTCAAGCCACGTAAGTTATAAAAATGATCTATGGGTAAGTAATCCAAGAACAGTCCTACAGTGTCAAATCTTGAATATCATTATACAATTAAGGAAAATCTGTGAAAGGTTGTCTTATCCACTTAGTGTAGAATAGTATTGCACATATAAACAATTTACAGCCTAAAATATCAGCTATAATGGCATAAAATCATGTAGACAACATTCGTCATAATTATTTAGTCTTAAAGTATACAAAGAAAGCCAATACTCAAAATTACCATTATGATTATGAATGCCAGCTAGACTACTGCAATGACATTATAGTCACACTGTAATATTTATTCTGGACCCCAATTTCATAAAAATCATATAACGGAGACAATGTTCGTGTACATGTTGAACAATGTCGGTGAACGTTCAGCGCAGAACGTTCTATCACGGTGTTATTAAATTGCTTATGAAATTTATCAGTCATAGTGGTTTGGCTTATGGTGTATGGTTAAGTTTATGTTTAAACACTTAGTCTATGATTGATGATGGATAATATTAGCATTAGCAATAAAAATAAATGGATTAAGTATATTACCAACATAAAAGATTGGTTATTTAACATTGAGTAATGCTTTATGTTACTAATATTTAAATGAAAAGTACTATAGTTTGAGAGTACTTATGTGGTGTGTTATTATTAGTATGCCTATTTATGCGAGATCGACCAAGTTGCTTTCTTGGGTCATTGAATGACATAGTATTATAAAGCTATGTTAAAATGATCCCTTTGAGAATGTTGTTTGTATGTGAGTGTGAGTGCAGCATGATCACATTATGGGGAAATATTATGGTAATAATTGTCATTTCATATAAAGTTGTTGCTTCATTTATATTTTCACAGAATACATGTGTTTTATGCAGGAGGTATTGTTTACCAGAACAAGCTTTATGTCTGCATACTCACAGAAGCTTTGCGCTTGCAGAATGATTGCACACAAATGAGTAAGTAATACTGTCCTGTGTGAAAGGTTTTGGCGGTATAAGAAATATATCAGCGATACAAAATTGAACAAGGTAAGGCCAAATTAAATTGTTGTGTTATGTGAGCGATATTCACATATAATTTGTAGTTATAGCATGGTTAAAATAATAAAAATAATAACAAGTGAGTGGTCAGATATATAATTGACTTACACCAAATTATACTCAAAGCGGCGATTGAGGCATGTTCCTAACATATTCAAATTGTCATGCACCTACACTAAATAATTAGTATGTGTTAATATGTTTCAAATAAAATAGAACAGGTCAGCATAGCCACTAAAGGCCTGTGATGTCCAAATGGAAAGGATAAAGTGACATGTGCCGTTAATAAGGAGCTGTAATGTTGACTGTACTTTAACATGCAGTCAGTTCAGTGAATAAATAAGTATAAAATAAGAACAATTGATATGGTGATGATACTTCTAAAAGAGTTCATTTAAATTATTTACTATTCATATACATATTATGTTGATGATTGAAAATTGTGTCATTTTAAGAGACCTACCAGTTAAGTCTTGGTCAGTCATGAAAATTTAGTCAAAACTTAGTAAAGTGCAATAATCTTGTATCTAATTGACAAATAATAATGTGGAATAAGATGTGACAGAAAACAGATCACATATTTTTGTTGTTTGTTAAATGCATTGCATGTTGTGTGTTGTTAGAATGTTCAAATGTCTTCACAAATGGCTACTGCAGCTGCTTGAGGGGAGTCCTCACCAGGCTGGATGGTGCAAGGAATTCTTGGCAGTGAAAGAAATCTGTGGTGGGAGATGACTGCAGGTAGTATGTTAAAAGTTGCCAAGTTGGATGCTGCATGTACCACTATGAGAGAAGTTAAGTATTCTCAACACAAGTTCTTTGTTTCACCAAGTTGAAGTATTTGGCCGTTTCATGCAAGCAAATCATAATAATACTATATCCCATTTTATTAAAAAAATTGACAAGGTCATAATGGCATTACATAATATATGTTATAAAAGATAAAATAGAATAAATTATTGGGGTATTGTCATGAAGGTGAAGGTGGTAAATGGCTTACTAAAGCTCATACAGTATTGGAATACCTACACCTTAAGCTAATAAATTGTACTTACACATGTTTTATTCACATTACTTATTCTAACAAAACCCTTTTTATGTGAGGGATAGTGTCAATACTTCATAAAGAATCTTGATAGAGTATGCGACATGTCTTGTGTGTGTATCTTGGTGTAATTGAAGCCAAGACCATTATTTTATTACCCGCATGTGCAATGGTCCACTGCTGGGCATAGGTCTTCCATGGGAGACATTAAATCTATTCTGATCAAATATTATGTTGATGAATTATTAGAAAATATTGAGTGAGCCAAGGATAGTTGAACCATAATTTCAAAAGTTGAATCCAAATATGCTATGTTATGACACAGTTATTGCCCTGAGTTATGGTTGCAGAATGTACTGGCAAAGGTCTGCCTTCCTGAGCGGCGGTGCGAGTCTGCGCCTGCATGACGGTGCGGGTCTGCCTGCCTGAACGGCGGTGCGAGTCTGCGCGCCGACCGATGGAGCGAGTCTGTGCACTTATATGGTGGTGCGAGTCTGCACACCTGAGCGGCGGTGCGAAACTGCGCACCTGAGCGGCGGTGCGTGACTGAGGCAGCCTGTGTGATAGCGGGACTAAGTCCCATCTATATGCTCAAAGAGCCACCGATACAAATGTACACCGATACAAACCTATATAACAAAAAAAAAACTATTTAACAAAAAAAAAAATACAAATATATAAATACACAAAAAAAGGGAGGCTTAGCAAGCCTATGAGACGTATCAGCTTGGCGAGCCATGATACGAATGCTTAGCGAGCCTGTGAGACGTGTCAGCTTAGCGAGCCATGATACGAATGCTTAGCGAGCCTGTGAGACGTATCAGCTTAACGAGCCCATGATACGAATGCTTAGCGAGCCTGTGAGACGTGTCAGCTTAACGAGCCCATGATACGAATGCTTAGCGAGCCTGTGAGACGTATCAGCTTAACGAGCCCATGATACGAATGCTTAGCGAGCCTGTGAGACGTATCAGCTTAACGAGCCCATGATACGAATGCTTAGCGAGCCTGTGAGACGTATCAGCTTAACGAGCCCATGATACGAATGCTTAGCGAGCCTGTGAGACGTATCAGCTTAACGAGCCCATGATACGAATGCTTAGCGAGCCTGTGAGACGTATCAGCTTAACGAGCCCATGATACGAATGCTTAGCGAGCCCGTGAGACGTATCAGCTTAACGAGCCCATGATACGAATGCTTAGCGAGCCTGTGAGACGTGTCAGCTTAGCGAGCCATGATACGAATGCTTAGCGAGCCTGTGAGACGTATCAGCTTAGCCAGCCCATGATACGAATGCTTAAAGAGCCTATGTTACAAAAATTCTTAAAGAGCCTATGTTACAAAAATTCTTAAAGAGCCTGTGTTACAAATATGCTTAAATAGTCCATAAAACGTATCAACTATCAGCTTAAAGAGCTTGTGATACAAATGCTTAAAGAGTTAATATTACGAATCTGCTTAAAAAGCCCATGTAATATATTTTCTTAGAGGTCATGTTACAAATCTGTTAAAGAGCTCTATAATACAATTAGCTTAAAGAGCCCATAAATTAAAGTTGCTTATAGAGAGCTTATGATTTAAAATTACTCAAAGGGCTGAACAAATAAATAAAAGTCCAGTTGAGGTGTGTGTGCTAAGAGCTGACAGTTTATATACGACATCTGCGTGATGTTTTCCTCCAGTAACTGTTATTCACTTTGAGAGGTGACAATTTATTACAATACGTTTGCTTTAAGAGCTGACAGTTGTCTACAATGTAGACTCTACATGATGTTTGCTTTAAGAGCTAATATTTGTTTACATTGTTTTAATTCAGGAGTTAATATTTGGTGTTAGCTTTAAAAGCTGACAATTATTATAGGATGGTTGCTTTAAGACCTTATAACTGTCTGCAAGATTTAAAAAAAAAGGTTGACAGTATACAGTTTTCATTTAGAAGTTGATATTTGCTTTAAGAGCTGAGAGTTGCCTACAAAATATTTACTTTAAGAGTGAATATTTTATTTGTCTACATAATGTTTTCCTTTAGAGGTTGAGATTTGGTTTAAGAGCTGACAGTTGCCTACAAGATGGTTGCTTTAAGAGCTGACAGTTGTCTACAATGTAGATTCTACATGATGTTTGCTTTAAGAGCTAATGTGTGTCTACATGATGTTTTTCTTTAAAAGTCTATATTTGATTCAAGAGCTGACAGTTGCCTACAAGATGTTTGCTTTATGAGCTGACAGATGTCTACAAGATGTTTGCCTTAAGAATTTATATTTGTCTACCTGATGCTTTCCTTCATGAGTTGATACTTGCTTAGAGAGACTGAGTATTGTCTACATCATGTTTCATTTAAGAACGGATATGTGTCTATATGACATTTGCTTTAAAGGGTCACTCTTGACTACATGATAATTCTTTAATACTCCTAAATTAAAATAATAAGAGGTAGTACACGGTTAGATATAATATGAGCCGACGACTGCTCATTGTTTGAGAGTTGATGATCGAATTTATTTACTTTAAGAAATAGAAACCTCTGATGTGGCCTAAAGGGGTCTCAACGTCAGAATATGACTTGGCACTGTAACAGATGCAAATTGGCTTGTGTTTTGATATGTGTAGCACAGTCATCGCGGTCAACGGAGTCGCTGAGTACCAGTAGGCTACGTCACGATTCCCTTTAACCGACTTGGGAGGTGCGCGAAGACGGAAGTGCTGTGGCGCCGCTTGCTGACCTTCGTGGGCGAAGGTTTTTTCATCAGGAGGCCGAACTGATAACCGATTATGTGGTTTGCTCGAACGCAGCCCTACGGTAGGTGTCAATGGTGACACTAGGACTGGCGCGACCCGGACTGTCAGAAGAGCATCGCCCGCCATTACTGCGTCGGAGTGTGATTTACTTGAAGCTACGCCTGTTTTCCGAGTTTTATGTATTAAATCCTTTATTTAATGATGTATGGTGTTTTCCCTCTTAACAATATATATCAACTACTTCAGGATGGGGAATGTATATAGAGATGAAATTAATGCCCATAACCTTGGCAGCTACGGCATTAATCCCATCCGAATGAGGGGGAATAGAAATTTGGGCGAAAGGGTAACCGCGTTTGATGAACAACGCACATCCGGCGCGTCCATCATTGCGGTCTTCCCGGAGACATGAGAAGCCCGGCACTCTGAAAAAGGAGCCGGGGCGTAACCATGTCTCCGAAATGGCCGCAACAGTCACAGCATGATTGTTGATGAGCTGAATAAGGTCAGGTTTCTTTGGTATAATGCTTCGACTATTCCACTGAAGAAATGTGACCGGGGGGGCCATTATGGAATGTAAGTCTTTCCGCGAGTGTGATCATTAAGGGTGCAACGTCGTCTGGTAGGCAATCGCTCCACTTAGCGATTATGTTTGTCAAGAATTTTAGACAGAGCTCCATTAGGTCTTCATTAGGAGTGATTCTATTGTAAGCAGAAGAATCTTTCAGAGCTTGGCCATTGGGCAGTTGAGGTGGGGGAGTTCGGACAATATTGTTGTGAGCTACTCTATCATAACCGGGGGAGAGGGAGACCCTCGTCCGGGGCGCTCGATATCCGGTCTTACGATATGAAGTGGTGGGCGGAGGGTTTGGCATGAAAGTATCAGGGTGGCATGGGGACTGGGAAGATCGTGAAGAGTCTGTAACCGGCTCAAACATGACTCTTGCTACATCTGAATATGGCCTGCGAACTGCTGAGAACTGTGCTGCTGCTTCTGCGTATGAGATATTCTGTTCAGACATGGCAAGTTTAATGGCCTTTTGTCGACCATATTCATTGCATACTTTTTCTGTAGCAAAGTGTCTGCCGGAACAAAATATACATGTCACATGTTCTGGAGCTACATTGCATCCATCACCGGGGTGTTTTTGTGCACACTTATAGCATCTGGCATCAGACCGGCACTGTGTTTGAATATGTCCGAACCTAAGGCACTTCCTACATTGAATAATTGGCAGTTGATACACTTCTACAACTAGTGAGGTGTAGTATGCGAAGATTTTTGATGGTAAAGATTGCCCTTCAAAAGTAACCACCACTGACTGGGTTGGTACCCAGGATGAGGAGCCATCATCTTTTGTCACCCTTCGTTGCAGTCGTCGAGCCTTAAGGATTTTTCCTTTACCTTCTTTGAGGTTTGTGCCGTTGACTAACTCCTCCATCGACCAATCCGAAGGAACTCCTCGCACAACTCCCATACGCGACACATGGTATGAAGGAATATCAGCTATAAACTTATGTTTGTCTAGTAGCGGGTGTTTTAGGAAACTATTTGCATCAGCTGCTGTGGAGAAAGTTACTGCTACTCTGTTGCGACCTACTGATTTAATACCACCTTCTTTCTGGATATTATGAACATTTGCTTGAGTAAGCAAAAGGCCTACATTGATGGGTTTTAGAGAGGCATTGGAAGATGGTGCAGACTCTCTAGAGACATGGACTATAAATGGTCCATCATCTTCGGCATTGTACTCTCGGTGTTTGCTGTCTAGACTGGGGTGTTTGTATAAATGTGGGTTGAACTCATCTGAATTGTTTTTGTTTAAATCAACTGTATTAATTTGACTTGTCTCGGCTGGATCATTTTTGTTTAACTCAACCACAATACTGTTGTTCGACTCCACTGTATTAATTGTATTACCCGATTGATTGGCGGCCTCTGACGGGTCGATTACAATTTTTTTAGGAGAAGGCTCCAGCTTGGTCGGTGACAAATCCAAGTTACGTTTACGTGAGACTGTCTCCCAGTTCATGTCATTATCAGCCTCGTCTGGAGGCTTCTCCTTCTCGTTACCATCCATCTAAACGCCTATAGGATTAACCTACAGTATTATATTTAATTATACCACCACCTGATTAGTAAACAAGGAAAGTTGTTTTATTTAAGGAAATATAACCTAAAAACGAACCACTCACTCAACGCGCTACTCCTCCAACGATATTTGTAGTCACAGTAAATTTACTGCCATCTTTCGACACAAATGATTAAAACTTTTAGAACGCCATTTGACTTTCCTTATTATTTTACTGATATGTGTTAAATTTGTTAAAAATCAAAAAGTGTCGCTATCTACAAGAGTATAGGCCAAAGATATGGCATCATCTTTTCGAGCGATGTCGCCATACATTTGGCTTATACGTGGCTAAGGCAGTAAATTTACAGCCTCTATACTAAATTCTCATTGATATAGATGATAGCAAAAATTAAAACACGGACTATGCAATCCAGCCTTACACAGCTAGGGTTATAGAATTCTCGAAAACCCTTAAAACGCCTACTATAGACAAATGGCTACCTGTTCACAGGGGATAGGTCCTTCAGCCTTGCGCAGCTGGCTGGGATAGCGGCGGCGCTCGCTCGAGGTGCTCCGCGACCGCTTCCGCTCGCGCGACACGTTCGGCTCACGCGGTTTTCGTGGCCTCTTCGACTTGTTGGGATCCTTGTCGTCTCTGGAGTATATGATATTTAAGAAATCATATTAGGAGAAAGATATTTGTCTTGGTTATATCGTAATAAATATGTGTAAAAACCGGCAAAACAATGTATCCCCAAATATGACAGTTGAAGTAGATAGCGCTGGACCATTTAGTATATACATTATACACTTAAAATTTGTACCTATTTGTATTCAATTTGAGTTAATATAATGGTAAGGTGCATTAGGGTAACTTCGAAACGGAGTGATTCTCAAAAAGACTAACATCTACTAAATCACAAGCACTTCATACTCTGAAAAAAAAACTCACGCTACTAGAGTTAGACCAAGAAAAGTCTGCAGCTATTTTGATAGCCCACGCCACGCAGTGCAAGTGTTATTTTAAACGTCAAACTTCTATGAAGCTTTGCTGATGAAGCTGCAGACTTTTCTTGGTCTAACTCTACATCACTTAGCAAAAGGAAATCATGCTTACTTTTGCTGTAATTGGAAGAGCTTCTAGTTTGGTAGATTATTTCAAAATTACCCCTATGTCGAAGATACCGAAATGCAATGGATGTTACATACTTGTCGCTGCCCGCGTGTCTGGCCGAGACGTGAATGTGCCTTCTCAGAGCCTCGTTGGACACAAAACGTACGTTGCAAAGCTCGCAGAAAGGCCCGTCGTCTGGTATCTAAAAATAGTACATTGTGTATTAAGGGCGGTAAGCTAGAACTTACGAACGAGTGTGAATAGAAGCCCGAAGCCGAAGGCGTGGGCTTAATTAATACGAGTTCGTAATTCCTGTACCGCCCGTGGCACGCACAACATTTTTCATTACACTTGTGAGGGAAAAAAGGAAAAACAAACTACTGCCTAATTTCGGACGTAATTTCAGCCCTAGGTCGAAATTTAGGATTTACCGCATCGCCTAGCTCTCTTTTCGCTAAAAGGCGATCTTTACCAGGCAACCTTGTACACACACATACAGATTTTGTATTTTTTTTTCATTCAATGATTTATAGATCATCTTGGATGAGTGTTGATTGAATAAGGTAGATATTTATGATCTATTTGTTGCAAAATCATCTTATAAAGCTACAACTCACAACCAACCAACCCAACAACAACAACCAACAGCTGGAGCAACTCCAGTAGGGGTATCACATGCACGTTGCCGGCATTTTAAAAACCTGTACACTCCTCGAAGTATCCAATACTGTAGTCTATACAAAATATCTGCAGGGAATTCATTCTACGGCCCGAGCGTTCGTGAAAGAATAGGGTATTTTCCTACTAGTCAAATCAGTTACTTTTTTAGAACTGTCAAAACGTTGTGCCAATATGGAATTTATATGAAAATGAAATATTACATGGTGACGTCACGGTCAACTCTCCTACTTTTTATATTTCTATCCGACTTATTAAATAGAACTTGTGTTTAAAAATATGTAACTCCTATATTAACTGTGTTTTTTTTCTAATAATTATCTGGTGCTTTATTTCATGCATGGTGTAAAATTATTTATTTTAAATACAGTATAATACCTTTTAAATAACAAAATATAAGTCTGAAACTCACCTGGGGGTCGTCGAGCCTGTGTTTCAGCTTCTTGTGTAGCTCTATCCCTTTCTCGCTGACGAAGGAATACCCGCACAGCTGGCAGACGAAGTCGGACGGGTGCTTGATGCGAATGTGCCCCATGTACGTCGTGAATTTGCTGGAAATATATTAGCGTCGCAATCGTTGCCAAAATATCACTTTTGTATAAATCACTACACCTTATAAAACAAAGTCCCCCGCCGCGTCTATCTGTTTGTGTGTATGTATGTTCGCGATAAACTCAAAAACTACTGAACGGATTTTCATGCGGTTTTCACCTTTTGGTTTTTTTAGAATTAGAAAAAAAAGGTAAATCATCTTGACGTGTCTTTTTATTGAAAAACACTTTTGAAAAATGAGTCACGGCAAATATGTAACAATTAGGAATCTTAAACCTCCTGAGTCCCAGAGGCCTTTATAAAAGATTCTTTTGCTTTCATAAGTAATAGTGATTTTTAAAAAGCATTTTTCAGTTAAAAGACCGGTCATGATCGCGTAGTCTATTTTTAATGCTATTTTTAACGAACTATATCAATAGAGTGATTCTTGAGGAAGGTTTAGGTGTATCATTTGTTAAGGTTTTGTGTAACACGCGCGAAGCCGGGGCGGGTCACTAGTTAAAATAAAAAGAGGTATAGGTACTCGTATTAGTGAAATATAAGAAAGAAACGAGCCTCCGAATTTGACAATCTAACTAGGCGACGCCTTAAGGCGTCATGTGATGTGTTTTGTGCTAAACGAGTTGTCAAACGTAAGCTCGTGACCAAAAAATTTTGAACCAGAGTTATTACTGTATAAGGGCTGATTTAGACGGCGCGCGAACTCACATGCCATTTTAGTTACATTGCGGACTACTGGTTACGTCCAATTCCACCGACCGATCAAAACCCGCAATGTAATGAAACTCGCATGCGAGTTCTCGTATCGTCTAAATGAGCCTTAATGTATGGTATGTTAAATACGCTAGAAAGCATTTCATCATTTTGTGCGATAATTATAGTTAAATACTTACACAAACTCGTCTTGACAATGTGGACATTGGTATTTGGTGCCTTTATGCCATCTTTCATGTAGTCTAGCCGTTTGTCTGCAATCAGAAATGTAATTCAGTATACATTACAAGAAGCGCTGGTGCAAACCCTGGCTAGTACCAATGATTTTTTCGGAACTTTGCACGATATGTCATTTGATATTAGGGTCAAAATTCTTTTAGTTTTTTTGTTTCTAACCACTCTGTCACGCTTGTATTTCCGTCTTCTATCAAATAAATAAAAAAAATCGAGTGCTATCGCATGTCTTTCCAGCTGTTGATTAGTGTAAATGTTAAATTTAATCTCATACGAAAAGCTCCACTCCGTCACATTTTTTGGGGACAAAAAACAACACAACAAATATAATTTTGGTCCATTTACCAGTCGCTTTTTGGTGAAAGAAAACATCGTGAGGAAACCGGGATAATCCCAAAAAGGCCTAATTTCCCCTTTGGGTTAAAAGTCGCAGTCGCTTTAGTAAAAACTAGTGCTTACTCCAATTCTTAAGATTAGTTGCCAAGCGGACCCCAGGCTCCCATGAGCCGTGGCAATAAGCCAGGACAACGCAGGGAGAAGAAGATAAATACATGTAAGCCAGGTACTGTAAAGTTGAGTACTTAACACTGTGGCCGGGTCGCCATGTGAGATAAGTAGGTAATGATTGCTATATCTTTAGTAACAAATGATCCGCCCTCAAACATTTGTAATAGAAAACAATGATTTTTCTGTTTCACAGAAAGTATAGAGTAAAAGGAGCAAAATCTCTTATGGTGGAACAGTTATAAAAGTGTCCAGCAGCCAGCTGTAAATAATAGTTCCAAATCTCTCCAGAGTAGCGCTAGAGTAGCTAAGGACGTAGGCGTTATGGACGGAGTGAAGTGCGCTGTCAATGATTTGATTTTGTTTTTATCAAATATTCTAGGTATTGTAGCGCCAGAGCGCCACCTATTTAAGACGAAACAGGAGCTGAGTTTTAAATATTTTAGGTAAATATGTGTCTCGCTAACGGAAGCGGCACCTAAAAGTAGTGCGCTAAGGACAAGGCGAAAAATCCTGCGTAAAAATCTCAAAAATCGAGGTTTCGTACTCCTCTGTTTCCTCCTCCAAAACTTAACCAATCGTAACCAAATTTGGAAATCTAAATGATTATGAAATTATCTGTGTCGGACCGTTTTGCTTTTTTGGCTAATTGATATCAGTTTTGAATGCCACGCCTCTCATTGCGGCATAGTCAATTAGGCCATTTTGGCCATTTTTGAAGGGCTCTAGCGCCTTAAAAAACAAAAATATCAAAAAAAGCAAAACGGTCCGACACAGATATTGACAATATTAATCTGTGTTGAAAAAATCATTGCTCTAGCTTCAAAAACCACGGAGGAAAACGAGGTGTACGTTTGTATGGAGAAATGACCACTCCCGTTGGCTCTTAAGGAGGATATTTTTTGACGGACACTTTTTGATACATCGAGATTGTCTTCCTTACAATTACCTTCCATAACAGAAAGTTAAAATTTTGTTGACATATTTTTGTGGGTTGGATCCCTTACTTTAGGGTGGTCAACGACGTCAACGCGCATGTAACACCCCTAGACTTGCAGGATAGGATGAAGACGAACTAACCTGTGAGTGGTGACGTAAGGACACTGGTTGCAGCTAAATCGTTGCGTGTGATGCGCCGTTATATGCTTGCGTAGGGCGTGCGGATGCTTGAAATGCGTTTTGCATATGTTGCACTCGTATTCGCCGCATTGCTGTAAAAAAAATGTGGCAAGTCAGGTCGTAGTGCCATCTCTTTCACTCTTGGTTGGTCTTAACAAGGGTAAAGGAGATAGCTTTATGATCTCGCCAGTTGGTATTGCGGCAAGTATAAGAAATTCCGACAAAATAAGGTTGTTTGTCTCACAGCGGTCATTAAATCTTTACGGAAATACCATAGACTTATATATTATTTCTTAAAGACGGGTCTGACGGCGAATGGTGGTTCGTTGTGGAGATCTTTGGGGGAGGCTTTTGTCCAGCACTGGACAACTTAAGCAGAAATCGAGAAAAAAAAATTACCCTCCCGTAGAAAATGGACCAGCCAAAATGTATGAAACAGCCAAATTTTTTTTCCGGATTCGGGGTTGGTCCCATAGTAAAAGTTGCTCAGTATAATCCCAAAGCCTCCATGGCAACGGGAAGACAGTTATTTTTTTGCCACCCTGTATACAGGGTGGAAAGGCACGACGATCCTTTCCGGAAATGGGAGATAGTTTAGCCTAAGCTCTATATTTTCTCCATAGAAACTATGTTAATATGGGCAACCGTTTCTAAATTATGACCTTTTAAACATCCACGCAAAAAACTACTTTGTTCTAACCCTAACAGGTGACAGGGTCAATGAACTTACTTGTAAACAATCAGTATTCGACAGGAAATTATGCTAATTTGTTGCCATCTAACCATTTTTAGGTCTGCTTACAGCACGGTAAGAATCATTGCAGGATTTTCGCTTTCTTAGTGGTTCCACTTGTTCAATACTTGAATGAAATAGTTATGTTATTCCTTAATATTAATAATACTAACCACAACATTGTTTACAACGACAGTTCAAATGGTGACATTGACAACCACTCAAAAGTACGCAATCGTCTTATAAATATCTCTGGTTTCCTTGACTGATAAAAAGGTTTTAGTTTCTTAACACGTTTCACAAAATTATTTTCGAATAATTGGAAACTATCTAAAATAATTAAAAATAACAAGTAGGTTGTGTTAGTTGCACCAAATGAACTTGCAAAAATTAAATACTAAGAATAAATCAAGAATAAATACTTCTTCAATACCAAACTAACAAACCTTCTTGCGTGGTAGGAAATAGACAAGACGTCTGATGTTTGAAATTAAATTTTCATTGAACTATACTTATTGAATGTCATATTCTTCAAATAAAAATGTTAGATGCTCGTGGCTATTTAAATTTGTGGGGCTGTGTAAAAGATATGGTGTACCAAACCAAACGGAATGTGAAACTGCGGACGAAATGAGACAAAGGCTAATTGGTGCTTTCTGCGGAGGATAAATGACGAAGAGCATACACTATATCGCATGTGCATCGACATACTCGGGTACGGGCTGCGGCGGCGTTGAAATACACGGAGGTACATTTGAACACCGTATGTGAAAAGAAGATAGTATTAAATATTGGAAAAAAGTAATTATCTAAGAAAGTAATAAAATTGTTTGTAATATTTTTGCATGCATTTGATTTATTTGACATTTATGCGTCATTCATACATCATTGCGATACTGTCAACGATCGGAAAAAAGTGTAAAGTCCCGAGCTTTCCCGACGGAGATCCTTAATCTAGCCGTCATGTGCACATGCTATAGGGTTATCACCACAGTTAAAAAGTAGTATTTTTGCAATTTTTATTTTTTACTCAATTAACGATTCTTACCATTACCAATAGTCTCTGTATCACTTAAACGACCTAATACTTCCGGGAAGGATCGTCGTGCCTTTCCACCCTGTATACATACAAGAATTGCTTGTTTAAAGGTATAAGATATAGATTACTTACATCAGTATGTCTAATAATGTGACTATTATAAGCATCTTCGTCCAGGAACCCTTTGAAACACGCCTCACATTTGAACACAGAGTTTCTGAAAAAAAGTACATTGGGGTTATTTTGATAACTCAGAAGTTTCAATAAAATCTAAATTAAGCGATGTAATAGGGAATATTACGCAAAATTCTGCGTAGGGGGCGCCACTACCACTATCCATCACAATCTGGGGGTCTACCGCGAAACAAGAAAATCGAAATTTCGTTATCTAACCTCTCTATCACTCTTGCATATTCGAGCGTTTATCGCAGAATGTAAACGTTGTACGATACACGTGCGAATAGGTAATTCGCAAAATTTCCTCTTTTCCGCACTTGTATCGTAAATAACTATTGCGCTATATCTGTATAACACTACATGATGATGAGTTTTTCGGAACTTATGTACGAAATATCATTTGATATTTACCAGTCGCTTTTCGGTGAAGGAAAACATCGTGAGGAAACCGGACTAATCCCAATATGGCCTAGTTTACCCTCTGGGTTGAAAGGTCAGATGGCAATCGCTTTCGTAAAAACTAGTGCCTACGCCAATTCTCGGGATTAGTTGCCAAGCGGACCCCAGGCTCCCATGAGCCGTAGCAAAATGCCGGGATAACGCCAGGAAGATGATGATCTGGGCCCTATTTCACCAACGTGACAGGTGCGACATTTGTCGACATCACTGTTACTGACGTCACAGGCCTCCTTAGGCTACGGTAACCGCTTACCATCAGACGGGCGGTGTGGTTGTTTGCCACCAACATGTTAATTAAAAAAAAACTCCACTATATCGCCAGTAAATAAGTACTTATTTTGCGAAGCTAATGACAATTGTCACAAGAAACACGACAATTGTCACGAAATTCCGACACAACTCATTTGCTGTCAAGAATTACCGAAAGTTCTTTGAAATCTTGTGACAATTGTCATCATTATCATCATAAACATCACAAGAGAAAGACCTGATTTTTGCCGATATAATAAAGTTTTTTTAAATAATACAATGATGGTGACAAACAGGAATACGGCCCGCCCGATGGTAAGCGATAATCGTAGCCCATGGATGCCTGTGACGTCAGCAACAATGAGACTTGTCGAATTGTCGCACCTGTCACATTGGTGAAATAGGGGCCTGTATAACACTACATACTTGTAGTTGGCAGTGTCCTGTCTCTTCCTTATCTCTTCCAGCTGCTCGTCTTGAGTGAGATCCGTGATCGTGAACAGGGTTTCATTTAATTCGTCGTTCAAAAACGGCTTCCGCCGCCGGTCGATTTTAGGCTGCGTCGGGTCTTTCTTCACCTGCCTCTTTCGCACCTGGAGAATAAGACAGAGATGACACACTATACACAAGATGGGCGCGACGCGTAAGCAAGGCTCGGAACCGATTTTTTTCTTCATATAATTTAGTGTTGCCACAGTAAACTCAAGAAACCGGACAAGTGCGAGTCGGACTCGCTCACCGAGGGTTCCGTACCTTTTAGTATTTGTTGTTGTAGCAGCAACAGAAAATATATCATCTGTGAAAATTTCAACTGTCTAGGTTCATGAAATACTGCCTGGTGACAGCCAGACAGACGGACAGTGGAGTCTTAGCAAAGAGAATTTGAAATACATAGAGGAATATTGTCAAAGTAAATTATGTAGTCAGTAGGTACATTTACAATGTCAAAAAGTATCGCTCGAAAAGATGGCAACATACCTTTGGCCTACTCTCGACTAGATGGCGATACTTTTTGACATTTAACAAAAACACATATCAGTGAATAAATAAGGATCAAATGCAATTCTAAAAGTGTTAATCATTTGTGTCGAAAGATGTAAATGTACTGACTATATCATTTACTATGACAATATTCCTCTATTAACTCACATTTATAGACGGGTCTAAAGCGAATTTTATTCAATTACCTTTATTTACCGACGTTGACGTTGATTTTGCTTCAAAATTCGCGTTAGACCCGTCTATAAATGTGTTAATGTGTTCAAAACGCGAAAGTTTTTAAATATTATAATATTCCTCTATTTCTAATTATCTTTGGTCTTAGTAATAAGGTCCCGTTTTTACCCTTTGGGTACGGAACCCTAAAAAATATTAGAAAATACCAAAGTCAAAGCTGAACAAATACAAACCTTTTTAATAACTTCCTTCTTCTCAATTTTATTCTTCTTAATCTTCTCCTTCTTTCTCCTTCTAGCTTCTAACGGCAAACTGTCATCGGTCGAATATTCTCTATCAGACGCCACAAAATCCACATCATTATCATTATCGTAATCATTAATGTCATTATTTTCCTCTTTCATTTCGTTGTCATCATTATAATCATTATTTTCATTCTTTATTACTATTTCATCTGTGATATTAACTTCGTATAGGGGGATTTCTTTATCTTCAATTGTGCCGTGGTCTAGGACTTGGTTGTAGAAGTTAGGTTCGTAATATTTGGGACTTAGGTTCGAGGTTAGTCTATTATTGTCTCTGTTTATTGTGGCTAGGTTTTGTAGTGTTAGCTGGAAGGAAAAAAATTATGAATTATCCCATCAAAAACATAAATGTGAAATGACAGCCAAGTTCAACATTAACCCCCTTATTCATAAACGCGCTACAAACCTCAATTAGCTACTATGGTATATAATAGTTTGTCTTTATCTGTCATTGTGACTTATGTTACAAAAACTTAAGTCAAAATGACACATAGGGATAAAACATAATTTAACTAAATCAATCAATTAATAGGGGGGTAAGAATATGCGTCGTTGTTGACTTTGCCGGCAAAAGAATTGAATGTATATGAGTGCCAACTTCTAGTTCACTTAGTTCAGGAATTGGCTTGGCTTTCCATCATGATAGAATGTGCTCGTAGACTTTTGTTTCTAAGTCTACTACTGTTTACACAGTGGTCCTCGCTTCGCTCGTCGCTTTTTAATAATGTACTGTTACGTTTAAACTTACGCTATCCTGTCTGCTGACTATCTCCATCATGATGGAATGTGCTTGTAGACTTTTGTTTCTAAGTCTACTGCTGTTTACACAGTTGTCCTCGCTTCGCTCGTCGTCTGATTAATAATGTACTATTACGTTTAAACTTTCGTTATCGTGTCTGCTGACGATCTCTATCATAATGGAATGTGCTCTTAGACTTTTGTTTCTAAGTCTACTGCTGTCTGCACAGTGGTCCTCGCTTCGCTCGTCATCTTATTAATAATGTCCTGTTACGTTTATACTTACGCTATCCTGTCTGCTGACAATCTCCATCATGATAGAATGTGCTCGTAGACTTTTGTTTCTAAGTCTACTGCTATTTAAAAGGCGGTGTGCACATTCTACACATAGCTGACCGGGCAGCTTGTCTTCACACTGGAAAATGGATTTTATGTTAATGTAATAGAGTTGAATATGGGTCCACTACTCGTTGGTTGGGTTGGAAAACTTGTCGAATATGCCAAATACCGAATAATAAGATATTTAGCCCATCTCTAGTGACCCTAGTTCAGTGAGTGAGCAAGGTGGCAATTTTTAAAAAGGGAAAAAGATTTTATATTATTCCTCATCTATATACACTTCTTTAGCAACAGAGTGGTTAAAGACCTTAAACTCTCGCGTTTTGTACACATATTTAATTACACAAACGGGTCTACCGCGATATAATTTCATTGTTTTTACCTTAAATTCCGACGTTTCAGCTGAGTTGCACCAGCTGTGGTCACGGAAAGACTGACGTCCCAGCAAATGTCAACGGAAATTATATCGCGGTAGACCCGTTTGTGTAATTAACTAGAGTGGATAAAGCTTGGAACAAACTCCCTGAGGACGCAGTATCGGCCCAAAGTAGGCTTGTGTCGGTCATGAACTAAGAACTGTTAAGAATGAAATCCCATCAAGGACCGAAAGGAACTAAATCTTTTTACACGCTCTTAATCGGTCTTTAGGTCCTTTAGTTCAGTGGGATTGGTGAGAGCTTGACATGAGTGAAACAGAAAATAGACTGAACGAAATGGTTCACACTGACGCTGGCACTAGTGCGAACGAGATAAAAGAGTGACAAACAGTCCTAAACCAGAAAATTATGAAGAAAAATCAAATATTTTTTTCTATATATTTTTTTTTATTTTATTGTGTAGAGCTTAATGATGTTTAACCGTCATAAAGTACCGTACAACTTGAATCGTAATTCAGTTGCAATTGATTCATACATTCCCAGCTCTCAATGACCGAACTGAACTAAAGGAACTAAAAGACCGAACTAGTTCGTTTGACCGATTGGCCGAGAGCGGAGCGCTCTCTGTAGTGACCGAGCAGGCACAAGCCTAGCCCAAAGCGTCAATGAGTTTAAGAATAAATTAGACAAGCACAATACAAATTCTACTCAACACTGGAAACTCGGTTGATGACTCTGGACAGGCATTATCAGTTATTTCAACTGCCTGCCTGCTTTACAAATAATAATAATATTGATTTAATCTTTCACGATTTTTACACATTATTAAATTGTACAACGGGTGTTAATCGCGTATTTAGGTTTTAAGATTTACCTCCGACATTTTGAGGACCGCGTTATCCCCGTCAAAACGTTCAAACTGACAAACAAGACCAAGTGCGGGTAGTTCGAAAAACTCGCGCGGCTAGAAGATGTTGATGTCAACTTTAGCCAGTCTTCTCTGAGAACGTAGTGATTTAATACCCTTTGTCTCTGAGACCATGGGGACAACGCCGTCCTCGAACGTCAGGGGTAAATCTTAAAACTTAAATACGCGATTAAGTCCCATTGTACAATTTAATAATAATAATATTTTTTTTTTTTTTAATTTATTTATCGCAAAAAAACTTACAGGGTATTTACATATTTATATTCCGCCAAACTGAGGACAGTTTGTTGGCGGATAAAGCATAATATTTACCTCGAGCCCAGTGAGGTGGTGATAGGCATCTTCCAACCGGTACTTCCTGATGGAGAGCAGCCTACCGTCCACCGCGAGGCATATTCGGCACACCTGACACAATTGAATGTTGTAGTTTGGTTGGACTGTAGCAAAGGGGGGACTGGGACTTAGAATTTTTTTGACAATGTGGTGTCACTTTTTTGTAGATCACGTCAAAATAAGCATCCTTTATTGGAAAACTTTTCTCTAAAATTTATATTCGTCTTTACTAAAATAAAGTTACATATTTTCTCTAAAATAAAAAAAAATGGCCGAGTTAGACGCCTCCAAAGATTGGTGTTTTTAAAGGGAGCTGGGACTTGGAAAATTTTCATCGAGAATGGTGTCATTATGATGATTGTAACGTGTAGAACACGTCAAAATAAGCAACTTTTACTTGGAAAACTTTTTTCTAAAATTGATAATGGCGGAGGTAGAGCGTTTAACATAACACTCTTTTAAGGCAGGTCCGTGTAGGTACGACGACGAGCGAAGCGAGGAGGAGTGTTAGGTAGAACTGCGATCTTACAGCGCGCGAGCCGAGCGAGCGAAGCGAGCGTGCCGCGGCAGCGGCCGGCGAAGCGCCAGAACCGACTTATTCATAATAATAAAATTGTACAAGTCCCAGCTCCCTTTAAAAACATCAATCTTTGATCGCGTCTAACTCGGCCATTTTTAATTTTAGAGTAAAGTTTATTAAGAAATAAGTGATTATTTCATCAAAATCTTGTAAATTATTCTGTTTTGAAAACCCTATGTTTTTTTCATTTTCTCAAAAAAAATCTAAGTCCCAGAAACGGCCCCCCTTTGGTCCAGTCTGACCTGTAGTTTTGACAGCTTTGCTGTCTGTATTTTATGCATTTTTTACTCAATTTAAAGTGACTTGTAAGAGTGCTATTGTAAACTGCCTCCAATATCATGAAGATCCTTGGAGCCGCCATTAACAGGCGTTCCCCTCTGTCGAAAATAGGCGGCCAATGGTCAACCACATGTCAACCATATGTATGGACTGACGTTTATCTGACATGACGTACCGATACATTCGATGTGCCCCTCCCCCGCAAAAAACGGCAGACTATTTTGTACCGAAAATTTTAGACATGGCGTCTCCGTTGGTTATATCCTCTAAGTGAAGATCCCTCAAAGGGCCTTTGTACTTCTTACTAATTTGATGTTATCTTTCATATGTCTTT
Organism: Cydia splendana; assembly: GCF_910591565.1. Taxonomy (NCBI): domain Eukaryota; kingdom Metazoa; phylum Arthropoda; class Insecta; order Lepidoptera; family Tortricidae; genus Cydia; species Cydia splendana. The sequence goes on from NC_085983.1 coordinate 5,552,756, forward strand.
TTGTACAATAAAGAGTTTACTACAAAAGGTTCTGAATTTGTCTGGATTTTAGTTTTTAATCTTCTATCTTTTTTCTTGACAACCCCTGACCAAATTGCGACATTTATTTTTTAAATATACTTGTCATCAAGTCAATCAGAATGATGTTAACATTTTGAAGAAATATTATAGGCACATCATAGTGATTTGGCTTTTTTTTAAGTAATTAGTGCATTTGCTCTCAGAAACCATCATTTTAACCCGTGTAGCGCCCCAGTATCACAATAGAATGGAGTTAGTATCACACGTGTAATACTAGGGCGCTTCACGAGTTAATAAGTGGCTCTTTAGTGAAGACATTTCGTTTTTTTTATAAATAAATTCATTAAAAATATACCTGCAATGTATTAGCTTCCCCATAGTCACAACTAGCATCCTGCACTATTGGCATGGCGCCTGCTCTCACTTTCCTGAGCCCACTCTTGGTTTCATACAAGTCTTCGCAAAGAAAATGCTCCGAGCAGACCGCACTGCGCTCCTTGGGCTCCCATGATTCTTTACCAAGAGCTCGGAGCCAGGAGGAACGGAGAGTTTGCTCAGTGGGGAAGCTGGAATTAAAATTATATTATGAGCAATGATATTGCAGTTTAGAGTGATGCAGTGAAATTCGTGAATAAGTAAATTACACACACACATAATTTTAAATTGTGTTGATTATCTATACAGTTCAGTTGTGTTATGCTTTATGTTGTGGTATGTAGAACAGTGTCCGTACCTAGAACAGATACCTAAAGGTAGGACCTTGAAATTAGAAACATATATTTTTCAATCCTGAAGAAAGGCACATCAAGAGCACCCTAAACCGGCGAGCGTGTAGAGTGTATGAGGAATGTTATGAAAGTGAAGGAACCAAAAGTATGTCAGGATCGTAGCAAGGGAAATCCATGGTCTCTGCCTACCCCTCCGCGAAATAGGCGAGATTATATGTATGTATATTTTTCAAATTGTATAGAGCCCCACTGTGACACATTTTTTTTAATAGGATTGAGAGGTTTTATGGATGAAGTTGCAGGCAGTAGCTAGTTAATTGTCTATACCAGCATTTCCCAAACTATTGGAGCCCAGTCAACTTTGGGAACCACTGGTCTATACACAACATGTTGCTGGGAGGAGAGCTTGACCTCTCTCAGTACAATACCTATAGGCAAACTATACTACAAATTTTTACCAAACAGATATGTCTGTAACTTAGAGCATTTAATAACTGGAGTTGCCTTTAAGAGCTTACCCCTCTGCCGAAAACCTTGTAAAATTGTGCAAACTTTTGTATGGACTGACGTTTATCTGACATTTGTATGTTACATGCAAATCATGTAGAAATAGCCATTGGACGTGACAGCCAAGGAGTCTCCGGTTACTAAATGCTCTAAGGTCTGTAAATATTTTTCCTTATATTTAAAAATTTGAACCATACTTTCAATTTAAATATTAAGGTTAGGTTAATATTCAAATTGAAAGTATGGTACAAATACATATGAAATGTCATTGTGGGTCTCACACAAATTGAACTAGTTCCAAACTAAAAAGTTTTGGACTAAGCAAGCAACATACAGTGAAATTAGTGACATGAAATATGTACTTAGTTTACAATTACAAGACTCCAATTCTCATTTATCCTAAACGAGTAGAAATGTGGGGGAATACTTGACTAAAGTTATAATTAATAGTAATTTAATTAGTAAAATGCTGTAAATAGAGTATGTTTAGTTTGGTAGAAGCTATAGTATCATTCTTTAAAACGATTTAAAATACGATACTTACACATGAAAAGTGATTCCCTGGGATTTCGAGATATGTCTCGAGTCATTTTTGCAGCCCGGCACGCAACACCGCATTTTAAATATTAGTAAATAATGAAAATTATTTACATCACTGCAACAAATCAGGATAAGCCATTTTCGTACGCAGGCCTTTAATTATTTACATAACAAGGGGCCTCTGTACATATTATAGGCGCTATTTTATTAAAATTAAACTATCACTATTCATTTTGTATTTCAAATTATATAAATTAAACAAAATCGGAAATACTTCCAATAGCTTTGAGTTTTGACAGAAGCTTTGCATTATTATGCTATCAAATTCCAGACACTTTCATCCTACTTCTAGCTTTTTCTTTCTCACTATGTTAGAAAGAGACTGATGACAATTGAAAGGATTTTTGATTTAGTTGTGCTATACCATGTAGAAGTATATAAACATATACGATCTTTGTCTCTCATTTGTATAGACAGATAAGAGAGAAAGAGATGCAACAAAAGCTATACAATGCAAGTACAATATGACAATAGTGAAGCGCTTCTTGTTTTGCAACTAATCGATAAACCGGTTTTCGCTACATTTTTCTTGGATCGACCATAGCCTCACGCTGAAGTTAAAAAAAAATCTAAAAGAAAATGGCGAATGCGTCAAGGACATTTTTGACGTTTCGTGTATTTAGTTAGTTCTAAATTCTGAATAAATTCTACAAAAACATTAATATAAACGTAACGATATCGTGTCAAGAAAATGCCTTACAAAGAAAATAAGCACTGCAGTTGATTTAAGCTGACACAGAAATGTCTAATTGGATTATAAGTGTTATATTTACAAGATCTCGATGACTTCGATCTTTGTGTTATAAATAAGATATTATAAGTGAAAAACCTCATAGAAATGCGGTGCAGTGTGCAAAGCTGTTTCAACGATACGAAACGAACAACCAAAAGCCACGGGATTACATTTCACTTGTATGTATAACAGTTTATTTGGTTTGTTTGTATACATAATGTTATTAAGATTTAATTGAATTATTTTAATATTGTTTTGTGAATAATGTACTTGACTCAGTTGATAAAACCCTGTAGTTGTGAGCTCCAGGATCAACAGGAATAATAAAAAGCTTGCCATATTATTGTCTTAATGTTAAAACTACATTAAAATTAAAAACAGATACTTTGTCCAAAGAATTGATAAGGTTATAAGATCAATTTAGAACAGCACATGAAAAGCTGCCAACAATATGTGGACCATTATGTTGTCTGTAATAAATAAATTGATTGATTGTAACCAGTTAGGCTAATATGGTCACCTTTTTATCATTTGTCACCATGCCTGTCACATTCTAACTAGTATGAAAGTGCAAAAGTGACGCATGACATGACAAGTGATAAACATGCGACAATGATGTCCGTACAGTTACAGATACAACCTAAATTCCCTATAACTTGTTATAAAGAGTACCTACACCATGTTTAGAATTTCTGTTTTGTTTATGCTGCTATGTCCAATTCTATTCTGTTTTATTAAGCCCTTTTATTCTGAGTATGTCTCTTAGCTCAGTGTGCCGCTTGGCACAGGCCTCCTCCAGCTCTTTCCATTGGGGTCTGTCATGGGCCACTCGTCTCCAATTCGGGCCTGCTGTGAGTACTGTGTAATGTCCAATACTGATAGAATTATGTAACACTAGGTTTCCCAAAGAGCCAAATCTCCGGAATGCCTGGATGGAGGCGCTAGGCATGTCAGACTGGGAGCCAAAAGACCGCAGCACAATATGCTCGGAGCACTTCCGGAATGATGACTTTTATGAGACCAGATGTGGGCTACGGAAGATCAAGAATGGAGCTGTGCCTGTCTCTGCTCAGGTTTGTAACAAAAATTCAATAATAAGTCAACATTTAGATAATAATAGCAAATAAAAATTAGATATGTAGTCTGCCATTAGGGTGGTTCACGTTTGTATGGGAAAAATTCAAACTCTAGTTAGAAGAAGCGGCACCCCCTCATTTTGTTACACTTGTTATGTTGACAAAATACGCCAAGTTTTGTAATCTTATCTCAACTACAAGGGGGTGCTACAACACTTTGAAATGTTTCAAAGTTGTATGAAATCCAAAAAAAAAAGTATTTATTATTCAGAATTTTATTTAAGTATCTGGTTTCACACTATTTGCACATGTGATTTATAAGTTTTTAAGTAGAAAAACATTTTTATTTCTATTTTTTATAATTTTTCAAAAGTAAGATTTTTTTTTTTTAGATTTTTATGTAAGTAGTGGTTTTCACATTATTTGAAAGTGTGATTTAAAGGTTATTAAGTAAAAAAATATTTTTATTTCTGGTTTTTATGATTTTTTTTAGGTGAAATTCAAAAAATCTTACTTTTGAAAAATTATAAAAAATAGAAATAAATTTTTTTTTCTACTTAAAAACTTATAAATCACATGTGCAAATAGTGTGAAACCAGATACTTAAATAAAATTCTGAATAATAAATACTTTTTTTTTGGTATTCATACAACTTTGAAAATTTTCAAAGTGGTTGAGCACCCCCTTGTAGTTGAGATAAAATTACGAAACTTGGTGTATTTTATCAGCATAATAAGTGTAACAAAATAAGGGGGTGCCCCGTAGGAAAATAAAAAAAAATGTTTTTTGAACCACCCTATCTGCCATACAAATAACATACAAATGTATGTTTTTATATTTTGTAGAATTAAGTAAGTAAATATTCTTTATTGCACCATTTATTATACAATAAGAGCATATGTAAAAAAATATATGTAATAAAACATAGATAAGATATATGGATTTTGTAATCAGTTGATGAAAATTGGCTTAATTTTTGTGACGCTACAACGGAACACAGACCAACTTATCTAGTATACTTACTTATTGCTAGCATTTCTCTGCAAATGTTTTGTCTGGTTGCCCTTGACATAAGCCTCTCTCATATTCCTCCACGCGTCGCTATCCAGAGCCTATCTTCTCCACAAGGCTCCAGCCACCTGAACTCCTCTTCCCATCTCATTCTTTGCCCACCATCATTCCTTCCTTGGTATAACCACACTGTGTCTCTTTGAACATGCAGTATTTTTGTGTTATGATGACATATTCATTCCATCTTCCAGGATTTGGCCAATGATCTGGACGCACCTGCTGCTTTAAGGGTAAGATAACATTTTCAAGTTTTTCTACTATACCTAGCAAATGTCACTTGCTCATGCCTAGGTGTATGTATTTATATGTACAAAATTGTTGTCTTGTTTCTGACCACACTTGCATGCTTTATTTTTTGTCTTCTATCAAATGAATAAAAAAGTCGAGTGTTACTAAAATTTACTGAAATTTTCTTATTAATTTTTATGTCATAAAAATTAATAAATAAATTACATTTCACTTATAATAAGTAAATTTCTTTTCACTTATTAATTTTTATCTCATAAAAATTAGAAGCTCCACTGCGTAATTTTATAGGGAAAAAAAACAAGATGGTGAAAATAATTTTAACCCACATATCAACCCCCCTCGAGTGGAGACCGCGCATCGGCAAACGTAGCGTAGGACGCCCTCAGACTAGATGGAGCGATGACCTTCGCAAGGCGGCTGGCAAGAGCTGGATCAGAGTTGCCGCAAATCGTGCTCAATGGCGTGCAATAGGAGAGGCCTATGTCCAGCAGTGGACGAGAGTAGGCTGATGATGATATCAATCCCCGTTTTATGAATAAACAAGCCTGAATTAGTTAATAATCGTTAGTCATTATCTGTAATTTTGACATATATATTTGTAAGAAAGGGATAAAGCATAATTTAACTAAATCAGGCCCGTAAAGTGTTATGAATATGGGGGGTAACTCTTTACTGTACAGAATAAGTCACAAAGGTACATTACAAAGGCGAATCCATTCTTGTAAACTATGGTTTATGGGGTGTTTTAAACTACAAAAATAGGAGCGTGAACAGATAACCTTAACAGTCCCTTGATGACGTGATTAAGGGTCGGTTGCACCAAACTGTTCGTATCGTTAAAGAGTTCGCTAAATTTTTATGTATGGAAAGTTTCATAGTAAAGCGCCGGGGGGCGCCGGCTGACGTTGATCAGTCTGTCAAACTTGTTGTGTTGGTGCAACTGGCTCTAAGAGACACACGTCACAATTTCGCATAGGAATAACATACTTTAAATTCTTGTACAATGTGTACTTATGTACGAACATGCAATCTTCTATTTGCAGGTGTGCAGGATATGCCTGGCAACGGACTGCAAGATGTACAACATACGGGATCACAAGCTCGAGCAGGCCTTCACAGAAGTCAGTGGGATGACGGTAAGAAAGACCTCTATAATCCATACTTACTTTTTACATCTACCTGGAGTATTAGAAGATAGGACAGTCTACCTACAATAAAATCTAAGGCTGTATCTCCTAAACAGTGCGTCGTAGCGCAAAAATAATAAAATTTTCGTTCCCCGCCGCGCGTCTTTAGTAACTGGAGACGCCTTGGCTGTCATTTTCGGTACAAAACAGTTTGCCAATTTTTGCGGGGAAGGGCACGTCAAATGTATGCCTGTATGTTTGTACATGATTTGCACGTAACGTACAAATAGCCATGTCAGATAAACGTCAGTCCATACAAAAGTTTGCACAATTGTGCAAGGTTTTCGGCATAGGGGTAAACTCTTAAAGGCGACTCCGGTTATTAAATGCTCTAAGCACCCACCGAATAATCTATCACATTAGGACATGAAACAATCATCATCATATTTTTAATATTTCATTGCAAGTTTGAGAAAAGCACTATACAAATCTCGGCGAGAAAAGGGGTTGCCGGCCGCGTATCCCTATCGCCATCGCTACGCTCGGCCTCTATATCTACTTGGCCTGCAACCCTTCGTTTCCCGGCCTCTATAGTAATGTACTATTGTATTTAGTATTTTTTGTTGTATTCACGCAAAACATGTTTACAGATGAGTGAGGAAGACAAATTGCCTCAGCGTCTCTGCTGGGAGTGCGGCCATCGACTGTTAACAGCTGCCAGGTTTAGGAGCAAAGTCCTTAGAGCACATGACCTGCTCACCGGCCTTCCTCACGCCAGTCCATACGTGAGTAAATCGATAGATCAAATTCTTGATTATATCCCTCGTATGCTTAGACACCGATCCGGGCGTGTGAATTTAAACCTATTGTTCTAAATGTCAAGGTCACTTTTTCAATGATCAAATTTGACATGCCACACAAATTTTCTGTTCCTGGCGTGAATACATAAAATTTGGGACCATGCTTCAATCGCTTAAGACTCATCCTATGTGTCATGAGTGTGATGTGTGATTTATTATTTATTTGACGCCAATTTCGAAAACTAATTGCAACCCATTAGGGGGTAACTGATGGGATATAAAGTATCTATATAAGTGCCGAATTTCATCAACATGCAATCAGCCGTTTTTGCATGATGGATGACCAAACATCCTCATTTATACAATACCCTCGCCGCCAATAGGCCTATAAAAAGGCCTTCATTCCTTCCTTATTTTGTCAAGTCAATCTCTTAGAAATTTTTGATTGGTGGGTGCCTAAAGTTAATAAATAGTAGGATATTTTAAATACAGTTTTTTTTATTGTCTTTTCAGATCACAATACGCGACATCCGTTCAATAAACCGCCGCCAAAACCAACTGAGATCTCATCTGACATACAAATACTATGATCCTAACGATTTCCACATACACATAAATGAGGATGAAATCATAGTCAAGTCAGAAATCAAAGACACTGATGATATCGAACAAAAAGTACCGCCTATAACTGAAGTAGAACTTATAAAAGATGAAAAAAATAATACAGAATTATTTTATCAAGAATTTGATAATTATGATGATAATATTAATGATGATAATGAATATAATAATGATGCAAGTTATGTTGATAACGAGGTGAATGAAGATAGTGATGATAAGGTGTTAAGTGAAGTGTATGTGAAGAAGAAGAGGAAAGTCAAGAAGGTTAGAGTGAAGAAGAAGGAGAAGGTAGTGAGGAAGAAAGAGGAGGAAGATAATCCAGTGACTACTATGGATAAGTGAGTATCATATTTCAGTCTCTGTATTTATTAATCAGCATATCTTTGAAAAGAAAGATATATTGTTGCATACAAACCCAATAATTCTCAAATCTATATTATGACTAGAGACCGGCCCTGGCTTCGCACGGGTTACACAAAACCGTAACAAATTATACACCTAAACCTTCCTTAAGAATCACTCTATTGATAGGTGAAACCCGCATGAAAATCCGTTCAGTAGTTTTTGAGTTTATCGCGAACATACATACAAACGAACAGGCGCGGTGTGGGACTTTGTTTTATAAGGTGTAGTGATTGTGACAAGAGCGATGAATGTCGGCCAGTCGGTGTTTTAATTATATTTTAAAACAAATTGGTGCCTTTTCATTTATTCTTTCGTGTATAACAATCAAATGGTACTTCCAAAAAGTAGCACCTCAATGTATAATAAGATTTTATAACACTTTAAACTCTCGCGTTTTGTACACATATTTCATTACACGAACGGGTCTACCACGATATAAGTTCATTGTTTTACCTTTAATTCCGACGTCTTTCCGTGACCACAGCTGGTGCAACTCAGCTGAAACGTCGGAATTAAAGGTAAAAACAATGAAATTATATCGCAGTTGACCCGTTTGTGTAATTTAATAAGATTTTGTTACAAAAATCAATTCAAGCTTTCATCGCCGGCTACTTTATGTTCTCTTTAGTATATTAGTTACTTGCTACTCATAGAAAAGTAATGTCGGAAGGATATACAGTCAGCAGCAGAAGTTGCTAAGCGGCCCAGGTCATCAGATCATTGTGAACGATCTTGACGCGACTTTATTGTTAAGAGAATGAGAACATGTCAAGGTATTTTTGATCACCTCGCCCGCTTAGCAACTTCTGCTGCTGGCTATATGTCATATCTAACAAGACATTGAAAATACTTTGTATTTTTAGAATTTGTGAGTTATTAGAAAGAGAAAAATTTACAAAATTTTACAAGGTATATCAATAGGGGGGTTAATTAAAACTATCAAAATCCTCCACAGGTACAAAAACTCTGACGTGAAACGGCGCAAGACCACCGACGGTCTGGACGAGTCCCTCTTCACCATCACTACACTCAGCTACGACGAGCAAATAGCCGAGATACAGAAACGGCAGGAGAGCACCAACTACAAGAGCGCGCCGTACAAGTGCGGCGTGTGTTATAGAGGGTTCCTTGTACGGGACAGATATGATGCGCACGTCGTGAGGCATAGTGAGGTGAGTCGTATATATGTCGGCGGCCGATCGTAAGATCAGGCATATCGTGAAATTCCTAGGCATATCGTGGAACGTGAAAATTTTTGACTCGTTCCCTGAGTCGACGGAGACCCGCTACGTGGGGCTCCTATTTCTGGGCAGTTTGCCCTTCGGGCATCTGAAGCAACCTAACGAACCTATCCTACCTATGTATTGGTTTAATGTGACTATCGTCAAAACATTACACAGGAACATTACGATCGGCTTACGACATATATACTCACAAATAGCCGAGATACAGAAACGGCAGGAGAGCACCAACTACAAGAGCGCACCCTACAAGTGCGGCGTGTGTTATAGAGGGTTCCTTGTTCGGGACAGATATGATGCGCACGTCGTGAGGCATAGCGAGGTGAGTCGTATATATACTCACAAATAGCCGAGATACAGAAACGGCAGGAGAGCACCAACTACAAGAGCGCGCCGTACAAGTGCGGCGTGTGTTATAGAGGGTTCCTTGTACGGGACAGATATGATGCGCACGTCGTGAGGCATAGCGAGGTGAGTCGTATATATACTCACAAATAGCCGAGATCCAGAAACGGCAGGAGAGCACCAACTACAAGAGCGCGCCGTACAAGTGCGGCGTGTGTTATAGAGGGTTCCTTGTACAGGACAGATATGATGCGCACGTCGTGAGGCATAGCGAGGTGAGTCGTATATATACTCACAAATAGCCGAGATACAGAAACGGCAGGAGAGCACCAACTACAAGAGCGCGCCGTACAAGTGCGACGTGTGTTATAGAGGGTTCCTTGTACGGGACAGATATGATGCGCACGTCGTGAGGCATAGCGAGGTGAGTCGTATATATACTCACAAATAGCCGAGATACAGAAACGGCAGGAGAGCACCAACTACAAGAGCGCGCCGTACAAGTGCGGCGTGTGTTATAGAGGGTTCCTTGTACGGGACAGATATGATGCGCACGTCGTGAGGCATAGCGAGGTGAGTCGTATATATACTCACAAATAGCCGAGATACAGAAACGGCAGGAGAGCACCAACTACAAGAGCGCGCCGTACAAGTGTGGCGTGTGTTATAGAGGGTTCCTTGTACGGGACAGATATGACGCGCACTTCGTGAGGCATAGTGAGGTGAGTCGCATATATATATATATATACTCACAAATAGCCGAGATACAGAAACGGCAGGAGAGTACCAACTACAAGAGCGCGCCGTACAAGTGTGGCGTCTGTTATAGAAGGTTCCTTATACGGGACAGATATGATGCGCACGTCGTGAGGCATAGTGAGGTGAGTCGTATATATATACTCACAAATAGCCGAGATACAGAAACGGCAGGAGAGCACCAACTACAAGAGCGCGCCGTACAAGTGTGGCTTGTGTTATAGAGGGTTCCTTGTACGGGACAGATATGATGCGCACGTCATGAGGCATAGTGAGGTGAGTCTTGTATATATACTCACAAATAGCCGAGATACAGAAACGGCAGGAGAGCACCAACTACAAGAGCGCGCCGTACAAGTGTGGCTTGTGTTATAGAGGGTTCCTTGTACGGGAAAGATATGATGCGCGCGTCGTGATGCATAGTGAGGTGAGTCGTATTTGAGGAAATTGTGATTTTTTTACCTATGTTGACAGTGTATGACCAGTACCAATAAATAAATCTATCTATCTACAGTGACGTGCCACATATTTGAATGAGGTACTGTAAGGTATGGCATGTTTGTGTGAGGTGTGTTACATTTGAGTGAGGCACAGAAGCGTCACACCTTTTTGTGAAGCAATTCACATTTCAGTGAGGCATAGTGAGGTATATATATATACCAGTGCCACCTACTCCAGCTACTTATTGTTTAAAATGTTTATGTAAATGTTCATCACGAATATTTGTTCCTAAGTTATGGATGTTATCTATGTATGTATTTTGTGATGGAGCCTCACCGGGATGGTAGGAATTAAAGGCAGGATCCAGGACGAGTGGGTATTTATTAATTTAAATATAAAGGAACCTGTAACAATACAGGTTACGTGTTAACAGATATGTATAAAAACACTTTCGTAATTTACTTATAGAAGGTTAGAAGTTCCTATAACTTACAATATGTGCCTTGATGATGATATAGATATCTGGAAGGTGTGCAGGGCCACTAAACAAACACTATAGTACCGCACACTTATGCACACAGCACAGCACTTATATAAACGTTTCACTTAATAAAATAATATTATATAGGCTTTAGGCCGTATTTTACGAACTTATGAAGTACAGTCGGTTAGAATAAAATGTGATGTTTATTGATCGACGTATTGGATCGAACTGAAAATAAAAATCATGGAATGGAATTTGGAGAAGGATTTAAATTTGAAAAGGGAATTTAGAATTTGTATGGTGCCAGAAATAGTATGAAGATTGATAGTGTAACGTTTCGTTATACGCACCGTTACATATTTATCTATATAAGTATGTATATCGTCGCCTAGTACCCATAGTTCAAGCTTTGCTTATTAAGTGCTTTCATTCCAGCAATCCGGAGCCTACGAGTGCTTCATATGCAAGAGCCGGCTCAAGAGCGCTCGGGCGCTCCGAAAGCACCTCACAGCGCAACATACAGAAAAATTCAGCTGTAAGGGATGTCCGTTCGTCACCAGAAACAGGTAATTATTACATTGACAGGGGCTCCCTGTCAACTGTCTGTCACTGTCAACTCCAGAGTTAGGTCAAGAAAAGTCTGCATCGATTTTGATTGCCCACGCAGCGCACGTGTTATTTTATACGTCATAATTTCATAGAAGTTTGACGTTTAAAATAACACTTGCACTGCGTGGGCTATCGAAATCGCTGCAGGATTTTCTTGGTCTAACTTTATCTTCTTACTGAATAATAGGGGATATTACTGCAATGTTCTGCCGCCAGAGTGCAGCACTACCGACTGTAGTAAATTCATAGAGTAACTTATACATACTGTGCCTTAAACTGTTTTTTGACAAGTTTTCACAGACAATAAAATATGACAATGATGCATCAATGCGGTTTGTTAACAAGGGCCGGTAAACGCGAAAATCGAAATTAAGTTATCGCTGCCTCTTTATCGCTTGAATATATGCAAGCAGAAACAGGTAAGCAGCTTGAATATACGCAGTTCGCCGCGCGCGCGCCCCGCGTATGAACGTGTTGTGTTTTGCCGAGATTAACGAGTGACTATTGCTAAGTGTATACTATTTATTTAAATATGGTTCGGTGTAAAAAGTGCAAGCTTTTCGTGTCCTTGGACAAAGGTGAAGTAATTAGGTGCAAGGGACCGTGTGAAGGAGTTTTTCACAAACGATGTGTAAATCAAAAGCAATTTCAAATGAGAAATGAGATCTGTGATGGATGCTTCAAAGCCGATGCCAGTCCGAAAGCACAATCGCCAAAGTTGAACATAACTGATGTGAGCAAGGCCAGCGCGGAGACAGTCTTGACGGAGGTGAACAACAAACTCGGGATACTCTATGATTTACAAAAGCAAATCCAAGAATTATCTGACTCTGTAGACTTCTACGCTGAGCAGTATCAGGGCCTGCAAGAGTTTAAGGCAAGTGCCGAAAAAAAGCTGACTGCACTGGAAAACAGAAATATAAACCTACAAAAAGTCAACGAAGCTCTGGAAGCGAGAGTGGCACAGCTCGAGCTGAAAGAAGTGGAGAAGAACGTCGAAGTGGTGGGTCTAGCAGAGAGCAAAGAAGAAAATACGATGAAGATAGCCGAAACAATTGCTAAAAAGCTAGATTTAAACCCCAAAGACATAGAAGTTGCAAAGAGGGTAGGTAGAGAAAAGCAAAATGAATCCAAGCCGCGCCCGATAATTGTATCACTGCGTACAAAGAGTGCCAGGAATGAATGGATTTCTAAGAAAAAAATGCGGTTGACTAATGAGGATATATTGGAGAACGGAGTAAACAATCGACTTTATATAAACGAATCTCTTCCTAAATATATGCGACAGCACAAAAACAACGTTAAAAGATAAATATAAATATATATGGGTGCAAGACCTGCGAATCCTTGTAAAAAAAGACGATAATCTCAAAAAGATTACCCATATTCGATCGGAGGCGGACGTAAACAAACTCAGCTGTGATAACGCCGAGTGAACAATAAAGAACGCGCGGGACCACACTACGTGTTTTCCTTAATGTAATTAAAATTCAACGATCTCAATTTAGATGACAACATAGATTTTAAGCCTTTTACGCGAATAGATGATTGGGTCACTTATATTAAGAATACGTCTGAAAAACTACAAATAATATATTTAAATATAAGATCCTTAAGAAAGAACTTTTCTGAGATTTGTCTTCAAATTAAAGAGTGCGACTACAGTCAAGACATTATCATTTTAAGCGAGATAAATATTAAACAAGCGGAGTTGAGCTTTTACGAGATTCCTGGCTATGAAATGTACAGCTATACCAGAGAAACAAGGAGAGGAGGTGGTGTTCTGATGTATTTTAAAGCGGACCTCAACGTTGAACTTCAAGCAACACAGGTGTATTCTTCGGAAATGTTACATTGCTTAATTACCATGGGAGCTAATAAAATACATGTTATCGCGCTGTACAGGCCTCCCGATACGAACAAGCTATATTTTACAGAGGAATTAAAAAACCTTTTGAAACAAATACCTAGCAACCACAATGTTATATTAATAGGAGACACAAACATAAACTTGTTAGAATCGAATAGCAGTATTGATAACTACAGAAACACCTTGTGTGAATGCGGCCTGCAGAGTGGTATCAACGAGTGCACTAGGGAGGAGGTGGTGGCAGGTGTGCTATCAGCGTCGTGCATCGACCATGTGTGGGTGCGCACACGCATGCGCGCGCGCGTCGAGACACACATACTTAGGTGCAAATTATCAGATCACTACATGATAGGAGCGAACTTAAGTTTCAGTGAACGAAGTGAGTCCTCGGTTTCTAATTTGCGGTGTGTATTGGATAACAAATTAGTGAGGTCAGAGTTAGATAAAATAAACTGGAACGAGTTGTTGTCACTGGACTGTCCGCTGATGTTATATAATTTGATGTGTAGCACTTTTAAAAATATATACGATAAAAGTAAAAAAACTGTAAAGATTGTAAATAGGCGGGAAAATCAACCTTGGATCAACAGTTATCTAAGAATGATGATAGAACGTAGGGATGAGTTATTTAGAAAATGGAAAGCGGCCCCGAAAAATATGTTATTAAGGTTAGATTACACTAGACACCGGAACAGAACAAACAAGTTAATAAATTCAGCTAGAAATAAGTTTCGGAGAGAGGAAATATTTAACTGTAATGGGGATTGTAGAAAGATCTGGGCAGTCATAAACAAGTGGTTAGGTAATAAAAAAGATGATGTTGATACCGTTATAATGAAGTACTTGGGGAAGACGGATTCTGTACGAAATATATGTACGAACTTTGCCAAAACCTTCACAGAAGAAATTGACCGTGTTAAGCACCACTGTGACCACAATTTCTTAAACCGGTCAGCCTATGTAAGGCCAAGTAATGTATCTTTTAGGTTTCAGCTAGTTAATTCGCAGGAAATTGAAAAAATCATAGACCACTTAAACTGTCGGAAAGCTCCGGGGTTAGACGACATTAGAGTTTGTGACCTAAAATATGTGAAAAACAAAATAAGCCCAGTGCTAGCTAAATTTATAAACATGTGTGCCAAACAGGGTGTATACCCAGATTACTTAAAAAAGGCTATTATACGTCCGATTTTCAAACAAGGCAGTCACTGTGACTATTCTAATTATAGGCCTATCGCTATCCTATCCACAATAAATAAGATAACAGAAAAAGTAATAGTAGGCAGACTAAATACCTTCTTAGAAAATAATAACGTCTTATCAGACACACAACATGGATTTAGAAGGTCACACAGTACATCTACTGCTTTAGCGCAATTTGTGGACGATGTAAATGATAAATTGGATAAAAAAATGTATGTAGCTGTATTATATATTGACTTCAAAAAAGCTTTTGACACTTTGGACCACACATTGCTACTCAAAGCTATGCAAGAGTGCGGCATCTGTGGTCCAATTAGTCTGTGGTTTCAGAGCTACTTACATAACCGGTCGCTTCGCACGAAGATAATAGATGAAACGGGAGAAGAAGCCAATATAAAATACGGCGTACCGACTGGGTCAGTGTACGGCCCGGTCGGGTACATCATGCACGTGAACAGCATTAGCAACGTCGTGGAGCACTGCTCCACCTACATGTACGCGGACGACACGTGCCTGGTGTACGCCGACCGGGACGTCGCGCTCATGCGGGACAGGCTGCAGGCAGACTTTAACAACATTCTGAGGTGGGCACACGATAACGGTATTATACTGAATGTAGCAAAGACCAAGTGTATGTTGATAAAGTCTCCGTACCTCAAAATTCCCTGTGAACAATTCGGAATAGTAGGGCACACATATGAATGTTTGCACAATGACATGGTGTCGTGTAAGTGCAGTCGCCTTGAAATGGTCACTAACTATAAGTACTTGGGTTTAAATGTCGATAGTTGTTTTAATTGGAACCTCCATGTGGAGTCGGTGTGTAAAAAGTTAAGGTCTATATTATGCAAATTTATCAATTTAAAACCTATAGTAAATAAGGCGGTTCTATTTACACTGTACCACGCATTAGCAGATTCTGTGATAAGTTATGGATTAGTGGCATACGGTCGCACATTTAAAACTCAACTTGATAAGATCCTTAACTTACAACTTAGACTTGTTAAGATATTAGTAGATAAGAAAACTAAAGAAAAATGTAACAAGCACTATAACCAACTTTTTCAGAGCTGTAACATTTTACCTGTTCACGAAAAACTTAAATATCTGTTAGCTGTCGAACAGTATATGTGTCCTAAATTTAAGATAGTAAAAATATACAACAGAAGTCTAAGAGAATCTACACGAAAACGATATGTCGAGCCACAAGCCTCCAATTATTACGGCCGAAGAACAAGGCAGTACCTAATACCGCGTATTTTTAATGTCATACCCCCCGAGCAAAATATTTCAACAAAAACAATATTTAAGAAAAAAATTAGAAGTCTGTTATTAAATAGTTACGCTAATGCAAGTTAGTCATATTTAGTTTAGTAATTAGCATAGTATTAAGCATGAAGGTATAAACATTTAGGTATAATTGGGTGTATTTCATTCGCCAACAAACTGTTTCGCAGTTTGGCGAAGTTTTGTAATAGTTTTAAGTGTTTTTTGTTTATTAGCAATAAATTAAAAAAAAAAAAAAAAGAGTGATAGAGAGATTAGATAACGAAATTTCGATTTTCTTGTTTCGCGGTAGACCCCCAGATTGTGACAGATAGTGGTAGTGGCGCGACCTACGCAGAGTTTCGCGTAATATTCCCTATTGAATAAAATATTTTACGAATGTTATCAAATCAAGCATATTTTCGCGTCTTCAGTGCAAAATCATTAAGGCTCCATATAAAGATGGATTGGTTAATGACGTCACAGAATGTGTTCTCATACTAACTTCATGACAACGAATTGTCGTGTGTATACTCGTTTCTTTAAGATTCTGTGCGGAAAGAGAAGA
Organism: Cydia splendana; assembly: GCF_910591565.1. NCBI lineage: Eukaryota > Metazoa > Arthropoda > Insecta > Lepidoptera > Tortricidae > Cydia > Cydia splendana. The sequence goes on from NC_085983.1 coordinate 5,569,477, forward strand.
GTCGTGGAATGTATGGGCACAAAATAAATAATAGTACTACCGTGCAGAAAGGACACTTCCTACAAAATCGAAATAAATGTATGGCACTATCCCTTTCGGCTATTTAGGGCTGTCAAAATTCAAGCCATTATCTTATCTGTGGTCGTGCACGCACGTCAGAATCAGTGTGGTACCGCACCGACTGGACCGAACCATTTGCTGCGTCCTGCAACACCGTCGACGCTGCTGTATGTGTCCCGTCTACATTACCTTACGAAGGTCGATGACATCGTAAAGTATGTGAAAACGAAGACCGGATTCATCCTGAGGGTCGCGAAGTTGGAATCTCGACACAATGCGAATTTTAATTCGTTTGTGGTGAGCGTTCCGACTGACCATCTAGCGACCTTCACCAAGGAGGAGTTTTGGCCGAAGGGTGTCAAGTTTCGGCGGTTCCGCGGCCGGCTCCCTGACACTGCGGGGTTGCGTAATGCATCGCAGCCATAATGTGATATGTAGTGTTTAGTTTTTTAAAGTTTAGTTATAAAATATATTTTTATATAATATGTATGCTAGTTTTAAGGTATTTATGTATGGGCCATTAGTTGCCTGAAATAAAGATTTTCATTTTCATTTTCATTTTTTTTCAAAGGGACGTCAAGTTGTGTCAACCCTAATAATTGCTCGGAGTAATGCCGAGCCGAACGGAGCCGAGTTTAGCCGAAGTCAGGAGTGTCCCCCCACTGGTATGGGACCCAATACATTCCACGACTCTTCTCTTTCCGAACAGACTCTAAGCAGAACCTATTCACATATATGATTCGTTTTATTTCCAGGGGTGTCGCCCGAGAGCACGAGAAGTGGCATGCCGGCACTAAGTACCAGTGCCCGCACTGTCCGAGCGAATTCGAGTGAGTGATTCTCTCCAGTATCATTCTCGCAGTTCCTAAGAGCGTTTTCACACTGTCCTATCCGATATCGGATACGACTAGGTTACAGTTAACTGTAAAAATATGGGTGTAGCCAACTTATTCAAAAATATGTCCCATAGTTCTTAATTCGCTGGCATAAGAGCTATGGGACATATTTTTGAGATGATTTGTGCACCCATATTTTTACAGTTGACTGTACAAAGTAAAAAAATTAAAACTCCTTTTTATTTTATTTATTGATGGAATTAAATTAATATTACCATGACCGAACGACACGGTTTAACCTTTTGAACGCCACAGACGGCAATTGACGTCAACGCAAAATCGTGACAACGACGCCAAAGACGGCATTTGACGTCGATCGTTTTTTGATGAAAATCTACTGAAAAATACCCCACTTTTAGGTTGGCATTCACAAAACTAAATTTTACCCCCGTGGCGTCAGTGGCACGGCAAATGGATACGCCGTTTGGCATTCAAAAGGTTAAAAACGATAAAATTAATAATTTGTATCTCTTCTTCCGTACCGGAAGGCGCAGCGTGGGTAGACCCCCACAAGGTGGACTGACGACCTGGTAAAGGTCGCGCTGGGTGCGGGTGGCGCAGGACCGGTCATTGTGGCACTCTTTGGGGGAGGCCTATGTCCAGCAGCGGATGTCCTCTGGCTGATATGATGATGATGATCTCTTCTTCCAGTAAACTGACGACATACATGGGCCACATAAGAATAAAGCATGTGTCCGACTTCGTGTGCGAGCTGTGCGGGTACACATTCGTCAGCAAAAAGGGCATCGACGTTCACAAGAAGAAGAAACACCGGCTGCAGGACAAGACGGTCGGTTTGTTTCACAGACTACACAGACACAGCATTATGAAGCGTTTACAAAGAGCACGAGGTCACCACACATATGTACAATACTACGAATCTAACAGCACAATAGAGTTGTATTCTACGTTATTTTATACTATAATAATCCAAGAACACCCCTAAAGCTTAAAAATTATAAATATTTTAAAATTACTCGAGGGTAATTGCTAATTGTGGGTGCAACTGAAATAAGCGGTCGCGCTGCCATACTAAATTTGTACGGGAGAGCATATGTGTGGTGACCTCAATTGACTTATGTGCTCCGTCTAGTAGTTGAGGTGGTCTCTGGTTTGTTTACACAATTAGAGCACACTACAGATGTAGTGCATAATTGTTTTCCTTCGTATTTTCTCGAAAACGTTCGTATTTGTCATGCTACTTCAGTCAACGTCAGTACTTTTTGTACCGAGATTGACTGAAATAGCAAGACACGTTCATGCGTTTCCGTGAAAATACGATGGAAAATAATTATGCACTACCTAAATCTGTAGCGTCTTTTGAGCGCGCAGTTGCCCCGATGTTGCATCGACCAGCAGCCATTGAGTTGACTATACTTCGTTTTTTTTAGCATTAGAAAGAACTTGAAAGAAGGTAAGCGATCTTGACATGACTTTTAATTGAAAAACGCTTTTTAAAAATCAATAACTATTACTTTTGAAAGCAGAAGAATATAAATGATCGTATTAGATTCATAATTGTTACATATTTGCCGTAACTTATTTTTAGAATGTGTTTTTCAATCAAGATTGACACATCAAGATTGTTTACCTTATTTCTAATGCTAAAAAAATTGAACTTTAGACGCCGACGCTCGGGACTGTCAAAAAGTCACTTTCTGTGCTGTACAACGGTATTTTTTTCAACTGTCAAACTCGGGGGCACGATTTTTTCACATCTTATTTTATTAAATCTTTGATAATTAAGTGCCTCCTCTAAACGCCGTCCTTGTAAAATGAATTCAGTTCCATGAAATACGAATACGATTTTTAAAACTTAAAGTTTATGAAACTAACTATTATGAAATATCGTGGTCACGGCACCAAACTGTAAAAAAATCAAAATCATCTACTGAAAGGTTAGCTGGATGAGATCCCTTATAGATATAAGTTTGCCTTTGTACAGTCGCCGTCAGATATATCGGAGCGCCCAAGGTGTTCACAAATATCTGAACACGCCTCTATTGTCAAGGCGTTAGAGTGTTCGTGTTCAGATATTTTTGATCACCACGGCCGCTCCGATATATTGTATACAATAAAGGGACTACTAACACAGAATAAATAATAGTACTATGTACAGAAGACTCACTTTCTAACAAAACGCGTCTGTTACGATCAGCACAGATATGGCCGCTAGGTGGCGACAGTGCCACGCGCGGCTTATGGCTAGCCACCAAAATTGGTGTGGAACGGATGTACTTGTAGCTACCTGTAGCAAAGCGAGGAAATCGCGGAGTGAGCCACGCCTGCTACTACTAAAATCTACTTTGATTGCAGGTGGACTTAGAAGGCCCGTACTGTGAGACGTGCGAAGTACGTTTCGTGTCGGAGGAGGCCCACGCGCGACATCTCAAGCTGTCGTCGCGGCATAGCAGCGATAGCGACCCGTAAGTCTCCACACATAAGCTCCATACATCTTCTGTGTATTTCTGTTGTTGTATGGAATCTAGAAGAATACTAATAAATTTAAAATTAAAAAAAAAAACCTTCCCTAATCACAAGATTTTAAACAATAGGGTATTTAAATGTATTTAAAATAATATAATTTCACACCATGCATGAAATAAAGCCGATAATTAATAGAGAAACATAGACAGAAGTTATTTTTAAACACAATATCTATTTAATAAATCGGATAGAAATATAAATAGTAGATGAGTTGACCGTCACGTCACTGTAATGTTTCATATACTTAAATTACATATTAGCAAATCGTTTTGACAGTTCTAAAAAAGAAACTGATTTGACTAGTAGGAAAATACCCTATTGTATGCCGAAAATGCCTTACATCATTTTGGCAAAGCACTGATGCCCTTCAAATTGCTGGATCGATTTTTATCAAACATAGCTAAGAACCACAGCAAGAAAACTCGCTTTCACGTTAAAAAAACTACATTGAAATCGGTCCATCCGTTTGAGAGCCACGACGCCACAGACAGACATTCTGGTCAAACGTATAACACTTTTTGCATTGGGGTATGAAGCTAAAATTAACCCAAACTTGTAATCTTACAGCAATCGCATCCGGAACGACTCACAAAGCATCAACGCGGAGAAGAACGGTCGAGTGATGCGGAGAGTTGAAAGGAGACCCGTCATACACGCGCGCGACGGAGAGAGACAGGACACCGCCGGACCCGTCACTTGCGAACAGGTACTGTGCCCTTGTGTGACACTTGTATTGTGGCATGAGAGGCTAGGACACACTTGTCACAGGAAACGTTGACTCACAAAGGATCAACGCGGAGAAGAACGGTCGAGTGATGCGGAGAGTTGAAAGGAAACCCGTCATACACGCGCGCGACGGAGAGAGACAGGACACCGCCGGACCCGTCACTTGCGAACAGGTACTGTGCCCTTGGGCCTTGTGTGACACTTGTATTGTGGCATGAGAGGCTAGGACACACTTGTCACAGGAAACGTTGACTCACGAAGGATCAACGCGGAGAAGAACGGTCGGGTGAAGCGGAGAGTTGAACGGAGACCCGTCATACACGCGCGCGACGGAGAGAGACAAGACATCGCCGGACCCGTCACTTGCGAACAGGTACTGTGCCCTTGTGTGGCACTTGTATTGTGGCATGAGAGGCTAGGACACACTTGTCATAGGAAACGTTGACTCACGAAGGATCAACGCGGAGAAGAACGGTCGGGTGGTGCGGAGAGTTGAAAGGAGACCCGTCATACACGCGCGCGACGGAGAGAGACAGGACACCGCTGGACCCGTCACTTGCGAACAGGTACTGTGCACTTGTATTGTGGCATGAGAGGCTAGGACGCACTTGTTACAGGAAACGTTGACTTACGAAGAATCAACGCGGAGAAGAACGGTCGGGTGGTGCGGAGAGTTGAAAGGAGACCCGTCATACACGCGCGCGACGGAGAGAGACAGGACACCGCTGGACCCGTCACTTGCGAACAGGTACTGTAGTACTGTACCCTTGTGTGACACTTGTATTGTGGCATGAGAGGCTAGGACACTCTTGTCACAGGAAATGTTGACTCACGAAGGATCAACGCGGAGAAGAACGATCGGGTGATGCGGAGAGTTAAAAGGAGACCCGTCATACACTCGCGCGACGGAGAGAGACAGGACACCGCCGGACCCGTCACTTGCGAACAGGTAATTAATAATATTTCGTACACAATGGCCACTCACCTTGCCCCGAATGTAATACCCTAGGCGACAGATTGACTGAAGATTGACAGAATCTCAGAATTCATAAGTTTCGTAACGCGAAAGTAAAAGTTCGAAATGCCGGTGTATTGTGTCAGTAAATATTTTTTTCTTGTACCACGTCACGTTGCCATTGTTAGCTGCCTAGATGGTTACGCCAAAATATTATGAACTGACTGCCCCAAGCAACATAAATAAAAAAAATACCTTAAGCAAACATTGATATATTTATGTATTTATTTAATCGTATGGCGCATATACATAAACATTTTTACAATAGATAGCTACATAACTATATAACATTGATATATTTAAAACTTCGAGCACACGGAAGGGAGTCGGCATTCGCACCATTTCCCCTCTGCCGAGGTACAAGATCAACTGTGCATGCACACAACTAGCGCGGTACGTGTTGTGACTTATCCGTACACAATAAAGAGATCGAGGTGTGCAAGATTTGTCTTTGACAAGTGTTTGTGTCGTCATTACAGAGTGGATTGTGTATGTAGTGAGTGAGAAGTGCGACTGTGTGCACGTTCCCCCCGCAAAAAATGACAGAACGATTAGTACGGTAAGATATTGCTTGGGCTCCTTGCTTCCGACGTTTCTGAAGCCGGTGCTGCTGAAGATTTAAAACGATTTGCGTATTTTCTAATATATCCGCCCTGTGTCTGTACTACCATCAATAAGTCTTTGGTATATATTTAACTTATCTATGGGCGGGTTTTACTAAATTAACTCCCAACTTTTTTCCAGTGTGGCATCCAACTGCGTGACCTACGCTTGTACGCGCAACACTTCCGGCGCGCGCACCCGGACAAGAATCGAACCAAGTACCCCGCGATGAAAACACCGTGCATGTGCGAGCAGTGCGGACGCATCTTCCAGGTAACGACTGATTTAGACGGCGCGCGAACTCGCATGCGATTTTAGCTACATTGCGGACTGTTGGTTACGTCCAATTCAACCTACCGATCAAAAACCTCAATGTAATGAAACTTGCATACGAGTTCTCGCATCGTCTAAATCAGCCCTAAAAGTTCTTTCCCGCCATACCCTGGTTGCAGGGGTTTAAGATTTTTCATGCATTTTGTATTTAAGTCCCATGAACGAGATCTATGGGACTTGATATAGGCATAGAGTAATATAAGTAAAGAAAAGGTGGTAACTCCATACATCAGTTTTCTTACCAAAACGAGAGTTATTTCGTAGTCTTCATCTAACGTCAAGTAGTGGGACTATCAGTACGCGTTTTTGTTTTATCTGCGAATTTTTAATATATACCACTAGTTCACTACACCTTATAAATCAAAGTCCCCCGCCGCGTCGGTCTGTTTGTATGTTTGCGATAAATTCAAAAACGACTGAACGGATTTTCATGTAGTTTTCACCTATCAATAGAGTGATTCTTGAGAAAGGTTTAGGTGTATAATTTGTTAAAGTTTTGTGTAACCCGTGCGAAGCCGGAGCGGGTCACTAGTAATATCTAATATATAATTCTTAGTCTATTATCGTTACTTTAAAGTTGGGGAATTTCCTAATGCCACGCATAGCAACTTTTTTTGCCGTGATTGTCCAAATTTATAAAAATCCACCCTGTATGTTTTCAGAGTATGGCCCTCCTAAAAGACCACATGTGGGTGCACACCGGCGAGAAGCGTTTCAAGTGCGACCGCTGCGAGAAGAGCTTCACCCAGAAGACGAATCTGGTGTTCCACATGAGGGTGCACAGCGCCACGCGACCCAGCTACGAGTGTCCCCTGTGCGGGAAGCACTTTGCCTTCTTCAATAACAGGCGGAGGCATATGTTTGTGAGTATTTGTCACCAGGACATCCTGCTTTGTCACAAAAACATCCCGTATATGTCACCAAAACATCCTGCATTTCATACTAAAACACCTTGTGTATATCACTAAAACACCCTGTATAATTATGTCATTCAGACGTCCTGTATGTATCACCAAAACACTCTGCATATGTCACCTAAATACCCTGCATATGTCACCAAAACACCCTGCATATGTCAGCAATACATCCTGTATACGAGTATGTTACCAAACCCGCTGCATATGTCACCAATATACCCTGTGTCTGTCACCAAAGCTCTCTGTTTATGTCACCAATACACCCTGCGATGGCATCATGCTTCCATTTTTATCGCCTGTCACTATGCCTGTCACTTTTGCACTTACATACTTGTTAGAACGTGACAGGCATGGTGACAGGTGATAAAAATGCGACCGTGCTACGGCCGCTGCATATGTCACCAATACACTCTGTATACGAGTATGTTACCAAAACCCCGTGCATATGTCACCAATACAGCCTGCATATGTCAACAAAACCCCCTTGAAAAAGTACTATTAAAGCTCACAGAGTCACTAGACTTGCACTAGACTTACTAGTAAATATAGTCTGTTAAGCCGTGTCCCTCAGTAGAAAAAAGCGGTAAATTTAAATAATGTAGGCGTGAAGGATTGTCGTCCCATAGAAAATTTGAATTTCGCGCCTTTTCTACTGACAAGTTGTTTTACCAGCTATATAAATATTTTTGTCCGCAGATTCACACCGGCCTAAAACCATTCAAGTGCGAAACATGCGGCAAATGCTTCACCACCGCCGGCGAGCAGCGTGCGCATGTTGAACACGTGCACATGAAGAAACCGTGGCCGAAACGGCAGAGGCACAGGGAGGCTGAGCCCGCGCCGTGGCAGAAATGTCTGGACCCTATGGAAGACTAGATTTTTCTTAGATCTAGTTAAACAAGCCTTAATTGGTAGAAAGTGGCTTTGAAATTAAATATCCTGGTCACGGCACCAAAATGTAAAATTACCTTTTTATACAATTTACAATGATGTCAATGATACTCTTCCCGGTAGTTGGGCTAAGTGAGTTTGAATTCACGCTCAGAGTAATTCAAAATTCGACTTCACTAGTCTCATTTGCATTTTATTAAAAAAAGAGTTATGACGAATACCATACAACCGCGAAGCATGCTGGGGACACTGAACCCGCAACAAGTGTATTTAATATTGAAATGATTGAAGAATTAATCTTTTATCGATAATCTTGATGAAACCGATAGAGACACTAGATGCTTTTATTAAATCCTTAAATTGTACCACGACGGTGACAAACAACATACGGCCTACGGCCTACCCTATCCCTATGGTAAGTGGTCATCATAATCTATGGAGTTTGAAGATTCAATGGTATCTTGTGTATATGTAGGTATATGAATATTCATTCAGGATATTCATTTACTATTTCATCACAATTTTATTTAATTAAATGAGTGCTGAGTGTGAAATTAAATATGAATATTATAGGTACGAATATGAATAATGGTGTATTGTAAATATTAATATGATACCTATAGTTTTAATTATGAATTATTTAAATTACTCATTATTGTATATCTCAAATTGAATCATCACAATTTATTTAGATGGTATACTAATGAAAGGAGAATGAAAGCAAGTTAGAAATTGCATTTTCACCTCAGCAGCTCGAACAAGGGTATTTTGCTTCTTAAAAATAGTGAGCAAAATGCGATTTTGCTCACTGAGTCATTTTGTCTCACTCAGTGAGCAAAATCGCATTTTGCTCACTGAGCGTGTTTCACTCAGTGAGCAAAATGCGATTTTGCTCACTGAGTGAGACAAAATGACATTCAAGTGACCTTTATAGTCAAATGTCATTTCAACATGCGGGGTCTAATACAAGTTCGATATACTTGGGTTCTATTATCTCTGTCCCTCTAGGTATGTTCTCACTGCTTAGGGTGAAAAATTTTGTGTACTACACGAGATCAAAGTTATTTACATCTCGTGTGCTTTTGAATCCCTTACTACGCTCAAGATTCTAAATTAGATTCACTCGCTACGCTCGTGAATCTATTATAGAATCTTTCGCTTGCACGGGACTCAAAATAAGCACTCGAAGAAATATCAAACTTTGATCTCTTGTTGTACAAATAACTATTATAAATTACCTTATCTAACAAAGAGTTATTGATTGTAAAAATAAACGGTAAAGAAGAAAAAAATCATGCATCGACTCAAGTAACGGCGTCATGTTTTATGGTTACTGTGTTTTTCACTATCAGAGTTACGGGACACTCATACCATGGAGTAATATAAGTAAAGAAAGAGTGGTAACTCCATAGTCACACTCACATGTTTGACTAATCAAAGCATAGATGGCATTACTATACACTCATGAAAAACAATATTGATTTATTCGCCAAATAAATGACCTAATTCGTAATATTTATACATTTGAAACTTAATCGTACAAAATGATCACTCTATAACACCTAAAATTGGAAAATCATTTAAGGCAATTTTTTACGGAAAAATCAGCTTTCAAATCCGTAGCAAGAATTTTTCTTAAGCTTTACTATGAATTGAGTAACTCTTTGTTATTTTGTGAACAAATTAATAAATATCATTAGGATTTGTCGCCTATTAGTCATAATATTGTGTGTAGCAGCTAGATGTATGAAATTCTGTAGTATTTTATATATTAACTGAATACAATACAATACATAAATTAATTGTGATGTTTTTGTATTCACCTCGTTTATTCCCAACCCATTATTTATCAGTCTCGATATTAGGTCAAACTATTAACATATAGGCCCCGTGAATGACTATAGGGGGCAGCATAGGAGCCGTCAGATTTTTGGCGCGAGGCGTAAATGTGTCGTTTATGCTTCCTATGTAGCCCACAAGATGGCAGAACATACTATGCACAAGGAAACGTACCGACGAGAACGGTAGATGGTAGCACTTGCTTCGGCAATATACATGTGCACATATGTTTCCGATTCAGGCCACAAGATGGCAGAACCTCCAACGCGCACGGTCCCTATACGTATAGATTACGTTGATTATGAAAATGAAAAATGAAAAAAGTTTATTGTATAGAATTAAACATACAGGCCTTTTGTTGCGCAGTTTCGAAAGCTTTATGATATTAGATTAGATTGGGCCTATTTTAGATTTAAGCTAGTTATTAATTTCGTTTAGTAGTGCCACTGTATATATATTGTATGTAAATAAATGATTTCGAAAAAACATACAGTAAATCACGTCCCTGTGTCTTGATCTAGGAAACCCTGTGTTACAGGACCCAGTTTCGTTACTTATACTAGTTTCTTAATCTATATACCTATTGGTAGGTACAAATTGTACAGAGAGTTACACTGAAACTTACAGATAGCTATGCCTCTTTTAACATGTAGGTATATTGTTTTTATTTGTGAACTGCGTGTGTACGAGTGTTTGTTAATTATATGTATATAATGTGTGTGTGTGTGTTAGTGTGTAAAAGTGCATACTATAATATTTATGATAAGGGAGTATTATTTCAATGTTATTATTATAAAATGTACGAGTATATCTATCTAAGTATTGTAAATATTTAGTTAATTATTCTATTTTAAGACGTTTAGGAGTTCAGTGTCGTGGTAATCTAGTTGGGTAAGGATCTCCTAGTGAGTATTATATTCTTTGGTAAGGATTATTCACAATGGATTGTTAGATTAAGCAGTGAATATGTAAATTTCAACTCTATATACATGCAAATTTAAAATCTATTTTGAAATTTCCCGCTGTTTAGCAAAGGCTGCAATACATATATAGAAATATACCCGTTTTAAAAGCTAGCTTAAACAGTCTCAAACGTTAGTAACGTTACTGTCAAATTGACACTGACAGTACTGCTGTGGTCAATCAAAGTATGTTTATTTATGTATTTGTATTCCAAATGGTTCGAGAAAATTAATTATAAATAAATGCAACATGTAAAATAACTTACATTATTAAGACGAACACACTTTTAAGGAGTAGAAGCACCTATATCTTACAATTCTTTAAGTCCAGTCTTGAGCGACATTTCATTTTCTGCAACTATAGTCTACTACATAACAATGCGAGTAAGTATACATTTTTAGTCTTTTATGGACTACTTTAGCTTCTTTTGCACTAATTGCTTCGTTATCATCATCTGACGCCTTAGCCTGGTCAAGCAAATCTCTCCAGTCCAATCTATTTGTGGCTTTTCTTCTCCAACTTTTCACTCCTAATGTCCTAGTATACCCCGTCCAACCATCTGAGCTTAGGCTTACCTTTACCTCTGCGACCGTCCAGTCGGCCTTCCAGTCGGCCTTCTAGAAGGCGTTTGGGTACTCTTACGTTTCGTACGTAACGTAAGCTCAAAAGAATTACATTTTTGCTCTTTAATTACAGGTCTGCAGGGCTTGTCTGACAACCGATTCAAAATTGTATAACATGGACGATTATAACTTAAAAACGCCTTATGAAGCACTAACAAATATTAATGTAAGTATAATATTATATGTGATGTGATGACTCGGTGAACTTCGTTTACCATTTGGCATTTTATAAATAATTTCTTCCCAAATGCAGAGCATTATGTGCTAAGTTTTTTTTACCTTTGTTTTGCTAGCATTTTTTCTAGATAAAAGATACCTGTAATGTATCCATACATAAATATGCATGGCGAGCCGCCTGCTGTCAGCAGTCTGTGGGTAGATCACACAGGCGGTGGATGTATCACACCTGGACGTAACTAAATATTGTGTTTTACTAAGCAAGCCCCCTCATGGTAACAGTGGACGTTACAATACCTATTAATTAAAAAAAGAATGATTTACAGTTGCCAGTAGATGGCTCACCCCACTGGCTGTGCTGGGAGTGTGCCTTCAGGCTGCTGGCATGTGCTCGCTTCCAGCAGAAGGCTCTGCACAGCCAATCTCTGCTGGCTACCCTTCATAACCAATATGTAAGTTTTCTGTAGAATAAATAATAGTACTACCGTACAGAAAGGACACTTCCTACTAAACCGAAGTTTGACAGCAATTCAGGGACGAATCATGCTGTCCCTTTCTGACGTATTTCACTATCCCTATTGGCTATTTAGGGTTGTCAAAATTCAAGTCATTGTGTTATCTGTGGTTGTGCATGCAAAGGGAAGTCAAGTTGTGTCAACCCTAATAATTGCTCGGAGCAATGCTGAGCCAAGCGGAGCCGAGAATGCCTGGAGGCAGGACTGTCTCCCCACTCGCTATACTACTAAACTTGTAACCATGTAAAATATTAATAGAAAATATTTGTATATAAGTATAAATACATGTAGTTAATAATTGTTATCGACAATTTAACATCACCCTAGTTGTCAAGTTATGTAATGTTAGTTAATGTAATGTACTGGTACCTATTAATTCATTTACCCATAAGTTTACCGCATGTTAAATATTGTTCACAGATACAAGACACTTATATAAGTTGTGGTTACCTATAATTAGATAAGCATCAGTCATGATTGTTATATAGATTTAAGAGCATGTAAGATGTATTATCTGTTGGTAATCCTAAATAAAGAAAAAAAAATGTATTATCAGTTACGTGGAACCTTTTGTATAAAGTAAGAAGGATATTTTACTATTCTTTTGAAATGGGGCTTAGTTTGATTCAGATGCTTTCAGATGTTTCTTGACTTTCTCCAATGTCAGTCTCACTCTCTCATTAAAGCAAAATGTGAGACGCAATACACATAGGACAAAGAAATTGGATAGGTGGAATACCACCTTAGTTAGTGGGGTCAAATCTTGAAAGCTAAATTGACCCGCTTCCCGATTTCCGATTTAGTTAAAATTTTGCATACATACGTAAATAGGCTGACAATGTAATATTATGATGATATGGAGCTGATCTGATGATGGAGACAGGAGATGGCCATGGGAACTATGACGTTATCTATGAAAAGGGACCTTACGCTTAAGCCATTATTAACGATGCTCCGATATAAATACAATACCGCGCGAAGTGGTCATAGATAATGCCCCATATAAATAGAAGGCAAGTAAATTTTGAAACACAGTATAATCAAATTTATCATTTCAGGATTACATGCAGCAACTGCAAACCATAGACCGACAGAAATACAACCTCACATCCACCTTAGTGTGCAAACGTATAAACCAGAATGATTTAAACTTACATGAATCGGAAGGAATATATGAACTTGTGCAAGAACCCATACAAGAAGTAAATATAAATGAAGTTACAAGCGATAATGAGCTGCATAGTGTACAATTTGATTTAGGTGCGTATTTTAATATAATTATGTTATGATATACAGAAATGTATAATTGCATTGGCTGGACTAACTTTCAAAGTGGAATAATTTTGGAAATAGCAAATAGGTATGCATAAAATGAGAAGAACTACATACTTTAGCAACACCCTACTGCAGCGCTTACCGAGATATCTTGTTTACTGCCGCTACAGAAGGAAATGCTTCTAATTTGGCATTTTTAAAATTACCTCACTTTCGAAGTTATTTTAATTGCAGCCTATATACGTCCCACTGCTGGGCACAGCCCTCCTCTCATATGCGAGAGGGCTAGGGCTCAATAGTCCCCATAATGGCCCAATACGGGTTGAGGACTTCACATACACCTTATAACTTTTTTCGCTTTCCTCTCTTCGCTGGTTTCTTCACAACGTTTTCCTTCACCGAAAATATAACGCGTACATAAGTTCCGAAAAACAGTACATCAGTAGCCAGAAATCGAACGTACGACCTCAGGATTAGAAAGTTATTTTATTAATTATTTATTTTAGATCCAGAAACATCCAGCGATCAAGTTCTAGCTAAACAGAAAAAGCAAAAAAAGAGTAAAAAGAAGAAAAAAGAACCTAAAATAGACAGAAGAAGGAAACCAGCGAGTGAAGTGTTGAATGAAGCCTTATTTAGCATTACTGACTTGACTTTTGAGGAGCAGAGAGAGGTGATAATGAGAAGGAAAGAGACAGCGAATTATAAGAATTCTGTTTTTAAATGTGAAGATTGTTTTAAGGGGTTTTTGGATGAGGACGCTTATAATAGTCATATTATTCGGCATACAGCTGTAAGTAGCACACTAATTCCTTATCGTTTTATTACTTACTAGCGTACCGGAGAACGTAACTTACTTTCTATGCATCTCGCTCGTACTCGCTTATTAGTGCGAGCGAGATGTATAGAAAGTAAATTACATAGACGTTAGCGCATATCCTGGAAGGCAGAATTGAAAAGACAAGAGAAGAAGGGAGACCTAAAATCACTTATCTCAGCCAAATAAAACATAATGCGTCGTATGAGGAAATTAAAAGACTGGCACAAGAAAGAGATGATTGGCGATTACTCCACCGACAAGAGCAAAGCTTTTAAGTTATGATGATGATGATGATGATAGCCCGTATGTCACTTTTGACAAATGGTACGGGTAATATAGTATTCTTTATTATCATTAGATCGTTCTGTTGCAGCAAAGCGGCACATTCGTATGCGAAGTGTGCAAAACGCACTTCAAAATGCAACATGCGCTGCGCAACCACGCCGCCTCGCATGTACAACAGTTTAGCTGCAAGTGCTGCCCTTATGTTACTACTAGGAGGTGAGTTAAGTATTGCCATAGAGTAATATAAGTAAGTCGTTCGTAGTCGACATCTAGCGTCAAGTAGCTGCATATGTGTCGCTTAACTTCAAACTCGGGTAAATCCATTCGACCCTCTCAGCAAATATCTACCCTATTACCTTTTCTTAATACCAAAATCGCATAATCTGACGGATGGATTTACCCGAGTTCGAAGTTAAGCGACTCATATATTAGTACTGCTAGTCGACAACAGATGTCGCGGGGAACAAAAACTTTAAGGTGGTTCGATTTTCATACAAAATTCAATCCCTATTCATTAAGTAACTACACACTATTAGTACATAAATATTTCCGCATTTATCTACTTTCGAATATTCGTTTGCGCGAAATTAATAGGAAAACAATGTTTCATACAGAAATCATGCAAGAATCATAGTTAACTTTTCATCAATTTTACGTATGTGTGTGTCACAAATGTCGTGTACAGATACATTTGCGACGTTGCCATACCATTTCCGACGTTGCCGGGCTGACCACGGCGCGAATTTGGAGTGCCGTCATGTTTAGTGCAATTTTGTTGACAGGTACTTAATTGACCGAAGCGAGAATAAGTACCCGAAGTTCGTCAGCTTAGCTAAGAACTATCATGGTGTGTTTTGTAAACAGTCGCTTTTTTGCTTATAAACGGAAGGTTCCCGGTTCGATCCCCAGCTGGGACATAACTTTTTGTATTTTTTTTACACCTAAATTTCGTATTGTTTTTTTTATTTATTATGGGGATTAAGTATGGGCTAAGTGTATTCGTTTATTTTTTACAAAGATAATTAGAAATTATAGTCTACCTAATCTCTTGGATTTTTACAATCAGGACATCCTCACTGCAATAAAAAAGAAATGTATAAAATTTCCTGTGGTTGAAAATAATGGAATTATTACTAGTTACTACCCGGTAAGTAAATTATAACTTTATTAGAATCCATAATATATTGTTGCATCATCTTTCTTCCTATTACCTACCTACATTAGACATTTTTTTGACGTAGCGGAAACTAAAACTTCTATACAAATATTTGGGACATAGTTTTTAGGGTTCCGTACCCAAAAGGTAAAACGGGACCCTATTACTAAGACTTCGCTGTCCGTCCGTCCGTCCGTCTGTCTGTCACCAGGCTGTATCTCACGAACCGTGATAGCTAGACAGTTGAAATCTTCACAGATGATGTATTTCTGTTGCCGATATAACAACAAATACTAAAAACAGAATAAAATAAAGATTTAAATGGGGCTCCCATACAACAAACGTGATTTTTGACCAAAGTTAAGCAACGTCGGGCGTGGTCAGTACTTGGATGGGTGACCGTTTTTTTTTGCATTTTTTTTCCGTTTTTTTTTTCATTATGGTACGGAACCCTTCGTGCGCGAGTCCGACTCGCACTTGCCCGGTTTTTATATTAGCATCAGGATTCAACAAGAATATGCTAGTGATTCTGAGTTGGAAGAACCCAAAAAGATCATAATCTATGAAAATCAGGTATTGAATATATTTTTTGAAAACGTTGATAAAATAATTTATTGATAATACTTGATAATACTGAATATCTGGGGGAAGCGCTGGTGGTCTAGCGGAAAGCGCGTGTGACTTGCAATCCGGAGGTCGCGGGTTCTAACCCCGGCTCGTTCGGAACTTTTGTACGAAATATCATTTGATACCTATTTACGGGAACCTATTTATATACCGATATCTATTTTTCGGTGAAAGAAAACAATGTGAGGAAACCGGACTAATCCCAATAAGTTTACTCTCTGGGTTGGAAGGTCAGGGCAGTCGCTTTCGTAAAAACTAGTGCCCATGCCAATTCTGGGATTAGTTGCCAAGCGGACCCCACGCGACGAAGAAGAAATTGAATATCTGGGAGACCGACCAAAGCTTAGAAAACATATAAAAACTCAAAAATGCGCGTTTTCTCACAGATGAGACCTAGCTAAGAGATCCAACCCTTTATAACAAATTTCATTGAAATCGTTAGAGCCGTTTCTGATATCATCCAAATATATAAATAAAAATATATATATAATAATGGCTCGTTTAAAGGTAAGATAACACAAAAAGACAAAAAGAAATTACCTACTCGCACCAGTCTTGAACCCCAATCCTCTTGCACGTATTTCCACGAACATACCGCAACGCCATTGCAGCATACTTACGTTGTGTGAAATTGTCTACTACAAGGATCACGAAAACACTGTTCGCATGTGTGAGTAATAGTAGGAAAAAGCGTGACAGCAACACTCCGTCGACGTAAAAGGGTGGTTTTTGCACAAGGAAGTATTCAATGTTTATTTTAATAGTTCAATATTTAGTTAAAGAGTGCGCTAAACATACTTTTAAGTATACAAATACCAAGACCTATTCCACAAAAAAAATAAACGTGTAATTTTGCGAGAGTGGCGCCATCTAGCGAGAGTTAAGCTTTGAGTAACCTAGTCGAACCACCTTATAATGCTCAACAATTTTCAGCTAATATTATAACCGGATTACTCGAAACTCTATTTTCAACTCCTCCTGCTTTTATTATTAGTTGTCAATTGTTTTAGCAGTACATTTTTCGTCAGTAGCGACACTTGTGCCATCTGGTGTCAAGTAGCGATACCTACTGATAGTTCCACTACTCGACGTTAGATGTCGACTACGAAATAACGCGCGATTTAGTAAGAAAACTGATGTATGGATTTACCACTCTTTCTTTACTTATATTACTCTATGAAGTCTATTATATCACCATCGCACTGTAGGACTGTAGGTACCTACAGGGTCCTTACAGTCAACTGTAAAGATATGGGTGTAGACAACTTACTTAAAAATATGTCCCATAGTTCCTAATTCACTCACTTACATATACTAGGAATCCTCTAGACGGAGTTTAGAGCAATTATTTCATGAAACCGATGTTGCCAAAAATACTGGGGTGCGGGGGACGAGGTGGGTGAGTCCCGTGCCGTGATTGGTCCGTTCAAAGACACTGGCGTCACACAAAGACACTTTGACTCGAAAATGAAGTAAAACTACCGTATATTTGTGGCAGAAGGGGTAGCGCTACTATGCTCAGTCTGCAGGATGTCTTGTCTGTGCTCATATAAGAGTTATGGGACATATTTTTGAGATGATTTGTACACCCATATTTTTACAGTTGACTGTACCAGCGAACCGAGGTACTTGAAGTCAAAAATAATTTTAATTATATTGTTTTAGACACGCGGCTAAGCTACATGAAGAATGGCACAACGGAACCCGATACCAGTGCCCGCACTGCCAAGAAGACTTCGTGTAAGCAAAGAGAATTTAAATAGAGGCGTGTTGTCAAACTAAACTTTGTAGTCACAGTAAATTTACTGCCATCTTTCGACACATGATTAAAACTTTTAGAACGCCATCTGTTCGAGCGATGGCCCATACCTTTGGCCTATAGTCGTGTAGATGGCGACACCTTTTGATATTTAACAAAAACACATATCACAAATATTTGTTCCTGAGTCATGGGTGTTTTCTATGTATATAAGTATGTATTTATCTATATAAGTATGTATATCGTCGCCTAGCACCCATATTACAAGCTTTGCTTAGTTTGGGGCTAGGTTGATCTGTGTAAGATGTCCCCAGATATTTTTTTTTTAATATCAGTGATAGTGCTTGAAAATGGAGACCTAGGTGCTCTGAAACGCCGCAGTCACGTCGCATTACATTCACTTAGTTATTAGTAAGTTAACCTTGAAATCTGTTCAAAAAAGTAGTCTGGAACAAACGCTCAAATAATGAGCCTAAAAGCAGACATTTTAACTATTATTATTCTAATAAATACTTTATGGCCCTTCGCAGCAAATTCTCAACGTACATGGGGCACATACGTATCAAGCATCCATCGGACTGGGTGTGCGCGCTGTGTGGACACTCGTTCGTCAGTGAAAAAGGACTGCAGCTACACAAGAAACTAAAACATCGCTTTAACCACCAGCCGGTATGCGCCATTGATTTTTATTACTCTATCAACATCTCTGTCCGGGAATAGGGAATATTCACATCACGACCCTGCCAGGATGTCATTTAGTTACTACATGTATTATCGCCGTCCAAGGGCTACAGGAGCCGCTCGCCATCAAATGAGATGTGTGCTTATTTGCCACTGCCGTTTTATTAGTAAGAAAGGTGTATTGCTTACGTCACACAGCAATTTCCTGCATATTGTACCTGACTTGATATTGATTTATTAAATTGTACAA
Organism: Cydia splendana; assembly: GCF_910591565.1. Taxonomy (NCBI): domain Eukaryota; kingdom Metazoa; phylum Arthropoda; class Insecta; order Lepidoptera; family Tortricidae; genus Cydia; species Cydia splendana. The sequence continues at coordinate 5,588,375 of NC_085983.1, forward strand.
CGGGACATATTCGCCTATTTAAGTTTTTAGGGTTCCGTACCCAAAGGGTAAAAACGGGACCCTATTACTAAGACTCCTTTTGATACAATAAACGTCATAGTTTTGCCGTTGTTTGCGTAAATGGTACGGAACCCTTCGTGCGCGAGGCCGACTCGTACTTGGCCGGTTTTTTAGTTTTAAGTCCCGTTGAAAATTTAATGTGTAAAAATCGTGAAAGTTTCAATCAGTGTTAGATATTAATTATTAATTAGTCTATTACTTGCAGGTGGATGAGAACGGCCCGTACTGCCAGAGGTGCGACGTTCGTTTCGCCTCGCAGGCTGCCCTGGACCAACACATTAAGCTATCTCGTAGACACGACACGTAAGTCTATTAATAAGGTATTATACTGTATTTAAAATAAATTATTTTACACCATGCATGAAATAAAGCACCAGATAATTATTAGAAAAACACGGATAGGAGTTATTTTTAAACACAAGTTCTATTTAATAAATCGGATAGAAATATAAAAAGTAGGTGAGTTGACCGTGACGTCACGATGTAATGTTTCATACAAATTCCATATTAACAAATCGTTTTGACAGTTCTAAAAAAGTAACTGATTTGACTAGTAGGAAAATACCCTATTATTGGTGCTTCCTTTTGCACTCGCCTGACTTTTTTGGCATAATCTATACAATTGTTTCGGGGTTGTGCACAAATCACGCGAGGTTCAATAGGGGGGGTGGGGGTCACGAAATCACGACAGATCACGTTGGGGGAGGGGGGGTGTAAGGAGACCTCACGTGTATTTTTTATACAGAGAACGAAACTAAAAAAAAATACCTACCACTTGAGTAGATACTTTTGCTCGGTTTCGTTAAACATAAATATTCACTCCGCACTTCAAAATAGCTAGTCATCAATCATCACATTCGTAACGAGAATAGAAAAATAAACAAGATTTACTATATACAATACTACTTATCTTAAAATTAAGTCGATGGAAAAAAAACAAAAAAATACACGTGAGATTGTGTGGGGGAGGGGGGGTAGCCAAAAACCTCACCAAATATCACCAAGGGGGAGGAGGGGATCAAAAAGTAGCCGAAAACACCTCGCGTGATTTGTGCACAACCCCTTACGTGTTTGATTTTTGAAGTGAAAACTTCTTTTGCGGCGCTGTGCACTTTTTGTGATGGGGAAAAAATGTTAAACTCGCGACAGGTAAGATTCGTAAGACGTAAGACCTTCGAGCAACACCGGCTTCCGACACATCGGAAGGGAGGGGCCCAAGCGATATCTCACCGTACAAATCTTTCTGCCATTTTTCGCGGGGGAAAGGTGCACACAGTCGCACTTCTCACACACTTACATACAAAATCCAATCTGTAATGACGACACAAATACATAGAAAATGACACACGTCAAAGACAAATCTTGCAAACCTCGATCTCTTTTTGTGTACGGACGAGTGACAAGTGTCACAACACGCACACTAACACATTTTCGTTGAAGTATGTTATTGTATTCTGAGAGATGAGAAGTCGGATTTGTCGCTCGACCGATCCGCAATTTGTACTGAGCGAGCAAAATCGATAAATCCAACAATTACATGAGACTAAAATATAATAATTGTGTTTGAATGTAATTAAACGTATGATATGCAAAAAAAAATGTTACAAGTGAAATGTAACACTTTCTTTTTGTAAATTTGATGTCCCCGACCTCTTTTTATAACAAAAAACCGAGCAACCAGGCATTTTTGTGCAGCAGTGTTCACGCGCGCGTCCGTACTCGGTCTAGTGAAAAATCCAAGTGCAACTAGTTTTATTACCCGCGCTAGATTAGATTGACGCGCTAATCTTGTACCTCGGCAGAGGGGAAATAGTGCGAATGCCGCCTCCCTTCCATGTTGCTCGAAGCGTAAGACGGACACGTGACCTGATCGAAAAACTGTTACAATGTCATTGAGTTTTTCTTTATTAATTTAAATGGCATCTAGTGAGTTTCCCTCTAACTGGTACTAATATAACTCGAGTACTAACAGTAATGTGGTTAGGGGTTTCAAGTAATGCGACGAAATAACGCTAGATGGCGTTAACCTCAATTATACATAGTGCTGCAGACATTTTGCACTAGATGGCGCTGTTATTAATATTTTTAAAGTGAAAACTGAGTTTTCACTTCTGCCGGCACTCCCGGAGTGCAACCCGTTGTTTTTTTTTATACACGGTAGCTAAAAAATAGCTGCATTCCCGTTGCCAGGGAGGTTTTGGGATTATACTGAGCAACTTTACTATGAAACCAACCCCGAAATCGCGAAAAAAAAATTTGGCTGTTTCATACATTTTGGCTGGTCCATTTCCTGTGGAAGGGTAATTTTTTTTTGACGATTCCGGGGTTGGTCCCATTGTAAAAGTTGCTCAGTATAATCCCATAACCTCCCTGGCAACGGGAATGCAGTTATTTTTTAGCCACCGTGTATATCAGAATAATTTAAAAATCCCGATAGGGGCATTTTATTCATGTGATGAGCACAGATATTTGTTCCTGAGTCTGGGGTGTTTTCTATGTATTTAAGTATTTGTATATTATATATATCGTTGTCTAAGTACCCGTAACACAAGCCTTCCTGAGCTTACCGTGGGGCTTAATCAATATAGTGTAAAAATGTCCTATAATATATATTTATTTATTAAAAATTGTCTCGGATGAAATTCAAACTCGCGAAATAAATAATTTATTTCATCTTCTTTATTCCATTGTATAGGGACAGGCAAGAGAACGATGGTCGCAAGCGCGGCCGGCGCATTGCAGACGAGTGTGACAGAGACGGCAAGACTCGTCGGAGCAGGACGGACAAGCCCGAGGGTCCCATTCCATGCGAACAGGTAGGTCTGAAATACGGTATAGTCGCGGACGGTCTAGTTAGAACGCAAAATGACTAGTGTAATATTTTGCCTATATCCCTTTTAGTCTACATGGCGAACGGTCTAGAACGCAAAATGACCACTTTTTTATATCACTATCACGTTAGGTTCGTTAGTTATCTTCAAATGGCCGAAGGCCAAACATCACAGAATAGGAGCCCCGGCGGCGGGGCAGCGGGGCTCCGTCGACATCGCTAACGTAAAGACAAAATGAGTAGGCATTTTGCGTTCTAGACCGTTCGCGATGTAGACTAAAAGTGATATAGGCAGAATATTACACTAGTCATTTTGCGTTCTAGACCATCCGCGAATAACCCTGAAATACTCTACAGAACCATCATGATGACAGTGTATTGTGATTAGCGCATATTTCATCAGGGGTTTCATTATAGAAATGCCAAAAGCAACTTCCATTTTTTTTATCTCGCTCTCATGTAACAAATATGTTGGTTTATTATCACTTATAAAGAATGTGATAGTGGTGTTATTATCACTTATAAAGAATGTGGTCTTCATAGTTTCAAAACCCGACTTAAGCGACATCTTCTTCAGATTCAAAAAGAACTACCTCTTGGCGGTAGAGCAATACCCTCTTACCTACCTTCTTATCTCTGATAATAGCCCAGCCAAACAATACATTAGACTATATTCTTAACAAATACGTATGCACTTCACACTCAATATATATCCCAATCTATATACACAAAACGTTCCTTTTTTAATATATATATTTTAATATGATACTGTATTACACAAACTAACGAACACACATAAAATACACAGTAGGTACACATATATTTTTTATAACTTGCACTCCGCGCTCCGTTCCGTCACATATTTTATTTTCCTCTTTTACCTACTTTAGGTTCTTTATTATTTTATTAGGGTCCGACTGAAAACCAGCGTTGCAGTTAATTTTACTGTAACATCATGCTGAGTCGAGCCCCTTTTTAACATCACGCTGTTTTGTTTATATGTAAACATAAATTTAATTTGTTTTAAAAGTTTTTAAGGTTTTATGTTTAAATGCTTAGACTAAATACATTAGATCTATGTTCAAATGTACCATTAATGTGATGTTTGTGATGTTAAATGTGGTATTATCTATGAAAAGGGACCTTATTGTCGATGGCGCTTACGACAGTAACATCGATGAGCACTAAACGTAGTAGTTTAAAATTGGTGATTCTGGCCCATTTTAGTTATTTTGATTTCCAATTGGCTACAAATATAATGACCACCAAAAAATACTTTGGTACCCTAAATAAAAAAATCATGCTTACCAAAAAAAATTACTGAACACCAAAAAAATAAGGCCTAAAAATACAAAAGTACCACCACTTTAATTACGACTGCACTTCAAATTGTATTCAAATACCAAATATATTGAATGATCACCAAAAATCATTAATGATCACCAAATCTTGAAGACCAAATTAATGCGATATTTTCACCTAAATAAACCACTATGATTACCAAACAATTTATACATATTACCAAATAAAGTAAACTGATGCCAAAATTACTAGCCCCTCCCGCTCAACCCCCCGTAGCCCGCACCGCATACCTACCTAACCTAATCTACTTTTCTAGTAGCATTTCGTTATGCTACTAGAAAAGTAAGTTAAACTGCTATCAGTTAAGTGGGTTAGGTTAGGTTAGCACTGCGACCCTTACAGAAACGAAATGGTACTAGAAAAGTAGGTTAGGTTAAGTTTCAACTGCTACCCATATAGATACGAAACGCTACTAGAAAAGTGGGTTAGGTTAGGTTTGAACTGCGACCCTTACAGAAAAGAAATGCTACTAGAAAAGTGGGTTAGGTTAGGTTTGAACTGCGACCCATACAGAAACGAAATGCTACTAGAAAAGTGGGTTAGGTTAGGTTTGAACTGCGACCCTTGCAGAAAAGAAATGCTACTAGAAAAGTGGGTTAGGTTAGGTTTGAACTGCAACCCTTACAGAAACAAAATGCTACTAGAAAAGTGGGTTAGGTTAGGTTAGAACTGCGACTGTTACAGAAATAAAATGCTACTAGAAAAAGGTGACGAAGTGGATTAATTAATTTAATAGGATAACGATATATTAAATGATTGCACATTTTTAATTAAAATGTGGTTACAATTTTGTGATCATTTACTATTTTTGCGTTTACAATGATTATTTTGGAGCCATTTGCTTTAATAGGATAGCATGATTTAAAAATTTGGTTATCATTTTACATTAAAATGGAGTTCTAATTTTGGTGGTCATTTACTATTTTTGGGTTTACAATGATTATTTTGGTGTCATTTTCTTTAATAGGATAGCAAGATGTAAAAATTTGGTTATCATTTCACATTAAAATGGGGATTGAAATTTGGTAATCATTGACTATTTTTGGGTTAATAATGATTATTTTGGTGTCATTTCCTTTAAAAGGATAGTAAAATGTAATAAAATTGGTAATCATTTCACATTAAAATGGTGTTATAATTTTGGTGATCATTCATGATTTTAGGGTGGTAAAATAGATTTTTTTGGTATTAAATTTTACTAAATCTGGTGATCAGTTAAATAGCAGCCTTTCCAATTTAGCAATTAAGTTTCTTTGATTACCACCACCATATTTACAGACTTTTACAAGGATTTCATGCATTATTTTCTAGTATGTATAAGTCCTTGAACTACGTTATTGCTTGTCAGAAACACGACGGCTCATTATTTTCTCGATAGAATCTTAAGTTGAAAACATGCCTAACACTGTCTTTATTTCCTTATGTTGGAAGTACTAGGACGAAAATGTATATGAAACTTACTTCAGTCGATAGCTTTTAAGTAAATCTTCATTATTGCTTGTCCTTTTATCGATACGTTAATTTTTTCATTCATCATTTGATGAATTCAACATTTTGCCTACTAAATTACACCCTACGCGGCAATACCTTGCGCCTATTCCTCACGCCAGTACGCCCGTGACCACTGTCAGCGTCGGACCTGTGCTAGTTTAGCGGACGTTTCATAAAATGGGTAATCACAGTATAAATATGCAAATATGTTATGCACACAATGTTTTTCAACATACTTACGAAGAAAAGCAAAATAATTTTTGACGACCGGTCTGGTCTAGTGGATAGTGACCCTGTCTGCTAAGCCGATGGTCCTGGGTTCGAATCCCAGTAAGGGCATTTATTTGTGTGATGAACACTAATATTTGTTCCTGAGTCATGGTTGTTTTCTATGTATATAAGTATGTATTTATCTATACAAGTATGTATATCGTCGCCTAGTACCCATAGTACAAGCTTTGCTTAGTTTGGGGCTAGGTTTGATCTGTGTAAGATGTCCCCTAATATTTATTTATTTATTTATTTAAAAATATTTAATTCTTAAATACGGTGACATTTCAGAGATTCGTCCGTCATATTGTCATTTTATAACAAGTTGGGCAGCAAAGGCACACACCCATCTAACCAATCCGGAATTCAGTCACGATTGATAAATTGTGTAAACATATTTTAAAAGGCTATAAAATTAATCAAATTGAATAATTTAGACTGGTCACATTTTTGTAAAAATCGATTTCTACTGGCAAAACATATTACTTTTTGGCAACCGGGTTTTTTAACCTAATTAGACCCCGCTGAATCCGAATTTGCCGGTTGCTTGATCGAATTCTTGACTGGAAGTGAGATATGTGATATTAAAGGTCCCTTTTTTTAGTTTTTCGTAAATAACTCGTAAACGGTGGCCAATATAAAAAAATGAACTAATAATCTACACAAAATTTTCAATAAAAAAGATTCAGTACATTTTTAGCAGGGATCAATATTTAAAAAGATAATAAAGAGGGAAAGTTAATTATAATAAATTCTAAGGTTCCTTGTTTTTATTTTTTCGTTAATAATTTGAAAAGTATGACTCATAGCAAAAACAAATCTTACACATAAATCATCATCATCATCATCATCTCAGCCATAAGACGTCCACTGCTGAACATAGGCCTCCCCCTTGGACCTCCATACGTGCCGGTTGGAAGCGACCCGCATCCAGCGTCTTCCGGCGACCTTAACAAGATCGTCTGTCCATCTTGTTGGTGGACGTCCTACGCTGCGCTTGCTAGTCCGTGGTCTCTACTCGAGCACATTTCGACCCCATCGGTCATCTTCTCTGCGTGCAATGTGGCCTGCCCATTGCCACTTCAGCTTGCTAATCCGGTGGGCTATGTCGGTGACTTTAGTTCGTCTACGGATCTCTTAATTTCTGATTCGATCACGTAGAGAAACTCCGAGCATAGCCCTCTCCATAGCTCGTTGAGCGACTTTGAGTTTTGAGATGAGGCCGGTAGTGAAAGACCACGTTTCGGAGCCGTAAGTCATCACTGGTAACACACATTGATTAAAGACTTTCGTCTTGAGGCACTGAGGTATGTCGGACGAAAAGACATTACGTAGTTTCCCGAACGCTGCCCAACCGAGTTGGATTCGGCGGTTGACCTCTTTCTCGAAGTTGGACCTACCTAATTGGACTACTTGTCCTAGGTAGATGTACGAGTCAACAACTTCGAGTACCGAGTTCCCAACAGAGACTGGGATGGGCACAACATTGGCATTTGACATAAGTTTCGTCTTGTCCATGTTCATTTTCAAGCCCACCCGTTGTGAAACTCGGTTGAGGTCATCGAGCATCATGCTGAGTTCCTCCATCGACTTTGCCATGACTACGATATCGTCGGCAAACCGAAGGTGAGTGATGTATTCGCCGTTGATGTTGATGCCAAGTCCTTCCCATTCCAGGAGCTTGAAGGCGTCTTCCATTACGGCAGTAAACAGTTTCGGAGAGATAACGTCTCCCTGCCTTACGCCTCTTTGCAATGGAATCGCCCTCGTGCTCTGCTCCTGTACTCGGACCGACATGGTGGCGTTATTATACAAACACTTCAACACTTCGATGTACCGATAGTCAATATGGCATCGCTGAAGAGACAAGCACCGCCCATGTTTCCACCGAATCGAAGGCTTTCTCATAGTCCACAAACGCTAAGCATAATGGCAAGTTATACTCTTCGGTCTTCTGTATAACTTGCAGCAGCGTATGGATGTGGTCTATGGTACTATAGCCTTTTCGGAAACCGGCTTGTTCGGGAGGCTGGAAGTCATCAAGTCTGTGTTCGAGACGGTTCGTGATGACCCTTGAAAACAGCTTATAGACATGGCTCAGAAGCGTGATGGGTCTGTAGTTCTTCAATAGGTTGTTATCACCTTTTTTGAAGAACAACACCACCTCGCCTCTATTCCATGTTTCAGGCGTTATGCCCTCGGACAAGGCGGAATTAAAGAGCTTCTGGAGGACTTTAAGTACCGGTGTTCCACCCGCTCTCAGAAACTCTGAAGTGATTTCGTCTTTGCCCGGCGCCTTGTTGTTCTTAAGCTGCTTCAGGGCCATCCTAATCTCGTACAGACTGATGTCCGGGATATCTTCGGTATAATGTCGGGACAGCTTGGCTCTTGGACCTCCTACCAAGCTGTCAACGTCAACGGGCTTTGCGATCGAAGTGTATAACTGTCCATAGAACCTCTCGATCTCACCTAAAACCTCCGCTTTGCTCGACGCTATGCTGCCATCTTCCCGTTTCAGCTTTGTCAGCTGGCTTTGCCCAATAGACCCTTGCTTTGCTTGCGTTGCTTTGTCCTTTGCGAACACTTTGGAGCCTTGGTTTCGCTCAATAGTCTCTTTAATACGGTTAGTATTAAAGAGACGCAGATCATGTCGCAAGGACTTAGATATACGTCTATTGAGCTGCCTATATGACTCCGCGTCATCGGGAGACTGCAACTGTAGCGAGCGTCGTTCAGCCATGAGGTTTAAGGTTTGCTCGGTCAATTTCTGAGGTCTATCTTTACGGCGGGGTCTAAAAAACTTAGACCCTACTGTGTGGACAGTTTCCACTAGCCCGTCGTTGATTTCGTCCACAGAAGCCAAGTTCTCTAGGCAAGCAAAGCGGTTAGAGAGCTCGAGTTGAAAGCTTTCGGGGTTTTGAACATGGGCTCGAGTAGGTCGGAGCGTAGACTTCATCAGGCTGGACCTTTCAAGTTTAATATTGATATTCAGTGTGCCTCTTACGATTCGGTGATCACTACCGGTCTTTACCCTGTTGATCACACATAAATAATAAACATAAAATTTCCTACAAGAAACATGTAGAACACTTTTCGCTAGGATCAATATTTAAAAAGACAAAGCAGCCGGTAAGTTAATTACAATCAATTTTAAAGTCCCTTTTTAGTTTTTTGTAAATAACTCGTAAACGGTGTCCCATAGCAAAATAGGTTTTATGAATAAATAATCTACATAAAATTTCCTGCAAAAAACATCTGAACACTTTTCTCTAGGATCAATATTTAAAACGATATTAAAGGAAGAAAGTTCATTACAATCAATTCACATGTCACTTTTTTTAGTTTTTAGGGTCCCGTACCTCAAAAGGGAAAAACGGAACCCTTATAGGATCACTCGTGCGACTGTCTGTCTGTCTGTCCGTCTGTCACAGCCCATTTTCTTCAAAAGTACTGGACCAATTAAGTTGAAATTTGGTACACACATGTAAATTCGTGACCCAAAGACGGACATCTTACGTAAACAAATGAATTTTAAACATGCCACTTTTTAGCCAAGGGGGGTTAGTTAACATTAAGAACCTATTTTGCTATGGGCCACCGTTTACGAGTCATTTACGAAAAACTTAAAATAGGGACCTGGAAATTTATTATAATTAACTTACCCCCTTTAATACCTCATTAAATATTGATCGTAGCGAAAAAGTGTACAAAACCTTTTTTGTGGACAATTTTATGTTCAATATTTACGTATAATATTTTTTACAACTGCCCCCGTTGCAACCGTTTACGAGTTATTTACGAAAAAAAAGCGACCTGTGAACTGAATGTGATTAACTTTCTTCCTTTAATATCGTTTTAAATATGGATCCTAGAGAAAAGTGTTCAGATGTTTTTTGCAGAAAATTTTATGGAGATTATTTATTCATAAAAACCTATTATGCTATGGGACACCGTTTACGAGTTATTTACAAAAAACTAAAAAGGGACTTTAAAATTGATTATAATTGACTTACCGGATGCTTTGTCTTTTTAAATATTGATCCTAGCGAAAAGTGTTCTACATGTTTCTTGTAGGAAATTTTATGTTTATTATTTGTGTAAAATTTGTTTTTGCTATGAGTCATACTTTTCAAATTATTAACGAAAAAATAAAAACAAGGAACCTTAGAATTTATTATAATTAACTTTCCCTCTTTATTATCTTTTTAAATATTGATCCCTGCTAAAAATGTACTAAATCTTTTTTTATTGAAAATGTTGTGTCGATTATTAACGTTTAACATTTTTTTTATATTGGCCACCGTTTACGAGTTATTTACGAAAAACTAAAAAAAGAGACCTTCAAAAATTGATTATAATTAACTTTCCCGCCTTAATATCTCTTTGAATATTGATCCTAGCGAACAATTGTACGGAATCTTTCTTGTAGGCAATTTTATGCAGATTACTTATGTTTAAGAAAATTTTTGCTATGCGCCACCGTTTAAGAGTTATTTACGAAAAACTAAAAAAAAGGGACCTTTAATATCAACTATCTCACTTCCAGTCAAGAATTCGATCAATCAACCGGCAATTTCGGATTCAGCGGGGTCTAATTAGGTTAAAAAACCCGGTTGCCCGGTTAATATGTTTTGCCAGTCGAAATCGATTTTTACAAAAACATGATCAGTCAAGTATACACTCATATTGTATACATATAATTAATAATTGACCGAAGCGTAGCGAAGGTCTACGTTTTGACTCGAGCAATTTGCTTTCGTATGTCCGGATGTTCTCCTCTACAGGTCGCAATTCTTAACTGATTCTCATGAAATTTTGTGACCAGATTCTATGACTAAATAAAATTTTTTTGTCAATCCGGTTTTTGGAAATTTTTATAAATGGCGGAGTCGTGATACCTGTCGCCTAAACAAATAGTCGTATCGATATCATAAGAGTTTTTTCTTTTTGAGACATGTTTACAGAGTTAATAGCAAAAAATGCAGAAAAAAATTATCGCTGGTTTAGGCGGTATTTAGATATTTAGTTTTGTATTTCCGGATGTTCTCCTCTACAGGTCGCAATTCTTAACCGATTCTCATGAAATTTTGTGACCAGATTCTATGACTAAATAAAAATTTTTTGTCAATCCGGTTTTTGGAAATTTTAAAAAATGGCGGAGTCGCGATACCTAACGCTTAAACAAATAATCGTATCGATATCATAAGAGTTTTATCTTTTTGATATATGTTTATAGATTAAATGTCCAAAAATTCAGAAAATTTGTATCGCTGGTTTTGGCGGTATTTAGATATTTCGTTTTTACTTGCGAATGAGTAGCTAAATTTCGTCAGCTTTAGTAAGAACTATCATGGCGCATTTTGCAAACGTTCGCTTTTTTTGTTTGCATCGGGAGGTCCCTGGTTCCATCCCCAGTAATTGTATGCTGCTACACAACTTTTTGTATTTTTTTATACTTAAATTTCGTATCAATTGTTGTTTTTTATTTTATTATTTTATTTTGAAAAGCGCGGGCTAAGCGTATTCGTTTAATTTTTGCAAGAGATGATGGCTTTTTGCGCTTTAAAGAAAATTTGATTCTTGAATATGGGGTCATCCATTAATTACGTCACACGTTTAGGGGGAGGGAGGGGGTCAAGAAACTGTGACATATTGTGACATGGGGGAGAGGGGAGGCACAAACTTTGTGACGTCACTTTAACTTCATCAGTAACCGAATTTTTTTTTTTATTATTTTATTCGCTGTACATTTAAATCACAAGTTTTTAAAACGATAATCGTTTTTAGGGTTCCGTACCCAAAGGGTAAAACGGGACCCTATTACTAAGACTTCGCTGTCCGTCCGTCCGTCCGTCCGTCCGTCCGTCCGTCCGTCCGTCCGTCCGTCTGTCACCAGGCTGTATCTCACGAACCGTGATAGCTAGACAGTTGAAATTTTCACAGATGATGTATTTCTGTTGCCGCTATAACAACAAATACTAAAAACAGAATAAAATAAAGATTTAAATGGGGCTCCCATACAACAAACGTGATTTTTGACCAAAGTTAAGCAACGTCGGGAGTGGTCAGTACTTGGATGGGTGACCGTTTTTTTTTTGCTTTTTTTTTCGTTTTTTTTTTTGCATTATGGTACGGAACCCTTCGTGCGCGAGCCCGACTCGCACTTGCCCGGTTTTTATTCTTTTAATTTTCTTTCCTAAGCAGTTTTGGGTTATAAAATTACTAATATTTATAATACTTAGGAACTTACTTAATTCGATTTGGCGATTTCGTAGAAAAAATGTGACGTCACACTAGGGGGGAGGGGTTTGCCAAATGTGACCAAATGTGACAAGGGGGGGGGAGGGGTCAAAAAACCTAGAAATTCGTGTGACGTAATTAATGGATGACCCCTATACGGCGCCATACCTTTGGCCTCTATGCTCGTCTAGATGGCGACACCATTTTATATTTAATAATTTTTACTCATATCAGTAAAAGAACATGGGTCAATATCATATGGCGTTCTAAAAATAAAAAAAATCATTTATCCATACATATATACATTTATTGATATTTTTTATTCATTTTCATTTTAATCCTGTATCGAAAGATGGCAGTAAATTTACAGCACTGATTTACAGTGACTACAAAATTTAGTACGACAATAACCCTCTACTATAGGGACCGTGCGCGTTGGAGGGTCTGCCATCTTGTGGTCTGAATCGGAAACATGTACATTGCCAAAGCAAGTTCTACCATCTACCGTTCTTGTAGGTACGTTTCCTTATGCATAGTATAGGTTCTGTCATCTTGTGGGCTACATCGGAAGCATAAACGTCACATTTACGCCTCACGCCAAAAATCTGACGGCTCCTATGCCGCCCCCTATAGTTCACGCACGCCCCCTATAGGGACCCTATAGGGCCTGCCATCTTGTGGCCTGAATCGGAAACATATGTGCACATGTACATTGCCAAAGCAAGTGCTACCATCAACCGTTCTCGTAGGTACGTTTTCTTGTGCATAGTAGGTTCTGCCATCTTGTGGGCTACATCGGAAGCATAAACGTCACATTTACGCCTCGCGCCAAAGATCTGACGGCTCCTGTGCTGCCCCCTATAGTTCAAGCACGTCCCCTATACAATCTATTATCTTTAGAATTTAGATTAGTTAGATATTTAAATTCTTACTCGACTAAAATTAAAAGCATGAAACTCCTTCTATTGCGACTCGAGGAGGAACAAAGACTGAAAAGACTGGCAAACCAAATGCGCACGAAGCTTCTCAGTTGCAGTTTACAGGCTAATTAAAAGGTAATGTTGGTTCCCTAACATAAGTAGAGTTAGACCAAGAAAAGTCTGCAGAGATTTTGACACTGGCACAAATAACATTGGCACTGCGTGTGCTCTTCAGACTTTTCTTGGTCTAACTCTATCCACTTTTCTATACAATTAGTATGGCGACGTGGATACTCAAGTTGGGGCACCGACCGTACACTGACATCGGAATGATATTTTTATCATGTTATTTAGTAGTCATCGTGCGTCTCGCTTGCGCCAATACATGTACGGACAAGAACCAGCGAAATGCACGATAACTAAATGACATCAGTTAGACGTCATTACTGATATCAGAGTACGTTTGAATTGGCCTGTTAGCCAAAAATTGTTTCGTATGTCCATCTGTTCTACTCTACTGGTCGCATTTCTAAACCAATTCCCGAATTTTGTAAGCAGGTTCGATAGTTAAGGTTTTCATTGTCAAATTAGATTCTCTAAATTCTTCTAAACAACGAAGCCATACATTTACTCAGTTTTAAGCTCAGCTCGCGAGGTCTACAGCTCACAGAGCCACTAGTTATTTAGGTACACTCACCGACCTCACCGTCTTACCTACCATTTTTAGGGTTCCCTACCCAAAGGGTAAAACGGAACCCTATTAGTAAGACTCCGCTGTCCGTCCGTTCGTCCGTCCGTCTGTCAGCAGGCTGTATCTCACGAACCGTGATAGCTAGACAGTTGAAATTTTCACAGATGATGTATTTCTGTTGCCGCTATAACAACAAATACTAAAAAGTACGGAACCCTCGGTGGGCTCAGTGGGCGAGTCCGACTCGCGCTTGTCCGGTTTTTAATTTCATTAAGTACTCATCAAAATTCGAATTTACTAATAAATCTTTTTCAATATTAATTGCCGAACTAAAAATCCCGGAACTGACGATTCAGAATACCGATGTCGTCATAAGGACGTAGACGTGCTGCGCGGGAATGGTGCGGTGCGCCGCGCGGGGCGCCCGCCTGCCCGTTCTACCACTCGTCTGCTTCACCCCCTTGAAAACGTAAAACTCGAGTATAAGAGCGCCTTAAATATTCTATACACTTTTTCGCTAGGATCAATCTTCTTCTCCTTCAACCTAGCGTTTTAGCTAAGCGTCCGGTCTTCAGCATCCTCTGGTGTGAGTAGATTTTAAGTAGATTACTTATGTATCAGAACATTTTTTGGTACAGGCCACCGTTTACGAGTTATTTACAAAAAATATTAACAATTGATCATATTTAACTTTTTACCTTAAATATTTTTTTAAATACTGATCCTAGCGAAAAAGTGTATAGAATATTTAATGTAGACAATTTTACGCAGATTACTTATGTATCAGAACATTTTTGCTACAGGTCACCGTTTACGAGTTATTTATAAAAAACTACAAAGGGACCTTTAAACCCGATGACTGATAAGTTCATCAGCGTCACATAACATAAATTGACCTCCGCATTGGATAGACAGCAACATTGAATGTTCCAGTAATCAAAGAAACTTAATTGCTAAATTGGAAATCAAAATAACTAAACTGGGCCAGAATCCCCAATTTTAAACTACTACGTTTTGTGCTCATCGATGTTAGTGTCGTAAGCGCCATCGACAATAAGGTCCCTTTTCATAGATAATACCACAAATAAAGTTTTTCTATGTCTATGTCTATGTCTATAGGTAGAATTTGACCAAGATAAGTCTACAAAGATTTTGACAGCACACGCAGTGCAGATTTTATTTATACGTCATAATTTCATAGAAGTTTGACGTTTAGTTTAATATATATAATTAAACTAAACGTCAAACTTCTATGAAATTATGACGTATAAAATAAATAAAATCTGCGCTGGGTGTGCTATCAAAATTGTTGCAGACTTATCTTGGTCTAACTATATTGAATAATTGTGCAATCGAAAAGATTAATAAGCGTGCAATAAATTGATATACAGATGTAGTGCATAATTGTTTTCCATCGTATTTGCTCGGAAACGTTCGTATTTGTCATGCATACGTCGGACTCCAGCGGGCATTTTCGTGGCATGTCAGAATGATAGGTAAGGTTCGCAAATCAATCAATTCACTCTCGAGTATTTGTACTTAGTATTTGGTACCTAGTATTTATAATGTGAAATTCCAAATATCATAGCAACTAACTGCGTTATTTATAAACGTACTTGGACTACACATAAGTTAAAATGGCGAAAAAGTTCGTTTGGCTTTATCCGTCACTCAGACAATTGCAGCTGTGAGAAAAGAACAGAACAAATGAGTTAACTGGGCATGTCAAGTTCTATGAACACGGCTCTAAAGCTGTACGTTAGTTAGGTGTTTATTTTTTTTATATCCTTTAAATTTTAAATAAAAATAAGATTGAATAGTCTGTGTTATATTTGATGATTTAATTTACATTCATGAACAACAGTCATAATGACGCATGTCAGCTATTTATTTGTTTTTTAAGTGGCCACTTCAGTGGGCTATCAGTCATCACTTCAAAGAGTATTTACACATTAAAGATGAATAAATGATAACGGGTAATTAATTTAATTAACTATGTTACAAATACTAGGTACATTATAATGTAAGATGTAGTGTAGATGTAGTCTAGTATGTAGTGTAGGTACATTATAATACTCGTAAGTTAAGATTTTTTTGTAAATCTTACCTTGCCCTCAAACTGCCCGCTATAGTCCGACGTTTGCTACTTCAGTCAACCTCAGTACTTTTTGCACCGAGACTGCCTGAAATAGCAAGACACGTTCGTATGTTTCCGTGAAAATACGATGGAAAATAATTATGCAATAGATCTGTACCTATGCATTAAATAAATAAATAAAACTAGTGGCTCTGTGAGCTGTAGACCTCGCGAGCAGAGCTTTAAATAACATGGTGCTAAGAGCTTTAAATATAGTAAATTAAAAAAAAACAATACGAAATTTATGTGTAAAAAAAAATACAAAAAGTTATAAAATCCCAGCATACAATTACTGGGAATCGAACCCAGACCCTCTGTGCAAACAGAAAAAGCGAACGTTTACAAACTGAGCCAAATAATTCTTAGACGGGTTGACGAAATTTAGCTACTCCTTCTCAAATTAAAATTAGTTAAAATTAAATATCTCAATACCTCCGAAACCAGCGAAATAAATTTTCTGAATTTTAGGCCATTTAATCTATAAACATATCTCAAAAAGAAAACACTCGTATGGTACCGATACCACTATTTGTTTAGGCGCGATCTATCACAACTCCGCCATTTAAAAAAAAAATCAAAAAACCGGACGGACAAAAAAATTTTATTTAGACATAGAATCCAGTCACAAAATTTCACGAGATTCGGTTAAGAATTGCGACTTGTAGAGGAGAACATCCGGACATACAAAAGCAAAATGCTCCAGTCGAAACGTAGACCTTCGCTACGCTCCGGTCAATAAATAAATATTGGGGACATCTTACACAGATCAGCCTAGCCCCAAACTAAGCAAAGCTTGTACTATGGGTGCTAGGCGACTATATACATACTTATATAGATGAATACATACTTATATACATAGAAAACACCCATGACTCAGGAACAAATATTAGTGTTTATCACACAAATAAATGCCCTTACTGGGATTCGAACCCAAGACCATCGGCTTCGCAGACAGGGTCACTACCCACTAGAGCGGTCGTCAATGTTGAAATATAAACAAAAAAACACCATCTTTAACCATACTTTTTGCTGGGCTAAGCAATATCAAAATTAAAAGCTAATATTGTTAGGCCCACTTGAACCATTCCACTAATCCGGGGTTAACCGGTTAATCCTGGAGTTGCCATGGTTACCAGTACAATTTGACACTAGGTTAACGGTTTAACCGCTTAACTCCGGGTAAGTGGGATGGTGCAAGTGGGCCTAAGGCCCACTAAGGTTCAAATAAGAACATATTTTCATAGAATATCTGTACTCTTTAATAAAGGATTTTTTTTTCTAGTGTGACATGCAACTTCCGGACTCTCTCGCATACTACCGCCACTTCCGGCGGAGTCACCCGGACAAGAATCGAACCAACTACCCCTCGATGAAGACCAAGAGCATGTGCGAAGTGTGCGGGAAGATGTTCCAGGTACAGTCAGCGGCAGAAGTTGCTAAGCGGGCGAGGTGTTCAAAATGATCTTGATGCGACTTCATTTTGGATTTCACGGGCCTATAAATCCCGGTCTTTTGATAGGCTTGCGTGGGGATATAGATCCAACACGTAGAGGCCCCTTAAATAACTTTCACCATATAACATGTTTTACTTCCACAGAGTCTCGCCCTCCTACAAGACCACAGCTCCACCCACACAGACGGCAAACTCTTCAAATGCCAGCAATGCGATAAAAGCTTCCAGCGACGATACCGACTGATCGCTCATCGAAGATTACACTCCACACGCCCGCAGCACGCTTGCACGGCTTGTGGCAAGCGGTTCTCTACCGCCAGCAACCGGACCAGACATATGGCGGTAAGTTTTAGCTAGACTTGTAAGCGAGAGATACCGACTGATCGCTCATCGAAGACTACACTATACAGTATACACGCCCGCAGCACGCTTGCACGGCTTGTGGCAAGCGGTTCTCTACAGCCAGCAACCGGACCAGACATATGGCGGTATGTTTTAGCTCGACTTGTAGGCGAGAGATACCGACTGATCGCTCATCGAAGACTACACTATACACGCCCGCAGCACGCTTGCACGGCTTGTGGCAAGCGGTTCTCTACAGCCAGCAACCGGACCAGACATATGGCGGTAAGTTTTAGCTCGACTTGTAGGCGAGAGAGATACCGACTGATCGCTCATCGAAGACTACACTATACACGCCCGCAGCACGCTTGCACGGCTTGTGGCAAGCGGTTCTCTACAGCCAGCAACCGGACCAGACATATGGCGGTATGTTTTAGCTCGACTTGTAGGCGAGAGATACCGACTGATCGCTCATCGAAGACTACACTATACACGCCCGCAGCACGCTTGCACGGCTTGTGGCAAGCGGTTCTCTACAGCCAGCAACCGGACCAGACATATGGCGGTAAGTTTTAGCTCGACTTGTAGGCGAGAGAGATACCGACTGATCGCTCATCGAAGACTACACTATACACGCCCGCAGCACGCTTGCACGGCTTGTGGCAAGCGGTTCTCTACCGCCAGCAACCGGACCAGACATATGGCGGTAAGTTTTAGCTAGACTTGTAAGCGAGAGATACCGACTGATCGCTCATCGAAGACTACACTATACACGCCCGCAGCACGCTTGCACGGCTTGTGGCAAGCGGTTCTCTACAGCCAGCAACCGGACCAGACATATGGCGGTATGTTTTAGCTCGACTTGTAGGCGAGAGATACCGACTGATCGCTCATCGAAGACTACACTATACACGCCCGCAGCACGCTTGCACGGCTTGTGGCAAGCGGTTCTCTACAGCCAGCAACCGGACCAGACATATGGCGGTAAGTTTTAGCTAGACTTGTAAGCGAGAGATACCGACTGATCGCTCATCGAAGACTACACTATACACGCCCGCAGCACGCTTGCACGGCTTGTGGCAAGCGGTTCTCTACCGCCAGCAACCGGACCAGACATATGGCGGTATGTTTTAGCTCGACTTGTAGGCGAGAGATACCGACTGATCGCTCATCGAAGACTACACTATACACGCCCGCAGCACGCTTGCACGGCTTGTGGCAAGCGGTTCTCTACCGCCAGCAACCGGACCAGACATATGGCGGTAAGTTTTAGCTAGACTTGTAAGCGAGAGATACCGACTGATCGCTCATCGAAGACTACACTATACACGCCCGCAGCACGCTTGCACGGCTTGTGGCAAGCGGTTCTCTACCGCCAGCAACCGGACCAGACATATGGCGGTATGTTTTAGCTCGACTTGTAGGCGAGAGATACCGACTGATCGCTCATCGAAGACTACACTATACACGCCCGCAGCACGCTTGCACGGCTTGTGGCAAGCGGTTCTCTACAGCCAGCAACCGGACCAGACATATGGCGGTAAGTTTTAGCTAGACTTGTAGGAGAGAGAGATACCGACTGATCGCTCACAGAAGATTACACTCTACACGCCCGCAGCACGCTTGCACGGCTTGTGGCAAGCGGTTCTCTACAGCCAGCAACCGGACCAGACATATGGCGGTAAGTTTTAGCTCGACTTGTAGGAGAGAGAGATACCGACTGATCGCTCACAGAAGATTACACTCTACACGCCCGCAGCACGCTTGCACGGCTTGTGGCAAGCGGTTCTCTACCGCCAGCAACCGGACCAGACATATGGCGGTAAGTTTTAGCTAGACTTGTAGGAGAGAGAGATACCGACTGATCGCTCACAGAAGATTACACTCTACACGCCCGCAGCACGCTTGCACGGCTTGTGGCAAGCGGTTCTCTACAGCCAGCAACCGGACCAGACATATGGCGGTAAGTTTTAGCTAGACTTGTAGGCGAGAGGGAGTGTGTGTGAGAGAGAGAGAGATACCGACTGATCGCTCACAGAAGATTACACTCTACACGCCCGCAGCACGCTTGCACGGCTTGCGGCAAGCGGTTCTCTACAGCCAGCAACCGGACCAGACATATGGCGGTAAGTTTTAATTTCATAACTATATCACCAAGTGGTTCTCTATTACGTAACGACCTCGCAGGAAGCACATAACAGGTGACAAATAATATTCAACAACGTTAATATTAATATTTAACAAGTTAACACATATCAGTGAAAGAATAAGGATCAAAGTCAAATGGCGTTCTAACAGGTTTGATCTTTTTTTTTTTTTTAGTTCTCACATACACAATAAACAAATAAATTACACATTTGAAATTTCGCCAAACTGCGGAACAGTCTGTCGAAATCTGGCAGTAAATGTACTGTGGCCCTCCCTATACACTCTATTCTCTTTGATATTGGTAAACAAGTGAAAATAGTTTTGACATAAAATTTTTTTTTTCTTTGCAGAGTCACACCGGCCTAAAACCATACAAGTGCGAAATGTGCGGGAAGTGCTTCAAGCACGCGAGCGAGAAGCGTGCACACATCACGTACGTGCACCTCAAGAAACCGTGGCCCAAGCGTGCTCGGGGCAAGCGCCGGGATTCCAGACAGGTCGGTACTTAACTTACGATCCTTATCGAACGAATGAGCGAAGCGAAACGAAGTTCTTACATTCAACTTTGAACACGCGGCTGGCTAGCGGCACGTCCCGGCATTTCGATGTTTTTAAGCTGAACTGTCAGAAGATAGTTTGATACTCAATAAGTAAAGTAAATTTGTTCTAATTTAAATGAAATTGGGTAAACATGTAGTCGAGGGTATTATATTTTAGTCATTAAATCATGAGCAGGCTCGATCAAGAGGTTATTGAGCTAGAAGAGCTTAGAAGGCCAAAAAGCTGTTTGTGAGGGGGCTTGCTATTCTGGTCATTTTATTTGCAAGAAAGTATGGTCGAGTTTGGTATCAAATGAAAGTGCTCGACTTACACTTTTATAATATCGTTTTTAAATTTACCATTTTGAAATAATTAGGAAGATACAAATAAAATAAAATAAACATAATATAGGTATTTGACATTTGACAGGAAATATTTCGGCTTACCACAGATACAGATTATTTTAATCTCTATGGTGACTTAAATATATCAGTTAACTTAGACCTTGCAATAAATCCACGCGATTTTTGATCCAATGCCGCCTATAGTGCGACATAAAATAGTATAAATTAAATAAAATGGAATTCAAAAATGTCCATACTAAATTGTTGCCACGTGTAAGCATTTTAGTCAAAAATGTGACAGTTACGTAGAAAGTGGCGCCCTCATTTATTAACCGACTTCCAAATCTCAAAAGGAGAAGGTTATCAATTCGATTGCGTGTTTTTAGGGTTCCTTACCTCAATAGGAAAAAACGGAACCCTTACAGGATCACTCGTGCGTCTGTCTGTCTGTCTGTCTGTCCGTCTGTCACAGCCCATTTTCTCCAAACATACTGGACCAATTAAGTTGAAATTTGGTACACATATGTAAATTCGTGACCCAAAGACTAATATCTTACGTAAACAAATGAATTTTAATCATGGAGGCCACTTTTGGGGGGTAAATGAATAAATTAAAAAATAATGTTTATTAAACTATATCGTGTTACATATCAAATGAAAGAGCTCATTTTGAGAATCTCAAATATATATTTTTTGTAATTTTAAAATAAATAGTTTAGAAGTTATTTAAGAAAATAGCTAAAAAATTACCACCCCCCCCCCTCTTTTATCTCCGAAACTACGCGGTCTACAATTTTGAAAAAATATACAAAATAGTTCTTTACCTATAGATGACAGGAAAACCTATTAGAAATGTGCAGTCAAGCGTGAGTCGGACTAATTACTTAGTTTTTGATCTGACCCCTACGGGTTTTTTTAAAGGCAATTAACTCGCGTTTCACATATAAAAATACATTGTTAAAAATTGGGTAATGTACGGAACCCTTAGAACGCGAGTCCGACTCGCACTTGACCGGTTTTTTTTTAAATATTTGTTACTCCATATCTCCGTCATTACTGAACCGATTTTGAAAATTATTTTTTTGATTGTATCAATTGTATGTATATGCATACAGATTGGTCCCGTTTTTGTCAAAAATCAGTTCTGATGATGGGATCCATGAGGAATCGAGGGAACTCCTCAAATCTTAAAGGCATATATATATAGTGACTTATGTGTTTTTATCAACAAATTAAGCATATATATTCAAAAAAGTGACATTTGATGAAGTGTAACTGCTGATGATGATCAGAACGGAACTCTTCAACGACGCATAGTACACGTTTGGCGATTTCGAATTTCGATTTTGACGGAGCTGGCCCTGGACCCGGACCCGGACTCGGACCTTGACCCGGAAAACCACTGATACCTAAACTAAATAAACCACTATGATTACCTACCATAAAATGTAGGTATTATAAAGTATAATGATGCCAAACTTACTAGCCCCTCCCGCTCAAACCCCCGTACACCGCACCGCACGCGCCGTTAACCCCTTACCGCATATGAAGCCATATATGGCGGATATGATATTTAACTCTATTGACAGCTATTAAAGTTCAAATTTCAACAAATATTTTTTATTATATGCAGGAAGGGTTTTAAGTGGGTTAGGTTAGGTTTGAACTGCGATCCTCACAGAACCGAACAAAAGTGGATTAGGTTAGGTTAGAACTGCGAGCCTTACAGAAACGAAATGCTACTAGAAAAGTGGGTTTGGTTAGGTTCGAACTGCAATCCTCACAGAACCGAACTGCTATCACATAAGTGGGTTCGTTAGGCTAAAACTGCGACCCTTACAGAAACGAAATGCTACCTACTAGAAAAGTGGGTGGTTTTACCTCCTTAGAAGTCGGTTTATTTTTCGTAAAAATTATTTTCTACTATTTTATGTCGCACTATACGAGTAAGTAGGTGCAACAAAATGGCTCTATATAATTTTTGCCAAACAGCGAGTTCTCGGTTCGGGGCGAACTACTAGTTATAACTCAATATATCACTACACCTTATAATCAGTTATAAAACAAAGTCCCCCGCCGCGTCTGTGCTGTGTATGCATGTATGCACCGTTCAATGGTGTGCGTGTTGCTGCTGCACACACGGATCAGTAATAAACGATCTATCATTCGAGACGCGCGTGTTTCCTTTAGGTACTTACCTACACCTATCCGGCTAGATACATATATATCTGTCAGTCTGTCTGTTTGTGTGTATGTATGTTCGCGATAAACTCAAAAACTACTGAACCGACTTTCATGTGGTTTTCACACTTTTCACCTATCAATAGAGTGATTTTTGAGGAAGGTTTAGGTGTATAATTTGTTTTGTGTAACCCGTATACCCGGTATAATTATAATAAATTATGTTTTATCCCTTACTTACAAATTCATAGATCAAAATGACAGATAAAGACAAACGATTCATAGCAAATTCAGGCCAGTAACGCGTTTATGAATAACGCCATTTATCTTTACAGACGCAGCATGCCCCGCAACAGCAAGAGATGGCGCTCGCGCAGCCGGTGTGGTGCGACAACAAAATGGCCGCGGACAAGATGTACATGCTGTAAAGTTGGATTATGATTTGTAATAGATGTCATATATCATTTATATGTCTGTATCTTTAGGTATTTAAATGAAAGTAAACAAATATTTTTTACTTTTTCGGGTAGTTATAACATTCAAAATCAAAATCAAATATTTTATTGCATTTCATGTGTACATTTGATGCTTATTTAAAAATAGCTTAAAGCTAAGTACAGTCTCAACATGAACCCTGAGAGGGTATAGCAACATTAAAAATATGAATAGACAATATCAACTAATTCAAATCTTAATAATAACAATAATTTTCACAATAATTATAGCGACTATCGACTTATACAACTGAATAATCTATTACTCGCTTAAGAATTCTTGTATGCTATAGTAGGATTTGCTGATTAAATATTGTTTTAGTTGTGTTTTAAATCTAAGGATGTTGGTTTCTACCTGTATCGACTTTGGAATTTTATTGTATATACTAACTGACATGGCAAATGGACCAGAGTGTATCATTTTCATATTTGAGTTAGGCCGTGCTAATCTGGTATGGGGTCGTAAATTTGACGGACGAGAATACTGCGGAAAAAGGGAAATATTGTTTTTAACAAATGTGCTTACTTCTAAAATATACATTGAAGGCAGAGTTAAGATTTTATGGTAAATGAAGTATTCTTTACAGCTTGTCATAATGTCTAAATTAGAAATAATTCTTAAGCACCTTTTTTGCAGCACAAACAGTTTAATTGTATCACAACTGTTACCCCAGAGTACTATGCCATATAGTAGCCATGCATGTGCATATGCATAGTAGGCACACATGGCTGTTTTTACGTCGGTGCATTTTTTTAGTTCATATAAGGCATAAGTGAAACGGCTCAATTTTACAGATACTGCATTTATGTGCTCTTTCCAATTAATTGTCGAATCGATGTGTATACCTAACAGTGGGAAAGAGAGGACGGATTCTAATGTAGTGCTTTGGAATGTGAAATCTATATTTATGCTACGTTTCTGATATGGCCTAAATTGCATGAGTTTAGTCTTATTAAAATTAAGTTTTAAATTATGATCATCTAACCAGGTTACGATATTTAGAATGGTTGAATTTAAGCTATTAATTAAATGTAATTCATTTTGGCACGGTATTATTACAGATATGTCGTCAGCAAAAAGGGTGCAAAATTTATCTATAGATTTAGGCAGGTCATTTATATAGATTAAAAATAAAACACAACCGAGAACGCTGCCCTGAGGTATTGATCGAGTAATATTCGTCTTTTCTGATTTAAATGTTTGTATATTACCCGTTATATAGTTATGGTATTCTACTTCTACGCATTGCGTACGGCCTGTAAGATAAGAAACAAACCAATTGTGAGCTGAACCTCTAATACCTATTCCAAATAACTTTTGTAATAGAATATCGTATAAAACGCAGTCATAAGCTTTGCTCATATCTAGCAATACTCCAACAGCATACTTTCTGTCATTTATTATGTTTAAAACTTCGTTCATATACTTAAAAACTGCTGACGACGTTGAACGACCTTTTCGGAAACCATTTTGGGAATCGTTAAATATTTTGAACTTCTCACAAAAGGAATATAGTCGGTTAGACATTGCTGTTTCAAAAATTTTTGAAAATGTATTTAGAAGGGCTATGGGACGGTAATTGCTACATTCATTATGGTTGCCTTTTTTATAAACAGGTTTAATAACGGACATCTTAAGTAGATCTGGGAAGGTTCCTTCAGTAAATGACTGGTTAATAAGAAGCGTCAAAGGAGGCGTTAACTCCTCAGCACATTTTTTTACTAAATAAGGCGGTAACTCATCTTGACCAAAACTTCTTTTGTTTTTTAAACCTTTTATTAGTTTAAAAACTTCTTGTGGGGTGACGGGACTAAGGTACATCGAGTTTCCTGGTGGTGAGATAACGGGTCGTCCGCGCGGAGGCTCAGAAATTGAACTCACTGCGCCTACGGAGGTAAAGAAATTATTAAATGAGTTAGCGACTTTTATGGGATTTTCTGTTAATTCGTCGTCTATATGTATCTTAATATTATTTCTATTCTTTTGTGAAAGTTTATTAGTCTGTTCTTTAACTATATGCCACATTGATTTAACTACGTTGTCTGTTTTATTAATGCGTTTAATATTTTGGAGTTTTTTTGACACTATCACTGTTTTTTTCAATAATTTTTCGTACTGCTTGTAGTGTTCATTAATTATTTGGTTATCGACTTGGGACGCTAGTGCTTTTAGAAGTCGTTTATGTCTGCAAGATATTTTGATACCTGTAGTTAACCAGGTCTTTTTGGTATTTGTTTTTATATTTACAATCGTTTTTTATTTATTGGTTAACCAACCAAATACAAAACCGCCTGGATCTGTCACTGAACGACTTGATTTTAACCTACATTATTTGATCATGTAATGTTTTCATCTACCCTCAAATGGCTCCTTAAGATTTGGTTCACTCTTTTTTAAATACCTAAAGATACAGAGTAAGTATAGTGTTCCGTAGTTCATTACATTGTCATACTATTATAAAAATGGACACATACTTCCCTAAACTTTCTCACTAAAACATACATGAAATAAACTGACTTTATGACTAAAAACTTTTTTTTTATTCGGAAACACTCTTAAGGCTGCATTTCCACCAGAGATGTGCGAGGATGGTAGCAAGGGATGTTTGTTAAATTAAGAACCAATAGAAAATTGCCGACTAGAGCTGCCCTGAGCGAGGATAGGTATTCTATTGGTTTTTAACAAATACATCTCTGGGGGAAACGTATCCCTTTTCATTAATTATTTGGTAGCCTAGTGGTAAGAGTGTGTGACTTTCAATCTAGAGGTCGCGGGTTCAAACCCGGCTTGCAACTTATGTACAGTCAGCAGCAATAGTTGCTAAGCGGGCGAGGTGTTCAAAATGATCTTGACGCGACTTTATTGTTAAGAGAATAAGAGCGCGTCAAGGTAATTTTGAACAACTCGCCCGCTTAGGAACTATTGCTGCTAAATGTACTCGTACCTACCATGTAACATTTGATACTGGTATCCAACCAGTGATTGTCGGTGAAGGAAAACATCGTGAGGAAACTGGAGTAATCCTCATAAGACCCAGTTTTCCCTGTGGGTAGAAACGCATGCCTACGCCAATTCTAGGAATTCGTTGCCAAGCGGACTTCAGACTCCCATGAGCCGTGGTAAAAAGCCGGGACAGTGTTAGGAAGATGATGATATATTCAAAGACTATTTAACACAAATATTTTATTGACATAAATACATATACAATATTAGACAATTTAAACATAGTAAGCTAAGCCTAAGTTTATTTGCCACAAGCAAGGCAAAAGAAGTAGTACTTAAATTAAATTACATAAGGATTTTTTAACACTTAGCTTAGGTACATATCACATTCTTTACATTCGTAAATAAAGTATTATTATACAATATTAAACATAGGTACCACGAACACTGGGTAATATACATTAGGGTGGAGTGAAAGTGGCCAAAATTTTTTTTTTCTTTTTTTCTAATTTCCTGTATCGTTAATTGATGATACATAGTATTAGAAGTAATTATGCAAAATTTTAGTTTTCTAAATATATATCTTAAGGTGGCGCATTAGGTTTAAAGTTTTGAAATAATTCAATTTTTGACATTCACATATATGATTTATTGAAAACGATATATGGACCTATTTAACAATTTTAATCATAAACTTTACTGAAATCATAATAAACTAGCAAAATAAACTCAAAAAATTACATTTTATTGTTGAAAATCAGTAGTTTCAGGGCGCTCATAAACACGAAAATATTGAGATTTGGTGTCGAAAACGGGTATGTCTAACGGGCTTTTATCCTTGTACGAATGAATCCATCTCTAGCTTCTGGTCCACAAACTGCTAACGAAGCCACCGTTACCAGCTTGACACACCTTTCGACAGCCTGAGTGTGGCAAGGATACTTTTTGAAATCCATCAAAGCTCCTGAAGTAATCAGGTTTGAAATTTCTGTGTCGCTATATTTCATTGTCATAGGAGGTTCTGTAATCTTTCCTTTCGTCCAATCTATTAAATCATAATAAGTAGATGCGTCAGCCCTTAGTTCTGGGAGTCGAAATTCGCGAACCTTCTTTTCGTGCTTTTAACACTCTTCGAAGAGCCAGCTCCCTTATGTGAGACGCATCATCTTGCAACATAGCCAGCAACAAATTCTCTGGGTGTGTGAAGAATGAATTTCTTTGAATAGTTTTCAGTGCAATACTTTTCAGGTTATCTGGTAAATACTGACATCTTTTAACCATGTTAAAAACATGAATTGGACCATATTTACATGATGATTTTGTCTTTATGTCGAACCTGGTTGGTGCATAAACTTTCATAATGAAAGTCGCGAGATTCCTCAAATTCTTTGTTGGTTTAGCTGTTCCAATGTATAAACGGAGAATCCTGTTTGCCTATATTTTACTAGAAAAACACCTGAAACGCCCATTGCAATGGTTTGTGTGCTTGTTACATGCAAATGAATTACCACTTCGTCATTTATTCTCCAGTTTAGATGGCACAACAACAGGCCCTAATAGTTTTTCTGGCAAAATAGGAAAACAGCTACCTAAGTGCCTCGATTTTAAAGTGGAGGTATTCGAAGCCATTTCCACAGAATTGCCAGCTTTGAATCCTAATTTGCTAAGTACTGATCAAAAATATCTGTTTGAGATTTGCACCGCAATTTCTTCTGGTTCGGTGTCGCCCAACTTAGCTAGCAAAGACCCAGGAAAACTGTCACATTCACGATGGTTGACTTGCGCAAACAGGATTCTCCCTTTATACATTGGAACAGCTAAACCAACAAAGAATTTGAGGGATCTCGCGACTTTCATTATGAAAGTTTATGCACCAACCTGGTTCGACATAAAGACAAAATCATCATGTAAATATGGTCCAATTCATGTTTTTGACATGGTTAAAAGATGTCAGTATTTAGTAGATAACCTGAAAAGTATTGCACTGAAAACTATTCAAAGAAATTCATTCTTCACACACCCAGAGAATTTGTTGCTGGCTATGTTGCAAGATGATGCGTCTCACATAAGGGAGCTGGCTCTTCGAAGAGTGTTAAAAGCACGAAAAGAGACCAAAGGAAAGAAGGTTCGCGAATTTCGACTCCCAGAACTAAGGGCTGACGCATCTACTTATTATGATTTAATAGATTGGACGAAAGGAAAGATTACAGAACCTCCTATGACAATGAAATATAGCGACACAGAAATTTCAAACCTGATTACTTCAGGAGCTTTGATGGATTTCAAAAAGTATCCTTGCCACACTCAGGCTGTCGAAAGGTGTGTCAAGCTGGTAACGGAGGCTTCGTTAGCAGTTTGTGGACCAGAAGCTAGAGATGGATTCATTCGTACAAGGATAAAAGCCCGTTAGACATACCCGTTTTCGACACCAAATCTCAATATTTTCGTGTTTATGAGCGCCCTGAAACTACTGATTTTCAACAATAAAATGTAATTTTTTGAGTTTATTTTGCTAGTTTATTATGATTTCAGTAAAGTTTATGATTAAAATTGTTAAATAGGTCCATATATCGTTTTCAATAAATCATATATGTGAATGTCAAAAATTGAATTATTTCAAAACTTTAAACCTAATGCGCCACCTTAAGATATATATTTAGAAAACTAAAATTTTGCATAATTACTTCTAATACTATGTATCATCAATTAATGATACAGGAAATTAGAAAAAAAGAAAAAAAAAAATTTTGGCCACTTTCACTCCACCCTAATATACATATGTATAACAAAATAGGTACAACAATATGGAACAATACTAAATACTAAATTACAATCACATACATGAGACTTTTGACAAGTCTTGTCTATAAAAGTACCTAAAAGTCCTCCCAATCCCAATTCCCCATTCCAAGGTCCACAAATTAATAACGAGTATATAATTATAGAGGATTCTGTGCTAAATTTAATATTTAAAAATAGCATATTATTCCTCACAATAAATTTTTAAAATCAGTCGGAGTTCGACCAGAAGGTGAGAGATTCGGGTCCTCAATTACCAGCTTTGACCTCGGCGGAATTCGCGAGGCCGAAGGCCGACAACCGCACCACAACAACCACACAAGGCTGGGATCAGATAGGGCAATGCCCTACGAAAGACGAAGGCCGAGCTCCATATATGGCCGAAGACTAGGCTAGAAGGCCGAGCTGCAGGGGCATTCCACGAAAAGTTCTATCTTGTCAAAGACGTGACACGGATGGCAGCTATTATATTACCAGAAATCATTATTATAATTATACCGTCGAATTTAAAGCTAAGTTATCAAACGTTATCGTGTCAATAATCGGTTTCTTAGCTTTATTAGCAGCGTTAAAAAATAGCGTCACGTACACGACATATTTCTTGAATGCCCTTATAGGAGCACCAACTCCGCATAATGCGTCCGCTACAGACTACCTCTTTTTTCTCCTCTTGCTTGATGTTGCAGTTTTTATCTTTCTGATTTTAGTAGATCGTTTTCTTCTAGTGATCCGAGTTTTTGAGACTAATGGTAATTTTAACTGCACCATTTTCCCGTTGTCCCCGTCTACAATTGACGCGCCGACAAGACAGATATACTCTTGTACGTCTGTTATATATTTTTTATGTTTTACTGCATCGGAGAGAGGATCCAACTCACATTGAAAGTTATTTAAGATCAAAACACACACTATTACATGGCACACCATTTTTTCTTTCATAGCTAGTGATGTGATTATACAGGTAGACGTAGATTTACTGTTACGACCACATTTATTTTCAGCAAGTTCTGTAAATCTTTTCCTTATTAAATGATTCAATGTCTCAGAATGGTGGCATATTTTGAAGTTCGGTTTCTTCATTTGCGAGCTCGGGACATGTATGAATTTAATCAGTTCACTTGCGTAAACTGCCAGCACTGTTAACTGCAGGGAGAGCGACTGGTTTTCCACGATGGACTGTATGTATGGGTGTAGATACTCACTATAATCACTCTTTTCCAACTCACAGTAAATCTTCTCGTATTTACTTTTAGAGAAAATTTTGTCTATAAGATATACATTTTCAAGTTCAGTTGCGTCTCTATTAATAGGCAGTACGTAGAAGTCGTCTGGATCAATGATGTCGTCTGTATCTACCATATTTTCATTGTATTCTGTTAGGTCTTTATCGACAGTATGACGTTTCGAAGTTTTATTTATAATGTCCTCCGTCTTTGGTACTAATGGTAATTTTAACTTTACCAATGATCCTTCGTCTTCATCAATTGTCTCATACTCATCTTTAGGCAAAATCTCCTCTACTGGATATACATCTTCAACTTCAGTTGCTTCTCTATCAATAGTTGGTAGATAGAAATCATCCGGGTCAATTTTGTCAGTCTCTGCTTCCTCCCCACCACCCCCCTTCCGCTTCTTCAAGTTCCGTTCAATTTTTTGAGCATCTTTCCTCAGTATAGTGGCCCGCGTTTTTGGAACTAAGGGCAATTTTAACTTTACCATTGTTCCATCATCCCCTTTTTCAATTGTTGCTGCAACAAAACTGACCAACTTTGGTAAGGGTTCATGGTTTCTACACTTTCTACGTTCTATCGCATCCGACAAAGAATCCGTTTTAAATTGAAAGTTATTTAAGATCAACGTACATACTATTATGTGACACACAGTTTTACTTGACATTGCTCGTGACCTTGAAATCGACGTCTGCTTTTCATATTGAACACGTTCTGTAAACCTTTCCAATAAGATTTCATTTAATGTCTTAGAATGTTGGCAAATTTTGGAGTTACCTGTTTTGATTTTGTCAAGGCTGGCATGTAAGAACTTTATGAGTACACTTGCATATACAGCTAGCACTGTAAACTCTAAAGACAGAGTCTTGTTTTCCACAAATTGCTTTATGTACGGATGTAAATCGTCCAAATAATTGTTTTCCGCAAGTTCAAAAAAAATCTGGGAATACTCATCTTCAGAGAAAATCTGATCTATAACATATACATCTTCAAGATTGGTTGCTTCCCTGTTAAGAAATTGTACGTAGAACTCATCTGGGTCGATTTCATAATGACTCTCGCGCTGCACGAATTTCTTGTCAATTTTATGCGGCATTGGTTTTCTGAGGGGAGCCTGAGGTTTTGTAACTAACGGTAATTTTAACTGCATTGTCATTTCACTGTCTTCGCTTATAATTGATGTTTGAACACTTTGAACATATTCATCTTTGGACAAAATCTTATCTGTGTGATCTTCAACTGCTGGTAGATAGAAATCATCCGGGTCAATTTCGTCAGTCTCTGTTTCCTCCTTCCGCTTCGTCAAGTTCCGTTTAATCTTTTGAGCATATTTCCTCAGTATAGTGGCCTGAGTTTTTGGAACTATGGGCAATTTTAACTTTACCATTGTTCCATCATCCCGAATTTCAATTGTTGCTGCAACAATTCTGACCAACGTCGGTAAGGGTTCAGGTTTCCTTTCTATCACATCCGACAAAGAATCCATTTTAAATTGAAAGTCATTTAAGATCAACGTACATACTATTATGTGACACACGATTTTACTTCTCATTGCTCGTGACCTTGTAATATTTGTCCGTTTTTCATACTGAACACGTTGTGTAAACCTATTCAATAAGATTTCATATAATGTCTTAGAATGTTGGCAAATTTTGGAGTTACCTTTTTTGATTTTGTCAAGACTGGCATGTAAGAACTTTATGAGTACACTTGCATATACAGCTAGCACTGTAAACTCTAAAGACAGAGTCTTGTTTTCCACAAATTGGTGTATGTACGGATGTAAATCGCCCATATAATTGGTTTCCCCTAGTTCTAAAAAAATCTGGGAATACTCATCTTCAGAGAAAATCTGATTTATAACATACACATCTTCAAGATTGGTTGCTTCCCTGTTAAGAAATGGTACGTAGAACTCATCTGGGTCGATTTCGCAATATAACTCATCTTCATTGATTTCATAATGATCCTCGCACTTCTTGTCAATTTTATGCAGTTTCGGTTTTCTGAGGGGGGCCTGAGGTTTTGGAACTAATGGTAATTTTAACTGCACTGCCATTTCACTGTCTTCGTTTATAATTGATGTTTGAACACTTTGAACATATTCATCTTTGGACAAAATAATTTTTTGGGCAAATTTTCTCGGTATAGAGGCCCGAATTTTTGGAACTAACGGCAATTTCAACTTTACCATTGTTTCATCATCCCCAATTTCTATGGTTGCTGCAACATAACTAACCAATTTTCGTAAGGGTTCTTGGTAGTTTTTATTATAGTTTCCTTTTATCGCGTCCGACAAAGAATCCATTTCAAATTGAAAGTCATTTAAGATCAAAGTACATACTATTATATGACACACAATTTTATTTCTCATTGCTCGTGACCTTGAAAGCCCAGACCGTGTTTTATATTTAACCTGTTCAGTGAACCTTTTCAATATGATTGCATATAATGTCTTAGAATGTTGGCAAATTTTGGAGTTACCTTTTTTGATTTCGTCAAGGCTGGCATGTAAGAACTTTATGAGTACACTTGCATATACAGCTAGCACTGTAAACTCTAAAGACAGAGTTTTATTTTCCACAAATTGCTTTATGTACGGATGTAAATCATCCAAATAATTGTTTTCCGCTAGTTCAAAAAAAATCTGGGAATACTCATCGTCAGAGAAAATCTGATTTATAACATATACATCTTCAACCTTGGTTGCTTCTCGGTTAAGAAACGGTATATAGAACTCATCGGGGTCGATTTCGTAATAATCCTTCCGCTGCACAAAGTCCTTTTTAATTTTAGTCACGCTTGGTTTTTTTAAACGTGCGCGAGCTTTAGGATCTAAAGGTAATTTTAACTTATATCTGGACGAAATCTTCTTTTTGTGACATACGCCTCTAACTTTAGTAACTCCTCTATTGACCGGCAGTATATGGAACTCGTCGCAGTAATTCTCTTCTAACGCTGTAAGATTTTTTAGTTTCACAACTAAGGGCAATTTTAACTTTACCATTGGTCCATCATCCCCTTTTTCAATTGTTGCTGCAACAAAACTGACCAACGTCGGTAAGGGTTCATGGTTCTTCCTTTCGATCACATCCGACAAAGAATCCATTTTAAATTGAAAGTCATTTAAGATCAACGTACATACTATTATGTGACACACAATTTTATTTCTCATTACTCGTGACCTTGTAATACTTGTCCGTTTTTCATACTGAACACGTTCTGTAAACCTTTTCAATAAGATTTCATATAATGTCTTAGAATGTTGGCAAATTTCGGAGTTACCTGTTCTGATTTCTTCAAGGCTGGCATGTAAGAACTTTAAGAGTACACTTGCATATACAGCTAGCACTGTGAACTCTATAGACAGAGTTTTATTATCCACAGATTGCTGTATGTACGGATGTAAATCGTCCAAATATATGATTTCCGCTAGCTCCGAATAAATCTGAAAATACTCATCTTCGGAGAAAATCTCCTTTATAACATATACATCTTCAAGATTGGTTGCTTCTCGATTAAGAAACGGTACATAGAACTCATCGGGGTCGATTTCGTAATAATCCTTCCGCCGCATAAAGTCCTTTTTAGTTATATTCCGCCTTGGTTTTTTTAAACGGGCATGAGGTTTTGGAACTAAAGGTAATTTTAACTGCTTTTTGGACGAAATCTTCTTTTTGCGATATACACCTCTAACTTTAGTAGCTCCTCTAATGACATCTTCATTCTCTCCTAACGCTGTAAGATTTTTTTGTTTCGTAGCCCTCATCTCTGTCTGTTCTGGTTCCATCGCAGTTTTAACATTAATTTTTAATTTTTCTCGCTGTTCTAATTTTTTCCTCTCAAATTCTAAAAACTCTAAGCTACTTATTTCATGCTGTTGCTGCAAACAATCTAATTCACCTCTAGTTATTTCTCTATCTATAGGCGGTATATCGACCACACCGATGCTGTTATTACATGCAACTAGATTGTCTGTCTGTCCTGTGTCCCTTTGAGCAGCATTTGATTTATTCAGTGCTTTAGTTTTCTTCGATACCATCTTACTATGCTTCGCTTGCACCTCGTGTTGATGTTCTAAATAGTCTAAGTCAGTTTTAGTGAGCGGTTTCAAGTCTGCACTGCCTACCTCTAGTAAACGAACATTACCGGATATCCTGTCTCTGGCCAGTATCAGAATCTTGCCAGTATCTTCCTTTTCCTCATTACCGGCGTAGACGAGCTCTGAAGCCTCCATCACTATCGTTCTAGACTTATTCTTGTCTTGTAAGACGGCACAGTTTGTTTCAAAGTCTTTCGTCGGACGTCCATTTTGGAAATACAATAACGTGGGATAAATCGGTCCTTTAGTGCAGACCGAGTGCACTGTGAGCTCCGACATCGCTTCATTTAGGGATATGAAAATGAAAGGTTAAATACAAAGATTCTCGCGCGCGAATTAAGGTTATAACTTATAAAACTCATGAACTCATGAGCAATAGCAAAGTTTGTACCTAATGTCAGTGTCACTTCATCACTGCTAGGATAGGGGTACGTTCTAAAACTGAATAATTATGTATATTGACAAATGATTGCACACGGGTACAGTGAACAACTCGTTTATTGTGTAGCACACGCAGTGCAAGTGAAATTTAAACGTCAAACTTCTAAATGAAGGACGATGCACACAAACTACTAACCCCCTTTCATAAAACTTGCAGGCCTGCAGGGCTACCGCGAATACCGAAAATCGTCAATTGCGGGCAATTCTGACAGATAAAACACGGTTTGCTACCGCGAAGACAGCCGTCATCGAGCGGCCCGTTCGAAAGACGATTATGGATCGAATATCGTTCCATAGACCTACCGCGAAACGCAATTTTCGGAGTTTTTGACAGCACGAAATTCGTAAAGAACTGTCAAAACACACGTTACCTCAAGAGCTAACGTTGTTCTTTCGTTTATCACAGTGCTGCCAGATAACTCACCTTTCAGCTTTTTATCCCGTTTTTGTGGCAGTGAATCCGCGCATTGTTTTGCAAATATTTTGAATGTCCTCGGTTTTTGAGCACTGCAGCGGGATGAATAAATAGATATTTGGGGATTATGCTCGATCAACTCGCAGTTTCAAAGCAGTGCTCCTGTTTTTTCAATTTCATGACCTGGCAATTTTATTCTGTCATAATAGGGTATCATGCCCTTCGTGTATCTTATTATTATAGTTGATTGTGTCGTGCTGCGTGAAATTGTACTGTTTGTTTGTGAACTATTACAAAGATGTTTCTGTCGCAAGAGAACCTGGGGCCATACCGTGAAAATCGAACGATAGAGCGCCATCCGCACGTAAATTAGTTCGAACGAACCAACTGAAGCCTACCGGGAAACACTTTCGTTTTGGCTTACGTCTTTCGAATCCATAGAATTGACCGACGTGAATGGAATGAACGAACCTAACGTTAAGTGTGCATCACACTTCACATCCTACGCTGGGACATAAAACCGGTAAATTAATAATTTACTTAAAACTGAGTTAGATATACTTAAATAATTAGTTTTACGTACTTATAACGTACAATGATACTAAAAACCTTCGTAGAATAAGTTTTAATACCAATTTAACATTTTTTGCTGTTTGTCGAATATAATTTTAATAGATTAAGCAGTAGTGTCAAGACTGTCAATGTCAAATTCATTGTTTACTGTCTCATGGCTGTCTTGATGTCGCCGATGTTTGTCTGTTGTACCACATATTTTAATATTATAAAATTTGTATTTACATTGAAAAGGTAAGAAAATCTTTATCTTGTCTTTAAAAAAAACTTTCTAAGCAGAAGAAATTACCGTTATAATTGAAGTACTTGACGACTTTTTGAAACTATGAATCACAATGTACCTACTTTTGATTATTTTAGTTGCTTTTAAACATATAAATTACTTCCTAGTACCCGATGACTTTCGAAACTACATAGTTTCGTTGCATACTTTTGGTTACTCTCGCTCGACTTATGAAACAAATAAGAATAAGATACTTGTTAAACAGTGTACAGTTGTAGTTTTTACATAAAATGATTATTTTAGCAGTTTAAAGGATAATTTTCAATCTACCTATTATTAATATTTTCTCAAAAGTAATTTATTTTATTACTTTGTAAGTTCTTAAGGTCAAATAGTCTATTGATTGTCCGAAGCTCCTGTAGCCGGTTATTTTAGAAAAATATGCTCTAATTCATGTGTTTTTTTAGTTCCAGACTAGTGGGAATCACAATGGACCTACAGTGAGCACCCTGGCAAGGAATATGTTCAAGCTTATAGCTTCCAGCTATTGCTGGAAAATGGAAATTTCTATAATGATATGGAGGCCAACAAAGGTAGGCATTTTTACTGATTTGGATCACAGTAACGTTTCGTACTCATGAAACTATCCTGATTGTGTATGATAATCTACGATTTTCTTTCACTTTCATACCTTCTTTGAAATAAAAGTGTCTGCCCAACGCCAACTAGGTACATGGGTACCTACTTACCTAGATGCCAAGTAGGCTGGCTACATACTTATATATCCTATACGTCATGCTTTAAAAGTCTACAAATGTCTAAATTATAATAAATAAGAATAATTAGATTTGACATATAAACTTAATTTCAATTTCACACCATTCACTGGAGTATGGTTTAATACAATAATTTGTATATATCTAAATATAATTCTTGTTTTTATTAACATTTCCACAGACTCCAGAGGATGTCTGGCAGCGCCTCATAGGGCTATCCTGCCCTCGACTCCCAGTCTACCAGCCGCGCCGGTCCGTCGCCTAATCACAACTCCAACCCGGTCAACCGCAACAGGAGCCACAAGAATGTGAGGTGGTGCTGGAGATGAAGGTGATCGAAGCCAACTTATACACCCGCGAACTGATGCGGTGGAAAAAACTTTGGTCTTTTTTTAACATTAATTTTATAACTTTATTTGCTTAGACTGATTTGAAATATTCTTTATTGAAAGTGTATAATGTATATAGAGATTTGTCCGATTTTTGTTAAAATAAAAATAATAAAATTATACGCAAAGTATATTTTATTGAATTTAGCTATTTTTATCAGTACACGGAAGCGTCGCGACTATATCTCGCAGATCGTCGGGCAGTGGTCGAACACGTAGTTGGGAGATTTTCAATAAAAAGTTTGTCTTCACATTAACATTGTTTTATTTATTAATTTGTGTAAAAAATTTAACAATTTTACCAGGCTAAGGGTTAAGGGTTATATTTCCCACGTATGGCACTTCAAACATCTGTTCTATTTTTGATGAGTAAAACATTCAATTGTCATTTTCGAAATGTCAGCCTGGTAAAGGGTTAAAATTGTATAATTATATTTTAAATATTAATATA
This sequence comes from Cydia splendana, assembly GCF_910591565.1. Classification (NCBI taxonomy): domain Eukaryota; kingdom Metazoa; phylum Arthropoda; class Insecta; order Lepidoptera; family Tortricidae; genus Cydia; species Cydia splendana. Next base: position 5,626,220 of record NC_085983.1, read on the forward strand.
ATAAAATTCGGGACTAACACATTCAGCACATGCACAAACAGGCGGCAAATGGGCAGAAGCTTCCTCCTCCTCCCTTATTGTCTACATTCGAAAAGAGTTAGTCAGACCAGGATATTAAGCGATTTTTATAGCACAGACGCGCAAATGTTATTTAAATACATAATTTCATAGAAATTTGGAATTTAAAATACACTTGCACGTTTGTGCTATAAAAATCGCTGCATACTTATCTTGGTCTCACTCTAATGTCATTTACATATTATTGACTAATCATTGACTATGTTTATTTGCACATACAAGGGTAAGAAATAAAATAGCCTACCTAACCTTATAAAATTATTTATCATAGGTACATTTATAACCGTTTCGGTGCGGTTGGCACGACAGGCGTGTCATCAATGATTTCAACGTGTGGCGCATGACACGACAGGCGTGCGATCATATTCTATGGCGTAAGGCACGCCTGCCGTGTCATGAAATAATTGTTCGCCACCACAGCCAAAAGTTTTCGAAGTTTACACAACTCAGATATAATATAACATTTAGATTTTTACATTACAAGTCTTATATATTTCGTTCGTGTGTTCCTTTACGAGTAACATGTTTGCTTATCGTTATATACTATACTACTACACTGATTGTTTTGTAACAAAATTCTGCCATGGAAATTTGAAAAATAAACACACGCATTATACATCTTTACATTTTAAAGTATTCTATCTATCTATCTTTGTATATCTACATCATTTATATCGATGGTCAAATATTCAGAACTATACTAGACAAAGTTATGCAATCATAGTTAATAACACAATCGGCACAATCTGTGTCTGGTCATCAGTGATCAAATGTAATTTATTGTACCTGCTAGGTATATTACTCCGTAGTCAACTTGGCCAATACAACTCTTAGTGCTGCTAATCGTGTAATAGTTTAACTAGCAGGTACAATAAATTACACAATTTATTCCTGTAAAGGAGGCGATTCAAATATATGTGCCTTATTATCCTTATGCCTTACATTAGCTTTCTAAGGTGAATTTAATAATTACCACAGCATGGCCTCATAGGAAATAAGACTAGTTTGCTAGTCTCTGCTTATATAGTAGATAAGTCTTAGTCTTCTTCTATACTACGTAGGTACGGGGCATTGGGTAATAGTTGCATTATCAGCTGGTAATGTAGCTCCTTGAAAAGCCGGCAGTGTTATTTTCATCGCCGTCGTCGGGAGTACGGTCTTCGCGTGTAGGCACAGCACGGATCACAGATCAGACAGTAGTGGCCATGGTGGTTGTGTAACTGAAACATCATAAGAACTGGTATTAGAATTATTACTATACTTACTATGTACTAATATTACTGTTTGACATCTTCATTACATTACTAGGAATTTCATTATTATTTAGAACAGCGGTAGGCAACAGGCGGCCCGTGAACCTCTCACTTGCGACCCGCGAGCCCCCTTGGCTATTTTGTATGTAATATTGATAAACGACAATGTTTGATAAAGTAACACATATTAACAAAGTGCGGCCCGCTTCAACTTTTTTGGCTGCTAAAATGATGCCGACCGCTGATTTAGAATACTAATTTTATGATTCTTATTTTCTTTAGACGCTAGTTTACAATGACTTCGCCATTTTGAAAGTTTTCGACGTGTAATAGTTACATGTCGTTGAAGTGTCGCCGGGAAACAGACACACACCAACAATGCGCGTGCTATCCCTGGGGAAAGCGTATCTAAGTATAATCCTATAGTAGGACCTATGTCGATGGTTGTTGGATCTGTCGGCGAATGAAACAGCTTTCTCGTCACCCCCCAATGCAAATCTACACAATGGATGGTTAACTTCATAGCTACAGTCCAAAACGCAGACATATTCGCAGACAAGTGGCCGTCCCTACAACGTAGTATCAGGATTTTTTTTAACTCTGCCTATGTTACTTAATATCAGTTTTTTTTTAAATGTCTAGGTAACTTAGTAATACATAATATGTATGTTAGAGATAGTTCGAAAAGTGTATACATATTTATGAATTTTATGATACTGACTATGTATTATTAACAGTATAAGTGTCTTGGCATCTTGCAGCTGTAAACTTATACTTAGTGTTTGCCTGAATAAATAAAAAATAATAAAGAACTGCAAATCAGTGTCCATAACACTAAGTTACCTTTTAATATCCCAAATGTTAGCTCTATAGTGGAGCGCGCCTTATTTTGTATGGCGTTATAGCCTCGGGGATTCTTCTGCGGCGCCGGTTGCAGAAATCATAAGGTGTCCCGTGTTCCCGCAGTGGATACCCGGAGTCTTCTAAAATTATAATAAGCACATTATATTAATAGTGGGTTAATATCTGCCTAAAAACCATCGCTGGTGTTACGGAACCTTTCCTGAAGGCCGCAATGGAAACATTTATTTGTAACTAAGGGGCTGTCCATAAATTCCATAAATTACGTCATCGATTTTTGACGATTTTTGACCCCCCCCCCCCCCCCCTATAATCATCCAAAAATCATGCTTCAAATGACCCCATTTCCTCCTACTTCATGCTACCGTCATCCGATGTCCAGAACCCCCCCCCCCCCCTAATTTGAAATGACGTAATTTATGAATAGCCCCTAACACAAACAAACGAAGAGTCTCTCACCCTAAATGCATATACAATAAGCGGCAATTATTGCCGTTCTGTCAGGGATAATAATATAAAATAAGACACAATTATATTCCTATTATTTCCGTCCTCCACATTTTGCAACTAGAGTTAGACCAAGATAAGGCTGCAACGATATTGATAGCATGCACAGTGTAGGTAAGTGTTATTTATGCGTCATAATTTCAGAAGTTTGACGTTTAAAATAACAGTTGCACTGCGTGTGCTATCAGAATTATTGCAGTCTTCTCTTGGTCTAACTCTAGGGTCATTCGAAATATTTCGTAAATAGTTTCCGTGATGAGCTAAACCTTTTAGCAGCCAAGGGCCACATAAGTACATAGTTGTTAACAATGTTGAAGTGGGCCGCACTTTATTAATATTTGTGAATTTATCAGATATTGTCGTTTGTCAATATTACATACAAAATAGCCAGCAAGGCTCGCGGGCCGGGCTGCAAGCGAAAGATTAGCAGGCCGCATGCAGCCCGCGGGCCGCCTGTTGCCGACCGCTGCGTTAAACCATTAATGAACCCCTGACGTAACATGTGCATCTATGTCTGTCTGTAGTACGTAGCCCCCAACACACACATACACTCACACAGGCTCATTGATCTTACTGTAGGATCGTTTAGTGTATGATTAAGAACACAATATATATTTATATAAATTATTAAGTTATAACATACCTACCTACCTAATGTGCGCTATTTCGCTGGTACCACATGCCCGCTGCTCGAAGTAGTCTTGACTAATGCTAATGCTACATATGAAGGCGTCGTGGGTTGCCCTGCCGTACGACGCGTCCATGTTAATGATGTAGTTGACTTGTTCCCATATCTGAAAACCGAACGTTACATAATGTTAATTTATATTTCACCATAGTACGAAATTCGTTAGCTTAGCTCCCTTTTGCTTGTATTGTACAATTCTAATTTATTCCTATTTTTTCAGTCATCCACATTTTACATCTAGCGTCATTCGACAATTTTGTAAATCATTTTTTCCATGATGCGCTAACTAAACGATTAATTGATTGTGTGTGTGTGTGTGTGTGTGTGTGTGTGTGTGTGTGTGAATTAATAAAAATGAACACACACACACACATACACACACATGCTTATTAATATTACTGTGGTATCGTAGTGCGTGATTAGAAACACCAAATATATTTATATAAATTATAACACATACCTACCTAATGTACACTATTTCGCTGGTGCCACACATGCCAGCTGCTCGAAGTAATCTCGACTAACGCTGTTGCTCCATATAAAGGTGTCGTAGGTTGTCCCACCATACGACTTGTCCACGTAATTGATATGATCCCGTATCTGAAAACCAAACGTCAGTTGTTGTTAATTTCTTTTTCACTTTAGTACGAAGTTACAAATAAAGGAAGTCAAATTCAAATCATGAATATTTTAGAGTAGGTATACAGTAGTATACACATCTTCTATAAAGTCTGAAAATAAGTAATGTAAGGCTTAGTAAATTAAATAAATTAACAATCCATACTTCCATACTAATATTATAAATGCGCGTAAAAGTGTGTCTGTCTGTTACCTCTTGACGCTTAAACCCCTGAACCGATTTGGACTAAATTTGGTATGGATATAGTTTGGGCCCCGAGAAAGGGTTACTTTTTTTCAATCATCGTCATCATCCCACGCAGACAATGTCGCGGGCAGAAGCTAGTAATTAATAAATATCTTGGACACGGCGCGTATAGTACCTACGTCGATTCCTCTCACTGCGGCCTTGACCACCGGCAGCTTGGGCCTTGCCCCGCTGCTGGCGGCATTCTAGGTTAGTTTTTTTAATAATATGTTTATATATTTTTTATTGTTTTGTGATTTTTTTATATTCTACTTATATATTCAAATCGTAAAAACCTAAAAGCTAAGACACAAATCGACCTAGTCCAATAGAAAGCTAAATAAAGCTTGTATTGTGAGTACTAAATGAAGATATAATTATACAATAGATAGAATAATATAAAACATTCATAACTCCGGATCATATATCTGTGATAAACACAGAAATAAATACCTTTACCAGGATTCGAGCTCGAAAATTCCTGTTTTATTGACGGGGTCACTACCGACTGGGCTAAGAGCCAGTTTAAAATTAAAATATTTTGGGATTAGAATAAACTGGTTAAGATTATTATTTCACAAAATTATTTTTACACACATGGAAAACATGAAATATACTGATCAATATATCAACCTCCTAACAGGATAAAGAGGCAATCTTTTTTTATAAGGTACACTAAAGAGACAACTTTCAAAACATTATTACAATAGTAAACAGTAGTATACATAAGAGGTAGGTTTTTTTATAAAATTGCCCTTCAAAACAAGCACAGAAATAGACAAGCTGTTTTAGCTGCTTCTATTAGACTAATAATAATAATATATCTGCCGGAAATAAAATTGCGTATCATTTTATTAGGCAGTCGTCCGTTTTATACCATTTATATCCCTTAGCTCAGTACTTATCATCACCATCGCTTGCACGCATTAGCCTAGTTAATTTTAGATACCATCAACTCTCAATAGTCCTTACACCCTGGCGGATGCTGCCTCTGCGTGTGTTCCATGACGCGGGCAAGGGCAGCATCCGCTCGGTTTACCCCTTACATTTCATTAAGTGTCAAAAGGGACTCACGTGTTGCCTACGGCTCCGCGCACGCCTACCAAAGGTCCGGAACACCATTGTTCCGTGATGGAAAAGATATACAAGAAGCGGTCTTCATATTCCTATGGCCCATGAAGGGTCACATGTGTGCATCGAAAACCCCTGGAATGCAGAATGAAATTATTAGTACTTAATTTATGAAATATGATATAAGATTAATGTGCATTACTTCTAATGTACAATGTATGTATAACTATTTTTTTGAGAAGAGCCCTACTTAAGTACTACTTAGCATCAATTATGTATATATGTAAACTTCTTTTAGAATTGGGTAGATACGTAATTATTGTATGTAGGTAAGATTACCTACATATAAGGAACACTGTGTATAGATAGAGTGGGGGCTAGAACAACCTTAACTGTAAATGTTTTATGTATTTATTTATTTTAACATTTCAATCAGGTAAGAAGACCCATATATTACAAATACAATTTGACTGGACAATTCTTCTTTTTAAACCCAAGATTTTTTTTTAACAATATCTATCAGTATATTTTATAAATTCATATTCATTCATGGTATATTAAGTAGTGTGTGCCAGGTACTCACAGTATTATTTTATCTGATATGAGGTTATTATAAATAATGTAAACAAATTTCACTTACCCGGCTTTAATGATAGCCCATACTGATAAGACCGGGGTAATTTAGCAGTTGGACACCGCTTGCTGAGAAACAGGCATCCGTTTGGTCCCGGCCCACTTCATGTTGATAATCTGCCTGCCATAAAAGTTTAAATGGAAAAATAACGTCGAAGTACACTACTTTGCGAACAACTCAGTTTGAATCTCGGCATTATGTATTTATTTATGTGATGAGCACAGATATCTGTTCCTGAGTCATTTGGTGTGTGTTTTCCATGTGTGTATTTATTATATATCACAACATAAGCCTTCTTGAGCTTATTGTGGGGCTTTGCCAATTTGGGTAAGATTGTCCCATAACATTTATATACATATATTATTAAATTAATATCTTCTGTATAATACAAAAATACATTCTATCAAATGGTATATTATTTTAATTAGATACTGACAGACACTACATAGCTTCCCATGAAGGTAGAACTTTGAATACTTGAAACATACATCTTGCAATGCTCTAGACCTTTTATTGTGAATGTTCAATGTTTTGACTATTTGATTAATGACTTACGAAATAATCTAAAACGTATACCTTATTGAACAGGGTCCTACAGCTATTTCGTCGTGGATGTGGAAATATGCAGCGTGGTATTTACAAACTCCGCGTCCAGAACTTTCACTTAGCGGAATTTTTATCGCATTAGGCATCTATAGAAGCGGCTTGTTGCCGGATTTCTTCAGCCAGGTTCTCTTGCGACAGAAACATCTTTGTAATAGTTCACAAACAAACAGTACAATTTCACGCAGCACGACACAATCAACTATAATAATAAGATACACGAAGGGCATGATACCCTATTATGACAGAATAAAATTGCCAGGTCATGAAATTGAAAAAACAGGAGCACTGCTTTGAAACTGCGAGTTGATCGAGCATAATCCCCAAATATCTATTTATTCATCCCGCTGCAGTGCTCAAAAACCGAGGACATTCAAAATATTTGCAAAACAATGCGCGGATTCACTGCCACAAAAACGGGATAAAAAGCTGAAAGGTGAGTTATCTGGCAGCACTGTGATAAACGAAAGAACAACGTTAGCTCTTGAGGTAACGTGTGTTTTGACAGTTCTTTACGAATTTCGTGCTGTCAAAAACTCCGAAAATTGCGTTTCGCGGTAGGTCTATGGAACGATATTCGATCCATAATCGTCTTTCGAACGGGCCGCTCGATGACGGCTGTCTTCGCGGTAGCAAACCGTGTTTTATCTGTCAGAATTGCCCGCAATTGACGATTTTCGGTATTCGCGGTAGCGCTGCAGTAACGCGTTAAGAAGATACTCTACTCTATTTACGCAATGGTACGCTATGGGCATAACATTCGCAAAGTATTGGTTCCGTGTGCAGCATTTTGTTTGAAATATCCGTTCCTTTGTGTCTTTGGGTACATCGTACATCACTACGCTTGGCTAGCTGTCAGTCACCAAGCTGTCACTGTTGGATTGGAGTCGAGATTAGGTACTGATGAATATTATTTTTATTTTATAGATTTTTATATTTTATACCCAAAACTAGTTAATATAAACTGACCAAAGCGCGTATTTATAAGTGTGTGATCTGCGCCCGTTAAATACAGGCATCTGTATTTCTATTTAAAATGTAAATTTTACTTTAAAAGGAACAACAAAAGTTACCCAATCGGAGTATAATGTAAGTTTATATTCTAACTCTAACTAATATACTTTACACTGTCGTGAAATCAGAAAGATTTTCACCGAAGCAAGACGATATGGAACGGTTACGTAGGTGAACACAAAGAGACTGTTCAATAGTCAACTTTCTTGTAACTTATACCATGATAGAGTCGGACCAAAAAAAGTATGCAGCGGATTTGATAGCCCACGCAGTTAGAAAGTTTAGTAACTGAAAAAATACTTTTACGTCACTAGGCCCGGGTTGCGGACTAAGAGCCGTCCTACCGTTTAGCCGTTTGTAGGACGGCTCGTAGTCCGCAACCCCCATACACAATCCTACCCAACGAGGCGGACTACAAGGTAGGAGTGTGAATGGGGGGCTTTACGGGCCTAGTGACGTAAAAGTATTTTTTCAGTTACTAAACTTTCTAACTGTGGGGGCTTAAGTGGGATTTTCTTCCCACGGGACGGGAAGAAAATCTCACTTCCTGGCCAAGGCAAGACATAAAACTTTATACAAACCACGGGCGGTGCGGTAATTCGTAAAGCCCCAGATCGCATATTTATGGCGCTCACCTTCGGTTCGGGGCACAAACACCTGCGATCTGGAGCATTTACGAATTTACCTCCTACCTAGGTATGTAATGTACTATTACAATACATATGGTCTTATTTTCCCGCACTAGTGCGTAAAATAGCTTTTCGTGCGTATGTCAAAAGTTTAAAGGGCCATATGTACTGCAAAACGTTGTACGATACACATGCGAATAGGTAATTCGCAATTCCTCTTGTCCGAACTTGTATCGTAAATAACTATTAGAATTTAGTATAAACTTCTAATATTTCATGAGATTAGTTAAACACATCCTTAGTAACATGGACAACCTTTTTTTGCAATACTTATACATAACTTAAAACTTGTGCGTTTTGACCACATATAAAAAATAATTAGTGATGTAGGGTAATTGTGTCAGTTTACCGTCCAGTGTCAGTTTCCGTCCACTTGACAGATTAGTAAATAATACATTTCATATACAGGGTGGAAAGGCACGACGATCCTTCCCGGAAGTATTAGGTCGTTTAAGTGATACAGAGACTATTGGTAATGGTAAGAATCGTTAATTGAGTAAAAAATAAAAATTGCAAAAATACTACTTTTTAACTGTGGTGATAACCCTATATGTGAGGGAATATGAGAGGGCAGCTGGAGAAATAGGGAAATTACGGAGCACAGGCACAATGTTATTTATTCGCATACAATGAATGAATGATTGACAGCAATAACAGAAAGATATATTTGAATTGATGTCACTCGAGGATTGATACTTCTTTCGGCGGCGAGAGTCCCGTGGCCAGTACTCACACTCCTCTTCACGGCACTGTCGTAGCTGTTAGTGGAGCCCCAGGCTGATCCTCAGTTTCATCAGCCTTGGGCCAGGCAAAGCCTTAGTGAGAAGGTCTGCTTCCATATCCTCGGTTTGCAGATACTTCACCTCTATTGCTCCTTCTTGGATGCAGTCCCTGATGAAGTGCATCTTCAAATCAATGTGCTTCGACTTTGAAGTTACCATTGAATTTTGGCTTAGCTTTAGGGCAGCTTGATTGTCATTTAGGATGACTATGCGCTCGTAGTTAGCCCCTAGGTCCTTGTAAAGGTTCTTCAAGTGGATGGCTTCCTTCGCGGCTTCAGTCAATGCAATGTACTCGCTCTCTGCTGTTGACAAGGCAATGCTCTTTTGTTTCTTTGACATCCAGCTTACGCATGTACCAGCATATTTGTAACAGTAGCCTGAAAACGACTTTCGGTCGAGCTTACATGAGCCCCAGTCTGCGTCGGCCATTCCATGCAAATCGTTGCCGGTTTTCTTAAATGTCAGGCCCACACTCTTTGTTCCTTTTAAATAACGAAGTACTCTTTTAGCGCATTTAAAATGCTCTTCGTTATAGCAATCATTAAATTGTGATAAGTAGCTTATGGCGAACATAATATCGGGTCGTGTCGCCACTGCTATGTACATGAGTGTACCTATCAGGTTTTTGTAAGGGAGCTGCAGATGCTGAGTCTTCTCCATTTCGCTTTTTTCTAATTTAAGACCGGGCTCCAATGGCGTGGATACTGGTTTACAGTCTTCCATTCTAAATTTCTTAAGCGTGTCTTCAATAAACTTTTCTTGGTTTATTTTTATTTCGTTCTTCTTGTATGACACGTCTATGCCGATAAGCCTCTTCGGTCTTCCCAAATCTTTCATATCGAATTTGGAGTTTAGTAGATTTTTGACTTCATTAAGTATCTTTGGACTTGAGTAGGCAATTAGTAGATTGTCGACATAAATGACTATTATGACTTTGGCTCCTCTTTTCTCTAGTACGTATACACATGGGTCAGCCTCTGATGCTTTAAATCCAATGTCTTTTAATTCTGTGTCGAGCTTCTTGTACCACTGCCTCCCTGCCTGCTTGAGTCCATAAAGTGCTTTAATAAGGCAGCATACTTTCTCTTTTGGAGTATTCTTTATGTCTATCAGCATGTCCTTCGTCTTATTGAAGATAGTTAAATCTTCTTTTGTACTTTCTTCAACCATAATTTCTGTCAGATAATCTTCTAGGTAGTCTGGGTATTTCATAACGATTTGTTCTTCCAGTTCTCCATTTAGGTACGCCGTTGTTACGTCCATCTGGTTCAACTGTAACCCTTCTTCCATAGCGATGCTAATGACAGATCTGATCGAACTTAATTTTGCGACGGGAGCGTATGTTTCGTTGTAGTCGATACCTGGTCGTTGTGTGAAGCCCCGTGCAACAAGTCTTGCTTTTCTAGTAACGCTGTCATCGGGTCCAATTTTATTTCTAAGTACCATTTTGTAATCAACAACTTTCATATCTTTGGTTTTCTTTCCGATCTTCCAAGTCCCGTTTTTGACATGTGCTCGAATTTCAGCTTTTATTGCATCATGCCAGTATTGGTCATTTTCATTTTCGTCAAAAAGGTTGCTTATCTCCGTGAGCATGTGACATTCTTCTCTGTCACCTAGTATGAAGTCCTTCCACCATGAAGGTTGGTGCCTTTCTCTTTGGGGCCTCCCATTCTCAGGTATTTGCCTCTCGTTCTCAGGTATCTGCCTTTCGTTTTCGGGCATCTCAGCAACCTCTGGAGCGTCATCGAAGTTATCTGCTTCTTCTGGCTCGTCTTCTTGAATGGAATCTGTTGCATTGTGCCTGTTTTCTTGAGCGGATATCACTGGAATTTTGAGGGGGTCTTCATGCCTGTGCTCCGTGATTTCTACCTCTATTTGTCGTCTGTCATGACTATTCCGATGTTTATTTCTGTTTTCTTTTTCAGGTTTCTTTGTGTTGCGCTCCTCTTCGCGTACAAGGCCTTCATAGTCTGTATTTTCATCTTCATAATACATTTTTTCTATGACCTTTATATCCCTGCTTATCACCACGTCATCATCTTCGGGCATATAGATTCTGTAGCCTTTTGAGGTCAACGAGTATCCTATAAATACACCCTCTTTGGTTTTTTGTGTCAGTTTACCTCGTCTGTTCTTTTTCAATACGAAGGTCTTCCTGCCAAAAACGTGAAGATGGTTTCCGGACGGTGTCTTGTTCATCCATTTCGTGAACGGTATGATGCCATTTAAAGCTTTCGAAGGGCTACGGTTTATAAGGTAATTTGCCGTAGAGACCGCTTCTGCCCAGAGCTTTTGGGGAGCATTGGCGTCTATCAACAGGCATCTGGCTTTATCTAACAAAGAACGATTCTTCCTTTCGCTTATCCCGTTCATTTGGGGCGTGTAAGCAGTGGTCAATCTTCTTTGAATGCCATGCGAAGCGAGAAAGTTGTCGAACTCCTTATTGCGATATTCTGTCCCGTTGTCAGATTGCAGGTGTCGAATCTTCTTGTTATGGAGCGTCTCAACTTCATTTTTGTAAGTTTGGAAACATTTGAATACGTCGCTTTTCTTCTTGATGAAGTATACGTAGCAGTAGCGGGTAAAATCATCAATGAATGTGACGTAATATCTTGAGCCTGTCAGTGACTCACATTCGAAGGGTCCACAAACGTCGCTGTGTATGATTTCTAGCGGTTGCGTCGTGTAGAGATCATCATGTCTTGTGAAAGGTAATCTTGACATTTTGCCTTCGATGCAGGTCTCGCAGGTGTCTAATTTTTCTTTACGTAGGTTCAATCCGTACATAAGGTTATCTGCGGCCATCTTGTTAAGGTCCTTTTCATTTATGTGGCCAAGTTTTAAATGCCACTCCATGATGTCACAATGCCCTTTGGGTGTGTAGTTTGCAGTTGCTTCTTTCATGAATTTTAGGTAGTACAGTTCATCTCTTCTCTGAGCTGTCAGTAATATTTTGCCATTCATCCGCGTGATAAGAGCTTTGTTTTTGTCAAAGATTACCTTAAATCCTTTGTCGGTAATCTTTCCAACGGACATTAGGTTTACTGATACGTCAGGAACGAATAAGGTGTCATCTATGTTGTAACCATCACCCTTTTCTGTCTTGACTGTTACTCTTCCTTTTCCTTCAATGTTACTTGTGCATTTCTTTGATGCTAACTTGAGCGTGCCGTTTTCTGAAGTTACGTTGGAGAATTTAGATTTGTCGCCACAAATGTGGGAAGAACAGCCGCTATCTAAACACCAAATGTCTCCTCTGGCGCTTGAATTTACGGTACTCAGACAGACGTTGAAGTTGCTAGTCTGTTTACTGTTCTTTTTCTCATTTGAAGTCTTCTTCTTGTTCCAACATGCTTCAGTAGTGTGACCTTTCTTTTTGCAGCTCTTGCAGTACGGTTTCGAGTTCTTTTTCTTGAAATGGTACGCTTCGGAGCTCTCTGGTTGTTCACTGGCACTCCTGGCCTGATATTCTTCAAGAATTTTTACCTTCAGGTCGTCAGGATCGGGCAGGGAGTCTCTTGATTCAATTGCGATGCGAAAGTTTTCATATGTTGTTGGCAAACTGTAGAGTAACATTATGCTTAGCAATTCCGACGGTATTTTTATGTCCATGTCGGCTAGCTTGTCTTTGATGTCCATGAAATTATTTAAGTGATCACGGATATCTTCTTCTGTGGTCATCCGTTTTAGAACTAATTGTTTTAGCAAGGTTGCTTTCCTCGCAGGGCCGGTGCTTTGATAAATCGCTTTTAATTTGTCCCATACGGCTTTTGATGACGTGCAGGTCTTCACTTGTTTTAGTTCGGAAGGTGACAGCAAAAGAAAAATTTCAGCCCTTGCCTTCAAATCTTCCTTGGTGAATGTTGACTTCGTCGTCTCATCCGCTTCTGGTAACAATACTTTCTCGCCACTGACGATGTCCCAATAATCGTTTTTTATCAGGACGGCTTGCGCTTGTAAGCACCATGTGTCATAATTTGACTTGTTCAATGTTTCAATATTTCTATAACTTGTCGATGCCATCTCGATTATTTCCAGGCGCGGCGTTTCAGGAACCACGCTCTGCTACCATTTGTGAGGGAATATGAGAGGGCAGTTGGAGAAATAGGGAAATTACGGAGCACAGGCACAATGTTATTTATTCGCATACAATGAATGAATGATTGACAGCAATAACAGAAAGATATATTTGAATTGATGTCACTCGAGGATTGATACTTCTTTCGGCGGCGAGAGTCCCGTGGCCAGTACTCACACTATAGCATGTGCACATGACGGCTAGATTAAGGATCTCCGTCGGGAAAGCTCGGGACTTTACACTTTTTTCCGATCGTTGACAGTATCGCAATGATGTATGAATGACGCATAAATGTCAAATAAATCAAATGCATGCAAAAATATTACAAACAATTTTATTACTTTCTTAGATAATTACTTTTTTCCAATATTTAATACTATCTTCTTTTCACATACGGTGTTCAAATGTACCTCCGTGTATTACAACGCCGCCGCAGCCCGTACCCGAGTATGTCGATGCACATGCGATATAGTGTATGCTCTTCGTCATTTATCCTCCGCAGAAAGCACCAATTAGCCTTTGTCTCATTTCGTCCGCAGTTTCACATTCCGTTTGGTTTGGTACACCATATCTTTTACACAGCCCCACAAATTTAAATAGCCACGAGCATCTAACATTTTTATTTGAAGAATATGACATTCAATAAGTATAGTTCAATGAAAATTTAATTTCAAACATCAGACGTCTTGTCTATTTCCTACCACGCAAGAAGGTTTGTTAGTTTGGTATTGAAGAAGTATTTATTCTTGATTTATTCTTAGTATTTCATTTTTGCAAGTTCATTTGGTGCAACTAACACAACCTACATGTAATTTTTTATTATTTTAAATAGTTTCCAATTATTCGAAAATAATTTTGTGAAACGTGTTAAGAAACTAAAACCTTTTTATCAGTCAAGGAAACCAGAGATATTTATAAGACGATTGCGTACTTTTGAGTGGTTGTCAATGTCACCATTTGAACTGTCGTTGTAAACAATGTTGTGGTTAGTATTATTAATATTAAGGAATAACATAACTATTTCATTCAAGTATTGAACAAGTGGAACCACTAAGAAAGCGAAAATCCTGCAATGATTCTTACCGTGCTGTAAGCAGACCTAAAAATGGTTAGATGGCAACAAATTAGCATAATTTCCTGTCGAATACTGATTGTTTACAAGTAAGTTCATTGACCCTGTCACCTGTTAGGGTTAGAACAAAGTAGTTTTTTGCGTGTATGTTTAAAAGGTCATAATTTAGAAACGGTTGCCCATATTAACATAGTTTCTATGGAGAAAATATAGAGCTTAGGCTAAACTATCTCCCATTTCCGGAAAGGATCGTCGTGCCTTTCCACCCTGTATAATATAAAGTAATATAAGAGACCTGGGGTAAGTATATAATATGCTATTCAAATACTATATAAGAGTTATTATAATTTTCAGATGTCCCTTGGAAGAAACATTGTCACATCATGTTCATCACTGCAACCAAGACTGATTACTAATACAACAATGTGCTTATATACATAAGATAAAAGGCAGCTAGTTTAATGGTAAAACTTCTACCATGGCAGAATACGTCTGCGATTACTGCACCCGCACCTTCACCAGAAAGTATAACCTCGAAACACATATAGAGAACTGCCACGTCAACTCCACATGCTACTGCGAGATCTGTGACACGAGGTTCGGGAGCCCGGCTGGCCTCCAGCTCCACCTCAGCCGGGGACACAACCGCTTCATGCAACCTTACCCCGAATGCGACATCTGCGGGCGAATATTCACGAGAAAACAAAATGTTGTCTCACACATGGTCACCGTTCACCTCCAAGGCGTCGGGCCTCAGATACAGTGCCCCACTTGTGGCAAAACATTTACAACGGAAAGGAACTTGAAAAGACATGTAAACCAACTACATAACCCCGATGTTCAATACCCAACCTGTGACTACTGCAAGAGATCTTTTAAAGGCAAACACTCGCTCTTAGCTCATATACAGGCAACTCATAACATTTTAAAAGGAATTATCAAATGTCATCTGTGTGAAAAAGTTTACACAAATAACAGGAATCTGAAGAGACATATAGAAATGTATCACGGAGAAAAAGGACAGTTCAGATGTACTCTGTGCCCTAAAGTTTATACATCGAACCAGAGCTTGCGTCGCCACGCCAGGACCTGGCATAACACGGACCAGGAGTATAAAGTGGACTTTAACATGGAACAGGACACTACAGATTATTATAACTATGACTTTAAAGTACAGCTTCAAGAATTCAATTGCCAATATTGCGAACAATTCTTTGATGACGAACCTACTTTACGCCGGCATGTCAAATCCGATCATACTTTTAAAATGTTCTACGAGTACTGCAGAAATTCCTTGCTAAAACAGATGGGGAAGAGTGAGAAAGAAAGCTATTATAACTGCGAGAATTGCAATAGTGTGTTTAACTCTGTATATGAACTTAAAGACCACATGAGAACCAGTCATGACAGAGAATATTCGCTATCAACCTGTAATGTTTGCTTCTCAAAGTTCTACAGCAAAGAAACAATGTTTGAGCATAAAAAGATTTGCCTGCCACCACCAAATGTAAACCACTGCAACTATTGTGACAAATTATTTACAGACATCTCAAGTCTAGAGTTTCATATCAGGATTTTCCATCCCCAAGCCCAAATAGCTGACAATGATGTGTCTTCGACTAACCCTGAAGACACAGAGGCTGGTTTTAAATGTCCTCACTGCGATAGGATGTACTACAGTGACCGCTCTTTAAAGCATCATATGAAACTCAAACATACTACCGATGAAGTTGTAGCTTGCGGATTATGTGGAAAAATCTGTAACAACAAATATTATCTAGCATCCCACATCAAAATTGTACACAACAACGACTCCTGGTCCAAATGTGACTATTGTGAGAAACAATTTAAATCTAAAAGGAATATTCGTCGTCACATTGAGTACACACATTTAGGCATGCAGCGCTACAAATGCATTGAATGCGAGACACTTTTTAAAGAGAAACGGAGCCTCAGAAAGCACGTTCGCACTAAGCATCCCAACTCAACAGTATTCCCGCAGTGTCATATCTGTTACAAGCGCTTCGAATCTGCAAAATCCTGCAAGATTCATCTCAAGCTAATCCATTCTTTCAACATGAACACATACCCCTGCGACCGTTGCTCCGTATCCTTCAGTTCCAATGAAGCGTTATCAATCCATCTCCAAACGAAACACTTAGCTAAAGACCAGATATTCAAATGCGAACCATGTAACCTAGTCTTCACGGGACAGGACAAATTCGAACAACACAACGAAATATTTCACGTAGTACCGAACGTAACACAAAAGGTTTTACCCTGTTGCATATTATGTATGAAGGATTTCAGTACGCGAAAAACTTTGAAGCGGCATATCAAGAAGTTCCATAACGATTTCGATGCGGAAGAACTAGCAACATACGGCTCAAAGAAACGCATGTTTAATATAGAATGCGAGGAATGTATACAGAATTTTAACAACGATTTTTACTTAGATATATATCAGAAGCTTAAACATTTGAAAGATTCTATTGTGTTCAAGTGTGAGAGCTGTTCTTCTTCTTATAACTGCTTGGAATATTCAATACAGAGGCATAAGACGACCAATATGGAAGCATGTAAGAGTAAGATGATTTTAAGTGAGTTGTGTACTGCGGAGATGAGTGACGAGGCTTCTAATAGTGGTCGGGTGGAGTCGGTGGAAGCGGAGAGCACTACGGGTGATATAAATGTGAAGGAAGAGCCTATGGAGGTGGAAGATATTGTGAAGACTGAACCTATGTCCCCATGAATATAAATACATTAAGTATTATAATTTTATCATAATCAGGGCAAACGCAACTAAGGTCAATGTGGCTAATTCCGTCATAGGGACTATTCCGTACACGAGCGTATATTTCTTTGATTTTCAGTTGTAGAAAAAAACCATTTGCTTTTGATTGCTGAAACTAAAAGCAATCGCTGCTTTGTCTACGAAATTATCTGTTGTTCGTTGTTCGAGAAAAACGCTAGTGGACGGAATAGTCCCTATGACGGAATTAACCACATTGACCTTATATTTATTAGAGTAGAGGAATATAAGATTAACTTTTCGGCTTACATAAAACAATATTACATAAAAATATGAAACAAAGTTATATTGACTGTATCTCAAAAACCTATTTACTTAAGGCAATAATTAGTATTATATAAATTAAGTAAGAATCTATTTAAGATAAACATATTTTTATTTACTTTTCATATTTTTAAATTCATATATTCACATTTTCATCTTACAATCAGGGACGAGTTAATGATAAAGACTTGTAAGTTGTAAAGTTTACTCAAATCAGCTTTCTTTGCGATAGAAGTGTATATCAAAATGGGGTATTTTAGCTCTAAGTCCAATAGAGGGTTTCCTCAATGTTCAAGAGCTTTTAACACCTTCCTGAATTGGGTTATTCCCACTAGTTACCTCCAAGTTGTTACCAGTGGTAACTACTGAGAATTTTTTTCCCACCTTTTACCACTGGTAACCAAACCGAGTTGGTGGTAACTACTGGGAATTATTTTTCCGAGTAGTTACCACCAAAATTTTTTTAAGAGTTCAATACTAATAAAAACAGTACTTATACCAAACCGAGTTGGTGGTAACTACTGGGATTTTTTTTTCCCAGTAGTTACCAGTGGTAAAAGGTGGGAAAAAAATCCCAGTAGTTACCACTGGTAACAACTTGGTGGTAACTAGTCGGAATAACCCCCTGAATTTAGTAACTGCCGAGCGATACGTAGACGTGAGATGGCGATATCTCTATCGTGTATCATCTCTTTTTTGTGCAGAGATTGTAAATCTTTATTATTTACTTGTTTGTAAAATGTAAGTATTAAGCCCTGTCTCCATATTGCGCGGCAAACTATCGAACATTGGATACCGGGTTGGCTCGCGAGCCAACTCGATCTGATCGAGTATCCATTGCGCGCGGCTGCCTCGCGAGCCAATGTTCGATAGTTTGCCGCGCAATATGGAGACAGGGCTTTAGGGTAACTACCATAAGTATTATAATTTTGTATGTGTAGTATTTAAGAAGGCAGCTACCTATTTCTGTACAATCACGTCTATAGATTACAGTCATAGAATTTGATTTCGTACCTTGTCACAGTGACAATCAGACAGTCAATATAAAAGTCGCTGAGAGACCTCCAAAAAGTGGAGACCTCATACTATTATAGTTGAATCATCGAGAGCGTGGAATTGCATATGTAGTAGTATTGTTTGTTTACAGGCATTCTATATTTGAATTTTCTATTTTCTTGTACTATCAGCATACAACCACTACAAATGCAATTCCATCTTCTCGATAATTCAACTATATCACTGTAACAAAGTACAAAGACTTCAAAACCACTGCAACGAATTAGCCAGAAACCTGTTAAACGAACAAGACTACATACCGAGGCTAAAAAGATGGCACATCCTAGGGCTATAGTTCGTTTTTTTTAGCATTAGAAATAAGGTAAACAATCTTGACGTGCCTTTTAATTGAAAAACACATTTTAAAAATAAGTTACGACAAATATGTAACAATTATGAATCTAATACGATCATTTATATTCTTCTGCTTTCGTAAGTAATAGTTACTGATTTTTTAAAATCGTTAACAATTAAAAGACATGTCAAGATCGCTCAGCTTCTTTCAAGTTCTTTCTAATGCTAAAAAAACGAACTATAGACCAGAGACAATAAGCCCCCACGTAAACTGGTGATGGTGCTCAGTGGAACACCACCCTAAATAACAACTTAAAAAAAAGAAACCATCCGATTATGGCTAGAACAGCCGATTGCAGATTTAAGTGGAAAAAAAAAGTACAAAATGGGTAGAATATTAAATTCTTTGACTGTACATCAGACATCGTGGTCGCTAATAACCCTATCGATTTTAAGGGTCACTCGAACCCGCCGGGCGGCGGCTAGGTTCGTTGGAGTCTAAAACATGTAGTTGAAATAAAACAATGTTTATGATAAAATATCTATTTTATTTGATTTCATATCTCCTTAACGAACTAATAATCATAAAATCATCATGATAATCATTTGACTTGGAACCTAACTATAACTACATAATACATTTAAATAAAAAAAACCTGCTATGCACGAAAATGCATTAATCATTTTGGAAAATAGCTGATACTCTTCAAACTGCTGGATAGATTTTTATCAAACATAGCTAAGAACCTCGGTAAGGAAACTTGCTTCAATCGATTTTTATCAAGAACCACTGCAAGGACTTGTTATCACGAAAAACACCGCATCAAAATCAGTCCATTCGTATGAGAGCTATGATGCCACAGACAGACAGGCGTTGGCGGCAAACATATATCCTCCCCCTTTTTTTGTGTCGGGGGTCAAAAATGTATATATCAAACATTTAACACATTCATTGCCACCCCGCCAAATAAGACGTCCGCGCCAGGCCACAACAATTTCGTCATATAAAGCAGTAGTACCACGATCCCGACTATCAGGTCTTCCGGCCTGGGAACGAAATCATAAAATACCCGATAGTCTGGTTTTCGCCACTGAATGTGTTAAAACTTTGTACTTTTCCTTCTCATGAAAGAAGTTTTTGGAGCTAAGGGCAATTTCAATTGCACCATCTTCCCCCCCTCGGTATGTACCATGTATGCTCCGATGAGACGGACCTTATTGATGCACGGCTGAGTCTTAGGCGACATCTTCAAAGCTGCACACAAAGGCTCAAGTTCAACCTTAAAATTATGTAATATCAACACAAACACCATTATGTGACATATGAGCTTATCTTTCATGTGCACTGGTCTCGATCTCACCTTATTTGCAGCTTTACTAAATTCCGTAAAGTTTTTCAACACAACGTTGTTTAATGTGTTTGAGAAATCGCATATTTTAAAGTTTTTCTTTTTTATTTCCATGCAACCAACCTGTAAAAATTTCAGTAGCTCACTAGTGTAAACCGCCAGCACCGTTAACTCGTTAGACAACGTCCGGCCTTTAACTAAAGACTTTATATACGGATGGTAATATTCTTCATACTTTTCTTGCTTTAAATCTGAGTAAATATTCTCAAATTCTTCTTCAGACATAATTTTCTCTACAGGATATACATCTTCGACTTTAGTCGCGTCTCTGTCTATAGGTGGTATGTAGAATTCTTCAGAATCGTTCTTATTATACTTAGATAGGTCTAGTTGGTCAACAGTAATATTCGCAGTTACATTTTCCATCTGTTGTGTAACGGTTTGTACATTTACTTTTAATTTCTCCCGTTGTTCCATTTGCTTCTTTTGTTTTTTAGATCCGAACTTCCTACTCAGCTCTAATCTGCTGGTTACCTGTTGCGATGCATTCAAGTCAACTTTACGATATGGTATGAGCTCAGCGCAGCCCACCTCTATAAGGCGTACTTTACCGGTTTTCCTGTCTCTTGCTAGTATCAGGGTCTTACCCAACTCTTCGTTTTCCTCTTTACCATAGTAAACAAGCTCATCAAGCTCGGTAGCTATCGTTTTAGTCCCATTCTCTTGTATGATTGAGCATTCACTTTCGAAGTCTTCATTCGGGTAACCGTTTTGAAAGTTTATTAACATTGGATAGATCGGCCCCTTTGAAGAAACCGAATCTATTGTTAATTCCGTCATTGTTTAAGCACCACAGCGCTGCTTAAAATTACAACAACGTTTTGATTTCACGTGCAAGTTTAACTTTAAGGTTATAAAACTTATAAACAACCTATCTGTCACTGTACTGTCAAATGTGGCACAAGGGTACGTTTAGAAACGAATGGATATTTTCAAACATCAAACTTGGGAGTTGCACACGGAGCCAGTAGTTCGCGTACTTATGCCACTTGCATCGGGCCGCGGGCTACAACACTAGTAATGTCAAATAGTAGGGTACGTTCTGAATCGATTAATGTACTTCTTTTCTTATAAATGCAGATTTGATTTATATTTTAATATATGCTTTAACTCGTCACGTTAAAGCTTAAATTGAACTGGATAGTCTTTTATCTTAATATAAATTTGACAAATTGTCACCCTTAACTATAATTTCAGAGGACGCGTCTTCGTTTCGATATTTGTTTATTTATTTCTTTTTATCAGCAAAACTATATTAACTAGTCCCTAATTTACAGCAATAAAGGAAATGATGTAGCGTCCCTTATTTTTATCCTAGTTAATTCGTAATATTTAACACCATATAAACGATGTGCTTAATATTTATATACTATATGTGATCAGTGAAATCATTGAATATGTCTCAATTATTACTGTGCAGAGTGTGCCTAGCCACTAACGTGACTGTTTACAATATATTGAACTCCTGTCTTCAAGAAATGTATGAGAAATTGACGAGATTACCGGTATGTCATGATATGTTTTATCTTTGCCATACTTAAATCAATGTCTTTGAGTTTCTAATGCAAATTTATACATATACCAGCGACCCGCCCCGGCTTCGCACGGGTTAACAAATTATACACCTAAACCTTCCTCAAGAATCACTTCATTCATAGGTGAAAAATGAAATACTTAAGATCGCTGACCCAACACTATCGTCTGTATCTTTAGGTATTTAAAAAAGAGTAAACAAAATGTAATTGAATCTTAAGAAGCCATTTGAGGGTAGATCAAAACATTACATGGTCAAATAATGTAGGTTAAAGTCAGGTTGTTCAATGACAGATCCAGGTTATTTTGTATTTGGTTGGTTAACCAATAAATGTACTAACTACCCGAAAATGTACAAATTGTTTGTTTACTTTTATTTAAATACCTAAAGATACAGACTATAATGTCTGTAATACATAGCAACTTGTCTCGCTTCAAAAAAAGAATGGGATTTAAAAAATACATTGAATAACGTAAACAACTGAATTCATGTAGCGTTCTTCTTTCTATAGAGTGATTCTGAGGAAGGTTTAGGTGTATAATTATTTAAATTTCTGTGTGACCTGTGCAAGTCCGGAGCTGATCCCTACTAAATAAATAATATAACAAGGTCTCCTTCACTCCTGTTTCAGCTCCATGCAGACGACGGCAAGCCAAGCACTGTATGCTGCATCTGCTTGGCGTTGCTGCAGAAGAGCTACCAGCTCTGGGTGCAGTCCGTCACCTCTGACCGGCTGCTCAGCAGGCTGCTCGCTACTAACAACGAGGTCTGGTTCCATGTACAAAATTTTCAGTACCTTCAAAGTACACTCAAGTGTAAAAATGTGGGTGCATACAACTTACTCAAAAACATGTCCCATAGTTCTTAATTCGCAAATATAAGAGCTTTGGGCAATGGGGAGACACTCCTCCTTTCAGGCAAACTCGGCTCTGCTCGGCTCAGTATTGCTCTGAGCAATTATTAGGGTTGGGTATAATAATTTTGATGCTTGGAGAGCCTTTACACCTCCAAATGCTATTAGTATTTTCTCTAACATTGGGGAACTTTTAAATCTCCAAATTTTATATATTACTAACCATAGAGGCTACATCTCAATTTTATTGTAGTAACACTTTCTTTTAAGATAGTGTAATGTCTACCCATTGACTGTTGTATTCATAAATGTTGCTATATATTTTCCATGTCACCATATGATTCCACTATAAATTTTAATGTTGTTTTGACTTATAAAGGAGTCCTTGAAACCTACTTACAAAATATTTTTTGAAATTTAAACCATTATATTGCAGCTCACGCAAGACCTGATTGAACACATAGACAGACGAGGGCACAAGCTAACAACAAAATTTACTTTTCAAACGGAGCATTTCGATATAAAACCCAGCGGAGTTTCAGTTGAAGTTGAAGTTAAACCATTGAAGGAAGAACCTGAAGGTAGGTGATTTTTTTATACCACATCGGTTAGAAACAAGCATACGGCCCGCCTGATGGTAAGCAGTCACCGTAGCCTATGGACGCCTAGTTTTAAGGGTCATTTAAAAATAATAAGTTTTTGCAAAAATAAAATTTTTGGTATAGTCACTATCAGATATATCAGAGCGGCCCACAGGTGTGTTATCAGACCATGAGGATCACGAGGACACTGAGGACCACGTGTCCGTTAAAGAGGCACCATCGGACTCAGAAGATGACCTTCCGCTGGTCGCCATCAGCCAGAGGAAGGGAAAGAAGACTGTCACTCATAAAGACAAGGAGTTCTTAAAAGGTACTCTTTTTTAGAGGTGCCACGAATATTCGGTAACTATTCGGTATATCTGTTGCACCTACCTAAAAAAAATACACAATTTAAATAACCAAAAACTATACTCTGTATCTTTAGGTATTTAAATAAAAGTAAACAATTAATTTGTACATTTTCGGGTAGTTATAACCGCCTGGATCAGTCACTGAACGACCTGACTTTAACCTACATTATTTGATCATGTAATGTTTTCATTTACCCTAAACTGGCTTAAGGAGCCACTTGAGGGTAGTTTTTTTACTTTTATTTAAATACCTTAAGATACAGAGTATAGGTGTATACATGTGTAATATTTAAAAAGTATTCTTGGAAAGTTGTTAAATACGAGTACGAAGACCCTTTTTGGAACATTTGTTGATTACAGAATATATTATTTTTATCATAGGTCTGATTTGATTGACTCTAACTACATTCTTTATTTCTGTTCAACAAAAAATATATCTTAGCAAACGTTGTGTTTTGTTGGCGAACAGTTTTTATAATAATTGTGACTCAAAACAAAATGTTTGCATATCATGCCGAATATTCGATACTCGGTATTAGGCCAAAACCACTATTCGGGCATCTCTACTCTTTTTACTGTTTAACCGCCAAAGACGTCAACTGACGCGCGCGGCTACAGCCTAATATCAACCTTCGTGCGTTCAGATAAGGTCAAGATGACCCATTTGCATTTCTTTTAATCAATAGGATTACCAGCCTTATACCTACTAAACGTCCTCGCGTTTCATATCACATTCGGCCGGCAACGTCCCATTACCCCGCCCAAAGATATAACTCCGTATAAGGCCCACTTGTACCATTTCACTAACCCGGGGTTAACCGGTTAAACCTGGAGTTACCATGGTTTCCAGTACAATTTGACACTAGGTTAACGGTTTAACCGCTTAACCCCGAGTTAGTGGGATGGTGCAAGTGTGCCTAAGATAACTAAAAAACGTGCCTTGGAAATCAAGGAAAAGTTATACTCGAATAGATGGCGCCACACCTTTGGCATATACTTAATAATCAAACGAACTTACCTGTGAAGTTTGATTACAATTATACGAGTATCCAAATCCAAGACAACAATATAATTTACTGAGCAGCAGTACATGGAATCATGCCGTCCTTGTCACACATTTTAGAGATATAATATTTAAAAAACAAGTTCGCACTGTCCCTCTCACTCGCTACGCTATCATCCCCCGCCATCCCACTCCGACACCGCTCCTCAGATACCCGTCATTATTTCAGAGTGAATCTTTTTGTGTTATGCACGGAGACTATTTTATTTTTATTTTCGGGGTTGGGGGGCGGGACTTTGTTGTCTTGGATTTGGATACTCGTATAATTGTAATCAAACTTCACAGGTAAGTTCGTTTGATTATTAATTATACTTCCTATCCAAATCCAAGACAACAATATAATTTACTGAGCAGATGTTCAGAGCCTTGTATCTAAATACAGATGCGAAAATAAAATGAAATATCGATATCAAATCAGTAAGTTACGTATACCGTTACTGATATTACTGATTTCAGCTGAAGAGAACAACGGTGTCTCATAAGAGGTACATATTAATTTATACCAAAAAATTGTAATTATGTATCTACCTACAAATGTAATTTTATGTAGATATATATATCATAATAATATTATATTATAATGATGGGCGTCATTAATTAACTTAAATTATTATTCTTAAATTACTTGAATCAATATTCCTTTGTGGTGAAAGTAAAAAACAAAAAAGTAGGTATAAAACTTTCTTTGGTTACATTGTGGGCTATTGGTAAGTTGTTTAAATGTAATTTTGCCATTGCTTATGTACTTAAACCATTACGCCATTGAAAAGTGTGTTCAATCTTTAGTTAGCTCTCAATCAATATTGGACCCATTATATTATTGATATTTCAATTTCATTAAAATACGAGTATACAATGTTTTAATTTTCAAGATTATAATAACTTCAACGGTTGAGGATGTGTGTTTTCTGTCAGACACTATACTTATAAATAAGCCGTTTTGTATCATTTAGATTTTTCCAACCACTCACTGGATGTAATTATTTTATGCGTTATGATTTAACTATGAATGCGTGTCTTTTTAAGTATTGACACTAAAATATAACTTTATGACACTTTGCAATGAATATTCAATACAACAATAAATACCCTCTTCTATACACAGCTTATAAATGTGGGTAAAGGAGATTTTTCTTCATTGCAAGGTTGTCATTGAAATCAAGTTTCTATACTTTTAGACTAAGTCCGGACAACGACTAGTAGAAAATCCGGTAGGTATTGTTTTGAAACTTATCATTTTTCAAATTTTCAATTATAATTCAGCTTTAAAATATAGATTTATATAGTTGGTCAAACCAATTTGTCAGTCAGTAACAACCAGGAAAACTATACTTATCCTTTTCTTTTGGGTACTAGTACTAGTGTAAGACAAAGATAGTATGATTCTCTCTGTCCTTGATTGAAATGAGACAGTCACATTCTCAAACAATATGTAAATAGCTAAATAATATATATAGATAGACTACCTTTATTAATAAATAAGTCGTCTTTCTTTACGTATCTTACGTATCTGACCGATGACGACTACACGTGATACAAGTGGTAAGTAAACTTTGGTAGATTGTAGTGTAGGTAGGTGTTAAATTATGATATTATATTTGTGAACGAAATATAAGGCATTTACTTGAAATTTAACTTTCAAGGAGTAACTTATAGTAACATTTTTTAACGTTACAATAAGACTGTGCAGCGTGCACAGTATTCTTGTGATACCTACACAACCAACAATAATTAGAAAAACACAGATAGGAGTTATTTTTAAACACAAGTTCTATTTAATAAATCAGATAGAAATATAAAAATTAGGTGAGTTGACCGTGACGTCACGATGTAAATATTTTATGTAAATTCCATATTATTAGCAAACCGTTTTGACAGTTCAAAAAAAAGTAGGAAAATACCCTATTATAACTGTACAGCAAGACAATAATTATGACAACCTAGAGCATTTAAATTAATGACAATATTAAATTTTATTATTGTTTAAGGATATCAATCCTTTATTGCGATTGTCAATCTAGCTATTTAGCGAAAGCGATTCATGTAACAGGTTACAGCATTTAACTCTGGTTGCAAGGTTGTACAATTGTGCATATTGGTTTTCAGCTGAGGTTTCTAGCGTTGATTTCGCGTCGTGGGATGTATGCATCAACCACGGCGCAGCCCTTGTTAGTTGCGGCGACGACGGTCCCCTGAAGTTTAGAGCCGAGATAACCAGTAAGCAAATCGTACTGGATTTGTTACGAGTAGGTAAATTGGGCTCGTTGAGATGGTATATATATATTATATATATTATGCAGGTCAAATATTGAATGTAAAATCGTTTAAAGGGTTACATATATCACTTTCCATATATTGTTCACTCGTCATACAGCACTGTTTGTGTACATTTTGTTACCAGGATTTTAGCCTGCATTAATACCAATTAAATTACTTCAACATAACTAAAAGCTGGCGGCTACCTCGCACAACGTATCAGCATTGCGATACAGCGAGGAAATGCCGCCAGCATCCTTGGTACAATGCCTCAAGGGCCTATTTTAGATTTAAGCTAGTTATTAATTTCGTTTAGTAGTACCACTGTATATATATTGTATGTAAATAAATGTTTTCATTCACTAAAATCTCCTCTGTATTTCACATACGTAAAGCCACAGTCACATCACTATTAAAGTGGAGTCAACATAAAGGTCTGGATACAGACTATGACAAGTACATTACATTGGCATCAACACTGTTACAGTGGAGCAACGTTATATATCTTTGACTCAGTTTACAACGAGCAAAGCGTCTGCAGACCAAACATACCGAAGAGCGTAAAGACCGAAGAACGAAGTGACTGAAGAACGAAGTGATCGAAGAGCGAAGCGGCTGAAGAGCGTAGCATCCGAAGAGCGAAGCGACCGAAGAGCGTAGCATCCGAAGAGCGAAGCGACCGAAGAGCGAAGCGACCGATGAGCCAAATGACCGAAGCAATCGAAGAGCGAGTCAATCATTATTATGTAGTTTTAGATATTACGCAATAATCATCATAAATCTTCAACACAATAAATGTGGAGTAAAGATAGCCTCGTCGCTATTAATGCGGGGCAAATTTAACCTCGACGCTGTGAAAGCGGAGCTCTCGACACAATTACTGTGGAGTAAATATAGTCTCCTCACTATTAAAGTGGGGCAAAGTTACCCTCAACGCTGTTAAAGCGGAGTTCTCGACACAATTAATGTGGAGTAAAGATAGCCACGTCACTATTAAAGTGGGGCAAATTTAGCCTCAACGCTGTTAAAGCGGAGCTCTCGACACAATTATTGTGGAGTAATGATGGCCTCTTCACTATTAAAGTGGGGCAAAGTTACCCTCAACGCTGTTAAAGCGGAGTTCTCGACACAATTAATGTGGAGTAAAGATAGCCACTTCACTATTAAAGTGGGGCAAATTTAGCCTCAACGCTGTTAAAGCGGAGCTCTCGACACAATTATTGTGGAGTAATGATGGCCTCTTCACTATTAAAGTGGGGCAAATTTACCCTCAACGCTCTTGAAGCGGAGTTCTCGACACAATTAATGTGGAGTAAAGACTGTTAAAGTGGGGTAAATATAACCTCAACGCTGTGAAGGCGGAGCTCTCAACACAATGATTGTGGAGTAATGATAGCCTTTTCACTATTAAAGTGGGAGAAATTTTGCTTTTAATCTCGTTTTTAACTAAATATTTATGTGATATGAATTTTAATTTATACGTGTTAATTAATGTGCAATATTATAAACTCTCCTTTTGTCATTGACTTTTATTTGGTAACACGTTTAATACCGAGTACCTATCTGTTTTATGATCATCTTGTTGCATAGTTTACCTAAGCTTGTAAAGTACTCACTCTACTTAAACTACCAAATTCTGAATCCCAGTTGTCAGTTGGTGTCAGGTTTTACTTATATTTCCGATACGATTTACGCATGGGTTAACGATCCTCGACGCTATTGTACTAGCGCAGTATTATTATTGGACGTAGTCCATAATATTACACTAATCAAATACATACTCTGTCCATCATTTATTTCATTCTAAAATTACATTGAGTTGATAATGTGCAAGTGTCTAAATAAAAATTATGTAAGCACATTCATGAGGTTTACACGTACAGAGTAGGTACTATTGTAGAAAGTAACTAATAACTGGCTATGTGATGTTTAGCTTATTATAGCATTGGTACTTAATACTGTCAATCAAGAATGTCTAGTTATCACAAAGCAGGAGATTAACTGATGAGCAAAGGGAGGCGATCACACCGACTGGACCCAAGACTCGACGATACCGCGATGTGCGATTAAAGTACCTAATCCGTTTTAATCCTTACGATCCATTCACTATGTCGGTATCGGAGCACGCATAGCGCGTGCTGGTTGTATACATCGGTTACTGGCATTAAACACTTTTTTATTACACGGTAGGGTAGATCGGAACGATTACGTAGTACGTATAAATACCTATATAAAGTTTATTCAATTCAGATATGGTTTGTATACTAGTATACAGTATATAAAATCTGTAGGCGAAAGCATGTCAATATAATATAATAATATAGTGTTCGCATTCGTAAACAATTTACTGAGCGAACATTACATAGTATGAATGTACCATTTTTTATTCAAAACATGAAATGTAAGTAATATCTACATATTACTATAACCTTTGGATTTTGAATTAGTCATATAACTGGGTTAAAGGTCATTTTGTGATTTATTTATAGCTCCGTACTTATTTTATTCTAAAAAGAAGGTAGTTGTAACAAGTGATTTCGTACGAACGCAAAGATTACTTACTTAGTTGATTTCTTAGGTAATGAGTTTATCACGCTAAATGAAAATACGATTACAAATTAAAGTATACCAGCCATGTCAAGAATTGTAAACGAGACTAGACTTGCCGTGCCGAAAAAACATTAATTTTTCGCTCGGGGGTACGGCGGCGGCTGGCAGTACAAATAATGTTTTAATTCTATCATTATTATGATTCAGCGCTCAATAGACATATTAAAATTACTCACCCTAACTTCATCAATCGAAACACACACACAGCTATTTAGAGGAACACTATTTTGGCGAAAATACGTGTGACTCGGACTAACACAAAAACATGTAATGACGGGTATCTGAGGAGCGGTGTCGGAGTGGGATGGCGGGGGATGATAGCGTAGCGAGTGAGAGGGACAGTGCGAACTTGTTTTTTAAATATTATATCTCTAAAATGTGTGACAAGGACGGCATGATTCCATGTACTGCTGCTCAGTAAATTATATTGTTGTCTTGGATTTGGATAGGAAGTATACTCGTCTAGATGGCGTTGGCGACAGCGTTTGATATTTAACAACATTTTAAGACATATCAGCGAAAGAACATGTAATGGCTCAAAGTCATATGGCGTTCTAAAAAAAAATTTTTTCTATATTGTATAAAATACATTTTTTGATGTTTTTACACTTTTTCATTTTTAGTTTTGATCCTGTCGTCGATAGATGGCACAAAATTTACTGTGACTACAAAATTTACTATGACAGTAACTCTCTATACATACACTCTATCCTCCTAAGGCCCAAGGTCCTACCTGTAGTACCTGCTAATTTCGATGAAATTTAAATCCTATTCAATAGGAACAGAGTCGTTTTTGCTTTGTTTCGTTCAATTTTCCAACAACGCAAATTCAACTATATTTCCTACACTATTGGTTCAAAATTCAGTGGCAAATTTTGGATTTTTCACTTATATGGCTGGGCCTTAGGAGGCTATTTGCCCCATCTAACAATGTAGTGTTTCCAGGCTTCAAATCCGGCTACGCCCGGGAACTGATCCTGACCACAGAACAGCAGCTGGCAGAGCTGCGCGCACGTGGGTCCTCCGTTAACTACCTCAACGCGCCGTTCAAGTGCGCGCCCTGTCGGCGGGGGTACGTCGAGCCCGCGGCCTACAGCAACCATCGGATAAAACACGACCCGGTGAGTGACGACACTAGTGATAATTAACACTAACCAGGGATGTTGCGAATGTTCGCATCCGCATTCGCAACCGCGGAAGTTCCGCATTGTTTTCAAAATCCGCATCCGCATAAAATCGATGCGGAGCTTAATGCGGACGTGGATGTCGAAGAAGTCGGTTCAGGAACATCTTAGCGGCGGCGTAAGTGCTAGGTAATTTTGTCATTACCTATAACGAAATCGTCTAGATCCAGAAAAGTCGGCCAAGTTACTGTTTATTAAATATAACGCACCTATATTCTTCCTCAAATACTAAACGATTCGTTTTTTTTTTAATAGAAATTTCTAAAATGTAATTTTTTACGTTTTTTAAGTACTTAGTTTGACTTCTTGATTCTCATTCTCACTCTGGTAGCACACCACAGAATAAATAATAGTACTACCGTACAGAAAGGACACTTCCTACAAAACCGAAGTTTGACAGCGATTCAGGATCGAATCATGATATCCGTTTCTAACTTATGGCACTATTCCCTTCGACTATATAGGGTTGTCAAAATCATTATCTTATCTGTGGTCGTGCACGCAAAGGGACGTCAAGTTGTGTCAACCCTAATAATTGCTCAGAGCAATGCTGAGCCGAGCGGAGCCGAGTTTGCCCGAAGTCAGGAGTGTCTCCCCACTGGTGCTACCGCTATCCGTAACGTATCATTATCAAGTAAGGTTTCCAAGTGTGGTGGCAAGGCATGCAATCTTGCCCCGGACTCAGGTTCCATAACAGCCTTTAGCTTGGCAACGTGTTTACCCACAGCGCCCTCCAACATGCCCTTATGCTCACGGCACTTATTTTATATAATCGTAAATTTTTAATTGATAACCGCCTACAGCGTTTGTATAATTCAGGAATAGGCTAGATGACAAATTTTAATTTATGGTATCAATCGATCAGGTTTGTTTTTAGGATCAAATGTCTATATGGGACCCATTGCATTAAAGCAATACAAAAGTCAGAAATGATAGTCAAAGCCCGACAGTCGTACTCGTACTTCGTCGCGAAACGCTCCTAACAAAACAATAAGTGAACGTGATGTCAAGGTCACTGAGAGTCCATCTTGAAGTATGGACAAGTAAGAAAATTGCGTTTTTGTTGGTGAAATATTGTGTTTATGTATATAGTTGCCATAAAATATTTTTTGGGTAAAATGTGAGGAATCGAATGGTATATCCTTACCTATTTCCTTTGTGGAAGTTAAAAAACAACAAAATTTCGAAACTTCCAGGTCCTGTATTTTTGTATTATTTCCATATATTATTTTAATGTCCACATTATTGTGATAAATTGATCATTTTTTATCTGTTTTACTAGATTTTGTTATAAAATTCAACATGTGTCATCTTCCCTATTATAATCCGTAAAGAACCGTTGTGGGGAATAACCAATATTGCACAACCTATTATTATCTTATCATTTATCAGTTGCATTTACTAGATACTTGTCCTTTATGTCTAGTAGTCTACTAACGTGCTGCGACCTGCGACGTATTCACTACGGTAATTCGTCTGCATACATTTCAGGATAAAAAGTAACAAATGGATAATCCAGAAAGTAACAAGAGAGTTTGCCCTAACCTATCCTTACCGCAGGCTGAACAGGAAAATAAACAGGAAGAAAATAATAAAGAATGCACAGAAAGATTTCCCATCACCAGATTGCCAGACCACGTCGCCCCCCAATCACGATCGAGCCACGAAAATGATACGTTTCACGTGGATTTCATAGAAAACAGCGGGGTCCTCTCGCCTGGTTTGATAAAATGGATGAGAATCTACCTCAAGCTCGAGGAACACGGGATGCGAGCAAATGAAGAAATGTTAATATATAACGCCAGGGCCATAATTATGAACCATCGCCTATTGCCTACGACACGGCTTCAAGCTAAGGCCATACATGAAGACACTTCAGCCCAAAAACCGCCAAACGTGGAGCGTAACGAGTTAGTAATAGACAATTGCCGTGGAACAGGCGCAAAATCTCGGGACCATGCAGACAAGAAGTCAACGGAAGACCTATTAGCAAATGAAAACCTTGCTGTAGTACCAGAAATCGATGCATCTACAACCTTACAGCCTGCGTTCACAGTACAGAGTGGTCAAACGCTATCAACGCAAAACATCTCAGCCAATCAAAATGCTGCAGTCCCGGCATCAGCTCAACAGCCTCGGGCCTTCGTACGGAGGGACAGAACAAGAGAAACTAACTGCCATAGAATTAGGGTATCTGACCCAATAGATTGTAACCTAGTACATTTTCTTGACTCGCGCACGCTCTGCTACAACGGTTACCGCTACGTGCGTCACTGTAACGGGCCCAGGGCCCGCTGGCAGTGCGCGACGCACCAGCGCCCCGGCTGCAAGGGCAGCGTGCTCACTGTCAACGACGTCGTCGTGAAGGTCTGGGGGGACCATAGCCATCCGCCAGAGACGGAGAACGTCGTCGAGGAAGGGGCTCTATATGGTCTTACAAAAAATTGGGTTCATGCGAGCGAGCGTCCCCAGAGGGGTTCTCAGATCAAATGTGCATGTTATCTTGGAATGACCTCCTAATACGTGGAGGACAGAGGGCCTAAACAAAGGTAGGGTGGCAATCCCCTGAAGACACAATTCTGACTGATTTATTTAGACTCACTCTTGTGCCTAAGAAATATATTTTTATCATTAAATCAAAAAGGTTTCATTCCAGAGCCCCTTTAGAAGTCTGTAATTCCTATCTTTTGTTTTATATCGAAATTCTCTATTACCTAAAAAATCAAGACCAAAACCTTCATAGTTTTCCTGGAGTGACAACATAAATACCTATAGTTTTAATTATTTTTATATAATATCTAATATTAATATATATAATACCTTTATACACATCTTTTATTCTGAGCTTGAGGAGGGCAAGCGGAAACAGGGCGGCGAATTCCTCAGGTACAAAGATGTGCTAAAGTGTCACATGAAAAAGTGTGGCGTAGAGCCCTCGCGATGGGAGCAGCAGGCAGCCGTGCGTACGGAATGGCGGGCTGCGATAAATGCCAGGATAACCGATTTTGAATCTCGGCGGCGCTTAGAGCTTGATGCCAAGCGTGATAGAATAAAAGCCAGACCACCTGCGGCAACACCCTATGACTATGTAAACGGTGTGCTCACATGCCCGCAATGTTCGCGAACTTTTACTAACAAGATCGGCTACATCAGCCACTTGCGAGCACATCAACGATAGCAACGGAGTTGACAGCAGTCGCCGTGGCCGAAGTCGGCCGTGGAGTTATTATTATTTTACCTGTAAACGAGCAAATCTTGTTTATTTATTTATTTATATGTATATATGTATATAACGGGGATCTCGGAAACGGCTCTAACGATTTTGATGAAATTTGCTATATGGGGGTTTTCGGGGGCGATAAATCGATCTAGCTAGGTCTTATATCTGGGAAAACGCGCATTTTTGAGTTTTTTATATGTTTCCGGAGCAAAGCTCGGTCTCCCAGATATGTTTTACTTATATTACAACCCCGACACAGATAAGCATCAAAAAGTGCATCGGAATACAACAGTTTATGCACCGAAATGCAACCAAATAGAGTTTGTTTGGGACATTGTTAAAATCATTGAAATAAGAAAAAGGTATTTTATTTTTAAGTGAGAATTATATTTTTATCCCAAAAATATTTAATTATGATTTATGAAAATGTATTACGTTACAAGATGATGCACGCTTACTCGAAGCGCGTCGGAAGTGGCCAAAGCTTGACGAGAAAAACTATATGAAGCCCTATAGATAGGTTATGTTAGGTTTGTTTTGTGGCAATCCCGAAAAGTTACGCGTTTCTGAGAAAAACAAATTATGACTAACTAAAATGCGGACAAACAATACATTATGACTCAAAACTTTTTGGGAAACAATAGAGACCCCGTGGTGTTCAAATATTGAAGATAACTTATATATATATATATATATATATACAAACATTGCAAGTTAAGGACCTCTACTAAAGCCGCGAATACCGCTTCGTAAGCCACACCACCTAGATTCTTTCCCCCCACAAGTACGCACACATGGAAGCGCTTCGCGGCGCACTTGAAGAATGAAGGTGACTTCGGATTTATTTTCTATCGAGAAAATTTTATGCATTCGTGTTTCGACTAAGTATCACATCTATTATCATACAGTCAAGAAACATATATCTGAAAATCAGTTCATTTCCGGGGCTAGCTACGTTTCAAACCTCCTGTTATTTTTCGATGCGGGGCCTTAAATAAAAGCTTAAAAACTCTAACACACTTTATTTCAATCTGTTTTTCACAAAATGCGTCAACTAAGTTCACTTTAATATTATACCGTTATCAATAACAAAAGTGCTTCCCGTAATACTGTTGGCCTTATCACTAGTCAAATATAAAGCCATATCAGCTATCTCTCTACATGCACTACATTTACCCAAAAGAGTAGCGGCTCCGTAAGTGTCCATCACGGTTTCACCTTCTTCAAGGCCCGCATGTAGCCAGATATCAGTCTTCACAGGCCCGGAGTTAATAGAGATCGCTATTACGCTTGGAGCCGGTTCCATAGCCAAGCCCTTAGTGAACATGTCCAGGGCAGCCTTGGACATGCCATACACAGTCAATGTAGGGAATATTTTCCGCCCGAGATATTAATAATGTTACCCTTCGTCTTAATCAGATAAGGCACAGCAAGACTGGTCAAAAGATACACGCTTCGCAGATTCGTGTTAAATATCTTGTCGTAATCTGATATTCCTTCTTCGACTTTCGTATTGTTTACTATACCGGCATTGTTGATAAGTACGTCGATCTGCCCGAAGCGTGTAATCGTCTCTTCTACGACGCGTTCTACCTCAGAGTCGTTGGTAAGATCGGCTTTGACTGCGAGCGCTTCGCCGTGACCTTCGCATTGCTCGGCGACGTTCCTCAGTCTCTCCTCGTTTCTCCCAACTATTACCACTTTGGCTGATTGTTTGGCGAACAAAGGGACGTCAAGTTGTGTCAACCCTAATAATTGCTCAGAGCAATGCTGAGCCGAGCGGAGCCGAGTTTGCCCGAAGTCAGGAGTGTCTCCCCACTGGTGCTACCGCTATCCGTAACGTATCATTATCAAGTAAGGTTTCCAAGTGTGGTGGCAAGGCATGCAATCTTGCCCCGGACTCAGGTTCCATAACAGCCTTTAGCTTGGCAACGTGTTTACCCACAGCGCCCTCCAACATGCCCTTATGCTCACGGCACTTATTTTATATAATCGTAAATTTTTAATTGATAACCGCCTACAGCGTTTGTATAATTCAGGAATAGGCTAGATGACAAATTTTAATTTATGGTATCAATCGATCAGGTTTGTTTTTAGGATCAAATGTCTATATGGGACCCATTGCATTAAAGCAATACAAAAGTCAGAAATGATAGTCAAAGCCCGACAGTCGTACTCGTACTTCGTCGCGAAACGCTCCTAACAAAACAATAAGTGAACGTGATGTCAAGGTCACTGAGAGTCCATCTTGAAGTATGGACAAGTAAGAAAATTGCGTTTTTGTTGGTGAAATATTGTGTTTATGTATATAGTTGCCATAAAATATTTTTTGGGTAAAATGTGAGGAATCGAATGGTATATCCTTACCTATTTCCTTTGTGGAAGTTAAAAAACAACAAAATTTCGAAACTTCCAGGTCCTGTATTTTTGTATTATTTCCATATATTATTTTAATGTCCACATTATTGTGATAAATTGATCATTTTTTATCTGTTTTACTAGATTTTGTTATAAAATTCAACATGTGTCATCTTCCCTATTATAATCCGTAAAGAACCGTTGTGGGGAATAACCAATATTGCACAACCTATTATTATCTTATCATTTATCAGTTGCATTTACTAGATACTTGTCCTTTATGTCTAGTAGTCTACTAACGTGCTGCGACCTGCGACGTATTCACTACGGTAATTCGTCTGCATACATTTCAGGATAAAAAGTAACAAATGGATAATCCAGAAAGTAACAAGAGAGTTTGCCCTAACCTATCCTTACCGCAGGCTGAACAGGAAAATAAACAGGAAGAAAATAATAAAGAATGCACAGAAAGATTTCCCATCACCAGATTGCCAGACCACGTCGCCCCCCAATCACGATCGAGCCACGAAAATGATACGTTTCACGTGGATTTCATAGAAAACAGCGGGGTCCTCTCGCCTGGTTTGATAAAATGGATGAGAATCTACCTCAAGCTCGAGGAACACGGGATGCGAGCAAATGAAGAAATGTTAATATATAACGCCAGGGCCATAATTATGAACCATCGCCTATTGCCTACGACACGGCTTCAAGCTAAGGCCATACATGAAGACACTTCAGCCCAAAAACCGCCAAACGTGGAGCGTAACGAGTTAGTAATAGACAATTGCCGTGGAACAGGCGCAAAATCTCGGGACCATGCAGACAAGAAGTCAACGGAAGACCTATTAGCAAATGAAAACCTTGCTGTAGTACCAGAAATCGATGCATCTACAACCTTACAGCCTGCGTTCACAGTACAGAGTGGTCAAACGCTATCAACGCAAAACATCTCAGCCAATCAAAATGCTGCAGTCCCGGCATCAGCTCAACAGCCTCGGGCCTTCGTACGGAGGGACAGAACAAGAGAAACTAACTGCCATAGAATTAGGGTATCTGACCCAATAGATTGTAACCTAGTACATTTTCTTGACTCGCGCACGCTCTGCTACAACGGTTACCGCTACGTGCGTCACTGTAACGGGCCCAGGGCCCGCTGGCAGTGCGCGACGCACCAGCGCCCCGGCTGCAAGGGCAGCGTGCTCACTGTCAACGACGTCGTCGTGAAGGTCTGGGGGGACCATAGCCATCCGCCAGAGACGGAGAACGTCGTCGAGGAAGGGGCTCTATATGGTCTTACAAAAAATTGGGTTCATGCGAGCGAGCGTCCCCAGAGGGGTTCTCAGATCAAATGTGCATGTTATCTTGGAATGACCTCCTAATACGTGGAGGACAGAGGGCCTAAACAAAGGTAGGGTGGCAATCCCCTGAAGACACAATTCTGACTGATTTATTTAGACTCACTCTTGTGCCTAAGAAATATATTTTTATCATTAAATCAAAAAGGTTTCATTCCAGAGCCCCTTTAGAAGTCTGTAATTCCTATCTTTTGTTTTATATCGAAATTCTCTATTACCTAAAAAATCAAGACCAAAACCTTCATAGTTTTCCTGGAGTGACAACATAAATACCTATAGTTTTAATTATTTTTATATAATATCTAATATTAATATATATAATACCTTTATACACATCTTTTATTCTGAGCTTGAGGAGGGCAAGCGGAAACAGGGCGGCGAATTCCTCAGGTACAAAGATGTGCTAAAGTGTCACATGAAAAAGTGTGGCGTAGAGCCCTCGCGATGGGAGCAGCAGGCAGCCGTGCGTACGGAATGGCGGGCTGCGATAAATGCCAGGATAACCGATTTTGAATCTCGGCGGCGCTTAGAGCTTGATGCCAAGCGTGATAGAATAAAAGCCAGACCACCTGCGGCAACACCCTATGACTATGTAAACGGTGTGCTCACATGCCCGCAATGTTCGCGAACTTTTACTAACAAGATCGGCTACATCAGCCACTTGCGAGCACATCAACGATAGCAACGGAGTTGACAGCAGTCGCCGTGGCCGAAGTCGGCCGTGGAGTTATTATTATTTTACCTGTAAACGAGCAAATCTTGTTTATTTATTTATTTATATGTATATATGTATATAACGGGGATCTCGGAAACGGCTCTAACGATTTTGATGAAATTTGCTATATGGGGGTTTTCGGGGGCGATAAATCGATCTAGCTAGGTCTTATATCTGGGAAAACGCGCATTTTTGAGTTTTTTATATGTTTCCGGAGCAAAGCTCGGTCTCCCAGATATGTTTTACTTATATTACAACCCCGACACAGATAAGCATCAAAAAGTGCATCGGAATACAACAGTTTATGCACCGAAATGCAACCAAATAGAGTTTGTTTGGGACATTGTTAAAATCATTGAAATAAGAAAAAGGTATTTTATTTTTAAGTGAGAATTATATTTTTATCCCAAAAATATTTAATTATGATTTATGAAAATGTATTACGTTACAAGATGATGCACGCTTACTCGAAGCGCGTCGGAAGTGGCCAAAGCTTGACGAGAAAAACTATATGAAGCCCTATAGATAGGTTATGTTAGGTTTGTTTTGTGGCAATCCCGAAAAGTTACGCGTTTCTGAGAAAAACAAATTATGACTAACTAAAATGCGGACAAACAATACATTATGACTCAAAACTTTTTGGGAAACAATAGAGACCCCGTGGTGTTCAAATATTGAAGATAACTTATATATATATATATATATATATACAAACATTGCAAGTTAAGGACCTCTACTAAAGCCGCGAATACCGCTTCGTAAGCCACACCACCTAGATTCTTTCCCCCCACAAGTACGCACACATGGAAGCGCTTCGCGGCGCACTTGAAGAATGAAGGTGACTTCGGATTTATTTTCTATCGAGAAAATTTTATGCATTCGTGTTTCGACTAAGTATCACATCTATTATCATACAGTCAAGAAACATATATCTGAAAATCAGTTCATTTCCGGGGCTAGCTACGTTTCAAACCTCCTGTTATTTTTCGATGCGGGGCCTTAAATAAAAGCTTAAAAACTCTAACACACTTTATTTCAATCTGTTTTTCACAAAATGCGTCAACTAAGTTCACTTTAATATTATACCGTTATCAATAACAAAAGTGCTTCCCGTAATACTGTTGGCCTTATCACTAGTCAAATATAAAGCCATATCAGCTATCTCTCTACATGCACTACATTTACCCAAAAGAGTAGCGGCTCCGTAAGTGTCCATCACGGTTTCACCTTCTTCAAGGCCCGCATGTAGCCAGATATCAGTCTTCACAGGCCCGGAGTTAATAGAGATCGCTATTACGCTTGGAGCCGGTTCCATAGCCAAGCCCTTAGTGAACATGTCCAGGGCAGCCTTGGACATGCCATACACAGTCAATGTAGGGAATATTTTCCGCCCGAGATATTAATAATGTTACCCTTCGTCTTAATCAGATAAGGCACAGCAAGACTGGTCAAAAGATACACGCTTCGCAGATTCGTGTTAAATATCTTGTCGTAATCTGATATTCCTTCTTCGACTTTCGTATTGTTTACTATACCGGCATTGTTGATAAGTACGTCGATCTGCCCGAAGCGTGTAATCGTCTCTTCTACGACGCGTTCTACCTCAGAGTCGTTGGTAAGATCGGCTTTGACTGCGAGCGCTTCGCCGTGACCTTCGCATTGCTCGGCGACGTTCCTCAGTCTCTCCTCGTTTCTCCCAACTATTACCACTTTGGCTGATTGTTTGGCGAACTGTATGGCTATTTCGGCTCCGATTCCGCAGCTGCCGCCAGTTACAACAACTACTTTATTTTTAAAATCCATTTTTTATTACGTTTGAAACCCGTGTAGCTTGCGGTAGACTCAACTGACGGATGTGCATTACTTGCAAGCGATAAGGTATAAATATCGCTATCAAGGCCTTGATTGGCAATGAAAATAATTATTTAATTGTGATAATGAAACTGCAAGTCAATGAAATATGGCGCGTAGGTATATATTGAGAAATAAGCTCATAATTAAGTTTCAACATTACATCCCACGTTTCGAGGGCGGCATTGTCTTCATACAACATATATAATTATACTAGCTTTTGCCCGCGACTTCGTCTGCGTGAAATTAGTGGCAGCAGCTAAAGTAGGTATAGCCCCTGGATAATGCTAATATCAATTATTAGGCAATGCATTAACTCTTTCAATTCCACCCCCCTTTGCACTCTCTTCAGGGATGATTTCCGTCATAAAAACTATCAACCCCCGGGACTCAAACTATCTCTATACCAAATTTCAACTAAATCGGTTCAGCGGCTTAAGCGTGAAGAGGTAACAACAGACAGACATCAGACACACTTTCGCCGTTATAATATTAGTATGGATTACATGTTATTTTTGTACTTTGTCAGTCGAATATCACACTGATGCAGGCGATGCGGACACGGTGTGATATCCGCCTAATAATTACTAATAAATTATGTTTTGTGCAGAAAAGCGGATCCCACGTGTGCGAGATCTGCACGATGCGCTACAAAACTGCACGTAAACTGCGTGCACACGTCGTGACTGCACACGAGCGGCGCTACCAATGCAATACGTGTTCACACCGCTCACACACCGCGTGAGTATAATATACCTTATGTCGGAGTGATAAGGTATACAAAACTGCACGCAAACTGCGTGCACACGTCGTGACTGCACACGAGCGCCGCTACCAAAGCAACACGTGTTCACACCGCTCACACACCGCGTGAGTATAATAACCTATGAAAGTTCATTTTTGTATGGAGTAGCTGTCAATGACAAATGTTTGCAAACAGTTTTTAGAAGTTTAACACATTTATTTATTTAGAAAAGTAACAATTAAGGAATAAAAATACGGTAAGAACACATTTCTTCAATTATTTTTTAAGTTAAGTCCGACCAAAAGAGAATTGAAGGAATTTGTCAAACTTCGGTTTTGTAGGAAGTTTCTTTCTGTACGTTAGTACTACAGTACAATCTCACTAATCCGGCACTAATGCTGACACAAGAGCCGGATTACTGGAAAATTCGGTTTATTGGAAGTTAGATCAAATATGCATATTATAGACGTGTTTTTTAGTATATTGTAGAAATACATTTTACTAAAGTTTAAAAAAAATCTACACTTATCTGGAACTTAGCCACTTATAAAGAGATTAAAGAGCGCAAATGTTAGCGCACATGGTAAATTAGGGCATAGAATGATCATTTATATCCCAATTTTAGTGCCCGATTACTGGGTATACCGGACTATCGAAGTGCCGGATTATCGAGATTCCACTGTATTACTTATTCTGTGGTTTCACTCAGGTCCCAAGCGCGCGAGCACGAGAAATGGCACCGCGGGCACGTGTACGTGTGCCAGCTGTGCGGGCACGCGTCGCGCGCGTCCACCTCGCACCTCACGCACCTGCGCGCGCACCACCGCACGCAGCACGTGTGCGCGCTGTGCGGGGACAGCTTCGTGGGCGCGCACGGCCTGCGCATGCACGAGGGGAAGGCGCACGCAGAACATATAGTAAATACATATACTAGGAATCCTCCAGACGGAGCTTAGAGCCATTATTTCATGAAACCGATGCTGCCAAAAATACTGGGGTGCGGGCCGTGCGGGGGACGAAGTGAGCGAGTCCCGTGCCGTGATTGGTCCGTTCAAAGACACAGACGTCACACAAAGACACTTTGACTCGAAAATGAAGTAAAACTACCGTATATTTGTGGCAGAGGGGGTAGCGCTACTATGCTCAGTCTGGAGGATGTCTTGTCTGTGAGTAAATAGTAACCCCTTTATTCACGAAACTTTACGGGCCTGATTTAGTTAAATTACGTTTTTTATGTTTCATCCCTTTCTTACAAATACATAACTGTCCGATTCGAACTTTAAGATACGTCAATTAATAGATCTAGAAACGACATGGATTAGATGTCAGTGTCAAAAGTGACGTATTTGTTTTGATGACACTGACATATCTGGTGGCGCAAGACCGGTCATTGTGGCACTCTTTGGGGGAGGCCTATGTCCAGCAGTGGAGGTCCTCTGGCTGATATGATGATGATGATAAATAATTGACCGGAGCGTAGCGAAGGTCTACGTTTCGACTGGAGCATTTTGCTTTTGTATGTCCGGATGTTCTCCTCTACAGGTCGCAATTCTTAACCGAATCTCGTGAAATTTTGTGACTGGATTCTATGTCTAAATAAAAAATTTTTGTCCGTCCGGTTTTTTTAATTTTTTTAAAATGGCGGAGTCGTGATAGCTCGCGCCTAAACAAATAGTGGTATTGGTACCATACGAGTGTTTTCTTTTTGAGATATGTATATAGATTAAATGGCCAAAAATTCAGAAAATTTATTTCGCTGGTTTCGGAGGTATTGAGATATTTAATTTTAACTAATTTTAATTTGAGAAGGAGTAGTTAAATTTCGTCAACCCATCTAAGAACTATTTGGCTCAGTTTGTAAAGGTTCGCTTTTTCTGTTTGCACAGAGGGTCTGGGTTCGATCCCCAGTAATTGTATGCTGGGATATTATAACTTTTTGTATTTTTTTACACATAAATTTCGTATTGTTTTTTTTATTTTTATTTACTATATTTAAAGCTCTTAGCACCATGTTATTTAAAGCTCTGCTCGCGAGGTCTACAGCTCACAGAGCCACTAGTAGTACTAGGTACAGAACGGTCACTCTCTAACAAAACGCGTCTATTACGACAGATATGACCGCCAGGTGGCGCAAGCGCGAGCAGGCGTCCGTTCCGTAGCGGTGCGCGGCAACTACTACTGCTAGACACCAAAATTGGTGTGGGCCGTATGTACTTGTAGCGACGCGACGAAATTGCGGAGTGAGCCACGCCTGCTTTGATGATTAATGGGCGGCTATGGTGACGAATGCAGAATATGGATAAGACTTTTATTAAATTTCGAGAAATATTTATGTATAAAAATATATGCAATTTTTTTTTTATATTATTAAATTCCTAATAATGGTGAAGTTATGGATACGCACCTCTTACATCTGTAGATGTAGAGAGGTCATTTTCCCAAAGTGGATAGTGATATAAAAGGAATGGACTGTAAATATCTAATATAGAAAGAAAAAATACTTTAACCACACTTCAACAATAAAATTCTATAGGTTTCTTGCAATCATGTTCCAATTGTAGTCATATCCATATTACGTCTATCGTTCGACATTATTTTGACGTATTTTGCATCGGTCAGCCGCCCATTATTGATGTATGACTTGTTTTAGCCCGCGCCCGACGACTCGCCGGCGTCGGAGCGCTACTGCGCCGAATGCGACATCCAGTTTGTGACGCTCCTCGCTTGGAAGCGACACATACTCAGCGCCGCCAACCACGCCTTCAAACAAGACAAGTAAGAACTTAGGGTCAAGGAGGAAACAGTGGCTCAGTAGAAAAAGGCCGGGTACAGTGGCTCACTCAAATCAATTTCCACACGAGAGAGGCGATATTTGGACGACTGAGCCACTGTTTCCGCCTTGACTCTGTTTTGTAGGGTTCCTTACCCAAAGGGTAAAAACGGGACCCTGTTACTAAGACTCCTCTGTCCGTCTGTCGGTCACAGCCTCACATGAACCGTGATAGCTAGACAGTTGAAATTTTCACAGATGAGCAGATGATGTATTTCTGTTGCAGCTATAACAACAAATACTAAAAACCGGCCAAGTGCGAGTCGGACTCGCGCACGAAGGGTTTCGTACCGTTACGTAAAAAAACGGCACAAAAAATCACGTTAGTTGTATGGGAGCCCCACTTAAATATTTATTTTATTTTGTTTTAAGCAGGTATTTTTTGTTATAGCGGCAACAGAAATTCATAATCTGTGAAAATTTCAACTGTCAGACAGACAGACAGCGGAGTCTTAGTAATAAAGTCCCGTTTTTACCCTTTGGGTACCTAAAAAGTACGAGACCCTC
Source organism: Cydia splendana (assembly GCF_910591565.1). Classification (NCBI taxonomy): domain Eukaryota; kingdom Metazoa; phylum Arthropoda; class Insecta; order Lepidoptera; family Tortricidae; genus Cydia; species Cydia splendana. The sequence goes on from NC_085983.1 coordinate 5,670,289, forward strand.
AGAATATGTACACAAGAATTGCTCCTTTAAACTTTAAAGGTATAAGATTAAAGTGTAACAACTGCAGTGTCTCTTTTAGGGGTGTGTGCGTGATATGCGGGCCGGCGTGTCCGGGTGACGGGACGCATCTGAAAGAAAGCGTGAAGGCGCTCCGCCCTCCCAATAAAACGCTTACATTACGGGTCACTACGCTCACTTGTGAACAGGTAAGGCACAGGCATTCATTCCCTACAAGGCTGGAGGTTCCGGGTCCGATACCTGGTAAGTACGTAAAGGTAAGTAAGTAAGAAAAAAGTATTGACGTTGATGAAGTACAGTGGCAGATTTGCAGTCTTTGCCGCCCTAGGCCCCAGGCCCTGTAGCCGCCCCTTTCTCAGCACCCATCATATTTATTGTCTACATTTTGAGTTATTTCTTGTTATCATCTAGCGAATATTTTTTGTCACAATTTGCCGGCCCTAATATCTTGCCGCCCTAGGCCTGGGCCTACTGGGCCTTAGAGCAAATCCGCCACTGCTGAAGTAGCATTACAAATACGAACGTTTCCGAGATAATACGATGGAAAACAATTATACACCCTGTACAGGACCGCTAATAAACATGTGTCGTTCACGAGTGAGTCATTTAAATGAACTACATATATCTTTTGATTGAACTCACTCACTCTTCAAGTTCTTCAACTCACTGATGATTTACGAGTAACTCGCTCAGGAACTCAGTCGCTCAGTGTTCCTTTCCCGCTCATAATTCGAATGAGCCGGCCGAGCATAACGAGCGAGTGAGACGATGCGAATAGGTTTCGGAGCGGTTCGGAAGAATTCGGGAAAACATGGCGGAATAGTATCGCGTGATTCGCCATCTTGGTCGCACTTATGGCTGTGTGTATCTGATTGATTGACATTTCCCTCTACTCACTCTTGAACGATATAGTCTACAGATCCACTGAGCGAAGTGAGCGAAATGAGTGATATATATCACCGCGAGCGAAATATAAGAATCAATCTTTTCAACTCAGTGAAGCGGTTTGCGCATCTTTAGTCGCTAAGGCCCCATTTACACGAGAGGTTTTTCGACGCGCGTTAAGAAAGCGCTTGAATCCGTTTACACGCTAAATTCGATTTAACGACCAACACTTAAAGTCGTTTTTCGGTGAAGGAAAACATCATGAGGAAACCGGACTAATATATATATATATATATATATTAGTTTACCCTCTGGGTTGGAAGGTCAGATGGCAGTCGCTTTCGTAAAAACTAGTGCCTACGTCAAATCATGGGATTAGTTGTCAAGCGGACCCCAGGCTCCCATGAGCCGTGGCAAAATACCGGGATAACGCGAGGAAGAAGAGAAGACTTAAAGTCGTAAACCCAACAACGCTTGATAAAAAGCGCCACCACCATGGTGTGAATAAATACACATGTATCCATTTGTGTTATTCAAACGCTTTTTTAACACGCGTTGAATAAGCTCTCATGTAAATGGGGCCTAAGGCAAAACGGTGACTTAATTACAATGCTGAATTCTCACGCGCACATATACACTTATCGGGTTTGAGCCATTCACGTGAATGTGTGCGTTACGCACATAAGCACAAGATAGGCGCGTTATGGCATCACATTTGACCGTAGTTATGCAGAAAACGACCAACTCAATTTTTTTATCAATGCAGAAAGCGACCAAAGCTACTGAGTTAGGGTGTAAGTCACTTTGACAAAAATATAAAGTTGGTCGCTTTCTACAGAACTACGGTCATTTTATTAGCGACTCTACCTGTGCCTTAGAGCATTTAGTAACTGGAGATGTCATCGCTGTCATTTTCTTTACGAAACAGTCTGCAGATTTTTGCGGGGGAGGGGACGTCAAATGTATTGCTATTTCTACATGATTTGTACGTAACGTAAAAATAACCATGTCAGTCCATACAAAAGTTTGCACAATTGTGCATGGTATAATAATATACTCCGCCTGGTACTCTATTCCGAGATTCGCGTATGACCTAACTGACACGGGCCTACGTCATCATGCTGTTTACAGGTTCTCAAACTTTAAAATGTGGGAGAATTTTAACCAACGGTGAAAATTATTTTAACGGCATTAATTTTAAGTTATTCATATAGAAACATAGTAAAATAAAACAAATCTAATGTTTAATACATTATTTAACAAACTTTATTTATCTATACAAGACAAACGTTTAAAAAACTAATTCACAGTTACACATTAATTACCAAGCTTACGACGTGAAAAGTTTGGAAAACAATGCGACTGCTGACACTGAGCGAGAAGGAAATAACAATTAACACGCGTTCGACAAGGATGACGGTCAGGGCATGAAGTTATCTAGATCCGAATTGTCAAATGTGACAGCGCTATCCTGTGTTGCCAGTAATGTAAACAGAATTACCCGAACGTCTGAAATTTCTTTCGTGAATCGGAAGATATTGCTAACGAATAATTAAAAATGACGTGTTATTGTAAAATTTAAGATAAAATACATTATAAATGAAAATTATAAAATTATAAAGAAATTTTAACTTATTAACCATAGCTATAATGTACCCATGTAACATGTTGTGTTGAAATAAAGTGGCAATGTTATTGTGACGTAAGCCCGTGTCACTCTGGGAATAGAAGACCATGTTTTATTAGACCATGCAATTGTGCAAGTTTTTCGGCACAGGGGTAAGCTCTTAATGGCCACTCCAGTTATTAAATGCTCTAAGACCTGTGCCTACTCACCTGTGTGACCTTCTTAAATATAGTTTCACTTCCAGTGTGGATCGTCGTTCGCAAACGGTTCGAAGCTGCAAGCTCACGTGAAGAGGGTCCATCTGGGCGTGAAATACAACAAACACGTCGTATGTGAAGTGTGTGGCAAGAGTTGTACGGTGAGTTTATACTATGAAATGAGAAAATTAAGAAATATTGTTTTTTAAACTATATCGTGTTACATATCAAATGAGGGAGCTCATTTTGAGAATCTCAAATATATTCTTGTAATTTTAAAATAAATTGTTTAGATATTATTTAAGAAAATAGCCAAAAATTACCTGTATCTCCGAAACTACTGGATCTAAATAAAAAAAAATACAAAATAGTTATTTACCTATATATGACAGGAAAACCTAATAGAAATATGCAGTCAAGCGTGAGTCCGACTAATTACTTAGTTTTTTGATCCGACCCCCTACGGGTTTTTAAAGGCAATTCACTCGCGTTTCACATATAAAAAATACATTGTTAAAAATTGGGTAATGAACCCTTGGAACGCGAGTCCGACTCTCACTTGGCCGGTTTTTTTAGAGTTCCGTACCCAAAGGGTAAAAACGGGACCCTGTTACTAAGACTCCACTGTCCGTCAGTCTGTCACCAGGCTGTATCTCATGAACCGTGATAGACAGTTGAAATTTTCACAGATGATGTATTTCCGTTGCCGCTATAACAACAAATACTAAAAAGTATGGAACCCTCAGTGGGCGGGTCCAACTCGCACTTGTCCGGTTTTTTTAAAACCGATTTCTTTCTAGGTGATACCGCAATACGATTTATTTATTGTTCGATTTATACACTCTGTTTTTCGCTTCAATTATGAATAAATGATAATACAGTTATTTAAGGTTATTTTATAGAATAAGGATATTCTATCGAATACATTCGTTCTCAACTTGCTCTGGCCATACTCGGACGGGGCAAAACAGCCACTGCACGGCGGTCTGTGACGGATTGTGCCTATAGGCTCTATTAATAAGGCAATAGGGTCTGAAAATAAGTTATATTATTGATACACTACCATGAAAATATTATATTTATATATGCGAGCAAGCTTTTTTTTATATACAAAGTAGCCAAGTACTTATCAATCAAAGTTTATTTAAGCCTCAAGTTTTTTTAGTTAACCTTGTTTTTTTTTTCAGTCCAACGCCTCACTAAAATACCACCAGCGCACTCACACCGGAGAAAAACCCTACCCCTGCCAATCTTGCCCGAAGAGGTTCGCTGACAGCAACCAACTTCGAATCCATACTCGTCGGCACACCGGCGAACGTCCCTACTGCTGCCGACACTGCCCGAGGACGTTTACACAGAAACCCGCGCTTAACAGACACTATAGGGTATGTTAAACGTGATCACATTACAGAAAAATCATACTAATGCGAAACATGTCGAAAATGTTCCGAACAGGAACTAGTTACGCATTCACACACGCCATACTGGCGAGGGCTTGTACGGCTGTTTCATTTGGGCGAATCATCTTTTGATGATCAAACATCATATGGCAGGAACTATATCTCGACGATGGAACCGCTCACTAAGCACCACTGGGCTAAGGGCTGGCTGAGCTGCAAGATCAGAATCGCCGTTATACGCGCCACCAGCATGTGCAAACCCCTTTTCGACCCTAAAATGTTCAGTGTATATTTGCCTATGTATTATTATATTGATATTAATATATTGCATTACTTGAAAGCTTCTTTTGATTGTGTTACATACATCAATACTAGCAGTTAAAAAACCAACCATTTTATTCTGAACACTATCTTCCATATCTTCTTCCGATTAGTCTCAAAAACTTGCCTTTATGGGAACTGAAAAGAAAACTTTCGCAATGGTTGCTAGAGGAATGCTTCTACTCTGTTAACGAATTCCTGAAGGGAAATGAAATTGCCCGTAGCTATTAAGTATCTAGGTAATTAAATGTATTGATTATGGTTTCGTAAAAATAGTTTAGACTAGAATAAGTGTTTATATTTGCATGTCTTCACTGACAAAGCATGTGAAACTCAATACCTTTGTACTGATCATGTTTTAAGCAAATAAAATTTCTGATTTCAGGTACACACCGGGGCCAAGCCGTACTCGTGCCAGTACTGCGCCAAGAGCTTCAGCCAGTCAAACTCCTTGAAGCTTCACGTGCGCACCGTGCACCTCAAGATGCCCGCCAAGAAGAGAGATGACAAGAAAGACGGACTCATTTTAGATAAACTAGAATGAATATTGTGAGACGTGTAAGACGTGGACACTGACACAACGGGACAGAGAGTGATTGGAGGCCTTTGAAATGTGGTGTTGGCGGAGGATGCTAAGGATTAGCTGGAGAGAGAGGAAGACGAACGAAGAGGTACTGAGCACGGCGGGAGAGAAGAGATGCCTGTTAGACACAGTAGCTAGCAGAAGCGGCAAGATGGTTGGCCACCTGATATGGCACGACAGATTCTTTTTAAACATCCTGGAGGGCAAGATTTAGGGGAAAAGACGCAGAGGAAGGCCCAGGCTCACATATCTCAGCCAAATAAAAGATAGAGTTTCTGTCGTATCGTACGAGGGAGTTTTTAAGGCTGGCCCAGCAAAAAGAAGAGGGGCGATTACTCCACCGACAAGAGCATAGCTCTTAAATACTGATGATGAGAATGAATATATAAATTATTAATCACAAATCTTCAAATGCCTCGGTAATTTTTTTACATGTTAAGGTTTTCTTTTGTGCAATAAAGCTTTAATAAGTCCTGATTTAACTGCTAGAAAAGTTAGAAACCCCTTGTATGACAGTGACTGTGTTTGTAACATAGAGAAATATAAGTAAGCATAGAGTGCTAACTCAATACATCAGTTTTCTTACCAAATCGCGAGTTATTTTCATAGTCGACATCTAGCGTCAAATAGCGAATATATCAGTATCGCTACTTGACACCAGATGTCGCGACTGACGAAAAATGTACTGCTAAAACAATGATTTACAATTAATATTGCAAGCAGAATTTGCAAATAGAGTTCCGGTTATAATATTGAAAATTGTTTATTAGACTTTTCGTTCGTTGCGGCATCTATTGTCAACTAGCAGTACTGCTAAATTTACTCACTCACAATTTCACTCACTTGACGCTAGGTGTCGACTACGAAAATAACTCGCGTTTTGGTAAGAAAACTGATATACCTATGGAGTTAGCACTCTTTCTTTACTTTTATTTCTCTATCTGTGGTATTTATGTACCTAAGTATATTTCGAATCCTTGTCATATGCTCAGCAGTGGGCGACTTAAGGCTAGAATGATGATGATGATGATGTCATATTGCAACTATGGAGTATTGTGTCAACTCATTTAATTAATGTAGTTTTTAATTTCTGTCTCCAGAAAAGTATTTTCAGAAATGTTTATAAATAGCAGCAGAAGAAGTACCCAAACCATTTTGTGTACATCTTTTTGAGAAAATTGTTTGCGTATTTTATATATCTGCTGCTGGACAACAAGTTTTGTAAAATTAATATTATAATATTTAGAATTTACTTTGAAATTAATCTATCAATGCATAATATAAATAATTGAAATTGTAATTATTTTTAAATTAAATAAATTATTTGAACCTATGTCTTTTATGATAAAATACATGTCTTTCCCGTACACGGATCAATTATATTTCAGACATGGAAACCGTGAGCATCTATAATAGATGCTCACGGTTTCCATAATAATTGTCAACTGCTAAATCAACTACTTGACGCTAGATGTCGACCAAATGTCGACTACGAAACAACAAACTGAGTTAGGCACTTCTCTGTCATAGACGTCTCTGTAGTAAAAAAAAACATGAAGTAACGAAACGCTAGCTGACAGCTGTCATTTTTTTTAAACATTTATGGCTTGGATGCGAGTGCTTTAAGCCAAGCAGCTTTCAGATGCAGAGGCGTTTTAACGTGAAACAGTGTTGATTGATGCCATAACTAAAAGCCGTAACAGACTGCCGCACCGCACCGCGGCCTTGGTGCGCCGCACTTGGCCGCACCCATAAGTGAAAGCGAGAAAGAGATCTCCTTCTCACTCTCACCTTATCGTTGCGGCGCGGTGTGGTAGTCTGTTACGGCTTTAAAACGTAGTCGTAATTTATTTTAGGCCCCATTCGCACGACAGCTTAAAAAGCGTTGCGTTAAAACCCGACGTTGGCGCTTTTTTACCATTTCCAATATTTGTGTTCATATGAACGCTTAAAAATCACTTGTGAGTCGTACTGCCACGTACGCATCTCAGCAAAGCCATACTTTATTTGCTATTACGACGTATTATTTGAATATAGCTTGAATATTTCAGGAATTTGTAAGCAAAAGTTGACATTTTTAAGGTGAAACTAATAATAATCTTGACGATTGACACCAAAAATTGACACTTGACAGCCAACTGACAGCAGCGCCGGCGCTTTTTTAACGCTTGTGAGAACAGATACACGGAGTTCCGTATGCTCTATTCAATTTGACGCCAACGCTCAACGCCGAAAATCGAACAGTGCTCGATAAAAAAGCGCCGCGCTTAAAAACCGCCTTCGTGTGAATACATACATGGTTATCCATTTGCGTCATTCAAACGCTTTTTTAACGCGCGTTGAAAAAGCTGCCGTGCGAACGGGGCCTTAGCGTTTTTTTTTTTCACAAGTAAGCCCCCATTCGCACGACAGCTTTTTCAACGCGCGTTAAAAAAGCGTTTGAATGACACAAATGGATACGTGTGTATTTATTCACACGACAGCGGTGGCGCTTTTTATCAAGCGTTGTTGGATTTTCGACTTTAAGCCTTGGACGTTAAGTCGAAATTAGAGTGCGGACAGATTCAAGCGCTTTTTTAACGCGCGTTGAAAAAGCTGTCGTGCGAATGGGGGCTAATAATATTGATTAATATACTTGGTCAAGCAGATCTTGTCAGTAGAAAAAGGCGGCAAATTTGAAAAATGTAGGTGCGAAGGGATATCGTCCCATAGAAAATTTGAATTTCGCGCCTTTTTTTACTGACAAGATTTGCTTGACCAACTATAATTATTATTTTACGCAAGTTTTTAAACCGATCATTTCAAAAAGCTGATAAATGAAAGAAAACATGATTGATCATCATGTGTCACAATGTCACACTTGTTTCGATTTAAAGCAAAGTGAAATACGCCTCTTATAATCTCTTCAATGAAAATAGTAAACGAACTATTTATTTATTGTTGTTGATATCTATTACGTACTCAAATTACAATAATTACGCCAAAAATGACTAGAAGAAAAGTGGTTGCAGTTAAATCGAAGTTCCATATAACGAATAAACTAATTTAATTCGACTTTTATTCCGCGTAATCCGTGATGCATTTAGATTGATGTGTACCTATCCGCAATAACAAAAGTGTAAACTGAAATGTTACCCGTTTTACTTTTTAATAACATGGAAGGGAGTTCTAATTCACTAAATAACAACGGTAATAACGCTTTCGGACAATTATACGACGATAATGTGATTCTAAATTCGGTTAGGAGTCGTAAAAAGGTCTCGGAGACGGCTAGTTGTCCGGTTTGTAGCTGTACTATCAGGCAAGGTGAACTGGAGTCACATTTGAACTTAGAATTGGATCGGTTGTATAAGCTTTCAAATGGTGTGAATAAGAGGAAACTGAGTGTGAATAGTTCAAGTAATAGTAGCTTTAACCCTTTACCTGGATCGAGTACGGAAGAAGTGCCTGACGACCAGGAAGTGGACGTGTCGGGATGCCCGGGAAGCGATGTTTATCAGGTAAGTTTGAATGTTTGAAGCTAATATAGGTACTTTGAAAATTTTGGGAAGGCAGTTCATGTACAAGCTACTTATAATTTGTTTAGAAAACACTGTTTGCACTGCCGTGCTGCACTGCCCTCCTAAGCCGAATAGCGCTATCTCAAAAACAAATAATTTTGAAAATGGAATTCTCAGTAATAGAAACTGTAAGTAGTAGTTTGTGTTACAAGGGATCAAAATGATATATTTCCGTCAAGGGTGTACATTGAATCCTGAATGAAGTGATGGATTCTACAATACAATCCCGAGGGATTCTAAAGTAGAATCCTGAGCGTAAAGAGGGATTTAAGTGTTAACGCCCAAGACGAAATAATGTTGATACCGTGTGACACATACTGCTTTTTACATCAACTATGAGGAAATTGTTATGTTCCAAAATATGTATTATTTGACAAAAAAAAAATTGTATGCAAGAAAGAAAGAATCATGTCCTAGAACAGAAAAGTACAACTTTGATCCCTTCTAGCAGGGAAGAAAAGTGCCACTTTGATCCCTCCTACTTAGCGGGGAAGAAAAATAGGTGATGTGAAAAAGTATAAGTTAGCAATGAATTTTCTTTTGAGATAGTGCTATTTGGCTTAGCAGGGTCTCTAGGTAAACTTTTTTTAATTTAAATTGCTTATGTATTTTGTTAAATGATAGTCAATCTCCCCTAGGACCCAGTTAGTTCTGATAAATGATATTTGTAATGATAATATTGGAGTTATTCCTAGAATTGATGTAGTATAAAAAAAAAAATAAGCATTTTCTTAACTAAGCCTGTCTCTCTTAACATGTGTAATATTTTGTATTTAGAAAGCCTGTTTTAGATGTTAAATACTTAATGTACCAGTGAATTGTTATTTTTTAGGAATGATTATTTAGTGCTAAAGGATTTCACATGTTTGAATGAATAGCCGGGAATAGCTACATATTGTAACAATAAGGTTTTTACAGTGCATATCGTGCTACTTTACCGCACGGGCGTAGCCAGGGGGGGGGGGGGGTTTGGGGGTTCAAACCCCCCCCCGAAAAGTTCAGAATATTAACATTCATAGAATTAAAATAAGAACAGGCGTGCGGCATATTTCATTGATTACTAACTATTACCTATAGTATATGGTGGTTTGGATTTTGGATTTCTCTGCCATCGTCGATTATCGGATCACATCAATTACTTTCTAAGATATGATAAAGGTGACATTCGGGTGGCGACTGCAGCAGCATTATTCTGTTGCAATGTTACTGCTGCAGCACTGTCAATTTTCGTGATAAAATGATGTGTCTGATTTCCATACTAAAAGTAAAAATGTAAAACTGTCTATCAAATTGCGTTTTTTATATCGAAATGCGGGACTCGCATTTTATACACATTTCCATGCCTTCCCGAAAAAAATCGAATCATTCGCGAAAGTCTCGCAACGCATTGAGGTTACAAACGGCACGCGCTCTTCCTCAGGAGTCTGAAGAAGACTACGGTGAGTGGCGCTCTAGCCAGGCAGGCCGCTTCGCTTTCGCTCGCGTGCGTATACCTTACTGTATCGTCCGATATACACCTACTCTGTCGTTAAAATCACGTGTAAAATTATAATAAGGGCGAAAAAAACTATTGATTTTGGAGTGTAGTTTTATTTAGTGGTACCTAAAATATCTTATCTGGTCTACTGTCCTCTAGCATATCCATCTGTCAACTTTACTTCAAGTTCCGCCTCCAGGGGAGAGGGAGAGAAATTAGGATTAGAAATTAGCCGCTTACTGACACAGACAGAATTCCACGCGGGCGGAACCGCGGGCACAGCTAGTCTCTAATATTTTTCTTGTGTAAGGGTTATTTTATGTACTTTTAGTCGTTTTATTTTCTTGAACCCCCCCCCCCCCCCCCCCCCGATACTAAAACCTGGCTACGCCCGTGCTTTACCGCACTAGTGCAATAATTGCCACATTACGTAACTATGTTGAAAATTGTTTTGTTCTCTTGAGTTCCACATACTATTGTTTAGTTTTTAGTGTTCGGTACAAAATTATTTGATTTGTAACATTTAGTTATTCAATTAAAATTAAAAATGAATTATTTACACACGACCTCACAAGGTTTTCTATCATCAGATTCATATACATTTTCTCAAGTACTTTCAGAAACTTTTAAACATTCCAGCGAGTCCACTCTAACCGCCTCCGGCGCCTTCGCGCCAGACGGCGAGGCTCCCCTCCCCCAGCCACAGGCGAGTGTCCCGTATGCAACGTCAACATGCCTACGACAAAACTGCAGAGGCACGCCCTCCGTTGCTTGAAGCGGACGGGGGCAGCTATAGATGAAGATGTGCCGGATTCCAGCTCTGATGAAAGCATTGATGTTGAGGTGATTATTTAATTTTATGAAAAGTCAAAACTGGACTGGGTTATGTGACTTTTGTCTTTGTTCAGCCCTGGGTACTTACGGCCTCTAGTGAGCTGCGAGGTGATTCTTAGACATCGGTTACACGCTAATTCTGGCGTCAGTTCAGTCCTAAGTGAATGTGAATGATGGAAAATGGACACGGTTACACAATCAGTCCAGACTGACAAGAGACTGATAAAATTACGACACAGTCGCCGTTTGGACACAGAACGCAACACAGTCATTAAAGGCCTGGCCAAACAGCCGGCGCGACGCAGCGCCGCGTCCGCGCCGCGTGATGCCGACGCGATGCCTGTTCAAACAGGGCGCGCGCGGATCGCGCCGGCCTCACGCTCTCAACACGCCCTCATCGCGCGCGCGAATGCGGCGCGGCCGCGCGGGAACGCGGCGCACCGCTCGCTCGCTGCCTAACGTCCGATCCTACTGATGTGACCCAGTGCGACGCAAGGGACCGCGCGGCGCGGGGCGCGACAGAAGCGGGGCGTGATACCGGCGGGACTAGAGATGGGCGAAATGTGTCAGTAGAGGGAAAAGATTGATATATATCTTTTTACCACTGGGATACGTATCACTCTTTTATATCTTTATATCCGTGTGTATCAGTTGTCCCACTCGTAACTTCTTCTGACTTTGCGCCATCTTATGAATGAGAGAGAGACAAAATTGTTATTATAACGTGGCGACATTTTCATTTTAATTTTGTATCATGATAGATATAGATTGGTACATTCACAAAGAAGCTTGATTTGGTTCGTATTGTCATGTGCAGTTGCTCATGCTATTAGATTAGGTTTGACAAATCTGCGCGTTCTCGTGAATTGCACTATCTATAACCGTGACCTTGAATTTAAAAATGAATAGATTAACACTATTGAATTAATTTTACTTATCAATAGGTATACAAATCACACCAATAACCAATATTACGATAATGTTTGTTATCTGTGTCTTACGTATACAACCTTTCGATTTCCCTTCATACTTCCTGCGCGAGCGAAAAATACTATACTATCTACTTCTCTGTCCCGCGGAATAGCGAATGACGCGTCCGAATCCGCCTGAACGACCGCTGTCGCTCGTTCGTGTTACTTCGGTCGACCGACGCGCGACCGAGACGTCGCTTTCGCTTTAGTAAATCGTTGCCGAGGGAGTGAGCGGTACGGATATACTGATACATTCGGATTCGTAAAGACAAGAAGAGTGATTCATGAAACGAGAAAGATATATATCTTTTTTATCTATCACTCCTGAGTTACCCATCTCTAGGCGGGACGCAGTCTGTTTGACGTCGGTAACCTGTTAGCATGTGCCGAGGTCGCGCGGCGCGGATGCGGCGCTGCGTCGCGCCGGCTGTTTCGCCAGGCCTTTAGTCTTGTCTAATATGGTGACTGACTCGAGAATGACACAAACAGGTTACGCTATCAGTTTTCTATGATTAAAAATGGACTGATGAATATTATCTAAAATATTAAATTTTCATCAGTCCAGACCATCAGTCCGAGTGTTACACGATAATTCTCTCGTCATTCTGACCAAAATGATGGACTGAAGTGATGCCAGCATTAGTGTGTAACCGATGTCGATGTCTTAAATGACGGATTTGATAAGATCAAATAAGCTTAGAATAAATTTAAAAGTGGAATAATTACTGTCATGCCTGAGACTTAAATTTATTCTAAGCTTATTAGAATCGTTCGCAGACGTTTCTGCTTCTTAAAAATTAAAATTAAGATCAAATAAAATCTGCAACCACTTGTATAGTCTGCCTACTGTTTGCTGAAGTGTTGTTGTGTTTGTAGAACGACTCGCCGGGCGGGTTCGGCGCGGAGTACCAGTGGTGCGGCGAGTGGCGCGTGCGCGCGGCCGCGCTGCAGGCCGCCGACGCGCGCCGCGCCACGTGCGTGCGCCGCGAGGACCACGACCAGGCCTTGGTGAGTGTCACAGACGAAACGTCCTCCAGCCTTAGCATAGTCGCGCTACCCCCTCTGCCACGCATACGGTAATTTTACTCCGTGTTCGAGTCGAAAGTGTCTTTATGTGACGTCCGTGTCTTTGAACGGACCAATCACGGCACGGGACTTCGCTCATCTCGTCCCGCGCACCCCCGCATTTTTGGCATCATCGGTTACATGAAATAATTGCTCTTAACTCGGTCTAGAGGATTCCTAGTCTATGGTAAGTGTACACCGACCGAGTCACAGAAGAAATAATAGTACTACCGATACCGTACAGAAAGGACACTTCCTACAAAACCGAAGTTTGACAGCAGTTCAGGGTCGAATCATGCTGTCCCTTTCTAATATATAGCACTATCCCCTTCGGCTATTTAGGGTTGTCAAAATTCAAGCCATTATATCGTCGCCCCCATGGAAAAGTCACCTATCTGCAAAACACACATTTTTGAGGGAAGGGATTTTAAGCTGTAAAATTTGTTTAACTTTTTTTTTACAAGTCAATGTTGCGGTTGAACTGGTATTTTAAATCCATAAGGGTTCCATAATGTATGCATTATATGATCCATTTATGAGAAATACATTACGTTATTGTAATCAGAAGTAAATGCACTTTCGCAACTTTGTGACTCCATTGACAGTAAAAAAAGGTCAATTTATACACCGTGGTAAACTGACGAAAATGTCACTTTCGTAAGTAAAAAATACATTCCAAACATTTTGAACCAATGTAAAGTCACGGAAATGTCACTTTCGTAAGTTTCCTATGGTGCATGTGAAGTTGTGAATATGTTTTTATTCCTCTATATTTAGTTGTAAAGTTGCGAATGAGTAGGTATTTACTTTTGATCCCAGTAATATCTTATAATATATTATATTAAATGTGTCAGAAAATACAAATGCATTGTTTTTTACAATTGCGATTGTATCACAGAATACAAACGCAGTGGTAAAAGTACGATTGAGCTCGTATTTTAAGATACTTTTAGTAAAATTATGAAATGTTTCTATTTAACATACAGTTAGGCCAATAAAAAACATTATAAAATATAGTGTAAGTATTTAATAAACAAAAGAAGTATGGAAAAAGTGTTCATTTCATTAAAAAACCTAATCTTCTTCTTCCTGATCGGGCTCCGGCAAACGATCTATTACTTCTTCAGAAACTGGAAGGTTTGCAAAATATGAGTGATAGTATTTAGGTATTTGATTATCACGGCATAGTTTCATGAGATCACCCTTTTTTGCTTTTGAAATAGGCATTCCTTTATCATAAGCAGGAATAGGTAATAATGTGGCACTTTTCCCCCTTTTTGCTTTTAATTTTAACTCTGTGAAGTGTTTGTCATCATAATCACCTTTGATGAAAATTGATTTGGGACTTTCTTTACGATATTGAATCCATACTGCATCATGGAAATTAGTCATAACTTTTCGTCCTGTTTCGTCCTGTGATCCATTCTCAATGGTTTCGTTATTTTTAGTTCTCTTCTTCTTTCTCTGTTGTTTCGAATTGGTATCCTTTGCAAATTGCACCTCATTACTGTTAAAGTCTAAAAACTCATCATGAACCAAGACGTTTACATTAAATGGACGGGGATTCGTTCTAGCCGATCTCATTATTTGAGTCCATCCATCTGGTGTATATACTGGTACGTTTTTAGCCTTTTGTTCAATTTTAGAGTGAACTGAATCACACTCCATGTGGCTGTGCCCGGATTCAAAGAAGACGTGATCTACTATTTCAATCGTTTCATGTGTCGAAACGAGGTGCAGAAGCATGCAACAGAAGTGGTAATTTTTCTGCTGCCCACCGCAATTGTCTGACATCATTCTCACATGTGTGATACCTTCTTTGTCTAAAATATATTTGTATACGCAGGTTGCGACTTCGACACTACCCCGCTTACCTTCAGTTTCATCCCACGTATAACAGTCTACATCTTGATCATCAAACTTATAAAAAGTTAAGTTATAGACAGCTAACTTCCGAAAGTAAAAAAAGGGCCCAGCTGCCCCTTTAGGTGTTTGGAGAACTGCTTCTAAATCAAAGTTGAATGCCAAAGTTTTCACGTCATTCACTGCTGTTTGTTTGTCAGCGTCTCGACGCAAAAAAGCGTCGTCTCTTCGTTTTAGGTGCTGGAGATAATCACCCTCTTCACATTCTCCATTTCTATATGACACGCACTTTTTGCAAAGATCTTTTTTTGGCACATGAAATTTTAATTTATATGATCTGAAAATTTTCCGATATGTCTCTATACATGCTGGAATAGTGCCTTTTTCTGAACACTGTATTTTATAAAGCGTGTGCATTATTTGTATATTCAGTGCAGCATCCAGATATTTGTACTCTGTGCTACTTCTGCAAAAATGTGATTCCATTGTTGGGAAAGAAAATATATGATTTTTTATTTGATTTATCCTGTCAATGGAAAGTTTGTTAGCTGGACTATGTGCACCTCTTTTATCATTTTGAAGAACACCTTCTGTAGAAATCTTGTTCAAGGCTCCTCTAACCATACCTTCTGTTATATTTAAAGTGTCAAGAAAAAATTCTCTGCATACTTTTGCCTTCGTATTTTTATCTATGGTGAATGAATAATGGTTTGTGGATTGTTTACGTGACGGACCATCCGTTGTTGATCGTTTTTTCTGAGTTCGTGTAACATGTTGAACTATAAACTGTCGTTGTTCCGTTAAGGATTTTAAATTTCTGAAAGATTCGTAAATATTTTTTCTAATAATTTCTGACACATTTTCATTGCATTTATGCTTCGGGTTTTTCACACACTTAGGTTCTTTCATAGGTCTTGCTGCAACATCCTTACCACCGAGGGTCTTGTATGCCTCACCCTTGACACGTTTTATTCTTTCTGCATTTCGTTTCCATTTTGAAGGATCTGAAACTTTTCTTTTTTTTGGTGAAATGGGTTTATTTGATTCGTGTGGAAGTAAAAGATTTGACAAGGAAGCACTTCTTCTTATTCTTTTTAAAGGCTGGGTCTGTAATAAATCATTTTCGGAAGCTCGTCGTTTAAGTGGATTTGAAACATTCACTTGCCACTGCGGATGACAATCATGTATTAATTTCTGAATTTCAGTTTCTGATACAATAATATTGTCACTATTATCATCGTTGATTGGTACACTGGATAAAACATTGTTATCACGAATTTGCAGCCGCCGATTTTTACTTAATGAGTTATATTTTGAACATGAAGGAATTTCAGTATGAACATCAACTGTTGTCGTAAACCTGTAAGAAAAAGAAGGCTCAACAAATGAACTGTCATCGGAATCTTCACCAGCAATAAAATCTGGATCTTTTACACTATCATCACTTAAATCACCGCATTGAAAAGCGTCGGATTTAGACAGTTTTTCATACACTTTTACAGTTTCAGGTGATAATGATATTGAACGCACAGGAGAAGAATTTTCGCTGCTATCGGGAATCATTATATTACATGCAGACATAAAACTGTTTTTGTCTATTGGAGTAATCGGTGAGTATAACGGTGCATCAGGTGTTGCGAGAGGTACATCGTATTCCGTAATTGAGACAGGAGTTGCGATATTTTCTAATTCGGGATAGCATTGTGGAGTCATGTTTTGTGCATAATTAGCCATGGCTGAAGTTTTATTAACAGTTTCGTGAATTAATTGCTGCTGTTGTGTTTCATCTGAACTTGAATATATTGAATTTTTTTCTTGCAAATTATTTAAAGATTCCATTATCGCTATCTGATTATTGGATTCATTAGTCTCTTTTATTGTTGCTGAAAAAAAAAATCGAGGTTAAAATTTTCAAGTAATTTGAGTCAATAAATTTGTATACTACCTATGTATATAATTAAAATTACATGATACTTCTTATAATTTGATAAACCGTAGACAGATATTTTTATCTATATAAAAATTATGTACTGTTTTTGCATTAAAAATAATCTTGGCGTCTCTTTTTATTAAAAATACCCTTTTAAAATATATCACAGCAAATATGTAACAATTATAAATGATATACGATTATTTACATTATTTTGCTTTCATAAGTATTATAAACTAATTTTGAAAAAGCTATTTCAATATTATATTTATTTTCAATGAAAAGATACGTCAAGATTGACTACCGTTATTCTAATGCTAAAAAAATAAAGTATAGTGCCATTAAAGTTACTAAATTGTTTTGTAAACAAATTACCGTTAATTGTATCTACTGTTAATAAATTTTAATAACAGAATTATTAGTTAAATGTATTAACTAGTTAAAAATCGAGAGATATAAAACAATGAGTATGAATAAAATTATAAAAAAAAACATACTTAAATAAAACTTGCATATATGTTTCATTTTTTTTATCGAAAGTTGATTAATTTACTCATACTAGAATACTACAAAATAATTGCTATAATGCATATCAGTATTTGATTAAATATTTATAAAGCACTTTATGTAAGTATGTACTTATTTAAAACTATTTTAGGCTATAATATCATATTTAACTACTTACTTTTTGTACTTTTATCCCCATCTACAACTTCAAAAACTTTTAGAAGCATCTTCTTATTTCTCTTCATATTAAATGAACACTTATTTTTAAGAAACATACGATCGAAGCGAGAGGTCAACCAAACATTACAAATAGAAAATAGAAAACGGGTAGGTTTGAGGTGGGTACTTGCTGCAACAATATTGAATAACTTGTTTTCAAACATGGACTGACTAAGGTATTTTAACCTTTCAGCCAAATTACATTCCTTACAAAACTGTTACTAATATTTATCTCGTCTTTAATATGTGTATTATAGAAGATAATTCTTTTATGCAAAAAGAAAAATTATAAACGTAGGTACAAAATTACGATTATTTTGAATTTTTTACCTTAACTAAAATGCGATTTAGGTATATTCGCAAATATGTGAAATGTGATTTCATTACTAAATTATAAATTACTACCATAAACTTGCGAAAATGACTGATTCGCGTATTTACTTTGGATAACATTACGAACACAAACACACTTGCCACCATAACAAATTAATGAATTAGCCAGATTCGCAAAATTGCTGTAAGCTATACACGTTGTTGGGTAATAATCTCCACCATAACAAAGTGATGAATATGCCAGATTCGCAAATTTGCTGTAGGCTACTCATGTTACTGGGTGATAATTGCCACCATAGCAAATTAGCGAATATTTCAAATTCGCAGATTTGCCATAGACTTTTTATTAAATCTCCACCATAGCAAACTGACGAATATACCACATTCGCAAATATACTGTAGGCTAGTCATGTTGCTGGGTAATAATCACCACCATAGCAAAGTAACGAAATAACTAGATTCGTTTATTTGCTATAGGCTACTTTCTTCATATATATATAATATCTGACACAGTGAATATACGAATTTGCCCGATTCGTAAGTTTACTATGGGACAAAATCTTTCATGATCCATATAATAGTCCACGGAAAAATACCTTAACTACAAGTTGTAAGTTTACCATGGGTGCAAACATATAAACATTCAGATTTGTACAAATGTAACTCTGGAACCATTAATGTTAGATCTATAAAAATTTGTGAGAAGGTGTATTCTCCTATTTGGTGCAGAGTTATATCAAAAAGTAAATTTTGTAAAAAATGCAGATACGTGAGTTTTCCATGGGGGCGACGATATTATCTGTGGTCGTGCACGCAAAAGGAAGTCAAGTGGTGCCAACCCTAATAATTGCTCGGAGCAATGCTGAGCCGAACGGAGTCGGATTCGACCGAAGTCAGGAGTGTCTCCCCACTGACCGAGTATGCATGCCATGCCACCATTCCATACTTTGGGCCACCTATGGCTGCTGCTCGACGCAACGTTATCGCAATTGCATAACGAAGTCATTTTCCATGGCGCAGACTAGACGCCGCCGCTAGTGTGGGTGGCCCTTAAGTTGGCGGTTTGGAGCGTATGGTATAGTTCGTAGCTTTGTAACAGAGCCCGGCGGCTAATCGTATTGTCTATTGTTAAGTAAAACCGCACGTGCTACTTACCTGCAAAAAAAGGTCTTAATTATTCTATTTGGCACCTGGGCGCGGGCTAGTCCAACGCTCAAAAAACCAGTGTAGGTGCGCTCTCCGATAACGCGCCTTTGTTACGCATCTCGATTACACATTTTAGACTGGTTCTGTAGCGCGCAGGTTTTTATGCAGGTGGTTGTGGCACGTGGCACGAGCGGTTTTACTTTACAATAGACAATAGGATTAGCTCGGGCTCTATTAGAAACCTACGAACTATAACGCGCGATTGCATACTAAAAACAAATTTGCGGCTTACGATGACTTTCATATTAGCGGTTATAATCAGGGCCGTCTTAAACTATACTGGGGCCCTTGGGCACATAAGGATTTGGGGCCCTTTTGGAAAGTAAAGAAAGCTAGAATAGTACATTATTGTCGAGGCTCGGAAGTAGCTACTTGCAGGCTGAGGATTCGTTTTAAACGGACGACCTTGGGAGTCCGTTTAATTGAATCCGAAGCCAGCAAGTAGCCTTCCAGCCGAGTCATATATAGTGCTTTTCTCAAAAATGGTGCAAGAAATATAAATATCATAGAAATATTTTACAAAAGCAACTTTCTTAAGTATATATTTTCACAGAAAAAAGTAGAAACAATTGAAAAAATTAGCTTTGCCGCCTTTTTATTTTTTTAATAAAAAAATAGAAGTGTATTTTTCTGCCGAAAATACGCCAACCTATTTGAGACAGCTAAATAGTCGCGGTACTAATCATCTGTTTGGCTGTTTAATGGGCCTGTGCCTTCATTTGATATGGCCATTTCAACTTTTAAAAAGTTTGGAACTCGACAAATAATGGAATTTGTATGCAACATTGCAGTCCCAAAATCGAGACTGCAATGTTTTTAACTTTTTAATTTTTGACTAACCATAAACTACGCGCTTCGCAACCTATTTTTTAAACGGCAAAGTCGACTTTGCCGTCCATTTTTGAGAAAAGCTTATTAAACTAACATTTTTCTACTATGATCTTCTATTTATTATGGGTAATCAAATATACTGTTACTGTCTGTCCTTCGGGGCCCTCTGAGGATGGGGGCCCTGGGCACGGGCCCCGTGTGCCCTTATGGTAAAGACTGCACTGGTTATAATCGCAAGTGAAGTGCGGAGTAGACGCTAGCGAGCAAAACAGATTAAATAAAACCTTAAATTCAAAAGATACCGTAAAACGTGGGTTATGAATAGAAGAGAAGGTTTGAGAGGGGGGTGAGAAGGGATTTTAAGGCTACTGCTACAAAAATAATGTATTCCAATTTAAAATGGAGCTATAGTAATACGCATAATAAAAAAAAATCGATCCAACAATCTTCCAAAATCACCTTTGTATGAAAACCCCTCTCACCCCAAATACGAGGCACTACGGGGTGAGGTGGGTTTTCCTCTTTATCGTCAAAGTTATGAAATGGAACTACCCAAAATAAAATTAAACTAAAATACAAACGTCCGGAACACGTATACACCATTCAGTTTTCATATGTAAAAATAATGGTTTACTAATATGTGGCCGAAAATTGTATGGCAAATTATCACTTCCCAAACTATTTTTCCCATACTATCATTTGGCAAAACTATCAGGTTTGAATTTCAGTTTTGACCCTACTCACCCCATTTTACGGTAGTTCTTTATTGTACAACTGTGTTACAGAGGTGTTATGTAATACATGTGAGTTTCAACGGTAACCCAATTCGGGTATATAATGGACACTTTAGACTAAGAAACACATAACTATTATACACATTTTACTTAGATCTACAACATATTTTAATCGGAGCTATTGGCGCGTTCACCAAATTTATATTGTATGTATGTATGTACGTACACACTTTTATATAAACTTTTATTATGTTATTTTTCAGGTAGTAGACGGTGATGAGGACACGGAGCTGTACGGACCACCTCAATACTCGCCTTCGAGAATAGCACCTGATGTAAGTCTGAAGAGTCATTTTTCATTCTTCATCTTTAGATGAAAGCGGAGGAACCGCAAGATATAGCCTTTTAGAATAGAATAGAATAGAATAGAATAGATTTATTCGTAAGCACAAACAATCGGAACAGTACATAGTATAAAAGAAAACACAAAATAAGATTAAAGTGCCACGAAATGGCCCCATCTCAGCATGTTGCTGGTGGCTTCCAGCGCTGATCTTCCGATGAGACCATCAAGTGAGAAGAATCACGGAAGGTAACAGACAAGAAGAAAAAAGACAGAAATAACATACAGTAAATAAACGTTTCATATAAACGTAGTCCTCATTTTCCTCTCTTATTATATTTTTAGTCTTAATATTTCTACTTGAAATAAAAACAAAAAAAAATATTTTATGAATATAATTTAATTCGTTCTAATACTTCTCAACTTGACTTTGCAGGCAGAGATCACGCCATCAGAACAGCCATCCGAGGAGCATCCAAGCTCAGAGAACGGGGTCACAGAGAGAGTAGTCTCCGATGTGCACATTAGTTTCACTGACCCGGAGCCGGTGCGAGACAAACCGAACGGGCTGGTGGAAGCCAGTGCGGAGGTAATCGTTGCAATCCTTTGATTGCTGCCACCAAAGAAAATTGAGTGTATAGAGGCGGACTGCCAAAGTAAATTATGTAGCCACTGTAAATTTACTGCCATCTTTCGACAGAAGATTAAAACTGTTAGAACGCCATTTGACTTTGATCCTTATTCTTTCACTGATATGTGTTAATTTGTTAAATATTGAAATTAACGCCATCTACTCGACTGTAGGCCAAAGGTTATGGCGCCATCGCTCGAAAAGATTGCACCATACCTTTGGCCTACTCTCGAGTAGTTGGCGTTAATATTAATATTTAACTAGTTTTACTAACAAATTGGGTGTTTTTCGGTATAAAATGGTTGAAATATCCGCGTCATGTTTTTTTATTTTTTTGTTGACAGACTAGAATACAAGCATTGAAAGCCAGAATAAGAGAATTGGAAAGAAAACAGAACAGCGCTTCAGAAGTAAGTAGCCCCTTCATTGATAATCCAGTAATTTTGTCGAATTTTGT
This sequence comes from Cydia splendana, assembly GCF_910591565.1. Classification (NCBI taxonomy): domain Eukaryota; kingdom Metazoa; phylum Arthropoda; class Insecta; order Lepidoptera; family Tortricidae; genus Cydia; species Cydia splendana. The sequence goes on from NC_085983.1 coordinate 5,692,281, forward strand.
AACCGGGCTCTTTTGCATCAAATCCGGTAGTTCGCCCAAAACTGGTTTTTGGGCCCCTTGAGGTTACAGGTTCATTCTCCTACTAATTTTAATTATCGATTATTCAGTGGGTCGAAAACGACCCAATAGCACAGAAGAAATAATAGTACTACCGTACAGAAAGGACACTTCCTACAAACCCGAAGTTTGACAGTGGTTCAGGGTCGAATCATACTATCCCTTTCTAATATATGGCACTACCCCTTTCGGCAATTTAGGGTTGTCAAAATTCAAGTGATTATCTTATCTGTGGTCGTGCACGCAAAAGGAAGTCAATTGGTGTCACTGTCAACCCTAATAATTGCTCGGAGCAATGCTGAGCCGAACGGAGCCGAGTTCGACCGAAGTCAGGAGTGTCTCCCCACTGCCAATAGGCATATATGGGTTAAAATGGCTTCCAAAAAAAGAAAGATTAATTTTATTGGCTTGTGTGATTGATTGTGTGTGTGGTTGCAGGCCAAGTGTCTGATCTGCCTCGGGGCCTATTCGTCGCCCGCCGTCTCCATACAGTGCTGGCACGTCTACTGTGAGGTAAGCCTCCATTTAATACTTATAGTAAGCAGATGTATGGCAGGGTGTCGCCAAGGGGTGGGGGGGGGGGGGGGGGGGAGCTGCCCCTCTCCCTAAGAGAATAAAAATTGTAACTAAATGTATCTATCCCCTTGGGTATAGGCCATATAAATCCCCCTATCCCAAATTTAGCCAGACACAGTAGGGTTGTCACAGACTTACACACAACACAAACAAACCAAACATTTCAAATAAGACACGGCTATTACAGGGCTAGTGTAAGTAGTACCGAGCTATTAACAATAGCGATGTATGCAGCTCGGGTCCGGGGTAGGTACCTATACTCTGTATCTTTAGGTATTTAAATAAAAGTAAACAAACAATTTGTAAATTTTCCGGTAGTTATAACATTTATTGGTTAACCAACCAAATACAAAACGGCCTGGATCTGTCACTGAACGGCCTGACTTAACCTACATTATTTAATCATGTAACATTTTCATCTACCCTCAACTGGCTTAAGGAGCCGTTTGAGGGTAGATCTCGTTTACTTTTATTTATATACCTAAAGATACAGACTACAATCTTGTATTGATTTTTCCAGGTATGCTGGCTAGAGTCACTCAAAGCTAAGAAGATATGCCCTCAGTGCAACGCCATCACGACCGCACAACACTTAAGGAGGATCTACATGTGAACATTTTGTTTTGACTGAGTTTTTTCTGTGCACAATATTATAATTATCATTTTTTGTAATCCATACGCAAAAGAGTTACGAAACATTAGGGGCAACTATTATTATTTGGCTTAAGTGGTTAAACACCATAGATGATAGGATCCTATAGATGTGCTATACGCGTGCCTCCGCGAGGGACAAAACATACGCAATGCGACACTATGATTAGTCGAATTTATTTGTTGCCCACCATAATCCATACTAAATTTACGGTGGGGAACAAAAAAATGTGAGACTGTGACAAGGACAAACAATAATAGCGCTTTCGCTGCTACTCCTACTGAAAGATAGTGTATAAGACTATCCCGTTCTGTCAGTTATCCCCACCACTCATGCCCAATCCAGTTTAATACTAGATTCATGCAACTTTGTGAGTAGAAAAGGCGGCAAATTTTAATAATTTATGCGCTAAGGTTTGACCTAATACAAATTGTGAATTTAGCGCCTTATTTTACTGACAGAGCTGGCTTGCCAGAGTATAAAAACAACGTTTAGGTAATTTTGCTGCTCCTACCTATAATTTTGTACAATACAGTGTGCTGGTTTTGCTCAAAATCCATTATAAAACTGAGTTTTCGTCAAAAGTCTGATTATTATTTATTACCGCCAGATAAAAAACATAATAATGTAAGTTAATTAATGGTGAAATATTTATGCATGTCAAATGTTTTTTTTATTATGGCCCATTTAAGAAAAATGGACGTATAGAACTAATCCAAATGTATACGCCTAAACTACAAGAGACATAAAATTGTAACTTTTACCAAACCATGTCTAATTCTTAAAGGGAATCCAATTTATTTGTATTGAGAATTATTTATTTGATTTAATGTTTTTTTTTTCCTTATAAATAAGTCCTATTGAAGTATATGTATAATGAAAGCCTTCTGTGAAGATAATATGTACAATAAGTAAGATAAGCTAAAGATGTAAATAAAAATATTTTTCTTAGTACTATGTTTTATTTAAATTATTAATTTGTACAAATTCGTCGTTATTGAAGTAAATTCACCTACACTCAATATTGTTAACCTTTTGGACGCCAATGACCGATATATGCGCACCGCAGGTTCAACGCCAAAGACCGATTAATCGGCCACAGAGCAACATAGACCTACGTGCATATGCATAAAGTTCAAGTTCAGTTTTGACACTTGGGTGACGTAGTGACAGCTTTTGTGTTTGACACGGCGTCGAAAAGGTTAAATACCCTAACCCTAATATTATACATTAAATGTCGATTAGATGTTGATACATTACAGAACAGTCGGAATGATAATCGTATATTGCATCAAAATGTCTTGAAAAAGCTGTAAGCTTGCTAAACTAAAACTATAATATTATAAACGAGTCACTAACTTTATCAGTTATCACTCGTCATCGAGTTTCGAAGACCGTTAACTAAGAGCACACCAGCTGTACCTACTTCAATTATGTTTTACAACGGCAAAGAGCCCTGCCCAGTGTCGAATGCGTCTATTATTGCTAAAAAATATCGTGAACAAATAAGATTCAGTGTCTTGTAGTAAGAATGTTGACATAATTTATGATCAATGACTATGAGGCGGTTAATCGTTCGTTTCTGCGCTAACTAGCGTTTCTACGGCATCCCCTCCGTCAGGCTGAAAATAAAATATTTATACTTATATCATTCCTACACTCTTACTATCTTTTGATATTGATATCCAAAAAGAAAATGGTTTTGGTGCCCTTCCCTGAATATTTGAAAAGAAACCGCGGGAAAACAAAACACCCGCCATTTTTTTTATTACAAGAAATTATCTATGGTACTGCTATGACGTTTACGCGTATCCGCTTCCGCTATACAATTTAGACTGCGTTTTCATTAACCTTTTGCTTGCCCGGTGTTTTGGAAAATTAACTATAGTCAAAGAATATAATACTGATCACTGTAGTCTAACAAGCCAATTTTGTCAATAGAAAGAGATGGCAAATTTAAAAAATAAATAGTCGCAATAATATTCTACTGATGTATTTGTTTGCTAGACTACCCTTAATAATACACAGCCGGCAACGAGACTTCCGAGCAAATGCACCCGATGGTAATCTTGCATTGTCGTAAAAGCCGTAACAGACTACCGCACCGCACCACGACCTTGGTGCGCCGAACCCATAAGTGAGATCGAGAAAGAGGCGCCCAAAAGGAAAATGACTGTTGATATTGTGTGATTTACCTGCATATTAGCAACTGTTAAAGGCGGGTCGTCTTCTCTGAGAACGGTCTCCCCGTCCAGCTTTTTCAAGTTGGGCAGCCTTCTGGCGGCCTCGGCACGCCACGCCTCGAGTTCGCACCCGTCGTACAGAGGATTACCAACGAATAGCAAGTCTTCTAGTTGAGGAAGTTCCTAGTTTAAAAAAATAATAAGTATCGGGTTCTAAAACATTAACATAACATTTCCAGTAACAGTGGGCCTACCGCGAACCACGTTCGACGTGTTGCGTCCCTGTTACACTTACGTGCGACAGAGGTAACACGTCGAACGTGGTTCGCGGTAGGCCCTCAGTTGTTGGGCATGGTGGGGCTTGATGCAGTTGCTGCAGTGTGTGTTCCCACCCACTCAAGAGATATCGCTTTCTCCCTCTTACTTATGGGTGCGTCCCACAATGACCTTGGTGCGGTGCGATAGTGTGTAGCTACTTAAACAAAATAGTAGATGTACAGCCACATTTATACGTAGAGATTGGCTAAGGATGTAAATACACACTTGTGAATTGGACAAGCTTATCGATAGAAAACACTTAACAGCAACGATACGGTCAAGCTCGGTAGTACATCTGAATTTTCTGCGACAAATGCGGGTAGGAATTATGTTTTTTGGATGCCCAATATACTCACGTATTACATTTATTTACCTGCAGTTTGTTAAATTCGCTCCACTCTTTCACCAAGTTGTTACTCATGTACAGAACCTTCAGGTTTCTCAATACATTAATTCCTTTTAATTTCTCTATTAAATTGTAAGACACCCAAAGTTCTTCTAGTGTGTCCCCTATACACTCCTGGAAAACATATTTATAATGCATGATATGTTCTGAAAGTGCTTGTTTTTCTGGATTCACATTTGCACAGAAAGTACTGCCTTCCAGCACAATGTGCTAAAAGTAAGGGATGCTGTCCACACGGTTGGCAGACCACCACGGTATTTTATATTATTTGTATTCGTTCGTGTTTCACTCTCGAGTGTTTCTTGTGTGTTGTGTTGTTGAATCTTGTAAAGGTTTACCTATTTCCCACAATTGTATCGCAAATATCAGATCTAGTTACCGATTCTTCGTTTTGAAAGACCTACCTTGCCCTGAGATATTATGCCTAGGAATATATTTTTCTCATTTCTAGGGTATTTACTTACCATACCGGAAAATGATTTTATGTAGTTTCTTCCTAAAGAAAGGACACGAAGCTTTTTCAAACTATTTAACCCAGAAACTTTCTCAATCAAATTCGTTGAGAGGCTCAACTTTCTGAAAGATATAATTTAATTTTTATCAAGTAACTTATTTATTTTAATAAATAAAAAATATATAGTCTGACCAGAGTGAGTCTACCAATTTGTTTGTAGAAAAAAGGTATAACAGTAATATTTGGTATGGGAGATATAGATGGTCAAGCAAATCTTGTCAGTACAAAAAGACGCGAAATTCAACTTTTCTATGAGACGATATCCCTTCGCGCCTACATTTTCGAAATTTGCCGCCTTTTTCTACTTACAAGATCTGCTTGACCAACTATAAAAAATTTGCACCTTCAAAATATTTCAAATTTGCCCCTTTTTCTACTCACAAAATTCGATTGCCAGACTATAAAAGGCAGACTCAATGCCATGTAGGGCTTTCTCTACCAATCATGTTTAAGGTCACATTGTGTAAATAAAAAAACTTACTCGCAATTGGTTAGGCAAGACAGAGAGTTATCCATTTTTTCTATCGGTGGCCATTGGAAAATCAAACTGACTTCAGTGGCGGTGGCGGCTTGTTGACCTGTCTTGTCTTCCCATCGTTTGATTGCCTCTTTTATAGTGGTCGCTTTAGCAGCCATTTCCAAATAATAATAAATAATTATCGAGAAAAACCATCAAAGTCTTTCAACCTCCTTAGTTACGACCTACATTGATAAAACAAAGTACCAGTATATCTGTCCTTTTCGACTATGTTTTGTCTCGTTTTATCAGTAAGTCATTATGAGAATGATCAATATTTATAACTTGCAGTTAATCATAAAATAAAAAGACTAATTTTTTATTTTTTTTATTTTACTAGTTTTAGGCATCTTTGATAAAATAGGAAGTGTATATGTGAAGATAAAAATAGTTCAAGCGGACAATGGAAACCCACGCTATCTGACGTAACTGCGTCACCCAGCCACGAAATGGCGTCTCTTTTCGTTTATTGAGCCACGCCATATTGGTGAATTAGAAGCTTTTCTGGGATATTTCGTGCAAATACAGCAAATACTACGCATTTTCATAGAAAAATAGTTTTAGCCGCTAAACGTCAGTGTATTTTGACATTGTTGTGAATCGCCATTAAGTTTTTTTTTTAATTTTTACTTTTTCTATTTTTGATTTCTTTTTTTTAATTAAAAAAAAACAAACGCCAATCTATTCCGACAGGCTTTGGATTTCTACTTTTACGAGGTAAATTCAATGGTTTCTTTGGTATTACGATTACAAATCGTCCTTTTGTCCATAAAGTTATTTAAATAAGTGAATTTAGTTTAGGTTACTTGCACGAATCGATAAAAGTTTTACTTTTTTCTGCGTCTTTGCCTCCACGCCCATGCATTTGTAAATAAAAAATAATATTTGTCAATTGCTTGTTCCCGCTGGTTTTTCGAATATTTATTTGGATTTTGTATTTTACATTTACAATGATTGTGTCATGTAAGTTTCTTATCATATTATTTATGTGACAGCAGTTTAACAATCTAATTCACCTTTAGATGCAGTATCGAGAAGCTTTAAATCGTGGTCATTTGGTAAAGTTATGTTCTATCATTTCAGACCCCTTTGCGACAAGCATGTCTAGTGTAGCTAACCAGCAGAAGACCATTCGGCTGGTTAACGTTCTGCCAGCTCCTAAAATCACTAAGATAAAGGTAAGAAGTACGAAATTCTCGTCCCTTTTCCTACCAAATAGAACTGAACTAACTATTCGTACTCGTTCTTAAAACTTCACTTCTTTTTTGCAGAAAGAGGTAGTGGAGGATGAAGAAGACACAGTTTGCTGCCGGCTGTGTGGCAAATCCTTCGCCAATGAGCGAGCGCTGGGAAACCATGCGCGTATGGAGCATATTGACGCGTACGCCAGTGGGGACCCAAAAGTGTGGACGCAGGAACTCTTTGCTGTGAGTATTCGTTTTTATATAACAATGAGAATGAGAAGTGTAGTATAATTAGCAGTGTGTTCCTCTATAGTCTTAAGACTGTTGAGTTCATTATGATGGATGAGGTGTCAATCAATTTCTTCTAGACTACATTTTAACGGACATTGATATAGCAAAGGCATAGATATGTGTGGTGTGCATATAAGCTATATTTACATTTTTTTTAATATTGCAGGGCAAGAAAGCTCGCATCGCAGCAGAGAATCAGCTTATCCAGCAACGCACGGAGCAGATGCTGTCCGTCATGGAGCCCACCAGCCTCACCAGCCTCGCCTCATCGGATGTCAGCTACATCATTATCAAAGGTGAGTAAATTACAGCGCATTAAACATACTAAACTTGTTAGATTAGCCGGAGCTACTATGACCTCAATACCTGTTATTAGGCTTGTGCCTGCTCGGTCACTACAGAGAGCGCTCCGCTCTCAGTCAATCGGTCAAACTAACTAGTTCGGTCTTTTAGTTCCTTTAGTTCAGTTCGGTCGTTGAGAGCCGGGAATGAATAGGAGTCGATTTTTCATTGGTTTCTTTCCAATCTTTGGTAACTGAATACAATTTAACTTGTACGATACGATATGTCGATATTAAAAATTAAAACACCATAACATAATTAAAAAATATCAAATATGTCGAAATATATTTGATTTTCCTTCATATTTTACGGGCTTAGGAGTGTCACGTCGTTCTTTCATCTCGTTCACACTCGTGCCAGCGACATTGACAACCGTTTCGTTCCGTCCATTTTACGTTTCACTCAGTCAAGCGCTCTCGAATCCTACTGAACTAAAGGACCTAAAGACCGATTAAGAGCGTGCAAAAAGATTTAGTTCCTTTCGGTCCTTGATGGGATTTCATTCTTAATAGTTCTTAGTTCAGGACCGACTCAAGCCTACCTGTTATGTGCTTGATTTCCTATTAGGCCACTGGTAAATTAATAATCATACATCCCCATCACCAGATCTTACAGATTAACCCCCTTATTCATAAAACTTAAAGCGCCGAATTTAGTTTAATTATGTTTTATCCCTTTCTTACAAATACTTGTGTTTACATGTGTGAAAAAATATGATTTTAAAGCCAATATAACTAACAGACTAGACCTACTAGCATAAGTTGCGTTCTCGCGCGCGACTTCATACATCTAGCGCGACTTCAAGTATGGACTCGCGCGCGAGAACGCAACTTATGCTAGTTGGTCAGATTAGCAAGCAGTAGCGTGCACAGAGATTTGGGACTGGGTAGGCAAAATTATATCAGAAAACCGGGCAAGTGCGAGTCGGACTCGCGCACGAAGGGTTCCGTACCATAATGCAAAAAAAGGCAAAAAAAAAACGGTCACCCATCCAAGTACTGACCCTGCCCTACGTTGCTTAACTTCGGTCAAAAATCACGTTTGTTGTTGAAACCTTCAATGAGGAGAACTCCAGGAACAATGATAATTAATACACTTGGGTTTTAAAATCACTTCTTTTTTTATTCACTTCAATTCTCAATATTACACTTTTATAATTAAACCGAACGGGTCTAAGGTTAGACACGAAGTGTCCGTTCCGAGCTGGATAACGGCCTTTTATAACCTCTGGTAGCACCCCAACTGGTTCTATCCGAGTTGTATCTACCCTCAATATACCGACCGGTAGTGAACCAGTAATTGTATTGGAAAAAAAGGGTAGGCGGGTTGTTACAGTCGGTCATCCTGCTCGAAACGAGTCCCCTCGTTTTTTTAATTATTAATATACTTTTAAGTTCAATACAAGTAATACCTTATAGCGGATGTGCAACTGTTAATGCTAATTATTTCTGATAATAACGGTTTGAAAGCAATCATTTTACATGATTCATTAATTCCATTCTGTGTGCAATAATAACTTAAACATCAGTGATATTAATAATAAACACACAACCCACAGTACATACGTGTACGGAACATTAACCTTCGTATGCTGACAACAATTGTTATTGAATACTTAAAATGAGCTACAGATTTAATTTTTTTAGTCCAACAATTGGGACGGGCATGAGGCAGGATATACGAATACGAAAGGCTAATGTACTGTTCGACCAATGGCACTGAAAAAACGTAATGACAAAATTATTCAATTAATCTTAGAAAATTAAATTAGGTAATTAACTATCAGTTATCATAATCACTTGATTTTTTTTTTCTAGGGTTCATCTCTAATGACCCTGATTTATGAATATCATCTCTAATGATATTTCGCTCTTTATCTCTATAGATATGATTAGGCATCAGCAACTTAACAATCAGAGTTATATTATTATGTAAGTATATGAAGATCGACCAGTGAATGCGAACGCCTGGACCAACTATTTATCAAAACATTCCTCGTCACTTTCACTACTTGAAGAATAATCAACACCGTAACTCAACCAGGGAAATATTTTGTCTATAGCTACTACTCCTTCATATCGTCTACCCTTTCTGGTAAGAGGCGTGTCTTCCACGATGAAACGATCGTGTGGTAATACCTTTTTAATCTTGTAGGGACCTTGACATTTAGGCTCTAACTTCTTGGACTGACCTGACCCGGATGGTATGGCCCTAATTACTCGTACAAGATCGCCTACTTTATAAGACCTAGCAGGCTTCCGAGAGTGATCATAACGTCTTTTGTTTATCTCCTGGTGTTTTTGTATAGCCTGACTAGCCTCATTCCTAGCATCGCTTAGTGAGCTATCAATTACTCCACTCCCTATTTCGTCTGAAATTTGGTTTAAGATTCCTTGGGATGGGCCTGACGTTTTTCGCCCAAAAAGTAGTTCAGTTGGGGTCATTTTAGTAACTTCGTGTACAGTTGTATTTATACCAAGCTGTATCTCTTGTACGTACTCGTCCCATGACTCAGGATTCTTGTCATGTGTCATGGCTCCAAGTGCGGACAAGATCGTTCTGTTATATCTTTCCACCTGACCATTTGCGCGAGGTGTGGAAACTGAATTTAGCACATGTTTTATTCCTTTAGATTTGACATATTTTTCAAACTTCTTGCTCGTAAAGCTTGTACCCCGATCGGTAATTAGCCGTGTTGGAACGCCAAATAAATTAAAAAATGCTTGAAACACCTTGATGCTGGCTTTCGTTTTGGTAGAACGTACTGGTGTCAAGTTCACATATTTCGTAAACGAGTCAATGATTACTAAAATATAAGAGTTTTTCCTTTTACTTCGCACAAATGGTCCGAGGTGGTCAGCGTGGATTGTGTGGAAGGGTATTTCTACCTTCGGAATTGGGTGCAATAGACCTTCTTTTGCTCCTGAAGGGAGTTTATGATGAGCACAGGCTAAGCATGAAGACACATATTTTTTTATAAACTTGCGCATTTTAGGAAACCAGTAAAACGAGCGAATTCTTTCGAGGGTTTTTTCAAACCCAAAGTGACCAACGTCATCGTGATTTGACTTGAGTAACTGCCAGCGAACCCCTCGTGGTACTACCCAGCGTTCGGTCTTGTCGTCTAGAATTCTAAATACTTTGCCATTTTTAACCCTGTATTCTTTATATATTGATGCAACCTTAGCTGTTTCCGGATCCTCGAGAATATCTTTAATTCGCTTAATTTCTGCGTCCCCTAGCTGAACTGCGGTGATCCAGTCTTCGGAATTGACAGGTAGAACGTCAAGAATATGAGATTCAGCGCTATGTTCTATGATTGGATTCCTACTTAGACAATCCACATGAGACATTTTTGCTCCCGCACGATATTCAATATTGCAGTCATATTCCAAAAACTGGATCCACCACCTAGATATGCGCGGCACCAGATCTCTTTTCGTGAAGGTGGAACGCAAGGCATGACAATCTGTTATTATGGTGAACTTTATACCCAAGAGATAATTTCTAAATTTGTTAAGGGAATTTATCACCGCCAGCGTCTCCAATTCAAAGGAGTGATATTTTTGCTCGTCAGCGGTGGTCCGACGACTGAAGTAAGCCACTGGTCTAAACGGCATTGAGCCCTTTCGTTGCAATAAAATTCCAGCAAGGCCAACCTTACTAGCGTCCGTATGAAGCTGCGTTTCTGCGGTGTGATCATACAACGCTAATACTGGCCGCTGAATCAGATTGCGCTTTAAGGTCTCGAATGCTTTTGCTTCGTCATCAGTCCACCTCCAAGAAGCTTGCTTCTTCAGAAGGCCCGTCAATGGCCTCGCTATAGTAGCGAAGTCCTTGACAAACCGTCTGAAGAAACTGGCAAGTCCAAGAAATCTTCTAACCTCATGTTGATTACTTGGGGCTTTAAAGCTAGCAACTGCTAGTGTTTTTTGCGATCCCGGTCTGATCTCGCCATTGCTTACTTCAAAGCCCAAAAAGTCTATAGTTCTTTTGAAGAAATGGCATTTTTCTAGTTTTAATGTGAGACCGCTTTGTCGTAACGCAACTAAAACCTCTTCCAAGCGACTCATACCTTCGGCAACAGTTGTAGACGGAATAAGTATATCATCCATGTATACGATGGAATGTCTAATCTGAGCGTTATTAAGAACCTTGTGTATGAGTCGTTGGAATACTGCAGGTGCATTCGCTAGCCCGAACGGCATACGGTTATACTCGTATTGCCCGTCCGGGGTAACGAATGCAGTCTTCTCCTTAGATTCCTCAGCTATCGGTATTTGATGGTACCCGGATGCCAAGTCAAGGGTTGTAAAAATAGCCTGCCCTGATAATTGATCGAGGAGATCGTCTATCCTTGGCAAGGGATAATGATCCCTTTTTGTTTTGTTATTAAGTGCTCGATAGTCGACGCACAACCGTTTGTCGCCCGATTTTTTTTGCACTAAAACGATGGGACTGGCGTATGGTGAACTTGATTCGCGAACTATATTGTTTTCTATCATTTCGCGCACCATTCCCCTAACTAATTCTCGCTCATGAAAAGATAGCCTATATGGCCTATACACAACTGGCTCGGAATCCTTTAACTGTATAACCATTTCAGTCTCCGTAGTATAACCCAAGTCGTGCATGCCCCAGGAGAAACAAGTCTTATATTTAACTAGTAAATCTTCTAAGCTCTTCTGGTCCTCTAAAGAAAGGTCCTTATCAGAATTTATAATAAATTTTGGGTTACACACATCTTCTGCTGCAAGATCAACTCTTACCTCTGACGCAAGATGTTTGGCCCGAGTTATTAGTGAACCTTTCTGTAGAGTCACAGGGTTTTCGCCTAATCCGTGTACTAGGACATGACATGTACCCTTAGTTAAATGATATTCCCCTGGCAGTAAGTAATACTCGGTAGTAGGGCCGCCTCGAACTGTACCAGGTATATAGATTGTGCCACTATATAGTCCCGGGGACTTTACACAAATCGATGTAAATGTACCTACTGGTATAATCGAATCACAAGAAGCAATTAGAGGAACCTTCATAACATCATCTTTCTCAACATTTTCAATTAAGACTTCGGTCGCAGTTTTTATAATACGCAAAGTAGGACGCTCGCTAAATGAATGCCCAACTAAAACTGGACTATTTATAAGGTGGTCATCTACTATGTAGAGCTCAACATTCGCCTCTACTACTTCTTGCACCCCCATTGTAACATACACGACACCTATTGGCAAATACGGCACGTTGCCTAACCCACGTAAGTATGGACTATTTACTGGAACCCATTTCAAGTTTAATTTCTCAGCATCGGATTTCCGAATTAATGTTGCCTCGCTCCCAAGATCTAGTTGCCCCAATATAAAATTATTATTTACTTTTATTGGCAACTTATACTTTTCACTCGTGTTAACAGTTTTACAAATATCACCGTAATCTTTATTAACACTTTCAGGTAACCCTAGCCCAAGATCAGGCTCAGAGTCCATCAAAACCTTCATGACAGCTTTTTCTTTTGTCTCCGAAGGTGGAGCCCTTTTCTTTTTACGACAATCTATTTCGGTATGTCCCATCAAGTTACAGTAAGTGCATTTTATCAACGGTTTAGGACATCTAAAGCTAGGATGTCCTTTTTGATTACAGTTAAAACAAGTTAGTTGGGATGTACTGTGAACAGGTTTTGATGAACTCGACTGATCATTAGTCTTTGTATTTGCTGACGTGTTTTGTGTTGAACTGCGTGTTTCCTTTCTATCATTGTTATAACGCAAAGTTTTGAAGAATTCTAAGACGTATTCGGGTTTTTCGAATTTCGCTGCTTGTGCACCTACCCTAACATTCCTGTCATCTACCCCGTGAACTATGCAGTCGACAGCGTTCTTTCCGAAAATTTTGCAGCGGTTTAGTAAATTTACTTTAGCATAATAATACATTTCTAACGACTCTCCGAAACGAGCCCGTTTCTTCAACATCTCATTTAAAAGCTCTGCATAATTTTCGTTTGACGGAAAGGATTCCTTCAACAGTACCTTCCATTCAACCCAGGTGCGTTTGAGAGACGGTAGACCCTGGTACCAAACCTTTGCCTGTCCTACTAATTTAGGTAACGCATAGTGTACTACCTGCCTATCGGTCCAACCATAGATCTCAGCGCATTCATCTACTTTGTCTAGCCATACACTAATTGTTTGTTCTTTAGATAAGGGATCAAATTCGGGAATAACGTTATTGATGGTAGCAAAGCTTTCACGTTCACTGGGCCTATTTTTCATCATTTTAACTAGCTCATCAAGAAAAGAAGATGCCGAATCATACCTTGATCGCTCTTGGGGTGGGTCAAGCCTTGTTGTTGGTGGTTCACGTCGCTCGCTCTCACGTCGCTCGCTCTCACGTCGCTCGCTGTCACGTCGCTCGCGGTCACGTCGCTCGCTGTCATGTCGTCGTCGTTTCGCGCTCTCGTTCTCAAGCTGGCTCAATAAGGCTGCAACTCTTCTTTTCTGTGACTCCAGCTCCTCTTCTTGTTCCCGTAATCTCCTTAGCGGGCTGCGACTACGAGTACGTGGACGTCTCTGATGATCACTGCGTACCTCCTGATCCAAACGGCTGGGCCTCACAGGATTTCGCTCTGGAGTTTTCAGGCGCCGTTGTCTATGAGGCCTCAAGATGATGCTTTTAGCACGGCTTCTACTCTGGCGCTCATGATTGGTTTCGTCATCGGACTCCATTGCTGAAACTCATACATTATGTGTTAAAGTTCTGTAAATATTATATATATATTTTTAGGGGACTAAGTAATTATTATTTAAAAAAAAACTAAGTAGCTTGTAATGTGATTATAAAAATCCCACATGTCCATCTCCAGGAAGTACCCTGGCAAGATAACCATATGTGTTTAACTATATAAACCTCCGGATTGACTCCGTTACGGTAAATATAGTTTGTTAGAAAGAGCTTATGAGTAGAAACCTCAAGCATATTCAAATCCAGGGAGTACCCTGGCAAGATAAATATGCTTAATTAACCATATAAGCCTCCGGAATTGCTCCGTTACGGTAAATATAGTTTGTTAGAAAGTACTTATGAGTAGAAACCTCAAGCATATTCAAATCCAGGGAGTACCCTGGCAAGATAAATATGCTTAATTAACCATATTAACCTCCGGAATTGCTCCGTTACGGTAAATATGGGTTGTTTAATAATAATACTAGCAAAAACTTTTATCGATAATATTATAATCTATTTATTTTAACTGTCCTAATGTAACTCATTTAATGAAAAATAACTGAAAAATAGAAAAAAAAAATAATGTACCTTATTTGTGAGCGTAGCCCATCCCACTTCTGAAGATGAAACCTTCAATGAGGAGAACTCCAGGAACAATGATAATTAATACACTTGGGTTTTAAAATCACTTCTTTTTTTATTCACTTCAATTCTCAATATTACACTTTTATAATTAAACCGAACGGGTCTAAGGTTAGACACGAAGTGTCCGTTCCGAGCTGGATAACGGCCTTTTATAACCTCTGGTAGCACCCCAACTGGTTCTATCCGAGTTGTATCTACCCTCAATATACCGACCGGTAGTGAACCAGTAATTGTATTGGAAAAAAAGGGTAGGCGGGTTGTTACAGGAGCCCCACTTAAATCTTTATTTTATTCTGTTTTTAGTGTTTGTTGTTATAGCGGCAACAGAAATACATCTGTGAAAATTTCAACTGTCTAGCTATCACGGTTCGTGAGATACAGCCTGATGACAGACGGACGGACGGAAGGACAGCAGAGTCTTAGTAATAGAGTCCCGTTTTACCCTTTGGGTACGGAACCTTAAAAAATGAGAGCTACTAACTCACCAAAAAAATTGCGTGATGGTTTTCATTTTGTTGTCAAGTCTTTTCAATTACTTCTTTTTTTGGCTAAACGAAAGCTTCGAAAACGCATCATTTTTAATAGTTTGCACACACACACACCCACACCCACACCCACAACTTTCACAGATAAAATTATCCATTTTTTCACTAATCGCACTTTATAATTTCCGGCAACTGTTAACTGTTATCTCATAAACTCACCAAAACAAACAAACAATGGCGACCGAATAAAAAATGTAAATAAACTTAACCAAATACTGTAAACGAATAAAAAAATAGTCTCGTTTTTGCACTAAATTACCATAGCAAATGCTACTTTTTAAAATAGTCACGTAAACATCGGAACTATTCGGAAACTTTCGGGCGTCATTCGTTTATGTTTGGTACGAAAGACACTGCCTATTGCGTCTAAATGTGTGCGTTACTTGTATAATTGTGTGCTCGTACTTATAGGAAGGCCCACTACACTGTAACCGCGTAACGACGACTCACGGGGAAGACACACATAGAAAGATTTAGACGGAAATGTTTTCTGTCTTTGCCGTGCAAGGCACGTAGCGGCGCTAGTGCCGCGTGGTGTAAACTTCGTCGCGTAGAATTATTATAGATGATGACTTGATGACAAAGCTTAACCGGTAGATGGAGCGCTTATTAATTTTTAGAATGTTTTAAGTTATATCGATTACTGATAGTACGATCAGGTATAAATTAAATTAAGTAGTTTAAGAGGATAGACATCGGAATTATAGTAGGGTAGGCAGTGCCTTTTTGCCTTTATGAAGTGCACGCCACTGTTAGCAAGTATTGTTAGTATGTGTTTTTAGGGTTCCGTACCTACCCAAAGGGTAAAAACGGGTACTTATTATTAAGACTCCGTCCGTCTGTCTATCCGTCTGTCTGTCACCAGGCTGTATCTCATGAACCTGTGATAGCTAGACAGTTGAAATTTTCACTGATGATGTATTTCTGTTGCCGCTATAACAACAAATACTAAAAAGTACGGAACCCTCGGTGGGCGAGACCGACTCGTAACGGACGTAACGTAACGTAATCCTTTGTAACGGAGGCTCAAGAAGTGGCTAATAGATAAAGTATTTTATGATGTCAATGAATTTTTTGCAAGTTAACAGATACCAAACATATACATATAACAATGTTAGTATTATAAGGTTAGTTTTAAGATAGGCAGGTTGCCTACCATACCATAATTGTAAGCCCTAGCAGGCAACTGTTGATACTTATTACTTTGTAAATTACCACCTTTGTATGTACAAAGTTATACAATAAACATTTATTCTATTCTATTCTATTCTATATTCTTTTCGTAACAGCGGAAGACCAGGAGCTAGCGGAGACTGCCACCGTCTCCAAGCGGCGGAAGATCGAGAAGGCCAGGGAAAAGGTGGTGGTGATGAGGAAAGAGAAGGAAGCGCAGCCCATCACGTGAGTCATACGCATTCCATGTAATAGGACGGGCCTTAAGTTCTGCCGCCAGAGTGCAGCACTAAGCTAGCTAGTAAACCATAGAGTAACTTATACCAGTGGGGAGACACTCCTGACTTCGGTCGACCTCGGCTCCGTTCGGCTTAGCATTGCTCCGAGCAATTATTAAAGTTGGCACCACTTGACTTCCTTTTGCGTGCACGACCACAGATAAGATAATCACTTGAATTTTGACAACCCTAAATTGCCGAAAGGGATAGTGCCATATATTAGAAAGGGATAGCATGATTCGACCCTTAACCGCTGTCAAACTTCGGGTTTGTAGGAAGTGTTATCTTTTCTGTGCTTATATATACTGTTCCTTTTTTGACAAGTTTTCACTGACAATAAAATATGAAATTGATGCATCAAGGCGGCTTGTTAACAAGGGCCTACCGGGAAACGCAAAATCGAAATTTAGTTACCTGCCTCTTTATCCCTCTAATATGCAAGAATGATAGAGAGGTTAACGAAATTCCGATTTTCTGATTCGCGGTAGACCCTCCGATTGTGATGGATAGTGGTAGTGGCGCCCCCTACGTAGAGTTTTGTGTAATATTCCCTATTCAATTTTGTGGCATTTGGCATTTCAGGTCATAAATTGTATGTAGATGACATCTATCATCGTACCTTTCCAGTTTGAAAAAGACTATAATCTGAATTAAATGTATTTTTTTTCATTTCTTTTTAAATAATATGTTCCAGTGGTCCATTCGAGTGCCTCCAGCCGTCGGCGACCATCGCGGGCGGCACGTGCCACCAGATCTTCTTCTCGTGCTGCGAGTACTCGGCGCACCACCGCGACGAGCACACCAGGAGGCGCAAGGGAGTCCGCTGCCAAGTCTGCGAGGCTCCTCTGACCCCTGCACACAGTGCCCCTCATGTTTGCCAGGTACATTGTTCCAGTGGTCCATTCAAGTGCCTCCAGCCGTCGGCGACCATCGCGGTGCCACCAGATCTTCTTCTCGTGCTGCGAGTACTCGGCGCACCACCGCGACGAGCACACCAGGAGGCGCAAGAGAGTCCGCTGCCAAGTCTGCGAGGCTCCGCTGACCCCTGCACACAGTGCCCCTCATGTTTGCCAGGTACATTGTTCCAGTGGTCCATTCAAGTGCCTCCAGCCGTCGGCGACCATCGCGGTGCCACCAGATCTTCTTCTCGTGCTGCGAGTACTCGGCGCACCACCGCGACGAGCACACCAGGAGGCGCAAGAGAGTCCGCTGTCAAGTCTGCGAGGCTCCGCTGACCCCTGCACACAGTGCCCCTCATGTTTGTCAGGTATGTCCGGAGCCACAACATTCCAAAATTGAATAGACAGAAAAAAATATTATTAATGGCTAAGCGCCACTTGCCCCATTACACTAACCTGGGGTTAAGTGGTTAAACCGTTAACCCAGTGTCAAATGGTACTGGTAACCATGGCAACTCCATGTTTAACCGGTTAACCCCAGGTTAGTGAATGGTGCAAGTGGCCCTAAGAAGGCAAGCAGGCCGAAGGAACGTCATGATCATCAACAAAACATCACATATCACATCGCATAATTTAATTATTAATTTTATTTTTTATTATTATTTTTTATTCGCCAGTAATTGGCCACTTTTAGTAACTGGCCGCCCTAAACTAAAAATGAATTCACTAGGGATGTAACGATACCGATACCGATATATCGGCCGATTTAAATTCAGCCGATATCACAGTTTGAAAAGCGCGCGAACCGAATGACGCTGCTAATAATTTGAATAAACTTTGTTTCCATAACAAAAAATCTACCTAAAGTGAACTATAATTACTGATTTGGATTTACTTTTGCATTGATTGCTTGATGATTACCTAAATAAATGTTTTCTTTGATTTTGATTTGGCATTTTTCTTTATTTTTTTTTACAGTTTTTCACACTTGACAAAATCGAGTGTCTATTTATACATAAGTATGTTTTATGCATATTAAGTATATATTAAGTCCTTATTTATTTTATTTATTAACTAACTACTGTGCCATTGATATCGGTATCTGTATCGGTATCGCCGATTATTTACTTCAAAAACCGGTATCGGTATTGTATCGGCATAATCATGTATCGTTACATCTCAACTATTCACCTATAAACAGAATTCATAATATTTATATTATTATATTATGTAGGTATATATCGTTGTCCGAGTACCCAAAACACAAGCCTGCTTGAATTTACCGTGGGGCTTAGTCAATTGGTGTAAAAATGTCCTATAATATTTTATTTATTTATGGCAGGTGTGCGGGCAGGGCTTCGAGACGATAGACGAGCTGACCGACCACACTAACTCTGCACACGTCAAGCTCAAGCCCTACGAGTGCAGCGTGTGCCACAAGCGGTTCACGCAGCAGGTTCGTGCACATATCCTCCACCTAGTCATACTACACACACCTACACTATAGAGATAGACGAGCTGACCGACCACACTAACTCTGCGCACGTCAAGCTCAAGCCCTACGAGTGCAGCGTGTTCCACAAGCGGTTCACGCAGCAGGTTCGTGCACATATCCTCCACCTAGTCATACTACACACACCTACACTATAGAGATAGCCGAGCTGACCGACCACACTAACTTTGCGCACGTCAAGCTCAAGCCCTACGAGTGCAGCGTGTGCCACAAGCGGTTCACGCAGCAGGTTCGTGCACATATCCTCCACCTAGTCATACTACACACACCTACACTATAGAGATAGACGAGCTGACCGACCACACTAACTCTGCCCACGTCAAGCTCAAGCCCTACGAGTGCAGCGTGTGCCACAAGCGGTTCACGCAGCAGGTTCGTGAACATATCCTCCACCTAGTCATACTACACACACCTACACTATAGAGATAGACGAGCTGACCGACCACACTAACTCTGCGTACGTCAAGCTGAAGCCCTACGAGTGCAGCGTGTGCCACAAGCGGTTCACGCAGCAGGTTCGTGAACATATCCTCCACCTAGTCATACTACACACACCTACACTATAGAGATAGACGAGCTGACCGACCACACTAACTCTGCGCACGTCAAGCTCAAGCCCTACGAGTGCAGCGTGTGCCACAAGCGGTTCACGCAGCAGGTTCGTGAACATATCCTCCACCTAGTCATACTACACACACCTACACTATAGAGATAGACGAGCTGACCGACCACACTAACTCTGCGTACGTCAAGCTGAAGCCCTACGAGTGCAACGTGTGCCACAAGCGGTTCACGCAGCAGGTTCGTGCACATATCCTCCACCTAGTCATACTACACACACCTACACTATAGAGATAGACGAGCTGACCGACCACACTAACTCTGCGCACGTCAAGCTCAAGCCCTACGAGTGCAGCGTGTGCCACAAGCGGTTCACGCAGCAGGTTCGTGCACATATCCTCCACCTAGTCATACTACACACACCTACACTATAGAGATAGACGAGCTGACCGACCACACTAACTCTGCGCACGTCAAACTCAGCCCTACGAGTGCAGCGTGTGCCACAAGCGGTTCACGCAGCAGGTTCGTGCACATATCCTCCATCCAGGTGTACAAGAAATGCATCGATACAAACACGCGTTTGTGGCATTATAAACACCTATTTTTTTGCTATCTATCAGGGATGTTGCGAATATTCGCATCCGCAACCGCGGAACTTCCGTATTATTTTCAAAATCCGCATCCGCATCCGCATAAAATCGATGCGGAGCTTATGGGGATGCGGATGTCGAACAAGTCGGTACAGAAACGTCTTAGCGGCGGCGTAAGTGCTAGGTAATTACGTCATTATCTATAATGAAATCGTCTAGATCCAGAAAAGTCGGCCAAGTTACTGTTTATTAAATATAACGCACCTATATTCTTGCTCAAATACTAAACGTTTCGTTTTTTAAAAAAATAATAATATTGTAATATTTTTTTCACCACACCAGCTCGGAAAGGCTTGCACTTTAAAAACGGATAGCAAAGTTGCACTTTGGTCTCAGTAATTCACATGTGAGCCAAAGTAATCAAATGCAAATTTTGAGTTGCTTTCTTATGTTTGCTGGTAGAATTGACTTTTAAATTATGATTTTGGGTGATAAATATTTAATAACATTAATTTGAATTTGATTTGGTTTGATATTTTACATTTAATATTTGCTTCGGGTTGGTGTGGTGAAGCATTTTGTGTTTCACTCGGGGGCAAATTTTGTTTAACCCTCGTGCTTTGAAACCCTCGCAACGCTCAAGATTCCATTTTTCGAACCACTCGCTACGCTCGTGGTTCAATTTTGGAATCTTTCGCTTGCTCGGGTATCAATATTAGCAGTGTAAACATATCTTTGACGTCGAGTACCTAATCTTAGCATCCGCAGATGTGAGCCTTTAATAATCCGCATCCGCGGATGTCAAATAATCTGCATCCGCACCATCCCTGCTATCTAGTTTACTGTGAATGCATTGTGTCGTGTTGCAGGGCGGCGTGCAGCAGCACATGCGCATGCACACCGGCGACCGCCCCTTCCCCTGCACATTCTGCCCTAAAGCATTCACACAGAAATCAGGTAAATTAATATAGTTGATTGTTGACCAAGGGATGAAAGGCACTCATTTCTGCCGAGGTAGTTTACCCGCCAATAGTCCGAGGCTGAAATGATGCCTTTCACCCGAGTTAAACACTATTACTTTTCATGTATATTTTTTAAAATATGACTAAGTATAAATTTTTATAGTATTTTTTGAGGGTACTTTCAATTAACAATTTAGGTAAAAGTATCGTTATTTATGGAATGGGGAGTTAAATAACCAGAATGGAAATTGTATAACAAATGCATTTATATCCAAAATACAATTGCTTATCGTAAAAAAAATCGTACTTGGAACCTAAAATGCTCTAGTGCAGAAACGTATCATTTTCTGCACACCTTTTAGAACAACAATGACCCTCTTTCAGAGCATGAGAAATGAAAAAGTTTATTTTTTTATGACACCACTTCCATCTCATCTTCCAATCCAGCGGGGAAACTAGTCCTTATTGGTAAAGGGGGGCAAAGATGGCGGCCGACCATCATTGATATTTGTTCACATCTTGAGTCCTATGGGACCGATCGGTTCGTGTGAGGTGTCGTTTGAAAGAGTATTAAACGTGCTATTATTGTTTTATAATAACCATAGTCATAACTGTAGTCGTTTACAAAATATTTTAAAATATTTGATTTTTTACCGTGCATGGATAGCATAAGTACTGATTAAATATGCGTCTAACTTAATAAATTACAATTATACCGCAATTATTTTATTACAAAATATACGAGATATTTCATTAGCTTACCAAAAACATAAGTCCCTAAAGGAAAAGACTACACGATCTTGAGTCGTCTCTTTATTGAAACATCAGTCACAGCAATAAGCATATAGGGTAAATCGTCAATTACCGGCCACCGGCTACTAACTGGCCACCCTAAACTAAAAGTGAATTATATTCACCTATAAACAGAATTCATTTTAGTATAAGGTTTCAATAACTGACCATCCTTGAATAACTAGCCACCTTATACTAAAATGAATTCTGTTTATAGGTGATTATAATTAATTTTTACTTTAGGGTGGCCAGTTATTGACGAATTACTCTATGTTCATTTACATACTTTTGGTTTCATAAGTAAACGTTACTATATTTTTAAAAGGTTTTTTCAAAAATAGACATGTCAAGATCGTGTAAGTAGTGTATTTCTAATGCTAAAAAATGAGTTTTCTCACGATATTTTCCTTCACTGAAGATTGGTAAATATAGTTGGTCAAGCAGATCTTGTCAGTAGAAAAAGGCGGCAAATTTGAAAAATGTAGGCGCGAAGGGATATCGTCTCATAGAAAATTTGAATTTCGCGCCTTTTTCTACTGACAAGATTTCCTTGACCATCTATATTAGACAATGTCTCGTATATAAGTTATATAACCAACCACCCCACAACCTTTTAATACCATTTTTCATTTACCAGGCCTAGACCAGCACCTCAGAATCCACACAAAAGTGAAACCCTACCGCTGCGTCATATGCGACAAGAAATTCTGCCAATCCGTCCACCTGAAGCAGCACATGCGCACACACACACACGTCGCGCCCTTCCAGTGCGCCATCTGCCAGAAACGCTTCAAGCAGTCCAGCCACCTCAACTACCATCTTAGAGCACACAACGCTAATGCTGATAAAGAGTTCTACGTCGGTGAGAAGGAGGTCGTTGAGGTGGAAATATCGCAAGATGTCGCTATGTACGCGGAGCAGAACGAGACGTATATAGTTGGGGACGCGTGGGAACCGGATCAGGAACAGGAACAGGATCAGGAACAGGAGACTTAAGTGATTGAAGTTTAAGTCCGTTCCTGTGGTACAGTTGATTACTGATTGGAGTATTGAACTCCTAAGCCGTACAAATGGAAAATGCCAAATTTGAACCTTTAGTGTAGGAAATAGAGTTGATTTTGCGTTGTTTAAAAACTGAACGAAACATAGCGAAAGCAACTCTGTTCCAATCGAATATGATTTAAATTTCATTGAACTGAATATGTACTATAGGTAGGACCTTGGGCCTTAGGAGGTTATAATGGTCAACCCTTTGAACGCCACGCCTATCGTGCGCGGCGCCTCATCGTGAACCGGGTCTCTATTGTTTCCGAAAGAGTTTTAAGTCATCATGTATTGTTTGAGCGCATTTTCGTTAGTCATAATTTATTTGGTTCAGAAACGCGTCACTTTTCAGGATTGTCATAAAACAAACCTAACCTAACCTATCTATAGGATAACCTTACGAAAATCCTGAAAAGTTAACGGTTTCAGTTTTACTAATGATAATATGACAAACAATACGTTATGACTTAAAACTATATGGGAAACAAACGGACCCCTCGTGGAACCTTGTCGGAATGCATGAAGGTTGATACAGGTGTATAATTGTTTTCCATCGTATTTTCTCGGAAACGTTCGTATTTGTCATGCTACTTCAGTGAACTTCAGTACTTTTTGTACCGAGACTGACTGAAACAGCAAGACACGTTCGTACGTTTCCGTGAAAATACGAAGGAAAGTAATTATGCACTAGATCTGTATTGGGATGTAGCCGTGTGCGATATTTCACGTGGTTGGCGGTCAAAAGGTTAAAGTCTTGATGATTTTACTTTATGTTCGCTGTGTAACGCTCGGAACTTTGTTTGTTTCGGTGTATCCCCATTTGTCCCCGCGCTATGTATATCCCCATTATATGAGGCGGGGACAAATCGGAATGACTTATATGTAAAACCTATTCCAATCTGTTCCCGGCGAAGACGAATGGGAATACACCATTTTTTAGTGAAAAGACTTTTGCAACTCGCTTTTGCGAGTTTTTGTTTTCGCGGTTATAGTGGTATATCACTCGATTATTCGGCCGTGCTTCGAGCATTAGTTTTGGTTAGGGCACAGCGACAAAAAGAACGTACAGTCAGCAGCAGAAATTGCTAAGCGGGCGAGGTGTTCAAAATTACCTTGACACGCTCTTATTCTCTTAACAATCGAGATTTCAAGGTAGATACTTTAAAGATATGCGACATGATTTGTCAGCTTCAAACGATTTTATTAGACAAAATTCTGTACGTAGTACTATTATCTGAATATAGTTACCTCTTAGGCCTTAGTAGACATAATTAATTTTTTAACTGGTCATTCTCCAGATCCACTCCATCAAATCATACTAGATTATAAAATGTTTGACGGAGTTGAGGCTGACTGCAGTCATATGATTTGAGAACGACCCAATCTATAAACGCCAATCGAAAAATAAAAGGTCAAAAATTTGGCTGTGTCATACATTTTGGCTGGTCCATTTTCTATGGAATATAGTAAATATTTTTTTTCGCGAATTCGGGGTTGGTCCCATAGTAAAAGTTGCTCAGTATAATCCCAAAACCCCCCTGGCAACGGGAATGCACTTATATTTTAGCCACCCTGTGTAAACTATTCTCACTTGACTATATGGCCTGTGGGTACTGTCTATGGTCTAATAACTAGATGTTATAAATATCCTACTACAATAATGATCTCGCATGTAAAATTATACCTGTAGGTATTTTATTGTACACACTGTCATATTATTTATGTGTGTGTGTACATTTTATATGTTTTTTTTAAGTACGCAATATGTAGAATATTTAAGGAATTGAATATATTGAGTAATTTGTAATAAATTGTTTTATTTTGAAGGAAATTTTGGGTTAACATTTATCATACACATAGGTATTACAAAGTTTATTTTAATTTAATCCATTCAATTTTCTGCCTTAATCATTGATCTCAGGACTGGCCTTACGGGCAATAGGAATGGGGCATGAATGGGGCCAGTACAGCGGTGTGACATCGCTACAACGAGATTAGGTCGCATCACGCGCGCGATTGGTCGCAACTAGTTGCATTAGACTGCACGATTGGCTCGAATTCGTGAGTCACACCGCTGAACTAGTACCATTTTGAACTAGGCCAGTCCTTAGATATAATACGTCAATGGCCTTAATACAAATACAATTAACTAGGGATGGGCCGAATATTCGGCAATTATTCGGTATTCGGCATATTTTTCAATGTTCGTATCGGCCGAATAGTTCGGTTCGAACTGCCGAATATTTACCGAATAAACAAATTCTTTTTTAACCTTTTCGACGCCGTGTCAAACACAAAAGCTGTGACTCGGACGCCACGTCACCGAAGTGTCAAAACTGAAATTGAACTTTATGCAAATGCACGTAGGTCTACGTTGCTCAGTGGTCTGTGACCGATTAATCGGTCTTTGGCGTTGAACCTGCGGTGCGGATATATCGGTCATTGGCGTCTAAAAGGTTAAGGGCGTCCGCTAGCTGGCCCGGGTGCACTGCGCAGCCAGGCATGAGACGGTTCCCTTTCTTTTCATAAACATTCCCGGCCGGTCCAGAGGGGAAGGGTCAAAAACACGTACGGAGTGCAGATCGGGGACCTATATGAACTTGATTTACAGCGTTTTAAACTCCGAGAGAATTAGATTCCAAAAAAAGTGAGACAATGTTGCCATTGCAATAATTTGTTTGTAAAATAGTAAATTTCTTTTTATAAATAAACACGCTAAGATAGATGATTTATTGGTAATTTTACTCCTACGATTAAAAAAGTACTTTTATTTACTTATTTTTACATAAATACAAGACGCGCTAGTAAAAAGTGGCAACAATGTCTTACTTTTTTTTGGAATGTAATTATG
This sequence comes from Cydia splendana, assembly GCF_910591565.1. Lineage (NCBI taxonomy): Eukaryota > Metazoa > Arthropoda > Insecta > Lepidoptera > Tortricidae > Cydia > Cydia splendana. The sequence continues at coordinate 5,717,897 of NC_085983.1, forward strand.
ATTTTCAGTTTAGGCAGTTTCAGCCTAACCGAATATTCGTATTCGGCAAAGTCCATATTCGGCTCATCTCTACAATTAACTCAAGATTTAAAATATGCCGCCTAATCGTGTTTCAATTTATCCTACTTTTCGCACTTGTATCGTAATGTACTATTACGTCGCTTTTCATGGTTTTCACTGATCAAAGGGTGAAATAAAACAAGTATCTTCACATTTCATGTTTATTGTGTTGTTTGCACCTTTTATATACAAAAGTTCCTTATCCCACGTGTACAGACAGTCAAACGAGATACAATCTCTATTAGGATGCTAGTTTACAGTAATTGTTTCACTAGAAATGTAACACTTCCAATTTTAACTAATGTTAACCCTTTGACCGCCAAAGATGTAAACTGAAACGCGCTGCTACAGCCCAATATAGTGCATTCCGATTACGTCAAGGTTCAAGATAGGCGTGACGTTCAAAGGGTTAAAGAAAGAGGCGCTTCCAAAATGTTATCGCGTTTTTTTTGCGCCTTAGGGCGCATTTAGACGATGCGAGAACTCGCAGTAATGGCGTCCAGTACAAGTTCCTCATCTCCACTCGTGATGGAAAAACTAAAAGGAATGGAAAACTATTCATCGTGGAAATTTATGATGAAGATGGTGTTAGTTCATGAAGATCTTTGGGATTTTGTGGAAAAAGAGGTTGACGATAAAAATCCGGAAGATGTGAAAAAGGGCCAGAAAGCGCTCGCACGCATTGCATTGTCCGTGCAATCGACGGCCTTCGTACACATAAGGAACGTGACCTCGGCACACAAAGCATGGACGAGTCTTCAGAAAGCTTATGAAGATAAGGGATTATGTCGGAGACTAGGCCTGTTGCGAACTTTGTTTAGCACAAAGTTAACGGATTGTCAGAGTATGGAGAAATACATAAACAAAATCACGGATGTCGCACAACAACTTCAGGATATTGGTGCTGGGTTGGAGGATGACTTTGTTGCGGTCATCATGCTGAGCGGACTTCCTGAGGACTACGACCCGCTAATCATGGCTATTGAGAACTCGTCAACTGCCAAATTATCTAGCGAAGTTGTATCGGCGAAGCTGCTACAGGAGAGGATGCGACGTGAGGACAGCAAGCGCGACGGAGACGGAGTTACGGCTCTGGCGGCCGCGAGAAAGCTGCCCAGGTGTTATGTATGTAAGAGGACCGGACATTTCAAGAAAGATTGTCCGATGTTGAACAAAAAGAAAAGTAGCAAAGAAACGTCGTCGGCAAAGGCTCTACTCACGGCGCTGTCGGTGAACGTGGAAAGTGATCTTTGGTACGTGGACAGTGGATCGGCGAGTCATCTTTGTCGAGATGTGAACATGATGAGTGACATGAAGTCAGAGAAATCGTTGCAAGTGACTGTAGCTAACGGAGATAAACTATTTACGGCCGGGCGAGGTAATGTTCAAGTGGAACAACGTAATGGCACTGTAAAAACTATAAGTGATGTGTATTATGTACCTAATTTAGTAGCTAACTTATTGTCGGTAAGCGCCATGGCAAAGAAAGGCTTTAAGATAGTATTCGAATCCGATAGTTGCGAAATATTAGATAATGGGGTTATTGCAGCGACAGCTACTTTGAAAAATGATGTTTATGTCCTTGACACTGTGGGGGCGTGTTCTAATGTTCCTTTACAGAACAAACAGATGGCCAATGCAGCAGTGGAGGAGAAGCGTGCGGCTACTAGCGACGAAACTGTATCTGTAGCTTCAGAGAAGGTTTGGCATCGTCGTCTATCGCATCTTAACAGAAGAAGCATGGAACTTTTAAAAAAAGGTATGGCTTCTGGTATATCATATGATAGTAGAGATTTTGAAACGTGTGTAGCGTGTGTACAAGGTAAGGCAAGTAGGGTCCCCTTTCCTAAGAAATCTCACAACAGGGCTAAAGAGGTCCTGGGTTTAGTACATACAGACGTCTGTGGGCCGCTACCATCTCCCTCATTCAGCGGTGCAAGGTATTTCTTGTTTTTCATAGATGACTATTCTAGAAAGACGTTTGTGTACTTTTTAACTAAAAAAGGTGAAGTATTTGATAGGTTCAAAGAATTTAAGGCTTTAGTGGAGAACCAGACAGGTAAAAAGATAAAATCGCTACGTAGCGACAACGGAGGAGAATACACCAGTTCTGCTTTTCAGGCGTATCTCAAGAGCAATGGCATCGTGCATCAAACCACTGTTCCTGGCTCTGCTGCTCAGAACGGGGTCGCAGAACGCGCGAACAGGACCGTGATGCAGGCTGCAAGATGCATGCTGCAAGATGCGGGCCTAAGCAACGAATTCTGGGCGGAGGCCGTTAACACGGCAGTCTACGTCAAAAACCGCTGTCCTACGAAAGCTGTACTGGGGAGCACTCCTGAGGAAAAGTGGAGTGGCAAAAAGGTATCTCTAAGTCATTTACGTATCTTTGGTTCTGTGGCTTATGCGATGACTTTGAAGCGTTCGAAATTAGATCCGAAATGCAAAAAGTACATTTTTGTTGGGTATTGTGAGCATACAAAGGGTTATAGACTCTTGGACCCGGAACAACCAACAAAATGCATCAAAGCCAGGGATGTAACCTTCTTAGAAAATACGTTCATTAAAAAAGTATCAAGTGATGACATTGACAATGTCATTGAGTCAATTGAAATATTTCCACAAATTGAAAATAATGGAAATAAAAATGTTGTAATCGAATTGTCGAACTCAACTTCTGTACAACCAGCAATATCGGTAGTGAGCGGTACGTCTGATGATGCCAATTTAACACAAAATTCTCAGAGTACGAGCGATCGAACGAGTACGATCACAATAAATTATTCGTCTAGCTCTAGTGAATGTGATGATCCGGCCGATGCAACTTATATTCCAGAGGAGGAGAGTACGGATACTTCGGAATATGACAGTTCATCGGGTTCACCACATTTTGGATTCCTGGCGGGCACGTACGATCCAGATGCTCCACGGACTGTACGAGAAGCACTGAGTGGTCCAGATGCTGACAATTGGAGGGAAGCAATGTCTTGTGAGTACAACTCATTTATTAAGAACAAGTGTTGGACACTGACAGATCGACGAGAGTCACAAAAACCTGTCAAATGCAAGTGGGTGTTCAAAGTGAAACGTGGATTGAACGGTGAACTACTCAAATATAGGGCACGCCTGGTAGCTAAAGGCTTCACGCAGCAATATGGAATAGACTATGAGGAGACGTATTCACCGGTTGTCAGATATTCCACTATACGTACTTTGTTAGCCTTGGCGGTTGAGTACGGTATGAAGATTGAACATCTTGATGTAAAAACAGCATTTCTCAACGGTGACTTGAAGGAAACTGTGTTCATGGAACAACCGGAAGGCTTTATAGTTAAAGGTCAAGAAAGTAAGGTCTACAAATTAAATAAAGCTATTTACGGGTTGAAACAAGCCTCAAAGGCATGGTACGAGAAGATTGATCATGTTCTATGCAGTAAGTTGAAGTTCAATAAGTCATCATCTGAGCCTTGTGTTTATTTTCAGCGACTGAAGGGGTCGTTTATAATTATTGCTCTGTATGTTGATGATATAATATTGTTTTCGACAGGTGATGAACGTGATAAGCTAGATGTCAAAGTCAAATTAATGAAGAAATTTGATATGACAGATCTAGGGCCAGCTCATCAGGTGTTAGGTATGAGATTGTGTAGAGATGAAAACAAAATTACTCTCGATCAATCGAGTTATATCGCGATGGTGCTGAAGAAATATAAAATGGAAGAGTGTAAGTGTTCGCCTACTCCCATGGAAACTGGACTTAAGTTACCTAGGGGCAATCAAAGAGATGATACCTATGATTATAGAGGTCTTGTAGGTTCTCTTATGTATATTGCTATCTGTACCCGACCAGACATCGCATACGCAGTTAGCTACTTGAGTCAATTTAATGAATCATTTACAGAGACCCACTGGAAAGCAGCCAAAAGAGTCCTGCGCTACTTGAAAGGTACCTTGGATCTCCGTTTGACTTTTAAGAAAGGCAAGCAGCAGCTGGATATCACCGGATATGCGGATGCAGACTGGGGCAGTGACGACGTGGACCGCCGGTCGTACACGGGCTATGTTTTTAAAATAGGTGAGTCAGTAGTTACTTGGGAAAGTCGCAAGCAAAAAACAGTTAGCCTTAGCTCTACCGAAGCCGAATACTACTCTTTGTCTAATTCTTGTAAAGAGGGTTTGTTTATTAGTACATTTCTGAAAGAAATTATAAATAAACAAATTGTACCGACAATTTTCAATGACAATCAGTCAGCGCTAAAATTGTGTAGGAGCTCTTTACATCATGCTAGGACCAAACATATCGATATACGGCATCATTTTATTAGAGAACTTATAAATAGTAATAAGATTACCATTGAGTATCTAAATACTAATGATATGTTGGCAGATATACTGACGAAAGCGTTGTGTAAAGTTAAACACAGTAAGTTTGTGAGACAGCTCACATTACTGTCATAGGTAAATACATTTAACTATGTATTCTATGTAATAACTGTGTTCTTAATGTAATTACCATCATGGTTATTTGTTGGTTTAGTCAAACATGATAGTGATTACATGAAATTAAAAGACTTGTTTATTTCATAAACATTTATTGAATAACAATTCATAATGTGAATAACTGAACTTTGTTAATAAGGTGTAGCGAAAGTTCAGTGCATATGTTTTTGTTAATTTAATGTTATAGTGAAGTGTAAGTCACTATTTAAGTTTTGTGTTTGTGTGTTTAAACAAGATTGCTTTGGTTTAAGGGCCAGTGTTGGAAAGTGTCTTCGTAAACTTAAAGAATCTTGTTTTATAGGTAACTGCATAAACGCACGTGGAACAAGTTTAAATGTTTGAATAAATATACAGCTTTTGTTCGCGTGTGTGATGCCGTCACATTCGTTTCGACCTTGCTGCTAACCAGACTAAATTTGTATCAGTGCCTAATCCTCGACAATATACTCTTCATATGGACTCATCATAGTTTCCTTTACGCCAGATTTAACAAGTTTCATTACAATCATTACATAAATTACATTGCGGTTTTTGATCGGTCGGTCGAAAGGACGTAACCAACCGTCCGCAGTGTAACTAAAGTCGCATGCGGGTTCGCGCGTAGTCTAAATCAGCCCTTATTCTTATAATAATTAAAAAATCAAAAGAAGGGGCACGTTTATGGTTAACATACATCAAATCGTGTCAAATATTTTCCAAAATGTATGTAGAAAAGTGCACCAAATTTAAAAAATGTAGGCGCGAAGTATCGTCCGATGGAAAATTTGAATTTCGCGCCTTTTCTACTGACAATGTTGTTTGACCGGCTACAAATATCCAGATAAAACGGCTATAGTTTTCTCTTGTGTAATACTAGTGTTACTGTTGCACCATTTCTAGTGAAACTATGAACATTTAATATTTATTTTGATATTAATACACGAACTAATTGATTACCGTAAACTCAGGTAACTATAACACAACTATGGTCCAGTTTATAACGTTGATTATTAACGGGCGTTTTTGATTTGTACTCGTTACATTTATTTTGGAGCTTAGATATACTAATGCTTTTCTATATTAGATACCTCAAATTATTTGAAATATTTTATACATATTTTACTGAAACTTGAATTTGGACCGTAGTTGTAAGTTATGGACTATTAAAGTTACCTGAGTTTACGGTATGTGAAAAAAAGTCATGAAATAGTTATTTACGTTTATAAACGTAAAGCGACATAATATACATTATAGATATATACGCCAGTGTTCACAGACTCCATTTCAGAATATAACTAAGTATTTTTATTAAGTTACTAACAACTTTTCAATTTATTTTTAAAAAGGAAAAGATTTCAGCTATTTGCCTTGAGTGTTCATATCGAATGACCAACACGAGAAATAGGCAGATTTTTTTAAAATTATCTGCGTAGATTACATTAGTAATAATTAATTATAATTACCAACAATATTTGAAGTCCTCTGGCATTTCGAAAATAAATAAAAATAAATCTACTTATAATATTTTTAAAGTCTATCTTCAATAAGAACACATATTTGTCAGAAAAGATCTAAATTTAAATGAATGACGATCAATCCATCCATTTTAAATAACATTTGTGTCGCTTAACTTCAAACTCGGATAAATCCATCTGTCAAATTATGCGATTTGGTAATAAATAAAAAGGGTAGATATTTTCTGAGAGGGTCGAATGGATTTACCCGAGTTTGAAGTTAAGCAACAAATTTATTAGGACTCCTAATTCCGAATAATTTAGAAAGTCGGACAATTCCAAAAATATAATTTCATCATATTAAAGATTCAAGTCTACTTTCGGAATTACCGTACATTCTGAAAGTATTCAAAATGACCCGAATACACCTTTCATTTTAATTAATTTTAACTATATTTTTTCATAAAACTGAAATCATGCAGGTACAAGTTAATATTTAAGCATGAACAAAGGCGAACTTATCCCTCGTCGAGCGTCTCTACTTGTTAACCTTTGAGCAATGAAAATATATATTTTAAAGGTGTTTTTTGGTATGTACAGAAAGTAATTAGACAATTGTTATTTACCTTATCAAATAAGGACTGGGTAGAGTTAGACCAAGACAAATCTGCAACGATTTTGATAGAATAAGCAGTGCAAGTGTTATTTATACGTCATAATTTCATAGAAGTTTGACGTTTAAAATAACTCGTGCACTACGTGTGCTATCAATATCGTTGCAGTCTTATCTTAATAGTATATCTCTATTAATTCCAGACGGGCTAGCACAGAAGTGGTGCGACAGTATTTCGCCCGCGAGATAGAGTAACGATGAATAGATTTAATTAATACAGTTAAGTAAAGACGGGTACTACGGGTAGTCTATGTATCGCGCGGGTGAGATACTCTCGCGCTCCTCTTGTGCTAGGCCTGCAGATATTTAAAAGATTTATAGCATCTAAAAACTGTAATTAATTCCAGACGGGCTAGCACAGAAGTGGTGCGACAGTATTTCGCCCGCGAGATAGAGTAACGATGAATAGATTTAATTAATACAGTTAAGTAAAGACGGGTACTACGGGTAGTCTATGTATCGCGCGGGTGAGATACTCTCGCGCTCCTCTTGTGCTAGGCCTGCAGATATTTAAAAGATTTATAGCATCTAAAAACTGTAGGTATATTGAACACATGGATATTTAGATGGATACTTATATTTCCATAGGAAACATTTAAACGCGATTATATTTTTAATACTGAATAGCATTTTATATATATTATGATTTTTGTACAACTGTATATTCAAAGATGATATGACCTAATTGCGCTTGATGTTTATTGCGAAAACAAGTTAAATAATGAGAGAGATTTATTAATATTAGGTATATGTATTCTCTCTCCACATGTAAAGCTTATAATAATATGTTTCTAAACTTAAGTATGACACTTTTTTGTTATGCACCTATAGGCCAGACGGGGCAAATTTTCGCTCAATCTGATTAAATTGAGTAATTAATGCTTCCACACGTATTAATGAAATTGAAGAACATAGATGTAGTGAATAATTTTCGATCGTATTTTCTCGGAAACGTTCGTACTTGTCATGCTAGTTCAGTTAACGTTGACTGAAGTAGCATGACAAGTACGAACGTTTCCGCCAAATTCTTAGGCTAAAGGATGAGCCACTTTAACCCTTGAACGCCGTAGTTGAGTGCTCAAATTATTTCATAAAAGAGCGAAGTATTTTCTAGAAAGCAAATAGCAGTATAGTATACAATTACATCATCTACAGTCAACAACAGAGCTATGAATACAGGCAAAGTGCCAAAAATATGTATACACGACCTTAATGTACAGGCAATAAAGTACTGTATACATATTTTTGACACTTTGCCTGTATTCATAGCTCTGTTGTTGACTGTACAACAATTATAAAGTGTCATTGGCGCTCGTAAGGTTAATACGTGACAAACTGCGATATATTTCATACTCACACTTCGTCACCTTCACATTAAAATTATGGGCACTTGTTTTACCCCAGGAATATCTAAAATACATCGAAGAATACCCACATTCCCTTTCATCCTCTTTTATACATTTTCTCGTACGTAACTACACTTCTCTCTTGACAAGGCGATAAGTGACAGCGACAATTTCGACAATTTTATCGAGTCTGTCATGAATGTTAGAGTGCTTTTCTTGTTATGTCAAACCTACAGGACGCACATATGCAGTGGAATATCTAAGATCAACGTCTAGTTCACAACTTGTATAGTTAACAGCGCCATCTATCTGACCCTTTACACACTTTATCGAACCCTAGATGGCGTGGAGTATTGATAATCGATACGCATCCAATAAGGGTATATAGTTCCCTATACAGTCCACAGGTGGTGCTGTAAACAATAGTTTTAGGCTAGTGAATCTAGATATACTTGTCTTACTTTCCTAATATACTCCATAAGCATAAGCTTGTTTGTCTCCAACTCCCTCAAGATACTCCGACCTCCGCCCACGGGCCATCACCGTGATTAGACAAGCATGGAAAAAGCACATTTGCGATTTTACTTGCCTCTTGCATTTATCACTGACGCGATACGATATCGATATCACTTTGATAGATATAAATATGACATTGATACAATATATCATGTTGAATATTTCGGCGTTTTTATTACAAATCTATCGCGTCCGTATATTTACTTGTAGGTATTAATATACTTCCCTGTTTACCACATTTCGTTATCGAATACACTTACTTTAGAAGCGTTTCAACCAAAGAGTACTTAGTAAATCTATAATAATATTGCTTAACGTAGTGATATACTTTCATTTATGATCGCTAAAGTCGTATTTAAGCTGGGGTCAATTGATATTGTTTTAGATACTTAAGCATTTTGACGTAAAAGTTGTCAATAAGTACCTAAATGGGAATTCATCCATATTAAACATACATGCTATTACATACAATAATATGTGACGTTATCCATGAAAAGGGACCTTATTGTCGATGGCGCTTACGCCATTATTAACGAAGCTCAGATATGAATACAATGCCGCGCGACGCTGTGCGGCGTAAGCGCCATCGACAATAAGGTTCCTTTTCATGGATAATGCCTAATGCCCCATATATTGTATAAATATCAATACTGCAGTTAAAATTCAATTACAACTTAAGCGTACAAGTATGTAGAGGCCCCATCTCCAAGGCATTAATAACTTTTACAGTACAAAAGGTGCTCCATTACGACACCCTGTGCTATTATAAGTACATTACGTAACTACGTCGAAAATATAAAGAGCCATATGTAGTTATTGTAAAACGTTGTACGATACATGTGCGAATTTATAACTTTAATTTTGTAAACAGAGTATTTTAACCGTTGAAATTGGCCCCGTTCTACATACTGTAAAAGACGGCTTTCACAATCATACATGCCCCATACGCAGTACCGTCTTTACCGGGACACGGGGCCCGTGCCCAGGGCCCCCATCCTCAGGGGGCCCCGAAGGACAGACAGTAACAGTATATTTGATAACCCATAATAAATAGAAGACCATAGTAGAAAAATATTAGTTTAATTAGCTTTCTTTACTTTCCAAAAGGGCCCCAAATTCTTATGTGCCCAAGGGCCCCAGCATAGTTTAAGACGGCCCTGCCCATACGAATTTTACTAAATCCCCTTTGGTCTAAAACCGCTCCAACTCTTTCTCACTTGGCAACAATTTAAATACTATTACAAAACCTTTGGCTACACACATTTTAACATTTAAAAGACGTTGGTATAAAGCACACTAAAAGACAGAACACGATAAAGGCTCGTATTAATAAACTCTCAGGTTTCAAAATCATCTGATCAAGTAACTTAGCCTTTTCGACGCCGTGTCAAACACAAAAGCTGTCACGCGGACGCCACGACACCGAAGTGTCAAAACTGAAATTGAACTTTATGCATATGCACGTAGGTCTATGATGCTCTGTGGTTTGTGACCGATTAATCAGTCTTTGGCGTTGAACCTGCGGTGTGGATATATCGGTCATTGCCGTCCAAAAGGTTAAGTATGCTAATTACAGATGTAGTGCATAATTGTTTTCCATCGTATTTTTTCGGAAACGTTCGTATTGTCATGCTAGTTCAGTCAATGTCAGTACTTTTTGTACCGAGACTGACTGAAATAGTAAGACACCTCAGACACGTTCGTAAGTTTCCGTGAAAATACTTTGGAAAATAATTATGCACTACATCTGTACAAATATCGAGTGATCATTAAAAAGTTGCAAACAAACGATCACTCATTGAAGTCAAAATTTATAGGACTACTACGTCCAGTCAGATTGTTTTTTTTTTAACAGTTTTAATTTAAAGGCCTGTCCAGACGAGGACAATTTTTCGCCAATCTGACCAAATTGTTGATCAAATCAGGCGGTGCGGACGCAAACGCCAATTTGGTCACTTTCACCAATTTTAAATTTATGGTGATATTTGAGCGCTCTAAATTTAAAAAAAATGCCCCCAAACGCGAATACTAGCGTCACAAATTGATATTCTGTCGTCCGCATCCCATTTTATCGGTAATATCGGTCATAATCGGCGGTTGAATTCGGCGAGCCAAATTGGCGTTGGCGCACGGCCGTGTCGGACAATTTAATAAGATTGGCGAAAAATGTACCCCGTCTGGACACGCCTTAATCCTGACTTGTAATACCGCGTTACACACTCGTGCGAATAGTGAGGCGAAAAGGCAAAGCGAACGCGAGCGTGTAAATGCGGGATTACATTTCAGTGTTACAGTTTCAAAATGTTTCAATGTTTCAACAACTAAAATAAGGACGCTAAGCATGAATAATATCGTCCATTGACCCGCCTGTTGTTATCTCTATCGCACGCGCAGAAATCTATTGTTATCCCGCTCACACATTGGCATTGACCGCCGGCATTATGGGCGACACAGCAATATACTTACACAAGTGCGATAGAGCTATATAGTCTGTATCTTTAGGTACCTATTTAAAAAAAAATCTACCCTCAAATGGCTTCTTAAGCCAGTTGAGGGTAGATGAAAACATTACATGATCAAATAATGTAGGTTAAAGTCAGGTCGTTCAGTGACAGATCCAGGCGGTTTTGTATTTGGTTGGTTAACCAATAAATGTTATAACTACCCGAAAATGTACAAGTTATTTGTTTACTTTTATTTAAGTACCTAAAGATACAGAGTATAGGATCAGGCAGGTCAATGTACGATATTCCTTGTGCTTTCGCGTCTTTACTTTATTAGAACTTATAGACAGTTAGCGATTGCATGTGTGACATAATTGTATTAACAAGTTTAGATTAGGGTTAATTCGCCAGTAACTGGCCACCGGCCAATAACTGGCCACCCTAAACTAAAAATGAATTCTATTCACCTATAAACTGAATTCATAACTGGTTTCAATAACTGGCCAGTCTTCAATAACTAGCCACCTTATACTAAAAAATGAATTCTGATTATAGGTGAACAGAATTCATTTTTAGTATAGGGTGGCCAGTTACTAACAGGTGTCCAGGTGGCGAATTACCCTATAACATTTTGTCCGACACATTTGTGCTGGAAGTTGCTATAATTACTAATTTAATACCATCGTAAATGGATAGGCGATATGATGATGATTCATTTCCAGTTGTGCATGTATTACTCATGTGTTCTCGGAGAGTTTACAAAATTGCGAAATTTCCAGATGGAAAAATTTCAGAAACTTCTCATATTTTGTATTGGGATCGAAATATTCCGTTTCCAAAATGAAGGTTTCCTCAATGTCCTATGAATTTTTTTTTTAATTTCGAGTAATTATCTAACTTTTTTGAAAGTTTCCGTAACTTGCACGATTGTATGTTCGCCTCGTGAGGCAAATTGACAGTGAAATTTAACGAAAACGAATGTTATGTTTGTTGTTTGTTTGTTTATTTTGTTGTTGTTGTTGTTGTTGTTTGTTGTGTTGTGTTATGGGAAACAGCAAACCTAATACAATGCACTTATGCGGTAAAACGAGATTAATGTACGTGGCCTTAATAAGCAGGTATTTGATGATTACATACTGTCCATCGGTCAAGCAAATAATAGCTCTTAAGCTAGGTTTACCTAGGATAGCGGTGCCGTAATATAGCGGCCGTCTCCATACAAAATAATACGGCTAAATATGGATGTCTTAGTATTTTGTATGGAGACTATCCTATTACGAAACCAGAGCTTAATGATCTGGTAAATATCAATGAGTGTGATCGTTGAACAAAATTATGACATGATAAAATTAAATACCTTTATGATCATCGTAGACCAGAAATTAAATATTATTAATAAAACTTAAAAATATCTAGAGTCAGACCAAGAGAAGTCTGCAACGATTTTGATAGCACACGCAGTGCAAGTGTTATTTTAAACGTCAAACTTCTATGAAATTATCAGGTATAAATAACACTCGTGCTGCATGTGCTATCAAAATCATTGCAGAATTATCTTGATCTAACTGTAAGAAGAAATGACACATAATATTAACGAAGTAGTTTGACAAACTAAATCAGACAAATAAAATGATCAATCAAGAACAAAATAATACCTATTCACATTAATCAAGACCATTTCATACCTTAAAACACACTACACTTAGAATATCCAAAAACCGAAGGGGCATATTGAAACAAACTCCACATTGAAAGCTAGAACGCTTCTTCGAAAGTTAGTAATATAGAATGGGAGTAATATTTGGATACAGGATATATAGATAGTATAGTTTCCACTACCGAACTCCAGGAGCGAACACAGATAGGCGTATTACCTGAAAGAAATTAACATATGAATCTCTTTATTCGTCATCTTTCTTAGGCTATAGTTTTTAGGGTTCCGTACCCAAAGGGTAAAAACGGGACCCTATTACTAAGACTCCGCTGTCCGTCCGTCCGTCCGTCCGTCTGTCCGTCCGTCCGTCCGTCCGTCTGTCACCAGGCTGTATCTCATGAACCGTGATAGCTAGGCAGTTGAAATTTTCACAGATGATGTATTTATGTTGCCGCTATAACAACAAATACTAAAAAGTACGGAACCCTCGGTGGGGAGTCCGACTCGCACTTGCCCGGTTTTTATAATATGAATATAAAAGTAAAATATAAAAACACTTACAAAACAATATGAATTATTATTATTATTACTTAACTCCTAGCTTACCGTGGGGCTTAGTCAATTCGTGTAAAAATAAATAAATATTATAGGACATTTTTACACAAATTGACTAAGCCCCACGGTAAGCTCAAGAAGGCTTGTGTTGTGGGTAAGCAGACAACGATATATATAATATATAAATACTTAAATACATTGAAAACAACCATGACTCAGGAACAAATATCTGTATCATTATACAAATAAATGCCCTTACCAGGATTCGAACCCGGGACCATCAACTTCATAGGCAGGGTCACTACCCACTAGGCCAGACCGGTCGTCACATAATAAAATGTCCTATAATATTTATTTATTTATTTATTACTGGTGTTAGGGAGACTTAGAAATTTTGGCGTACATTACATAGTTTACATTCTTCGCGGGTGTATGGTTTTCGTTACATTTACTAGAATGGAAAGGGCAATGTTAAGAGTGTACAGATGTTTGTTTTCCATCGTATTTTCTCGGAAACGTTCGTATTTGTCATGCTAGTTCAGTCAATGTCAGTACTTTTTGTACCGAGACTGACTGAAATAGCAAGACACGTTCGTAAGTTTCCGTGAAAATACGATGGCAAATATTTATGCACTACATCTGTACCTAGAACTTCCATATCCTTGCCAATTCAGGAGAAACAGACAAGTTAGCTTGAACCAAAAGTAATTGTATTAGTGGCAACACTGTAGTGTCGTCCCTTTCAAATCAATATATATAAGAGAACGGGACGACACTACAGTGTTGCCACTTTTTAATTTCTACTCTTTTTTGCCAGGCTGTAAGTGTTCTTACCATGTTCAATCTACTCCCGACTCCGCGTCCTCGTTCCTGGTGCACAGATGGAAGGCCACGACGGGGATCGAACCCAGGACCATGCACGAGCCCATGCCGTAGAAGCACCACGAGTAGCCGCCGGTTACGTCGCGAACTAGACCTGGAAAGTATGATCATGTATAAAATTGGCCCTAATATAGAACCTTGAGGTATCCCTCCTACCTGCCACAGTATACAGGGTGTAATCGTTAAGTGTGGCCAGGCGATAATTCCGTAAATACCTATATAGCAGATATCAGAAAACTTCAAATTGATATCGAAAGTGCGTTAAGGCGTTACCCAATGAGTAAAATTACATTAATAACTTTTTTTAAATAAACGTAGAAATATCCCAAACATAGTACCCCAAACAGTACTAAATGTATGGGAGGGTTTGAAGTTAATGTTTGGGATATTTCTGCTTTTATTTAAAAAAGTTATTAATGTAATTTTACTCATTGGGTAACGCACTTTCGATATCAGTTGGAAGTTTTCTGATATCTGTTATATTTACGGAATTATGGCCTGGCCACACTTAACGATTACAACCTGTATAACAACTCTGAGACACTGCTACCTGTGCTGCTGTATACAATCAGACCCAAAATAGAACCCTGAGGTACTCCTACGATCACTGTATACAATTAGTCCCAAAACGAAACACTTAGACACTCCTATTAAGAGCTTTTTCCCACTGACGTCCAGTTTTTTGCAGGATCCAGTTTTCTGTAGTACCTATGCATGCAGGATCCTGCAAACAGAATCCTCGTGTGAAAGATACTATATTAGCACCTATACTAGTAAAACGGGATCCTGTAAAAAACCGTATACCCGCAAAAAACTGGACGTCAGTGAGAAACAGCTTTAACATAGTATAGAATCAGTACCGAACCCAATACAGAACCTTGAGGCACTCCTAGCGTCATCTATACCATTGAGCAGTCCCATTCAATTTACAAACTCAAAAGCCTTGAAAGGGCAAAGGGCTGGCACTGAAATTGCTTACGCCCCTACAGCAATCACGGTGGTCGTCAAATGGGCTTGGCAACTGTCAAAGGTTTGCATAGATGGCGCCATCATAGCTTGCCCTTGTCTCTAAGTTTTGTTCTATGAGATTTGGCATAAAGAGCTGGCATCCAGGCCATAATATAAAAAAAAACAGGATTTGACTCAATTCTACGGATTGACAGAAATACTTCGACCGGCCAACCGACTCGACTAATGAGTCTCTTTCCAAAGACCGATGTGCAATATTTATCGCCGGGTAAGTTGTTATTACCTGCCGTAGGTGGTACAGAGATCGCAGCTAGACTCTGGAACATTCTAACGAGCCCGTAGGAGGAGGCGATGCGTGCCGTGCCGAATGTGTCGGCGAGCAACACTGGCACCAGCAGGAACCAGCAGCCGAGGCATAGGCCGTATGCGCCTGCGAATTACAGAAAAATAGGTTAATCACTTTTATAATTACATCCCTAAATCAAAGAGAATAGATAGTATAAAGGTTTACTGTCATAGTAAATTTTGTAGTCACAGTAAATTTACTGCCATCTATTGACACACGATTAAAACTATAAATGAAAATGTATAAAAATATCAAAAAATTAATATATACCGGGTGTCCCTAGCCATTGGACAAAGCCGAAATGTACATATGCATTAGGGTATTTAGAACCAGTATACAAAGTATCATAACAATCGGTGTACTTAGCGGTTATGAAGAAATTAACAAATTACGATTTTTTTACTTTGGAGCAACCTGTATGTGTTAGTAGCTCCTGAGGTAATAAACAGTATGAAACCTTCGACCGTTTTGATTATCTTTTTTATTTATGACATTAATGAGATTCTGACTTTTACAAATGTCATCATTGCCGCACATTTTCAAACAAATTGTCAAAAGCACTGCCAATGATTAATACAGTATGTTTCTTTTTGTTGTCGATTATTGGAAATAACTTTTGTTTGAAAATTTATTTTTTTATCTTTTGTTCTAATTAAAAAAAAATTACCGTTAGAGCATTTCTGAGAAGTAACCCTACGTGGGATTTCAGGGTTTGTCCAATGGCTAAGGTCACCTTGTATATATGTATAGATAAATGATTTATTATTTTTATATGACTTCTTTCACTCTGATGTGTTAAAACTAGTGGCTCTGTGAGCTGTAGACCTCGCGAGCAGAGTTTAAAACTGAATAAATGTATGGTTCCGTTGTTTTGAAGAATTTAGAGAATCTAATTTGACCATAAAAACTTAACTATCAATTGCTTACAAAATTCGGGAATTGGTTTAGATATGCGACCTGTAGAGTAGAACATATGGACATACGAAACAATTTTTGGCTAACAGGCCAATTCAAACTTACACTGATATCAGAAAGACATCTATCTAACTGATGTCATTTAGTTATCGTGCATTTCACTCGTTCTTGTCCGTACATGTATTGGCGCAAGCGAGACGCACGATGACTACTAAATAACATGATAAAAATATCATCCCGATGTCAGTGTACGGTCGATGCCCCTTAAGTATACACGTCGCCATACTAATTGTATAGAAAAGTGGATAGAGTTAAACCAAGAAAAGTCTGCAGAGATTTTGACAGCACACGCAGTTCCAATGTTATTTGTGCCAGTGTCAAAATCTCTGCAGACTTTTCTTGGTCTAACTCTACTTATGTTAGGAAACCAACATTACCTTTGAATTAACCTGTAAACTGCAACTAAGAAGCTTCGTGCGCGAGTGTGGCCCATAATTTCCGAAAATCATTTTTTCTTCGAGGCAATTACTCCGTTCTCATATTTTGCGTTGCCCATAATTTCCCGAAATCATTCATTCTCGGTAGCAATTACTCCGTTCCCATATTTTCCCAATGGTTTTCTTTCGCAATCGCCTATTTTTAATATTTTTAAATTAATCTTTTCCTTATAGATTTCGTTCTTTTAAATATCTAGGATAATATTTTCTTGTTACTGTATGTTAATAGTGTAGTAATTATATTTGTTACTTGTAGGTATTTCACATACAACAAATATCAAAAACACTAAAATTAAAACATAATCTACAAAACTACAAGTAAAAAACCAAACGCTGTCAGCCAATAACTCTAACCTACCTATCTCTGGGAGCAGATTCGTTTTTAGGGTCATCAAAAACAAATAACCCTAACCACAGATTAATAAATAGTTACTACGTAACAGATACTTCATTCCCAAACAAAAGCAAAAATACCTACGCTATAATAGCCTACAGAACCTTAATAATAATACCTGCTGCTCAGGACAAGAAGAAATGTACCATAATTACGCGCACAAAGAGTCGAGACTGTGTTGCCCGCCGTTCGAGTCACGTGCCAACGCGTCATCGTAAGAATGCGCTAGGGTTGTAGCTACCCTACCTATGATGATTATTGTAATAAAACGAACGTTGCGAATCAAATATGTTTTAGTTTTAATATAATGATTTATAATTTTTTCACTTCTCGGAATTCTCTGTTATTAAAATTTTATAAGTAGTTGAAAATATCCTAGATCGCGTAAATAATTTTAATAAATATTCAGGAGCAAAGCAACGGACAATCAACGGTTTTTAAAAGTTGTAATACGGTGCTACCAGGCCGATTAATTATTACGTCGTCAAAGTTATTTAAAAATACTTTTTCTAACCCTTCAATATAATTATTAAACTTTCAGGTGGGACCTTTAGCCCGCCATAAAAAGATGAATTTTTATTATAGGCTTTTTCCTTTGTTTTTTTTTACTTTTTCACCCATCTACTGCACAATAATTACGTGGTTTCGGCATTTCGAAGCATAAGCGCGGGAAACGTGCGGTGCGAGCGCTGAGGCGGGCGTTCGGCGGCCCTCTGTCGGTTGTATCGTCGACGATACGCCGAGCGGTAGGCATATAGCGCGTGGCCTTGAGCGTGTGACGGAGGCCTGCCCTAACCTACCTATCTCTGGGAGCAGTTTCGTTTTTAGGGTCATCAAAAAAAAATAACCCTAACCTACCTATCTCTGGGAGCAGTTTCGTTTTTAGGGTCATCAAAAAAAAATAACCCTAACCTACCTATCTCTGGGAGCAGTTTCGTTTTTAGGGTCATCAAAAAAAATAACCCTAACCTACCTATTTGAAAAAAACCTGGTTATTTTTACCACTAGCATTAAAAAAAAGAGAAAATATGGAGATAGAGAATATTTAGTTAGTGAAAAAAAAACCTACTGGTTATTTTAACTACTGGGATTAAAAAGAAAAGGGAATAAATTGAGAAAAGGAAAATTTAGTTTATGAAAAAATGTACACGAAAAATTAAATAAAGCGAAGAAATTCCACTGGGAAAAAATGAAAACGGAGTAATTGCCTCGAAGAAAAAATGATTTGCGGAAATTATGGGCCATTTTAGCGAGGCGATCCAAATTAAAAGGCTCAAAGTCTAACTAACATTATTGTTAGTTAGACTTTGAGCCCGGGAAAGCGCAACGTACGAGCAACCTACAGCTAGTTCCCTGAGCCCAAGGTCGACCACTACCCTAGGCAATGTTAACCCCTGCGATTTATGGATGGTGACCGCCCATGCTATAAACGTAAGTGGAAATTGACTCCTGGAACAGCCATGCCCTTGAACTAAAATCGCTAAAAAAATTTTCAAACAAAAACTCAAACGAATACGCTTACCTCGCGCTTCGCGCTCGCTTGATCAATCAGCAATACGATGTTTAAGTGCAAAAAATAAATAAGAAAATTTGCATTTACTGGGGATCGAACCGGGTACCTATCCCATATCCTTGCTTGTAAGCGTCTTTCCAACTGCGCTATGATAGCATTTAGATGAGCTGACGAAATTTGGTTACTTATTCTCGAGTAAGAATTTAAATATCTAATCTAAAGAGAATAAAGTGTATAGGGGGCAGCACAGGAGCCGTCAGATCTTTGGCGCGAAGCGTAGATATGTAGTTTATGATTCCGATGTAGCCCACGAGATGGCAGAACCTACTATGCACAAGGAAACGTACCTACAAGAACGGTAGATGGTAGAACTTGTTTTGGCAATGTACATGTTTCCGATTCAGGCCACAAGATGGCAGACCCTCCAACGCGCACGGTCCCTATAGTGGGCGCGCGTGAACTATAGGGGGTAGCATAGGAGCCGTCAGATTTTTGGCGCGAGGCGTAAATGTGACGTTTATGCTTCCGATGTAGTCCACAAGATGACAGAACCTACTATGCATAAGGAAACGTACCTACAAGAACGGTAGATGGTAGAACTTGTTTTGGCAATGTACATGTTTCCGATTCAGGCCACAAGATGGCAGACCCTCCAACGCGCACGGTCCCTATATGTAGTAGAGGGTTATTGTCATACTAAATTTTGTAGTCACAGTAAATTTACTGCCATCTTTCGATACAGGATTAAAATGAAAATGAAAAAAAAATCAATAAATGTATATATGTATGGATAAATGATTTTTTTTATTTTTAGAACGCCATATGATTTTGACCCATGTTCTTTTACTGATATGAGTAAAAATTGTTAAATATAAAATGGTGTCGCCATCTAGACGAGCATAGGCCAAAGGTATGGCGCCGTATATTCAAGAATCAAATTTTCTTTAAAGCGCAAAAAGCCATCATCTCTTGCAAAAAATAAACGAATGCGCTTAGCCCGTGCTTGATAAATAAAAAATACGATTTTTTTCATTTTTTCAAAATAAAAAAATAAAATAAAAAACAACAATTGATACGAAATTTAAGTATAAAAAAATACAAAAAGTTATGTAGCAGCTTACAATTACTGGGGATGGAACCAGGGACCTCCCTATGCAAACAAAAAAGCGAACGTTTGCAAAATGCGCCATGATAGTTCTTACTAAAGCTGACGAAATTTAGCTACTCATTCTCAAGTATAAACTAAATATCTAAATACCGCCGAAACCAGAGATACAAATTTTCTGAATTTTTGGCCATTTAATCTATAAACATATATCAAAAAGAAAAAACTCTTATGATATCGATACGACTATTTGTTTAGGCGACAGGTATCACGACTCCGCCATTTTTAAAAATTTCCAAAAACCGGATTGACAAAAAAAATTTATTTAGTCATAAAATTCGGTCACAAAATTTCACGAGAATCGGTTAAGAATTGCGACCTGTAGAGGAGAACATCCGGACATACGAAAGCAAAATGCCCGAGTCAAAACGTAGACCTTCGCTTCGCTTCGGTCAATTATTAAATATGAAACAGTGTCGTCAGCGCCCAAAGGTGTAGCGCCATCTATCCGATAATGACTGTTCTTGATTTCCGGTTGCACCAAACCGTTTTTGTCACAGCTTTGAGCGTTCGCTAAATTATATTGTATGGGAAGTTTCATAGATCTCTGCTGCGTGATCGTCTGTTAACTGTGGTTGGTGCAATTGGCCCTTATTCTGTGATAACGATAAGTATTTGACAGCCAGCTAGAGGGCCTACCGCGAACCACTTTCGACATGTTGCCTCCCTGTCACACTTACGTACTAATTTACAAGTGCCACACAGAGGCAACACGTCGAACGTAGTTCGCGGTAGGCCCTCTGATTATCCGCAGCGTACCTGATGCCACAGCCAGAGCCCACCACGAAGTCAGACTCGGCAGCGTTAGAACTGAGATTCCAGCGATCAGGATGCTGAAATTAGGAGTATATTTTATTGTTATTGGTCGATTCATTCAACAGTCTAGTTGCTTTTATACGGCTTTTTGATAACGATAGATCTTTCACACGACTGTTTTTAGACTTACAGTCGTAAGAGTGAAGCCATACGAATTATATGATTACTTTATGATATGACTTAGTTTGTGAGTTGGGTGCGGTTTAAAATATTGTCTCTTCTGTTTCCGAGACTCTAATTTTGGTTATGAATATACAAAGAATGGTTTAATTTTACCTAAAATGGGTCGTACCTATGAGTAATACCGATGTAGCTTTCAAGTAGATAATGTTCTTAACTTTTGGGTACAGAAATGTCTAAATGGAACCCAAAAATATTAGAGATAGATTTATTTTGCATCCAATGGACATATTTATATTACATAGGAGTAAACTACATAGTAACATACAGGCACATGGACCCTGTAAAATATTTGTAACAAATTATAATGTGACAAGCATAACATGACTAGAAGACATAATTTACATACATTGTTATGCGATTGCCACCCTCGCCGAGTAAAACTATGCTAATCCACACATATTGAAAAAAAAAACGCAAATCACACGTCAATTGCGTCATCTAGGCAATTAAACAGAGACTATTCGCAAGGGAGGGCCTATGTACTTTAGCAAACGAAGGTTCTAGAAGCCTCCTACCTGAGTATGTAGGCCTTTCTTCGGCAGAAAAGCTGCAAGTCACAGAGCCAGCCCAGTCCCAACCGCCCGCAGAGGTCCAGAACCGCACTGATCGCCACCAGTCGACCTGCAATATCAGTATAGCCATCAATTAGAAAAGAAATAGGTAGAAAATATTGATTTGGCATCGGTTTCCGCTAACCCACAGGCGTTTAAAATCTTTGGCGATGAAGTTATGCCACCGCTGCCTTATTTGCCCCTCCTGTTTGGGCCTTTTTTTAGATTTATTGATTATCCCTTCAAGTGGCGGTCAACCCGTGAATGGTCGATGCGAAAACCAGTAAACTGTCATCCACCAGTGAGTGGTTAATGAGGTGTTGACGTATTTAGAGGTGAAATTGAACGCATTTAAGTATAGTTACACTCTTCTAGCGCCCAAAATTAGGTAGCGAGTTAGAGAAGGATAGCATATGTACCATAAGAAACACAAAAACACTTGGTATAAAATTTGTTGGTGAGGACCATTGATTCGGGAGCGACCGCCTAGTGCGAGGTCAGTCTCGTTTTTAGGGTTCCGTACCCAAAGGATAAAACGGGACCCTATTACTAAGACTTCGCTGTCCGTCCGTCCGTCCGTCCGTCCGTCCGTCCGTCCGTCCGTCCGTCCGTCCGTCCGTCTGTCACCAGGCTGTATCACACGAACCGTGATAGCTAGACAGTTGAAATTTTCACAGATGATGTATTTCTGTTGCCGCTATAACAACAAATACTAAAAACAGAATAAAATAAAGATTTAAATGGGGCTCCCATACAACAAACGTGATTTTTGACCAAAGTTAAGCAACGTCGGGACTGGTCAGTATTTGGATGGGTGGCCGTTTTTTTTTTGCTTTTTTTTTGTTTTTTTTTTTTGCATTATGGTACGGAACCCTTCGTGCGCGAGTCCGACTCGCACTTGCCCGGTTTTTTTTAAGAGGTTGTTTTGTAAAATAAATTGTATCTTAGGTTTTCTTTTTTATTGATTTAATCTTAAAGATAAAAGTCTTCCTTTGATAATTAAATAGCAATTACCTCCAATAATCAATTAGTTTTATGGTGGTAGTCATTTTTAACCAGGAAGCTGGAAAACTGTCATTCTTCCGGAGTTTGATTACGTCTGGCCAAATGTATAAAAATTAGAATAATTTAATTGCTATATTTAAATAGCCTATATAACGCTAATTCTAACAATATATGATTTAATATACTTTCAAACATAGAAAAGCTTAAATCGACGATTTTGTAAAATTTTCATAATCTGCACTGACCACCCACCGGGGCCCCGCCACTTGACTACTATTCGCGTTTTCGGTGGCGCCACTTGAAGGGTTATTGTAAAAATTAGGTGCGAAAAACTGATTTCATATAAATTTTTAAATGCTACTAACTCTTAGAATAATTAAAAAATCGAAAAAAAATCAAACCCCTTACGATTGATAGCTATATATGGTTGGAAGGAGTTCGCGGGCTCAAACCCCGGCTCGTACCAATGAGTTTTTCGGAAATTATGTACGAAATATCATTTGATATTTACCAGTCGCTTTTCGGTGAAGGAAAACATCGGGAGGAAACCGGACTAATCCCAATAAGGCCTAGTCCTAGTAACCTAGAGGGCTTGGAAGGTCAGATGGCAGTCGCTTTCGTAAAAACTAGTGCCTACGTCAATTCTCGGGATTAGTTGCCAAGCGGACCACAGGCTCCTATGCCGTGGCGAAAAGCCGGTACAACGCGAGGAAGATGATGAAGACTTCTTCGCGCATTCAAGTCCGGAGACTAGGAAACAAAATCTCACCGGCAGCGGACTTGCTGTGTCCAGCGGACACGGTGTAGGCGAGCAAGTAGTACAGCGCGTAGGGCGACCCACATGACATGAGAGCTACCGAAGCGCAGAGGCGACCGAAGCGCCAGAACTTCAGCAGCGATACATTCAAGTCGCAGGCGCGGAGACTTAGGAAACAAAATCTTACCGGCAGCGGACTTGCTGTGTCCAGCGGACACGCTGTAGGCGGGCAAGCAGTACAGCGCGTTGGGCGACCCACACGACATGAGGGCTACCGAAGTGCAAAGGAGACCGAAGCGCCAGGACTTCAGCAGAGACATGTCCAAGTCGCAGGCGGAGACTATGAAACAAATTCTTACCGGCAGCGGACTTGCTGTGTCCAGCAGACACGGTGTAGGCGGGCAAGTAGTAAAGCGCGTAGGGCGACCCACACGACATGAGGGCTACCGACGCGCACAGGAGACCGAAGCGCCAGGACTTCAGCAGAGACACGTCCAAGTCGCAGGCGGAGACTAGGAAACAAAATCTTACCGGCAGCGGACTTGCTGTGTCCAGCGGACACGGTGTAGGCGGGCAAGTAGTACAGCGCATAGGGTGACCCACACGACATGAGGGCTACCGAAGCGCACAGGAGACCGAAGCGCCAGGACTTCAGCAGAGACACGTCCAAGTCGCAGGCGGAGACTATGAAACAAATTCTTACCGGCAGCGGACTTGCTGTGTCCAGCGGACACGGTGTAGGCGGGCAAGTAGTACAGCGCGTAGGGCGACCCACACGACATGAGGGCTACCGACGCGCACAGGAGACCGAAGCGCCAGGACTTCAGCAGAGACACGTCCAGGTATCTGGAAGATTTTAACAGTCCTTAGTACATTTGCTATAACTAAAGTGCAAAATTCATGAAATCAAAAGATACGAACGTATACTGCAGGGATAAGGTTGATTGAAATTAGTATTTTTAGGTACTTACCACCTTATTCATAAAACTTTAGGGGCGTGATTTAGTTAACTTATGTTTTGTCCCTTTCATACAAATACATAAATCAACATGACAGATAAAGACAAACGAGTATTAGCTAATCGAGGTATAGCGCTTTTATGAATAAGGGGCTTAATCTGTGGTAATATTGTGCATAATGATACCAGAAATGAATTCGGCATCCCTGATTTACAGGAAAACGATAGCAAACTTGGCCTAAGTTGAGAGCCCTCCCTAAAAATACATTAAAAACCGGACAAATGCGAGTCGGGCTCGCCCACCGAGGGTTCCGTACTTTTTGGTATTTGTTTTATAGTGGCAACAGAAATACATAATCTGTGAAAATTTCAACTGCTAGCTATCACGGTTCATGAGATATAGCCTGGTGACAGACAGACAGACAGGCAGACAGTGGAGTCTTAGTAATAGAGTCCCGTTTTTACCCTTTGGGTACAGAAACCATGGTGACTCCACTTCTTAAATCCGTCCTTGGGTACTAAGGACCAATCCTGTCTAAGGAAATCTTTGAATCACGAAATGCCGTATATCATCTATACTCTGTATCTTAAGGTATTTAAATTAAAGTAAACATAATCCAAATGGCTCCTTAAGCCAGTTGAGGGTAGATGAAAACATTACATTAAAAAATAATGTAGGCTCAAATCAGGTCGTTCAGTGAGAGATCCAGGCGGTTTTGTATTTGGTTGGTTAAATCAATAAATGTTATAACTACCCGATTTACAAATTGTTTGTTTACTTTTAGTTTAGTACCTAAAGATACAGAGTATAGTACAACGGCCATCGTAAGTCGATTTATAATTCGATTCGAAAGATTGTCCCATGAGTAATATTTATTTAGATGGATATTTCAACATGTAGGTACCTGGAGATCTTCTCAACGCAAGTTTTCTTCTTGACGACCACCTTCTGGTCCTCAGGGTCTGACTTGATGATTATGGGTTCCGGCAGCTTAGGGATCAGGCGGGGCAGCGGGGGCTTGATGTATAGGGATCTGAAATTGCAAATAATATAGTTCCTGAACGTAACGTTTGCAAGCGCTGGTGGCCTAGCGGTAAGAGCGTGCGACTTTCAATCCGGAGGTCGCGGGTTCAAACCCCGGCTTGTACCAATGAGTTTATATACGAAATATCATTTGATATTTACCAGTCGCTTTTCGGTGAAGGGAAACATCGTGAGGAAACCGGACTAATCCCAATAACGCCTAGATTACTCTGGGTTGGAAGGTCAGATGGCAGTCGCTTTCGTAAAAAGGGATTAGTGTCAAGCGGACCCCAGGCTCCCATGAGCCGCGGCGGGCAAAATGGCGGGATAACGCGAGGAAGATGATGAGGATCAGGTAGTCAGGTACCTGCTGAGCTTGCGTCGCTTGTAGACGCAGGTGCTGTCGGTGGAGAGGTCCTCCACGGAGTGCAGGATGGAGGACGAGCGGGTGGGGCGCAGGCGGAGACGCGCCACTTCCCGCGGTACACCTGAGTCATGGAAACGGGGTGTTACTTTCATAAAGCAACGATCTTAACATGTACGAACTGCGCAATGGGGGCATAATTTTTTTCCATCGTTTTTTTCACGGAAACGTACGAACGTGTCTTGCTATTTCAGTCAGTCTCGTTACAAAAATTACTGAGGTTGACGAAGTAGCATGACAAATACGAACGTTTTCGAGAAAATACGGTGGAATACAATTATGCACTACATATGTAATTGTGGTTTTATAAACTAATTTCGGGTAGTTTAGTGGTGTTTTATTTATATCTCCGTTGACATTTGCTGGGACGTCAGTCTTTCCGTGGCCACAGCTGGTGCAACTCAGCTGAAATGTCGGAATTTAAGGTGAAAACAATGAAATTATATCGCGGTAGACCCGTTTGTGTAATTAAATATATGTAATGTGACTTACCGACAACGCCCAACACATCCATTCCTTCGGAATCTTCAGAATCAGACATTTGCAGGTTGTTCTGACGGGTCACCTGTAACGATCGAAGTGAAATAGTAATTAATATTGTCGGCTGTATCCAAGAATCTAAAAACTAGTACTTTTCTGACAGTTCTTTCTCCAAGGTATCGCTCGGTGCAAATTCAGCCTATATACGTCCCACTGCTGGGCACAGGCCACCTCTCATGAACTTAGAGGGATTGGGCTATAGACCCCACACTAGCCCAATGCGGGTTGGGGACTTCACATACACCTTTGAATTTCTTCGCAGATGTATGCAGGTTTCCTCACAATGTTTTCCTTCACCGAAAAGCTAGTGGTAAATATCAAATGATATTTCGTACATAAGTTCCGAAAAACTCATTGGTACGAGCCAGGATTTGACCCCGCGACCTGCGGATTGAAAGTCGGACGTCATATCCACTCGGCCACCACCGCTTAAGTATAAAAATACTTAGTATAAAAACGTACACATAATACCTCCATTAGTTACCTATATAAGCTTAAGCTTCTTAGGGGAGGTCTGCGCAAAACGGATCCTCACCTCAATGAGCCTGGGATGCATGATCTCCGCCAGAAGATCGTTCCGTTTCGCCTCCTCAGTGAGCAGCGCGTTTTTGTGGTTCTCCGCGTCGGGCTGAAAAAGGGCTTGGAGGCGATTGTCCTTGGGTTCCGTTTTACCTGCAAGTATATTATTTATGTTATTTACAAAAACCCTTATTTAACTAAGTACACGAACGGGTTTCCCGCGATATAATTTCATTGTTTTTACCTTCAATTCCGACGTTTCAGCTGATCGCACCAGCTGTAGTCACGGAAATTCAGTTAGTCAGTAAGTGGTGTGGAAGTCTTTCCGTGACCACAGCTGGTGCAACTCAGCTGAAACATCGGAATTTAAGATAAAACAATGAAAATATATGGCGGTAGACCCGTTCGTGTAATTAAATATGTGTACAAAACGCGAGAGTTTAAAGTGTTCTATTACAACAACTCTTACCGAAAATGGAAAAGCTTAAACTATAAAAAAGGGGTGGCCCGTTCTATCACGCAGGGAGGGTCGCGGTACAGAGTCGCCGACACACAGACGTGCAGCATTCCACCGCGTGTATGTGACACTAACCTTCCTGTATATCGGTGAGTAACGTAGTGTTTTCTGTAGTGGTAGTGGTGGGGGTGGCTCGTTCTCTCACGCAGGGGAGGTCGCGGTACAGAGTCGCCGACACACAGACGTGCAGCATTCCACCGCGTGTATGTGACACTAACCTTCCTGTATATCGGTCAGTAACGTAGTGTTTTCTGTAGTGGTAGTGGTAGGGGTGGCTCGTTCTCTCACGCAGGGGTGGGGGGGGGGGGGGGGGGGTCACGGTACATAGTCGCCGGCGGCACACAGACGTGCAGCATTCCACCGCGTGTATGTGACACTAACCTTCCTGTATATCGGTGAGTAGCGTAGTGCTTTCTGTAGTGGTAGTGGTAGAGGTGCCTCGTTCTCTCACGCAGGGGAGGTCGCGGTACAGAGTCGCCGACACACAGATGTGCAGCATTCCACCGCGTGTATGTGACACTAACCTTCCTGTATATCGGTGAGTAACGTAGTGTTTTCTGTAGTGGTAGTGGTGGGGGTGGCTCGTTCTCTCACGCAGGGGGGGTCGCGGTACAGAGTAGCCGACACACAGACGTGCAGCATTCCACCGCGTGTATGTGACACTAACCTTCCTGTATATCGGTGAGTAGCGTAGTGTTTTCCGTAGTGGTAGTGGTGGGGGTGGCTCGTTCTCTCACGCAGGGGAGGTCGCGGTACAGAGTCGCCGACACACAGATGTGTAGCATTCCACCGCGTGTATGTGACATTAACCTTCCTGTATATCGGTGAGTAGCGTAGTGTTTTCTGTAGTGGTAGCATAGAATAAAGAGTGGTAGTGGTGGGGGTGGCCCGTTCACTCACGCAGGGGGGGGTCGCGGTACAGAGTCGCCGGCACACAGACGTGCAGCATTCCACCGCGTGTATGTGACACTAACCTTCCTGTATATCGGTGAGTAGCGTAGTGTTTTCTGTAGTGGTAGTGGTCGGGGTGGCTCGTTCTCTCACGCAGGGGAGGTCGCGGTACAGAGTCGCCGACACACAGACGTGCAGCATTCCACCGCGTGTATGTGACACTAACCTTCCTGTATATCGGTGAGTAGCGTAGTGTTTTCCGTAGTGGTAGTGGTGGGGGTGGCTCGTTCTCTCACGCAGGGGAGGTCGCGGTACAGAGTCGCCGACACACAGATGTGTAGCATTCCACCGCGTGTATGTGACATTAACCTTCCTGTATATCGGTGTGTAGCGTAGTGTTTTCTGTAGTGGTAGCATAGAATAAAGAGTGGTAGTGGTGGGGGTGGCCCGTTCACTCACGCAGGGGGGGGGTCGCGGTACAGAGTCGCCGGCACACAGACGTGCAGCATTCCACCGCGTGTATGTGACACTAACCTTCCTGTATATCGGTGAGTAGCGTAGTGTTTTCTGTAGTGGTAGTGGTGGAGGTGGCGCGTTCTCTCACGCAGGGGGGGGGGGGTCGCGGTACAGAGTCGCCGACACACAGACGTGCAGCATTCCACCGCGTGTATGTGACACTAACCTTCCTGTATATCGGTGAGTAACGTAGTGTTTTCTGTAGTGGTAGTGGTGGGGGTGGCTCGTTCTCTCACGCAGGGGGGGGTCGCGGTACAGAGTAGCCGACACACAGACGTGCAGCATTCCACCGCGTGTATGTGACACTAACCTTCCTGTATATCGGTGAGTAGCGTAGTGTTTTCCGTAGTGGTAGTGGTGGGGGTGGCTCGTTCTCTCACGCAGGGGAGGTCGCGGTACAGAGTCGCCGACACACAGACGTGCAGCATTCCACCGCGTGTATGTGACACTAACCTTCCTGTATATCGGTGAGTAGCGTAGTGTTTTCCGTAGTGGTAGTGGTGGGGGTGGCTCGTTCCCTCACACAGGGGGGGTCGCGGTACAGAGTCGCCGACACACAGACGTGTAGCATTCCACCGCGTGTATGTGACACTAACCTTCCTGTATATCGGTGAGTAGCGTAGTGTTTTCCGTAGTGGTAGTGGTGGGGGTGGCTCGTTCCCTCACACAGGGGGGGTCGCGGTACAGAGTCGCCGACACACAGACGTGCAGCATTCCACCGCGTGTATGTGACACTAACCTTCCTGTATATCGGTGAGTAACGTAGTGTTTTCTGTAGTGGTAGTGGTGGGGGTGGCTCGTTCTCTCACGCAGGGGAGGTCGCGGTACAGAGTCGCCGACACACAGACGTGCAGCATTCCACCGCGTGTATGTGACACTAACCTTCCTGTATATCGGTGAGTAACGTAGTGTTTTCTGTAGTGGTAGTGGTGGGGGTGGCTCGTTCTCTCACGCAGGGGAGGTCGCGGTACAGAGTCGCCGACACACAGACGTGCAGCATTCCACCGCGTGTATGTGACACTAACCTTCCTGTATATCGGTGAGTAGCGTAGTGTTTTCCGTAGTGGTAGTGGTGGGGGTGGCTCGTTCTCTCACGCAGGGGGGGTC
Organism: Cydia splendana; assembly: GCF_910591565.1. Classification (NCBI taxonomy): domain Eukaryota; kingdom Metazoa; phylum Arthropoda; class Insecta; order Lepidoptera; family Tortricidae; genus Cydia; species Cydia splendana. The sequence goes on from NC_085983.1 coordinate 5,747,567, forward strand.
GCGGTATAGCGTCGCCGACACACAGACGTGCAACATTCCACCACCTGTAACACACAAACACAATGTCAGTGCTATGCTTTGAGATGTCTGATAAAAAACTAGTGTTGCTTAGCGTATGTAAAGCTACTAAAAAAATTAAAATTAATTAGTTTGAACCAAGCAAGCAAAAATTAAATTTGAATGAAGCTTCAAGCTTTCATTGCTGACTTTAGTTTTCTTTCCACGGGCAATTAACTAATCGAGTCAATTCTAACAACCCTTAACACAATTAGTTTGCGTTGTATTATCACATAGAGTTCCCATGGCCACTCTTGTCCCCATCATCAGATCAGCTCCATGTCGTCATAATATTGCATTGACATTCGATGCCTGCGGCGCCCCTCACCGCTCCAACATACTGGGCGCCTGGGGTGCCCCTCATACTTCTTACCTTCCCTCACACTAAGAGGTAGGGCGAAGCTCGACATTTATCATTACATACGGGCCGCCCGCGGCACCCCTCACACTAAGAGGTAGGGCGAAGCTCGACATTTATCATTACATACGGGCCGCCCGCGGCACCCCTCACACTAAGAGGTAGGGCGAAGCTCGACATTTATCATTACATACGGGCCGCCCGCGGCACCCCTCACACTAAGAGGTAGGGCGAAGCTCGACATTTATCATTACATACGGGCCGCCCGCGGCACCCCTCACACTAAGAGGTAGGGCGAAGCTCGACATTTATCATTACATACGGGCCGCCCGCGGCACCCCTCACACTAAGAGGTAGGGCGAAGCTCGACATTTATCATTACATACGGGCCGCCCGCGGCACCCCTCACACTAAGAGGTAGGGCGAAGCTCGACATTTATCATTACATACGGGCCGCCCGCGGCACCCCTCACACTAAGAGGTCGGGCGAAGGCCGACTTACAGCGCGCCTTCCACACTAAAAGGTCGGGCAAAGCCCGATATTCGCGCGCTCTTTACATCCAGGGCGCAGGTTGGTGGTAACAGGTGGGATTAACCCAATGGAATGGCCTAGAATGAACGTCCAGTGGGATCGTAACATACATACTTATTTCCGACTCACCTAACAGCAACACAGTCCCATGCAGTCCATACATGCCAACTAGCTTCTCTATAAGCATAGGAAACACGAAACTGCCGGCGGCCGTCCCGCTCACGCATATACCGTTTGCTAGCGCTCTGAAAAGAGACAAAATTAAGCTTTCAATGTAGCCCACAAGGCAGACCTTACAATGCATAAGAAAACTCGTGAACTGTATATTGATTTCCGGGTAGCTACTCCGGACGTGAAAAATCAATGTACAGTTTATGTTTCCGATTCATGCCACCAGACCTTCCAACGCGCACATTCCCTAAGCGTAAGTGCGTTCAAGCTGGTTCCAAGTACGATACAAGTTTACCCAATTTTAATTAATTTCATATTTTGACATATTTTAAATCCTTCTTATTGACACTAACATTGTATGAAATTCTGGACCAAATTTTAACTATTGTGACATCTCTCTTATTTATACAACTAATTTAAGCAATCGAATTTATCTGTTAACTGTTGGTAAAGTATTATTTTTTGATCTCTTTTTTGTTTGTTTTGTTACTGTTTTTTTTTGTTTTTATGTCTTGTCCTTGCCCATATTCCCAGTTCATCTGGGGTCGGGCCTCCTTGTGCAGCGGCGCCAGGACCTTCTGTCCCGGGTTGTCATTGGCGAAATGTCTTGGGCCTTTAGATCCCTCTCGACAGTTGACCACCACGTGGCTGGTGGCCTGCCTCTTCCCCTGGGCTGTGTTTTGATGTTGAGCACAGTCTTTACAGAGTAGCTCTCCTCCCTTCTCATTACGTGGCCACACCAGCGGAGTCTCCCTTCTTTCAGCTTGTCGATTATTGGGGCTACCTTAAAGGATCCTCTGACGTATTCATTTCGGATTTTATCCAAGCGTGGTACCCCACTTGCCCATCTCAGCATCTTCATCTCTGCCGTATGCACTTGTTGTTCGTGCTTCTTAAGTGCAGTCCAGCACTCCGAACCATACAACATGACCGGTCTTACGGCAGTCTTATAGATTTTGCCTTTTGTTTTAATGGGCATTCTGGTATCGCAAAGTACTCCAGATAATGATCGCCATTTCATCCAGGCTGTGTTGATCCTATGGCTTACATCTTCATCGACTCGTGCATCCGTTGTCAGGACCGACCCGAGATACTTGAAGCGAGTGACTCTGGGTATTGCGGTATTTTCAATGTTTATGTTGCAGCAAAGCTGTTCTGTTCCACCCAGGTCACACTCCATATATTCGGTTTTTGTACGGCTGATTCGCAACCCGTGCCTCTCCAGTTCCCTGAGCCAAATATCCAAGGTTTTCTGTAGTTCAGCCGCCGTTTTCGCTATAAGCACGATATCGTCCGCATACAGCATACACCAAGGTATTTGTGCTTGAAGGCTTCTGGTGATGTAATCCATGCTCAAATTGAATAGCAGAGGACTCAATGCCGAACCCTGATGGACGCCAACTTTAACCTGGAATGGGTCGGTTATACCAGCTGGACTCTTAATCTGTGTGGTTACGCTGTGGTACATGTCTCGTACTAGCGAGACATAGGTTTCAGGTATGTTTTGAGCTCGCATAGCTTGCCACACCAGTTTCCGAGGGACTCTGTCAAATGCCTTTTCCAGGTCTATGAAAGTGAGGTATAGGTTCTCTCTGTTAGTCCGGCATTTCTCCATCAGGATTCTAATGGTTTGTATGGCTTCCGTCGTAGACCTCCCAGCTGTGAAACCAAACTGGTTTTCAGTGATACTGGCTAAAAAACTGAGACGAGCTCCCATAATTCGCTCCCAGAGTTTGAGAGTGTGTGACGTTAGCTTGATTCCTCTGTAGTTGTTGCAGTCTGCTACGTCCCCCTTGTTTTTGAACAGCGGGCATAGGAAGCTTCTTCGCCATGAGTTAGGTATTTTGGTTTCGAGAAGGATTTTATTAAATAGTTCTGTAAGCCAAGGCAATGCGTCATCCTGCAGGAGCTTCCAGATATCAGCGGGTATGTTATCAGGGCCAATAGCTTTGTGAAACTCCATTTTACGGAGCGCATTTTTTATTTCTTGCGGATTTACCGGTTGGATAGGCCCCTCCGTAGCCGATATTTCTGGAAGATCCTCGCTAGGGAATTCTTCGTTAAGCAGGTTATCAAAATACGATTTCCACCTCCTTTTTATATCATTATCCGATGTTAATAATCGACCCTGCTCATCTCTGATATATTTACTGGATTTTATGTCGAGTGTTGCCTTGTGCCTCTGTTTGGCTATTTTAAATATTGCGTTTTCGGATGGTGCGTTTTCTAACTGTTCATAAAATTTGTTTCTGGAATGTGCTCTTGCTTGCGCTACAACTGACTTAACTATTGCCTTCATTGATTTGTATTTATCGCGGTCTTCCTCAAGGCCAGATTTCTGCCAGGTCTTAAATGCTTGGCGTTTTGCTGATATTATTTGTTTGACATCATCGTTCCACCAGGTGGTGTCTTTTGGTGTCGATACTCCGCCTCTAGAGACTCCCAAAACTGCCCTTGCCTGGATTTGACAAAAGTTTTCGAATTCGAGCCACATTTTGTCCACTGGTTTGTCACTAATGTCATCCTTGTTTAGGTACGCTTTGATAGTATCTAGGAGTTGGGAGCCTTTACTACTGTGAAGTTCCTTCCATTTTATTAGCTCAGTTCGATCAATGTGCATTTTTTTTGTTTTTATGTGATATTTTATTATTGTATTTGCATGGCTTTTGTCTATATTAGCAAATAGAGATTTGAATACTGAATACTGAATACAAAGTAAAGCCCGCTCCACACTCGTGCGCGAATCGCGGTTTCGCGCCGCGATTGCGCACGAGTGTGGAGCGGGCTCAATAATTAGGTAAATTCTCGGTTCGCCTCTTTGGTTGCTAAGCATGTTGCTAATCCAAGTCCCAGACCACCTCAACTCAACTGGGTATGGTTTTGTTGTCAATGTTGGACTACGGTAGACTGCCTTTTGACAGTCGCGATATATTCCTTGATATTGGTTACCTGTGCTTGTCAAAATATTGTGAAACGATGACGATCCCCGGCGTAGTGGAGAGACCGCCGCCGATTCCTAAAAAAAGATTAACGTTTTTAGAGTCAGGTCAAGCAATTAATATTTTTATGGTCCAAACTAACTCTGTACCGACTCTGCAAGCGACAGAGTGTGATGACAAAACATAAAGTGGCACCTCCACACTTTTATTTGGGATATAGATACAGAGAGCAGTGCAAGTCTAGTCATTGTCGACCAGCACTGGTGTCTTTGGGCTGATATGATGATGTTCTTATGATGATGAGACCCTTACCAGTCAGGACCCCGAAGCTGAACAGCAGATGCAGCAGGCCGGTGCTGAAGTAGGAAAGCGCTAGACCGGTCCCACAGAACAGACCCCCGATGAAGACCACCAGACGGCAGGAGTACTTCTCGCAAAGAGCTGATGACAACGGAGCTGGAACAATGAAAATGATTAGTAAATCCTCGCTTTATCCCGGCATTCTGCCACTTGGCAACTAATACCGGAAATTGGCATAGGCACTAGTTTTTACGAAAGCGACTGTCATCTGGTCTTCCAATCCAGAGGGTTTAGCCACGATCCTTCTTTAATTTAGGTCTAAAAAGCTCTTGGGAACTTAAGGTTATCTTTAGAGATGCAACGGATAGTTGTTTGGTCGGATACCGGATGTTCGGCCTGACCATCGGCACATTTCGGTTTTTCAGACCAGGTGCATATTGTGTCGGCTTTGACCTGTTTCGTAATGAAGGTTCGCACGGGCTCGTTTCTAGGTTCGAAACGAGTGCGCGTGCAAGGGAGTGGAATGATTAAATTGTTTTAAAATAATAAACGCGCGAGTACGATTATTAGAGTGACGGTTACTTAAATCCAATTTGTTGACTCCTAAATCAAGCTAAATTACTATCTGGTATCAGGCCGGATAGGTGGTTACTATCCGGTATCCGGCCGGATAATAAAAATATGGCCGGATAGGCCCGATACCGGATAGAAACCGAATATCCGGTGCATCTCTAGTTATCTTACCTAGAGCGAGACAAGGTGGACAGGGCCGCCGGTATCCAGGAGGCCACGGACTCGGAGCTGTCCGGGAAGGTTTCCATGATCTCCACGAACAGCACGCCGTAGGACTTGAAGAGCCCGGCCACCCAGAACTGCACCATGAAGGCTCCGAACCCCATCACCCAGCCGTAGCCACCGTCCGGGGGACACGTGCTGGAATATCTTACCTAGAGCGAGACACAAGGTGGACAGGGCCGCCGGTATCCAGGAGGCCACGGACTCGGAGCTGTCCGGGAAGGTCTCCATGATCTCCACGTACAGCACGCCGTAGGACTTGAAGAGCCCCGCCACCCAGAACTGCACCATGAAGGCTCCGAACCCCATCACCCAGCCGTAGCCACCGTCCGGGGGACACGTGCTGGAATATCTTACCTAGAGCGAGACACAAGGTGGACAGGGCCGCCGGTATCCAGGAGGCCACGGACTCGGAGCTGTCCGGGAAGGTCTCCATGATCTCCACGTACAGCACGCCGTAGGACTTGAAGAGCCCCGCCACCCAGAACTGCACCATGAAGGCTCCGAACCCCATCACTCAGCCGTAGCCACCGTCCGGGGGACACGTGCTGGAATATCTTACCTAGAGCGAGACACAAGGTGGACAGGGCCGCCGGTATCCAGGAGGCCACGGACTCGGAGCTGTCCGGGAAGGTCTCCATGATCTCCACGTACAGCACGCCGTAGGACTTGAAGAGTCCGGCCACCCAGAACTGCACCATGAAGGCGCCGAACACCACCACCCAGCCGTAGCCACCGTCCGGGGGAGACGTGCTGGAATACAGATATTCAATTAAAAAAAAACAGCGTCACAACAAGAGTTCCAATCGTGTAGGTACCTACCTCTACCCTAATGGACACGCCCTTCACTCGCCTAATGCACACGCTGCCCAATACGTGAAGAATTTAGATATCGTATTGTAAATATTGTAATTGTTAATTAGCGACTCCGTAAATGCCATACGAATAAATAAATAACCTACCTCTAAAGCAGTGGTAATCAACCTGCGGCCCTTAATTAGCCCACCATGTGACCCTGGTATAAACATAACCCGAAAGTCATCTTAAAGCAAATTCATCTTGCGACTTGCGTACAGAGAGACTAGGTAGGGAGAGAGACACAGGGTAGCAGCGGCCGCGCCGTGACCGACGACAGCGTCAGCAGGGAGTCCTATAGGGGACAGTAGGGGGTCGGTGGGGGACAGTATGTAACTTACGACTCGCTAGTGGTATCGGAGCGCAGCTTCATGGACGCGGCGAGCAGCGGCCGCGCCGTGACCGACGACAGCGTCAGCAGGGAGTCCTGTAGGGGACAGTAGGGGGTCGGTGGGGGACAGTATGTAACTTACGACTCGCTAGTGGTATCGGAGCGCAGCTTCTTGGACGCGGCGAGCAGCGGCCGCGCCGTGACCGACGAGAGCGTCAGCAGGGAGTCCTCCTCCTGCTCGGTGGGGGACATGGCGGATAGGTATGCGCCCACTTGCTGAAATTATCAATTGTCTTGTTAGCATGGGTCTTTTGTAAAAAAGATTGGGGACTGTTATAAGGCTACTTTCAAAATGCCTGTAAATCTTAAGTCGGTTTTCTCGTGTGCGCTGAAGTGATACTATCAGTTATAAACGCATTTTAACACATTCAACACCAAGAACCCGACTGTCGGGTACACTGTTCGTAGCGACTACGCGCTACATACGACGAAACCGTGGCTACGCGCTACGAGCGTAACCCGTAGCACTTAGTGGTATTGAATGTGTTAATTGTCAAATAAGTGGTTATTATATATTTCTGTTGATTCTAGAAAAGGAAAACTATGTTCAGGATTGATCTTCAGACAGCACATGTTAGAACAAGGGTCGACAATCTTTTAAGAAGGAGAGCCATTAGAAATTATAGTTTTCGGGAAATATAAAGAGTGTTCTTTTACTCTGAAATATCCTTTTTAGGGACTAAAAGAGTTGCAAATGTACCTCAACCCCTGCTCTAGGATAATGGTTACCTTCGTCGACTATACACTTACAGTGGTTTAAAGTCCCCTGCACGGATATCATGGTCGTATTTTTATCACCTGTCATGTCATGCGTCACTTTTGCACTTTCATAATTGTTAGAACGTGACAGGCATCATACTTGTTAGAACGTGACAGGCATGGTGACAGTGGACCCTACTGGAGTAGGTAGAGATGGTTTACAATCGTCAACTGTACTTTCAGTGATCCCTTGTAGACAGGTGCCTGTAAGTACAGTCAACAAACAAACTTACAGTGGCTAACGGCAGCTCGAGCATGAGGCTGTGGGGCCGCTCCCTCTGCTCAGGCGGCGCCGACTGTACCGACAGCAGCGATCCTGACTTGTCCGGGGACAGGGTTGCCTGTACAGACACCAAAATAATTATGAACATCGCAATACAATCCTATCTTATCATACACCTTTAAACGAGCAATTCTTGTTTATTTATTTATTTATTTATAATGTATATTTCGGGGACCTCGGAAACGGCTATAACGATTTCGATGAAATTTGCTATATAGGGGTTTTCGGGGGCGAAAAATCGATCTAGCTAGGTCTTATCTCTGGGAAAACGCGCATTTTTGAGTTTTTACATGTTTTCCGAGCAAAGCTCGGTCGCCCAGATTATTGTTTTATATGATCTGACCTTACTTTGGTAAACTCACTCGCCCTCCCGCTTCGTAGGTTCCAAAATTGTGAGATTTCCTGCGCGAATTTAACTCAAAACCTTGTTCAGCAGTAGGGCAAGGATAGAAGCAAGGGTGTCGCCAGGTCATAGAAGAAAATGTGTAATTAAATGACAAATGTATGCCAAATTAATTTTTAACAAGCAGACCCGATTGCGAACGATGCTATTAAGCTTAGAATGAATTTAAAAGTGGAAAAATTACTACCTTGGCTGAGACTTGAACTCACGGCCTCTGGATCGATACTTTAGCGCTCTGCTCTGCCATCTGAGCCACCAAGACCTCATCCATAGCCAGCGAATCTTACCACCATAATTATGGGTCTAGGGGACCCTAGCGACATCTACCGTAAGAACGTTACACTTCTTAAACGGTCAGAGTTCCTAGTCATATTGGAAATTCACCAGTTACGATGACAGACCAGTCAGTCATCCAGTAGTCAGTAGTGACAGAGTATCGACCAAGAGACCGTGAGTTCAAGTCTCATCAAAGGCAGTAATTTTTAACTCTTTTAAATTTATTCCAAGCTTAAATGTATGCCCTCCCCATCCCCTTGGCCATCGGCCATATCAATTGAAGCTCATCCGTTGGCGTCGCCTTTGGGTAGAAGCTTACCTCGATAGCATCAGTGGGCAGGTCGATGGAGCAGGAGAGAGGAGCGACGGTCGTCGGGGGCGCTGAGGTGCCCAGGATTTGGGGGTCCACCTTGAAAGGGATAGAAGCTTACCTCGATAGCATCAGTGGGTAGGTCGATGGAGCAGGAGAGAGGAGCGATGGTCGTCGGGGGCGCCGAGGTGCCCAGGATTTGGGGGTCCATCTTGAAAGGGATAGAAACTTACCTCGATAGCATCAGTGGGTAGGTCGATGGAGCAGGAGAGAGGAGCGATGGTCGTCGGGGGCGCCGAGGTGCCCAGGATTTGGGGGTCCATCTTGAAAGGGATAGAAACTTACCTCGATAGCATCAGTGGGCAGGTCGATGGAGTAGGAGAGAGGAGCGACGGTCGTCGGGGGCGCCGAGGTGCCCAGGATTTGGGGGTCCATCTTGAAAGGGATAGAAGCTTACCTCGATAGCATCAGTGGGCAGGTCGATGGAGCAGGAGAGAGGAGCGACGGTCGTCGGGGGCGCCGAGGTGCCCAGGATTTGGGGGTCCAGCTTGGACAGCTCCTGTGAACAATGTTCATCATCAGAAACGGACAGAGCACTAGACATTGCTTTCTAAACTTTTCCTAACCCACACCGGCGTTTCTCCGCAATGTACCATTTGGGGGCGTCATGGGATCGCGAACATAACTTACCACGACACCTCTGAACATACTTTACTTTAATTAATTAATCGAAATATGTGAATGAATCATTCACGGCATAAATTGCATAAAGCATGACTCACGTCAGACCGGGCCGTGTCCGGGCCGGAGCTTCCGGGACTTACTTTTCTATGACATGACAGGCGATCACGTGATACTTTCCATAGAAAACGATGCGCTGGTAGCTCCGGCCCGGACACGGCCCGGTCTAACGTGAGTCATCCTTAATACCTGGGTAGGTTTCTATGTTTTTTTTTTTTATTTTTTTTTTTTTATCAATCAATCAATCAATCAATCAATTTATTTTGCTATAATAAGGGTTGGTTTACAGGTGTTATTACAATATTTTTATGCACATTCCTTAATTAGCCATAATCTATAGCATGCAAAATATTCACAATTATTTACATATGTACAATTTCAATTGAAACTTTACTAAATATTAAATAACATTATTTACCCAAATAATATTTTTCTAACATTACATTCAAATAATTATAGTTTACATTAATTTTACAAGAAATCATTTAATTTATAAAATCTGCGTTCTAAAAGCCACTCACGCATTTTTTTATTAAATTGGCCATCGGGCACTTCTTTGAGCTGTTGTGGTATTTTATTGTAAATGTTTACACACATCACCGTACAATTCTTCCTAAATCGGCTTGTTTTTTGTTGTTTGTCCACCACAAGTCGGCTACCGTTTCTTGTGTTCCGTGGATATAAATCACTAGCAGTTTTAAAAAGTGTTCTGTGCTTTCTTACAAATTTAGACACTTCTTCAATATATAAACATGCAAGAGGTAGTATACCCAATTTAAAGAATAAAGGTTTACAAGTTTCCAACGGGCTAACTCCACACATAGCACGAATACATCTTTTTTGGGCAACAAAAGCTCTCTGGATGTCACCACTATTGCCCCAAAGAATCAAGCCATATCTTAATACAGATTCAACATATCCATAGTAGGCGGCCATAACTGTTTTGTGATCTGTAGTTTTTCTTAATCTACGAAGGACATATACAAATCTATTTATTTTATTACACACATTATTTATCTGGTCATTCCAATTTAAATTACTGTCAACAATTAATCCTAAAAATGTTGTAATGTCATTTTCTTTTAATTTATGTCCATTATAAAGTATGTCTAAATGCTGATTAGTATTATTAAAATTAATGAAATTGGTTTTATCTAAGTTAGTCTTTAAGTTGTTACGTTCAAGCCACTCAACTACAATATTTACCGTCTCATTCACCTGTGACTCGTGGTGGTTGATGCCCATCGAAAAATCATTTGTAACTACAATGGATATGTCATCAGCGAATAAGACGCATTTGTAATTAATTTTATCTACAAGATCATTGATGTATACTAAGAAAAGAAGTGGTCCAAGGATACTTCCTTGTGGTACCCCAAATTTATTGTTTCTAAACATAGATCTATGACATATGCTTTCATTCTTGCTACTAATACTTTTTACTTCCACACACTGTGATCTATTCTTCAGATATGAATCAATCCACTGTAACGCTAGTCCTCTGACACCATAGGATTCAAGCTTACTTAGCAGTTTATCATGCACTACGAAGTCAAAGGCCTTTGACATGTCAAAGAAAACAGCAGTTGTAAAATTCCTATCATCACACTTTGACCCAATCTCGTGTATGAGATTAAACGTTGCTAACGTGGTTGATTTATTTCGCTGGAATCCATTTTGTTCGTTTGCGATTATGTTGAATTTAAGGAAATAATCATTCAGTCGTAAGTGCATTGCTTTCTTAAAGATTTTTGAGAGTATTGGTACTAAAGCAATAGGTCGATAATTTTCAATGTTAGTTTTGTCTCCTTTTTTATAAACTGGCTTCACAATTGAAAATTTTAATTTATCTGGAAATTTCCCAGTTTCTAGAGACAAGTTTATTAAGTATGTCAAAATGTGTACTAGTTCGTATTTACATTGTTTGATTATATTTGTTGCGATATTATCATAGCCCTCAGCATTAGTATTGTTCAATGCTGTCATAATATTTAAGATTTCTTGTTCACTAAAAGGCATCAGGAATAGACTGTTTGCAATTATATTAGCATCAATTTCTAACGTCTTTGAAAATTTGTCTCTTAACATATTTGTAGAATTTATAAAGTGGTTGTTTAGTTCCTCCGCAAGGTGAGAAGCCTGGGTAACACTTTTTCCATTTATCATAAGTTTGTTTATACACCCATTATCCTGAGAAGTCATTACTTCGTTTTTTACAATTTTCCAAGATGCTCTACATACATTTTTGCTATTTTGTATATATTTACTATTTGTGTTTTTTTGAGCTAATCTAATACATTTCTTCAATAGTTTCGAGTACTTGGTATATTCTATTTTACTTTGTTCCGTCCTAGTTTTATAATAATTGAGCATAAGCCTTCTTTTATTTTTTGTGCTTATTTTTAACCCCCTGCTAATCCATTTCGGCTTGGGATTTGTATACACCTTTACGTTTATGACAGGAAAACAGAGATTGTAAAAGAGACATAGGTTGTTATGGAATTTGTCAAAGCTATCATTTATGTCAGGAGTTTCGTACGTATCAGAAAATGACAATTTGTTTAGGCAATGCTTAAATTTTAATATGTTTTCATTCGAATAGTCTCTTTTAGCAATGACTATAGGCTTATAACTAGGACGAATTGGTTTATTAATTACTTTAAAGGATAACGTTTGTGCTGTGTCATGATCAGAGAGGCCAAGAGGCAGAACTGCACCAGTAGCATTTTTTATATTGCTATAGATGTGATCGATACAGTTTTTTCCCCTTGTTGGTTCAGTAATATAGCATTTTAGATTGAAGTTAGATACTAAATTTTGAAGATAAGCAGTGCATTTATTCGGTTTATTTAAATTTATATTAAAGTCACCGGCCAGAACAATTTTGTCCTTACAGTATTTCATTGAAACGGTATACAGTAAAGACTCTAATTTCTTGAAGAATGTATTAATATCAGAAGAAGGTGATCTGTATATACAAACGAGTAGCAAGTTTATAGTGGATATTCTTATCGCACAGCATTCAAATACCTTTGCTTCGCTTAACATGTTAATTGATTTCTCAATTCTAAAATCAGTATGTTGTTTACAGTAAAGATTTAATTCAATACAGTCTATAATTAGATTCGTTACGCAAGGTGAAGCCCTATGAAGCAGGGCTCGGAAACCGTTCTCATTTGTCAAACCGGTTTAGTTGATTCGCCCGGGAACGAAAAGGATTTCGTTTCCGTTTGCGGTTACCGGTTAAAGAACTGTTCTTTTGAGGTAACGGTTTATGCCATATACGTTCTCATTTCGTTCTCGAGGAACGAATTTAACCGGTTAAATTGAAAATATCGAAGCGAGATAGAACGAGTAACTATTGCTATCTCTTTCACGTATGACAACGAGTTTAACCGAGAGTCTCCGAAAGCCAAGAGTAACCGGTATTATATCGTTCCCTGCGAACCATAATGTTCCGTTCCCTCTTCTTACCGGTTATGAGAGAGAACGTAAGTTGTTAGTTCGCATTCCATCAATTAACCGGTTTTTTAATGAACGAAATAATATAACGGTTTTGGAACGATATTAACAGGTATTTCAATACGGGTTCCGAGCCCTGCTATGAAGGGAAGTGGCAAGTGGTTTGATTACATTAAACGGAGCATAGACGTCATCACGTCATTATAAGATACGTCACGTTAGATCCTTTCGCTGGACACTTCTGCTACGAGTATCGTGCTGCTAAATAGGGCAGGGTGTGGGCAGGGCAATAATATACCTATACCCTTAATTCTATAGGCCCGTCAAGGGCTATAACCGCGAAAATCGAAGTTCGCAAATTGCGGGCATTTTTCTCTGTCACTCTAATTACGCCTTCATTGGAGTAAAAGAGAAAGATCCCCGCAATTTGCGAATTTCGGTTTTCGCGGTAGCCCCTCAGGTGGGATGATCAAATCGAACGACATGCGAGTGCTCACAATTTAAAAAAATGCTCACAGCTGCGCATTCTTACTTACTTCCTAACATCGAAAATTCTTGGTCTTCACATGTTTTTGATCGGTAATAATCTAACAATCGAATCAAGTTGGACCGGCGAGACAGTATCATTTTTGCACCTGATTTGATCAGACAATTTAAACAGATTGGTGAGAAATTATGCCGCCTAGACTGGCCTTATGTCCCACTTGGTCCCTGTCAGCAGAAAGTGTTCGGCTAAGTACCTTTTCGTCGAACACTTTTTGCTACCGCAAGATAAATTGCTGATAGGGAAATTTAAATAACATATACCCAGTCTCTGTCCTTGATAATGTAATAACCCCTTAAGACTACATTTTTAACTGACTTTGCAGTACTTTGTACAGAGAACGTTTTTTTAGAAAAGCACCTTAGTCTTGTTATGCTTTTCAAAATGATTGCTTGTTTTTCTTTTCTTCGTAGTTGTGTTAGCCTGCTTAAGACTATAGCCGAACATCTAATTAGACGCCTAGGTCGTTCATTAAACGCCGGCATCCAGTTGGATGCCTAGGCCGACAGTTAATTGAACTAGGTATCTATACTGAATAAATGATATGATATGATATGATATATACATATAATAAAGCTGAAGAGGGTCGAAAGTCTGTACATGGAAGATATTTGAAAAAAAGTTGGCTGGGGATACTTAGAATTGATAACAGAACACGTTCCAACAGTTTTTAGAATTTTTGTCTGTTTGTCTGTTTATCTGTTTATCTGTTTGTCTGTTTATTTGAACGCGCATCACGTGAAAACGGCTGAACGGATTTTGATGAAAACTTTACTAATCTGTCGAGAACATCCCCGGCCAGGTTATAGGCTATAAAAATTCAACCCCTAACCGAGGGGGTAGCCACAACACTCGATTGACTTAAGTTTGCCCCTGAATCGTATGGCGCTACTTAGGAAGGAGGGGCGAACTTTTTTCAAATATGTGCTAACACTTTAGAGTACCCTGGTAAACTAACAGATGGCGCTGAATTTAATACGATGTGACATAAATAAGCCACCGAGGAAGGATTTTGCCAAATTAACTCTAAGTTTAGAAAACCCCTCTTCTAAAATTTCAATCAATCGTACGGATATCAACAAATTTAATTGAATAATTGTGTTGGTTTAATAATACAACAAAATTAAACGACATTAAATTAATTGCCCCTCATTGCACAGTGCCATCTTTTGGGGAGCTGAGTAAACATTAAGTAACCAAGAAAACTAAAAATGGGTTTACATAGTTACGAGTGGTAAAATAAACACACATATCAACACGCGTATAATTGCATAAAATTATTTATTTTCTCCGTCATGAATTATACCAAATCGTAATTATATCGCATCCATATCAAATGCATATTCATACGCATCGCCTCCTTAAGCACTTAATAATGGCCACGAAGGTGGGTACTTTGAAAAAACATTGACCTCCGTCATTTGCAGTGCCGGATTAACCCTTTTAAGCAGAATAAAATTATCGAAAAATTTTCGCGCTCGCTTCGCTCGCGTTATCAATAACATTCTAAGATGCTTATGATAAAGGTGACATTCAGGTGGTGCCTGCAGCAGCATTAGGTACTCTGTTGCAACGTTACTGCTGCGGCACTGTCAATTTTCGTGATAAAATGATGTGACTGATTTCCATACTAAAAGTAAAAATGTACAACTGTCTATCAAAATGCGTTTTTTATATCGAAAAATTTTCGCGCTCGCTTCGCTCGCGTTTTCAATAAAATTCTAACATATGATAAAGGTGACATTCAAATTTCGTGATAAAATGATGTGACTGATTTCCATACTAAAAGTAACAAATGTACAACTGTCTATCGAATTGCGTTTTTTATATCGAAAAATTGTCGCGCTCGCTTCGCTCGCGTTTTCAATAACTTTCTAAGATATGATAAAGGTGACATTCGGGTGGCGACTGCAGCAGCATTAGCTACTCTGTTACAACGTTACTGCTGCGGCACTGTCAATTTTCGTGATAAAACGATGTGACTGATTTCCGTACTAAAAGTAAAAATGTACAACTGTCTATCAAATTGCATTTTTTTATATCGGAAAATTTTCGCGCTCGCTTCGCTCGCGTTTTCAATAACCTTCTAAGATGTTTATGATAAAGGTGACATTCGGGTGGCGACTGCAGCAGCATTATGTACTCTGTTGCAACGTTACTGCTGCGGCACTGTCAATTTTCGTGATAAAATTATGTGACTGATTTCCATACTAAAAGTAAAAATGTACAACTGTCTATCGAATTGCGTTTTTTTATATCGAAAAATTGTCGCGCTCGCTTCGCTCGCGTTTTTGAATAACTTTCTAAGATATGATAAAGGTGACATTCGGGTGCGGATCTGCAGCAGCACTACTCTGTTGCAACGTTACTGCTGCAGCACTGTCAATTTTCGTGATAAAATGATGTGACTGATTTCCATACTCAAAGTAAAAATGAACAACTGTCTATCAAATTGCGTTTTTATATCGAAAAATTTTCGCGCTCGCTTCGCTCGCGTTTTCAATAATTTTCTGAGATATGATAAAGGTGACATTGGGGTGGCGACTGCAGCAGCATTAGGTACTCTGCTGCAACGTTACTGCTGCGGCACTGTCAATTTTCGTGATAAAATTATGTGACTGATTTCCGTACTAAAAGTAAAAATGTACCTACAACTGTCTATCAAATCGCGTTTTTTTATATCGAAAAATTTTCGCGCTCGCTTCGCTCGCGTTTTCAATCACTTTCTAAGATATGATAAAGGTGACATTCGGGTGGGTACTGCAGCAGCATTACTCTGTTGCAACTTTACTGCTGCAGCACTGTCAATTTTCGTGATAAAATGATGTGACTGATTCCCATACTAAAAGTAAAAATGTACAACTGTCTATCAAATTGCGTTTATATATCGAAAAAATTTCGCGCTCGCTTCGCTCGCGTTTTCACTAACATTCTAAGATGTTTATGATAAAGGTGACATTCGGGTGGCGACTGCAGCAGCATTAGATACTCTGTTGCAACGTTACTGCTGCGGCACTGTCAATTTTCGTGATAAAATGATGTGACTGATTTCCATTCTCAGCTGAAATGCAGCAATGAACGTCACTCAATTTACCAAAAAAAATCAATGTAATCTTGATGACCCTAGGGAGAGGGGCCACCATGGTCTAGAAATACTTAGGGCATCAAAATATCTTAATCCGGCACTGGTCGTTTGCGGAGTCAAACGATTTGGGACTCGCATTTTATACGCATTTACCATGCCTTCCCGAAAAAAATCGAATCATTCGCGTAAGTTTCGCAACGCATTGAGGTTACAAGGGGCACGTGGTCTTCCTCAGGAGTCTGAAGAAGACCACGGTAAGTGGCGCTCTAGCCAGGCAGGCCGCTTCGTTTTCGCTCGCGCGCGTATACCTTACTGTATCGTCCGATATACACCTACTACTCTGTCGTTTAAATCCTTAGAGAATATAACCAACGGAGACGCCATGTCTATAATTTTCGGTACAAAATAGTCTGGAGTTTTTTGCGGGGGAGGGGCACATCAAATGTGTACCTACGTAACGTAAACATAGTCATGTCAGATAAACGTCGGTTGACCATTGGCCGCCTATTTTCGACAGAGGGGAACGCCTGTTAATGACCACTCCGTTTGGTTATATTCTCTAAGTTTAAATCACGTGTAAAATTTTAATAAGGGCGAATAAAACTATTGATTTTGGAGTGTAGTTTTATTTAGTGGTACCTAATTGTAACATATTTTATCTGGACTTCAGTCCTCTAGCATATCCATATGTCAACTTTACTTCAAGTTCCGCCTCCAGGGGCGAGGGAGAGAAATTAGGATTAGAAATTAGCCGCTTACTGACACAGACCGAATTACACGCGGACGGAGCCGCGGGCACAGCTAGTAATCACTAAACGTTTAACAACATGGCGTACCTTTTGAAATTCAGCCCTTTGTAAATGACTTATTCACTCAGCCAAGTGATTCAAAATCATAAACAAAAAGAATCTAATTACAACACAACATTCATGGTTTAAACGTTGCACTCAATGACTTGTCTGATTGATTTCAGCCATTTCATTAGACGTCGGCGTTTAAAGAACGTCATAGGCGTTTAATTAGCTAGATAATTGAAACAATTGGCCGTGACATATATATCACAAACAGCTGCTAATCAGCTGACTCACAGTTACGTCACCCACGCAATGTTTCTACCCTTCCATCCCCCACCCCCTGGGGGTGGCGTGGACAAGATTTTCCAGTAAATTTCGCTGCCCATGACGCGCGAGGATGACTCAGAGACATTCTTGATATACAGGGTGGCTGTGTCTTTAAAGAATACAAAACTTTTTTTTTCTTGATAAAATTGATAAAGTTTACATTTTATAAATTACATAAAAACTCGCCAAACTGTGAAGTTAGACGGCGAGGTACGCTCTTTTTTATGCTTTTTTTTATGTTGCACGATATATTGCTTAAACTACGAAAGCTTTAAGATTTATAACGGCGTGATTCAATCACATATTTTGGTTGGGCCTATTGCGGATATACTTCCATAGTATGTTGTAGGTACATCTACATCTAGCCCTTTTATGGTGGTCCTGAACCCAATACCTTAACCTTAGCACACAAATGATAGATTTTTCGCTCATTTCAGAAATAATACGACAAAAGTTCTGATGTGGCTCTTATTAGTCCACAAAATAAGATGCGGAAGGATTGTGTTAAATACAATGTTAACATTTTTGAAGTGAAAACTTCTTTAGCGGCGCTGTGCACTTTTTGTGATGGGGAAAAAATGTTAAACTCGCGACAGGTCACGTGACCGTAAGATTCGTAAGACGTACGACGGACACGTGTTCTGATCGAAAAACTGTTACAATGTCATTGAGTTTTCACTTCTGCCGGCACTCCCGGAGTGCAACCCGTTGTTTTTTTTTTCACGGGTGTACTTTGCGGGCGCCATTGTAGGTAAAATCCGACGAACGCGTCCGAAGCGTTGCTCATACTATTCGCTACATACTATACTCATAAACCCGCTCACCCGTACCGTGCACCCGCGCCAGCTAGCGGATTTAATTTCTGATCACGCCTACAAATTCAACCTGTATTCGTTATACAGCTACTTTTACTTCAAGTGGATATAATGACAGACCTTCAACTCGTTTGAGAGTAGCGTAAGAACCTTTTGAACGCATAATCTCAAATTCCGACGAAAGCATATTATACAGAATGCGACAGAAAAATGAGTTAGTATGAATACGTCCGAAACAATGTTTATGAGATAAAAGCTAGGGATAATAGGTATATAGGTAATTATGCCGGCTACATACGTAACGATAAATCGTAGCGATTAAACTGTGCAGTCCGAACTGCGCAGTTTTATCTACCGTGTGTATGACAAATCGTTGTCGATTATCGTAACGATTTGTCATACACACGGTAGATAAAACTGCGCAGTTCGGACTGCACAGTTTAATCGCTACGATTTATAGTTACGTGTGTAGCCGGGGTAAGTGGTACCTAAGTACGAGGGGCGTTCAATACATAATGAGAATGAGATGCAAACTCTTTAAATATTAGGAAAGTAAATACTGGCCGGTAAAGATAATCTAGCTGATTGCCATGAAAAAAGAAACTACCTAACTGTTTTTGTTTAAAAAAAAATACGGCGATTTCTTTGCGATGCTATTGATAGCTGCTTTGTTACTGCACACCGTTGTATGGGGACCTTGCACTTTGAGACTATGCGCTGAAACTTGGCACAGTTGATTCTTAGCTGGTCTTGAGCAGATACAGACCGGGAGACCTCGAGAGCCACGTCTCATTTAGTGGGGGGGGAGGGGGGGAAGTTCGACGCCGCCGCGCTTCACTTGGAGCAACATTTCTCTAAAACTATACCTATTAGGGAATGTAATATATCATTTTCGGATAAATTAAGGATGAGGAATCTAGTTTTGGAACAAAAACAATGCACTTTCTAACAAAAAAAAAGCATAAAGTAGAAAAGACTAAAAAACGTATTTTTGATTTTTTCATAATTACCAATTTTTTTTTAAAGTATAGCAGGAATCTGAAAACAAAAAATACAGTCGTAAAGCTACACTTATTACGTTTAAGAAAATATATAGTTTAATATACAAAACTGTTGATAAATGGGAGATAAAAAATAATATTAAGCGTGGGTCAGAGTGATCTCAATACAAAATATGATGAATGTGGGAAAGTTACTTATAATTTGTTCTACAATCGTTTATTTTTCTTGTTTTTCGTAAATAACTCGTAAACGGTAGCCCACAGCAAAAAAATATCTTTTACGTAAATAATCTGTTTCAGATTTCTTATAAAATAAGTACTACTGTTTTTCGGTACCATCAATATTAAAAAAAATATTGAAGGGAGAAAATAAATACTTAGGTCCCCTTTTTTAGTCATTCGTAAATAACTCGTAAACGAAGGCCAATAGCAAAACAATTTTTAGTACATGAATAATTTACATAAAATTTCCTACAAAAAAGGTCATTCGAACTTTTTCGCTAGGATCAATATTAAAAACGATATTAAAGAGAGAAAATAAATTCTAAGGTCCCCTTTTTAAATATTGATCCTAGCGAAAAAGTTTGAATAACCTTTTTTGTAGGAAATTTTATGCTAATTATTCTTGTGTTAAAATACTTTTTGCTATTGGACATCCTTTACGAGTTATTTACGAATGACTAAAAAAGAGGACCTTAGTATTTATTTTCTCCCTTCAATATTTTTTTTAATATTGACCTTAGCGAAAAAAAGGAGCACTTATTTTATAAGAAATCTTAAACAGATTATTTACGTAAAAGATATTTTTTTGATGTGGGCTACCGTTTACGAGTTATTTACGAAATTATTAAAAAATAAACGATTGTAGAACAAATTATAAGTAACTTTCCCACATTCATAATATTATGTATTGAGATCACTCTGGCCCACGCTTAATATTATTTTTTATCTCCCATTTATCAACAGTTTTGTATATTAAACTATATATTTTCTTAAACGTAATAAGTGTAGCTTTACGACTGTATTTTTTGTTTTCAGATTCCTGCTATACTTTAAAAAAAAATTGGTAATTATGAAAAAATCAAAAATACTTTTTTAGTCTTTTCTACTTTATGCTTTTTTTTTGTTAGAAAGTGCATTGTTTTTGTTCCAAAACTAGATTCCTCATCCTTAATTTATCCGAAAATGATATATTACATTCCCTAATAGGTTTAGTTTTAGAGAAATGTTGCTCCAAGTGAAGCGCGGCGGCGTCGAACTTCCCCCCCTCCCCCCCACTAAATGAGACGTGGCTCTCGAGGTCTCCCGGTCTGTATCTGCTCATGACCAGCTAAGAATCAACTGTGCCAAGTTTCAGCGCATAGTCACAAAGTGCAAGGTGTCGTGCACTAACAAACTAGCTATGAGTACGTTAGCGAAAATGGAGAAAATTGAACTGCGCGCCGTTATCAAATACTTGTATTTGAAAATTTTTTCTACGGACCAAGTCAATTTAGATTTACGGGACACTTTTTTAAGGTCTAATGCTCCTCCGTATTCGACAGTCGCACGTTGGTGCGCCGAATTTAGACGTGGAAGAACATCGACCATGGATGACCCCCGCTCCGGACGCCCTACTACAGCAGTAACTGAAGAAATTGTGAAAAAAGTCGAAAACTTAGTTTTGGCGGATCGTCGTGTCACGGTTCGTTTTATTGCTGAAAATGTAAAGATTTCAATGGGGAGCATGCATAATATTTTACATGAACGCTTGGGTATGAAAAAGGTATCAGCGCGTCGGGTACCCAGAATGCTTACTGACACGCAAAAACAAACTAGAGTCGAGATTTGTCAAGAAGCTTTGGACCTGATACAGCAAGACCGGGAACTTTTTTTGGCGCGATTTATAACAATGGACGAAACATGGCTCCATCATTACAACCCTGAAACGAAACTGCAGTCTATGATATGGAAAAAGCCATCATCTATAACTCCGAAGAAATTCAAGGTGGGCCCATCTGCCGGTAAGGTCATGGGCTCTGTTTTTTGGGATGGTAAAGGGGTCGTAATGATCGAGTATCTCGAGCATGGAGCCACTATTACGGGCACTTTATATGCCAAACAAATAGCAACATTGCGCAATGAGATCCGTGAAAAACGGCGAGGTAAACTCTCGAAAATTGTGTTGTTCCATCAGGACAATGCACCGGCACACAAGTCCGCCGTTGCAATGGCTGCAATACGTGATGCTGGGTTCGATATCCTTAAGCATCCTCCGTATTCACCAGACCTCGCCCCTAGTGATTTCTACCTATTTCCGAGATTGAAGGAATACCTAAGAGGCAAGAAATTTGAAGACGACGACGCGGTAGTCTCTGCAGTACAAGATTTTTTACTCTGGATGAAAGCTTTTTTAGAAATGGAATTCTAAGTTTAGAAAAAAGATATACTAAGTGTATTATGCTAAAAGGTGACTATGTCGAAAATTAAAATAACATTTAATAAAAGTTGTATATAACATACTCATTCTCACTTTTTATTGAACGCCCCTCGTACTTCTGGCCGAAAGGTGTCGTGTTTCGGAGGTTCCGGGGCAAACTGCCGAATCCGACACAAGAGCAGCCGATGCAACGGAGCCACGCCGTTTTGTCGACTAAATAGTGTTTAGTTTTAAGTTTATAAAATACATATGTATGTTAGTTTTTAAGGTATTTGTAATATGGGCCTTGTTGCCTGAATTAAATTTCTAAATAAATCAATAAGTAAGTAGGTGCTTACTCCGAAATTGACAATTAGGTATGTACCAGCCTCTGATGTGAAGGGCTCTGAAAGACTGACCTTTTACTCATCCATAATATCTTTCAGCCTGTCGAGCAGAGCCCTTCGACGGAAATCAATACAAGCATCATTAAACGGTCACTGTCAGTAGGTATATGAATTTTTTACAACATGTCTGAACCTAGTTCCGTCACAGAATAAATAATAGTGCTGCCGTACAGAAAGGACACTTACTACAAAACCGAAGTTTGACAGCGATTCAGGAACGAATCATACTATCCCTTTCGGCTATTTAGGGTTGTCAAAATTCAAGTCTTTATCTTATCTGTGGTCGTGCACGCAAAAGGACGTCAAGTGGTGCCAAGGTGTCTCCCCATTGGTGAGGAGTGTCTCCCCACTGGTGAGGAGTGTCTCCCAACTGGTGAGGAGTGTCTCCCCACTGGTGAGGAGTGTCTCCCCACTGGTTCCGTATAGTCGCCATCAAATCCATCAAAATATCAAATGTATGGGAGCGGCCAAGGTGCTCCAAAATATCTAAACAAGCACTGTAACTCCTTGAAAATAGAGACGTTCAGATATGTGAACGCTTTTTGGCCGCTAAAGTATATTTATCTGAAGAAAACTTAACTGGCCTTTGGTAGATCTTATGTCGTTGCCATAAAGTCGGGCAGAAACTCTAACTTTACCCTGAGTACCTAAGTACCTACCTATTACCCATGCTCTCAATGTGTGACCACAGAATAAATAATAGTACTACCGTACAGAAAGGAAACTTCCTACAAAACCGAAGTTTGACAGCGGTTCAGGGTCGAATCATACTATCCCTTTCTAATATATGCCACTATCCCTTTCGGCTATTTAGGGTTGTCAAAATTCAAGTGATTATCTTATCTGTGGTCGTGCACGCAAAAGGAAGTCAAGTGGTGCCAACCTTAATAATTGCTCGGAGCAATGCTGAGCCGAGCGGAGCCGAGTTTGGCCGAAGTCAGGAGTTTCGCACCCCTGGTGTGACACAGATACCTATAGTAGATTCATCATCATCTTCCTCGCGTTATTCCGGCATTTTTGCCACGGCACATGGGAGCCTGGGGTCCGCTTCGCAACTAATCCCAAGAATAGGCGTAGGCACTAGTTTTTACGAAAGTGACTGCCATCTGACCTTCCAATCCAGAGGGTAAACTATGCCTTATTGGGATTAGTCCGGTTTTCTCACGATGTTTTTCCTTCACCGAAAAGCGACTAGTAAATATCAAATGATATTTCCCCAACTAGCAAAATAGTCGTATAAGAATTGATTTACTCAGCCTGTAATCGTATAACAGCCGAGTTACGGTTGTTGAAGCACCAATATATCGTATAATAGCGGTTAACTCGACTATTTAGCAATTTTCGCTAATTAGTGCTATAATCATGTCGTATAAACGTTTATAGCACTATCTTTTAGCACTTTTATTCCACCTTTTAATAAATGCTGAGTTAGCGCTACTAAATCACTTTTATTCAGCATAATTGTTCTATTAAAATCATATAACAGCTATAGATTAGCTAATTGTCTGAATAAGGCGCTTTAATACAACTGTTACTCAACTCTCTTCTCTGTTGCTATAAAAGCCTATTAAAAGCAATCAAATAACCATTTGGCAACAATGCTGCTGTAACAGCGCGCTTATATCATAATTCAGGTAATGGAGTTCAAACCGCTGTTATAGGAGCTGAAGTGTATTTACAGGTTTTATTCAAAATGTATTCAGCTTAGAGTACTTTTAAAGAGTTTTGAACTACATTAACAGCACAAGTCAGCCATGTTGACGTTTCAATATAGTCCGGTGGCCAACTGCATGAAACCCTACCTGACAAAAAAATAGAATAATCCTACTCTGTAGGGGTAGCTGACTTTTAGTAGCATCAACTGTTCTTGGTCGGCCGCGGCTTAATTTGGAAAATTTTGCGCTAATGGCAAAAAAGTGGCACAAAAATTCATAAAAAAAAACCCCATCGTATAATAGAATGAAACTTGCATGGTAGGATAGCTGCCTTTGAGGACAACAAAACAAAACTGGTCAGCTACATCCTGTGTTGGCAGGTTCTTGTGTCCGACCGAATTTGTGGTACCACTTGACAGCTACAATTTACCTCATCGAAAAATAGAATCAAAACAACTGATTGTAATACCTACATTAAATTTGTTGACATATGTCTTGGTCGGCCTCACCTTAGCCTGACAGCGTTTTCAGTCCGTCCGCATTAAAAAAAACCGGGCAAGTGCGAATCGGACTCGCGCACGAAGGGTTCCGTACCATAATGCAAAAAAAAAAACAAAAAAAAAAAAGCGAAAAAAAACGGTCACCCATCCAAGTACTGATCACTCCCGACGTTGCTTAACTTTGGTCAAAAATCACGTTTGTTGTATGGGAGCCCCATTTAAATCTTTATTTTATTCTGTTTTTAGTATTTGTTGTTATAGCGGCAACAGAAATACATCATCTGTGAAAATTTCAACTGTCTAGCTATCACGGTTCGTGAGATACAGCCTGGTGACAGACGGACGGACGGACGGACGGACGGACAGCGAAGTCTTAGTAATAGGGTCCCGTTTTACCCTTTGGGTACGGAACCCTAAAAAAGTCAATGGCAGCTATCCTACCATACAAGTGACATTCTATTTTTCGATGAGGTAAATTGTAGCTCACTTGGTACCACAAATTCGGTCGGACACAGGAACCTGCCAACACAGGATGTAGCTGACCACTTTTGTTTTTTTGATGAATATTTGTACCACTTTTTTGCCATTTGCGCAAAATTTGCCAAGTTAAGCCACGGCCGACCAAGAGCAGTTGAAGCTGCTAAAAGTCAGCTACCCCTACAGAGTAGGATTTTTCAATTTTTTTATCAGGTAGGGTTTCATGCAGTCGGCCATCGGACTATAAATCCATAAACATGGCGACATCATGTGCTATAAGTGTAGCAGTAAACGCAGTTACTCGACTTATAGTCGAATTAATGAGATATAACAGAAACTAGATCGTGTAAGCAAATTTTTACTTATTTTTATTAATATTTTTTTATTGAAATTTAAGAAAATAGGCGGCCCATGAATATATATGAACCAGTGCCTTTGGTTTTATCAATAAAGTATTTTTCGCGCTGGGTTTTACTGTATTACGTGTACTTACAGACAGTAAAAACTTATGTACACAATCACGGTAAAAATAAATGTCATGGATGACAGCAGTAAAAAATACTTAAGTACCTTTTTGTTTTATTAGACACGTGAAGACGATTAGGCCTCAAACTTAATCAAATAATTGAAATATAATCGCTTACCTGAGATCGTTTTTAGCACTTATTAGTTGAATAAAAGCATTTACTGCACTCTTACACATTTAAAATGCCGAGTAAAAGCAATCCGGCTACCTTTACGAAACATTTTTGCTGAAAAAAACCAGTGCGGCTGCTTTTATAGAACACTTTTACTGAGTAATAGTAAATTGCTAATGTTTATAGAACAAATAGTCGAGTAAAAGCACTATCGTTAGTATCGTTGCTATTAAAACACTAGAAGTGCTTTTATCCACTTTTACTCAACTCTTACAGCATCGATTTGCTTCTTATACAGCGCTTACTCGATTTTTATAACACTTTTAGTCTGTATAAGTGCGCCTTTTCGCGTTGAGTAAACGCTTACAGGACTTCTACTCGACTGTTTTTACACCGTTTATAGTACCAAAAAGCGAAAATAAAAACGTGCTCTCA
The DNA here is from genome assembly GCF_910591565.1 of Cydia splendana. Lineage (NCBI taxonomy): Eukaryota > Metazoa > Arthropoda > Insecta > Lepidoptera > Tortricidae > Cydia > Cydia splendana. The sequence continues at coordinate 5,773,275 of NC_085983.1, forward strand.
ACTTTTATAGCACATAGATTTGCTAGTTGGGTCGTACATAAGTTCCGAAAAACTCATTGGTACGAGCCGGGGTTCGAACCCGCAACCTCCGGATTTAAAGTCGCACGATCTTACTGCTAGGCCACCAGCGCTTCAATAATAGATTGTGTGATATATATGTTACCTGTCACCAGGCGTGGCTCACTCCGCGATTTCGTCGCTTTGCTACAGGTAGCTACAAGTACATCCGTTCCACACCAATTTTGGTGGCTAGCCATAGGCCGCGAGTGGCGCTGTCGCCACCTAGCGGCCATATCTGTCCAGATCGTAACAGACGCGTTTTGTTAGAGAGTGAGTCTTCTGTACCTACTACTATTATTTATTCTGTGCTGTCACTTAAAGGGCCCTCAAAGGGCTTTAACCTTGCACTCATCCATATATGTCAACCTTTTCAGGGGATTATCGAGCGTAGAGACCTTCAGTGGCAATCAATATCATCGCAGGCCATTGTCTGACTGTAACTTATTTACGGCACGCGGCCATGTATTGATAGTTGGTTTATAGATACCGTAAAATGGGGTGAGTAGGGTCAAAACTGAAATTCAAACCTCGATAACATTTTATTTTTACATATGAAAACTGAATGGTGTATATAATAAGTGTTCCGGACGTTTGTATTTTAGTTTTTAATTTATTTTGGGTAGTTCTATTTCATAACTTTGACGATAAAGAGGAAAACCCACCTCACCCCGTAGTGCCTCGTATTTGGGGTGAGAGGGGTTTTCATACAAAGGTGATTTTGGAAGATTGTTGGATCGATTCTTTTTTATTATGCGTATTACTAAAAGCTCCATTTTAAATTGGAATACATTATTTTTGTAGCAGTAGCCTTAAAATCCCTTCTCACCCCCCTCTCATACCTTCTCTCCCCATTCAAAACCCACCTCTCCCCGCGAAACCTACTCACCCCGTTGTACGGTAATTCAGAATAGATAGTAAGTACAATAGATATAGTAATGGGCATGGGCAGGTAGGAGAATATTCTCAAAATTTCTGAAAACTTTCATGAGAAAATTCTTGTTAAGGAACCCTAATCTCACGGCCATCCGAGGGGACTGCACCGCGCGGGGAGGGCAGCCGCATCTAATTTGCATATGACTCTTCGCCGTTCGCTGTTGACGAGCGCACATATACTTACGCCCTTTTTTAGAACTCAAAATCAGTGTCAAAATGGTGTAGTTAATAAGCCTAGATACTAAAAACTGCATGTATTGAAGAATTTTGCATTAAAAATAATTTAAAAGTTCATCTGCATACGTTATTGAATCATCCAGTCATCTATCAAGCATCCTGCATTCAAAATCCAAAAAGCAATTGACGCCAAAGTCTACATGGTCCTTCATCGAGCCAAATATACAAGAATCAAGCCCTAAAAGGAATCCAGAACGTTTTAACCAGCTGAACCGAAGAGTCAAGACATTTATCTACAAATTGCAATCAGAAAAGGAAGCCATTATACATTTACCTACGTGAAACAAAAGCCGTTAAGTACAAAGGATTGGTCGATATTAAAGTGGAATTTAAGGTTTAAGGCCGAAACGAGTGATTAAGAGTGAGTTCTTTCCAAACTGTTACCATTATAGCGTTAACTAGGTACGTAAAACATTTAATTATATGCATTACAAATATTTCGTTGCAATTAAAGTTAAAACTTAACGGTAAATAGTTCATAGTAAACATTTATTTCATTACTGCATACCATTATATGCATTTTTCATTGCAAATCAAACATTTAGATCATAATTCATAGAATAGCAAGTGCAAGTAATTCGTAAAATAGAAATCATTAGTTGTTTGTGCATAGCGTAGGTAAGTACTTTGTCTCCAGGCGCGCTGTTGCTAACCGGCCGGTGGCCGCGGCCGAGAGGTGGTTCTCCTTATGCGAATTTCATACAATTTTATTGGTCAATTTTCTCTTAATACGTAGATTTACAGCACTTACAACCTTGATGTTTAGGTAGTGCATAATCGTCTGTCGTCGCCAAGTTAAAAATAATGACCAATTATTCAATATTTTTAATTAAAAACCATTTGAAAAATGCGAAGATTTTAGTTAAGCGCTTGTTTGTGTGAGTGATCTTTACACTATCCATGTAAAACAAGATGGCGAGATTCAGTTTAATAATAACCAACATAGATGTCACTTTAACACAGGTGACCTAACTAAGTAGTGTCTAATTTACTCAATAGATGGTAATAACGTAAGGGTATATAATTCACAAAATATGTTGTAATAGTTTAGCTTACAAACCATTTCCGTTAAAATTTGATCCCTACATTAGTACATGTAACTACCTAATCGGAGGTCAGGCCAGATTTGCTTTCTAAGGGTTTCTAGGAATTTTCGTTAATCAATTATCAGTTCAAAACTGGGATTGGTAGTAAGGTGATAATTTTTCAATGATTTTAAATAAAAATTATATATTCATAAATTATAAATGAATTTTCATTGATTTTACAAATTTATAAGATCATAACATTTATAATAAATTATTATTAAGTCCGCGAGAGTGTGAAGGGTACTTATTCCATAGATAAGCTGTGCGTTTTTCTGCATACGTTTTTTTAAACTACCTACCTACCGCTCTATTTGTAACTAACTATGTACTTAATGGAATCTAAGGTAACTAATTTAACCATCTTCCAAGGATTGTAGCGTCATGAAAATTGGCAGCTGTATGTAGTTCTGATGACAATACAATAATATGGTACTGTCGAACTGATCTGATGATGGAGACAGGAGGTGGCCATAGGAACTCTGTGATGAAACAACGCAACCTAATTGTGTTAGGGGTTTTTAGAATTTATAATGAGTATTAGTTGTCTGTCGTAAGAAAAGTATAGTCAGCGATAAAAGCTTGTACCAAAAATGAAATTTTTGCCATAAACTTATTTTACATTTTCGGTAAGTACCTAATACATGTCAAGTCATTACGGTAATTAGTTTCTACGTAAGCATTTTTTGTCTTCGGTACCTACCTGCTCTGCTATTATTATTATTATTTTAAAAAGTTTAAGAGAACATGTCGACATTCGTACTTTTTTGGAAAGCTGAGGAACTCATTTCTGTATTTTGTACGCAAAGTGTCATACTTTTTTTTAAAGTAATGCCTTAAAATGTTACAAAGTTTGGGGAAAATTACAAAAACATTGTGACTTCAAATCCTTTTTTTTTTTAAATTTTGGAAAGTTTTGGCAATCTTTTTTTATTTCACGTAATCAGTAGTTTATTGGCTATTAGGTGAATGTTTTTTTACGTCCAAATTTGAGTAGTTTTTTCACAATTACCACTTTTTAGTCGAAAGGCGGGTTTTGTAAACAAAAAACTAAAAACTCATATAACTTGAAAACCAATGAGTTTTGACCCCTGGTTGACTGGACTTAAATCATTGCAAATGACCCATAGAATAACCCCTTTCAAGGAATACGGCGAAGACTAAGACTCCGCTGTCCGTTTGATCGTCCGTCCGTCTTCCGTTGTCGTCCGACAGTTGAAATTTTCATACAAATTATGTATTTAATATTATAGGACATTTATAGGACATTTTTACACAAATTGACTAAGCCCCACGGTAAGCTCAAGAAGGCTTGTGTTGTGGGTACCTACTCAGACAACGATATATATAATATATAAATACTTAAATACGTAGAAAACAACCATGACTCAGGAACAAATATCTGTATCATCATACAAATAAATGCCCTTACCAGGATTCGAACCCGGGACCATCGGCTTCATAGGCAGGGTCACTACCCACTAGGCCAGACCACACCACCATTCCGGGTATTTCTGTTGCCGTTATAACAACAAATACTAAAAACAGAATATAATAAATACTTAAGTGGGTCCCATACAACAAACGTGATTCTTTTTCCGTTTTTTGCTTAAGGCCGGCGCCCCACTTCTGCGCACGCTACATCCACGGCCCACGTTTTAATACAAACCGTGGGCAAGCCCACGAAATTTTGTATATGGTCTAAGATCCCACATATATGGTCGACCTTCACCAATACGTCTGATGGATGAAACTTATATTTTATGAAAGAAAATATGTTCCAGAACATAAATAAATAGGGTTGCCTAAAGAAATATGGTCATGGCTATTTTTAATAAATTTTTGAAAAAACATTTTTTCGTCAAATTTCACCGATTTGTCTGACGATCGAGATAAGTTTCAATGGAAAGTATACAACTTGTACAACATAAATCAACTAGGTTGCCTATCTTTTTCCGATCACTATTATGTGGTTGCCGTGTTTAAAGAGGTGATTTTATATCGATAATTGCACTCATCTGTCTGAAGCTTGAATTATACATCAAAATGATGGTAATTTTATTGCAAATAGAATGGTATAGGGTTGCCTGCAAAAATCCGGTCAAAAATAAGGGTTGCCAGGCTTTTAAATAAAATAAGAAGGAAGGACTTTTAGCGATAACTCATAAACGGCTTAACTAAGCAAGTTTGTTTTAATTTTATTTGAATGAGTTCTTTAGGCACTATTTTCATGATTTTTTTCATATTTTTTAGACCAATGGTTCAAAAGTTAGAAGGAAAAGCCATTTTTTTTCTTTCTAAACGATTGTTTCCGAAATGATTCACTTTATCAAAAAATGTTGTTTATATACCCCTATTTATTTTGAATGGTCTATCCAACGACACCCCACACTATAAGTTTGAAACGATATAAAAATTGTCACACACATTTTGTTTCTTTCAAAGCGATTATTTCCGAAAATATTCACTTAATCAAAAAATGTTCTTCCAAAACCCCTATTAATTTTGGAAGACCTATCCAACGACACCCCACACCATAGGGTTGAAACGAAAAAAAAAATCCTCACATACATTTTGTTTCTTTCGAAGCGATTATTTCCAAAAATATTCACTTTAGCAAAAAAAAATTTTTGAAGAACCTTATTCATTTTAAAATTCATATCAAATGACATATCACAACATAGGTATCAACCGAAGAAAAATAAAAAAATGTATGTATCCATTTTTTTCGCTTCAATCCCATAGTGTGACATGTCGTTGGATAAATATGCAAACAATATAATATATATAAACAAAAAATATGAAAAAAATCATGAAAATAGTGCCTAAAAAACTCATTCAAATAAAATTAAAACAAACTTGATCAGTTAAGCCGTTTATGAGTTATCGATAAAGTCTTCCCTTCTTATTTTATTTAAAATCCTGGCAACCCTTATTTGTGACCGGATTTTCGCAGGCAACCCTATACCATTGTATTTGCAATAAAATTGCCATCATTTTGATGTATAATTCAAGCGTCAGATAGATGAGTGCAATTATCGATATAAAATCACCTCTTTAAACACGGCAACCACATAATAGTGACCGGAAAAAGATAGGCAACCTAGTTTATTTATGTTGTACAAGTTGTATACTTTCCATTGAAACTTATTTCGTTCGTCAGACAAATCGGTGAAATTTAACGAAAAAAAATTTTTTTTCAAAAGTTTATTAAAAATAGCCTTGACCATATTTCTTTAGGCAACCCTATTTACGGGTCATCCATTAATTACGTCACACGAATTTCTAGGTTTTTTTACCCCTCCCCCCCTCCTTGTCACACTTGGTCACATTTGGCAAACCCCTCCCCCCTGGTGTGACGTCACATCAACGAAATCGGCAAATATTTATTTAATATTTTATCAAAATATTTTTGACAAAAGAAATATTAGTAATTTTATAACCCAAAACTGATTAAGAAATAAAATTAAACGAATAAAAACGATTATCGTTTCTAAGACTTGTTATTTAAATGTATATTGGCGTATAAAATAATTTAAATAAATTTTCGGTTACTGATGAAGTTAAAGTGACGTCACAAAGTTTGTGACTCCTCCCCCTTGTCACAACATGTCACATTTTCTTGACCCACTCCCTCTTCCTAAACGTGTGATGTAATTAATGGATGACCCCTTATTTATGTTCTGGAACATATTTTCTTTCATATTTTCATAGTTTCATCCGTCAGACAGGTTGGTGAAGGTCGACCATATATGTGGGATCTCCTACTAATAGGAACGTGGGTCGTGTACATAGCGTGCGCAGCAGTGGGGCGGCGGCCTAATGGTACGGAACCCTTCGTGCGCAAGTATAAATATGTATAGGAATATATAATATAATCGATAAACGTTTATGGTTTGTCACGATGTGTGACATTCGTATTTAATTCTTTATATTTTTTTGCACCTGGTCCTGTCCTGCAAACTGCATCATGCATATCTACTTCAGATTCTTTTTGACTAGGCTAGGCCGATCATCATTGTTTATTGTGTATTGCATGTCCATGTTGCTACATAAAGGTGTTACAATACAATTTCGAGTACAGTGACATGGACCCTGTAAGGGCACAGCAATTCTTATTCTAAAATAACAAATTAATTCTAGGCATGTCAAACAAATTAAAATAGGTAATAACAAACATTAAAATATATAATAATATGTAAAAATTTTTTATGTATCAACCGGCAGAAAAAAGTTATTCAACAGTATGTGTACGAGATAGTGTTAGGGTCAGTTGCACCAAACTGTTCGTACCGTTAAAGAGTTCGCTAATTTTTGATGTATGGAAAGTTTCATAGTAAGGCGCCGGGGCGCGCCGGCTGACGTTGATCAGTCTGTCAAATGTGGTTGGTGCAACTGGCCCTTAGTGTTGTGTGTTGTTATTGGAAGAAATAGTATTCAAAACTATTACTGCTCGTGTATACAAGGCCATCGCACTACCGTCGGAAGGGTTTAGGCGGAGTATGTCACTTTCTTACGAGGTCACTTTCGAGCTAGGTCACTTTCTGAGGACGTCACTGTCTGAGGACGTCACATTCTGGGTTTGTCACTTTCTGTGGTCGTCACATTCTGAGTACGTCACTTTCTGAGAACGCCACTTTCTGAAGACGTCACATTCGGAGTTCGTCACTTTCTGAGTACGTCACTTTTTTAGCATGCACGTGCACCGTGCGCCTGCACGAACAATGGATACCAGAAATTATATTAGCGGTACGGTATAAGGCCACTTTTATGTATGACATACAGAATGTTTTTTCAGTGACCATTGAAGGGAAATACGAATCTATAGACGATAACAGGAAACTGTCGTTGCCGTTTGGATTCAGACGCCCGTTATCCTCTATAGATTCATATTTTCCTTCAATGGCGACTGAAAAAACAACCTGTATATGTCATACATAAAAGCGGCCGTATGCCGTACAGCTGATTGCTGGTATCCATTGTTCGTGTAAGTATACGCTTAAATCTTAGTATAAAAAAGTGACGTACTCAGAAAGTAACGCCCACGAAAAGTGGCGTTCTCAGAAAGTGACGTGCTCAGAATGTGACGACCTCAGAAAGTGACGAACTCAGAATGTGACGTCCTCAGAAAGTGACGTCCTTAGAACGTGACCTAACTCGAAAGTGCCCTCTTAAGAAAGTGACATACTCCGCCTAAACCGTCGGAAGCTGTGCACATGCTGCAAGCGTAGTCTATTTTTTATCATGGGCCAGGCATCAAGAAGTGATTGACGCGCCTGCTGCTGCCTTTTTAGACGAATTAACAATTGATTTTGATCAAGCAGAATAAAAATATTGTTTTTTTAGAACTGGATTTTATTTTTGTTCCTATTGATATTAAACAATATAACAACAGCAACGTAATCTAACAGCAGCTATTCAAAGTATATTTGAAATAATTCCAATAGTTCTGACTTAATTCATTGCAAAAATGCTATAATGATGAGAAATGATTTTTATTTTTTTCTCAATTCTCCCATGTCTTGCAAGAATGCGACTCATACCAGTGGGTAGCAGATACATTTACCTACATACCTAGCCCTATTTCGTTTGTGTACGCTGTGGGTCATATGTCCGAACAAAACGCCCAATGACCTTTGACATATCTACCTTACAAATATCTTTAAATTATCCGTATTGTAACTTGTTGAAGTCTAGTAGAAATCTAATTCATTTTCCGAATCGAGCCGTAAGCCTAAATTTAGCTTTCAAGATTTGACCTAGATACACTAACTAACATACATAGTAACAGGGCAAATTTAATTAATTGTTTTTTTTTTATATAAGTTTTAGTGTTTTGTTATAAAGTTGTATAAATGTTATTAAATAAATAAATAAGCTTATTAATTGTAAATAATATAAAAACTTAAGTATAGTAATTTCATTTTAAGTAACTTTAAAACTATTCCAGTCTCAACTAGATTTTCTTAAAATTTATTATCCTCATTCCTTATTAGTTAATATTATCTATTTTGATCCTTTTTAGCTGATCATCAAACACAAACATCCGCTACCGATATCCTGCCTACGGGAGTGAACTCCTAAATATCACCTGGCCACAACAGAACCAGTGAAAATGAAAAAAATAAGTACCTATTTGTAAATATACTCAAATTTGGTAAAATCATATGTTGTTTTTTTTTTTAATTTAATAGTACAATAAGAAAATACTTTTATTTTCTTTAGTTTACTGTGTTGTAATAGTTATGATTACTTAAACATTACCCAGGGCCTAAAATGAATAAAGTATGGAATAATGTTTCGCCCTGAAAAACTCTGAAATATACTTTGTAGCATGTGGTATGTATAATGAATGATTTATTTATTTGAAACAATATACCCTGTATTGTATTAATCCTTGGCAGTGCTTTTAACAATTTGTTCGAAAATGTGCGGCAATAATGACGTTTATTAAAAGTCAGAATCTTATTAGTGTCATAAATAAGAAAGATAATCAGAAAGGTCGAAGAAGGTTACCTCAGGAGCTACTAACACATACAGGCTGCTCCAAAGTAAAAAATCGTAATTAGTTAATTTCTTCGTAACCACTACCACTACACCGGTTGTTATGATACTGTGTCTACTGGCTCTAAATACCCTAATGCATGTGTACGTTTCCGTTTTGTCCCATGGCCATACATACAATATTGTCCATGGTATCAGTCAGTATGTGCCCTACATATACATATCCAAACCCAAACAGGCGACGCATGACATAATTATTTAAAAACAAGTATTTCGGTCTTAGCGGCCATTCACGCCATTTTTGAGGCAAATCTCAAGAGCTCGCGGAGTGCACTGAATACGCTTAGCCCGCACTTGATCAATCAACATTACGAAGTTTTTAATTTTTTCAAGATAAGTAAATATTAAAAAAAACTATGAAATTTAAGTGTAAAAAAATACCTAGTCAGCATACTATTATACAATAAATAAGTAGGTAGGTACTTATTTGGCGAAGCTAATGACAATTGTCACAAGAAACATGACAATTGTTACGAAGTTTCGACACAGAACTCATTTCCTGTTAAGAATTACCCAAAATTCTTTTAAATCTTGTGACAATTATACTAGTGGCTCTGTGAGCTGTAGACCTCGCGAGCAGAGTTTAAAACTGAATAAATGTATGGTTCCGTTGTTTTGAAGAATTTAGAGAATCTAATTTGACCATAAACACTTAACTATCAATTGCTTACAAAATTCGGGAATTGGTTTAGATATGCGACCTGTAGAGTAGAACATATGGACATACGAAACAATTTTTGGCTAACAGGCCAATTCAAACTTACACTGATGTCAGAAAGACATCTAACTGATGTCATTTAGTTATCGTGCATTTCACTCGTTCTTGTCCGTACATGTATTGGCGCAAGCGAGACGCACGATGACTACTAAATAACATGATAAAAATATCATCCCGATGTCAGTGTACGGTCGATGCCCCTTAAGTATACACGTCGCCATAGCCATAGAGTTAGACCAAGAAAAGTCTGCAGAGATTTTGACAGCACACGCAGTGCCAATGTTATTTGTGCCAGTGTCAAAATCTCTGCAGACTTTTCTTGGTCTAACTCTACCTATGTTAGGAAACCAACATTACCTTTGAATTAACCTGTAAACTGCAACTAAGAAGCTTCGTGCGCGAGCGTGGCCCATAATTTCCGAAATCATTTTTTCTTCGAGGCAATTACTCCGTTCTCATATTTTGCGTTGCCCATAATTTCCCGAAATCATTCATTCTCGGTAGCAATTACTCCGTTCCCATATTTTCCCAATGGTTTTCTTCCGCAATCGCCTATTTTTAATATTTTTAAATTAATCTTTTCCTTATAGTTTTCGTTCTTTTAAATATCTAGGATAATATTTTCTTGTTACTGTATGTTAATAGTGTAGTAATTATATTTTCACCTCAGCAGCTCGAACAAGGGTACTTTGCTTCTTAAAAACAGTGAGCAAAATGCGATTTTGCTCACTGAGTCATTTTGTCTCACTCAGTGAGCAAAATCGCATTTTGCTCACTGATTTGTCTCATTCAGTGAGCAAAATGCGATTTTGCTCACTGAGTGAGACAAAATGACATTCAAGTGACCTTTATAGTCAAATGTCATTTCAACATGCGGGGTCTAATACAAGTTCGATACTTGGGTTCTATTATCTCTGTCCCTCTAGGTATGTTCTCACTGGCTTAGGGTGAAAAATTTTGTGTACTACACGAGATCAAAGTTATATACATCTCGTGCGCTTTTGAATTCCTTACTACGCTCAAGATTCTAAATTAGATTCACTCGCTACGCTCGTGAATCTATTATAGAATCTTTCGCTTGCACGGGACTCAAAATAAGCACTCGAAGAAATATCAAACTTTGATCTCTTGTTGTACAAATAACTATTGTTACTTGTAGGTATTTCACATACAACAAATATCAAAAACACTAAAATTAAAAAACAAAATAATCTAAAAAACTACAAGTAAAAAACCAAATGCTGTCAGCCAATAACTCTAACCATACCTATCTCTGGGAGCAGTTTCGTTTTTAGGGTTATCAAAAAAAAATAACCCTAACCTACCTATCTCTGGGAGCAGTTTCGTTTATAGGGTCATCAAAAAAAATAACCCTAACCTACCTATTTGAAAAAAAACTGGTTATTTTTACCACTAGCATTAAAAAAAAGAGAAAATATGGAGATAGAGAATATTTAGTTAGTGAAAAAAAAACCTACTGGTTATTTTAACTACTACTGGGATTAAAAAGAAAAGGGAATAAATTGAGAAAAGGAAAATTTAGTTTATGAAAAAATGTACACGAAAAATTAAATAAAGCGAAGAAATTCCACTGGGAAAAAATGAGAACGGAGTAATTGCCTCGAAGAAAAAATGATTTGCGGAAATTATGGGCCATTTTAGCGAGGCGATCCAAATTAAAAGGCTCAAAGTCTAACTAACATTATTGTCTAACTAACATTATTGTTAGTTAGACTTTGAGCCCGGGAAAGCGCAACGTACGAGCAACCTACAGCTAGTTCTAGCCCTAGGCAATGTTAACCCCTGCGATTTATGGATGGTGACCGCCCATGCTATAAACGTAAGTGGAAATTGACTCCTGGAACAGCCATGCCCTTGAACTAAAACCGCAAAAAAATGTTCAAACAAAAACTCAAACGAATACGCTTACCTCGCGCTTCGCGCTCGCTTGATCAATCAGCAATACGATGTTTAAGTGCAAAAAATAAATAAAAAAAATTGCATTTATTGGGGATCGAACCGGGTACCTATTCCCATATCCTTTGCTTGTAAGCGTCTTTCCAACTGCGCTATGATAGCATTTAGATGAGCTGACGAAATTTGGTTACTTATTCTCGAGTAAGAATTTAAATATCTAATCTAGAGAGAATAAAGTGTATAGGGGACGTGCATGAACTATAGGGGGCAGCACAGGAGCCGTCAGATCTTTGGCGCTAAGCGTAGATGTGTAGTTTATGATTCCGATGTAGCCCATGAGATGGCAGAACCTACTATGTACAAGGAAACGTACTTACGAGAACGGTAGATGGTAGCACTTGCTTTGGCAATGTACATGTGCACATATGTTTCCGATTCAGGCCACAAGATGGCAGGCCCTCCAACGCGCAAGGTCCCTATAGTGGGCGTGCGTGAACTATAGGGGGTAGCATAGGAGCCGTCAGATTTTTGGCGTGAGGCGTAAATGTGACGTTTATGCTTCCGATGTAGCCCACAAGATGACAGAACCTACTATGCATAAGGAAACGTACCTACAAGAACGGTAGATGGTAGAACTTGTTTTGGCAATGTACATGTTTCCGATTCAGGCCACAAGATGGCAGACCCTCCAACGCGCACGGTCCCTATATGTAGTAGAGGGTTATTGTCATACTAAATTTTGTAGTCACAGTAAATTTACTGCCATCTTTCGATACAGGATTAAAATGAAAATGAAAAAAAATATCAATAAATGTATATATGTATGGATAAATGATTTTTTTTATTTTTAGAACGCCATATGATTTTGACCCATGTTCTTTTACTGATATGAGTAAAAATTGATAAATATAAAATGGTGTCGCCATCTAGACGAGCATAGGCCAAAGGTATGGCGCCGTATATTCAAGAATAAAATTTTCTTTAAAGCGCAAAAAGCCATCATCTGTTGCAAAAAATAAACGAATGCGCTTAGCCCGCGCTTGATAAATAAAAAATAGGATTGTTTCAATTTTTCAAAATAAAAAAATAAAATAAAAAACAACAATTGATACGAAATTTAAGTATAAAAAAATACAAAAAGTTATGTAGCAGCATACAATTACTGGGGATGGAACCAGGGACCTCCCTATGCAAACAAAAAAGCGAACGTTTGCAAAATGCGCCATGATAGTTCTTACTAAAGCTGACGAAATTTAGCTACTCATTCTCAAGTAAAAACTAAATATCTAAATACCGCCGAAACCAGTGATACAAATTTTCTGAATTTTTGGCCATTTAATCTATAAACATATATCAAAAAGAAAAAACTCTTATGATATCGATACGACTATTTGTTTAGGCGACAGGTATCACAACTCCGCCATTTTTAAAAATTTCCAAAAACCGGATTGACAAAAAAATAATATTTAGTCATAGAATCTGGTCACAAAATTTCATGAGAATCGGTTAAGAATTGCGACCTGTAGAGGAGAACATCCGGAAATACAAAACTAAATATCTAAATACCGCCTAAACCAGCGATAATTTTTTTCTGCATTTTTTGCTATTAACTCTGTAAACATTTCTCAAAAAGAAAAAAACTCTTATGATATCGATACGACTATTTGTTTAGGCGCCAGGTATCACGACTCCGCCATTTTTAAAAATTTCCAAAAACCGGATTGACAAAAAAAATTTATTTAGTCATAAAATTCGGTCACAAAATTTCACGAGAATCGGTTAAGAATTGCGACCTGTAGAGGAGAACATCCGGACATACGAAAGCAAAATGCCCGAGTCAAAACGTAGACCTTCGCTTCGCTTCGGTCAATAAAATATATATGAATCAAAAAATATATAACCATTATACCATTGCGGTCGAGCGGAGTATCACATTATTATATTATAGTAGACAGTATTCACAGATTCTGCCCCTTTCCAACTTTCTTCCTCTGCTACACGTAAGGTTGGGCAGGGCCGGAACATGGGGCAGAATCTGTTAATACTGTCTACTATTATTATATAATATCGTAATGTGGTACCCCGGTCGACTACAAGGTACTATCGTTATGGTGCGGCACAAACTCATGCGGTATTATGAAGTAGCTACTAAATAGCACGTAAGAATTATAAATTTGTGCATTGACCAATTATTGAAACTTACTTAATATTAGGTCAGGCAACGAAAAGGTATACATACAGGGTGGATTTTCTTCTTGGGTCAGTGAGAGCAGCTACCATATCCCGTGCTGCTACGCGAAAACGCGGTCTTATTAGAAGACCTTCCCTATCACCCCTATCATCCCTATTCATCCCGGTTGACGGTATCTTCTCTTTTCCGCCTTTTATGTCTATAACTTTTGATTTTTTTTGTGTTCTAATAAACGCTTCGAATACATTTTTCTATACATCATCCGAATCCAGGTATCACACGTATTTTTAGTAGTATCTCTATTTTTCACCATTTTGAACTTGTCGACTAGACTACACTCTGCATGTATAAGTACTTCTAATATCTATTAGTGATATTAAGCTTTTTGTATCACTTTAGTAATTAACTTGAAATACTTATTCTTTGAAGAAGGAAAGTCGGATCAATCGTTAATTAATAAGCAGGCAGAGTAAAACAAATATCGGGCGAGTACTAGGGAATTGAGTTTCTCTCACCGCTGTCCAACGTAGTGTGAACTGAGTGCCTAGCCAAGATATCAATCGTTTGCGCCATAGCGAACGAAACTCTGACGTCTCTCTGTCGCAAATGATTGGCATCTTGGCTGAACCCTCTAGAGATCTAAGAACTGTGAATAATCGGAAAATACGACCATACTGGTTAGCCCAAGCGGTCATCCCATTCGACGCGCTCGGTAAGCGGATGGAATAGTAGCTTTAAAGCTTGCATTAGGTTAGGTAGGTACTTTCCCCTAAACTAAAACATGAATATTTCAGTTCTGCATTGAAATTTAACTTTGTGTCCATGCACATTTTTGGGCTCATTCTACACCGTCAGCATTCCGTACTACCACTTAAAAAAATGTCCCGAGATGTCCGTTCCATTACGTCACGTTTTAGTACTTCACTTGTACGTGTTTGACGCACGGACGTAGAGAGTAAACTGGATAGTATACACTGGCCAAAAAGTGTGTCCACATGAGAGGTCAAACCTGAGCCCTCCATCTCTTTCTAATTAGGGTGACCATAAGTCATATGAATGTGGGATATTAGCATAAGATGGAATGTATAGTTTGGCCAGGATCTTTTCTCATTCGTGCATAATCAGAGAGAATCATACTGTATTTACCCTATGCTAGTATAGTTGCCCCAGAAAAGAGATGGATATAGTTTTTTTCTCTTCTGTAAAACGCTTCACACAACCTTACTTAATTTAGTCGTTATAAAGCTTTTAGTCGTTATAAAAGCTGTTACAGATGGGATGGGCGTATTGGATCGCGATCAATGCGATCGTGGTTTATTGTGAGGAAGGTGGTCCGCCGTACGTCCATCGTACGTATTGGGTGAAAACCAGCGTAGTGTCTTACAGACACTGCTTATGCTGAGCGGCATCCTATTTGGTGTATGTTTACTGTATTGTTAACTTTATGGTGTACTTACCGTAATGTAGGTATGTTTTTGTACGCCAAATAAATATTTTCTATTTCTATCAAAGACAGCTATAAGAGAGAGCGAGACAAATATCCAGGGTCGGGTAAAACGTTGTAGTTGTACTTGGTAATTCGCAAATCGTATCGATTAAAAACGCTGCCTTCGGTCGTGTTTTAATTTATCACCACTCGTTGCGAATTTAATTCCTACTTTCAACACTTGCAATGCAAATAAATTTATATTATTACTATACCCACTGGTTATCGATACTAGTCATTTTGTGAAGCCCTAGCGTAGCGTAACAATTTATGTTTTTACACGAAATTATCTTGATTATTGACTAAAATGATAAAATATTAGCACACGACGAAATAAAAACTTACATTTAACTGTGTAAACCGGCATTCTACACTATTTATGCTCTTCATAATTCATAATTTAACAAAATACCTATCACTATCAATATCATACTCATGGTGTGTTCATATACGTGATGACTTCCCTTTTGCATACTTTAGCTATTCTTTAAGCGTTAGCGTCATCGTAGATCTGTAATTGAAACAACATTTTCAAATTTGCCGCTTTTGTATACTGACGGAAATGTCGGCCCAACCTATATAGAATCGATTACATATATATAAATAGTTAGAATTAACGTTCCAGTAATTAAATACTATGTATAAAAATATGAGTCTGTAATGTCGAATCTGTAATGTAAGGACTTCGGATTTAATTTTTGGCAATTATGTAGCTCTCATTACGTGAACCGAATAATTAAACATGCCAAAATAAGTATATCTTTATTTATTTATTAGTATACTATTTAGGTAAAGTTATTTTTACATTAAGTAGGAAATAACAATTTTGTAAGACCGATCCAAATCGTACCGACATCATGGTGACCCTAATCGTCATCAAGTTGGGGATACCAATTAATATTCAAAGTTACTACAATTTCTACCATATTCAATTTACTGTTTTTTTTGTTGCGCACATGCTTGGCTTAATCAGTTAATAATATTAACATCATAATAATTAACAAATTACTTAAAAGATATCAGAACTGTAATTAGAATATAGCACTAAAATAGTATAAGAAGGTAATGAATTTCAGTAGTATATTGATATAATTTCTATCACAATGGTATCTTTTTAACATTGGCAACATGTGCGAGTGAGACACAGGGCTCAGGTTTTTCTATCTCATGTGGACCGTTTTCTCTAGTCTGGTACGAACAACATTCTGTCTCGGTGATAAGGTTCAAATTAGTATGGCAAAAAAACTGACAACTCGCTCCAGTTTAAACAATATAACTTCATGGTTTGACGTACCTACTTAGTGGAATGTACAATTTCCATACAAATGTGGCTTTCCATTCAGACAATGCAATGGTCCTTATGTTTCATGTGCAATAAGAACCTTTTTATAAGAATTTCAGTTGGAAAGGACCTTATTGCACTTGAAGTATAAGGACCCATTTGTAATGGAAAGCCACAAATATTTAGAGGATTTTTTTACTATCAGGATTGAATATGCCAGTGATTTTGAGCTGGAAGAACTAGATAAACAAATTATTATAATATATAGGGTCTGTGAGACTCAGGTCTATTTTTTTTTTGGAAAAAGCTCTTTTGGACCATTTGGAAACACTCATCATTCATTGCGGTGTGAAAACAAACATTGTAGAAAGTATGTAATCGTGACCTTTGAAATTTACAATTTGGAATGTAGGTAGCTTAAAATCGGACCAAGCTAACGCCTCGGCCAGGAGCCACGAAACGTACGCTACGTGCATATAATGTGGGTATTGCTTATGTAGGTAGTATAACAAATGTATGGCAGTCGAAGGCAGCGTCGAGCAAAAAAGAATAATAAAGGTCTGCATACGGTCACGAATTTATTGTATGGACCTCTATATACCTCACCGATAATTGCATGTGATTTCCGTTCCATTCCGGTATTTGTAGCAAGGTCTGTCGAGGCCTTACAGAATATACCGTCCGTGACCATAGACAATCCGCCCATTCTGGTGCTAAATTCAGTTCGTCTGGATGCGCCTTTACCTTAAATTAATCTTGCAAAAAAATTCATCTCTTACACCGCGCCATCTAGTTTACACTTTTGTCCCTAGTTAGCTAATGAGAGTAATCAGAAAAGCCATCTTCTGTACTAGCGACCTCTAGTCTGTTTTGGCTTAATGGTCACAAGACTGACACTGGGGGATATGGTAGTGTGCGTGAATGCATGAAATTGCAATATTTTGCAGTTTTGTCAGATTTTGATGAAATGAGACACTGTTGAGTGGAATATATTTCGATTTAGACGTAATATTTTTTATTGTTTGCGCCAATATTAACACATCTTAGAAAATTGTTTGGGTTTTGAAAGAAATAGTGATAATCCGCAATTTGTGCACAATCACGCCATCTTTTGGTGGCTAGTCGGCAGGACAGCCCTACACATCCACCTTAATGCGCGTTGCATTTTTACGTAAACAAGTTATGCAATCAATTTTAACTAATAGGATTTAAATGTGAAATGCAATTGCATTGCATTTGTTTACATGTTTAAGACTTATACAAAGTATTTTAACTAATCAAATCATATACATTTTAAAACATTAGTTAAATCGATTAATTTATACAAGGCAATTAATATACAATTTAATTACAATTCATATACAATTTTAAAATCATTTAGGTAAGTTTTTATACAAGTAACATTTGAATACCCATTCCCATAGCCCAACACAATGTCGGACTTAAAGGATTTAATACGTAAGCGTGGCGCGATTAAGGGAAGGTTAACCAATTTCATTAACTATGTAGAAAAATTAGATTCTTTATCGCCATTACAAGTCATTGAACTTCAAGCGCGTTTAAGCAAAATGGACGCACTTTATACACAATTTGAGGAAATTCAATCTGAAATTGACATTTTAGTTGATGAAAATGAGTTGGCCGTACACTCCGCCGCCCGCACAGAGTTTGAGGATTTGTTTTATGCGAACATTGCCCTTGCGCAGGAGATCTTAAACGCCAATAAACCTGTTAAAAATGATGATAATTCTTCCAGTGCCTCGTACGTTTCAGGTGAGGAGCATGCACACACGAATCATAAGGTGGTACACACAAGCACTCGAGGTATTAAATTACCGACAATCCAGATTCCGAAATTCAGCGGTCAGTACGAGGAGTGGTTGGAGTTTCACGATTTATTCGTATCTTTGATACATGAACACAAGGCGATCTCGGATATTCAGAAGTTTCATTACTTAAGGGCATCCCTGGAGGGGGCCGCTGCGCAGGTAATCAAATCTTTAGAGTTTTCAGCTCGCAATTATAAAATCGCTTGGGATTTGTTGTGCGACAGGTTTGACAATAAACGTATACTTATTCAGAATCATATCCAAGCGCTTTTCGCTTTAGAACAAAATAAAAAAGAATCATATCAATCAATTCGTAAAATAATAGACACTTTTACTAAAAACTTAAGAGCCTTAGAGACTCTCGGAGAACCCACCACTTCATGGGACACTCTCATCATTTATATTATGAGTACAAAACTGGATGCTAGGACATTGCGGGAATGGGAAGAGCATAAATCCGATTTAAAAGGTATTAAATTAGACGATTTCACTTCGTTCTTGAAAAACAGAGCCGATTTACTTGAAACATTACACATGAGTAATAATAACACAAATGTCAGCGCCAAAGCTGATCGATACAAATCTGCCGAGTACGTCAAGAGTCTCGCAGCAGTCACTAGTGCACCACAGCCAAAATATGCGTCATACAATTACAGCTGCCCCTTGTGCAAGCAAAATCATCGCATTTATAGGTGTGAACAGTTTCTAGGACAATCTGTCAACGAGAGAGCAGAATCGGTGAGGAGGCTCAAGTTATGCGAGAACTGCCTCCGCCCCGGTCATCAGGCTCGCGTTTGCAGATTGGGCCCATGCATGAAATGTTCACAAAAACATAATTCAGTGCTTCATCCAGATACAGCGTCAGGATCATCTGAGCCATCAGTTGTGGGTGCGACGTCACATGTATTCGTGCCATCAGGGCGAGGCGTACTCTCAACTGCCGTGATCCACATGTACGACAAGGACAACCACCGCCATGAAGTAAGAGCCTTTATTGATAATGGTAGCATGTCTTGCTTCATGACGGATTCCTTGTTACGTAAATTACAACTCAAATACACAGAATTTCAAACATCCGTTACTGGATTAAATAAACAGGTCTTGACACATGTCTCAAGAAAGTGCAATGCAACAATCGAATCGAGAACTAGCCAATTTAAAGCCAACATGACATTCTACGTTGTACCGGAGGTTGTAGCTCTAGAATCGAATGTACCTAAACTAAATATACCTAAACATGTAATAATGGCAGACCCAGAATACTTCAACCCGACGAACATAGACATTCTACTGGGTTCAGAAATATTCTGGGAGCTACTTGAACACGACCAAATTAGTTTGGGTACAGGTTATCCAATATTACACAAAACAAAGCTCGGTTACGTAGTTGGCGGGCCTACCATAGGGCTTAATCATAAACAAACAAATTCAGTTAAACCAATACAATGTAATCTGATCGTGGACAATACAGTACAGGAACAGCTAGCTAAATTCTGGTGTCTTGAGGAGGTTCCGGATAATTCTAAGCAGGTCTATTCTGTAGAAGAACGTTTATGTGAACAAAATTTCGTGGAAAACTTTACTCGAATGCCAGATGGGCGATTTTCCGTCGCAGTTCCTCTCAAAAAACCAGAATCATGCTTAGGTGATTCATTCAATCGAGCTAAACAGTGCTTTCTATCACTTGAGCGTAGGCTAGACAAGCAACCACTGTTAAAACAAATGTATACCGACTTCATGTCTGAATATATTGAACTAGGACACATGTCTGAGACCAGATCAGACACCCAAACCAACAAGAAGCCATATTTTCTGCCACATCATGGAGTTTTGCGCGAACAAAGCTCCACTACAAAGCTTCGTGCTGTATTCAATGGCAGTGCTGCCACGAGTTCAGGGGTTTCATACAATGACCTCCAAATGGTCGGGCCCACTATACAGAGTGATTTATTATCGATTCTTTTACGATTCAGGCATTATCCATACGTTTTGACCGGAGACGTTGAGAAAATGTACCGGCAAGTTTTAGTTCATGAAAATCAAAGACATTTACAGCAAATTATCTGGCGGGATGATCCTACTAAAGAATTAAAAATATATAAATTGAATACAGTCACATATGGGACAGCATCCGCGCCATTTTTAGCCCTCAGGTGTTTGAAACAACTTGCTTTGGAATGTCCAGATCCACAATTAGCCCAAATCATTAGTGACGACTTTTATGTCGACGACTTGGTCACAGGTGCTCAAACAAAAGAGAAATTAATAAAAATAAAAGAAGGCGTTAGCAAAGTTTTATCCGCAGGTTGTTTCAATCTCCGTAAAATCAGATCCAATATAGAACTCTCTCAGTCAGATTCATGTCAGACATTGAACCTCGGCGACCAAGGTTCGTCAAACACCTTGGGCCTAGG
This sequence comes from Cydia splendana, assembly GCF_910591565.1. Classification (NCBI taxonomy): domain Eukaryota; kingdom Metazoa; phylum Arthropoda; class Insecta; order Lepidoptera; family Tortricidae; genus Cydia; species Cydia splendana. The sequence goes on from NC_085983.1 coordinate 5,793,991, forward strand.
TTGGTCACCACCTGATGATAATTTATATTATTCAATAAAGCAAACTGTTGAGCAAAATCCAACCAAAGGGTCAATTCTGTCCGCCATAGGACAGATATATGATCCGCTTGGCTTATTAAGCGTATGCGTCATTCAAGCTAAAATCATGTTACAGAAACTTTGGTTATTAAAATGTAATTGGGACGATCCTTTACCCTCAAATATTGTAAATTTATGGCACAAGTTCCAATCTGAATTACGACATGTACTTGATTTAAAAATTCCGCGCTGTGTCATCAATGATGATCCAAATAGTGTGATTGAAATTCACACTTTTTGTGATTCGTCTCAGGACGCATACGGCTCATGCTTGTACGTTAGATCGGAATGTAACGGACAAGTGGAGATCAACTTGTTATGTGCAAAAAGTAAAGTCACACCTTTGAAACCTACGACGATTCCGCGTCTAGAATTGTGCGGTGCCCTTGTCGCTGCACGTCTGACTGAGAAAGTACTCAAATCCATTCGCATACCAATAAAAAGATGTATTCTTTGGACTGATTCATCTATCGTTTTAGGTTGGCTCCAAACTCAGCCTAACAAGTTAAAACAATTTGTTAAAAATCGTGTTGCTGAAGTTCAAGAACTCACTGCTAATCACGAATGGCGCCATGTGCCAACAGCTATTAATCCAGCAGACATGTTATCTCGCGGAGTAAACATGTCAGAATTACAAGATTTGTCCATGTGGTGGAATGGCCCAGATTTTCTAAAGGAAGATGAATGTAATTGGCCCACAAGTAACTTCGTAAAAAACAATATTGAAATGCCAGAAATGGTTACTGCTACAGCAGTCTCTTTAGACATAAATCACGGTTTAATCGATTTAAAAAGATTTTCTAAATTACTTAAATTGAAAAGAGCACTAGCATATGCAATGCGTTTTATTCATAATTGCAGAAACAAAAATATAAAAAAATCTGGACCACTCACCACGGATGAACTACAACATTCGTTCACTTTACTCTTGAAATGGTCTCAAAAGCAATCATTTCAAGAATATGATCAGTTAGTGAAAAGGCAATCATTGCCTAATAAAAATAAACTTCTTTCGTTATCTCCATTTATCGATGACTTAGAACTAATCAGAGTAGGCGGCAGATTAAACAATTCACAGTTTCCATTCGATAAAAAACATCCAGTATTGCTTTCATCTAAACATAGATTAACACAACTCATATTTGTCGAAGAGCACATTCGTTTAATGCATGCTGGACCCCAATTATTATTAGCCTCAATAAAAGAAGAGTTTTGGCCTATTGGTGGTCGCAATTTAGCCAGATCTGTCGCACACAAATGCCTGAGGTGTTTCAAGCTCCGGGCTCAAACAGTCAGCCCTATAATGGGTCATTTGCCTGAGCAGCGTCTCAATCCAGGTTATGTTTTTCAAACCACGGGTGTAGATTACGCGGGACCTCTTCTCGCCGCTGACCGTAAGGGACGTGGATGTAAACTAATCAAGGTCTATGTTGTAGTGTTTGTGTGTTTCACCACTAAGTGTCTGCACCTCGAGCTGGTCACAAGTTTAACAAAGGAGGCATACATTGCTGCCTTACACAGGTTTATTGCGCGTCGCGGAAAACCTGCAACTATCTTTTCAGACAATGGCACTCAGTTCGTTGGGGCCAAAAATGAGCTTAATGCTTTCTTAAAACAAAGCTCTTCCTCCATTTCCGAGTTTATGGCGAATGAATTTGTTGATTTTAAATTCATTCCAGCCTACGCACCTCATTTTGGGGGGCTATGGGAGGCTGGGGTTAAGTCGTTTAAATATCATTTAACCAGAGTTATAGGTGACTCCCACCTCACATTTGAGGAACTTTACACGATTTTAGTCAAAATTGAAGCTACGCTTAACTCACGACCTCTATCCCCAATATCTTCAGATCCATCAGATCTAAATCCATTAACGCCAGGTCACTTTTTGGTCGGACGTCCTCTTACCACTCTGCCAGTTCCTCCACTAGAGAACATAAATCCGACCAGATTACAGCGATGGGATCGCATTGAACAAATCCACCAGCACTTCTGGACAAGATGGCAGAAGGAATATGTCTCTGAGTTGCAGCAAAAGACAAAATGGAGGTCATGCAAAGGACACCTCGACACAGGAACGATGGTCATCGTCAAGGAAGACGCTGTGCCGCCTTTAAAATGGAGCCTTGGACGTATCGTGCGTGTCCATCCAGGCATCGACGGAGTAAACAGAGTCGCCGATATCCAAACACATCGAGGCATCATCAGAAGAGCCTTCAATCGAATCTGTCCTCTTCCTCTGGACGATGATCCTGTTGAAAGCAGGACTTTCAACGCCGGGGGGCATGTTAAGGAACCCTAATCTCACGGCCATCCGAGGGGACTGCACCGCGCGGGGAGGGCAGCCGCATCTAATTTGCATATGACTCTTCGCCGTTCGCTGTTGACGAGCGCACATATACTTACGCCCTTTTTTAGAACTCAAAATCAGTGTCAAAATGGTGTAGTTAATAAGCCTAGATACTAAAAACTGCATGTATTGAAGAATTTTGCATTAAAAATAATTTAAAAGTTCATCTGCATACGTTATTGAATCATCCAGTCATCTATCAAGCATCCTGCATTCAAAATCCAAAAAGCAATTGACGCCAAAGTCTACAATTCTCATCCAAGTTACCACTTAGAAAATTCCCGTTCAATTAATTTGCAACTGTTTCATTTAACATTTAATTTACCTACGCCACTATAGTCTGTATCTTTAGGTATTTAAAAAAGAGTAAACAAAATCTAGATGAAAACATTACATGATCAAATAATGTAGTTTAAAGTCAGTCCTTTCAGTGACGGAACTAGGCGGTTTTGTATTTGGTTGGTTAACCAATAAATGTTATAACTACCCGAAAATGTACAAATTATTTGTTCACTTTTATTTAAGTACAACAAAATACAGAGTATACTAATTGGCGTCTATTTCAAGGATCCTATAATAGAAACTTGTTTGGCAATAAAACGTACAGCAGCTTTTTTTTTCAATTTGGTTATGACATGTAGAAATTGAGGCACTTCTTAGGTATTTAGATTGTATTACCTACTGAAAAAGCACGTTATTTTTATTATAAACGAACCAGTCTTAAATTAAACATATATATAAAACACCACACCTCTCAAGAGACAAAGTGTCATGTCATGTATTTTCATTGCAACTGGAGTTAGCGGAAATGGTACCTAATCAATAGACGTCATCAGTCGGCCATTGGACTCAATTATTTACATACACGCGACTAGATACCTAGAAGTTAGACATTGCCTAGGAATCAATACCTACCATAAAACGATTCGAAGAATCCATGCTAATATGTATATTTATGTAAAAGTAACGCTGTGTGTCTATCTATGCCTGTTATCTTTTTACAGCTGAAGTACTTTTTAATTTTCTCTATTTCGCATGTTGAAAGCTTAAGCACTGGAGATCGGACTTAGCGGTCCGCAAGAAGGGAGCAGGATAGCTGAATGACGGAGCGTATTTTATAAATATACAAGTTAATTTTTTAATCTTAAAAGACTATAGGGTCAGCCGCCCTAGCCAAGATGACAATCGCTATCGCTACGACAACGAAACGCTTTGAGTCTCGGTGTCTCTCTATCACTCTTCCATATTAGTGCGACAGTGATAGTTGCGTTTCGATCGCAAAGGAGCGTAAGCGATTGGCATGTTGGCTACGCGACCTGGTAGGGTACATATAAAACAAGGGTAAAAATAAGACTAAATTTTGAACACTCAAAAACTTTGTGTGTGGCCCTTAGATCAAAAAGTTTAGAAACATAGAGTCAGACTAGTCAATTTTTCGCCAATCTGATTAAATTGCCCGATCGAATCAGGACGTGCGGACGCAAACGCCAATTTGGCTCGCCGAATTCAACCGCCGATAATGACCGATATTACCGATAATATGAGGTGCGGACGCAAGAATACCAATTTGTGAGTGTTGAGTAACAGGATTGTCGCCAATTACATTTCTGATTAAATCGACCGATTTGATCAATCTCGTCTGGATACCGTTTAAAAGTAAAAAGTCTAGTCGTTCAACATTAATAGTTTTCCGCAGTTCACCTCGTATTTTACTGTATTTAATCAATATTGAACTAGCATTGTTTCTCCGTCCTGGTACAGACTTGTACCGGTCGGTATTTCTTTCTTCGGTACGTGCCTACTTACCTAAATACTCGCTTGTAAAAAGTAACAGCCCGATTCGAACTTTAAGATACGTCAATTAATAGATCTAGAAACGATATGGATTACATGTGTCAGTGTCAAAATTGACGTTTTTTGTTTGAAGAAACGTAACATTTGACACTGACATATCTAATCCATATCGTTTCTAGATCTATTAATTGACGTATCTTAAAGTTCGAATCGGGCCGCAAGTCACTTATTGCGTTGTTAGGTAGGTACTTTTCCAATTTGTTTACGAATGGTGAAATCTCGTGATTTACTGTTTTATATATTTTAAATTTTTATTCCATGAAATCGGTCGGCTATTTTTCGGTAAGTACTTAAATCAATGACGTAAGTCGCTTATTGCGTAGTTACTTTACCGATTTGTTTACGAATTGTGAAATATCGTGATTTACTGTTTTAAATACTTGTGTAAGGTAAATTTTTGATGAAATCGGTCGGTATTTTTGTTCAAATCATGTCAATTATGATTTTTACCCGAATACGGATATTTTTGCAGTTTATGGATTTAAGCGCGCGGCAATCAGTATCTACCTTTTATTTCTGAAGTCTTCATTTTATTTATTGTCTAATAAGTATTGAAACAGATAAATAGAATAGAATAGAATAGATTTATTCGTAAGCACAGACAATCGGAACAGTACATAGTAAATCAATATTACACAGGTTCTGAGTACCGTGAGTTGGTTCAGCGATTGAAATTACATTCCTTCTTGAGAACACGCTAAGGTTCAGCGTGTGAATATACGAAGTCTAGACGACATAACATAACGATAACATACGATGTGCTTGAGTATTGTACAGACAGACATCTCGAGGTAGTTTATAGATAAACATCTTGTCTGTAATATAACACTTTAAACTCTCGCGTTTTGTACACATATTTAATTGCACAAACACACAGGCACGAATCACTGGATTGAGCTACATAAACCCAAAGTCCTCTCCAACGAGCGACAATTATCCGCGGATCGTGAGAGAGGCGATTGAAATTAAAAAACACCCTAAAAATTTCAACCGAGAGGACGGGTACAAATTATCGTCTACTTGGGGACCAGTGATTCAAATGTTGAAACCAGCGGATATATCTTCGGACCAGTGTCCGGATACTGTGAGTGTTGCGTGTCGTGCCGTGGACAATAAACATTAAACTTTAACGGGTAGCTGCAATTTCTTTGTCTACCCCAAACATTTTTATAGACTAATTTCGGGTAGTTTAGTGGTGTTTTATTTAATATCTCCGTTGACATTTGTTGGGACGTCAGTCTTTCCGTGACCACAGCTGGTGCAACTCAGCTGACACGTCGGAATTAAAGGTAAAAACAATGAAATGATATCACGGTAGACCCGTTTGTGCAATTAAATATCTTGTCTGTAGTCTAGCGAACCAATTTTGCCAGTTAAAATATTTGAGAAATATAATGAAGACGTCCTATAGTCTGTATGTTTAGGTATTCAAATAAAAAAAATAAACAAAATCTACCTTCAAATGGCTCTTTAAGTCAGTTGAGGGTAGATGAAAAAATTACATGATGAAATAATGTAGGTTAAAGTCAGGTCGTTCAGTGACAGATCCAGGCGGTTTTGTATTTGGTTGGTTAACCAATAAATGTTATAACTACCCGAAAACGTACAAATTATTTGTTTACTTTTATTTAAATACCTACCTAAACATGGTATAATAATATACTCCGCCTGGTACTCCATTCCGAGATTCGCGTATGACCTAACTGACACGCGCCTACGTCATCATGCTGTTTACAGGTTCTCAAACTTTGAAATGTGGGAGAATTTTAACCAACGGTGAAAATTATTTTAACGGCATTAATTTTAAGTTATTCATGTAGAAACATAGTAAAATAAAACAAATCTAATGTATTAAATTAAACTTTATTTATCTATACAAGACAAACGTTTAAAAAACTAATTCACAGTTACACATTAATTACCAAGCTTATTACGACGTGAAAAGTTTGGAAAACACTGCGACTGCTGACACTGAGCGAGAAGGAAATAACAATTAACACGCGTTCGACAAGGATGACGGTCAGGGCATGAAGTTATCTAGATCCGAATTGTCAAATGTGACAGCGCTATCCTGTGTTGCCAGTAGTATAAACAGAATTACCCGAAAGTTGAAATTTCTTTCGTGAATCGGAAGATATTGCTAACGAGTAATTAAAAATGACGTGTTATTGTAAAATTTAAGCTAAAATACATATAAATGAAAATTATAAAATTATAAAGAAATATTTTAAGTTATTAACCATAGGTATAATGTACCCATGTAACATGTTATGTTGAAATAAAGTGGCAATGTTATTGTGACGTAGGCCCGTGTCACTCTGGGAATGGAAGACCATGTTTTATTAGACCATGCTACCTAAAGATGCAGAGTATAGTGTTTAACATTTTCTTCCCAATAGTCGACAACCCGTATGCCATCTCTATTGCTTGTAGTTCGTTTTTTTAGCATTAAAAAGAAGGTAAGCGATCTTGACATGTCTTTTTATAAAAAATCACCATTGAAAAATAAGTCGCAGCAAATATATTAGAATTATAAATCATATACGATCTTTTACATTCTTTTCCTTTCATAAGTTAATATAAACTATTTTTTAGGGTTCCGTACCCAAAGGGTAAAACGGGACCCTATTACTAAGACTTCGCTGTCCGTCCGTCCGTCCGTCCGTCCGTCCGTCTGTCACCAGGCTGTATCTCACGAACCGTGATAGCTAGACAGTTGAAATTTTCACAGATGATGTATTTCTGTTGCCGCTATAACAACAAATACTAAAAACAGAATAAAATAAAGATTTAAATGGGGCTCCCATACAACAAACGTGATTTTTGACCAAAGTTAAGCAACGTCGGGAGTGGTCAGTACTTGGATGGGTGACCGTTTTTTTTGCTTTTTTTTTGTTTTTTTTTTATGGTACGGAACCCTTCGTGCGCGAGTCCGACTCGCACTTGCCCGGTTTTTAAAAGCATTTTTCAATATTTTTTTAATAAAAAGACACGTCTAGATTGTTTACCTTCTTTCTAATGCTAAAAAAACGAACTATAGTTAAAATTAAAGGTAGCAATGGCAAGTGGGTCAACTAATGGGTCAGTGTCCAGCATTGGGACATTTCCCGATGAAAACGAAGGGCGAAGGCTACCTGTAATGACATTCTAAATGTCTCGACCTGTCATCCCGTTTAGTCGAATAGGCCCACTGATACAAGTCTCTTTTCTATGCTTAACACATTCAGGGCCAAGAACCCGACTGTCGGGTACACTGTTCGTAGCGACTACGCGCTACATACGGCGAAACCGTGGCTACGCGCTACGAGCGCAACCCGTAGCACTTAGTGGCCTATAGGCCCGATTCGGATTTTGAAATAGACATCTATTAGATATCTTTTTGGCATCACCAAGATACGATAACGATATGTTTAAGATCTAACCTGTCAAATTTGACATTTGCGCGTTTCTGGAGATACTCTTGAACGATTTCCACAGGATATGACTTAGAGATCCAAATCACATCTAATAGATATCTTACTCTATCTAACGTAAAAGTGACATTGGTTGCCCGAATTGCGCTGCAAAAGAGAACTAGTTGATATCTAAACTATAACGTATCTAGTACGTGTCGTCTCTTGTGAATATCTTGAAGTTCGAATACGCTGCTACGTCATATTTGTCGCTACGAGATTTTAACTTGCTACATGCTACGTCGTGCTACGGCGTAGCACAAGGGCACGTATGCATGATTTATTATTACATTTTATTTTTTTTGTAGTTCGTAATGACGTTTGAAATGACGAATGATTAAAAGAAAACTGTACTTATAGAACAAATTAAATTACTTTCTATGAAAATAATTTAATTTGTGTTATTCCAAGTAAACACACTACTATTTAATTACAAACCGAAACTGTACTTGCAGCGTTAACACATTCAGGGCCAAGAACCCGACTGTCGGGTACACTGTTCGTAGCGAATACGCGCTACATACGGCGAAACCGTGGCTACGCGCTACGAGCGTAACCCGTAGCACTTAGTGGCAAGGTGTTAGTGCTACGGGTTACACTCGTAGCGCGTAGCCTAGGTTTCGCCGTATGTAGCGCGTAGTCGCTACGAACAGTGTACCCGATAGTTGGGTTCTTGGCCCTGAATGTGTTAATTACAAATGAAACTGTACTTGCAGGGTTAATGTATTTGATGGGTAAGGTGGGTAATAGTGGGTATTGTGGGTAATAGTGGGTATTGTGGGTAATAGTGGGTATTGTGGGTAATAGTGGGTATTGTGGGTAAGGGTAATGCGATAAGGCCGCCTGTGTTCCTTTGTATATTTATTTTGAGGTTGTGCATTTGCAATAAAGATGATTTATATGATTTATTCTTCCGTTTTAAAGCGCTGGTGGCCTAGCGGTAAGAGCGTGCGACTTGCAATCCGGAGGTCGCGGGTTCAAACCCCGGCTCGTACCAATGAGTTTTTCGTAACTTATGTACGAAATATCATTTGATATTTACTAGTCGCTTTTCGGTGCAGGAAAACATCGTGAGGAAACCGGACTAATCCCAATTAAGCCTAGTTTCCCCTCTGGGTTGGAAGGTCAGATGGCAGTCGCTTTCGTAAAAACTAGTGCCTACGTCAAATCATGGGATTAGTTGTCAAGCGGACCCCAGGCTCCAATGTGAACCGTGGCAAAATGCCGGGATACAATATAGGGCATACAATTTTACCTCATATATTACAACTTTTTCTTCGGCGTTTTCAATGAAAAAAATAAACTAATTATTAAAATTAAACTAAAAACTGATAAAAAAACCTATATATCTATAGAAAATTCGCGTTCGTACGGCACAAACGGTAGACAATTTCATGGAATGCTCCTGATGGGACCCTGGAGCAATCAACAAAGTATTTTGTTATTTAGTTAAAAGTCCCTCAACGTGAACCACTTCTTCCCGTATCCCTCCCTCCCTCACCCTCCCTTTTCTCACTTAATAGTGAGAAAAGGGATGGGATCGAAGATCGTCGCGTCTAGAACGCAGTCGAGTTGGTTTGTTTAGGTAGTTGGCGATAGTCCGACTATCGATCCCAGACACGGGGACAACGCCGTCCTCGAAACGTCGGAGGTAAGTCTTAAAACTTAAATACGCGATTAAGTCCCGTTTTGCAATTTAATAACGTGAAAAAAATCGTGAAAGTTTAAATCAATGTCAATCAACAAAGTGTTTTGTTATTAGAGTCAGACTAAGAAAAGTCTGCAGCGATTTTGATAGCCCACGCAGTTCAAGTGTCATTTTAAACGTCAAACTTCTATGAAATTATGACGTGTAAATAACACTTGCACTGCGTGGGCTATCAAAATCGCTGCAGAGTTTTCTTGGTGTAACTCTACGTGAAACATTCACTTTTCTTAGTAAGTGAGGAAAGGGATGGGCTCGAAGGTCGTCGCGTCTAGAACACAGTCGCGTTTGTTTAGGTATAGTAGTTGGCGATAGTCCGACTATCGATCCCAGGTTTGCGGACTTATTGACCGAGCGAGCATGAAGTACGAAGTACCGTCTTTACCATAAGGGCACACGGGGCCCGTGCCCAGGGCCCCCATCCTCAGGGGGCTCCGAAGGACAGACAGTCTTCTCTTCTTCTCGTGTCGATGGTTTCAGACTGTACGGGACCAGAAGGTAGCGACATTTATCGCCCTGTCTGTCGCATCACGGAGATCCTGCTCCGAGCAGGCATGCGGGCACGCTGGACAGGATATCAGGTGCTCCATCGTTTGTGGAGCCGTCCCACATGGGCATTGGGTGTCTGAGCCGCTTAGAGCACCCCACCTCAGCATGTTCTCCTTGCTGCGGCCGACCCGGGAGCGCAATCTGTTCAAGGCTTTCCAGATCGGCCACGGTTGTTTATGCCCGGCGGGAAGCGTTTCAGCGGGGCGAACGTAGTCGTCAGGAGGGGCGCGGGTACTTTCCCATTGGACTAATCGGTTTTGGGGCGGCGGAATCCGGATGGCTGCAGTACACCGCATAAAGCTCCTGCGGCTCTTCAGACGGGGTGGTGGTAGCTTGTGGCCGTGGAGGGGATGCCTTTGGTCTTGTTCCTGTTTCAATTTCTCGACGCTGCACGCTACTTCTCTGCGGGTTTCCGGGGGCGCAATTCCTGCCAGAGGGTATAGTTTATTAAGCGGAGTTGGTTTAAGGCATCCGGTGATTATGCGGCAGGTGTCATTAAGTGCCGAGGTAACTTGTCCTGCGTGAGTAGAGCGGTGCCACACCGGGCACGCGTATTCGCCAGCTGAATAGCACAGTGCCAGACCAGTAGTGCGAAGGGTGTGCGCAGACGCGCCCCAGTGGGTTAAAGTGAGTTTTCGCAGCAGACAGTTTCGCGAACTAACCTTTTGACGTGTTTTTACGCAGTGGGTCTTAAAGGACAACGTTCTGTCTAGGGTTATTCCGAGGTACTTTGGGCAGGGGCAGTGTTCAATAGCGACTCCATTCCAGGCAACATTGAGCTGCCTATTTGCTTCCCGGTTTCGAAGGTGGAATACGCATGACTGAGTTTTTAGGGGGTTTGCTTTCAAGCAGTTCATCTCATAGTACGTCGTTAGACCCTTTAAGGCCGCGGACAGTGATTTTTCTGTACCCTCGAAGCTGTCGCTTTGAGCCGCTAGTGCTAGGTCGTCTGCGTATGCGAATCGCTGCGTTTTCTGCTGGTTTGGCTGATCATTGGTGTATATGTTAAACAGCATCGGGGCTAGCACACTACCCTGCGGGAGACCATTTTTTTGCGAGCGCCAGCGGCTTTTTTCAGATTGAAGGTGTACTTGAAATCGGCGGTTGTGGAGCAGTTCGCGAAGAACGTTCGTGAATCCAGCATCACCCGTCATATCCTTAACCTTTAAGAGCAGCCTTTGTATATTCACAGTGTCGTATGCGGCTGTTAGATCCACAAAGACCACTCCTGTAACCAAGCCAAGCTCGAACCCGTCCTCTATGTGTTGTGCTAGCTTTAGCGTTTGACTCGAGCATGACTTTCCCGGGCGGAATCCCGCTTGCTCTGGGATTAGTTGTGGTTCAATAATCGGGACGAGGCGGTTTAGGAGTAATCGCTCTAGCAGCTTATAAGTGTGGCATAGCAGAGATATGGGACGGTAACTTTTCGCATCCGAGGGGTCCTTTCCTGGCTTGAGGAGTGCGATCACTTTCGATTTGCGCCATGCTTTTGGGATTTTGAGTGACGAGATACAGCTATTAAACAGTTCCAGGAGCCAGTTCCTGGCTTTCGGCCCAAGATGCTTGATCTGCTCCACGGTCAGGTCGTCAATACCAGCAGCTTTACCATTTTTTTGTGACTTCATGGCAGTCTCGAGTTCGTGGTGGGTAAAGGGCTTGTTGAGATTGGTGCAAGTCTGATGGTTAACGGGTACCGGTGTCGATTTGGGCACGCGGCCAGTGGGTTTGCCGTTAAGCAGAAGTTGTGTAGCTACCTGGTTAGCCGAGACTTGGCCTGGGTTCGTTGGTGGAGGCGATTCACCGGTGAGTTTGCGCAAGCTTGACCATGCTTTCTTGCTATTATGGGTCATATCGATATTGCTCACAGCTTCGCACCATTTTTCCCTTCTGTTAGCCGATATTTCACGCATCAAATCTTCGCCCGTCGAGATAGTCTCTTCAGAGAAAGGATCCTGACAGTATAGTGCTTCATAGGCCTTCAGAAGATCCTCAGAGGTAGGATTAAGTCCAGGAATATGATGTACACGGCATCCCCTTGGTATGCATTGACACGACACGGTTCGGATTAGTTTTATGAAGTTGTCGTATTCCGATGCCCTTGGTAGCAGTCCGTCCAGGTTTTTATCTACTTGGTTCGTAAACTCGCTCCAGTCAGCTTTTTGAAAATTAAAGCGACGACGAAAAGGGACTTTGACGGGTTGTACAACAGCTTGGATCCGGCACATCAGTGGTCTATGTTGGGTTCTCGGTATCGGTTTGCAGACTGTTTTGACACACTGAGGACTTATTCCTTCGCTAACAAATATTAAGTCAGGATTGTAGCCACGCTTCCAACGCCCGCTGTTGAAGGAGGACGGTAATTTAGGGTTGTGAAGGAGTACTAGCCCGTTTGCTTCTGCCCATGCTTCTACTCTTTCTCCATCTGGATTAGAATCTCGGTACCCCCAAGAAACGCTGTGGCTATTAAAATCGCCCAAAACAATTTTCGGCCGGTGGTCGCCGGGTGGGGATACGTCCCAAGGTTGGAAAGTCTGAGGAGGCGGCTTGTATACAGACGTGATCGTACACTGACCGATGTCCAAAGTTATCAGCTCCATCGTTTCCCTTACGACACAAGAAGAGGAAGTGGTCCGGGTCTCAGGTCTTGTGAAAATTGCACTGCCATGTTTTGCGTGGGGAATTTCAGCGGCAAGTGTCAATCCAGGTATATGCGGCCGATGGTGGCCTGTGTCACGGTGGGTTTCCTGTATGCATAGAACGTCGCAATGCGTCTCGCGGCACATTTCAGAGAGAAGTTGTGCTTTGTCTTCCGAGAAGCCCTCTATGTTTATAGAGATGACAGTCAGGGCTGGCGCTGAAAAGTGCCTTTTGTGATCGCATGTATTTGTATTCGCATTGGAACTCAGTGAAACCATCGTGGTGGAAGGATTCGCCGGTCAGCACAAGTGCTGACCGTTGCCCGGGGTGCGCCAGACGCTGGGATATCTCGTAGGGAATATCAATTGCTCGTAGTGCGTCGTGCGGGGAGGCTCCTTCCATGCACCCCGGACAGACAGTAACAGTATATTTGATTACCCATAAATCCCATAATAAATAAAAGATCATAGTAGAAAAATGTTAGTTTCGCTTTTACTTTACAAAAGGGCCCCAAATTCTTATGTGCCCAAGGGCCCCAACATAGTTTAAGACGGCCCTGAGGTTGGCGGACTGTTTATTGACCGAGCGAGCGCGAAGTACGAGCGAATAAGCCTCTCCGTTTCAGCTTCGGCATCAATGTTTTCGAATGTCCGATTGTTCTCTACAGATCGCAAAGAGTAAAAATGGGACCCTATTACTAAGACTCCGCTGTCCGTCTGTATGTCACCAGGCTGTATCTCATGAACCACTTAAACCTTTCTCAAGAATCACTCCATCAACAGGTGAAAACCGCATGAAAATCCGTTCAGTAAGTTTTTAGGGTTCCGTACCCAAAGGGTAAAAACGGGACTCTATTACTTAAGACTCCGCTGTCCGTCCGTCCGTCTGTCATCAGGCTGTATCTCATGAACCGTGACAGCTAGACAGTTGAAATTTTCACAGATGATGTATTTCTGTTGCCGCTATAACAACAAATACTAAAAAGTACGGAACCCTCGGTGGGCGAGACCGACTCGCACTTGTCCGGTTTTTTTTCAAAATGACTGAGGTCTACCTCTACAGCTTAAAAAGTTACTAGTTAAGTTGGCAATATTCCGACTATCGATCCCAGGTAGGCTGACTCAGTGCTTATATACCGGGTGTGGCCTGTAACATGAGCAAAAAATTAAACTGTAGGCTGTACTCCTCATACTGACCAACATTTGTTCAGCGACTTTTCAAAATAACTTGTGGTTTGATTTTTATTACACTTTAAAGTTTATTCTAAGACGCAATGTATTGCGAATTTTGTTATGTTTAAGGCGTGACAAGCAACGTCAATCACAATAATATGGCGTGGCGATGGCGTCCATTGAAGATAATATTTATTTTGTATGAAAAATAGAGAGTCTAAATACTTCATAATTTTTAAAAGTTGTTGAACAAAAGTGTCACCGTTTGAGGAGTACAATCTATGTTTTAATTCTTTGCTCGTGTTGCAGGCCACACCGTGTATACATAGCAAAGAGAATTTGAAATAGAGAGTTACTGTCATGGTAAATTATGTAGCTACACTACATTTACTGCCATCTTTCGACAGCCGATTTTGTTTCGTATCGTGTGTCTGTATTAAAACCAAAGTAATTGAAGAGAGCCCGTCTGCTGCTCCTGAAAATACCTCCTGATTCGCTAAACTCTCAAACACTTATAAAAACTTAATTTTGAAATGGGATGAACTTAAACCTCAAGATCTAGCTAGTTTTTACCAGCAAAAGGTATTTCACTCAGATCGAACCACAGACCACCTCAATTACTAGACGGAGCACATAAGTCAATCGAGGTCACCACACATATGCTCTCCCGTACAAATTTAGTATGGCCGAGCGGCCGCTTATTTCAGCTGCGACCACAATGAGGACCACTACTCGAGTATTTTAAAAATATTTATGATTATTAAGCTTTAAGCCCGCTCCACACTCGTGCGCGAATCGCGGCGCGAAGCCGCGAACGCGAGTCTGGAGTCGGTTTCGCATATCAGCGAACTAGACTCCACACTCGCGTTCGCGGCTTCGCCCGCGATTCACGCGCATAGTCTGGAGGGGGCTTTAGGGGTGTTCTTGGGTTAATATAGTATAAACAACACGTACAATAAGTACAACACTATTGTGCTGCTGGATTCGTAGCATTTTACAAGTAAAATTATACATATGTGTGGTGACCTCGCGCTCTTTGTAAACGCTTCATAATGCGGTGTCTGTGTAGTCTGTGGATCGAACCCACGACCTTCATTTGAAATATTCGCTAGGGCACCAACTCACCATTACTTCTAGCTTCTTTCGGTACCGGTACCGTCATTACGGGTAATAAAGATAGGTCGACGCTCTCAGCCGTGATAAATCGATACCGGTGTCTCGGTTACCGGGGCTGCGTATCCTGTCTACTTCCACAGAATAAATAATAGCTAGGTACAGAAGACTCACTCTCTAACAAAACGCGTCTGTTACGATCAGGACAGATATGGCCCCTAGGTGGCGACAGCGCCATGCGCGGCTTATGGCTAGCCACCAAAATTGGTGTTGAACGGATGTACTTTTAGCTACCTGTAGCAAAGTGACGAAATCGCGGAGTGAGCCACGCCTGCTACTTCGAAGTTGGAAGACGTAACTAAGCCGCAACTCATTGTACAGTCACCTGCAATAATATGGTACACAACGAATGCCGCAAAAATATCTGACACGTATTAACTCACAATTACCTATAGACGAATCGCGAATTTATTTTATTACCTTTATATACCAATCAAAACCAAAATAAATAGTCAATCAGTGCTAACCCGTTATACTTAC
The DNA here is from genome assembly GCF_910591565.1 of Cydia splendana. Taxonomy (NCBI): domain Eukaryota; kingdom Metazoa; phylum Arthropoda; class Insecta; order Lepidoptera; family Tortricidae; genus Cydia; species Cydia splendana. Next base: position 5,809,438 of record NC_085983.1, read on the forward strand.
TTGCGTGTTTTTTTCCTTGCAATTATTGTTCCCACCCTCCCACCGAAAAATAAATACGCAAATAAATATAACAAACCACCACCAAAAGAACAATACCGACGATATTTACCGACGTTTCGACGCAGGTTTCACTGGTCGTGGTCGCGGCTAACACGATCTTATTTGTAGAGCCATAAGAGCCAACGGGAGTGGTCATTTCTCCATACAAACGTACTCCTCGTTTTCCTCCGTGGTTTTTGAAGCTAGAGCAATGATTTTTTCAACACAGATTAATATTATCAATATCTGTGTCGGACCGTTTTGCTTTTTTTGATATTTTTGTTTTTTAAGGCGCTAGGCGCCCTTCAAAAATGGCCAAAATGGCCTAATTGACTATGCCGCAATGAGAGGCGTGGCATTCAAAACTGATATCAATTAGCCAAAAAAGCAAAACGGTCCGACACAGATAATTTCATAATCATTTAGATTTCCAAATTTGGTTACGATTGGTTAAGGCCCTACCAAAGCCGCGAATAGCGTTTCGTAAGCCACACCCGCTAGCTTCGTCCCCCCCCGCTAGCACGCACACATGGAAGCGCTTCGCGGTGCACTTGAACTTCATCTAACTTCAAAACAGTTAACTACCATAACGCGTAACGCGGTCCGCCAGGAACTTAAATTCGGACAGAAAAGAAATAGATGGCGTTGTTACTAATGGCAAATAATAAAATAATTACATATATTGTTGTAATAAACTTAAGACTACGTAGCCAGTTTTTATTGTTGATTTTTGGAAGATGCTAACAGCATAGTTAATTGTAAGTATTATAAGAGTATTGATAATAAGAAAATAACACAAGAAAAGAGAGAAGATTATTTTTGGTAAAATATTAAAATATGATGAAAATAGATTTACTTGGGATTTACGGTCACTAAATGCAAATTACAACCTTATTGATATGGAATTACATTTTATTCATGTACGTAGTATAAATATATCGTATCTCCATATGTGTGTTCTACCGCTTGTACAATGATGGGCTGTGCTTTGAAAAATTGTTTGACATGATGCCAACGGCCGCTTTCTATCACCGTACCGCTCGCCGTCGGTAGGGTGTTCATCCTCACATTATCGCGCAGTGTGAGGCCCCTCCCGCGGACGCTCCCTGCCGAGGTTTTCTCCTGGAGCTCCATCAGTGTGGGTGTGGGGTTCTTCAAGAAAGGTATGTCGGTAACGCGATTGCTACAACCCTGGGGTTGCGGGCGTCCATAGGCTACGGCGAAAGCTTACCATCAGGAGGTCCGTATGCTTATTTGCCACCAACTCATTATTATTATTATTATAAACGATATTTTAGACTTCTAAGTACATAGGTATATACACCGATAGATAGTTAAATACTTTGGTCTATGAGACGATATCCTTCTATTCGCGCCTACATTTTTCAAAGGATCACGCCGAATTTAGCCTACCATTCGATAAGCATACATATGTCGTAGGCCGATCGTAAGATCAGGCAGATCGTAATGTTCCTGTGTAATGTTTTGACGATAGTCACATTAAACCAATACATAGGTAGGATAGGTTCGTTAGGTTGCTTCAGATGCCCGAAGGGCAAACTGCCCAGAAATAGGAGCCCGCGGGGCTCCGTCGACTCAGGGAACGAGTCAAAGATTTTCACGTTTCACGATATGCCTAGGAATTTCACGATATGCCTGATCTTACGATCGGCCGCCGACATATATATGATAAATTTAATCATATTTCTTACAATCTCATACATATATTAGATTCCAACGGACACTTCTTAGTAACAAAAATAAGTAAAAGAGTAATTAAACCAAATCAACACATCCTGCGCCATTACATAGAATCAATGACAGTTTATAAATGGACGTCTAGAGCTAAACAAAAATGTATGGCAGCAGAATACATTTCTACGATGTTCCTGATGGTTGATGCTAATAACGCTTACTTATAATGTTCTTCAAAGAAAAACATTCATACCACTAACGACATACTGTTTTAAGCACTAAGTATCAAAATTGCAAACAGAACTGCGATACAGTAAAAACTTTTTTTTCCAATGACTTTAATTGTAACATGCCCAAATGACTTACGTCAAAAGTGAATAGTGTGTGAATAGCGAACGAATATAGAACGAATAGAGTCGCTATGGATTGTGTTTTCATATTAATTATTACATATTTATTTGATGGTATGAAATCTAGATGAGCACCAATTTACAATTAACTTTCACCGGCTTTCCCCATTGGAGTCGTTTATTTCTTCTTTAAAATTGATTATTGTTTTTTTTTAAAAACGTTATTTGATATCAGGGTATGAATAACACAAAAATAGGTTTAAAGTAACTAAACTAAAACACGAATATTTATACTATATAGACTTAAAAATACATTAAAATACTTAAACTAAAAGTAAAGGGAAAATGTATATCTAACTTATTTATAAATTGCGTATATGATAAAAACCTACAACTTAAGAATCCTAATTTATTTGAAATAATTTAAGTTTATTATTAACTGCCTTTTAGGCAAACATAAACAAACTTTCTTTTTTGGAAAAGTTATTGAATTTATTATAACAATCCTGTGATGGTTACTATATTCCCTTCTCTCTCTGGAACTGAAGTAAATATGTTTTCACCACACCAGCTCGGAAAGGCTTACTTTGCACTTCAAAAACTGATAGCAATGTTGCATTTTATTCACATGTGAGGCAAAGTAATCAAATGCAAATTTTGAGTTGTTTTCTTATGTTAGGATTGACTTTTAAATGATGATTTTGGATGATAAATATTTAAAAACATTTATTTGGATTTATTTGGTTTGATTTTGTTTGATATTTTACATTAAATATTTTCTTCGGGTTGGTGTGGTGAAAAATGTTGTGTTTCACTCGGAGGCAAATTTTGTTTAACTCTCGTGCTTTGAAACCCTCGCAACGCTCAAGATTCCATTTTCGAACCACTCGCTACGCTCGTGGTTCAACTTTGGGATCTTTCGTTTGCTCGGGTATCAATATTAGCACGAGCGGTTAAACAACAACTTTGCCCCCTTGTAAAACAAATAACTATTACTTAAGTGATTGGTTTTACATTTGATGCTATAACAATTTTTACTATAAAATAGCTCTAACTGTTATACTCTATTCCGGTTCGCATGTTATGGCTTATTAATTTATGGAACGCGTATTGAATGTATGTATTATCATAGGTATTTAAAAAAATCTATTAACGTAATATCAACTCATTCGATTTTTGTTCCTTGACAGCCTTTAAATGCCTAATATCATGGATATGTTTACACTATTTACGGCACCTTATTTCCTTGTAATAAGGCATAATAATATTTAACATATCCGTACGATGATACCTTATTGATACCCATTACGGCAGAATTTCTAACCTCAAAATCGTAGAGAAATCCCGCTTTTATAATGTTCTGTGAAGTGTCCGTGAATTTCTAATTACTGTCGGGACTTCCATTTCATGTTTAGAGCCTGATAATGTACCTCCCATGTTTAGCGAGTGTTGGGCCAAACTTGTATGGGAGCGAAACATCATCCTTTGCCGCCTTTTTCTACTGACAAGATCTGCTTGACCAACTATAGATGTTTCTTAAAAAAAATAAAAGAATGTTTAATTTGAGAGTTAATTTATTAATTGATCGAGTGTGTTTAGGTATAAGTTTTTAATTTAAGTAAAATGAGCCAACTTAAGGTTTTAAGTAGGGCTCGCGGTCGAGTCCGTGTTTCGTTTACACGTTTCGAATACCCGTTTCCGAATAACACGTACACGGTTTTCTGGCCCGTTCCGCACGTGTAATTAAGAAACGTGTAATTAAGATCCGTCTCCACGGATAAACGGGTATTCGAAGAAACGGATCTTATTTACCCGTGGCTCCGGACACGTCCTTGACGAGTAGCGAAGGAACGAACCGGCGCGGCGTACTTAAGAGTCAGATTAGTAGACAAAAGATTCATGACGAGTTTCCGTCATATTTAACCTTATTCCGTGGTTCATAGAGTCGAAATTCAATAAACGGTTTACAGAACCCTTTTTGACCAGGTAGTTTTTGCTTGCAATGTTGCAAATACGAGTAGAAAATTAGAAATACAATAGGTATACCTATGCTAGTTATCAAAATAGTATTTTATATAAGACTTCAAATACTAATACTTTATGGTTTATTAATATAACTTGATAGCAATAAATTTAAAGTGCTTAAAAAAAATAAAAGCAATAAAGAGTATAAAAACTTCACGTTAAAATCTGGCCATGCATGATCTGGTAGGTGGTGGTAGGTAAGTATACAATATTCTTACCAATTGCATATTTTTAAACAGTTCTTATATTTTTAATAATTTGTATTCTGTATATTGTATGTGTGAGTTTTTACGAATATATTCTGTCAATAAGAAATGTATATTTTTAATCTAATTATTTTTTAAGTTACGTAAGCCAGACATCTTAGTATTATTATAGTAAACCACGTAAAAATTAATAAATACAGTGTAAACTCTATATAACGACACTGAAGGGACTGCGGATTTTTCGACGTTAAGTATAGAGAGTGGTTGTTAAATGGAGTGAAATAAAAAGGTCATCTTACTATTCTAAATATTCAAATGTATCTGTTTATAATATACTTAGGACACATTTTGCACAAGAAGAACATTCATTTCATACAAATAACAACGCCTATTAATTTATAACGTGTAACATCTTGTCAAAAGTCTAGTGCCCGAGGTAAACATGTGCAAGTTGATCATACAAAAACAAAAGACAAATTTTCTTAGAATCTGCGGTACGTCAGTCGAAGTAAACACGTGCTAGATAATAAAACAACAAAACAGCAAACAAAAAAACGTACACAGCTGCAGTTTATATCAATTTTGGCAACTTAGAAAGTATTTCTTAATGATGTATTATGCCGTATTGGTGTCGTTAAATAGAGTGAGCGTGACGCTATATAGAGTATATTACTGTATAGAAAACAAGGTAAACCAACCAAAGTCAAGCAATTTCGACATTTTAAGGAGTTTGTCGTTAAATCGAGTGACGTTATAAAGAGTTTACACTGTAATCATGTGTATCTGCCAATAAGTAATGTATTAACAACTTTTAATATAATTTAGTATGAATTTATGAAAAGTAAGACTTTTCTTAAATTCATTATCTTATTATCATATAAAATGAACTTTAAGGCTGTACTAATAAATATTATTTACAATTTTAGCAACAAAACAACAAAACGATTTTAAATTAAAGTAACTTGGTTAGACTGTATTTTACGAATTGGCCGACTAAGTGGCGAACTGGAGTCATACCTACTTTCCTAAACACAATATCTTAAAAGTCATATTTATTTCGTGTTCATTTGCTTCGATACATTTGCTTCTTTAATTTTAGCCGCTGCATTTGTTACAATTTCATATATGTGTAGACAGATTCTCCTTATTACACCTACATAAAGCTTATAATTAGCTATGGCAGTTCTGATAATGGTTTGGGACGCTACTTTCGGCGATATCAGACAAAAGGGTATTGGAAAACAACACGTTCTAATACTTCTAATGAATGGAACACCACCGGCCGGCATTTATTACCTGAGCACTAGTGTGAAAGTGACCCCAGTCAACATAAATGATTACCAATTTTGACATCTATCTTAATGTATTTAGCAATATAATTGCAAGGTAACCAAGGTAGCATAGGTTTTTAAGGTTCTCGCGTGAAATCCTGCGTTTCAAATGCCGCTGTACTTTTTTTGCTTCGTTGGTAGATTAGTTAACAGTTCGGTAATTGATAAAAATAACAAATAACCACAAAGTAGGAGTAGGTAGTATTTGTCTGCATACCTATTCTTCGCGAAACTATATAACTTACACCATTATATATAAAATGTATTTCTTTGATTGAAATGTAATATGTAATGAAATTAACTTAAAAGCAATAATAGTAAAAAAAAATTGGCCAAGTGCGAGTCCGACTCGCACACGAAGGGTTCCGTACCATTATCTATAAAAACGGTCACCCATCCAAGTACTTAAGTCCCAGAGCCCCACTTAAGTCTTTATTTTATTCTGTTTTTAGTATTTGTTGTTATAGCGGCAACGGAAATACATCATCTGTGAAAATTTCAGTTGTCTAGCTTTCACAGATCACGAGATACAGCCTAGTGACAGACGGACGGACGGACGGACGGACGGACAGCGGAGTCTTAGTAATAGGGTCCCGTTTTACCCTTTGGGTACGGAACCCTAATAAGGTTCTAAACTAGGGACGAGTAAGTTCAAAATTAAAAATAGTAGACTATATAGAATAGGGACACCTACTTCCATTCATATACAGAGTCATTTTTGGACCGTTAGCCATATTGTGCGAGGTGATTAGGTAGGTCATACTGAACAACTTTTTCTATGGGACCAACCTCGAAATCCCAAAATAAATTTGGCCTTCCCATAGATAACGTCGACATCCACTCGACCAAAATGTATGAAACGGCCAAAAAAAATTTTGTGATTTCGGAGTTGGTCCCATACAAAAAGTTGTTCAGTATGGCCTACCTAATCACCTCGCACAATATGGCATACGGTCCAAAAATGACCCTGTATTGTAAAGTTGGTTAAATATGTTATATTAACACATGTGTTAAAACTGTTATAAATAATTTAAAAAAAAATTCGTACGCTAAACGAGTTCATCTGAAGTCAACATTCAATACTAGACCTTGCATACCCAGAGCTAGAGCATTGATTAGCTCAAACTGTTTCGGATCCGTTGGGGCCGGTCTTAAGTACCCGTGTAAACGGAGATACGTATCTGAGAAACGTTTCTTGGGAACGGTTCTTGGATACGTATCCGGATCTCGGCGGTTCCGTGTAAACCGTGTTCTTAGCACCGCCGGTCTTAAGAACACGGGTATTCGTTTCGGCGTGTAACACGGATACCGGGAGCCCTAGTTTTAAGGCACTTTCCCTCCAGAGCCTAATATTTTTTTCCACCCAGTATAGTAGACAACCATTTCTTTCGACTCAATAAAGTTTTATTATAAAAATCGCTGGTAACCCAGGCGACACGTTTTGAGTCATCGCAACATACTAAAAAGCAAAATTTGTCAAAGTAATTAAATGTATGCCAAAAATACCGACAAATTATGTTGAAACAATGAATTTCAAAACAAATGTCATAAACCAATCATCATTTCTTTAATTGGCAACTTTAAGAAAGGGACAGATAGATTTAAGCCTCTCGCTCGGCACGTTTTTCTCATTCCTCCTAGTCAAGCTAAAACAAACTGTATAATGATAGTAACAGAGTACAGTGTATTACATATTTCACTTTTTCCACAGTATCCTGTCATTATTCATTATAAAACACTGATTTAAACTTTCACGATTATTAAACATTATCAAACTGCACAACGGGACTTAATCGCGTATTTAAGTTTTAAGATTTACCTCCGACGTTACCACCACCACCACCACGACCACGAGACCACGGGGACAACGCCGTCCTCGAAACGTCGGAGGTAAATCTTAAAACTTAAATACGCGATTAAGTCCCGTTGTGCAGTTTGATAATTATTCATTATAAATTATAAATTAGGTATGTGAAATTGTACTGGCGTGCGGCTTTCAAACCTATGGTCGCGGGTTCGAACCCCGAACCGTGTGAGTTTTTGTAAGTAGGGATCTTTTTTTAGTGGTACTTAAATAATTATAATGTGACCTAGAGTCCTAGAAGATACAACAAATAGGTATGAATAAATACTTACGAATAAAACTTTTCGTAATATTAAAATATCATAAGTAATTATTTTATTAATACACATATTTCAATAATTTTAATTTATTTGCGTATGAAACAGACAAGATTTATTTTAAAATTTTATTTTACGATTTATTTTTATATTACAATAAGATAAGCAAAAATAATATTTTTATAGATATTTTCGAAAAAAAAAAACAAAAAGTTGAGGATGGTTCAGGTTAGAACCGAAGATCGGTCACTCATAGGCGACGCAATTTTCACTGATGCCTAATATCACACAGCCACCAATACATTACAACAACTGTCGAAATTTCCTAACCCGTTGTAATTGTTCAAAGAGTATATATTTTGACTTAGCTAAGCAAACACGCACACATGCGTAACGTATAGGCCTGTAAAGATGTCACCACCTGTAGTAGACCTCCGATTCCGTTACTACTCAATGGAGCTACGACTCATCGTTTATTGGATATGTAAATTTTACGTAATCCGGAGCGCTGCGCGATTTGACATAGGTCTTACCTCTTTGAGGCCCGACGGCCATCTAACATTACTGGCATAAAGGATGCACTTATGACTTTGACGCATGACAGAATGAGAAGCCGAATTGCGTAAAATGGGCGTTTTCAGTTGAATTCATAAAATCAAAAACGATGATAAATCCGTCGGTATAATGATAATAAGTAAATATTCTTTGCTATGACAATTAAGACGAGATGAAAACCTTTACTTTAAAGTGGATTATGCTGGATATGGATGTGTTTTCTAGTTGCACTGAGGTACTTAAGGAAAATGAAGAGGTAACTTTGGATTTATTTTCTATCGAGAAAATTTTAAGCATTCGTGTTTCGACTAGCATGAAATCTCTTATCATATAGTCAAAAAACATATATCCGAAAATCACATCTGTTTATTTCCGGGGCTAGCCACTGCCTACCTTTCTAAGATCCTGTTATTTTGCGATGCACAGCCTTAAGTTTTGGAGGAGGAAACAGAGGAGTACGAAACCTCGATTTATGAGATTTTTACGCAGGATTTTTCGCCTTGTCTACTTTTAGGTGCCGCTTCCGTTAGCGAGACGGGTATATTTACCTAAAATATTTAAAACTCAGCTCCTGTTTCGTCATAAGAGCGTGTCAGATATTTTTGCGGCCTTCGAAGAGTAACATATTATTGCAGGTGACTGTACTTACAACGACAGACTATTGACAGTTGGTAGTTGCAATACTCGGAACATTTTGGAACGTGATCATTTATGCAGACTTGTGGATTTTCACTAAACTTATATCGACTGAGATATGAACCGTGATTACCTTTTGTATTGTTTTCGAGCTCCCGATATTTCGACGCAGTTACATGCATCTTGTTCACGGGTAACCGGTAAGTTAAGGCGTATCCAGATTAGTAAATTTTTTGCCCGATCGAATCAGGAAATGCGGACGCAAACGCCAATTTGGCTCGCCTAATTCAACCGCCGATAATGACCGATATTACCGATAAAATGAGGTGCGGACGCAAGAATAGCAATTTGTGAGGCCAGTATTTTCGTTCTGGGGCATTTTTTCAATTTAGAGGGTTCTAATATCACCATAAGTCTAAAATTGGAGATTGACGCCAATTTCATTTCTGATCTAATCGACCGATTTGATCAGTCCCGTCTGGATACCGCTTACTTACCCGTAAACAAGATGTCCGGTTTTTAAGACATATCTGTTTAGTGAGACGCATGCAGCTACATCCGCGTCTGACCCCATTCTAGTCTCAGTCTGCGAGTATTGATTCTGCGAGCGACGACCTCGGCCCGTCCGTTGGTCCAGCCGGGTGCGGAACCAAAACATTTGCCAACGTGGACACACTGACTCACTCGCAATTTCGCAACATTTGCAAACAGTGTCCAGCTGTCAGCTGTAAATCATAGTTCAAAATCTCTCCTGAGTAGCGCTAGAATAGCTAAGAACGTAGGTGATCTAATCTTATCTCTCCAGAGTAGCGCTAGAATAGCTAAGAACGTAGCTGATCCAATCTTATCTCTCCAGAGTAGCGCTAGAATAGCTAAGAACGTAGCTGATCTAATCTAATCTCTCCAGAGTAGCGCTAGAATAGCTAAGAACGTAGCTGATATTGACTGATAGTGAAGTGCGCTCAATTTGAAATGTTTTATCAAATATTCTAGGTATTGTGACGCCACCTATTTAACAGATTCAGTGCCGAAAACCCGACTATCGGGTATTTTATGATTTCGTTCTCAGGCCGGACGACCCGATAGTCAGGATCGTGGTACTACTGCTTTATATGACGAAATTGTTGTGGCCTGGCGCGGATGTCTTGTTTAGCTGGGTGGCAATGAATGTGTCCTCGTGAGTCCCCGCGTGCTTGTACAAGTACACATTAAAACCGAGCTATGAACTCTTAAAGAAATAAAAGAAAGTTCCAAATTCAAAAGCGCAAAAATTTCCTTGGGTCTTACGAGGTAAGTTTATTTTGACGGACGCTTCTTGATACATGGAGATTGTTTTCCTCACCTCTACCTTCCACAGATTTTATGTACAAATGTCAAATTAAAGTTTAACATGTGTCACAAGGGTCAGAAGGCGTTAAAGTTAAATGTTTACAGATTGCGTCCTCAGTTTAGCCAGGGGTACGAAACTCCTGACTTCGGGCAAACTCGGCTCCGTGCGGCTCAGCATTGCTCCGAGCAATTATTAGGGTTGGGACAACGTGACGTCCCTTTTCGTGCACGACCACAGATAAGATAATGGCTTGAATTTTGACAACCCTAAATAGCCGAAAGGGAAGTGCCATATATTAGAAAGGAACAGCATGATTCGACCCTGAACCGCTGTCACACTTCGGTTTTGTAGGAAGTTTCCTTTCTGTACGGTAGTACTATTACTTATTCTGTGGTTTAGCTGGAAGTGTTGGAACGCAACTGCGCCAAATATCTGGGTCAGTGGAGGCCGCGAACGACGCAGTTTCTGATGCGCTCGGTGCAATAAATTAAACATGACTAATATATAATAATAAATTCAGCCTATATACGTCCCACTGCTGGGCACAGGCCTCCTCTCATGCACGAGAGGAGAGTTTGGGCTATAGTCCCCACGCTAGCCCAATGCGGATTGGGGAATTCACATACACCTTTGACTTTCTTCGCAGATGTATGCAGGTTTCCTCACGATGTTTTCCTTCACCGAAGTAGTGGTAAATATCAAACTAATATTTTATACAAATCCCCGAAAAGCTAGTGGTAAATGGTAAATATCAGACTAATATTTTATACAAATCAGCCTAGTCCCATAATAAGCTTAAGACTTGTTCTGCCTTTACCGCGAACAATACTCTAGACTACCTTCACAGTCATGGCCTAAGACCTTAGAGCATTTAGAAACTGGAGACGCCATGGCTGTCATTTTCTATACAAAACAGTATGCCGATTTTTGCGGGGTAGGGGCACGTCAAATGTGAAGATATATGTGCATGATTTGTACGTAACGTACAAATAGCCATGTCAGATAAACGTCAGTCCATACAAAAGTTTGCACAGTTGTGCAAGGTTTTCGGCAGAGGGGTAAGCTATTAAAGGCGACTCCAGTTATAAATATTATAAATAAATAATAAATAAATATTATAGGACATTTATACACAAATTGACTAAGCCCCACGGTAAGCTCAAGAAGGCTTGTGTTGTGGGTACTCAGACAACGATATACATATAAATACTTAAATACATAGAAAACAACAATGACGCAGGAACAAATATCTATATCATCATACAAATAAATGCCCTTACCAGGATTCGAACCCGGGACCATCGGCTTCGTAGGCAGGGTCACTACCCACTAGGCCAGACCGGTCGTCAAAATTATTAAATGCTCTAAGCCAGAGACGTGTCCTGGGTGCGTAGCCAACGTGCAATCGCTAACGCTTCGTAGCGAACGAAACTCAGTCGCACTAGTGTGGAAGAGAAAGATGACTACGATACGCTACGGAGCGTTAACGATTGGCTTGTTGGCTAGGCGCCCTGACTAGCTTGAATAGGCCAACTAAGCTAGCCTATTCAGGCTAATCAGGACACGTTCTGCCCGATTCTAACTTTAAGATACGTCAATTAATAGATCTAGAAACGATATGGTTTTTAAATGGTCGGCAACGCGCATGTAACACCTCTGGAGTTGCAGGCGTCCATAGGCTACAGTGACTGCTTACCATCAGGCGGGCCGTATGATTGTTTGCCACCGTTTTGGTATTAAAAAAAATGGATCAAATGTGACGTTTTTGTTTGAAGAATCGTCACATTTGACATATTGTTGCTAGATCTATTAACTGACGTATCTTAAAGTTCGAATCGGGCCGGTTGTCGTTTAGCCCCCATTCGCACGGGAGCTTTTTCAACGCGCGTTAAAAAAGCGCTTGAATCTGTCTGCACTCTAAATTCGATTTAACGACCAAGGCTTAAAGTCGAAAATCCAACAACGTTTGATAAAAAGCGCCACCGCTATCGTGTGAATACATACATGGTTATCCATTTGTGTCATTCAAACGCTTTTTTAACGCGCGTTGAAAAAGCTGCCGTGCGAACGGGGCCTTAGAGTCTTCGGACTTTTTGGTTTAGGTACCCAACTACCCATATTACATACCTATCATCTACCGCCGTAGCTTAGCGAGCTAGAACCAATATACACGGACAGATGACGTCAAAATGAATGAAATTGACGTCAATTTGAATAAAGAATGCTTTCTTAACACATTCACTGCGAAGAACACGTATGTGTGTTCATTTTGTACTGGAAACGGGTCGCCAGGCACCGAAAGTGTTAACACATTCACTGCCAGCGACCCGCTGGGCGGGTTCTATGCTACGCGCGTAGTGCGTAGCTCGCGCTGGGTCAGTGCTACGCCGTAGCTCATTGTAGCGCAGCATATATATTACGGCTTTAATACGCTCGTAGCGCGTAGCCACGGTTTCGCCGTATGTAGCGCGTAGTCGCTACGAACAGTGTACCCGACAGTCGGGTTCTTGGCCCTGAATGTGTTAAAACATAGCGTAAACCGTCAAGCACAACTGTCAAAACACATTTGCGAAACTCGCGAATGTATGTGACAGCACATACGTGCAAGCCTTCGCACAATACCTATACGAATGTTTGTACCACTGTGAGCTTAGAGCATTTAGTAACTGGAGACGCCTTGGCTGTCATTATCTGTAAAAAACAGTCTGTCGATTTTTGCGGGGGATATTTGTATATGATTTGTACGTAACGTACAAATAGCCATGTCAGATAAACGTCAGTCCATAGTGTCCATACAAAAGTTTGCACAATTGAGCAAGGTTTTCGGCAGAGGGGTAAGGTTTTAAAGGCGACTCCGGTTATTAAATGCTATAAGACTGTGAGTGACCTAAAAATAACCATAGACATCACATCCTCACCTGGTTAAAGATGAACTCTCTCGGCAAAGACATGGCGCGATGTCCGGCGGCGCGGGTAACGAAATAGGCACGTCACACTTAAACTGGTCCTCCGACTCTGTCGATCCTAACTTATGTTGTTTAGCATTCACAGCGAACGCCGGATGCATTTGATGCTCAATAAAAATCCTTAAGGTAGCCGTTGTAATAGTTTTATTCGACTTTTTAGTACAAAAAATTGTTGACCCGCCCTTTTATTACTTCTAAATCGCGCGAGAAATCCGAGCGTAAGAAAAATTACGGGAGCGCGTGCATTTTTCTTTTTTTAACTTTTTAAATTAGCACTGGGCAACGGCCCAGCGATAGGAGGGGTGCGTTCGAAATCGGTGATTACTTTTTTTTGAATCAAAGCCGTTTTTGGCAGTTTTCGCTACACAAGCGATCGGTCAGGCGCGCGAACAACTTATGAGTAAAGAACGTAGAATATGCGCGCGCATCTCAATCGATATTTGTACAAAGTTAGTAATGCGGTTAGTAAAATAGGGAACTGGGTGTAAGTATTGGCTTTTCGGTAGATGTTTGATGGTAGCGCCTTCGATGCGCGCAAATGTAGAGTTGTATATTGGTCGGAAGACGTCATATTTTTGTGACATTTAAAAATTAATTCCCGTTTTTAATTTAGTTTTTAGGGTTAGAGTAAAAACGGGACTTTATTACTAAGACTCCACTGTCCATCTGTCTGTCTGTCTGTCTGTCCGTCTGTCTGTCACCAGGCTGTATCTCATGAACCGTGAAACAAATACTAAAAAGTACGGAACCCTCGGTGGGCGAGTCCGACTCGAACTTTTCCGGTTTTTTAATTGTTTTAATCATGTCGTTGTACTTAAACTTTTATTAGGTACATAGAATTATTAATTATTTATCTAAGCTTTATTTAAAAAAATATAACTAATTAAATACAAAATACTTAGCTTTGTACGTAATTACATACCTAATAGTACGTAGATATGTAGTTATAATAGGTGTTTCTTTATCCCATTTCTGCATTCAATTTACCAATAAAAGACATTGGATTCAATCCAATTTAGCATAATTTATTAGAATTGGCATGAAATTGGAATCTTTAATAGCTTTAGTATTCCGATATTATCTTCTATTTGAAAGAATATTTTATTTCAATGGTAAGAGTATTTCCTGAATTTCATTTACATGTAAATATCTTTAAGATACCTTATTCCCGCGTTTTGTACAGAGACGAAAGATCACAAGTATCAAGCATTTGCCATGTTTGACCTTGACAACGGCCTTGACCCAAAATAATATAGCTAATATTAGGTCCTTACCTATGAAATTGGCGTTTTTGTTCATAGATATAAGTCTGATCCTAGTTTTTTTTTTTTACAAAAGTACATACACAATTACAATAAAACTACAGTGCACTCAATAAACAACGAGTTTACATACAATTAATTGTTATTTTTTATTGTTAAGTGTTCAGAATTAAGCCTTGAAAATAGGTCTTTTCATGTGCTGTCGGTTCGAGTATTAAAATTAATTTAGTTTTTAGTTTAGTTTTTAGGGTTCCGTACCCAAGGGGTAAATACGGGACTTTATTACTAAGACTCCACTGTCCATCTGTCTGTATGTCTGTCCGTCTGTCTGTCACCAGGCTGTATCTCATGAACCGTGAAACAAATACTAAAAAGTACGGAACCCTCGGTGGGCGAGACTCGAACTTTTCGGGTTTTTTAATTTTTTTTAATCATGTCGTTGTACTTAAACTTTTATTAGGTACATAGAATTATTAATTATTTATCTAAGCTTTATTTAAAATAATATAACTAATTAAATACAAAATACTTAGCTTTGTACGTAATTACATACCTAATAGTACGTAGATATGTAGTTATAATAGGTGTTTCTTTATCCCATTTCTGCATTCAATTTACCAATAAAAGACATTGGATTCAATCCAATTTAGCATAATTTATTAGAATTGGCATGAAATTGGAATCTTTAATAGCTTTAGTATTCCGATATTATCTTCTATTTGAAAGAATATTTTATTTCAATGGTAAGAGTATTTCCTGAATTTCATTTACATGTAAATATCTTTAAGATACCTTATTCCCGCGTTTTGTACAGAGACGAAAGATCACAAGTATCAAGCATTTGCCATGTTTGACCTTGACAACGGCCTTGACCCAAAAGAATATAGCTAATATTAGGTCCTTACCTATAAAATTGGCGTTTTTGTTCATAGATATAAGTCTGATCCTAGTTTTTTTTTTTTTTACAAAAGTACATACACAATTACAATAAAACTACAGTGCACTCAATAAACAACGATTTTACATACAATTAATTGTTATTTTTTATTGTTAAGTGTTCAGAATTAAGCCTTGAAAATAGGTCTTTTCATGTGCTGTCGGTTCGAGTATTAAAATTACTTATATTTTTCTAATGGTACCAATTTTCAAGAAATGGAGATATTGAAAACATACCTTAAAGGTGTCAAAAATTACTGGAAAAATTTTGTTTGGTTTGAATTAGCCATCAAAAAAATATCCGCAAAATTAATTGTATGGAAATTCGTGTTTCGTTGAAATTCTCCGGACAAAACGCCAATTTCATAGGTAATGACCTAATATGTATCTAGAGTACTTTCTGCAAGACGAAATATTTAAGTTAAGTAGATTATTTTTCATATATCATGCTCTGGAAGTCGTTCGTTGTTGTTCTAAAAAGGTGTGCAGAAAATGATACGTTTCTGCTCTAGACCGCTGTACTTTCTAAGTAGGTTTTTTCTTTTTTTTACGATAAGCAGTTAAAATTTTGGGTTCAAATGAATTTGTTGTTGAATTTCCTTTGTGATAATTAACTCCCCATTCCATTTTTACTTTCCTCGTGTTCGAAATTTAAAGTAGAGTGTTTAAGTCGGCTGAAAGGCACCATTTCAATCTCGGACTATTGGCGCTCGAACGCAGTTAGACACCGTCGCACACTTCCGTCACTACCTCGACAAAAATGGGTGGACTTCATCCCTTGGTTAACAATGTACTACTGTTGAGCATATAGATGTAGCCTAAGGTGCCTCTTCTAAACAATAAATTCAAATACTATATGAGGGACACGGGGACTCACAAAGCATAGCATAGTATCAGTTTCCATACATTTATTACATTCATCTTATTGTTAGAAGTAAATAGTTGTAATAATTATCATATACAATCACAATAAGTGCAAAATATCTTCACTTTTAACATATTTAGCCTTCGAGCAACACATAAAATACACAGTAGGTACACATATATATTTTTTATAACTTGCACTCCGCTCTCCGTTCCGTCACATATTTTATTTTCCTCTTTTACCTACTTTAGGTTCTTTATTATTTTATTAGGGTCCGACTGAAAACCAGCGTTGCAGTTAATTTTACTGTAACATCATGCTGAGTCGAGCCCCTTTTTAACATCACGCTGTTTTGTTTATATGTAAACATAAATTTAATTTGTTTTAAAAGTTTTTAAGGTTTTATGTTTAAATGCTTAGACTAAATACATTAGATCTATGTTCAAATGTACCATTAATGTGATGTTTGTGATGTTAAATAAAGTTTTTCTATGTCTATATGTCTATGTCTACGGAAGGGAGTCGGCATTCGCACTATTTCCCCTCTGCCGAGGTACAAGATCAACTGTACATGCACACACCTAGCGCGATGCGTGTTGTGACTCATCCGTACACAGTAAAGAGATCGAGGTGTGCAAGATTTGTCTTTGACGTGTGTCATTTTCTATGTATTTGGCCCCTCGCCCACGGCGACTTTTTGTAGCGATGCTGTCGCGCGTTCGCATAGATACAGTCGCGATGCGGTCGCTAGCTGTGTGCCCTCGCCCACATAACACGATCCAGTGCGATGCAAACGCAATACCGTCGCGCTTCTGTCGCGATACAAACGTGATACCGTCGCGCTTCTGTCTCGATGCAAACGCGATTCAGTAAAGCTCTGTATGTCATCCGACACGGTCGCGCGTTTGCATCGATACAGTCGCGATGCTGTAGCGCGTTGGCATCGCTTCTGTAGCGCGTTGCAAATGCGACTAACGCGCGATAGTAGCGATGCTGTAGCGCGTTGGCATCGCTACAAAAAGTCGCCGTGGGCGAGGGGCCTTTGTGTCGTCATTACAGATTGGATTTTGTATGTAATGAGAAGTGCGACTGTGTGCACGTTTCCCGCCGCAATGGCAGAACGATTTGTACACACAGCAACACTCCTGTCTGTACAACAGTGGACCTTATTACAAACGGCATAAGGTCCACCGATGTACAGTTAACAGTGTGGGCGACTGACGGTAAGATATCGCTTGGGCTCCTCCCTTCCGACGTGTCGGAAGCCGGTGTTGCTCGAAGTATTTAGCTCAAATTTTACTGCATTTGTGCCGAGAAAATCCGTAGCGCTACGCGTGTAGCTTAGCAGTTAATGAGTTAATAAACATTACCTAAGTTTTCGGATATCTAGCGAACTTTACAAAAACTAATAAACTACCGTATACTCATGGGCAAATTTAGAGGAACGCATTATAAAGTTCCATCCAGTGATTAAAACTTAGAAGGTAGGATCGTATAGAAGTGGTATAAGCGTGCCTCCGTGAGGGACAAAACATACGCAAATGCGACACTGTGATTGGTCGAATTCATTTGTTGCCCACCATAATCCATACTAATAAAGAGGTGGGGAACAAACAAAAAGTGAGACTGTGACAATGACAAGCAATAGGTAATACCGCTTTCTCTGCTACTCCTACTGAAAGTTCCATAAGTGCATCTCGTTCGGTCGTTTGGCCCCTCCCTCCTTTCATCTCTATATTATTGTATAGTTGAATTATCGAGAAGATGGAATTGCATTTGTAGTGGTTGTATGCTGATAGTACAAGAAAATAGAAAATTCAAATATAGAATGCCTGTAAACAAACAATACTACTACATATGCAATTCCACGCTCTCGATGATTCAACTATACCTCTATGAATTAAAACTTTTTTGCGTTACTTTAAATTTGTCCATGAGTATACAACGATAAAACTAATTATATGTGACGTTTTCAACCAAAAGGTACCACATTGTCGGTTGTCGATAAGGCTGATTAAAAATTGAAGCTATATGGAAAAAGCGCCTTATTGCCAGCTACAATAAGTACCCTTTTAACATCGCGAGGAAACCGGACTAATCCCAATAAGGCCTAGTTTCCCCTCTGGGCTGGAAGGTTAGATGGCAGTCGCTTTCGTAAAAACTAGCGCCTACGTCAATTCTTGGGATTAGTTGTCAAGCGGACCCCAGGCTCTCATGAGCCGTGACAAAATGCCGGGATAACGCGAGGAAGAAGAGAGAATAAGTACCCTTTTTAGGGATCCGTACCCAAAGGGTAAAACGGGACCCTATTACTAAGACTCCGCTGTCCGTCCGTCCGTTTGTCACCAGGCTGTGTCTCACGAACCGTGATAGCTAGACATTTGAAATTTTCACAGATGATGTATGTCTGTTGCCGCTATAACAACTAATACTAAAAACAGAATAAAATAAAGATCTAAGTGGGGCTCCCATACAACAAACGTGATTTTTGACCGAAGTTAAGCAACGTCGGGCGGGGTCAGTACAGTTGGATGGGTGACCGTTTTTTTTTGCCGTTTTTTGCATTATGGTACGGAACCCTTCGTGCGCGAGTCCGACTCACACTTGCCCGGTTTTTTGTTGAAAATTGCACATATATACTTAAACATATTACATATATTACGATATCACATTTACTACGGAATACATATAGATGCTTAATTCACCCGTATGTTACTAACACGCGGATCAGACGCAGAGCTAATAACATATTTATTATAATTATATTAAAAGGATTACTCACGTATTATTGAGTCGAATAAACGCTCGACATGTTTCGATCCGTTTAGAGGATCTTCGGCTGGAGCAACGACTGCACCGCCTCTACTGATCGAGCGCGCGACGTGTGCATATATTTACCTTAAGAATGAAAGAAAAGTCGTCCTATCAAAATACATATTACCTTTATGCCATGAGTATACATGTATACTTAGAGGATATAACCAACGGAGACGCCATGTCTAAAATTTGCGGTACAAAATAGTCTGCCGTTTTTTGCGGGGGAGGGGCACATCAAATGTATAGGTACGTCATGTCAGATAAACGTCAGTCCATACATATGGTTGACATGTGGTTGACCATTGGCCGCCTATTTTCGACAGAGGGGAACGCCTGTTAATGGCGGCTCCATTGTTAATTACTCCGAGCATGTATACGATGTGTAAAGTTGCTAATAAAGATGGCGCTGTACGACACCGTACATTAACACATTGCCACTAAGTGCTATGGGTTACACTCGTAGTGCGTAGCCAAGGCTTCGCCGTATGGACCGCGTAGTCGCTACGAACAGTGTACCCGACAGTCGGGTTCTTGGCCCTGAATGTGTTAACTGTGGCCGTGGACGCTTTACAATCCAGTGACGGTAAATAGCAGCACCGCATAGCGCCATCTATTTCAGCTGTCAAACTCGGGGGCATGATGTTTTCTAATATTTTTCATTTTTACATGTTATATGATTATATACCATTGTTTAATGCAGCGGTCGGCAACAGGCGGCCCGCGAACCTCTCACTAGCGGCCCGCGAGCCTCCCTGGCTATTTTATTTTGTATGTAATATTGACAAACGACAATGTCTGATAAAGTCATAAATATTAACAAAGTGCGGCCCGCGTCTACTTTGTAAACCACTATGTGGCCCTTGGCTGCTAAAAGGTTGCCGACCGCTGGACTTTAATGAATGGATGATAAAAACATACATCATTAAAATTTTACAATCTTAGACCATATTAGGGTGTTGTCTGGAAACTTTTCTTACTAATTAGTTAATTACCTACGATTTAATTAATCTAATACAATTTATTGCACTAATATCTACACAGTACAGCCTGGCAAAAAAGAGTAGAAATTAAAAAGTGGCAACACTGTAGTGTCGTCCCGTTCTCTTATATATATTGATTTGAAAGGGACGACACTACAGTGTTGCCACTTTTTAATTTCTACTCTTTTTTGCCAGGCTGTACCTAATACAGTGCAATACTTATTATGAAACTTAACTCTTCCCGAGGGTAAACGTACTAGTGCTCGACATGCTAATGCCCAATAGATGACACCTTGCTGTCACCTCTATTGACAATGACTTAAGTTTCAAGATGACATGTACTGGGACCGCGTCGAGAAATATGATATTTATGATTATGATTACTTATTTATTACGTGGCTCCTAAGAACATTTCCGTTCCGTACCTATCACTTACACTAGGTACAGTCGCCATCAGATATATCGGAGCGGCCAAGGTGCTCACAAATATCGGAACACGCCTCTATTGTCAGGGCGTTAGAGCGCGTGTTCAGATATTGTGAACACCTTGGCCGCTCCGATATATCTGATGGCGACTGTACTTACAGTTACAGATATCATAGGTATTTGATGCATTTGCAATTACTAAAATTTTATAGGTATTCAGATTTATTAAAAATAAAATATAATATATTTAGGAGTGTACGGACCAGAGATGGGCATCATTCGAATAAACTTTTATCGGAATAATCATTCGAATAAACAATAATTCACAATATTTTTATTCGCGAATGATTTATTCGCGAATAATTTATCCGCGGGTAGATCATTCGACCACTTTTCAAATGACGAATGATTTATTCGTTATTTCATTCGAATAAATCTACGAAAAATATTTAAGTTTTTTGGCTTATTCCATTCAAATAAACAGCACGAATAATAATACGTTTAATATGACTAGTTTTTACTGTATATTTGTTCTGACAAGTTAAAGATTGGTAAGGGTTATAGTTCGTTTGTTTTTAGCATTAGAAAGAAGGTAAGCGATCTTGACATGTCTTTTAATTGAAAAACGTTTTTTAAAAATCAGTAACTATTGTTTATGAAAGCAGAAGATTATAAATGATCGTATTAGATTCATAATTGTTACATATTTTCCGTGACTTATTTTTAAAACGTATTTTTCAATTAAAAAACACGTCAAGATTGTTTACCTTTTTTCTAATGCTAAAAAAACGAACTATAACCCTAATGCTAGATGTCGACTATGAAAATAATAGTCTTTTTGGTAACAAAACTGATGTATGGAGTGAGCAATCTATGTATTTTTTTCTCTTATGGTCGTACCTACAGCGTACACTAGTGATATTTAATATCAGATATTACAATGTGCAACTTACAGTGAAAAATAAGACCACTGTCACAACTCCTCCTCAAAGCAAGTCTGCGTTTCAGTAGAATGAAACAACATATCATCCTTCATATCAAATTTGTCTCCCGTCTGAGTCTCCGTTGACGTCAGAGTCAACGGACTCGAAGACACGCTGTCAAACAATTTGAATTTCGAATCATACAGGCATAGACACGTCTGCGTTTCTTTTATACTTAAATCAGGAGACTGCGTTTCAGTAGCCGTCTGCTTGTTACATCTACTTAAACCGAATTCTATAGGGAATGTTTGAGTTTGAATGTCAGATAACGAGACTGTTTCAGAAAAGAATATTGAGTCATCTTCGCTAGTTTGAGATTTAAGTGAGAGTAAATCTTCGAAGACTGTTTGCGTTGAAATCTCATCGGTTTTCGCTTCGCCATCACTTTTCCATGAAGGTAAAGCAACGTCGTTTTTTATATTTTCTTCTGGACGCGTTTGAGTAGCCAAAGTCCTTTTAGGACTGTCACAGATATATTCAAGTTTCTCTTCGATTTTGATCCTTTTACACTCTGTGGTAGTCTCTGATATTTTCTTTTTACGCCCTCTTTTATATTCCTCATGTACTTGGGGGTGTTTCCTCATTAGATGTACAAGTAATCGTTCGTTATTCTTATACTCTGTATTACATATTTGACACAGATATGTGACGTTGCATACTTTTAAGTGTCGTTCGTATTCTGCGCCGGTTAAGCTCATGCTGCATTGTTCACAGATTATTTTTGATCTGTGGACTTTGTTGTAATGTTGATTTAGGTATTTTCGTTCGGTGAAAAATTTGTTCTTACCTGAAATAGATGGGATGAGATTAGAACTCGACAAGTCATTTCGTGGTTTGTTTATGCGCTGCGTTGGTGCGTCACTTTTCTTTCGTTTGACATATTAAGCAAAGTGAATAGCCGGGTCCACACAGAGCGAGCATACGCGCGAGGCAATTTCCTCGCGCGCAAAACGGCCAGTGTGGACGTGCTTCGCGCGCGCCGCCTCGGCCAAGGCACGTCTACACTGGCCGTTTTGTGCGCGAGGAAATTGAATAGCGCAACTCAATAAAAACCACGAAAAAATCAGCCTACACATATAAATAAGGCTCAATGTACATTACAATGTACATATTCGATGCAATCTAACTAGAACCTTTCACGAACCAAATAAAGCAGCATTTACTTTGTTTCATTGCATTTTCAAACAAATGCATCTCAATTTACTTTTGTATTGTAGGTCCGAGGATACGTTGGTACGAGTCAGGCAGGGACTGTCATGTTATCTTTATTACAAAATTTATATGTGGGGTATAAAATCTTGTATTGTAATAGTAGGTCACGCCTGCCGCATGCATCCGGATAGGTGGGCTAGTATAGCCACCAAGTGGATGCCGCAAAATATGCGCGGACGGAGATGGCGGGACGACAGACACCTTCAATAATAACTGGCCGGAAAAAGCTCAACAACGGGAGTCGTGGAAATCAAGGGGAGGCCTTTGCCCAGCAGTACGACACTATACTGCAGGAACTTGGTATTAAACAGCGCCTTTCTTCTATCGTCCAGTGCCGCATTCTCACTTTCTTTGGACATATTACACGTCGAGACGATACATCTGTGGAACGACTTGTAGTGCAGGGAAAAGTCGAAGGCACAAGGCGCGGGTCACCAATGCGTTGGTCAGACATAGTCAAAAGTGCATTCAATGAAGCACTCCATGAATGTACAAGAAGGGCTACAGTACGGGAGGAATGGCGACGGATTGTGCAGCTTGCCACCGGCCCTGATATGACGACCACGACCACTCTGACAAGAGTGTGACGACAAAGAAGAAGGGACACTATAACAGGCTATTAAAAAAAGTTATTCTCACCTGCATTGACGAAGTACGAGCACTCCTCATAGGTGCAATAATACTCGCATTCTATAACCAGCTTCTCCGACAAGCCGTGATGTTTTACCAAATGGTTATACAAATATCTCTTCTTCAAGTATTTCTCGGTGCATTTATTGCCGACGGCGTATGGGCAGGGGAGGAGGATCTTAGATTCCATGTCTTGGGCTGTGATTATAATGTTTAGTTTGTTGGCGTTTAGGACACAGGTTATGGTATTCTCTGATGTGGCTGGAGTTTTTTTCTGGAAAAAAGATGTTTTTTAACCTTTTGAACGCCACAGACGGCAATTGACTTCAACGCAAAATCGTGACAACGACGCCAAAGACGGCATTTGACGTCGATCGTTTTTTGATGAAAATCTACTGAAAAATACCCCACTTTTAGGTTGGCATTATTTATTCACTAAACTAAATTTTACCCCCGTGGCGTCAGTGGCACGGCAAATGGATGCGCCGTTTGGCGTTCAAAAGGTTAAGCAAAGGACTATGCGTCAAAATGGTCTAAAACCAACAGAGTTGAGAATTAGGTCGTTAGATAGGTATTTCTATGAACTTCACTTCGTTCCATGGGTACCAAGCCGAATTCCATTGCAGAACTGAGATATTGGTATTTTAGTCAAAACGTCGTCACCCTTATTACCTGAGTTCACCGCCGGGCTAGCGCGACAATCCCATACGCCGCACCCGCCCAGTGGTGTGCGGAGTGCGAACATCTACCCTGCAGCATTAATTTACTTACTTGGACTCCATTGCCCAGGTAATAAGGGTGAGGACATTTTGACTAAAATACCAATATCTCAGAAAAAGTAGTTTCAGTCAAATCTCACGAAATTTTAGTATGATGTAGATTTAAGACTCCTGATTATATTTTTATGGGTGCACAAATCTCTCAGAAGTATACAGAAATAATCAAGTTTATAGTTTTCTATTTCTATGAGGTGTTCCCTAAAATCGATACACTGAATTGGTAACTGCATTATAATATGAATTCATAACATCAGTAACTGTCAGTATGTATCATTTTTGTCAATTCGAGCAGAAACCCTATATCACAATAAATTGTTAGACAGAGATAGTTAGTGTTACCACAGAATAAGTAATAGTACTACAGTACAGAAAGGACACTCCCTACAAAACCAAAGTTTGACAGAGATTCAGGGTCTATACATGATATCTCTTTATAACTTATGGCAGTATACCGTATCCCTTTCGACTATTTAGGGTTGTCAAAATTCAAGCAATTATCTTATCTGTGGTCGTGCATGCCAAGGGGCGTCAAGTTGTGTCAACCCTAATAATTGCTCGGAGCAATGCTGAGCCGAACATAGCCAAGTTTGCCCGAAGTCAGGAGTGTCTCCCCACTGGTGTTACCTTAGCAGTATCCTTGAGGAAGGCGTCTGAGTCCTGACACCGCTGTTTGAAGCCCCGGCACCGCAACAAGCTCTCTTCGCAATTTGTACATAGAAGTTCAGTCACATTGTCTCTTTTTGGCACCTGACAAGATGAATATATGTTCTTAATAAGGATATTGAAGAAAGTAAAGTACAGTGAAACAGGGTTTATATAAGACCAGAGCAAACCCTATTATCAATGTTGCTATTTTTTTAGAACAAAGACATTTAGAAATTTATATAATATAAAATGTTGCTATTCATTAAAAATTAGGGCTGGCAAAACTATCTACCGTGGGTAACCCTAATTTCATCAAGGAGCCCAACTACTTTTCCTAAGTAAAATATCAAAACAATAATTTTGCCAAATAAAAAAGTTGGACCATCCATTTTACCTTTATTCCTTTCCATTTTACCTTGTATAATTCGTCTTTTTTAGCATTAGAAAAAGGTAAATAATCTTTATGTGTCTTTTTATTGAAAAACACTGTTGAAAAAATAAGTCACGGCAAATATATAACAATTATGAATCATATATGATTCATTGATTATTCTTTTGCTTTCATAACATAAGCAATAGTTACTGATTTTTAAAAAGCGTTTTTCAATTAAAAGGATATCGTCAGTGTAAATCGTCATAGCTTCAGTGGTCTTTTCGAGGCCAGGTGAATTACTAGACCGATGATACGTCACATATTTAACGCTTTTTAACGACCTATTCTTTGCAAAAACTGTGTTGTCTGGCAAGCAATCTCATGTGGACCATTTTTAAGGCATTATATCGCCGAAATTGTATTTGTATCTTGAAAACAAAAGTACCTCGGCAATTCTGTAAAAGTCATCCGCCAAGCCCCATTCCTGCATATTCTTCATCTCGCCTGATTCGGCCAAGCAACCGCGGCATAGTAACGCATACTCGTTCAACGGCTGCTTTAATTTTAGATAGGGAGTAGACATTTTACATTGATTTGATTAAGAAAAGCGAAGAAATTTATTTCTAAAGTTTGTTTTCATGTTGTTTTGTTTCTGTGATCTTGAGATTCTTGAGCTGTCAGTCAGTGACCTGTCAAAGGTCATTACTGTCAGGTAATTTTCCGTTACGCTGAAAAATACAGGGACGCTGTTCGTACTAAAGCTATTTCAAGATATAGTCAAATATAAAAAAACACAGAATATGCATATTAAATTAATTTTTATATGATGGTTCTACAAAAAGGGATTTATTCTTAGCTAAATGCTATTTAAATCTCTATATAGACTAAACGTAGTTTGCGTAAGCCGGAGCAAAAAGCTCGTTCAAAAATAGTGAGAATTTTGTCATAAATCATTCTTATTATCTTGTCGAAATTGTAAAGAGTTATAAATCAATACGTATTGTAAAAAATTTAAGTACATATTTGTACATCCATAATTATAATAAAACTGTTTAAATTATACATATGAAGAAAAAACCTATAACTACATACAAGATTATATACAAAAACCACGTATATTATAAACTTTTTTGTACAGCAGCGCCCGTCACCCGTCGATCATTATTTATTTTTTCAGTTTGACACCTATTTTGGCTAATCTAAATTTACAAGAGTATGACTGTCGACTAGAAAGGTAAATTTATTTACTTATTTCCTTTCCATTTACTGTAAAAATCAGCCACAATTTGAAAAAAAGCCGGCTATTTCATTGCCACGAAGTTAGATCATAATTCCCATTTGCTTAAAATCGGTTCCCTCTAGGCGGCGAACTTCACTGCGGTCGCCATTTGCGCCACGAACGCTGGTAGATCGTCTTGTGTGTAAAATTGTGGAATTGGAGGTTATAGTGCTAATTTACTAGTTAATAGTGCATTAAAATTATCAAAAACATTTTGAAGCAAGTAAATTGAGTGTCTAATGTCTCGTAAGCACGAAAAGTGTTTCGAATGAGTGAGTATTATGTTTTTTGCGAATGTTACGTAGCATGTAGGAAAGAAACACGTGCTAAATAATAGTTTCAATTTTTCTCCAGTTAAATTGCTTTTACACGGTACTAGCGTGCTATTTCGCATCGACTTTGTGCCTCAATTTGCGTTAAATTGAATCCATCATGTCGTTTGTATGGAAACTCGGTCAGTTTATTATTATTTTAGTTTCTAGGTGATCTATTTTAGGCTTGGCCGTTCAGCGGAGTTCCTAGTTCGAGTTTCAAAAATGTTTGTTTTTAATATGTATTTAGGCCCTGCGTTTGGGTTGGGCGGTCACGCTTTATAAAAACCTACATTCTACGCATTAAATAGAAAGTGGAATATTAATACGGCATTCTGGGCACCTTTCATTTGTTGACATTCAGTTTCATAACATTATCAACGGTTTGCGTCGACAATAATTACGTTTTGTTGTTTCGTACAAAAGCATAGAGTCAGAGAATGAATGTGCGATTACTTTTTTTTACTGAGGCATTAAATAGTTTAATATTTACTTTTACAACTTGTTAACTTTGAAATTTATCACCATAAAGTGTTTTAAAGTGAGAAATTACTAATATTTCGGTATAATAGGCATCGAATATTAACTTTTACAAGTTACTAAAGATGTATTTTTTATGAGGCTAGTACTCTTTATCTTTTTAACCTTGAAAGTTTAATCTCTCTGCAATAAAATACAATGTTATGTTGTATTGTTGTAATATTTTACATGATTGTATGTTGATGGATCAATTATTTCTTTTACTTTGTTATTTTGAGGCCCATAGTAACACACAAACTAACACTACAATGTTTTAATTTAATAACAACTATTATTAAGTACATTTTATCCTTGATTTCAGTATATAGAAGCTAAATATTGTTGCGATTGAGTGACCATTGATATTGTGTAACTGAACTAGTTTATTAATATAATATAGAGGGTTCCATACTTTTTAGCATTTGTTGTTATACTGGCAACAGAAATAAATCATATGTGAAAATTTCAACTGTCACAGTTTATGAGATACAGCCTGGTGACAGACAGACAGACGGACAGTGGAGTCTTAGTAATAGGACCCCATTATTACCCTTTGGGTAGGGAACCCTAAAAAGAAATGCCTAACTACTATTTTGCTATCAAAATTTAAAAAAAAGTGTTCTCCCAATACACGTCTCAGTTTGAATCTTATAAATTTGTAATAAGAACTTAATTGTTAAATTTATAATTTATAACCCAGTGTGGGTTTCAAAGGTGATTTATTGTCTCTACTCATTACTTGTTTACTCTTTCTTATCTATGATGATAAGCATGTTTACCAACATACAGTTATTCCATCTCACTAAGTTTAACAAAAATAGACTTTAATATCATAACTATGAGAGTCAGGGTCATCACATTGAAATGAATGAATATTATGAGTGAATGCTATCAAATTAATGGTCATTTGTGAAGTAAAAGTCCAAAAGTAACTCTAATTGGATAAATGAGTCATAAGCATAAATGTTTGTAAATTAACATACAAATATAGTAGGAATGCCATTCTTCTACCTTATCTCATTATCAATCATTAGTTAATTAGTAATTTAGGCTTATGATAATATGGCTTTCGAATTAGTATGATCATTTATCAAGATATTAAAATAATTAAATAATAAGGATTGGTCTCAATGTAAACTTATGTAAATGAAGTCATATATTTCTTTGTATGTTTCTTCATTATTGTAAATGGAGTCATATTACTCATATTAGCAAGGTCTGTTCCTTATACAGTAGAGACATTGTATGTCATGCGTTGATCTCAGTACCATATAAACATCAACTTATTTAGACATTGGTGGATACTACGGCATAAGAATAAGGTCCAAGTGGTCAGTTTACTGTGTTGACAATAATCCAGTTCGCAACCGAAGATGCTAAGTGGGCGAAATATTCAAAATTAACTGAACACAACTTTATTGTTAAGAGAATAAGAGTCTGTGTGATTTTAAATTGCTTAGCTACTTCTGCTGACTGGAACCATCTATATTACCACTTCGTAAGTTTGCTAGATGGCATTCATCAGAAAGCGATTTCTATGTCAGAAGTAAAACACTTACTTATGTCATGTCATGGCATGTCTACTCTGATGTAGCTGCTTCGCGCGGCAAATTCCTCGTAAAGCTCTGCAAGGCTTGTTGCGTGTAAATCCGCCTACTACTTTCTAGGTCTACCATTTTATTTAAGGCGGTTGAAAAAGAAGCTGAGTTTTGGGAGATCCTGGGACTAAAACTAGTTATGTTACATCTTTTACTTAAGAAAATACAATTCAGCTCCAGCCCGACATCTGTTCGCCACAGGCACACTTCACCTTTTTGCAGTTGTGGTAGCCGCTCCCGTATTGGCTTGTGTAGCCATGAAAAACATTGTCTCCCTGCCTGACACTATATATTCTGCAATAGACTGAAAGGCCTATGATGATGCCAATTCAGCTACATGCAGCCAAGCCTAATACAACTTCTTACCTTGCACTGGTTAAATGGTAGACCTAGAAATGCATATATACAAAATTAGAAAAGAGACTTATAATTAAAGAATACCATTTCTTTTAAAAGAGACTTATAATTAAAGAATACTATTTCTTTTTTCAGTTGCCGGGAACCCCAGAAATGAAGATAGTCAGGACACATACAAATTCAACTAGAAATCTTATGACAGCAGTGCCTCTAACAAACCAAACCAATTATTTTTAAACCTAAATCTAAATCTTTTTTAAACTAAGTGACATTGTGCCAGTATTTAAGCCGTATTAAAAATTAAGTAGTTTATGGTTAGTTTTTTTAACTGAGTGTTGCCAGTATGAAAATTCCGGAGACTTCAGCTAATGTTGGTGCTTATTATGGGAATGAGGAAAATGGACAGTGGCAGGTAAGGATAATTATTTGTTATAATAAAATAAAGTTATTTGATTTACTGTGGCAGTGGCAGGATCGGGAAAAGAGGCAACCGGTGGCATTCGGGAAAAGTGGCAAGGCTCAGAACCGGTTTTTTCTTCATACAAAAAATACCGGTGTTATTACGTTCTTTTTCGTTTTTTGGTTTATTATTTCATTTTTAATGGGACAATCTAATAATACGAAGTTGTTACCTAAACACATGATTCAATCCTAGGTAAAAAGCATAAAATAATTAATAATATTGGGCTATTTGGGTTTTTTCAAAAAAACCGTTTCCGAGCCCTGGTGGCGTGCTCTTGTTTTGGAGGTCAAGACCCTCTTTTTTCGCTGAGCCACATTAGTTAGTTATTTGCTTCACTAGGGGCCAAAGTTGTTGTTTAAGGCGCTCTTATACTCGAGTTTTACGTTTTCAAGGGGGTGAAGCAGACGCGTGGTAGAGCGGGCAGGCGGGCGCCCCGCGCGGCGTACCGCACCATTCCCGCGCAGCACGTCTACGTCCTTATTCTGACGACATCGGTATTCTGAATTGTCAGTTCCGGGATTTTTTCCGGCAATTAATATTGAATAAGATTTATTAGCAAATTCGAATTTTGATGAGTACTTAATGAAATTAAAAATGGTAGGTAAGACGGTGAGTGTAAATAATTATTAATTATATATATAATATAAGTGTATACCGCGACAAACTGAGAATCTAATCAAATGATACCAAATTATTATGAGACAAATAATAGTTCTTACTAATAGACATTAAAAATGTAATAGAGCTAGACCAAGAAAAGTCTGCAACGATTTTGATTGCACACGCAGTGCAAGTGTTATTTTAAACGTCAAACTTCTATGAAACTATGTATAACACTTGCACTGCCTATGCTATCAAAATCGTTGCAGACTTGGTCTAACTCTAGCAGTCAATTTCGGGCAAGTAGGTAGTGAAAATAAGGAAGAATACTAGCAAAGCTAAGATAATTTAGCTATCTTCACAAAAAGAATTATAACAATTTATAACTCTAACTGTAATTACTTACTATTTTTCTAATTTTGAATTGACGAGTAAAAGTCAAGCATTTAAAGATTGTAATGACAAAAAACACTTCTACTTCGACATTCGAGTTAGTTAATAGCTCAAGAAAATAAAAAAAATCTGCGGAAATAATTCGTATAATTTTGAAAATTGGCACAGTTATACCTTGTGGTGTCCAGATAACCATACTTAATGTCCTCGAGCTTAGCGGGTGTGCTGAGGGTGTAGGGGGGAGGGGGATGAAGGTACCTTTTTTCATATATTTGCTCATATCTCGAATATCTGTACGAATCGCATAGGTACAAAACAATAACAAAAGTTTTAACATAAAATTTCCTACAAATTTGGATCTTTTTATTTTTACGTTACGATCAATACTTTAGGGTTGTTAAAGTTAACAAAGAGATAAAAAGTTGATTTAAGAAAACGTTTCGTCGTTTCAAATATTGATCCTAGAAAAAGTGTTATGTTTTTCGTAGAAAATTGTATGCCGATTATTTATTTACAAGAACATTAAGAACTTATTTTGCTATGAGCCTTATTTTACGAATCATTTACGAAAACCTAAAAATAGGGACCTGGAAATTGATTCTAATTAACTTACCCCCTTTAATACCTCTTTAAATATTGATCGTAGCGCAAAAGTGTAAAGTACCTTTTTTGTGGACAATTTTATGTTCAATATTTATGTATAATATTTTTTTGCAACGGGCCACCGTTTACGAGTTATTTACGAAAAACTAAAAAAAAAGTGACCTGTGAACTAATTGTAATTAACTTTCTTCCTTTAATATCGTTTTAAATTTGATCTTAGAGAAAAAAAGTTCAAGATGTTTTTGGAGAAAATTTTATGTAAATTATTTATTAATTAAAACCTATTTTGCTATGGGACACCGTTTACGAGTTATTTACAAAAAACTAAAAAGGGACTTTAAAGTTGATTATAATTAACTTACCCGCTGCTTTGTCTTTTTTAATATTGATCCTAGCGAAAAGTTCTACATGTTTAGTAGGAAATTTTATGTTTATTATTTATGTATAAGATGCAATGGGTCATACTTTTCAAATTATTAACGAAAACATACAAACAATGAACCTTAGAATTTATTATAATTAACTTTCCTTCTTTATTATCTTTTTGAATATTGATCCCTGCGAAGTGTACTGAATCTTTTTGGTACAAAATTTTGTGTAGATTATTAACGTTTTATATTATTTTTTGATATTGGCCACCGTTTACGAGTTATTTACGAAAATCTAAAAAAGGGGACCTTAGAATTGATTATAATTGAATTTCCCGCGTTAATATCTCTTTGAATATTGATCCTAGCAAAAAATTGTACTAAATCTTTCTTGTAGGCAATTTTATGCAGATTACTTATGTAATAGAATATTTTTTGCTATGCGCCACCGTTTAAGAGTTATTTACGAAAAACTAAAAAAAGGGTCCTTTAATATCAAATATCTCACTTCCGGTCAAGAATTCGATCAAGCAACCAGCAAATTCGGATTCGGCGGGGTCTAATTAGGTTAAAAAACCCGGTTGCCAAAAAGTAATACGATTTGCCAATTAAAATCGATTTTATGAAAAATATGACCAGTCTAAAATATTTGAATCCTGTATATCTATGTTTAAAAATTATTCAATTTGATTAATTTTATAGCCTTTTAAGTTTTATGTTTACACAATTTATCAATCGTGACTGAATTCCGGATTGGTTAGATGGGTGTGTGCCTTTGCTGCCCAACTTGCTATAAAATGACAATATGACGGACGAATGTCTGAAATGTCACCGTATTTAAGAATTATTTTGCTTTTCTTCGCAAGTATGTTGAAAAACATTGTGTGTATAACATATTTGCATATTTATACTGTGATTACCCATTTTATGAAACGTCCGCTAAACTAGCATAGGTCCGACGCTGACAGTGGTCACGGGCGTACTGGCGTGAGGAATGGGCGCAAGGTATTGCCGCGTAGGATGTAATTTAGTAGGCAAAATGTTGAATTCATCAAATGATGAATGAAAAAATTAACGTATCGATAAAAGGACAAGCAATAATGAAGATTTACTTAAAAGCTATCGACTGAAGTAAGTTTCATATACATTTTCGTCGTAGTACTTCTAACATAAGGAAATAAAGACAGTGTTAGGCATGTTTTCAACTTAAGATTCTATCGAGAAAATAATGAGCCGTCGTGTTTCTGACAAGCAATAACGTACTTCAAGGACTGAAGTTATACATACTAGAAAATAATGCATGTGTTAGATAAATGAATAAAATTTTTTAAAGTATTAAAAATTATAAACACAAAACTGATAGTAAATATTATTTTCAAGGATATAACTTGTCAGGAACTTATCTATTTACCTTGATTCATAATTATGTAAAAATGCTAAATCAATAACTGGATACTATTTAAGTTTTAAGCAAGATAAATAAAATAATAAACAGATGTAATTGAAAATAAAACTGTTTTATTAAATTGAATAATACAATTTATTCACCTTATCATCAACAACTAATATATACAACCACTATTAGTTTATAATTCAGAAAGAGATTATTTAATTAATTATTAATTAATTAATCCATCTAATTAATCAAGTAGGTACATAATTATTACAATAATTACCAACATAGTATTTACTTAACTTTCAATATTCCTTTGGCGATGATTAACTCAGTGCTGCAGGGCAAGGCAGAATGCAGAATCAGAATGATTGCAGAATGCAGAATGAGGAATAATGGATCGGTCGGTCCCTTTTATACCCATTTCTACCTGGCAACTGGTTGATCATGCCACTTGTCATTCGATAAGTGACGTCACAGAAGTAGTTTCTCATGTACCTCGTCCATTTATCGAATTATGCAGAATAAAACTATTAAAATATATTTTCAATAAACTCCGTTATACATAATTATTAATCAGTAATATTAATTCAAAATATAATTACTTCAAAGTAGTTTTACAAATTTAAGTAGTAAGTTAACAGACTTACTGTTTCTCTTGTCAACGGTGGTTTCGTATCGTGCCTACCCACATAAATAGCAAATTCTGTAAAATTCACGTAATGTTGTGTTAAGTGTTTAAATAGTGTAATATATTATCAACATTGGACGTCAAGAGAAACAGGTCAGTTTTATACGTACAGGTCAGTTTAGAATAACAATATTCTAACACGGCCATACTGACATGTACTTCGTTCCCGAAGTACAAAATAGGATCAATTTATAAGGATAAAAATGTATTTATTTATTGCCACACCTGATATGGGCATCATGTATTGAGACAATTATATTGTTACTTAAAGACAAGACAACTATGTACATAAATGTAAGCAAATAAATGAAAAATAAAATGTAAATAAGTAAATAATGCTAATTTACACACATTGTGTAATCAATATATGATCAGCTTGAATAGACATGTTATCACTAGTCAAACCAGCGAATGTGTGGGTATTGCCAAATACCTAGACATGCCAATTACATTCACCCGCTGCTAGTGAGACAGTTGACACCAAGTATATGACCGACCAGCGGATACCAAATAAGTGTTGTGAGGGTATTGCCAAATACCTAGACATGCCAATTACATTCACCCGCTGCTAGTGAGACAATTGACACCAAGTATATGACCAACCAGCGGATACCCAATTAGTCTATCAGAAACAAAGAATCATAAATGCCAAAATAAAATACCAAAAATAAAACATTTACCTACATAACATGTACATAGCTTACTGTTTGATAAACTTTCCAAAAATCGCTCGGCCAATCTGACGAATAATTGCACATTGTTTTAAACATATAACAGTTGCTACATATCTTTCTGCTTGACGATAGCTTCGTGGTACACCAGGAATCTGCTCCACTGTCGCTTGTAGCGGGGTCAAAGGCGGAAAAAGCGATGTTCTTGTCTCTTCCGTGAGCACCGGAGACAGCTTTCAGAAGGATCCACATCCGTGCTGCTGTGGAAAGCCACAGGTTTCATATTCGTCTGAAATTATATAAGTATATATGTAGTGTAGCTGGATACAATCCAACTTCTGATGTTAGATAAATGAATATATTTTTTTTAAATATTAAATATTAAAAACTCAAATGTTTATAGTAAATATTACTTCCAAGTAAAACTTGTCAGGATGTTATTTATTTACCTTGATTCATAATTATGTAAAACTGCTAAATCAATAACTGGATACTATTTAAGTTTTAAGCAAGATAAATAAAATAATAAACAGATGTAATTGAAAATAAAACTGTTTTATTAAATTGAATAATACAATTTATTCACCTTATCATCAACAACTAATATATACAACCACTATTAGTTTATAATTCAGAAAGAGATTATTTAATTAATTATTAATTAATTAATCCATCTAATTAATCAAGTAGGTACATAATTATTACAATAATTACCAACATAGTATTTACTTAACTTTCAATATTCCTTTGGCGATGATTAACTCAGTGCTGCAGGGCAAGGCAGAATGCAGAATCAGAATGATTGCAGAATGCAGAATGAGGAATAATGGATCGGTCGGTCCCTTTTATACCCATTTCTACCTGGCAACTGGTTGATCATGCCACTTGTCATTCGATAAGTGACGTCACAGAAGTAGTTTCTCATGTACCTCGTCCATTTATCGAATTATGCAGAATAAAACTATTAAAATATATTTTCAATAAACTCCGTTATACATAATTATTAATCAGTAATATTAATTCAAAATATAATTACTTCAAAGTAGTTTTACAAATTTAAGTAGTAAGTTAACAGACTTACTGTTTCTCTTGTCAACGGTGGTTTCGTATCGTGCCTACCCACATAAATAGCAAATTCTGTAAAATTCACGTAATGTTGTGTTAAGTGTTTAAATAGTGTAATATATTATCAACATTGGACGTCAAGAGAAACAGGTCAGTTTTATACGTACAGGTCAGTTTAGAATAACAATATTCTAACACATGAAATCCTTGTAAAAGTCTGTAAATATGGTGACAAAAAAGCGCATTTTACTACACACCGCGCCTTAACCTCTCATGCTAATGCTGATACACGAGCAAACAAAAGAAGCCAAAAATGAAATCTTGAGTGTTGGGAGGGTTTCAAGGCACAAGGGTTAAACTTTGCTACCAATTGGGTTCTAATCCTGGTTAAGGCATTTATTTGTGTGATGAGCACAGATATTTGTTCCTGAGTCATGGTTGTTTTCTATGTATTTAAGTATTTATATATTATACAAGGGGTCATCCATTAATTACGTCACACGAATTTCTAGGTTTTTTGACCCCTCCCCCCCCCCCCCCTTGTCACATTTGGTCACATTTGGCAAACCCCTCCCCCCTAGTGTGACATCACATTTTTTCTACGAAATCGCCAAATCGAATTAAGTAAATACCTAAGTATTATTAATATTTTATCAAAATATTTTTGACGATATAAATATTAGTAATTTTATATCCCAAAACTGCTTAGGAAAGAAAATTAAAAGAATAAAAACGATTATCGTTTTAAAAACTTGTTATTTAAATGTACAGCGAATAAAATAATTTAAAAAAAAATTTCGGTTACTGATGAAGTTAAAGTGACGTCAAAAAGTTTGTGTCTCCCCCCTCCCCCATGTCACAATATGTCACATTTTCTTGACCCCCTCCCTCCCCCTAAACGTGTGACGTAATTAATGGATGACCCCCAAGGTGTCCCAAGAAGTAGTGATATACTGAAGCTGGGAGGTAGAGGACCTAGAGGGCTATCTGAATCACCCCCATGTATGTTCCGCAATTTTTCGTATTTTCGGAGTTATGAGTTTTTGAATTTTTCACCTATCGCCGAGTACGATGATATTTTTATTTATGGTGACGGGAATTATTGCGGTAGATGCTGGATTTTTTTTGTGTGCTAAGCTGATAGATAGGCCAGTTCAGTATGGTAACATTTACTATTGTTAGATCTTTGAATGGAAAAAAAAAATACATGGAACATACATGGGGGTGATTCAGATAGCCCTCTAGGTCCTCTACCTCCCAGCTTCAGTATATCACTACTTCTTGGGACACCTTGTATAATGTCGTTGTCTGAGTACCCACAACACAAGCCTTCTTGAGCTTACCATGGGGCTCAGTCAATTTGTTTAAAAAATGACCTATAATATTTATTATGTATTTAATGTAAAAAAAATTTTTTGTTTATATTTCAGCCAAACGGAATTATAATTGACAGCGGAGTGCCCGGTGGAGTAGTCGGCAGCGGAGACGGTCTGCACCCACAGCCTGTATACCCCGTACACATACCAAGGGGACATATACCCGGTGAGCTTTTCTTTTTAACAATCCAGCAGTACCAGCTCTTTTCCATAATGATGTAAATAGGGAATATTACGCAAAACTCTGCGTAGGGCGCGCCACTACCATTATCCATCACAATCTGGGGGTCTACCGCGAAAAAATTTTAACCTTTCTATCACTCTTACATATTTGAGCGATAAAGAGGCAGATAACTAAATTTCTATTCACCTAATTACCTAATTCTATTCACCTATAAATAGAATTCATTTTAGTATAAGGTGGCCATTTATTGAAACCTTATACTAAAATGAATTCTGTTTATATGTGAATTGAATTCATTTTTAGTTAAGGCAGGCGTGGCTCACTCCGCGATTTCGTCGCTTTGCTACAGGTAGCTAAAAGTACATCTGTTCCACACCGATTTTGGGGAATGCCATAAGCCGCGCGTGGCGCTGTCGCCACCTAGCGGCCATATCTGTGCTGATCGTAACAGACGCGTTTTGTTAGAGAGTGAGTCTTCTGTACCTAGTACTATTATTTATTCTGTGGTTAAGGGCGGCCAGTTACTGGTGAATTACCCTACATGTTACTTATGTGTTGGGAAATAAATGTGTTTATTATTATTAACTGGTGTATATGTGTGTGTGTGGGCAGGCTACGTGATGGCGGGCGCGTACTACGCAGGCGCGGGGTACGGCGCGGCGCCGGCGCCGCCCGACGACTTCGCCGACTACATGTGGATGGAGAACGAAGAGGAGTTCGACAAGCAGGTAAACCATCTACTGTTCATTCTAATTCCAAAACTCCCGCAAAACTCGAACATATTCAAATTATTTTAAATAAAATATTCACTTATCGATCGAAACATGTCGAGCGAGTAACTTAAGGATAAGTTATCATATTAATATTATTAACATGTATAAATAAATATGCTATCCCTGTCAGGTATAGGTATATATAAGTGTTATGGCTGACGCTGTCAAAATAACCTTTACACTTTCAAGTGAGGTTTACATTAGCTCGCTTGCGCCCGTCACCTTGGCGTGCCAGTGACGTTTTTGTTTATAACGTGAAGCATTCAAAAGGTTAAAAAAATGTATATAGTGTTCTAGTAGTTAAGTAGATTTGTTGTTGCATGTTTTTAATGGAATGCCGTCCGTGTGTCAAAGGCTGTGGTTCCGCAGGTGATGCAACAGCTGGAGGAAGAGGCGCTGATGGAGCAGTGCATAGAGGCCATGCTGGAAGACGAGCAGAGGGAGCTGGAGAGGCACAACCCCCACAACCCCCACTACCCCACGTGAGTTCGGACTCGTTAACCATACTAGCGCCTACTATATTTCAGTACTAAATGATAAAAAGAACTAATTGCTATTCGGTTGTAAACTGAATTATTGTAAAATAAAAAGATCACATGAAACGTTCAAATCTTTATTCAAGTTAAGCTAGGCCGGCTCCAACCCTACACCTCTGACCTGAGAAGATTTAGCCCAATATGGGATCGGCAACAAACTCAGCGGGACACATCTTTTCAAAAGAACACATTCTTTCTTTATTTCACAAAAGTAAGCTTCTAATGAAACATGAGAAAACAAAAGTAAGACTTGAAATAAAACACTTAGCTAAATGGTTAAAGAACGTTGGATTCTATAAGCTTTCAGAATAAGCCTTCAGGAACGTGGCGAGTTAGGCACGAGCACGAGGTACGGCTAACGTTCGATCAAGTCTGCCGGCGGAGCCTCACCGCTCCCGCCTCGAAGTTCAGTCGGCAAACCCGCTCGACCAGTCTACCAACATAACGACAAAACTGCCACCTCGTACGGAACTTCATCCAAGTTAAACCACTTGACGTTCCAAAGCCTTCTACCTGTCATCTTAGTTAAATAATACGCCAATAGACGGCGTTACTCTCTACGTTATGAATTTCGTTACAACTTAGGTAATACGTAGCCAAACATTGCTAATTGATTGTATACAGGCGTCTAAAACAATGAACTGTAACGCTGCAATACGTCCTTCTAGAGTCACGCTCCGGGATATATATTACTAGCTTTTGCCCGCGACTTCGTCTGCGTGGAATCAGTAACAGTAGCTAAAGTATAGCGCCAACAAGGCATCTGTTGCATAAATGACAGATGAATTTTTTTTTTAATAATATGTATGCTTTCAGGACGAGTAACGGTAACCCGTTGCTATCGCTGGAAGAGACGGTATCCCGATCGACGCTCAACCCTCTCGCTGCCGAGTTCGTACCCACCTTCGTGCCTAGGGGCGCACGTACAGGTTAGTCGATGTACAGATATATTGCCATTAGTTGCCTGAAATAAAGATTTTCATTTTCATTCATTGCATATTTATTTTCCATAGATTTTCACGGAAACGTACGAGCGTGTCTTGCTATTTCAGTCAGTTTCTATTAGCGTTGAAAATGTCGGAAAAAATATAATGATTTTTTCGGGAATTTATGAAATTTTCGTTATTTCCGTTTTTTTCGGATTTTCTATAATCTAAATTTAGTTATCAGCCTCTTTATCGCTCGAATATGCAAGAGTGATAGAGAGGCAGAAACCGAACTTTCGATTGTCGTGTTTCACGGTAGGCCATGTGATTGACGTAGTGACGCATGGTGTCATTGATGTTTGTTTACTGTATGTGCTAGTTGTGCCACCTACGCAGAGCTTTGCCTAATATTCCCTATTTAAAAGAAATACTATTATATTAATTTTACCTAATTCCATTGCTATCAGATCGGATAATCAATGCTTTATTATTGAATAATAAGAAATATTTTAATTGAAATTATTTCTATATATGAGGGAAGCGTGTGAACCGTATCAAATGAAATAAGTGACCGTGAAAAATGACGAAGGTTTCGCAAATTAAGCACCATAGTGACTTAAATGAGACGTCGATCACAAATATGCGCTCGTTTTTCTTACGATACCATAGAGAAATATAGTAAGAATAGAGTGCTCACTCCATACATCAGTTTTTGTACCAAAACGACTATCATTTTCGTATCATCTAGCATCGAGTAGCGGAATTATCAGTGCCGCTACTCGATACTAGATGTCTCTCGTGTGGCGACTCACGAAAATTGTATTGAACAACAATTTACAATTAATATTAAGACCAGAAGTCGTTGAAAATAGAGTTCCAGTTAATTGGGTTATAATATTAGCTGAAAATTGTTGAGCATTAGACTTTTCGGTCGCTGCAACGTCTATTGTCAAGTAGCAGTACTGATAATTCTGCTACTCACTCCGCTTACTCATGCCGCTTATAGTGCCTCAGTGACTACAAAATTACATGTAATTTTTTTTATTCCAGAAGAAAAGAAAGTGGCAGAAGTAAAGAGCACAGAAGAGACACAGAAGGAGCCCAGCGAAGGAACGGAAGAGGCGCCACAGGTCACGGAAGAACTCAAAACAGAAGGTGAGACATAATTAACTTACTCACAATACCAGGCGTGGCTTACTCCGAGATTTCGTCGCGTTGCTACAAGTACATGCGGCTCACACCAGTTTTGGTGTCTAGCAGTAGTGATTGCCGCGCACCGCTACGGAACGGACGCCTGCTCGCGCTTGCGCCACCTGGCGGTCATATCTGTCGTAATAGACGCGTTTTGTTAGAGAGTGAACCTTCTGTAGCTAGTACTATTATTTTTATTCTGTGTCAATACGTAGATAAATATACAGTTTTTACCTCCGACTCGAAAAGAGGGGTGATGTTTGACGCCAATGTCTGCCTGTGGCATCGTAGCTCTCCAACGGATAGACCGATTTCGATGCGGTTTTGCTTTACGTGAAAGCGAGTTTCTTTGCGGTGGCATAGAGAAATATAGTAAGACGAGTGCTCACTCCATACATCAGTTTTGGTACCAAAAATATTAGTATTTTCATAGTCGACATCTAGCATCGAGTAGCGGAATTATCAGTACCTACTTTAAGTAGTAGCAAAGACATATGTAACTTCGTATAAGACGAATAAAGTCTAAGGAAAAAACGTGCCTCGGAATTCAAGCAAAAGTCATTCTCGAATAGATGGCGCACACACCTTTAGCCTATCCTCGGCTAGATGGCGTGACGACACCGTTTCATATTTAACAATTTTAACACATAGATATCAGTGAATGAACATGGATCAAAATGATATAAAAATAATAAAATCATTTATCCATATATATAAATTTTTTGATAACTTTATACGTTTTCATTTTGAGTTTTAGTCGTGTGTCGATAGATGGCAGTAAATTTACAGTGACTACAAAATTTACAATGACAGGACCCCTCTATACTATCTATTCTTTTTGGTAGTAGTAGTAGTACTGTCAAGTGACCACAGATGTAACACCGACACTTGACAGTACTACTACTACTTAAAGTACTGATAATTCCGCTACTCGATGCTAGATGTCGGCTATGAAAATACTAATATTTTTGGTACCAAAACTGATGTATGGAGTGAGCACTCGTCTTACTATATTTCTATATGGCGGTGGTGTGTTTTAAAATCATCATTTATATCACACTTACACATTCGTGTTTCAGAGCCCCTCCCCCCCGTAGACCCGCCGGAAGTGAGCGCGGCCGACGTCCAACCCATAGACAAGAAACGTGACATCAAGAAGGACAGCAAAACGAAACCAGAGACTAAGAAACCGGTCAAAGCGGACCCTAAGAAGACTAGTAAACCTGCGGTCGTCAAATCAGAGACTAAGGTACAGTACTCTTATTATCTATGCTTTAAAATGGCGGCAATGGTAAGAGCAGTCTCATTTTCCTCCGCGCTTCCCGCTTGGCAACTAATCCTATAGTGGAGTGTGCTCAAGCCATAAAAAGTTCAAATACGGCGTTCACTGAATAGAGATTTCCTTTGGTAGAATCTTTGTGTTCCTACAATGTATTTAAGAAGTGGAGCCACCCAGATTTTTGATGCAGGTGGGGGGGGGGGGGGTTTAAGGATCGGTGATATCTGAGGTTAATATTTTTTTAAGTATAGGTTCTATGTCAAGTTTAGTATCATTTTCAACTAAATCAAAGATGTAGACATAGATTTCATCTAAATCGGTTCAACCGTTATTGACTTCCCATACAATCTTACACCGTCCTTTTCACTTTTGAGAGTTTTTTTTTTTTTTAATAAAAAGTATCCTGTTTTTCCCCGGGACTCAAAATATCTCTACCAAATTTTATCTAAATCGGTTCAGCGGTTATTGGATCTCCATACAAATTTCCACCTCCATTTTCACACCCTTAAGCGATAATTTTTGAGATTAAAAGTATGCTATGTTATTCCCTGGGACTGAAACTATCTCTGTGCCAAATTGTAACTAAATTGGTTTAGCGGTTTAGGCGTGAAAAGGAATTAAAAAAAAAGTATTTTTTTCTTATTTTATGTGTTTTTACTTCGGAATGGTGGCATTATGATATCATAAATGAATTCGGCATCCCTGATTTATACGAAAACGATACCAAACTTGGCCTAGTAGCTTAAATGACATAGATATCAAGATCAAGTTGAGACCACTGCACGCACTGACCACGACCACTGTAGGCACTCATCATCATCATCAGCCTACTCTCGTCCACTGCTGCCACACATAGGCCGCTCCTATTGCACGCCATTGAGCACGATTTGCGGCAACTGTGGCGAAGGCACTAGTTTTAACGAAGACGACTGCCATCTGACCTTCCAACCCAGAGGGTACAGTAGGCATTATAGGGATTAGTCCGGTTTCCTCAAGATGTTTTCATTCATTGAAAAGCGACTGGGAAATATCGAATGATATTCCGTACATAAGTTCCGAAAAACTCATCGGTACAAACCGGGGCTTGAACCCGCGACCTCCGGATTGAAAGTCGCACGCTCATACCGCTAGGCCACCAGCGCTTCGGTAAATATCGAACGATATTTCGTACATAAGTTCCGAAAAACTCGCTACGCTCGTGAATCTATTATATAATCTTTCGCTTGCACGGGACTCAAAATAAGCACTCGAAGAAATATTGAACTTTGATCTCTTGTTGTACAATAACTATATTTGAATTAGCAGGTGGCGCCCAAAAAGAAGGAAGTGAAAGCAGTGAAGAGTGAGGCGAGGTTAGAAGAGAGGGAGAAAGAAGACGCGCCAGTGATTGTCGCAGAGCTGCCTAAGGTTAGTTTTTACTGACATATGTTTATATGAGCTATACCAGCAGTCGGCAACAAGCGGCCCGTTAACTTCTCACTTGCGGCCCGCGAGCCCCCCTGGCTATTTTGTAGGTAATATTGATAAACTACAATGTCTGATAAAGTCACAAATATTAACAAAGTGCGGTCCGCTTCAACTTCGTTAACTACTATGTGGTTCTTGGCTGCTAAAAGATTGCCGACCGCTGATCTATACTATATTATTAAAAAATTTGACAAAAATAAAATAGCGTCGCGCCGTCTAGTGAGCTGAAACTTCAATGAAATTACTTTAAATGAATAAAGACTTGTTTTTGTGAGGGGGTTTGTCGTGTGGTTAAAGGGCCGTATATACTGTAAAACGTTGGACGATACACGTCCAAATGGGTAATTATCAGAGGTCGGAATTCTCGTAGTATTTTTGAGTTGTCATAATAGGGACTTCTCGTTTATCGACTTCCGATTATACATATGTATATCGATAAATACAGAATTCAATATGTAAAATATAATTACGAGTAGAAGTAAACAACATGCAGTCTTATCGCGAATGAGCGATTTCTTCGAGATAACCTCTGTTTGGCCGGTTTTTTTTATTTATCGTCCTATATTCCGATTTTTACTTTACGACTCGTATCGTAATGAATTACATATAAATAGGAAAGCGCATACATATATTAAACTACAGTCGAATTTGGGCCTCGAGGCGGTCAATCGGTTCCTAGAAGAGACTAAATTTGCGTCCAGCGTATTCGTATCCACGCCATCTAGTTCGTGGGAGGGTATAGCAAGCCCGGAAGGGGCTCTCGGAACAAAACTTAGTTTAAAAATAATGTTTTTTCTCAAAAATGGGCGGCAAAGTTGACTTTGCCGTTTAAAAAATAGGTCGCGAAGTGCTGAGTTTATGGTCGGTCAAAAATTAAAAAGTTAAAAACATTGCAGTCTCGATTTTGGGACTGCAATGTTGCATACAAATTCCGTTATTTGTCGAGTTTCAAACTTTTTAAAAGTTTAAATGGCCACATTAAATGAAGGTACGGGCCCATTAAACAGCCAAACAGATGATTAGTAATAATTATTATACTGTCAGTACCGCGATGCCTCAAATAGGTTGGCGTATTTTCGGCAGAAAAACACTTCTATTTTAAAATTTAAAAAATAAAAAGGCGGCAAAGCTAACTTTTTCAATTGTTTCTACTTTTTTCTGTGGTAAATATATACGTAAGAACGTTTCTTCTGTAAAATATTCCTAGTAAATTTATATTTCTTGCACCATTTTTGAGAAAAGCTCTATATATGACTCGGCCGGAAGGCTACTCGCCGGCTTCGGATTCAATTAAACGGACTCCCAAGGTCGTCCGTTTAAAACGAATCCTCAGCCTGCAAGGAGCTACTTCCGAGCCTCGACAATAATGTAGTCAGTGTTGGGCATTCAAGAATAAAATCATTATTTGAATAAGAATTTGTAGGAATAAAATCATCTCGATTTTATTCCCGTCAAAAATATTCAAATAATTTTGGTCGGGAATAATTCGTATGA
Organism: Cydia splendana; assembly: GCF_910591565.1. NCBI lineage: Eukaryota > Metazoa > Arthropoda > Insecta > Lepidoptera > Tortricidae > Cydia > Cydia splendana. Next base: position 5,854,137 of record NC_085983.1, read on the forward strand.
GAAAAAATTGAATGAGAATAACATATTCGTAATCAAATAAATATAATCATGATTTTTATTCGAAATAATATTCCACGAATAAAAATGTGGTCTGGGCACCGTATAGGTACTAATTACGTATAATATTATAGTTAGGTAGATGTAATAGTAGTTAGTCTCTTGTCTAATTGATACCCATTTTATGGAATAAAATCTTACAAATTGACTGTCGCATAGTTTCAGTAACCGTATTATTTTTAATTTACTAACCAAATCATTAGGTTCAATTTAGCTCGTCTAGGGGCCTAGCCAAGATGCCAATCGCTTGCGCTCCGACAACGAAGCGCTTTCTGTCTCTATCACTCTTACATATTAGTGCGATAGAAAGCCAGAGATAGCGTTTTGTTGTCGTAGCGCAAACCATTGGCATGTTGGCTACGCACTCAAAGTGCCTAGCCAAGATGCCAATTTTTGTTTTTAATTAATAACCAAATCATTAGGTAAATTTTGCTGTTCTGAGGGCCTAGCCAACATGCCAATCGCTTGCGCTCCGACAACGTAGCGCTTTCTGTCTCTTACTCTTACATATTAGTGCGATAGAGAGACAGAGATAGCGTTTCGTTGTAGTAGCGCAAACGTTTGGCATGTTGGCTACGCTCCCAAGGTGCCTAGCCAAGATGCCAATTTTTGCTTTTATTTTAATAACCAAATCATTAGGTAAATTTAGCTGTTCTGGGGGCCTAGCCAACATGCCAATCGCTTGCGCTCCAACAGCGAAGCGCTTTCTGTCTCTATCACTCTTACATATTAGTTCGATACAGAGGCAGAGATAGCGTTTCGTTGTCGTAGCGCAAACAATTGGCATGTTGGCTACGCACCCAAGGTGCCTAGCCAAGATGACAATTTTTGTTTTTAATTTAATAACCAAATCTTTGTGTACAATTTAGCAGTTCTGGGGGCCTAGCCAACATGCCAATCGCTTGCGCTCCAACAACGATGCGCTTTCTGCCTCTATCACTCTTACTTATTAGTGCGATAGAGAGACAGATACCGTTTCGTTGTAGTAGCGCAAACGATTGGCATGTTGGCTAGGCCCCCAGAACAGCTACATTGTACATAATGATGTGGTTATTAAATTAAAAACAAAAATTGTCATCTTGGCTAGGCACCTTGGGTGCGTAGCCAACATGCCAATCGTTTGCGCTACGATAATAAAACGCTCTCTCCGACTCTCTATCGCACTAATATGTAAGAGTGATAGAGACAGAAAGCCCTTCGTTGTTAGAGCGCAAGCTATCATATTGGCTAGGCCCCTAGAACAGCTAAATTGTACCCAAAGATTTGGTTATTGAATTTAAAAAAAAATTGGCATCTTGGCTAGGCACCTTGAGTGCGTAGCCAATATGCCAATCGTTTGCGCTACGAGAACGAAACGCTATCTCTGTCTCTCTCTCGCACTAATATGTAAGAGTGATAGAGACAGAAAGTGCTTCGTTGTCGGAGCACAAGCGATTGGCATCTTGGCTAGGCCCTCAGAACAGCTAAATTTACCTAATGATTTGGCTATTAAATTAAAAAGAAAAATTGTCATTTTGGCTAGGCACCTTGGGTGCGTAGCCAACATGCCAATCGTTTGTGCTACGACAACGAAACTCTATCTGTCTCTCTATCGCACTAATATGTAAGAGTGATAGAGAGAGACTATACGCAACTCTACGGAGCGTTAACGTTTGGCATATTGGCTAAGCACCCTGATCGGATGATAGAACTAGATAGTATATAGCGGAACTCTTCAATGTGTACTGTACCTAAACTAAAGTGACAAATATCAATTTAATCCAACTTTTAAATAGAAGGCTGAAAATCAACTTACAAAATATGTATAACCGATTGTACTACAAAAATTAACTTAATTCTAAATAACATTTTAATTGAATAAAACCTTATTTAGAATAGTCTCAGTTCTAGAATAATTATTCTGTTTTTTATTCCGCATTTAAAATAAAAGTCACATGATTTATTCACCTTAATTTTATTCTAAAATAACTAGTGCAAGAATTATTCTAATTCAAATCGATTTGAATAAGAATTAAATTTCTATTTTTATTCTTATTCTTATTCAAGTTAATTTTTGCCCAACTCTGAATGTAGTATTAACGTTGAATGTTTGGTCAGGTTGCACCGGCGCCGGCGCCCTTGCCCTCGGAGGAGGCGGCGGGGGCGGGGGCGGGCAAGCCCATCAACTACGCCGCCGCCGCGCGCGCCAACAAGCCCAAGCTCGCACCCGCCACCCCCGCCCCCGCACCCGCACCCGCACCCGCACCCGCACCGCCCAACACCACCGCACCCGGCACCAAGAAACCCAGCGTGCAGAGGAAAAACAGCGCCAAGTAACACCACACCCCACCCCCACCCCCGCCTGCTCCTGACTGGTGGCTCTCACCGTGTAAAAACACTCTAAAGAGGACCCTAGGCCGTTGATAATAAGGTAGAAAATTCATCGCTTCTGCGACGATGTAAATTCCTTTAGGATTTTTGTTGTAGAAAATTGGGGACGGGTCTGGACGAGTTTAAAAATAAACCTTGTGCTGTTTTGGTTAGGGTAGCGAATGGAACGACAATCGTAAGTCATTTTATAATAAACTCGTGTATAATGTTACGTAATTCTAAACAGAAGTTCAATAGAAATGGCTAAAAGCGTGATTTATACCTGGATTTCAATATTTTTTTTCAATTAATTCTAGTTATTCGTTATAGACCAAAAAAGTTCTGTAATGATTTTGACAGCACCCACAGTGCCAGTGTTATTTCGTCGGGTGACAAGCAAAAGTCACTAACTAACACCATTGAAATTATTGGACAATAAACCGTGTTACAAGTGTAATAAAGTGCATTGTTACTTTAATTTTTTGATAGTACTTAATGAGTTTTGCTTGTCACCCGACAATTTATATAATTTCATAGAAGTTTGACATATACCACCTGCACTAAGTGTGCTATCAAAATCTCTGCAAACTTTTCTTGGTCTAACCCTAGTAACATGACTTGACAATCAAACTTACATGAAATTCAGGTATACTAGAAATTGAAAAATATTTTAGAAATTTCTATTGAACACTGTAAGCCTTTATAGCAGAGGGAATATATTTCCCACCTAAGTTTAAACTTTATTTCAAAGTCATAGAATTCAATTTTGCACAATTTCTGACACCCTTATGTTATGCCTTATAAAGAGTTAAATAAATCATTATTTAATAAATAACAATAATGACATTATACACGAGGTTTTATATTAATTCACTTGGGGATATAACTGACTGTCTTACCATTATTCTGACTTATTTTCTTGCAAATCAAAATCACAGATAGCGTGGTACATTTTAGGGATATATTTAAAAGTCAATTTTTACAATAATCATCATCTGAAATTTTGTGTGAAGGCGTTTTAAAACTTTTCATAAATTTTAATGTGAAATTAAGTTGGTATAGTTTGAGCACTGACCCACTGCAGCGTACGAACGCACGTTTTTAAAAATCTATTCGTACGGTCATCTCACGGTATACGCTCAGTGTTGCGAGTTTTGGCCTAAGGCTGCCTTTCCACTGAGGAGATGAGAGACGTGCGAAAGTCTCTTCTCCGCTCCGCTGGATTACAACCAATGCTATTGGTTAATTCTGCTCTTATCCGCCTCAGTGGAAAGGCAGCCTAAGCCGAGACTTAATACTAGGAGTCTTTAAGACTTTTGAGGGCTAAGTGGCATAACTCACAATTATACATGTTGCATACATATTTGTGCTGCAATGGGTACCTTTAAGAATACTGTGACAGCCTTGGAGTGGAATGAATATCTTGGAGTATATGTTAAGTTGTTATTAAGACATATTTTATTAGTTTTATTAATATGATTAGTATTTTTTTTTTGGGAAATATAATATGGATAATTGAAAAATATTTTTTCGTTGATATGGAAATTTTGGTGTTAAAAAAATGGGTTATTGCCACTCACAAGTGTAATAAAATGTGGCTTTCCACCAGAGAATAATCCTTTCTTGCACTTGAAGCATATTGCACCCTTCTGTATGGAAAGCCACAAATGATGTTTGACGTATGTATAAAAAATGGCTTGTTGACTAAATCCACAAAAAAAATAGATTCATCTATGAGAAAAATTTGTTTGGTATAGATTATTAGTTCATCTAGATACAGAGACATGTAAGATCGTTTTTAGTTCTGCATATTGCTTGATAACCAACAAAAGTTAAAACACTAGATTTTAATGTGGTGGCACATTTTATTAAAACATATACAAACAGGAACACTCCTAACTGTACATCGGTGGACTTTATTACAAATGGCATATGTCCACCATGTACTGTTAACAGTGTAGGCTATGGTACACTACACTTTATAGATTAGGGTATTTTTATATGTTATTTCTACTCAGAATCGTGAGCTGTTTCGATTTTAATAGCAGAAAAGGGTCCCAAAATTTCCATACATTTATTATTTCTTCCATTCCGTTATACAACGTTTATGATAAAATGGTAACAGACTGGGAATATTAATCTTTAAACATTTGTTCTCCTATTTGGATAGAAAGAGCTCTGAGTAAAATAGGCATAAAAATTTAAAAAAACAAATAGTACCGTAAACTCGGGCTACTTTGATCCAATGGAGGGTAACTTTGACCCACATGAAAACCTCATTGAAGAGGGTCTAATAAAATACATAAAATCGTCAAAAGCTAGCTAAAACCAACCTCATGTCATCCATAATTACAGTGCAATAATATAACCTGGACCGAGTAAATCTCAATGGACAAAGTTACCGTCCAGGGCTAAAGTAACCCGACTTTACGGTATTCTCAGACTTGTATCTCTGTATTTATCAAACTATGTTTTCAAGCCTCGTGTTAGTGGTTTTGGCCTTTGAAAAAATGTACAGCCTTTAAGTATAGTGTGAAATAGTACGGTAATTTTAATAGTATGTGATATTTCTTGTTACTGCCGAGTCCGTCCTGTTTTGCGTGGGTGTTGTGTTGTGTTTTAGCACGTGTTTAGGTCAACCATGTGTTTGCATGTAGTGATGTAGTTAAAAAGGTGTGTGTGAAGTCCCCAAGCTTTAAAGGTTCGTCACACAGGCGCGGGGCGCGCCGCTTTTACATATAAAACGCTCACGCCCCGCCCGGAAAACGCGCCTGTGTGACGGAAAGCAAGCATTTGGACAGACGAAGAAAGGCCTGTACCCAACAGTGATACTTTTGGGGCAGCGAGGTGCTAATCAAATTGCAACAAAGTATGCAATATTGAAATGCATTAGGAAAATGATAAAATTTGTATACGTATTTGGTGAAGGTATTCAAGTTTTGAAAGTGTGTGTTTGACTCACATTTTTTATAAAAACACACGTGAAATGCAAAACGGAACGGGCTCGCGGTATTCTTGCATTTTTCTTTGACGGAGGAACGGAAAAAAAAATAAAAAAAATAATGTATAAAAAGTCCTTATTATTAATAAAATAAAATAATTAGCGAAACGATATGTGAATATAATATTAGTTTAAAATATATATTTTAGCGCTGAGATTTTTATTAGAAGAAATAATATGGCTTAGATACCAGACGTGTTGCAAGCTTTTTTACGTTTTACTTTAAATTCTTTTTAGTCCCCAAATGTTCGCTTTAAAGCGAAAGATATTTCTAGCTACGTTGTACAGCCTTTTGGTTAGCTTAGCAGTGAAAGCATATGTCACCGACGTCATATTTCTTCTAGTAATAATCGCACCAAATAGCCTATAAAATTAAGGCTGTCCATAACGATAGTTTGTAAAACAATTAAAAATATTCGTGTACATTGAATGAAAATTATTAAAAAAAAGTTCATTTTTAGCACACCGGGCGACTAGGTACCTAACCTTACGCAAGTAAAATTTAAAAACCGATTAGAACCACTTTTTTAATTTACAATTATATTGTCAACAAAAACATTGAATTTCTTAGTTATTGAGTGTTTAGCAACCTTAAGTATTCAAGGCTTGAAAAAAAATCTAGCCTCTAAAAGCAATATAAAATTGGCCTAGTATAAAATGTAGTAATTGAAGTAATACACCTATAATGTGTTAGATTATTCACGTGTCGTGTCCAGAAAAAGAGATCTCAGGTGCTAACGCCATTATTAACAATAAACTGCAACACGGCACCTTTTCTTTACGAACGACAAAATTATGTCAAAATTATTTGTACGGGTTATTGACGTAGCCCTAGCGTGTGCTGCAGTTAGATCGCCCACACTGTTAACTGTCCAAAGGTGGGCCTTATGCCTTTTGTAATAAGGTCCACCGATGTACAGTTAGGAGTGTTGCTGTTTGTACACGTCGCACGCACGCTAGAGACAGTGCTCCTGTCGAAGACCCTCAAAACGGATCAAAACATGACTCAAATTTTGAACTTGAGTTACCCGTTTTAATATAATTTGTGTATTCTCATTTGTCCCCGCCGGGCACAGATGGGAACAGGTGCATTCATATAATCATTCCCATCTGTCTGGCCTCATGTATAGCGGGGGTCACATTGGACAGGGACAAATGGGAATACACCATATATTTAATATGTTTGAGTGTTACGGAAGATTTGTTACGACACAATGAGGGTTTCCGCGATCGACTTTTTCACTAGATGACAGCACCGTGGCGAGAGGTCTAGCTGTCATCATCCACCAATCATGTTCAACCATGTTTTTTTTATTGGTGGATTTTGTCAGCAGCTGTCAAAAAGACCTCTCGTCACGGTGCTGCCATCTAGTGAAAATCTCGAGGAAAACCCTCATTATTAGGTACCTCGATGTCGCGCCGGTCGGTAGAAGATACCTCTAGGGTAGACGTGTGTTATTTTTAAAAAGACAGGGTTAGATTGTAAATTGTGTGTATGTTCCAGGCGAAATTAAATGGGTTTGGAGAAACGTCGCCATTTTGATTTATTTTTTTCGAAACAACAGTACGATAAACTTTCCGTGACCACAGCTGGTGCAACTCAGCTGAAACGTCGGAATTTAAGGTAAAAGCAATTAAATTATATGGCGGTAGACCCGTTTGTGTAATTAAATACGATAAACTTCACTGCCACCAACAATACTACTATTACTAGCTTCTGTCCGCGTTTTCGTCTGCGTAGATTTCGTTAAAAAAAATTCAACCCAGTTTTTACCTTAGGGGTTGAATTTCAAAAAATCCAAATGAAAATCTTGACAACCGTTGAAGAATATATGTTTCAAATTTCAACAATTACAAGGTTGCCTTCAAATTTTGTAAATCAGTTCTCGAAACTGGTCGAACCTTGGATATTAATCTAATATTGAATATTAATAAACAAAATTGGTACAAATGGCGATATTTTTCCAATCCCCAGCAAAATCTGATTTATTCCTTTATTATTGATCGGGATTTAATTTTAAAATTAAGTTGATCATAGTTTTTAAATTATGTAGTTTCCTCTAGATATACTTGACTACGTTATTATCGTATATTTATATTTTCATGTGTGTATGTGATACGAAAATCTGTAAATATTGTACTAAATATGTCTGATGTTGGTGTTGGGACAGTAATAAATATGTATAGAATGTGCACCTTAACCTATTGAAATAAGCCACGTTAATATAGGGTAAAGGCACCAGTGTTCAGACCTGTAGCAGGCGTGGCTCACTCCGCGATTTCGTCGCTTTGCTACAGGTAACTAAAAGTACATCCGTTCGGTCCCAATTTTGGGGCTTGCCATAAGCCGCGCGTGGCGCTGTCGCCACCTAACGGCCATATCTGTGCTGATCGTAACAGACGCGTTTTGTTAGAGAGTGAGTCTTCTGTACCTAGTACTATTATTTATTCTGTGCCTGTAGTCAGCGTTTTTTCTCATTTCAATTTTATACATATATTCGAATTGCTACTATTCGGATATATGTATAAAATTGTCTTAGTTTACAGCGATAGTTACTTATATACAATATAACATATTTTAACTGATTATATCACGTACTTGTCTGACCACTAGTGCTTTACCAAATCGTTGGCCCAATATTACCGGGTTCTATGTTACATTTTCAAGATAGTTGAAATTCGACTTAATGTCACTATGACAATGTTCCAATTTCAGTTCGATAAAAGTGTAACATAGAACCCTGTAGTATTGGGTCAGCGTAATGCCATAAGTGTTCTAATATACACAGTAGGCTTTTGATAATCAGGCAAAATTAGGTTGGGCATAAACATTATGTGCCGTATTTAAGCAAAAGGTATCTTATATTCGGTTTTCAACAAGGCATTATTGCCTATAATGCAATTAGAAATTGTTATCGACGATGTGGTACCATTTGATTGAAAACCACACAAATGTGATGTTCCATGTAAAAAGGGGCTCTAGAGCGATTGACACTTACGTATAAACGGTTCTGGTAATAAATGTATCAACCGCTGTATGGTCCCTTGACATGTGGAACGACACAATTTTTTTTGTATCACAGACACGCGGTCAGAGCTCATTGTTTGTTTAAGTTTAACATTTGAATTATTGAAATATATTTAAATTATACGTCACAACTATAATAGGCATGCTCTGTTGTTTTTGAGATTATAAAAAAAGACACTTGTTTAAATAATTGTATCGCGTGTGTAGTTATGAAAAAGCTATTCCTACTGTAAATACAATTTAAAATATATATATAGCTGCGAAACTACTTCCCATCTGTCCCCGCCCAACGTAAGAGAGGTGGGGACGTGTGGGAATTCTTCGGGGACAGTACGGAATACTTTCATTCCATATGGCATGGGGACAGGTGGGAATAATTTTCTTTAAATCCATTTGTCCCCGTCGGAGATAATGGGGGTTAGTAAAACCAACCCCCCAATATACTATACGTTGTATACTCACAAATCAACGTTGTGCATATTCATCTCCTAAGGGTCACGATCCTACTTAAACAGAGGACAGAGTTACATTTGCTTTGTCCATTCCATTTCAAACCAACAGAAATCAATCTTATGATGAGGGAGGATAAAATACTCGATGTCAGCAAGACAGGGACAAAAGAGAATATATTATGTCGCTGCGGTAACTGATGGGTAATAGTTATTTGTACAACAAGAGATCAAAGTTTGATATTTCTTCGAGTGCTTATTTTGAGTCCCGTGCAAGCGAAAGATTCTATAATTTAGAATCTTGAGCGTAGTAAGGGATTCAAAAGCGCACGAGATGTAAATAACTTTGATCTCGTGTAGTACACAAAATTTTTCACCCTAAGCAGTGAGAACATACCTAGAGGGACAGAGGTAATAGAACCCAAGTATCGAACTTGTATTAGACCCCGCATGTTGAAATGACATTTGACTATAAAGGTCACTTGAATGTCATTTTGTCTCACTCAGTGAGCAAAATCGCATTTTGCTCACTGAATGAGACAACTCAGTGAGCAAAATGCGATTTTGCTCACTGAGTGAGACAAAATGACTCAGTGAGCAAAATCGCATTTTGCTCACTGTTTTTAAGAAGCAAAGTACCCTTGTTCGAGCTTCTGAGGTGAAAAAACTATTCCCATTTGTGGACTGGTGGGAATACTTCAAAATAGTTTTAACAAAATCATTGATGCAATGTAAAATTAGTTTATACACGCGATATACATTATTTTAACGTTTTATTACAGAGTAACACTTCCAAAATTGAATTGTACATTATTCGGACTGATTCATATAAATAAATAGATTTTTAGAGCGACGGCTCGCTTTCCTAGCGTAGTTGTATGAGTGGTTAATGGTGCCAGCATATAAGTCCTTTTTGAGCACATATTAGTAGCCACGTAGCATTTTTAATACCTTGTATTAACTTCAACTTTTTACCGCATAAAATGCGTGATTTAGTAATAATAGAAATTCAGATTTCCAAAAATCTATATTATTATGGTAAATAATTCCTTTTTGGTTTTGTCCTGAGTGTGGTCTAAGTAAGAGCTTGGCTTGTATAGAATATGGAATATATGGATAATCATTGAGGGCCAGTTTGTGCAAGAACTGAATTTAAAAAAAGTCATTATGTTTATGTTTATCAAACTTATAAAATTTCAAGAGAATCCGTTGAGTAATGCGACCTGTACAGGAGAATAGCCGTACAGACATAAAGAAAGCATTTTTTCCCAGGCTGGAACGGAGACTTCGCATTAGCTCTTCAACTATATGCTGGTACCATTTATTCCTATATAGATTATAATTTTAGGTTGAATGACCCTCGATGTATCTATTTTATAATTATGTTCCATGTTTAATGGTTTTCACTGTATGATATCCTCACGTTAAAATTATAGTTTATAATTATTATAACGGAGTCACGGCTCCATAGGAGTGACATTATGAAATATAAGAACGTTGCAATAAAATTGTAAATTGAATAGTATTTCGTATTTTTAATCACCCTACAAAATTCCCAGGTTATTTTCATCCTAATCGCTACAGCCGATTACGATTACAATTCCATAAGGACCATTCAAAGAGTATTAAATCACTACGGACCATTACCAGTCCGCCCGACGATATCGGCCTGTCAGTCAAAAGCAAAATTTGACAGCTCCGAACAACTGACAGGCTGATATCGTCCGGCGAACTGGTAATCTGTGGGCCCCTTTACGGCCATTACTCCCTACCATATTGATCTCTTTAATTATTATAGCTCCGTATCTCAAGCTTTTTTCAAAGCTTAACACATTCAGGGCCAAGAACCCGACTGTCGGGTACACTGTTCGTAGCGACTACGCGCTACATACTGCTTTAAGCAGTCAGTGCCAACAGCTTCAAGCGGTCGCCGTTGGGTGATCTACAGTTTCAATACAAAATCGTCATTCGCAATACACGAACCGCTCAAGCAGTTGAACTGCTTCGGGCGGTTGACTGCGCGGTGAAATATCATCATGCGGTCAAGCTGCAAAAGCAGCCCGTGTGTGGCGGCTCTTAGGCAATGAATGTGTTAACTTTACTAAGCACGGTTTATATTAAGAATCTGTTAGGTATGTTTTCGAACGGTGGTTCGTGTAAGTTCCCCGTAATCTTGAACAAGTGCGAGGCGTTTGTTTGTTATTTATAACGTCAACAGAAATGCATCATCTGTGAAAATTTCAACTGTCTAGCTATCACGGTTCATGAGATACAGACGGACAGTGGAGTCTTAAAAATAGGGTCCCGTTGGGCGATTATCTCAACGAATTTTTTTTGCGGCGGAGCTGATAATGACAGTGTGGACTAATTGTTTCACAATTGTATTTTTTTTCTGAAAACCTTACACAAATTATTATCTTAAGCCAAATCGCAAAATGTTATAAAAGTTATTGTTATTTATTAAAAAAATATTTTCGCTGCAATTATAATTTTGGTGTAGTGTCCCGAATCCGTTTTTCTTGAATTATTTCTATAGTAGAACCATAACATCCATTGATTTAACTAAAACTTCACAAACTTTTACTCGTTATTAGTGTACGTATATTATAAGAAAATAAAAGTGAAGATTAGTACATGAATTGATACTCTAAACTAAGCATTAATACTTGTCCTGGTAAAATAGTAAATTTTGGTGGTAAAAATTGAAAATGAATTTTATGGTCGAACGAAACGCAACAGGGCTAACAAACGTGGAGTAACCTGTTATTAGGGTTCCGTACCCAAAGGGTAAAACGGGACCCTATTACTAAGACTTCGCTGTCCGTCCGTCCGTCCGTCCGTCCGTCCGTCTGTCACCAGGCTGTATCTCACGAACCGTGATAGCTAGACAGTTGAAATTTTCACAGATGATGTATTTCTGTTGCCGCTATAACAACAAATACTAAAAACAGAATAAAATAAAGATTTAAATGGGGCTCCCATACAACAAACGTGATTTTTAACCAAAGTTAAGCAACGTCGGGAGTGGTCAGTACTTGGATGGGTGACCGTTTTTTTTTGCTTTTTTTTCGTTTTTTTTTTGCATTATGGTACGAAACCCTTCGTGCGCGAGTCCGACTCGCACTTGCCCGGTTTTTCAGGTCTGCTCCGGCACTGAGGGATGATGCACGTGTAGTATGACGCTAGATCTGTCCAGCAAACGCGTAAGTATCTAATTTTGGTGTATTAAAATACTTTTTAATGCAATTTTGGTGGTGTATCTAACTAATGACCCAAAAGTAGTTGTTTTTGTGTGAACTGTATTTAAAGCATGTTTATAGTTTCTTTTTTTAAATATAAACTTGAAACTGATGTGAGTGATAAGGTTTACTTTTAAATATACTTTTATGCAATGGTTCTAATTTTGGTGCATCAATTTTGGTGGTTTTGGTGGTAATTTGAAGACCACCAAAATTGCTTAATGCTACCAAAATTGATACTTATGAGCCATAACTAAGTAATTTTGTATTTGCTGTCATATATTTATATTTTGTATTCACAGCATTAATGAGTAATAGTTCATTGATTACCAGTAAAAAATAAATACTTTACAATAAAACAAAATTTCACTTTTTGTAATTGCACTGACTTTAACCTACATTATTTGACCGTGTAATGTTTTCATCTACCCTCCATGGTATAATAATATACTCCGCCCTACCCTCAACTGGCTTAAGGAGCCATTTGAGGGTAGATTTAGTTTACTTTTATTGAAATACCTAAAGATACAGACTATAATAGGGATGATGGCCAGTAAATCTAATTTTGGTGGCAACCTAATTATTAAAATCATAATATCTCTAAAACTACTATGTTTAATGAAAGGCCATTACTACACAATATCGATTGTGACTAGTTACGTATTATCGATACATAATTTAGACATAAACTACAAAAATAAAAAATCCCACCAAAATTAGGTAAATTTTGGACCTGTTGAAATTCACCCCGTTTTTATCCCTTACGTCGGAACCCTAAAAAGGAACAAAAATCGGGGAAATCCTGACGTATGGCAGCCCGATATAAAATGGAGTTGGCCCATTGAGGTATTATATCTATGGACTGGCCTTACGGGCATTAAAAATGGTACTAGTTCAGCGGTGTGACTCACCAATTCGAGCCAATCGCGCAGCCTAACGCAGCTAGTTGCGACCAATCGCGCGCGTGATGCGAACTCATCAACCAATCGCGTGCGTGATGCGAACTCATCAACCAATTGCGTTGTAGCGGTGTCACACCGCTGTACTGGCCCCATTCTTATTGCCCGTAAGGCCAGTCCTGAGACTCCTGAGATTTTATACGTCAATGAGTTGGCCGTCGCCCGTTTACTAGGGAATGCAAATCGGTTATTTTTTGTATGGAAATATTCGGTTTTTAACCGAAACCGCGGTTATTTCCATACAAAAAATAACCGATTTGCATTCCTTACCGTTTACTACGTATCGTTTTGCTACTTCGGCTCGGCCCTTGAATTTTAAGAACCCTTAGTAGATACATTACATGTTTCACAAAATACTATAATCGAAAACATGTAAACTATTGTAAACGTAGTAAATAAAACACATCTTAGGCCAAGCGCGCACCACGATTTTAATTTTTGCGACACGATTTTAGAATCGCGCTGTAATAAATCGCAGAAAATTCACTGCGCGTACTGCGATGAAAAGTCGACGATTTGTTCATTCTCAACATGGTTTTTGTACCAGTCGCTTGTCGTGAAACGTGTCTTCAATATGCGATCGCTGTATAACTTTGAGTATTTATGTACCATAAAGGTGATCTCCTTCTATTTCCATAATTAAATGGTCAACATCTAGCGTCTCATCTTGTGACTCCATTGGAGAAGCAGGTTCCAATATGTTGACGCTTGGAGATCGAAATGCCGACTGAGGTCCGGGGTGCGATTTTATTATCGCAATGCGCGCGGGGCCATACAACTTCGTATGCTGCAATTCACTTTTGCGACAATCGCGTCGCGAGCAGTCGCGGAAAAATGTAACAAATCACAATTTTAAAATCGCTGCGATTTTTTGTCGCATATGCGCGCACTGGCATATAAACACATACGTTACATTTCTGCGACTAAATTATCGCGCGACAAAAAGTCGTGGTGCGCGCTTGGCCTTAACGGGCAGCACAGTCGTGTCCGAGGGCCTACCGCGGAGACCGAAATTCGCAAATAGCGGGTATCTTTCTCTTTTACTCCAATGAAGGCGTAATTAGAGTGATAGAGAAAGATGCCCGCAATTTGCGAAGTTTAATTTTCGCGGTTATAGCACGTTTTCTAAGGGCACGTTCCGAAACAAATACATTCGTATACATAATGCGTTTTTGCGCAAACATAATTTAACCAATTTGCTTCAACAGATAATTAACTACTCGTGTTGGGTATGTAATTAGTGAGATTTTGTGTTTTTTCATCAAAATTTGGTTTTAAAATTACTACCACGCGTGCGTAAAATTCCTTCCAGCTTACAAAAACACACGACATGCATGACCAGGCTGACGCAACTAGGAACAAAAAAAAGTTTTGTATGGAAAATAGTGACCTAACCATAGCCAATAAAGCAAAACAAAACGTCAGTGCTATTTAGCTGTCAAGTCAACTTAGTCAACTGTCAGCCATATTGCTTTGCTTGTCATGGCGCCTTGCATGTATTACTCGCGTATTTCTTGGAGTTTAATTTTCAAAATCCTTTACCATTTTTAAATACAATCAAATGTGATAAAAACATATAGTGACTTCATAGATTTTGTGTAAATGCCACCGAAAATCAGAGCCTTTAAATGCGAAATATGTGGCAATCTCTACACTCGCGATGTTCCCGAAAAAAGGAAATTCATGGCGAAATTCCCGTTGGATGAAGACCGGTAAGTATTGCTTTAGATACTTTTAGCTTTATTTTGGTGTAAACACACCAAAACACATCGAAAATTTGATATTTCATATCCTTTTCATTGTCAACTAGGGATGTACTACAAGTATCGATAACTTCAGCTTTGTTTGTTTATCAATGTAAATAATATAGTAAGATGAGTGAAATTTCCTGTTAGAATTTGACCAAGAAAAGTCTGCAGCGATTTTGATAGCCCACGCGGTGCAAGTGTTATTTCTACGTCATAATTTCAAAGACCTTTGACGTTTAAAATAAACACATGCACTGCGTGGGCAAGGTATCAAAATCGCTGCAGACTTTTCATGGTCTAGCTCTATCTTGCATGCGATATGACTATAATTAATTCTCCGAAAATCCTTACAGAAACAGAAACAGTCACATAACTTCCCATTTTACAAGCTTTTATTTGCCTTCACCTGTCCCGTAGTCTGTCAAATCTTCGAGCTGATCTGATGATGGAGACAGGAGGTGGCCATAGGAACTCTGTGATGAAACAACGCAACCTAATTGTGTTAGGGGTTTTTAGAATTGTCTCGATGAGTATTAGTTGTCTGTCGTAAGAAAAGTACAGTCAGCGATAAAAGCTTGTACCAAAAATGAAATTTTTGCCAAAAACTTATTTAGAATCTTCCTTTCACGCTACATTTTGCTTGCAAACTGTAATTATATAACACATTTAAATGTTTTCAGGTGCAAGCAGTGGGTCAAATTAATTGGGAACGAAGACCTGGTATATCTTCCCATAGAAAAGTTACATGAATTAAAATTTGTATGCGCAGACCATTTCGAAAAAAAGCTTTTAATAAAAAAAACAATCAACTTAAAACGTCTGCCATCTGCCATACCTTCAAAAAATTTAAAAGCTGATCCACTTCCTGATGAAATGCTGCTTAATTTTCCTTGTCATGTTTATTCGAAAAGGAACATTCCTAGGAATCTCGACCCTCTGGCGATCGGTGACAATGAAGTTTATTCACTACCCCAAGTAGAAGCCATCGCTGGGCCTAGTAACTCGGGTAAGTTTTAAACCTTTATTTGACAGTTATACCTACCTCTTTTAGATGAGATGAGTGATTTTAATTATATTTTTACAGTAATTTTTACAGAATCATTCATGTCTGGACAGCAGCTGCCATCTCAAGCCATACCATTAAAAAAGCTTGAAGCTATTCCAATTGCTGATGAAACTGCTGAATTTTTCCAATAATGCTTATTCAACATTGTTGATAAAAGGAATGACAATGAAGTTTCACTACCTCAAGTAGAAGCTATCGCTGGGCCTAGTAACTCGGGTAATTTTTAAACCTTTATTTGACAGTTATAACTTATACCTATTTTGGATGAGTAAAGGATTTTTATTATATTTTTACACTTTTAATATTTACAGATTCATTCATGCCTGGACAGTAGCTGCCATCTCAAGCCATGCCATTACAAAAGCTTGAAGCTATTCCAATCACTGATGAAACTCAGCTGAATTTTTCCAATAATGCTTATTCAAACATTGTTGATAAAAGGAATGACAATGAAGTTTCACTACCTCAAGTAGAAGCTATCGCTGGGCCTAGTAACTCGGGTAAGTTTTAGCTTGTATTTGACAGCTAAATCTCTTGAAACGTTTTCCATTAACATATATCTAAGGACGGGCCTTAGGGCACTATGAATGATGCTAGTGCTAGTTCAGCGGTGTGCCTCACGAATTATAGCCAATAGTGCAGTCTAACGCAACTAGTTGCAACCAATCGCGCGCGCTTGATGCGAACTCATCAACCAATCGCAGTTGGTTGATTGTTGACTGCACGATTGGGTCGAATTTGTGTCCGTGACACAGCTGTACTGGTGGCACATTCTTATTGCCCGTAAGGCCTATCCTACGTTTTCAGTAGAGTCTGGCTACTGAAATATTACACAAAGTTTTGGCGGGAAATTCATGTTCTTATTAATAATTTCTAATTAATTAATTGTGTCTTCGTAAACTAAAAGAATCTTGTTTTATAGGTAACTGCATAAGCGCATGTGGAACAAGTTTAAATGTTTGAATAAATATACAGCTTTAGTTCGCGTGCGTGATGCCGTCACGGTTTCTGGTATATCATATGATAGTAGAGATTTTAAAACGTGTGTAGCGTGTGTACAGGGTAAGGCAAGTAGGGTCCCCTTTCCTAAGAAATCTCTCAACAGGGCTAAAGAGGTCCTGGGTTTAAGTACATGCAGACGTCTGTGGGCCGCTACCATCTCCCTCATTCAGCGGTGCGAGGTATTTCTTGCTTTTCATAGATGACTATTCTAGAAAGAAGTTTGTGTACTTTTTAACTAAAAAAGGTGAAGTATTTGATAGGTTCAAAGCTATAGTGGAGAACCAGACAGGTAAAAAGATAAAATCGCTACGTAGCGACAATGGAGGAGAATTCACAAGTTCTGCTATTCAGGCGTATCTCAAGAGCAATGGCATCGTGCATCAAACCACTGTTCCTGGCTCCGCTGCTCAGAACGCGCGAACAGGACCGTGATGCAGGCTGCAAGATGCGGGCCTAAGCAACGAATTCTGGGCGGAGCCGTTAACACGCGTCAAAAACCGCTGTCCTACGAAAGCTGTACTGGGGAGCACTCCCGAAGAAAAGTGGAGTGGGAAAAAGGTATCTCTAAGTCAGTGGTTCCTAACCTGGGGGTATTTACCCCCCTGGGGGTAAACCTGGTATTTTGCGGGGGTAATAAGCTAACCTAATATAACAATACAACGAACGTACACGATTTATTTTATATTACCATTGGGAGGAGGGGTAAAATCAGGTTCCCTAGTTAGTCATAGGGGTGACCGGACTGAAAAGGTTAGGAACCACTGCTCTAAGTCATTTACGTATCTTTGGTTCTGTGGCTTATGCGATGACTTTGATGCGTTCAAAATTAGATCCGAAAGGCAAAAAGTATATTTTTGTTGTATTGTCAGCATACAAAGGGTTATTATAATAGTGACGGAAATATAATAATGTGATATATTTTTAGAACCGGCTCTGAATGCCCTTTCATTTAATACCACACACGATTGGTTTCTGAACAAAAAAGTTTTTTTTTCCATACAAAAAAAGATGACGTCATAACTCTTCTACTTTTTTTTCTTTTGGTGCTACGGGTCAAATTGATTCAAATGGTCTAAAGATAAATCGTACCGATTTTCATACCTTTAACACCATTTGCAGCTAATTCCCGAATTTCAGGCTGTACCGCTAACACTAGTAGTGAGTGGTAAATCATAAATCATTTATTTTTCGTGATAAACTTATTTTACATACAAAAGTAACAATGATAAGGTTAGACATAGGTACATAATTACATATTGTTTACCATGAAATGGGCTCGCCTCAGCATAATGCCGACCCGAGAGTCGGCGCTGGTCTTCCGGCGAGTCCATTTTTGTGGGCCACGATCACAGCTGTGGTACGTCTGATGATGCCAATTTGACATAAAATTCTCAGAGTACGAGCGATCGAACGAGTACGGTCATAATACATGATTCGTCTAGCTCAGGTGAATGTGATGATCCGGCCGATGCAACTTATATTCCAGAGGAGGAGAGTACGGATACTTCGGACAGTTCAACGGGTTCTCCACATTTTGGATTCCTAGCGGGCACGTGCGATCCAGATGCTCCACGGACTATACAAGAAGCACTGAGTGGTCCAGACGCTGACAATTGGAGGGAAGCAATGTCTTGTGAGTACAACTCATTATAAAAAAAACATTTTATTTTTCTTCTCATTTTTTAAATACTTTTCGCGGAGGTACACCTACAAAAAAAATATGCATGAGTAGCCACTAATACCCACTACATACACATATAAAAATATTTGCATAAATCTTCGTGCGTCATGTCAAAAAATAACCTCCGCGAAAAGTATAAAAAAAAAACCGGGCAAGTGCGAGTCGGATTCGCGCACGAAGGGTTCCGTACCATAATGAAAAAAAAACGGAAAAAAATGCAAAAAAAAACAGTCACCCATCCAAGTACTGACCACGCCCGACGTTGCTTAACTTTGGTCAAAAATCACGTTTGTTGTATGGGAGCCCCATTTAAATCATTATTATATTCTGTTTTTAGTATTTGTTGTTATAGCGGCAACAGAAATACATCATCTGTGAAAGTTTCAACTGTCTAGCTATCACGGTTCGTGAGATACAGCCTGGTGACAGACAGACGGACGGACGGACGGACGGACAGCGAAGTCTTAGTAATAGGGTCCCGTTTTACCTTTTGGGTACGGAACCCTAAAAACGAGAAGAAAAATAAAATGTTTTTTTTTTTTTATAATGAAGTATAAGGACATGATGCAGGTTAAACATATCCATTTTGTAGTCTATTTTATTGTTGTCAAATATAATTTTGTTTGGTTTATCTAACTTGAACAGTTTACAAAATATGACACTTTCAATGATACACTGATTATTTTACATTATCTTGAATAACTCGAAAACAAAAGAAGATCGAGGACTGATATTAAGCATAGAGTGTTCTTAGGACCTGCCAGTACACCACCTGAAAGAATGACCAAAGCCGTCGTTGGGGGCACTTCTTGTTCGCTTAGCCTGCTAGACCCTTTGAAGCTTGTGGGTATGCTAGAAGTATCTTAGAATTATGATGATCGGTGAGCGAGCGAGTGAGTGAGTGAGTGAGTGAGTGTGTCAGTGTCGAAATTAAGGAACTTTGACGTACAATAATTCTTAAACTACAAGTTCAAATTGAATGTTTTTGAGATTATATGTAAAGCATGTTAAGCCCTATATGTCACTGAAAATTTAGGGTTCTAGCTTTAGCCAGCACAAAATTACAGGATGTCGAACACTCCCATGGAAACAGGACTTAATTTACCTAGGGGCAATCAAAGAGATGATACCTATGATTATAGAGGTCTTGTAGGTTCTCTTATGTATATTGCTATCTGTACCCGACAGACATCGCATACGCAGTTAGCTACTTGAGTCAATTTAATGAATCATTTACTTACAGAGACCCACTGGAAAGCAGCCAAAAGATTCTTGCGCTACTTGAAAGGTACCTTGGATCTCCGTTTTTGACTTTTAAGAAAAGCAAGCAGCAGCTGGATATCACTGGATATGCGGATGCAGACTGGGGCAGTGACGACGTAGACCGCCGGTCGTACACGGGCTACGTCTTTAAAATAGGTGAGTCAGTAGTTACTTGGGAAAGTCGCAAGCAAAAAACAGTTAGCCTTAGCTCTACCGAAGCCGAATACTACTCTTTGTCAAATTCTTGTAAAGAGGGTTTGTTTATTAGTACATTTCTGAAAGAAATTATAAATAAAGAAATTGTACCGACAATTTTCAATGACAATTAGTCAGCGCTAAAATTGTGTAGAAGCTCTTTACATCATGCTAGGACCAAACATATCGATATACGGTATCATTTTATTAGAGAACTTGTAAATAGTAATAAGATTACTATTGAGTATCTGAATACTAATGATATGTTGGCAGATATACTGACAAAAGCGTTGTGTAAAGTTAAACACAGTAAGTTTGTGAGACAACTCACATTACTGTCATAGGTAAATGCATATATATAACTATGTATTATATGTAATAATTGTGTTCTTAATATAATTACTATCAGGGTTATTTGTTGGTTTAGTCAAACATGATAGTGATTACATGAAATTAAAAGACTCGTTTATTTTATAAACATTTATTGAATTACAATTCATAATGTGGATAACTGAACTTTGTTGATACGGTGTAGCGAAAGTTCAGTGCATATGTTTTTGTTAATTTAATTTTTATTTATTAGAAGTGTCGGTCACTACTTAAGTTTTGTGTTTGTGTGTTTAAACAAGATTGCTTTGGTTTAAGGGCCAGTGTTGGAAAGTGTCTTCGTAAACTAAAAGCATCTTGTTTTATAGGTTACTGCATAAACGCACGTGGAACAAGTCACAGAGTAAATAATAGTACTAGGTACAGAAGACTCACTCTCTAACAAAACGCGTCTGTTACGATCAGCACAGATATGGCCGCTAGGTGGCGACAGCGCCACGCGCGGCTTATGGCTTTCCCCAAAATTGGGGCGGAACGGATGCACTTTTAACTACCTGTAACAAAGCGACGAAATCGCGGAGTGAGCCACGTCTGAACAAGTTTAAATGTTTGAATAAATATACAGCTTTTGTTCGCGTGCGTGATGCCGTCACATTCGTTTCGACCTTTCTGCTGAACAGCCTAAATTTGTAATCAGTGCTTATTCCTCGACAATATACATCTTCATATGGACTTATCATAGTTTCCTTTACGCCCAGGTTTAAAAATTCAAAAGATCTTGGGCTGGTCACACTTTGTGTAGTAAGAATTAGCTTTGATACTAGAAAATATTTTTGATTTTCTGTGCACACATAAGGTACCTAAGGAAATAAATTAAATATACGTTGACGTGCACTCAAAGTCAGCGCACATAATTTCTACCACTATGTAAAGTACAGTCAACGACAAACAGAGACATGTTTACGATCCAATGTTTTGATTTTATTTATATTTTCCAGAACTTCTAGTTTATCCGTTTCTTTACACACTTATCCTGTTTATGAGATTATGGTATTAATAAATTCACATACTTTAATCAAAGTTATAGGCAAATGTTAGAACTAGCACTTAAAGTATCAAAATATATAGAGCACCAACCTACTAAATTTTTTACGCTTGTAAACATTGCAGTTTTTCGTTATACAACGCTTCACGTCGACTTCGCACATCATCGTAATTGTTTACGAGCTTAAATAGTAGTTTGCGGACCTCACTCGGTATAGTAATTATTAATATTATTTAAAATAAACCCCTTATAAACCGCAAACAATTTGAATGAATGACATAAATTGACAACTGACTTAGCTTTTTTTTTAAATGATAGACAATTGGTGATACAACAAAGAAATATCTGTCAACAATATTTGGCTGGCCAGACTCTATTTAGATTATAATTATATGCTTTGAATATTTACAGAATCATATATGCTCGAGCAACAGCTGTCAGGTCAAAGATTAAGTCACAAATAAATATCCCAATCACGTAAAAGGAAACGGTGACACAGTTCAGGTAAATAGAGTTAATAATGTTAATATACTTGGTCAAGCAAATCTTATCAGTAGAAAAAGGCGGAAACACAAATTTTCTATGGGCCGATAACCCTTCGCGCCTACATTTTTAAATTTGCCGCCCTTTTCTACTGACAATATTTGCTTGACCATCTATATATGATGCACCAGTCACCTGCAATAATTTACAGGGTGAATATAATAGGTCCTACTCAGCAACATTTAATATGGGACCAACCCCGAAATAGCGCAATATAATTGACGCTCCCATACAAAATATCAACAAAATGTTAAATTGGTATTTTCGTGTAAGCAATACATGTAGACAGCAAGACCTGCCGTAGTCGAGTAAAAATATTAAAATGATATAGGTAGACCCTTATTGGCCCATGGCCTGGCACTAGAAATATTAGAAAAATGTAAAGTTACATACCAGTACAGTGAGCTGCGAAAATGCATGGAGAAATTATGAATGAAGTCATTGATAAAGTCGCCATACACTTTTACGGATACAGTACTTCTTAATAATTATCAACATTTTACAGTACATTATGGCCCTTTAAACTTTCGACATAACTATGAACGTGTTGTGCCAATTACTGCACTAATGATTTTTTAATTTACAGACCCACCTACATCAAGACAGTCGCATTTACTGGATCATGATTATTGTAAAAAAAACAAGAGCAGCTTCCAATCACCTAAAAGAAAAAAGTTATCTGCTTCAGGTAAACTCTGCTTGTGTTTCTGTTTTCTTTTGCGTTGTTTCCTTTTATTGAGGTGTGTAATATAGTATTTGTATTGTATTGTCAAGTTTGAGTCCTGGTGATGAGATCCATCAGGAATCGAATGGACTCCTTAAATATTACAGGCATATATAGGTATTGTGATTTTAGTTTCACTTCAACAAATCAAGCATAATATATAATATAATATGTTTAAAAAAACCGGCCAAGTGCGAGTCGGACTCGCGTTTCTAGGGTTCCGTACATAAGTCCGACTCACGCTTGACTGCACATTTCTAATAGGTTTTCCTGCCATCTGTAGGTAAAGAACTATTTTGTGTATTTTTTTCAAAATTTTAGACCCAGTAGTTTCGGAGATAAAGGGGAGGGGAATGGTGATTTTATGGCTATTTTCTTAAATAGCTTCGAACCTATGTATTTTAAAATTATAAAAAAAAACATGTCCCTCTTCGGGTCACTAATTTACATATGTGTACCAAATTTCAAATTGGTCCAGTAGTTTCCGAGAAAATAGGCTGTGACAGACGGACAGACAGACAGACGCACGAGTGATCCTAAAGAACTGAACTTTTTCCTTTTGAGGTACGGAACCCTAAAACGTGGCATTTGATGACGTGGAACTGCTGATGATGATCAGATTGAAATTCTTCAACGACGCCTAGTTCACGTTAGGTTTTTAGCAAACATCTTAGAGATGGTAACTCCTTATTACCAATTGTAATAAAATATTTTATTCATAATTACAGAGCCATCTACATCGAGACAGTCGCATTTACTAGACCATGATTATTCTAAAAAAAAGAAGAGCATCCTCCAATCACCTAAAAGAAGAAAGTTATCTGCCAAAGGTAAACAGCACTGTGTATTTACATAAAGATTTCAGAATCAGAAGGATCCTTCCCTTGTTTTTCAGGGTTCCGCACCCAAAGGGTAAAAACGGAACCCTATTACTAAGACTCCTCTGTCCGTCTGGCACCAGACTATATCTCATGAACCGTGATAGCTAGACAGTTGAAATTTTCGCAGATGATGTATTTCTGTTGCTGCTATAACAACAAATACTAAAAAACCCGACTACTACTGCTAATCGCGCTGTAAAAAGTATGAAATGAAGAAGAAACCTTTTTCAGACGAGTTCCTAGTTACTATAATAAACATCTCTCCGAAATAGATTGCTTTCAAAATTCGATGTCTAGTCTAAAAACCATAGTTAAACGAAAGTTGTTTTAGTACCTAAGTACTGATAGCAGTTTTTTCTATCTGATATTAATATGCAGTAGTTATAATTGTACTTACACAGTTAACATAATTTATAATTTATGAACCTCTTTTTTTTATTGTATCTTTTGTTGCAGTACATCTTTTGTATTGTATTTTTGATATGTTTATATGACTGTTTGGTTTTCTCAATAAAAAAAAAAAAGATAGAATTCTTATCTAAAAATATAATACAGGAAATATAGTCCCCAATCCGCATTGGGCTAGCGTGGGGGCTATAGCCCAGCAAGCCCTCTCGATGAGAGGAGGCCTGTGCCCAGCAGTGGGACGCTTATAGGCTGAATTTTTTTTTTAATTCATCATTCTTCTTAGGCTTCTTATTTTTTATAATATGAATATAAAAGTAAAATATAAAAACACTTACAAAACAATAAAAAATACATATAAACACATTATAAAAAACCTAACCTAGGGTGCCGCCAGCAGCGGGGCAAGGCCCAAGCTACCGGTGGTCAGGGCTGCAGAGAGAGGAACCGGCGGACTATCCGCGCCGTGTCCAAGATCACCGCCTTCTGCATCTGACCCTTGATCCAACCACCTAGCGAGAGTCTCTCAAGATGTAGGACTCTTCGCTATTTAATTAAACCGTTCACTGAAACAACTAGCGGGACAATGGCCGTCGAATCAACAAACATACAAATTATTATTATGTCTGTCTTTTACAATTTCTCGGAACCATGGGGTCCCGGGCATTTAGAAGGCGTGCGTGGGGCCGAAGCCAACACGTAGAGGCCCCTTGTAATAAGACAATTTACTCTAAATGTAATGTGACACCAACCGACGATTATCCCTGTTTGCACTATAGTAGTGCACCCAAGGACAAGCCCCGGTTAGTGTAAGACTATTGTAAGAAAAGGTACAAAAATAAACCGGGCTATTGAGTTGAGTTGCTAGTGGGCTAGTAACCGGGACTATGGAGGAGACTATGGCACCTGCCCTGCTCATATGTTAAAAAACATGAAAAAATGGGCCAGGTGGTGACTCGCCAACTCACAATATGGGTCCCCGAAAACGGCCGCTCGCACGGAGCGACAAGGGGACAACATCACGTGAGCGGCTCAGGGCGTGGAGAGGTGTGCACCGCTTTCTACCCAGTGGCTGTAAGCAGCCACTGTGCCAACTCGCGTCTTAGGCATATTTCACTTCCGCCCTGCGAGCATATAGCTCTGACACCCCACTCTGGACGGCCGGTTAAGGCAAGCCAGAGGTGAGAGTCCTGCGGCCCCTGCTCAGTGTTCACTCCAGCCGGCCAATGAAGGCAAGCCGGAGAGACGGGCCTGACCGACTCTCGGGGGTATGGGACCCAAGGGACGTCACTTCCCATTCAGCTCGCCACAAGCTGCCCTGGGGGCTTATTATTATTATTATTTGTATGTCTTTCCATATCTCGGGACCATGGGGTCCCGGACCTTTGGGAGGCGTGCGTGGGGCCGAAGCCAACAGCACAGAGGCCCTTTAAGACAAGTTTGATGTTATGTAATACACCAGCTAGAACCCATTCACGGGTACAAATAGATACCCGTAAATCGGTCCCAGCTGGCGTAGGAGCTATTGTAAATGCAATGGAGAAGAGTGCCGGTTATGGTGTTGAAGTTTGGCTGGTCAAAAGATTGGGCTATTGCCGAGAGGTCCGGACACCTGCCATAACAATGTTTCTATACGTTATCGAGGCAGGCGGTGTCTTGCCACTAACTAGGTGGGCCCCTGAAAGTCGTCGTAAAGACGACCAGGAGCAACACTGATGTAAGCGGCTCAGGGGTGTCGAGAGGTGTGCGCCGCATTCTACCCAGTGGCTGTTATAACAGCCACTGTGCCAACTCGCGTCTTATGCATCTTTCACTTCCACCCCTGGAGCATATAGCTAGCGACTCCTCTCTGGACGGCCAATGAAGGCCGAAGAAGAGTCCTGCGGGTCCCCTTGGGGTCCACTCCGACCGACGAAGACACGCCGGAGACGGAGATCCTGACCGACTCTCGGGAGCACTCGGGTCCGTGGGGTGGTTACTCCCCAACAGCTCGCCACAAGCTGCCCTGCGGGCTTATTATTATATTATTATAATTTTTTAAATTAAAAAATACCACGTAATATAATTTACTATTTTCTTTATATATTTACAGATATTCAAAGGATCGCCGTGGTCGTATGCCACGCAATTATAAACTTTAAGGTAACGTGGCATACGACCACGGCTATCCTCTGAATCTCTAAAATTTATAAAAAAAAAATAGTAAATTATATAACGTTATATTTTTTAGTTTAAAAATGATAACATTAATAATATTTCCAGTATGATATTTTCAGAATTCTATCTTGTTTTATACTTTTTAGAGCGCGATTTACAGTAGTAGTCGGCTAGTCGTGTTTTAGTTTTAGAACTTATTTTTAATTTAATTAATTTTGGGGTCATGATTTCGTACTGATGACTATTTGAAGCATAGACTAGGAATCCTCTAGACCGAGTTTAGAGCAATTATTTCATGCAACCGATGATGCCAAAAATGCGGGGGTGCGCGGGACGAGGTGAGCGAAGTCCCGTGTCGTGATTGGTCCGTTCAAAGACACGGACGTCACACAAAGACACATTCGACTGGAACATGGAGTAATGCGTGGCAGAGGGGGTAGTGCGACTACGCTCAGTCTGGAGGATGTTTCGTTTGTGATTTGAAGTCACTTTATATTACTTTTGCGAGGGCGTCGTCAATACAGAAATACACACAGAGCGCCGCATATATCGGACTACGCCCGACTCCTTTGGCTTTGGGACGCGTACACCGCGCCACGTACGTTGGGCTACGCCCGACTCTTTTAGTATATGACGCTCATAGTACATAATATAATTATATTAACGTTCGTGATGACTTTATGACCTCTAGAGGGCGCCGTGTTCAACCAGCGGACGACTAAGGGCCAGTTGCACCAACCACCTTTGACAGACTGATCAACGTCAGCCCCAGCGCTTTACTATGACACTTTCCATACATAAAAATTTAGCGAACTCTTTAACGATAGGTACCTATCGGTTTGGTGCAACCGACCCTAAGACAATTCGAATGACATGTCGTTTGTCAAATTATAATGAGTACTTTAGAAGTTATGAGGGAACAGATGAACGTACATATATACGAGTACATACCCACATACATACCGGTAAAAATCATAACCCTCCTTTTGCGTTACCGTAGTCGGGTAAAAAGTACAGAACCCTTGGTGGGCGAGTCCGACTCGCACTTGTCTATGTTTGTTACTCCATACGGCAAAGTGCGAGTCGGACGCGCGCACGACGTGCTCCGTACCATTACGGCAAAAAAAATCACATTTGTTGTATGGGAGCGACACTTATATATTTATTTTATTCTGTTTTTAGTACTTGTTGTTATAGCCTCAACAGAAATACACTGTGAAAACTTCAACTGTCACGGTTCATGAGATGTATCTCATCGCTGGCGTGGCGGCTGGCTGGCTGGCATTCCCATCTCCATGTAGCCTCGACAGCCATATTTTTTTTTTAATTATCTGCATTTAAATAGTGGTAGGTATTTGTTGAAATTGAACTGCTCATGAAAACTATGAATGAAAATCCTCTAAGGCAGCGGTCGGCAACCTGCGGCCCGCGGGCCGCATGCGGCTCGTGAACCTGTTACTTGCGGCCCGAGAGCCGCCTTGGCTATTTTGTATGTAATAGTGACAAACGACAATGTCTCATAAAGTCATAAATATTAACAAAGTACGGCCCGCGTCACCTCCGTTAACTACTATTTGGCCCTTGGCTGCTAAAAGGTTCCCGACCGCTGCTCCAAGGCATAAGATTTTTGAAAGTCTTGATGCACTATGGTTGAAAATAATTTAAATGGCATTGAAAATTATTTATTTCAATTTATATTTTATCAGAAATAAAGAAGTATTGTGGTATTATTATATTATGGAAATGAACTATTTGATCTTTATTTTTATGTTTTTCGTTGAAATAACTCGGTTAAATAAGGTATATATTTTATTTTTACAGATTTACAAGTGACACCACGAAAAACAAAATTATTAAAAAAAATTGATTTCTACAAGCAGAAAATAACAACATTGCGTGAAGGAAATGTATTGCCGCGCATTAAATCATTAGCTCTGAAGACCTTAATCACTGCGTATTTACGCAACAACCGTAGAAATGCGCGAGGTAAGAGATGGAGTCCAACTGAAAAAGCATTGGCAATAGCAATTTAAGTACAAGAAATCTCCCAGGACATATCGTCATTTGTTACAACTGGTGGCCTTGCCCAGCATTAGAACATTGCAAAGAGAACTACAAAAAATGAAATTAGAGCCGGGCATCAGCCCGATTATATTAAATCATTTAAAAAAGAAAGCCACAGCAATACCTGAAAAAGATAGGCTGGTCGCGTTACTTTTTGATGAGATTGCTTTGAAAAAGAGTCTGATTCTAAACACCAGATCAGATAAAGTTGAAGGATTTACGGATTTAGGAGAAACTCGATACAGAAGTGCAGAAGTGGCAGATCACGCCTTAGTTTTCATGGTACAAGGCTTACATAAAAAACTGAAGCAACCGATAGCCTACTATTTTGTTAAGGGGACGATATCAGCGCAAAACCTTGCTGGTATTATTAAAGACATAATAAAGGCACTTGCTGATATTGGTTACACGGTGGTTACCACAGTATGTGACCAAGGACCCACTAATATTGGCAGTTTGAATTTACTCAAAAGGTGGTGTGGCACTACTACCAATTATTTCATATTGGATGATAAGAGAGTTTATATAATGTTTGATATTCCGCATTTACTGAAATCGGTAAGAAACAATTTTCATAATGGAGGAGAAATTGTAATAAACGGGAGAAAAGGAAAGTGGTCTCACCTACGAGAAGTGGCAGAAAAAAATAAAAGTACCTTACATTTCAAAAAACTAACAGCCCTACACGTGAATCCTACATTTCGGTCGAAAATGAAAATAAAACTAGCTGCTCAAGTGCTCAGTAATACCGTCGCTGCTATTTTAAAACTCATGGCTGAGAAGCACGGTGATGATGATGTTGAGAAAGCTCAGGAAATCTCGGATACTGCCCATATCATAGAAGATCTTGATAGGCTTTTTGATTGCACAAATGGTCCCTCGTCCAGAAAAGACATTATCAAGGGCCGACGAGAGAATGTTTCCAAGAAAACTAACCACGTCGAATTGTGGAGACATTATAAACAAGTCATGATTACTATGTATTTCCTAAAGACTGATAGTTTTTTAAGACTGAAGAACGTCCGATGCGTACAGGGATACATTACCTCCTTATCATCACTGGAAGACATTTGGAAGTATGTTGAATCGAAAGGATTCAAGTACTTAAATCTTCGGCAGCTAAACCAAGATAGCTTAGAAAACCTTTTCGGAATGATTAGGCAACATTATCCCACAAGTCGAAACCCAACGTGCCATCATTTCACAGCCGCCTTAAAGTCAAATATATTGACAAAATTAAGCACGCCAGTAGGTAGAGCAGCAAATTGTGAAGAAGATGATAATGAAGCTATTATAGATTTTGAAGATTTCTTCAAAAGTGTCAAAATGACTGAAGAAATGGTAATACCTGAAGATGTTCAAGCTCCTGTACACTTACCAGAAGAAGCTGAAGCGCCAGTTTTACATTTACCTGATGCTTTTGACTTTCCTGAAGACGATGCAGGATTTCTGCAAATTGAAAGCAGTCTTTTCGAATCGTTCGACAAACAGCCTACCGTATATGTCGCGGGATATTTAGCCTCAGTGGTTTTAAAAAATATACGATGGGAATGTGAGAACTGTACGCGAAGCTTAAAAACTGAAGAGAAGGAACAATGTGATTCAGCAATGTATAGTTATATTAAACTTCGGGAGTGGTAGCCAGAGAAAACAAGTCTTACGTATCCAACATTAAACCTTTGCGTATTAGTAGATACATTTACCTCATATTTTGAAGCTGAAATCAAACCGATTCTTCATGAGAGACATATTACTGAAAAAAGCTGTCATGGGAATGCTGACGAAATGTGATAATATGCTATGGATATGTAATGATCACAAAGCTCGTCTTCTCCGTGTACTGTTAGTTCGTCTTAGTCATCTTTTAATCCGAAACGAATGCCATAGAGCAAATCTAGCTTTCGTTAAATCTGAAGAACCAACTGCTGACATTATCAAAAGGTCACAGCAACAATGTACATCAAAATAATAAAACAATAAAAACAGCTTGTCATGGATAAAGCCAATCACTTAGAGTTAGTCCAAAAGTTCTGTCAAAATAGTTATTTGTACAACAAGAGATCAAAGTTTGATATTTCTTCGAGTGCTTATTTTGAGTCCCGTGCAAGCGAAATATTCTATAATAGATTCACGAGCGTAGCGAGTGAATCTAATTTAGAATCTTGAGCGTAGTAAGGGATTCAAAAGCGCACGAGATGTAAATAACTTTGATCTCGTGTAGTACACAAAATTTTTCACCCTAAGCAGTGAGAACATACCTAGAGGGACAGAGATAATAGAACCCAAGTATATCGAACTTGTATTAGACCCCGCATGTTGAAATGACATTTGACTATAAAGGTCACTTGAATGTCATTTTGTCTCACTCAGTGAGCAAAATCGCATTTTGCTCACTGAGTGAAACACGCTCAGTGAGCAAAATGCGATTTTGCTCACTGAGTGAGACAAAATGACTCAGTGAGCAAAATCGCATTTTGCTCACTGTTTTTAAGAAGCAAAGTACCCTTGTTCGAGCTGCTGAGGTGAAAAGGTTTTTACTGATAAAAAGGTTATAGGTAGATTAGGTAGGTACCTACAGTTTCCTTATTATTCGTACATATACGTATAATTAAAACATGAATTAATGGTGAATTCATTCCAATATATTTTTTCTACTCGTCGACTGCAATTCTTTAATTAAGATTTCATATACCAAATTGCAATTGGGTACTTATAATGTACGGGCTCCCAACTCAACTATAATATTCATTTCGAAAAAAGCCATACCTTAAATTCATTATTTATTTTAGGTTGTATAGTAGAAACAACTTCTTCGTAAGTTAGAAACGCGCATGCTACACCATTAATATAGCAACATCCATAGACTACGAAAACCGCTTAGCGTTTCTTGTTAGTTTCCATAGGTTACGGTGGCAAAATTGAGAACAAAAACTGTCTAAAAATTGAATTTAACAAGGAGCAAGTACCAGGGCCTCATGGGTTACGAGAAGGTGTCGTTGACCAACCCGCCGAGACGCGTTCGTGTATGAAGGTATCGCAGCTGCTCGAAGGGTAACTTAGCTGTATACCTTTGGTTTGTTTAACTATATGATTCTACTAGTTTAAAGTGCAATTTTTGTTGAATCATAGAAATATACAATAGTGATACGAGTATAATCAATCTTTTCAATCTCGTACCTCGCTTAGACAATTCTCTATTATATCACGATTGTATTGTACTATTAACGTAATTTTCTTTCGCAGTTTTGGAGCGCGCTGGTGGCCTAGTGGTAAAAGCGTGCGACTTTCAATCCAGACGTCGCGGGTTCAAACCCCGGCTCGTTTCAATGAGTTTTTAGGAACTTATGTACTAAATATCATTTGATATTTACCAGTCGCGGTAAAGGAAAACATCGTGAGGACACCGGACTATTTCCCATAAGGCCTAGTTTCCCCTCTGGGTTGGAAGGTCAGATGGCAGTCGCTTTCGTAAAAACTAGTACCTACGCCAATTCTTGGACCCAAGGCTCCTATGAACCGTGGCAATGTGCTGGGATAATGTGAGGAAGATGAATTCGCTTCCGCAGGTTTGCATAATTCGCACAAATTTCGTTTTATGACAGAGCGTTAGCGAAGGTCTCCAGTCAGATTTTCCGGATGTTCTCCTCTGCAGGTCGTATTTTTTAATCGATTTTCGTCTGATTTTCGTGAAATTTTGTGAGCCGGTTTGGTAATTAAGTAGATTTTTTTTCGTTAGTAAGTACTAAGAAAATTATAGGTATAGGTATTATGGGTATTATTAACCCTACCTTTGGTTACTAGAACTAGCGTAAGACAAAGACAGTATGATTCTCTCTGTCTATGTTTGAAATGTGACAGTCCCGTGCCAAATTATTAAAATAGGACATTCTATATCCACTAGACTATTTATTAATTACCCATTTACCCGTTGACTGTCTGAGGGATTTACTTTCAAAGTTTTTATTGTACATAAGAATCATATTTTAATAATTATACGCAATAAAATTCGATTACATATTTTTATTTCATAATTCAAATTCAAAATGGCATATTTACAGCGCGGGCGTACATTGAATCCTGAACGAAACAGGATTCTAAAATAGAATCTTGAGCGTAGTAAGGGATTCAAGTGTTTATGCCCAAAATGGAAATAATGTTGCTACCTATGGCACATACAACTTTTAACATCACCAATGAGGAAATTATTATATTCTAAAATGTGACGTTCCATGGTAAAAGGCACCTTATGGCGGCTGGCGCTTACGTCACATAGCGCCGCAATAATATTGGAGCGGGGTAAATAATAGCGTAAGCGCCAACCGCCATAAGGTACCTTTACCGTGAGACGTCACAAATATTATATGTATAACCTTAAAAAATATGCTCCTGCTCCCAGCAGGGAAGAAAAGTGCCACTTTGATCCCTCCTAGCGAGAAAAAAAGCCCTTTTCACATCCACTATTCGAAAAAGGGGGTTTTTCTTCTCTGCTAGGAGGGATCAAAGTGTTACTTTTCTTCCCTGCTAGGAGAGATCAAAGAAACACTTTAGTTCTATAGGACGTTTATTTTTTTGCATAGATTTTTAGCTTAAATCATACTTTGAATTCTTCGCTTCGTTCATATTTCTATGTACGCCCTCGCCGTAAATCATATGTCATTTTGCTCCATCCTCCAAAATATTTCTGGTCCACATTTAAGTCCAACCATGTACCTATTAGTCCACTCAAAGAACACTTTAAATAACGTACGACTTAAATGTGGACTCGATCCTAACCTGAGTACGAAATTTGTTGACAAGGAGCCTATGTTTCAACCATACCCATTTTATCGATATCGATAAAATACGCAAGCGTGTAGGTTACTACACTATGTAAGTCTGTTATGTTGGTACTATTGTTCTTTGACAGTTCTTTGTCGTACATGTTGGTAATGATTGGATAACCAAACATACACACAGACTAATCAAATCGCTAGTATGGAAGTCCCGTCTCTTAAAACGTAGTGATTATATTCTCTTTGTGCATGACTTTGACATTGACACCAAGGCCATATAACTTACGTCAAAATCCGTCTTATCGCGGCGTCACGTTGGATTGTTGTTATTCTTTATTCTACCGATTCTAGAAAATACATAATAATATTTGTCGTACGCATCATTTCAAAGCGTTATAAGCTTTAATCAAGAATAATAATATTTAATAAGCAAAAATGTTGTTTACCAAGGTAAGTACCTAATCAATTAATCATTATTTTCCATCTCTTAAGACACTTATAATTATAATAAAAAATAGGGTGTGATTACGCTAGTTTAGGCATTGAAATATACTTGTAGAACTTGGGAATCATGTAAAAAGTGAACTCAAAGCACAGTATACCACCCTAACATACCAACACCATGCTTATTTTGTGTTATTCATTGCTGCATATTACCTACTGATTATATTTTGCTCATATTAGCAAGGAAAACTGTTTGTTTGTATGTATGAGTAGGTGTAAGGAAAATTACTATATTATCCTCAATTTCATTCTACATGCGATCCTTAGTCTTGAAACAAGAAGCAGGTAAATTTATTTAATTTATTTTATAACCGCTACTCATCCATGAATCAGATGCAATACTTTGTCAATATAAAGACTTTAAATAATGTATAGTGTAAAGGAAGGCGAGGTATTTTAGTCAGTTAACTTAGTTTTCTAATTTTACAAAGAGTTTCATTTTATTAAATCTTGTTATAATTATAGTCACATTGTAAAAAAAAACGGACAAGTGTGTGTCGGACTCGCCCACCGAGGGATCTGTACTTTTTAGTATTTGTTGTTATAGTGGCAACAGAAATAAATGAACTTTGAAAATTTCAACTGTCTAGTTATCACGGTTCATGTGATACAGACTGGTGACAGACAGATAGATGGACGGATGGACAGTGGAGTCTTAGTAATAGGGCGGGACCCTACCTTTTTTTTTGCCCTTTGGTTACGGAACTAAAAATTGATACAACTTATTTTTTCAGTTGGAAGTACTGGTGGACTTAGGTGAGAAGCCTGATCAGAAAGTTCTGGATAAAACCATCAATGAGCTGAAGTCTCAAGATGGTGTCAAGGAGGTAAGGCTTCCTCTTTTTGGCTGTTCCCTCACCTATACTCTGTATCTTTAGGTATTTAAATAAAAGTAAACAAAATCTACCCTCAAATGGCTCCTTAAGCCAGTTGAGGGTATAGTTGAATCATCGAGAGCGTGGAATTGCATATGTATTCCAAATTCCAAATTCTTTATTCGTTCATCACAGGTACATAAATAGGTGATAACTTAATATTCTAAGGAACAGCCGTGATGTGCCTTTTGGCGTACGAAATAATTTCTTATTATCTAACTATATACATTTTTTTTTACATTATTTACATGGGTAATGAGATTGGCATATGCAAATATAATTTATTGATACAATTCATATACTTATACAAAAATAAAAATGACAAATGTTCATGTTATAACTTTGCTCGGAAATAATTATGCTAATAGATTACAATTACAATTCACTACTTAGGCATATGTCAATATCATTAAAATAATCAGTTACACTATAATAACATTTATCTATAAGAATTTAAATAATAAGGACTTAAATTTATGTATTGGTGCCGTTTGCCATGATTCTGGTAACTTATTAAATAACTTTGGTGCCATCACCAGTACGCTTTTTTGCATCAAAGCTGTCGTAGTCCTACTCACTAATAGCGCTGGCTTTCTTGGGCGAAGGCTGCAAGTTCGCTGTTGCTCTTTGAAAGGAAAGAAATTTAAATTACTTTTGACAAAAACGCAGCACTCGAAAATATATAGACATGGAAATGTCAGTAACTTTAGCGACTCGAAAAGAGGCACGCTACTCTCCTGAGGGCTTAGACCACAGATAGCCCTTACGCATCGTTTTTGTGCCCTAAACAAAGAATGTCGATATGTAGAGTTTCCCCAGAAAACTAATCCATAACGTAGAGTTGATGAAACGAAACCATGATAAGCGGTTAGTACGGTGCTGCGGTCGGTAGTTTTCGCTAATCTGTATAGAGCATATGAAAATCGGTATAGTTTCTTACATACTTCTTCGGAATGAGTCTTCCACGACATATCGCTATCGATTGAAAGACCTAGAAATTTTGTAACACGCACCTTATCAACATTTTTGTCTTGATATGTAATATCAAGTGTTGGCGCTTTTTTTCTTTGACTAAATTGCATAATCTTAGTTTTTTCTAAATTAATTTTTAAATTATTACATTCTAACCATTCAATAATATGTCTTAAATCTGTATTTATTGCATTTTGATAGTCTATGTCGCTGTTTTTCTCTATAATAACGATGCTGTCATCAGCATATAGTACCATTGGATACTGACTAGCTTTAACGATGTCGTTTACATACACTAAGAATAATAATGGCCCCAATATACTACCTTGTGGTACGCCGTACAGAATATTTCTTCGATTAGAAGTGTATGTTATTTCGTTTTTTGTACATGGACATATCTGTGTCAGTTCCGTGTAATGTACCCTATTTTCTAAGTATGACTTCATAAGGTTTAGAGCATTTCCACGGATCCCATAATGGCTTAACTTGTTCAATAATAGCTTATGATCCACGTGGTCAAAAGCCTTCGACATGTCCATATAGATGGCACAGGATGGTTTACCCTTGTCGAGACTATTGACAGCCTTAGAGACTAAGTCGTAAATAGCAACGTTTATAGACATGTTTTTTCGAAATCCCCTTTGCTCGTCAATTAGTATACTGTACTTTTCAAAAAAATTGTATAATTTGTTACAAATAAGTTTCTCAAAGACCTTTGACATTACTGGTAACAAAGCGACCGGGCGATAGTTGTTCGGGTCTGATTTATCACCCTTTTTGTGTAATGGTTTTATTACAGCTACTTTTAAGTTGCCAGGAAAATAGCCAGTAGTGAGGCTGAGATTTATTATATGAGCCAGTGGTGATGAGATGATATCGCTTACATATTTAACCACAGCAGTGCTGATACCATCAAATCCAACGCTATTTGTGTTATTTAAGGAGGCTATAGTTTTCCTTACTTCTTCCGGTGTAGTTGGACTCAGAAAAATAGAGTTAGGATTCATAGGCATATTTATAGATTTTTTGCTATTATTATTATTTCGTGTAATTCCATCAATGAAAAAATTATTGAAGACATTTGCAATATCTGATGGATCTGTATAAGTTATCCCATGAGCTATTAACGTGCTTATAGGCTCCTTTGGTTTACAAGTTTTGGACTTATTTATAATTTGCCATGTAGCTCTTGTCTTATTTCTAGATGTCGACATAAAAAACTTATTTTGAGCTCTTTGGGTCAATGTTATTATAGTCTTAAGTCTCTGAGCGTACTGTGTGTAGTAGTATTGTTTGTTTACAGGCATTTTATATTTGAATTTTCTATTTTCTTGTACTATCAGCATACAACCACTACAAATGCAATTCCATCTTCTCGATAATTCAACTATACCTAGATGAAAACATTACATGATCAAATAATGTAGGTTAAAGTCAGGTCGTTCAGTGACTGATCCAGGCGGTTTTGTATTTTGGTCGGTTAACTAATAAATGTTATATAACTACCCGAAAATGTACAAATACAAAAGATAGACTTTACATCGGGTCCACATAGAATGGGCTGCCTTGCAAGGAAATTGCAACCAGCATTAGCCTTGGGTGAGGCATTACATCATTTTACATTGGCTGATCCCATCCGATATCTTTTGGATAAAAACTGCTGCCCTTTGGCATCAAGTCCGTTTATCAGTGGTGAAATACTCATTAGGGTTGGCACCACTTGACGTCCTATTGCGTGCACGACCACAGATAAGATAATGACTTGAATTTTGACAACCCTAAATAGCCGAAAGGGATTGTGCCATACATTAGAAAGGGATATCATGATTCGTCCCTGAATCGCTGTCAAACTTCGGTTTTGTAGGAAGTGTCCTTTCTGTACGGTAGTACTATTATTTTTGAACAACAAACAATAGGCACTTTCTTACTTTTTGCTTCTTTATAGTCAGTCATATCCAACATTTGATATTGGATCATCAGACAGACAGACAGACAATATGAAAACGCTTATACAGGTCAAGATGCCTCAAGCGGTAATTTCCATGAGAGGCAACTCGTTTTGTATGAACCTGACAATTAAAATATAAAAAAAAACGTGAAGTATATCTTGTATTTACAGGCAGTGTTCAAAAACGGGGCTTTCGTGGTAGACTCAACTTTGCCAAGCTCTGTGGTGCTGGATATGGTCTCCAAAACCTCTGGGAAAAGAGCAGTCTTGCAAGGATTTGGAGGTACTTCTGTGATTTCGTATTATACAAGGTGGCCCAGTCAGTATGGGAAAATCTGAAACTATAAGCCCCCATTCGCACGACAGCTTTTTCAACGCGCGTTAAAAAAGCGCTTGAATCTGTCCGCACTCTAATTTCGACTTAACATCCAAGGCTTAAAGTCGAAAATCCAACAACGCTTGATAAAAAGCGCCACCGCTGTCGTGTGAATAAATACACACGTATCCATTTGTGTCATTCAAACGCTTTTTTAACGCGCGTTGAAAAAGCTGTCGTGTGAATGGGGGCTAAGACATACGACGATCTCTTCTTTATTAGCAGAGCTCGGATTTTTCATGGCAAAACAAAACACTAGCGTAATCTAGCCAGTGCTTGAAATATTATTTTATCGATATCGAGTATTACTAGAGTATATGACAGGTATTGCCTCAATACATTTTTAGGGTTCCGTAGTCAACTAGGAACCCTTATAGTTTCGCCATGTCTGTCCGTCCGTCCGTCCGCGGATAATCTCAGTGACCGTTAGTGCTACAACGCTGAAATTTGGTATGAGTATGTATATTTTCCACGCCGAAAAAGTGGTACAATAAAATCAAAAAAAAAATGTTTTTTTGGGGTACCTCCCATACACATGAAGTGGGGGAAAAATTTTTTTTTCGCCCCAACCCTACTGTGTGTACTGACGTACACATGTTTTTATTACATATTTATTTTATTTGGTGACGTATTTTCTTCTAGTACTGAATTATCGATATCGATAAAATAATGTTTCTATCACTGGCTAGATTCCGATAGTGTTTTGTTTTGCCGTGAAAAATCCGAGCTCTGTTTATTAGGAACGATGTCATCGATTTTAGTAACAAGAAAAACTGCATTCATACATTTAAAAAAATGTGTACTCAGCTCGGGAATCAAACCTGGACGTTTTGAAAAATAGAACTAACATATTTCTATTTAGATATCGATTGTGTAGGTCTTAAGCAGTAAATGTTACAGATTTTCCCATACTGACCAATCCAAATGGGCCACCCTGTATAAAGAGATTCTTATACATACTTTTGTTATAGAAACAAGAATGTGTTCCGATATATTTGGCCACATTGGTCGTCACTATCTATGTATTTGATGCTGATTGTACAAAAACCAATGTGGCAATGAAAATAAATGAAATATTTAACAAACTAGAGATTAAAACTAATTATGTTAACTAATTTAACCTAATCATAAAGTTAATAATATCAATTGTATGTTATATTAACTAACGTATACTTTATTTATCTGTTTTTTAATTTTTCTTGGTGGTGTACAATAAAGAATATTTACAGTACATATGGTGCTACTTTACCGCCCTAGTGCCTAATGTCAAAAATTTAAAGGACGATATATTATGTACTGTAAAACGTTGTACAATACACGTGCGAAAAGGTAATTCGCAACTCGTGTCGATTTAAAACACTCCCTTCGATCGTGTTTCAATTTATCGCCACTCGTTGAGAATTTCCTACTTTTCGCACTTACAATGGGCCATACTGAAAAAAGGTGTGTGGTAAAAAGGTGCAAGTCTCGCAACGCTTTTACTACAAAAAAGTTTTGAGATGTAATGTGAAACCAAGTCGGTTATTTTAATCAGTGCCAGGGGGTGTTAAAACCGTATCAATAAGATATCTTTAATTTGTAATACGTATAATGACTTGGCCATCGCACGGCTGCATAATGACAAAAGGATCATCGTCACCTATTAAAAATAATTCTAATTGAACATAACGCTAGCGCTAATTGCAGTTTGAGCATTACACATATTTACGAGTACGGTACGAGTAAAGCATTATGTGCGATTGCCAAGTCATTATATGG
Organism: Cydia splendana; assembly: GCF_910591565.1. NCBI lineage: Eukaryota > Metazoa > Arthropoda > Insecta > Lepidoptera > Tortricidae > Cydia > Cydia splendana. Next base: position 5,893,525 of record NC_085983.1, read on the forward strand.
TTATATGGTTATTACGGGTATCCAGAGGTTCTCAAATAGGGGCCTGAAAATGCGGCGAAATGGTTCCAGTAAAGGATGGTACGGCAGTGTTTGCTTCGCGCTCGACTTGGCGGGGGCACTGCCGTGCCCCCGGATAATAATCGTTTGTCCCTTTCCGACGTATTGGTATGATAGAAAGGGACAAACGATTATTATCGGCTTGTCAACTTTAGTAAACGTTTATGAATAAGGGGGTAATTCTCTACACAGACACCCAATCAGCGGTGGCCATGGTGTCGAGCGCGGACTCGAGCGTGCTGGGCGTGGTGCGGCTGCAGCAGCAGCGGGGCGCGCTCGTGGCGGACGGCAGCGTGGACGGACTGGCCCCGGGGCTGCACGGGCTGCATCTGCACGAGACCGGGGACCTGAGCCAGGTACACACAACCCCTGTCCATGGTAGCTACACTCCAGGGATGGGACTCGAGCGTGCTGGGCGTGGTGCGGCTCCAGCAGCAGCGGGGCGCGCTCGTGGCGGACGGCAGCGTGGACGGGCTGGCCCCGGGGCTGCACGGGCTGCATCTGCACGAGACCGGGGACCTGAGCCAGGTACACACAACCCCTGTCCATGGTAGCTACACTCCAGGGATGGGAGTCGAGCGTGCTGGGCGTGGTGCGGCTTCAGCAGCAGCGGGGCGCGCTCATGGCGGACGGCAGCGTGGACGGGCTGGCCCCGGGGCTGCACGGGCTGCATCTGCACGAGACCGGGGACCTGAGCCAGGTACACACAACCCCTGTCGATGGTAGCTACACTCCAGGGATGGGACTCGAGCGTGCTGGGCGTGGTGCGGCTCCAGCAGCAGCGGGGCGCGCTCGTGGCGGACGGCAGCGTGGACGGGCTGGCCCCGGGGCTGCACGGGCTGCATCTGCACGAGACCGGGGACCTGAGCCAGGTACACACACAACCCCTGTCGATGGTAGCTACACTCCAGGGATGGGACTCGAGCGTGCTGGGCGTGGTGCGGCTCCAGCAGCAGCGGGGCGCGCTCGTGCCGGACGGCAGCGTGGACGGGCTGGCCCCGGGGCTGCACGGGCTGCATCTGCACGAGACCGGGGACATCAGCCAGGTACACAACCCCTGTCGATGGTAGCTACACTCCAGGGATGGGACTCGAGCGTGCTGGGCGTGGTGCGGCTCCAGCAGCAGCGGGGCGCGCTCGTGGCGGACGGCAGCGTCGACGGGCTGGGCCCGGGGCTGCACGGGCTGCATCTGCACGAGACCGGGGACCTGAGCCAGGTACGCACAACCCCTGTCGATGGTAGCTACGCTCCACACTCCGAAGGCGACAGGCCGCCGACCTTTAATTTAAACGAAACCTACGACTTTTTCGAGGTTGTTTAGTATGAAAGCGTCGAAGGTGCCTGCCAGTGGAGCTCGCGCAGCTTTATTTATGTGAGGGCGCCGGGAAGGGTTATCCCACTAGTTACCAGTGGTAAGTACTGGGATTTTTTTTCCCACCTTTTACCACAGGTACTGGGAAAAATAATAATTAATTCTGTAATTTTTATTCCCAGTAGTTACCAGTGGTAAAAGGTGGGAATTTTTTTCCCTGTAGTTTTTTTCCCAGTAACTCGGTTTGGTGGTAACTACTGGGAATTTTATTTGTTAAAAAATTCCCAGTAGTTACCACACTGGTAACAACTTGGTGGTAACTAGTGGGAATAACCCGCCGGGAACAGTACGACTTTATAAATGCGCCGAAGGCGTCCGGCTCTGGAGCGCACGCAGGCTTCGCCCGACTTAATCGCTGTGGGAGCGCAGAAGGCGCCCGGTATTGAAGCGCGTTCAGAGCGCTCCGTTTATTCGAGCTTTGGCCGACTATAGTAGTCAGGGGAGCCGAAGACGCCCACTATAAGAGCGCGCGCGGCACGCCCTGTACGTCGGAATTAAAATACCTGTTAAATATGTGTATAAAATAAAAATAACCTTTATTTCTACCTTACAATAACCAAAGACATATGTAACTTCGTATAAGACGAATAAAGTCTAAGGAAAAAACGTGCCTCGGAATTCAAGTAAAAGTCATTCTCGAATAGATGGCGCACACACCTTTAGCCTATCCTCGGCTAGATGGCGTGACGACACCGTTTCATATTTAACAATTTTAACACATAGATATCAGTGAATGAACATGGATCAAAATGATATAAAAATAATAAAATTATTTATCCATATATATACATTTTTTGATAACTTTATACGTTTTCATTTGGAGTTTTAGTCGTGTGTCGATAGATGGCAGTAAATTTACAGTGACTACAAAATTTACAATGACAGGACCCCTCTATACTATCTATTCTTTTTGTTACAGTCTAGTATTTAGTTACTTTATCCTTAAACAGTTGTAATTACTTATACGTACTATTCAATTAAACTTTAACAATTATTTATAATAGTAGTCGCCTCTGTGGCGTAGGCCTCCCCCATGCGTTTCCAGATATCTCTATCGCGGGCCTTTTGCATCCAGTTGTCGCCAACTGTTTCGTTAAATATATCCCCCCATCTTTTCCTTGGATGTCCTTTATGTGTATATACATTTTCTTTTGGTCAGATATTATTGATTGACTAATAAATGAATAAATTATATCGTAAAAATGACAGGAATAATTCTAGTTATTGTTGTGCTAACAGAACTTTCGAATCCCATTTTCATTGCGGTGGAATACTTACGGTCGTCGGCAGGGTTGCTCGTCGCTGGGGCCGCACTACAACCCGCACGGGGCGGCGCACGGCGCCCCGGGCGGCGCGGCGGGCGCGCGCCACGCGGGGGACCTGGGCAACATCCGCGCCGACGAGCGCGGCCGGGCCACGTTCCGGATCGTCGACCATGTGCTGAACGTGAGTTTTTATACACTATATTTTTTTAAATTAACTTTTTGAAGCCAAATCTTGCGAGCACGCACCAATGAAATGAATGAGTGAATGAAAATATCTATGTGTGTATTTACTCTAATATTTTGACAGATATCGGACATTATCGGTCGCTCGATCGCCATCACGGAGCGCGCCGACGACCTCGGGCAGGGCTCCAGCCCCCGCTCCAAGATAGACGGAGACAGCGGCCCTCCGTAAGTTTGAAAAATTCTCTATGGGAACGCTAAAGAGCCTGTCATAAGTCTTTACCAAGACTGTGGCAGATATTTTCAATCAATCATTAAATCGACTTCGAGTCTCGCCCGAGGCTATGAATTGTTCCTTTATTAAATCAGCTTATTTTAGCAGATTTTTTAACATAATTTTTACTTTACCGCTCTAGTGCGGGAATGATAACTTTCTGTGCGTATGTCGAAAGTTATAGGGCCATATGAACTATAAAACGTTGTACGATACACGGGAGAAAAGGTAATTCGCAACTCGTGTCGATTAACTTCGGTCGTGTTTTAATTCGTCACCACTCGACCAATTTCCTACTTTCCGCACGTGTATCGTAATTAGCTATTATAATATTATATTCCTTAATGTACAGAATAGCGTGCGGCATCATAGCGCGCTCTGCCGGCGTGTTCGAGAACCCCAAACGCATATGCGCGTGCGACGGCGTCGTGGTGTGGGACGAGCGCGACCGCCCGCTCGCCGGCAAGGGCCGCCGCTGCTGCCAGAAGGTACGGAGACAAAATCGGTTGTACTGTGCGTCCATTCATGTATATACCTAACTTATTTAATTATTCATTCATCCACCATTCATTACCACAATCCATCACAATCGGGGTCTACCGCGAAACAAGAAAATCGAAATTTCGTTATCTAACCTCTCTATCATTCTTGCATATTCGAGCGATAAAGAAGCAGATAACTAAATTTCGATTTTCGCGTTTCCCGGTAGGCCCTTGTTAACAAACCGCCTTGATACATCAATGTCATATTTTACTGTCTGTGAAAACTTGTCAAAAAACAGTTTAAGGCACAATATGTATAAGTTACTCTATGGCTTACTATAGGCGATAGTGCTGCACTCTGGCGGCAGAAAATTGCAGTAATACCCCCTATTATTTGCTCGTGTTAAAGGACACACTTTTACCAGGGTATACTATTATGTAAAAGTAGTACTCGATCTTTATTGTTATTCCAGGATAAGGAGAACGACAACAAGGAACAGAAGCCTTGCTGCAAGGCGCATTAAATGCTGCACAAAAACATTCGGAACTACCAATGAACTTTGAACTTTTGAAGGCTAGTTCCCGATTCGCCGGATGCCTGTTTCGCCGGATTTACTTCAGGACGTCACAATCCGAATACCTATATAAGAATCCGACGAAACAGGAATCCGCCGAATAGGGAACTAACCCTTTTGAATGGGGTTCGAACTTATTATTTGGAGGGGATACGTCTCGTTAAAAATAAGGAAAAAATCCTGTCCCCCATAACACATTCAGTGCCGAAAACCCGACTATCGGGTATTTTATGATTTCGTTCCCAGGACGGACGACCCGATAGTCGGGATCGTGGTACTACTGCTTTATATGACGAAATTGTTGTGGCCTGGCGCGGACATCTTGTTTGCCTGAATTGCAATGAATGTGTGAAGAAATTGGAATTATTGATATTCAAGAAATAAGTACCTACATATAACATAGATTGGTAGAAAACGTTAATTGGGTGAATCAACCTTTTCTTATCACTAGTTGCCATGGTTACGGTGTCCTGGGTCACTCTTAAAATACTAGTTATTTCGTATTTAAATGAACCAAACTTGATTTTTTTGGTAGTTATAAGGCCTTTCCATAATGGGACATCTACTAAGCACGTTTGTAGAACATGGTACAGCAGCTCTTCTAAGAAACTATGCTACTATTGTCTCCTGGATGATGAGACAGAATAACAACAACAAATAGTTTATCGACCCAATTACTTCTAGGATTGTATAGATTAGAATAAAAAATCCTACGATAATAATGTAAAAAAACTAAATCGAACTCATGTCATTTTATTATTATTTACAAATAAACTTAGTTACAAAATTAACAGATATTGTGAAATATCCATACAAAACTGTGAACTCGCTTTAAATTAAAATAAATCCTATTTCATAATTAAATAGAACAAAAAAAAGTTACATTATAACGATTATAAGTATAAAGTAGTTATGCTTAACCTTTGGCAAGCTTTAACTGTCGTAAAAGTGATAATTACGTTCGATATTAAGACGATACAACTTTGTAGGCAAAGACAAAAAACTTAGTAAAGTTGTTGGCGTATGACTGAGGTATTTGCGTTACAAACACAACGTTCCAATGGTGAATAACCGTTATATTCATAATTTTTTAACTTTTTGTTAAGATAATTACTTGCGTTAATTTTATTTTTAAGTTCGGTTGAAAAAGTATACAATTAGGTTTTATTTAATTTATATTACGGGATTTGTTAATGTTTGTAAAAAATGCAATAAATTGTTGAACATACATTGTTGTTCTTAATATTTAGGATAGTTTTCATTGTGGACTTGCATTTGACTTTACGCTATATTTAACCTTTTGAACGCCAAACGGCGCATCCATTTGCCGTGCCACTGATGCCACGGGGGTAAAATTTAGTTTTGTGAATAAATAATGCCAACTTAAAAGTGGGGTGTTTTCAGTAGATTTTCATCAAAAAACGATCGACGTCAAATGCCGTCTTTGGCGTTCAAAAGGTTCCTAGTCAGCCCTTGGTTTCGCTAGAATTAGACCAAGAAAAGACTGCAACGATTTTGATAGCATACGCAGTGCAAGTGTTATTTATACGGCATAATTTCATACTTAGTTTTTGATCCAACCCTTACGGGTTTTTAAAGATATTTCATTGAACTTCCACATTAAAAAAATACATTGTTAAAAATATACATACATACATACATACGTACATTACCCAAAATGTACGGAACCCTTGGAATCCGAGTCCGACTCGCACATGACCGGTTTTTTAAAGCGTTTTTCAATAAAAAGACACGTCAAGATTGTTTTCACCACACGAACTGGTAAAGTCCCTCTTGATTGTTCAAAAACGAATGCGAAAGTTGCATTTTATCCACATGTGTGGGGCAAAGTAATCAGATGCATATTTTGAGTTTTCCTTTAAATGTTATTAGTAGAATTGACTTTTAAAAGGTGGTTTTGAATGTTTTTTTTATTACGTTCATATGGATTTGATTTGGTTTTATTTTAGTACTTCATAGTCGAGTGTATTTTCCTGGCGTTGGTGTAGTGAACAATGTGTTTCACTCGGAGGCATAGTTTCTTTAACCCTCGTGCCTTGAAACCCTCGCAATGTTTAAGATTCCACTTCTAGGCATTTAAATTCTAATTGAATTGAAATCGAGTGGTCAATACCACACGATTCCCAATTTCTATCGCTCGTATTTCAAAAATTAGTATTTCTCCGTTTTCCACCGATTTTCGAGTGCCGAAATCGAGCGGTCGGAATTCAAAAATCGGCCCGCTGTACGGCAGTACTATAAAGGCTTATCCAGACTAGTCCATTTTTCGCCAATCTGATTAAATTGCCCGATCGAATCAGGACGTGCGGACGCAAACGCCAATTTGGCTCGCCGATAATTACCGATAAAATAAGGTGCGGACGCGAGATATTTTCGTTCTGGGGCATTTTTTCAATTTAGAGGGCTCACCATAAATCTAAAATTGGTGATTAAATTGGAAATTGACGCCAATTTCATTTGGTCGATTTGATCATCCCGTCTGGATACCGCTTAACTTATTCTGTGGCCATATCTAGCACCACAGCATAGACGGGAATCTCTTCGGCTTGATGTCGAGATGTAAAGGCTCTGTTCGGGAAAGGGTGACTTGTCTTGCGGGCCGCCGGAGCGGGGACTGCTGGCGAGGCTCCGTGACGGTAGGTGGACCTGGGGAACAAAAACAAACACATTTTAGACTATAAGTGAGGTGGTGCGTGGCTCACTCCGCGATTTCGTCGCTTTGCTAAAAGTACATCCGTTCCACACCAATTTTGGGGAAAGCCATAAGCCGCGCGTGGCGCTGTCGCCACCTAGCGGTCATATCTGTGCTGATCGACACAACAGAAACGTTTTGTTAGAGAGTGAGTCTTCTGTACCTAGTACTATAATTTATTCTGTGCCTCTATTGACAAAGACTTCAAGATGACATTACCCTGTACCCCAATAGATGACACCCTGCTGTCACCTCTATCAGGCGTGGCTCACTCCGCGATTTCGTCGCTTTGCTAAAAGGTACAGGTAGCTAAAAGTACATCCGTTCCACACCAATTTTGGGGAAAGTCATAAGCCGCGCGTGGCGCTGTCGCCACCTAGCGGTCATATCTGTGCTGATCGACACAACAGAAGCGTTTTGTTAGAGAGTGAGTCTTCTGTACCTAGTACTATAATTTATTCTGTGCCTCTATTGACAAAGACTTCAAGATGACATGTACTGGGACCGCGTTGAGCACCAGTACCACCACCTTCGTTCGCGTTCGAAATGCAGTAACATCATTATTATCCGCCGGTCTAGCGAACTGGGTATGCACACAACTAGCGCGTTGTGACTCCTACGTACACTAAAAGAGATCGAGGTGCGCAAGATTCGTCTTTGACGTGTGTCATTTTCTATGTATTTGTGTCGTCATTACATATTGGATTTTGTATGTAGTGAGTGAGAAGTGCCATTGTGTGCACGTTTCCCCCCGCAATGGCAGAACGATTTGTACGGTGAGATATCGCTTGGGCTCCTCCCTTCCGACGTGCCGGAAGTCGGTGTTGCTCGAAGAAAACAAACGATTAAATATTGACTTGGTTTCTTGTGATGGCCGGAGTGAGAGTCCCTATAGGGTATTTGGTATAGTCAAATACCCTAGTCGTAAAGTAGTTTCTTTTTTCGAACTGTCAAAACGATTTTTCTACTATGTAATTTATATGAAACACTAGCATGTGACGTCACAATCAAATTACCTACTACTCTTTATAGTTTTACACGGGTTTTAAAATAGAAATTGTGTCTAAAAATAACTGCTGTCTACGTTTCTCTATTTATCTTCTGATGCTTTATTTCATGCATGGTCACAGAATAAATAATAGTACTAGGTAGTAGGTACAGAAGATTCACTCTCTAACAAAATTCGTCTGTTACGATTAGGACAGATATGACCGCTAGGTGGCGACAGCGCCACGCGCGGCTTATGGCTAGCCACCAAAATTGGTGTGGGACGGATGCACTTATAGCTACTTGTTGCGACGCGACGAAATCGTGGAGTGAGCCACGCCTGGCATGGTGAAAAATAATTTATTTTAAATACAGTCAAATAGGTACCCTATTGATTGTACCTAACTATTGTGAGAGTGATTGATATTCCCCAACTTACTAATACTACTTCTCTCAGTCCTCGGCGGGTCCGTAGGCGACGGCCACCTCTTCTTCGTGGCGCTCGAGCGCGCCACGAAGATGGGTTTGGACTCGCGTCTTGGGCTGAGTAACTGGTCTTCTTGGGATTGCCGGAGTTTTGAGAGTCTGCGTGCATTCATAAAATTGTTAGCAGGGTAAAAAGCGGTGGTTTCCTTGCTCAATACAAAAATCAACCTTACCTGAATACGATATAAGGTCGATATTTATTTATTAAACTGCGAGAAGTTCTCAAATATTTCAATTATCGCTCTCTACTAACGTAGGTACAAGCAGGGGTGCGAAACTCCTCCCTTCGGACAAACTCGGCTCTGTTCGGCTCAGCATTGTTCCGAGCAATTATTAGGGTTGACACAACTTGACGTCCCTTGGCGTTCACGACCACAGATAAGATAATTGCTTGAATTTTGACAACCCTAAATAGCCGAAAGGGATAGTGACATATATTATATAATATTGGACTCATGATCAATGACCTGGAATCTGTTGTTAAGCATGCTCAATGTTTGTTATACGCTGACGATTTGAAGCTGGTGTATGGAGTAAAGAGTGGAGCGGATTGTGTCTCTCTTCAAGAGGATATTACCTCAGTTACAAACTGGAGTATAGCCAATAAACTGCTTTTTAATATTTCGAAGTGTTCTGTGTGCACGTTTAGTCGTTCCGCTACCCCCCGACTTCAGCAGTACACGTTGGGAACTGAGGTGATCGCCAGGGTCTTTACCGTAAAAGATCTTGGTGTGACCTTTGATGAGCGCCTGAGCTTTCACGAGCATATTCGTACACTCGCGGATAGTTCTTTTAGGAGACTAGGCTTTGTGATCCGCAATGTCAAGGACTTCTGGGACATTGGGGCCATAGGGATGATTTACAGCGCATTGGTCAGAAGTAAGCTTGAGGCCTCGTCAATCATCTGGCACCCGTACGAATCCACTTACGCCTTACTTCTGGAGAAGATCCAAAAGGCATTCCTAAGATTCTTATTCAAAAAAAGATTTGGTTATTATCCTTTTATGTATCCAACGAAATATTTACTCGGATGCCTCGGATATAATTCCCTAGAAGTAAGGCGCAACAATAAATTGATGACCAATGCTTGTCGCATACTGCGTGGGGAGTCCGACTGCCCGGAGCTTGTGGCTCGAGTTTTACGGCTGTATGTCCCTGACTTGCCAAAAATCACTTTGAGGCCGCGAGCGCGTCCACTGCTGGCAGTGCCGGCGGCGCGCACGGTGTCGCATAGGAATTCGCCGCTCTATCGTGCGCTGACGCTGCTCAATGCGCTCCTGACATCGGCACCTGAATGTGACTTGTTTGCTTGGAGATGGGCGACTGTGTGCCGTGAATGTCTGAAGTTCTGCGAGATGATGGATGACAGGCTGTCCAGCATTTATGTTTAATGTCTCCTTATATGTTTCATGTGTTTGTATACTGTGTGTGTTGCAATGTCTAATTTCTCGGTGTATTGGCTTGTCTGTAATGCCGTGTAAATATATTGTTAAATAAATAAATAAATAAAATAAATAAATAAATTAAAACGGGACAGCATGATTCGACCCTGAACCGCTGTCAAACTTCGGTTTTGTAGGAAGTTTCCTTTCTGTACGGTAGTACTATTATTTATTCTGTGGTAGAAGTTACAAGTGTCAAAGAGATGAAGCATATACACTTGTTGCGACATCTATTGTGGAGTAGCAGAACTTCTTCAGTGTGTACGTAACAGTAGCAGCTTGAATAATTAACACATTCAATACCACTAAGTGCTACGGGTTACGCTCGTAGCGCGTAGCCACGGTTTCGTCGTATGTAGCGCGTAGTCGCTACGAACAGTGTACCCGACAGTCGGGTTCTTGGTGTTGAATGTGTTAACGCTAGATGTCACTTACGTAAAGCGCGTTGTGTAATGGGGTTGGCAACTGTCAAAGGTTTGCATAAATGGCGCCATCATAGCTTGCCCCTTTTTCTATGAGATTTGGCTTAAAGGGCATAAAATTACATTAAAAAAACAAAAATTTTACACAATTCTAGGGATTGACAGGGTAAGCTACGCTGGCGCCATCTGCTAAATACTTCGACTGGCCAACCCCATGACGTGAATGTTTCCTTGACTATACAGTTCAAATACCTACTAATTATGTGTTATTTCCTGTTTTGTTTTTCTTTTTTGTACAATAAATAGTTTCACTATACTCTGTATCTTTAGGTATTTAAGTAAAAGTAAACAAAATCTACCTTCAACTGGTCCCTTAAGACAGTTGAGGGTAGATGAAAACATTACGCGATCAAATAATGTAGGTTAAAGTCAAGTCGTTCAGTGACTGATCCAGGCGGTTTTGTATTTGGTCGGTTAACCAATAAATGTTATAACTACCCGAAAATTTACAAATTGTTTGCTTGCCTTTATTTAAATAACTAAAGATACACCACCTTATTCATAAACGTCTACTAAAGTTGACAAGCCGATAATAATCGTTTGTCCCTTTCCATCATACCAATACGTCGGAAAGGGACAAACGATTATTATCGGCTTGTCAACTTTAGTAAACGTTTATGAATAAGGGGGGCAGACTATAATACTTTCTCTCTCACCTGCGGAACGTGCCATATTTGAGGTGCGCGGGCGTCGGGTCCTGCACGCGCCGACGAGTGTCCACCGTCGTCGAGGATGTCGCGTCTCGGTTTTTGTTTCTTGTGCTGGTGATAACTGGTATATTACATATACTGGTAAAGCCTGACCAGTAATATATGACCATTGTCAAGAGGGCGCTGTTATTGTCATGTATACAACAGAACAGTATAGTATGAAAAAAATAGTTCCAGTGAAATTCCGCAACATGGTGCGTGATAATATATTACTGGTCAGGCTTTATATTAGGCATAGACTTATAATACATAGAGGGCTAGACGCGGGCCAAGATAACTTTGCAGTGATTTTGATAGCACAGAATGTGCAAGTATTTTTCAAATATGAAATTATGACGTTTAAAATAATACTTGCACAGTGTGTGCTATTAAAATCTGTTAACTTGGTCCGACTCTAATCCCCTTGACATGCCTGTAATCAAAATACTAAATTATCAGTACCGCTACTTGACACTAGATGTCACGAGTGTCGCGAGAACAATTTTCTACTAATATTATAACCGGAACTCTATTTTCAACTCCTTCCGCTTGTAATATTAGTTATAAATTGTTTACCAATACACTTTTCGTTCGTCGTGACACTTGTGACATCTAGTGTCAACTAGCGGTACTCATAAATCCACTACATGACGCTAGATGTCTTCTACGAAAATAAGCAGTAATTTGAAAGAAAGTAAATGCATTTATTTAACGCCACAACTTATAAATAAAGAATAGAAGACATGCATACATGCGCCAATTGTAGGTATCTCTGTTTGGCCCTATGGTTGACTGGTAGAGAATGCCATTTGGCATTAAGTCCGCCATTTGTACATTGTTGTATATATTTTGTGCAATAAATAATTTATAATAATTCAGCCTATATACGTCCCACTGCTGGGCACAGGCCTCCTCTCATGCGCGAGAGGAGATTGGGATTGAGGAGAGATTGGGGACTTCACATACACCTTTGAATTTCTTCGCAGATGTATGCAGGTTTCCTCACAATGTTTTCCTTCACCGAAAAGCTAGTGGTAATCAAATGATATTTCGTACATAAGTTCCGAAAAACTCATTGGTACGAGTCAGGATTTGATACCGTGATCTCCGGATTGAAAGTCCGACGTCATATCCAATCGGCCACCACCGCTTATTTTGTGCAATAAAGTTTAAATAAATGAAACACACATGGAATTTGATCCGAGGCTTTCTTCTTATCCTCCTAAGGCCCAGCCATACAAATGTAAAACCCAAAATTTGCCACTGAAATTTGAACCTATAGTGCAGGGAATAGAGTGGATTTTTAATTGTTTGAAAATGTAACGAAACAAAAGAAATACAACTCTGGTCCAATTTAATATGGTTTAAATTTCATTGAACTGAAGAGGTACTATAGGTAGGACCTTGGGCCTCAGGAGGTTTGACTGGCCGAGGTGTGTTAACTATTGTTCTGTTTGATGGAGTTGGGAAGCGGCAATTTCGTTTAGCGCAGTGTGGCGAAAGTTGACACTTTCAGCACGAAGAGCAGAAAAACCTTTTTCATTTCTCATGCCCTGAAAGTGGCTAATTGTTTATCTATGGAGCGGACTGAAAGTGATACGTTTCTGCCCTAGGGCGTTTTACTTTTCATGTACCTACGTTTTTTTAAAAGATAAGCAAGAAAAACTCCCCAAGTAACACACAAGCATGATAACGATACTGATTTGACTCATTAGACAGCTATACATTGAGAGAAAATTTTACAATGTAGGTACCTAGTCAAAGTCGCAATTTTTTCATAAGCCTTATGTTGTTATATTATGAGTTACATTTTAAGCAGTCAATTTACTTACTCAGCACTGGTTGAATCATTACTTATCACCTCTTGGGCATTTGACGGTTCAGGTATAAGTGTATTATTCACTTGTACATTACGCCAAGCCACGGTTCTTCTGAAATCATCATATTCATTGCTAAATAAACTCGATACACAATATAAAATAATAGTACTGAACATATTTTCAGTAGTTAATAAGTTTTTTGTAAAATATTTAATTTTTGATGCGAGCTTTTATCACTGACTGTTCTTTTCTTTCAATATGCCGAATACCGAATAATTACCGAATATTCGGCCCCTCTCTAGTTACACACATACATTGCAAGTTAAATAAAAGCTGGTGAAATAGGCAGCATTACAAAATTAGCAACATTGTAGGAAACTATCGGATACGGACAGTAGAGTAAACATTGTGTGGTAGTGGACAATTTTTGTAGGATTATAGCTAAAATTTATTAGGGATTAAAATCTTTTAGAGCAGTGGTGTAGGATAAGAGCCGGCGTAATAGCTTCATTTGACGTTCATGTGTATATTAATGTCTCCTTTTTTACGTAGAATTTCGCGTTTACCTGGCCCGGGGGAATTAGGAGCGATGATGGACTAACTAGTCGTAGGACTACGGTCTAACACCAACGAAAGCCGACTCCGAATTGTGGAGGAGGGCCACAGGATCACTATCAGCATTCGACTGCATATAAATTAATTGCCTACTTAGAAAATAAACTATCTTTGATGAGGATGACGAAACTCGCGCGCTTGTTGTTTACATTCGCGTTCGGCTGTCAATCTGTTACAAACCTTAGGTATCGTCTTGGGTCGTCCCATTCGTTTTTCTTCAAGTTCTTAAATTAGTCCTATTCTGCTTTCGTCACGCATTCTACATTGAAAGCCACCGACGATTGTGACGAATGTAGAATGGGTGACGAAAGCAGAATAGAACTAATTTAAGGACTTGACGAAAAACGAATGGGACGACCCAAGACGATCAGAAATCAGAAATATTTATTACCAAACCAAACCAAACCATATACCGTTTGTGTTTAAAATCGATTAGATCGACGAGCTTACGAGCTGTGGCCGAGACACGAGACGAGCCACGAGGCGAGAGTGTAATCATTAGCTCGACGAGCTTACGCGCTCGAGGCGAGCCACGAGACGCGCCGCGAGCCGAGCCACGAGCCGCGAATGTAAATAAACTATCTTTGATGAAGATGACAAAATATCATAGAGTTAGTATGCTTTAATATTGACAGTGAAATACATACGACTTGGTGCCATAATGTCGTAGTAGGGCAGCTTCAACTTGACGCCGTTTTTTTTTTCCGCCTGACCACCGATGTTTTTTATACTCAGTCTTATTAGTATTGCCCATAGCGTTATTCGCTAGGAACTAGGTACAAGTTGACCTTCGATGGTTTCGTGATATTCTTACAACAGCGAAATGAATCGCCTGATTGATATGAAGGCAACAATACAACAATATCTCCTTTTGATTACCCCTCCATACTTTTGATCAAAGATTGTTGTCATTTGACAGTTTTGACATTAACGGCATTGACATAAAGGTATATAAGTGTAAACAACTTTATTTACGGTATTTGACACATTATGACTGACGTATATAGAGATGTAACTAACGCAAATCGATTGTCACAGCAAGCGATTACGATTGGATGGCACGTAGACTGAGGTATCGAATTGTGACGTATAATGAATTTTTATTTGAGATTTAAATAAAGCTAGAATTATATGGTTTTCCCGCAAGCTAAATGCATTTAATACACCGACCGAGTAGGTCGCACCCATTGTCAAAATTGAAACTAACTGGGGATCTATTTTAAAGTTTATTTATGTTATTTCTGTGTCAAATTTGTTGTCTGTTAAGTGACGATAAATATATCCATATTTACAGTTAATTATCCACCTTTTCCTTATTTTTATTAAAAGAAAAATGAAAAATTCATATCGATTTACTTAGACGACTACCGATTCATAGCGGTGGTGTCCGGCCAACCCTAAAATTAAAAAAAAAAGACGTAGAACGTAAACGTTCGCAGTGCAGTTGTTTTCCTTTGTGATTTCAATGTGCAAGACATTTTACGTAGTGTTGCTGTAGTGAGTGACAGACGTCAAATACCGTAAATAACGTTGTTTACACTTATAGTTACCCATATTATACTACTCTTTGCGTTACCCGCTTTTACATTCGCGTGCAAGCCAAGAGACGCGAGTGTAAACGGCGGGATCGTGGCTCGACTCGCGTGGATGAGCGGTTTTTTGGGCACGAGTCAAAGGGGCTCGCGCGGGACGCGCCCTTGCTGTTTACATTCGGGTTCGGCTGTCATTCTGTTACAAACCTTATACCCAAAGAGAATTAAATCACTATAAGTGTAAATAACATTATTTGCGGTATTTGACGTCTGTCACTCACAACAGCAATACTACGTAAAATGTTTTGCACATCGAAATCACAAAGGAAAACAACTGCACTGCGAACGTTTACGTTCAACGTCTTTTTTTTTTTAATTTTAGGGTTGGCCGGACACCACCGTTATGAATCGGTAGTCGTCTAAGTAAATCGATATGAATTTTTGATTTTTCTTTTAATAAAAATAAGGAAAAGGTGGATAATTAACTGTAAATATGGATATATTTATCGTCACTTAGCAGACAACAAATTTGACACAGAAATAACATAAATAAACTTTAAAATAGATCCCCAGTTAGTTTCAATTTTGACAATGGGTGCGACCGACCGGTAGCTTGCGGGATAACCATATAATTCTAGCTTTATTTAAATCTCAAATAAAAATTCATTATACGTCACAATTCGATACCTCAGTCTACGTGCCATCCAATCGTAATCGCTTGCTGTGACAATCGATTTGCGTTAGTTACATCTCTATATACGTCAGTCAAAATGTGTCAAATACCGCAAATAATGTTATTTACACTATACCGTGCCGTTTGTGCTTAAAATCGACTAGCTCGACGAGCTGTGGCCGAGACACGAGCCGAGCCACGAGCCGCGAATGTAAATAAACTATCTTTGATGAGGATGACGAAATATCATACATAGAGACTAGTATTCTATTGACAGTGAAATACATACGACTTGGTACGATAATGGTGTAGTAGGGCAGCTTCAACTTGACGCCGTTTTCTTTTTCCGCCTGACCATTGTCTTTTTTTATACGCCGCTTTGTTAGTACTCCCCATAGCGTTATTCGCTATGAACTAGGTACAAGATGGCCTTCGAAGGGCTCTAATATTCTTACAACTGCGAAAACAGATCGCCTGATATGAAGACAACAATATCTAAGCTTTTGATTATCGCTTCATACTTTTGTTTTGATAGTTTTGACAGATGTCTTCTCTTCAGACCAAAGAGAATGAGAATATAATCACCAAAGAGAATACAAACAATCACTACATTTTCTTACGATCAGGACAGATATGGCCGCTAGGTGGCGACAGCGCCACGCGCGGCTTATGGCTAGCCACCAAAATTGTTGTGGAACGGATGTACTTTTAGCTACCTGTTGCAAAGCGACGAAATCGCGGAGTGAGCCACGCCTGACGTAACTAAATACTGCTTATTTTCGTAGTCGACATCTAGCGTCAATCAAGCGGATAAATCAGTACCGCTACATAACACTAGATGTCACGAGTGTCATGACAAACGAAAAGTGTGTTGCTTAACAATTTACAACTAATATTACAAGCGGAAGGAGTTGAAAATAGAGTTTCGGTTATAATACATATTACAAATTTTATATTAAAGGAAAAAATGGAAAAATTTACGCTTCCGGCAGGACTTGAACCCGCATCCTCCACAATCCGTGTGTTGCTCTTAACCAATTGAGATTGGATTATTTTTTATAATACATATTAGTTGAAAATTGTTCTTTTATCAGAACTCACCATACTCCTATGGTTTTATGTGATCCTTGCTTCAAGGAAGATTTAGAAGGCCGAGAAAAAGAAATAGCACGAGGCACTGGAGTGGATTTACTGTGAAACAATATTATAGTTAATTACACTTTAGAATAATGAATTATGACATTAAAGGGGCCCACTGATTAACAGTCCGCCGGACGGTATCGGCCTGTCAGTTAGAACAAAATTTTGACAGTTCCGAACAACTGACAGGCCGATACCGTCCGGCGGACTGTTAATCAGTGGGCCCCTTAAGAACAAAATTTTGACAGTTCTGAACAACTGACAGGCCGATACCGTCCGGCGGACTGTTAATCAGTGGGCCCCTTTATGAGACAAAACCGTACTATAATAACCTCGTAACTCGTAAGACCCAGCATATAAACTTTTCAAATTTTTAATTTGAACCTTATTCTATAAGTAAATTGGAACGAATTTCGTTTGTTTTAAAAAGCAATGAAACAAAAGAAATGTTACTTTATTTGGTTCAGTTCATGAAAGGTTCAAATTAGATTGCACGATTATGTACATTGTAATGCACATTTTAGTCTCAGGAGGATAAGCTACTTTTTTTTTAAACTGCACTAATATCTGCTTATGCTTTGCGTTTTTAAAGTTTGCAATCGCATAGACTCTATAAGTAAAGAAAAAGTGGTAACTCCATACATCAGTTTTCTTACCAAAACGCGCGTTATTTCGTAGTCGACATCCAACGTCAAGTAGTGGAATTATCACTATTATCAGTACCACTACTTGACACCAGATGTCAGAATAAATAAATAAAATAAATAAATAAATATTAAGGACATGTTTTACACAAATTGACTAAGCCAAGAAGGCTTGTGTTGTGGGTACTCAGACAACGATATATATAATATGTATATAAATACTTAAATACATAGAAAACAACCATGACTCAGAAGTGTTGCTACTGACGAAAAATGTACTTCTAAAACAATTTACAACTAATATTACTAGTGGCTCTGTGAGCTGTAGACCTCGCGACCATATCTTATTGGGCACGATGACAATATAGTAAATAAAAATAAAACAATATGAAAAGTGTAAAAAAAAATACAAAAATTTATATCCCAGCATATAATTACTGGGGATCGAACCCAGACCTTCTGTGCAAACAAAAAAAGCGAACGTTTGCAAAATAAGCCATGATGGTTCTTACTTAAGGTGACGAAATTTAGGTACTCATTCTCAAGTAAAAACTAAATATCTTATTACCTCCAAAACCAGCGTAATAAAATTTCTGAATTTTTGGCCATTTAATCTGTAAACATGTCTCAAAAAGAACACACTCTTATGATACCGATACGACTATTTGTTTAAGCGCGAGCTGTCACAACTTTTCCATTTTAAAATAAATTCCAAAAACCGGCTCGACAAAAAATTTTTATCGAATCATAGAATTCGGTTACAAAATTTCACGAGAATTGGTTAATAATTACGACCTGTAGAGGAGAACATCCGGACATACAAACTAAAATATCCTAATACCTCCAAAACCAGCGAAATAATTTTTCTGAATTTTTGGCCATTTAATCTGTAAACATGTCTCAAAAAGCATACACTCTTATGATACCGATAGGTGTACCCTTGTTTTGCCGACAAACTTTTCATCGAATATTATTTCATCGACAACGATTCATCGAAACGTTAGTACTAGTAATATTGTTTGGCGTTATTTTGTTTCATATACTATTTATTTAAATTTTTCTTACTACGTAGAAATACTATTCTACGAATATTACTTGATCGCTAATTCGTTTCAAAAATTATTTTAATTTGCACAACTACTAAACATTGCAATTCATTTGTTCGACGTATTACTTTAATACATTTTTATATGTCGTACTACACATTTATACATTTTTCTGTTGTAAGAATTTTAGATTTAGGTTAGGTTAGAACTGCGACCCCACACCGAAACGAACGGCTATCAAAGTCGGTTTAGGTTAGGTTAGAAGTGCCACACCACACAGAAACGAACGGCTTTCAAAGTAGGTTTAGGTTAGGTTAGAACTGCGACCCCACACAGAAACGAACGGCTTTTAAAGTAGGTTTAGGTTAGGTTAGAATTGCGACCCCACACAGAAACGAACGGCTTTCAAAGTAGGTTTAGGTTAGGTTTATTAGAACTGCGACCCCACACAGAAACGAATGGCTTTTAAAGTAGGTTTATGTTAGGTTAGAATTGCGACCCCACACAGAAACGAATGGCTTTCAAAGTAGGTTTAGGTTAGGTTAAAACTGCGACCCCACACAGAAACGAACGGCTTTTAAAGTAGGTTTAGGTTAGGTTAGAATTGCGACCCCACACAAACGAAAGGCTTTCAAAGTAGGTTTAGGTTAGGTTAGAACTGCAACCCCACACAGAAACAAACGGCTTTCAAAGTAGGTTTAGGTTAGGTTAGAACTGCGACCCCACACAGAAACGAACGGCTATCAAAGTAGGTTTAGGTTAGGTTAGAACTGCGACCCCACACAGAAACGAACGGCTATCAAAGTAGGTTTAGGTTAGGTTAGAACTGCGACCCCACACAGAAACGAACGGCTTTCAAAGTAGGTTTAGGTTAGGTTAGAACTGCGACCCTGCACATAAATGAACGGCTTAAATTATTGTTATCAACCTATTTATAATTTACCCAAAATGAAAATGGCAGCCTTGTAAAATTATATCTTCAAAATTAGAGCGCAAACTTAAAATTGCCGCTTTCTCAAAATTATGTATGTCCAGAAAAACAATTTTATATCTTAAACTACCTACATACCTATAATCGCACAGAGTGAGCTGACTGACGTGACTGCTTTTAGTTTCGATAACGAAATATTACAGATTGAAATAATTTTACGCGTAATAAATTTTATTAAATACAATCCAAAATGAAATAAGCAAACCCGTAAAGAAATACCACGATATAAACTATATGCAAAATAACTCAAGTACCAATTAAAAGTCTCCGATTTAAATTTACTAGTATCGATTCTTCGACGCAATAACTTGTCGATGAAATGAAAATACTTGAAACGTTGTCTTCGAAATAATATTCGATGAAATTTCTGTCGGCAATTCAAGGGTAAACCGATACCGATACGACTATTTGTTTAAGCGCGAGCTATCACAACTTTTCCATTTTGAAAAATTTTCAAAAACCGGGTCGTTAAATTTTTTTTATCGAATCATAGAATTCGGTTACAAAATTTCACAAGAATCGGTTAAGAATTGCGACCTGTAGAGGAGAACATCCGGACATACGAAAGCAAAACGCCCGAGTCAAAACGTAGACCTTCGCTTCGCTTCGGTCAATAAGCAGAAGGAGTTGTAAATAGAGTTCCGGTCAATCCGGTTATATATTAGCTGAAATTCATTGAGCATTAGAGTTTTCGTTCGTGGCGACATCTATTGTCGACTAGCAGTACTGATCAATTCCGCTACTTGACGCTAAATAGATGTCGATTACGCAATAACTCGCGTTTTGGTAAGAATACTGAGGGCCTACCGCGAACCACGTTCGACGTGTTGCCTCTCTGTCGCACTTGTAAATTCGTACGTAAGTGTGACAGGGATTTACTTATTGACCGAAGCGTAGCGAAGGTCTACGTTTTGACTCGGGCATTTTGCTTTCGTATGTCCATCCGGATGTTCTCCTCTACAGGTCACAATTCTCAACCGATTCTCGTGAAATTTTGTGACCAGATTCTATGATTAAATAAATTTTTTATGTCAATCCAGTTTTTGGAAATTTTTGAAAATGGCGGAGTCGTGATACCTCGCGCCTAAACAAATGGTTAGTGATGTACCGACTATTGATTTGGCCGACTAGCCGACTAGCCGACTAATCGGCACTCGAATGGCCGATTAGTCGGCCGATATCATAAGCGTTTTTTCTTTTTGAGATATGTTTATAGATTAAATGGCCAAAAATTCAGAAAATTTATTTCGCTGATTTGGAGGTATTGAGAAATTTAATTTTAACTTGAGAATCAGTAGCTAAATTTCGTCAGTTTATCTAAGAACTATTTGGCTCAGTTTGTAAATGTTCGCTTTTTTTGTTTGCACAGAGAGTCTGGGTTCGATCCCCAGTATTTGTATGCTGGGATATAACTTTTTTTAGTTTTTTACACTTAAATTTCGTATTGTTTTTTTTTATTTTACTATATTTAAAGCTTTTTTTTTAAATTTAAACCTTAGCACCATGTAATTTAAAGCTCTGCTCGCGAGGTCTACAGCTCACAGAGCCACTAGTATATATGGTATGTATACTCACTCTGTGGCTCCATGCGCAGAGCCTTTGGCCATCCGCCAGGACGACGCCTTTGAGAACTTGGACGGTTTGGAGAATGATACCCGCCGTTGCGGGGATTCCGGTCCGTGCTGGCTATGAATTAAAAAAAGGTTAACTATAAACCGCCAAAACTACACCCATGTTAAGCAAGGTCAACTTTTCAGTTACTTATGTATTGTCAGGGGTGCGAAACTCCTGACTTCGGTCAAACTCGGCTCCGCTCGGCTCAGCATTGCTCCGAGCAATTATTAGGGTTGGCACCACTTGACTTCCTTTTGCGTGCACGACCACAGATAAGATAATCACTTGATTTTTGACAACCCTAAATAGTCGAAAGGGATAGTGCCATATATTAGAAAGGAACAGCATGATTCGACCCTGAACCGCTGTCAAACTTCGGTTTTGTAGGAAGTTTCCTTTCTGTACGGTAGTACTATTCTTTATTCTGTGGTATTGTACTAATGGTTTAAGGAGTAAATATTGATTTTTACGCCATCTAGTGAAGAATCAAGGTACTGTTTTATTATTACATTTAACACGGTATGATAGATGTCATGACTGAACGTTGGCTGCGCTTTTTAATTTAAAAGAGAAATTATTTTAGGATAAAGTTATTTAATGATCTTTATTTTCAGCTGTGTTCATGTAAAATTACTACCTACAATGTTTGTACTTATATTATATTATAATGTTAATGGTAGTTTGTATATTATAGTGTTGGCAAATGGTAAGCAAAATATCAATACATCTTAACTTACGAAATACTATTAGTCTTCTTGGTCTTTTGTTCGTTCATTTCAAATTATCTTCCTTATATTTCATTTTTTATTGTAAAATAAATCATTACAATTAAATTTTGATTGACATGTTTCAAATTCTGTCAAAACACCGAACCGGGTGATTAAAAATGCGTTTCGTTTCACGTATTTTATTTATATAGATCATAGAAGGTAGGATCGTATAGAAGTGGTATACGCGTGCCTCCGTGAGGGACAAAACATACCCAAATGCGACACTGTGATTGGTCGAATTTATTTGTTGCCCACCAAAAAATATGTGGGACTGTGATATGGACAAACAATAATAGCGCTTTCTCTGCTACTCCTACTGAAAGATACGTAAGACAATCCCGTTCTGTCAGTTATCCCCACCACTCATGCCCAATCCAGTTTAATACTAGATTCATAATATAGATGGTCAAGCAAATCTTGTCAGTAGAAAAAGGCGGCAAATCTAAAAAATATAGGCGCGAAGGGTTATCGTCGTCGACGGGTATCGTTTTTCTACTGACAAGGTGACAAGATTTGCTTGACCAACTTTTTTTTTAAATATGTAATCTGAAGTTCGTGTACAAAAATTAAAAAGCTCTGCAAACTTCTACTGTTCAAATCAAAGACGGTTTGTTACTCTGTTGTTATTATTGTAACAATAACGACTTATTACGTTAATGTTGGAAAGTGCTGGCTGTCTACGCTGTCATTGATATTTGAATTTGTTCTTGTGACATGTTTTCTATTTTGATGCATATCTATCAATCGTGTAACACGTAAGAATGTTTTCTCTCTAAATAAAATCATATTAATATTGCATCAATACACTTGTATTATTCTATCACTGCTTTCCACCATCAGTGGTAGCAGATCGCGGTTAGTAAAAAATAAAAGTGATAAATAATATGCAAGAATAAAAAAGTGTAAAAGTGAGAAAAGAAAAATGGGTTCGAATTTTCGTAACATCGAAACATTAACGAAATCCAATTACGACACATGGTCAGGGCCGGATTAAGCATGCCGGGGCCCCTAGGCAGTGCGAGGCTCGGGGCCCCCTACAGTCAATTCTGCACACAGCATATTCAGTACAGGGAAATAAGTTTGCGTTTTTAATTTCAATCTTCAGGCGTCGGCCGAGCCGATCCAAATCGAACGATGTCTTATTCGCTCTTATTGCGTGGACATAAAGCTTTATTCTATTGGTTTTTGCGGATTCCGCGTCGCGTCAAGTGTGGGGAGAGCCCTTTAGGCTTAAGGCCAATTCCAAGTAGAATACCAAAGATGTGAGCTTCAGCGTCACTTTCCTATCTACCTAATAATGGCAAATTTTAAGCGAAGCTAAAGGCTAAGCTCAACTGGTGCCGCAAAGTTGATGATTTTCTCAATAGTTAATAAGGGCGATATTAATATTAAATGAAGTATCTACTAAAGTAGCCTTTTTTAACTGTACCTTGACTGAGTTCACAGAAGCTACAAGCCGCCAACTATGTTATTTGTGATATTGTAATTTTTTTTGTGTTGTTAAAAATTGTTAATAATGTTTAGTTTTTTATAAATATGTAATATTTATTACGCGTTGGACTATATAGTCTGTAAGTGATATGTAATAATTTAAATAATAAATAATAATAAAAATTTTGCGAGACTGAACAGTGATTTGTCCGACCATAAGACCAAACGCCGAACCACATGATTAGAATCAACATAATAATAAAGAATTTCCATATGTTAAAATTACTTAAATTAAGTACTAGAGTTAGACCAAGATAAGCCTGCAACAATTTTGATAGCACTAGCAAAACGTCAAAACTTCTATGAAATTATGAGGTATAAATAACACTTGCACTGCGTATGCTATCAAAATCATTGCAGACTTTTCTTGGTCTAATTCTATTCATTCACCAGTCAAGCTAACATGTAGATACAGGGTCAATTAAAGAACCAAAAACAATCGCGAGCGTAGCGAGCGCGAAATTTTTTGTTAACAATATCGCAAATTATGAAAGCGTGTTAAAAGACCGGGTACTGGCGGCTTAGCACGGTCGCGTTTTTATCCCTTGTCACCATGCCTGTCACGTTCTAACAAGTATGTAAGTGCGAAAGAGACGCGCATAGTGATAGTCGATAAAAATTGAACCGTGCTGAGCCCGCTGATCTTCATCTGGGCCTAAAAGTCCGAAGTTCCCCAGTGAGGCGAGCTTCCATGCGAAGTCAGAGCCGTGCTTCATTAGGCTTCAGGATAAATAGATGAGTACAGACACGAACCAATGTCCATTGTATTAAAAAGCGAGACCGCAGGCCGAGCTTTGCGCAGCGAGCCCAAAGGCTAAGCTGAAGTAGAGATGTGGAACACAAACCAATGGTAAATTTAGGTAAAAAGCGAGGCTAAAGGTCGAGCATTCCTATGAAAAACTGGGGACACTTTCGTCTTCTTTCTTTTTCTTTGTTTTAATCAATAGTCTTCGTGATTCTGGGTCGAAATAACCCAAAAGTTGTTGGTTGTTCGAAAAAAAGTGAACTATTTTTCCTGAAAACCCTTATTATTTACAACAGTACCGTAAACTGTAACATATTGATTCAATTTTATTACAGTAGGTATTTCATTAATTTAAAGAATGGATCGAAAAAAAACAGTAACAAAGCATACTCATTATTATAAGAATAAAAAATTTACTCATGAATTTTGATAGTTATGTAAATATTTCTACGCCGATGCATGCCGGCAGAATATGCTGACCTAACATCTTTTACTAACCAACATTGTATGTACCATATTCTTGGAAATAAAGTATTGAAATGAATTGACCCTATGGAACAAAATTTTATTTGGTGTGCTCTGAGCCGCCGCGCCGGGGCCCCCTAGCCGAGGCGGGGCCCCTAGGCAGTTGCCTACTTTGACTTAGGGTTAATCCGGCCCTGCACATGGTGCCTACAAGCACAAGCAATCTTAATAAGAAGCGACTTGTGGGAATACGCGAGCGGCGAAAAAAAATTATTGGAGACCGCGACTACTGAAGAAAAAAGTGCTTTTGAAAAAGAAGATAGAAAAGCAAGGTCTGAGCTATTACTGCTAATATCTCCAGCAGAACTTAAGCAAATTAAAGGTTGCAACACGTCAAAAGAGGTATGGGACAAATTAGTATCCATCTATCAAAGCTCGGGACCAGCCAGAAAAGCTACCCTATTAAAACAATTAGTTTTGAAGAAAATGTCACCTCAAGAAGACGTAAGAGACCATCTCAACAACTTCATGGATGTCGTAGGTAAACTAGAAGACATGAAAGTCACTATCAACTCAGAGCTGTTAAGCATAATGATGTTGTATAGTCTGCCTACAAATTTCGACAGCTTTAGAACGGCGATTGAGTCGAGAGATACTTTGCCTAGCCCTGAAACTCTCAAGGTAAAAATAATCGAAGAACATGAAGCAAGGAGGCAATCTGAGCCCCAAACTTCAGAAGCATTCTACATGAAAGCAAAGAAAAAGAGTTTAATGTGCAGCAATTGTAATAAAAAAGGGCATTCAACGGAAGATTGTTGGTCGAAGAAAAAACAAAAGAAAAACGTAAACAAAAATCAACAAAAGAGCTTCAATGTATGTCTGACAACTGAAACGTCAAAATTCAAAAATGGATCGTGGTGTCTTGACAGCGGCTGTACGTCGCACATGACAGGAGAAGAAGATTTGTTGACAAACCTAATCCCTGCATCTGATAAACTACGATTGGCGTCAGAAAAGCATACTGCAAATGTAGAAGGTAAAGGAAAAGTGGTACTACATGCTGATGAGTACGAATATACTTTAAAAAATACGCTTTACGTTCCGGACTTGACAAATAATCTAATGTCAGTAAGCAAAATAACAGATAATGGCTTTAAAGTCTTATTTGAAAAGAATGAAGCTAGTGTCCTAGAAGACGAAAGTGTAATCTTAAAAGCAAAGAGAAGAGACGGGTTATACTACCTTGAACTTGAAGAGCCGACGGAGACAGCAAATTTCACGCCTGTAGTAGAAAGCGAAATTATGAAGTGGCATAAAAAATTAGGTCACGTTAATGAGAGAGACCTGAAACTAATGCAAAGAAATGAGATGATAAGAGGACTTGATTTCAAAGAAAAATCTCTTGAACCGTGTGAAACCTGCATCAAAGGTAAAATGTCAACTCTACCATTTCAAAGCTATGGTGAAATATTCTCTACTGAGCCTCTACAGATAATATACAGTGATGTATGCGGTCCTTTTGAGCATCAATCAATGGGCGGTTCGAAGTATTACGTCACGTTCATAGACGACTTCACAAGATATTGCTGTGTATACTTCATGTCACAAAAAAGTGAAGTTATCGAAAAATTCAAGGAGTATAAGAAGAACGTCGAACTATTCCATAAAACCAAGATACAGAACCTCCATACAGACAATGGTGGTGAGTACCGATCAAAAGCTTTCGACAACCTCCTCAAAGAGTACGGTATAAACAGAAGACTGACTACTCCCTACACACCTCAATCGAACGGGTGTAGCGAGAGAAAAAACAGATCTCTGATGGAAAAAAACAAGATGTCTAATGCTTGACTCCAACGTCCCTCCATATTTATGGGCAGAGGCAGTGAATACTGCTAATTACCTGATAAACAGGAGCCCAGCAAGAGCTCTGAAAGGAAGCTCGCCCTACGAGAAGTGGACAGGAAGAATACCATCAGGAAATCACCTACATGTATTCGGAAACAGAGCGTTTGTTTTGAATAAAAATCGCAGAGGAAAATTGACTGCGAAAGCTATTGAAGGAGTGTTTATAGGATATGCGAGAAACGCAAAAGGTTTCAGAATATACATACCGGCGAAAAATGACATTGTTATCAGCAGAGATGTACGAATAATGGAGAAGATGCATTTCAAAATGAATACTGATGAACAATATGAAAATATTCAACGGGAACGTTCAGAATCTAAAAAAGAAGAAATTGAAATTGAATTAGAATCTTGTAAAACTAATAATTACTTGCCTTTTCAGGAACCTAATCAATTTTCTTCTGATTCAGAGTCTTCTTTCCAACCTGCTGTTGCTGATCCAGAAATTTCAGAGCCATTTGAGATACCTGAACCTGCTCCAAGTGCAAGACCACAGAGAGTAGTGAGGCCGCCAGAATGGACACGAGATTACGAGCTAAGCAGTTGTGTTACTATGTCTACGTCTGAAAATAAAACTGACTGCTCGCTACTTACTTATGAAGAAGCTGTGACAAGCACGGACAAGCGAAATTAGGAGAAGGCAATTCAATCTGAGAAGGATTCACTCGAAAAGAACAACACGTGGGTAATAGTTGACAAGTCAGAAGCCAAAGGACACAAGATTCTGTCCAACAAATGGGTATTTAGAATAAAAGATGACGGTACGTACAAGGCGAGATTAGTCGTACGTGGCTGCGAGCAGAAAGGTAACCTGGATTTTGAAGAAATTTATAGCCCAGTTGTAAGTCAATCTGCTCTAAAGACATTATTAGCCGTTGCCGCATCTAAAAATTACTACTTCATGACTTTTGATGTCAAGACCGCTTTCTTATACGGCGAACTGACAGATGAAGTTTACATGAAACTACCTGTTGGCTATGACATTGGCCGTAATGGAACGGAAAAAGTTTGTCGATTACGAAAATCACTATACGGATTAAAACAAGCTCCGTTCACATGGAATAAAACCTTTACCCGAGCGATGTTTGATTTAGGTTTCAAGACAATCAAAACCGAAAGATGCGTATTCGTAAACGAAGACAAGTCAATAATAATCGGATTGTTTGTTGACGATGGACTTGTCATAGGAAAAGACCGAAAAAAGATAGACTGCATTTTGAAAAAACTTGAAACCAAATTCGAGATGAAAAGAAATGAAAATCCAAATACTTACCTGGGTATGGAAATTCATAACTCCAAAGAAGGAATAAGGTTGACGCAGAAGACCTATATTAACGATATTTTGGAAAAATATAATATGAAAGATGCTAAATCTTGTGACACACCTGGAAGCAACGATGCCAAGTCGACACAGGAAACTCCTCAGGAGAAGGAATACCCCTATAGAGAGGCAGTGGGGAGTCTACTGTATCTATCGACCAGAACGAGACCTGACATCGCACAGGCTGTAAATTTAGTTAGCAGAAATGTTGAAAATCCGACTAAACAAGATGTCGTAAAAGTGAAGAGGATATTCAGATATCTAGTTGGAACTAAAGAGAAGGGTATACTGTTTAAAAGAAATAGCCCGTTAGAAATCATAAATGCTTACTCGGACTCTGACTATGCGGGAGATCCGAAGACGAGACGAAGCACATCTGGCTCAGTACTTATGATAGCAAATGGACCTGTTTCATGGGCATCCAAGAGACAACCCATAGTTTTTCATCTACAGAAGCTGAATTTATTGCTGCAGCAGAATGCTGTAAAGAAGCGTTATACCTAAAATCGTTCTTAAAGGAAATAACAGATATAGAAGCAAAAGTTAATCTGCATGTTGACAATCAAAGCTCAATACAGCTAGTAAAATCTGGATCCTGCAACAAAAGATCTAAGCATATAGACGTGCGATACCATTTCATACATGAACACTTTGTGCAAGGGCTGATCAATATAAACTACTGCCCAACCGAAGTACAGCTAGCGGATATAATGACAAAGCCTTTAGGTAAAGTGAAGTTCGCTGGACACTGCAAGACACTAATGTGTGGATAGTGCATACTGCAGCCACATGAGCATCCATCAGGAGAAGGTGTTGGAAAGTGCTGGCTGTCTACGCTGTCATTGATATTTGAATTTGTTCTTGTGACATGTTTTCTATTTTGATGCATATCTATCAATCGTGTAACACGTAAGAATGTTTTCTCTCTAAATAAAATCATATTAATATTGCATCAATACACTTGTATTATTCTATCACTGCTTTCCACCAAGCAAATCTTGTCAGTAGAAAAAGGCGGCAAATCTAAAAAATATAGGCGCGAAGGGTTATCGTCGTCGACGGGTATCGTTTTTCTACTGACAAGGTGACAAGATTTGCTTGACCAACTTTTTTTTTAAATATGTAATCTGAAGTTCGTGTACAAAAATTAAAAAGCTCTGCAAACTTCTACTGTTCAAATCAAAGACGGTTTGTTACTCTGTTGTTATTATTGTAACAATAACGACTTATTACGTTAAAACAAGTTAATCCAACCAATTATTATTATGTCGTTAGCAAAGTATTTTTATTCGGTTTCGAATCAAAGGTTTCAAACTAACGTAATAATGTTGCTAGCTTATAAATTTACCCTAAAATAGACAAAAAATTGTAGAAAAAATTACAGGTTTTCCTGGAACGCAAATGAAGTTATAAAGCTACAACAGGAATTATTATTTAGGGTTTATGTTTGATTGGATTAGGCATATCAAATACGTTTTTTTTAAATACCTAATTGCAGTGCCATCTACGTAAGGCTTTGTGCGTCTATCGTCATTTTTAAAAACTCATACCTAGCTCAATCATCTTTGCTTGAACTTGCATGCTTTGAGCCTCCGTTTCTCCTCCCCTAACCCTAACTTTATGTTTCTTTCGATGACAACAGTTAATATGTGTTCGAAACGCAAGCATAAGATATCATGATGGATAACAGGGCGAAAGAGGATTCATTCCATGGTGCGTCTTTCTAACATTAGAGTTGGTGATAATGCCATTTTCATAATATAACACATTTTTAAGGTTACTTACATTGTGTGTGTCTATACTATGTCACGTCACGCCACAGACCAACCCCTATAGACCGAGCTTATAGGACGACTCGCGGTCACCGCCCGTATGGTGTATAGGTCAAATATAAGATTGTTCGCGCGCCGCTCCGATCAGTTGCGCCCAAGGTTACGACCTGTTAGCAGTGTGCACGAGTCTATGAAAATAAATCGTAAACTATTGAATTCATTGGGAAATCATGGGATATTGCAGCGTAAAATGGTGTGGCAAGTCATCTAAGACATCTACTTACGAAACAGATGGAATAACATCCCACAGGAAAGTCATATTCATTATTTCATTGAATAATGTTTCTTGTCCGCGGGGTTCATTTTATACTGGTCAGTAAGCAGAGGCGAAGTATGTCCGTCCCTTTTCGTCAACTTGAAAATGCAATGCGCTATCCCTTTCCCTTTCGACTAGTGATGTGACGATGATGGTTTTTCAGTTGCGGAAACTTCGTGCTTCGTCATACCGTATTGTACCATTTTAGACATAATATATATAGATGGTCAAGCAAATCTTGTCAGTAGAAAAAGGCGCGAAATTCAAATTTTCTATGAGACGCTATCCCTTCGCGCCTACATTTTTCAAATTTGCCGCCTTTTTCTACTGACAAGATCTGCTTGACCAAGTATGGGTAATATGTTGTGTAAGTTTTTTAGAATCCTCTAGGCCAGCGGAGCAGTTAGGCCGCATGTCACGAGATGGACCTGATGATGAACTTCAAAGAAGTGCGAGGGAACTCGGTGTTGGTTTGTGATAGACATATGTTGTATGGGTTTTTTAGAATCCTCTAGGTGAGCAGTTAGGTCTCATGTCACGAGATGGACCTGATGATGAACTCCAAAGAAGTGCGAGGGAACTCGGTGTTGGTTTGTGATAGACATATGTTGTATGGGTTTTTTAGAATCCTCTAGGTGAGCAGTTAGGTCTCATGTCACGAGATGGACCTGATGATGAACTTCAAAGAAGTGCGAGGGAACTCGGTGTTGGTTTGTGATAGACATATGTTGTATGGGTTTTTTAGAATCCTCTAGGTGAGCAGTTAGGTCTCATGTCACGAGATGGACCTGATGATGAACTTCAAAGAAGTGCGAGAGAACTCGGAGTTGATTTGTAATAGGCATATGTTATTGGTCCATTTGAATATGTTTTCAATACAACCTTCTATATGACCTTAATAAAACGGACAAAAGAAAATAATTGTATGAGATTTTGGCGACACTTTTTTCTCGTATCGAAAGAGATTGCGATTCTGAGTGGAAATAATATAAAAATTAAAATATTATAAAAATTAAAATTCATGTTCTGGGTACTTTAAACAGAAATGCCCTAATATGTTAAGTAAACATTTCAGGTACATTGTTAAATTACTTAATGAAATATTAAATTAATCAATATAATTATTAAGTGAGTTTACTCTAAGTATACTAAATTGCAATAGCAGTACCCACTACCTGTAATGAACATATCCCATCCCTACGCTTGCACGTGTCAGTAGGGCTACCGCCAATACCGAAAATCGTCAATTGCGGGCATTTTTCTCTGTCACTCTAATTACGCCTTCATTGGAGTAAAAGAGTAAGATCCCCGCAATTTGCGAATTTCGGTTTTCACGGTAGCCCCTCAGCGCGCCATGTTTGGAACGACCAATCGCAACGCCGTGAGCACCCCTCCCGCACCTCACAGTTTGGTGATTTGCGTCGGGAACAAAATGGCCAATATGTACAGTGAAACCTGGTTAATTGGCACCTGGATAAATGGAAAACCTCAATAATTGCAACCAAAAGTCCGGTCCCGGTCCCTTGAGACCAAAAGGCCTCTATAATTGAAATTTTGGAACCTCTATAATTGCAATTTAGATTTTAGTGCTTTTCGTAATTTTGCCTCTGTAATTGACCACATCGCAACTAAGACCTCTATAATTGACACAGTGCTAAAAAATCCGTTATTTTTGCTCTTCTTTTTACCTCTATTATTGAAACGAGTCTTACTTATTACCTCTGTAATTGAAATAATGTAGTTGTAGACAGCAGAAACAATATTATAATAGCAATGATCATTTTATTTATATCTTCACCCAGAATTTAATTTATTTATTGGGTATCTATCACATCAGCCTGTAGTAGTTGAAATAGTTTTGATTAAATCAAAAACAAAGTACTTTTTACATTCTAATAAAACTTTCTTCTACAGTTCAAGGGAATTTTAAAAACCCAAATGATAATAAAATAAAGTAGTAATTAATGTAGTGTAAAAGTGCAAGTATAGACAGAAGCAATATATAGACCAGACACCCAGAACGTAAGCGTGTAAATCTACTTTCAATGGTTATTGGCACCTCCATAAAAGAAATTTTTTCAGAACGCAACCTCTATTAATGAAAACCTCTATAATTGACACAACGATTTTTTGAACCTCGTTAATTGACATGACCTGCTTAAATGAAAAACCTGGTTAATTAACAAAAAATGGCCGGTCCCTTGAGATTGCAATTATCCAGGTTCCACTGTATTAGGTTTCTAGAGGCGGTGTTCTGTGCGTCACGCACAACAAGGTAGAGTCAGACCAAGAAAAGTCTGCAGCGGATTCGATAGCCCACGCAGTGCAGGTATGATTTTAAACGTCAAACTTCTATGAAATTATGACGTATAAATAACACTGGCACTGCGAGGGCTATCAAAATCGCTGCAGACTTTTCGTGGCTTTAAGTCTAAGTCTGAGTATGATATTATTACTTACGTCTATAAACTACATTTGAACGGACTTGCACGTTTTTATGATGCATTTATAATTTATGCGGAATGACGGACAAACGCAGCTCGTGTCGAATTAGACATTTAGATTTAAGTAAATACTTTTTCTACGTTAATTGTTTTTTGTATTCTGGCCACCCTAAAATAATCACGTTCAAGTATTTACCTACTAATTACGCTACTGAACATGAAACTGTTTAGATTCCATTAAAATATAATCAACCTTATGAACGATAACATAAGGTATATTTTTGAAGACTTTGTTGAGCATATGTTTGTTTGACATTCTATGTTTGTGTGAGTAACGAATAATGACGCGATGTATTTTTTTATTGTAGTTTACGTGACTCGAAGAATGATTTGTGCGGCCTCGTGTTCTTTGCCGGTAAATATTAATTTATTCACCACGCCATAAGAATTAGTTTATTAGAGCGTAAAAAAGTACAATTAAGCGTAACACTTAGCTACCCCAGTAGTTTATTCCTCAAGATATCTATCAGGATAGCGAGAAAAGCGCATATAAAATCAAAAGGTCGTGTTGTTGTCTTGATCTAAAATTAATTTGTTGTAAGTGTGTGTGTGGCGAGAAGCAATTTGTGTTGTAGTGTGTGTAAACGTCAAAATTCTTGGAAACAGCAGTAGCGGACGTAAAGTCGCTCGATACAGGTAAATTCTAGGGATATTGCGTCCCTGGATTTCGTGATATTAGTTGGCCCCGGGAGCAACAGGTGCGCGAAGAAAAGCTATAATAGTTCGTAGAAACCCTTTTTGATAACTTATCACAGGTGATCTAAGTGTTGCGTAGTTACGTGTGGTGTTTTTTGCCGTGGTTTGTTGTTTTAATAAGCTCTTTGTTCTAAAGGTGTTGTTTAACATAATTTACCATCATGGGAGAAAGGTTGCATACCCCTGCTGCTAATTATAACGGCGAGACAGTTGCACAAATAAAAAAAAATATTAACATTTTTTTAATTTTCAAGGCTATTATAACAAAAACGTGTTGCATAATTTTATTAAATGTTTACGCTTGTCTAGTGCGTGTATTTGTATTAAAATGCTGTTTTCCTTGTTATAAATTATCTAATGGAGCATAATCATCAATGATTACTTGCATACATACTTTCCTTATTGATGAATAGGAAGGAACATTAAAACTGCAGTTTAAAATTCATCATTCATTTAGAAAACAACACCCTGTAATTACTTATAGTAGCGTCTGTGACAGACAGACAAACACAGGTGTAAGGACTTCCATATGTTTTGGCAAGGGGCATTAAACTTATTTTAAATCTTATGTGGCTGAATTTCATGTCAAATTTTTGTACCTTTTGCAATCCTCCATGAAATGTCAATAAGTTTTTTATGTTTAGAGTCTGTTCAGAAAGAGAAGAGTCGTGAAATGTATTGGGCGCCATCTCGGAGTAATTAACAATGGAGCCGCCATTAACAGGCGTACCCCTCTGTCGAAAATAGGCGGCCAATGGTCAACAACTTGTCAACCATATGTATGGACTGACGTTTATCTGACATGACGTACCTATACATTTGATGTGCCCCTCCCCCGCAAAAAACGGCAGACTATTTTGTACCGAAAATTTAAGACATGGCGTCTCCGTTGGTTATATCCTCTAAGGGCGCCATACATTCCATAACTGTTCTCTTTCCGAACAGACTCTATCCTTGTGAGACCCACCCTACACAGTTTTCCTACTTTTAGTTTGAACCTTGTTCTATAAGTAAATTGGAATGAATTGCATTTGTTTTAAAAAGCAATGAAACAAAAGAAATACTTTATTTGGTCCATGAAAGGTTTAAATTTGATTCCAATGAATATGTACAGTCAGCATCATATAATAGGTAACCTCCAATGTATTGAAATAGTTCAGTACACCATATAATTTGTATGGTGTACTACTGTGTACCGAATTATTTGAATACTTTGGATGCTATCTACTATATGACGCTGACTGTACAGTAACCTGCAGAGATAATTGAGAATTAATAAATAATTAGGAGATAATATATTTTATGTTTTTTTGTTACAGTTTTACATGTATTAACTTAAGACTGAAGCTTGGGAAACAAACACTTTTGCAGTATTAATCAAGAGATAGATTTGGTAAGCATTTGTATATTTTCTTTAACTCGCTTAATTTTAACTTACCTTATTGTTCTTAATTCTATGAATACAAAATGATCACTCCAATTTAGATGAAATAAGTCATAAATTCGTAATCTTAAATCAAGAGATAGATTTGGTAAGCATTTGTATATTTTCTTTAACTCGCTTAATGTTAACTTATCTTATTGTCATTAATTCTATGAATACAAAATGATAATTACAATTTAGATCAAATAAGTCATAAATTCATAATCTTAAATAAGCTAAATTCCAAAAACTTGTTAATCTAACTATATCTAGTTCAGTATTTAACAACATCATCATCATATCAGTCAGAGGACGTCCACTGCTGGACATAGGCCTCCCCCAAAGAGTGCCACAATGACCGGTCTTGCGCCACCCGCATCCAGCGGACTCCCGCGACCTTTACCAGGTCGTCAGTCCACCTGTGGGGGGTCTACCCACGCTGCGCCTTCTGGTACGTGGTCGCCACACGAGAACCTTTCCGTCCCAATAGCCATCGGTTCTACGGGCAATGTGCCCCGCCCACTGCCACTTAAGTTTAGCGATTCTCTAAATTTAATGTTATTCTCCAAGCTATAAGGTTGATTATTGTATGTTTTGTGTCAGGTCCAAGATGTCGCTGTGGGCGAGGGCTCAGCAGCTACCCCAGGAGAGCTTGCAAAAGGTCAGTACTAACATCCATTGACATCGGTTACACGCTAATTCTGGCGTCAGTTCAGTCCATCAGTCTGGTCAGACTGACGGGAGAATTATCGTGTAACACGCGGACTGATGGACTGATGGCCTGGACTGATGAAAATTTATATTTTTAGATAATATTCGTCAGTCCATTTTGAATGACCGAAAACTGATAGGAGACTGATCGTGTAACCTGTTCGTGTCATTCTCACGTCAGTCACCATATTAGACAAGACTAAATGACTGTGTTGCGTTCTGTGTCCAAACGACGACTGTGTCATAATTTTATCAGTCTGTTGTCAACTTGTCAGTCTGGACTGATCGTCTAACCGTGTCCATTTTCCATCATTCTGGCATCAGTCAAAACTCGAATGGACTGATGAACTGAACTGACGCCAGAATTAGCGTGTAACCGATGTCTATAACCTGTTTGTGTCATTCTCGCGTCAGTCACCATATTAGACAAGACTAAATGACTGTGTTGCGTTCTGTGTCCAAACGGCGACTGTGTCGTAATTTTATCAGTCTGGACTGATCGTCTAACCGTGTCCATTTTCCATCATTCTGGCATCAGTCAAAACTCGAATGGACTGATGGACTGAACTGACGCCAGAATTAGCGTGTAACCGATGTCTAAAAATATTAAATTTTCATCAGTCCAGACCATCAGTCCGAGTGTTACACGATAATTCTCACGTCATTCTGACCAGAATGATGGATTGAACTGACTCCAGAATTAGCGTGTGACCGATGTCATACTACTCGTATCAATACATATTACAAAACAAAGTCCCCCCCGCGTCGGATTGTATGATGCCTAAACCTATCGAAACAGAAACCGAAATTTCGTTCGCACACTATCGAAAATACTCCAGTTTCCAACGCGGCTGATAGGTTGGGCAGTTTTTGGCCGAATCTGGACCTGCGACCGAAACATTTTTTTAATACGATTTTATGCTTAAAACTTCGATCGGACACTAGTGTAATTCTAAATATCAGTGTAGGCTGGGGCCCATTTCTCGAACAATATTAGTCTAATATTATTAGTGTGTTGTCATGACAACCCATACGATTTGACAGTTCGTGGACTAATAACATTAGTCTAATATCTTTCGAGAAATGGGCCCCTGGTGTAGGTAACTAGTTACTAGGTAGTCAGCAACAGAAGTTGCTAAGCGGGCGAGGTGTTCAAAATGATCTTGACGCGACTTTATTGTTAAGAGAATAAGAGCGTGTCATGGTAATTTTGAACACCTCGCCCGCTTAGCAACTTCTGTTGCTGATGTACAATCCATGAATGGAACACAATGAGTGAATGAATTGCATCTTACAAGGTTTTTCCTCAATAGTTTTCTGTATGCAAATTATATCCAAATGTCATTAGGGGTATCCCAGGAGCCTTTTCTGTCTCACATAATCATATCTTCCTTCACTTCCTTAGTAGGGTAAATCGCCAGTAACTGGCCGCCCTAAACTAAAAACGAATCTATTCGCCTATAAACTGAATTCATTTTAGTATAAGGTTTCAATAACCGGCCGGCGTTATATAACTAGTCACATTATACTAAAATGAATTTTATTTATAGGTGAATAGAATTCATTTTTGGTTGGGGGTGGCAAGTTACTAAAAGTGGCCAGTTACTGGCGAATTACCCTACATAAAACAATTATGATACAATCATTTGCGGATAACACTTATTCAATACCAATATTTAGAAAATAGGGTTGGTGCCTCGTCTTCTACACGGACGAACTGGCGGTCGAAAATTATTTGATAAGTAAATAATTAACTCACATTTATAGACGGGTCTACGGCGAATTTATTTTATTACCTTTATTTACCGAAAATGTGATGTCTACCCTAAACTTTTTCATACACTTTTCGTCGGGTAGTTGCATCTCTGTTTTGACATTTAGCTGGGACATCATCACATCAGTTAGCCGCGACCACGACAGTGAAACATGTGTCGAAACGTCGGTAATAAGATAAATTTGCGATAGACCCGTCTATAAATGTGAGTTAAGTGTTCAAAACGCGAAAGTTTTAAATATTATACCTACATAAAGGTAATAAAATAAATTTGCGATAGACCCGTCTATAAATGTGAGTTAATATGTGTTCAAAACGTGAAAGTTTTAAATATGATACCTAAATAAAGGTAATAAAATAAATTTGCGATAGACCCGTCTATAAATGTGAGTTAATATGTGTTCAAAACGTGAAAGTTTTAAATATTATACCTACATAAAGGTAATAAAATAAATTTGCGATAGACCCGTCTATAAATGTAAGTTAATATGTGTTCAAAACGCGAAAGTTTTAAATATTATAAATAATATATTTTATTCAACTTCGAATTTGGGTTAAACAACTTTTTTTGCTGTTATTCTGTCCCATTAGCCAAATGATAACATTACCAGGGGGATGTCACTACGCAGTTTAGGTACATTTGGCCGGCGTGCCGCCCGGGCCGGCAGGTGTATGGCAGTGGGCTGCCGCTCGACCGCACGATAGTCGTGTCACGTGGCGCTCGCGCAAACAAGATTCACCGTTCGTGCGCGGTTATAAGTTTAAATTTTGTTGCAGACGGCGAGTATAGGTATAATTTTATACCTAAATCTGACTTTTGTGAAGGAGTGAATTTTCTGTACGGTAGTACTATTAGTTATTCTGTGACATTACCTAACAGTTAAAAAGTGTGGTCCAGACGACGTACACATGGCAACCAGGTAAAATAACACTCATCCGTTCCTTTGAAAAAAAAAAACCGGCCAAGTTCGAGTCGGACTCGAGTTCCAAGGGTTCCGTACATTATCCAATTCTTAACAATGTATTTTTTTATGTGGAACGTGATGAAATGTCTTTAAAAAAACCCGTAGAAGGCGGATCAAAAACTAAGTAATTAAGTTCGACCGGCGCTTTTTAACTGCATATTTCTAATAAGTTTTCTTGTCATCTATAGATAATGATTAATGAACTATTTTGTATATTTTTTTCCAAATTTTAGACCCAGTAGTTTCGGAGATAAAGGGGGAGGGGGGGATGGTCGGACACGGTACGGGACCCTAAAAACCTGATCCCTCTATAGCTTGTTATCCAGAAAGTTATTAACGGAAGCAATGGCCATATACGGCCATGATTTTGGCCTCAATATGTCATTATCCATGTATG
Source organism: Cydia splendana (assembly GCF_910591565.1). Taxonomy (NCBI): domain Eukaryota; kingdom Metazoa; phylum Arthropoda; class Insecta; order Lepidoptera; family Tortricidae; genus Cydia; species Cydia splendana. Next base: position 5,931,865 of record NC_085983.1, read on the forward strand.
GAGGATGCACCTGTCAATTTAGGTATTTTGACCCTTAGAGGACGCCAATAGCCACCGGCCTAGGGATTCCGACCTCTGAGCTCACTGTCTTTATGAACGGGAGCGAGAAGGAAACACTTGTGTTCCGGTTAATAGGTATTTAGTAACAAAAAAAATACGCATTTCTCTTTCTTGTAGTATAATAAATATTAGGGGACATCTTACACAGATCAACCTAGCCCAAAACTAAGCAAGGCTTGCAATATGGGTGCTAGGCGACGATATACATACTTATATAGATAAATACATACTTATATACATAGAAAACAACTACAGGAACAAATATTTGTGTTCATCAGTCATCACACAAATAAATGCCCTTACCGGGATTCGAACTCAGGACCATCGGCTTCACAGGCGAGTCACTACCCACTAGGCCAGATCGGTCGTCATTATGATTATAAGACGTCTTCGGAATTATTATCCGAGCAGACTTCGTCCAGTCGTGTATAGAATAAAGCTACGGTGAACGGTCAAACTTTGACACTATTATATCGTATTTTACATCTTTTCTGTGAAATAAATGTACTTTAATAAAGTCTAAACCTCTAGAGAAGATCCCCGTATTACGAACGACTACTCACAAATGTTGTGAAATAAATATTTGATATATTTCCAGGTGCGGGCTATCTATGGCGACCATTTTCCTATTGAGGTCCGCCACTGCTTGGCGCCGTGGATCGAGAGCAAGATATGGTACGTATAAGAGCATAGAGAAGAAAAACATTATAGGGCACTTGGACCTTGGACCATTCACTAATCCGGGATTAACCGGTTAACCTTGGAGTTACCATGGATACCTCAATACACAAACACAAATACAATTTGACACTGGGTTAACGGCTTAACCGCTTAACACCGGGTTAGTGGGATGGTGCAAGTGGCCCTAACGCGCGTAAAGTAGACCTAGCTGGATACCTTATTTACTGCCAAAGTCATACGCTCACTGAGCACTTAGAAAAATGGTTACCTCGTTTGTGGACAGAAAAGGTGGTTGACGCTTACAAATTCTCCATTTTGGAGACCAAATGAAAAAGTTTATTTATTTAATTATAATTGAAGGGATGTTTACAAAAACAACATAACTGCTTAGAGCGGTTGACACTTTTAAGAACATTGTTAATCGTTTCAGGTGTCAACCAGTGTAGTCAGTTATGTTGTTTTTGTAAACATCCCTTCAATTGCTTACATGTATGTATAGGTCTTCAGGTTTATTAAATTATAACGGCGAGTTTCGTCGAACAACGATACGACGTGGTATATAGTTAAAATAATTTTACGCAGACGAAGTCGCGGGCAAAAGTTATCACTACACCTTATAAAACAAAAGTCCCCCGCCGCGTCTGTCTGTTTGTGTGTATGTATGTTCGCGATAAACTCGCAAACTGCTGAACGGATTTTCATGCGGTTTTCACCTATCAATAGAGTGATTTTTGAGGAAGGTTTAGGTGTATAATTTGTTAAGGTTTTGTGTAACCCGTGCGAAGCCGGGGCGGGTCGCTAGTTTATAATATATCTGAGTCCCAAGGAAGTTTTGTTATTAAGACCCCTAATTTGTAAGCAGGACGGCGGAACCCGAAGAGCAGCAGCGTTTCTTCGTGGAGGAACTGGTGCAGGAGATCAAGACGACAGCTGAACTGATGCTGTCTCCGGACATGTTCGTCACCAAGATGAAGCTGTTCGAGGCTGCCAAGGCCTTCCACGCGCAGTACAGGTGTGTACATGTCCTTGGAGCTGGTGCAGATCAAGACGACAGCTGAACTGATGCTGTCTCCGGACATGTTCGTCACCAAGATGAAGCTGTTCGAGGCTGCCAAGGCCTTCCACGCGCAGTACAGGTAGATGTAGATCTATACTCGGTATCTTTAGGTATTTAAATAAAAGTAAACAAAATCTACCCTCAAATGGCTCCTTAAGCCAGTTGGGGGTAGATGAAAACATTACACGATCAAATAATGTAGGTTAGTCAGGTCGTTCAGTGAATGATCCAGGCGGTTTTGTATTTGGTTGGTTAATCAATAAATGTTATAACTACCCGAAAATGTACAAATTGTTTGTTTACTTTTATTTAAATACCTAAAGGTACAGACTATATTGCAGGGACGCCCGACCGGAGACAGGCGGGCTGTCGATCGCTTGTGTTCATTCAGCCCAATTCCCTGGAGTTGGAGCTGCAGGTTACTGTCCCGGCATTCCCACACCATTCTCCTCGAATCTTGTTTTCCTGCAGAACAGAAGGACATCTTTAAGTTCGACGTCCTTTAGTTCGCTAACGAATAAATTATATCGCGATGCTGCAATACCGCACAGCACCGCGCTGTACACGTACCTCAAGTTCAATGAAAACTGGTCACATTGTATAGGTTCCATGAAGAAAAAAATCTCTATAGAAGGCTTAAGGGCCACCGAGAGCTACAACATTTATAAAACAAAGCTGGAAGCGATAACTAGTATATGGGAAAAACATCGATAAAACACGAAAGTGGACGACCATCCCGACCGCCTTTCCATACAAACGTAGTCCTTATTTTCCTGTCTGGGTATTTTTGTTTTTGTTTTTTATTATGGATGGGCTTACTCATGGCCACAGACTAGCCGAGGCGTAGACGTGGCCTACGATGGAGCGAGCTCGCCCAGAAGGTGCCTGTTCCCTCTTGATTTGAAGGTTGCCGGGTTATAAGAACACGGAAATATAGACGCCGGCAAGGAATCCCATTCCTTGGCAGTGCGCATAAGGAAAGTAGAAGCAAAGCGCTTCGTGCGAATTGGTGGAATATCTACCAAGTAAGGATGGAAACCGGCCGTGCGTCTAAAAGTCCGATGGTAGAACAGATGGTAGATGGTGGATGGTAGAGAGTAGAGATATTAACATTATTGAAAATATGTGGACACAATTCGATGTACATATATCATCCACTGTTTTTTTTTTTTTCACGTTGCCGTATAATAGTCAACAAATCGAAAGAAGTCAAACGAAACGGTGGGGGGGGGGGGGGGGGGGGATTAGTTTGGGGTGATGGTCAATAATATACATCAAATTGTGTAAACATACTTTGTATGTAGAAGGGGTCGTCCCCGTTTTAATTTTGCCCCCTAAAACGTTGTCTACTAATTAAGAATAATGCATACTTGGTCTTACCCTTGCAACTTTCCCTCTAAAAAAATCCATATTACGTGCTAATAATTTATCATTATTTACATATTCAACACGTTTTACTCATGTTATTACCAATATCCCAACGTTGTTTACATTCTCCCCACTGATAACTTATCCACAATATTAAGAACATTTATATGACGCATCAGGGTTTTACCGACGATTGATCATTTAAAGATGGACATTGGGATGACCTGACCCAGTCTTACAATTGTCAGTGAAGAGTGTAGTTTGCTAGTGATTTCAAAGTGGTGTGATTTAAAAATATAATAATTTTGAATGCTTATAAATATAATATAGCTTTTGGCCGCGATTTCGTCTGCGTGGAATTAGTGACAGCAGCTAAAGTAGGTATAGCGCCCGGATAATGCTAATAGCAATCATTCAATTCGCGCATTGCTTACTTCAATTATTAGTCAATACATTAACTCTTTCAATTCCACCCCCCTTTGCACTCTCTTCAGGGATGATTTCTGACATATAAACTATCCTATGTCCTTCCCCGGGACTCAAACTATCTCTATACCAAATTTCAACTAAATCGGTTCAGCGGCTTAAGCGTGAAGAGATAACAGACAGACACACTTTCGCCTTTATAATATTAGTATATATTAGTATGGATATAATATAATCTATTGTGTAGTCAGTGTAGGTGCAGAAAGGAACTGGAGGTACTTTAATATTATATTTTTTTCTACAATTAGCCATCCCGTATTAACAGGCTTAAATCCACTTAATACACTTTGACAATCCCTACATTATCACTAAAAGTTTCATTCAGTGCACGAATGTATGTATTTACGTTAGAATTTGGTCTCAAATCAATAAAAGATATCAAAATGATAGATTTGGTAGTTTTGCAGTTCTCATACTCATACTACTAGTATCTGAGCGGTGATTTTATAACACAGACACTACTAGTGGTTCTGTAGGCGTACGCAAACCCCCACCGGCTTCTCCCACATCGCTCGGCCAAAAAACACAACTTCAAATTGGTAAAAAAAATGCTCACAAATTTTACACAAAAGCATTTTAACCCAAACAGAAATGCAGACTCTTCGCTCGCGCTCATTACTCGGTCGGTCGAGTTTGACAGTCCGCGTCGTCAACTTAATAACTCTAGTAATCCTACTTTTGTTCCAATTTTTTAAGTCCCACACCGCTTGGACAAATAGGGCAATTTGAGTGTAATTTTATTGAACATATCAATTCTGTATTGTTTTGAAGTGAATTAATGGATCAAAATTAATAAATATATAATATGTTTGTGCAGCCACGCTCCACACGAGCTATACGCGTACATCCGGCGTTGCCTGGCCTTAGAGATGGAGGTTATCCAGAGCGCCACCCAATATGTGGCCCAGCCGCACACTGAGAGGAAATACAGCGAGGTACGTATTACTTTTCATATATTAATACGTACATATAGTCTGTCAAGCAAAGTATGTCAGTAGCAATGTACAGCAAAGTGAAGTAGGGCAACACTCAAAGAGCAGTATTGCGCTAAGAAAAGCAGCAATGTACATCGAACCAAAACATGTAATTATCATAACCTCAAATTTTACAAATATTTACAATCTACGAGCACGATTGTACATTGTAGGCACCTTGACTTTGCTTAAGTTCATGCAGAATCTTATTTAATATATTGGTATTTAATGGTGACAGCGGAAATTTCTCTTGAAATAGCAACAATTCAGAATGTAAGCAGTCAGTTAGAACAAAATTTTGACAGTTCCGAACAACTGACAGGCTGATACCGTCCGGCGGACTGTTAATCAGTGGGCCCCTTTAAAGGCACGACCTAGAAAGGCAGAGTATCTTGGGCCCAATAGAGGGCAAGCGAGCGCGAGGAAAAGCACCCACGAGATGGTCTGTTGCTGTGAAGAGGGTGGTTGGCGGCAACATGCAGTGCGTGACCCATATGGCTTATGATCGCACACTGTGGAGACGTAGCATACATGGTCGCGATCCTCAGCAATGAGGGACCGAGGAAGAAGAAGCCCCACATACGCTCTTCTCACAGCACGATCCTCCCCCATCCTCTCCAGGTGATCAAGGCAGAATCTTCATATGAATACCATTTTTTTTATTCAGAATTACTGCATAATGTGTACAGCCACATCTAATTTTGATGCCAAATTTGAGGCACAAATACTTTTTTAGACTTTGCAACTCTCCTACAATGATTAACTCTTTAATATTAGTCAATACTAATTGATCAAAGAGAATTTGAAATAGAGGAATATTGTGAAAGTAAATTATGTAGTCAGTACATTTACTGCCATTTTTCGACACAAATGATTAACAAGTGAATGCCATTTGACTTTGATCCTTATTTTTTTACTGATATGTGTTAAATGTTAAATGTCAAAAAGTATCGCCATCTAGTAGGAAGGTATGTTACCATATTTTCGAGCGATGGCGCCATACCTTTGGCCTACTCTCGACTAGATGGCGATACTTTTTGACATTTATCAAGTTTAACACATATCAGTGAAAAAATAAGGATCAAAGTCAAATGGCATTCTAAATAAAAGTGTTAATCATTTGTGTCATAAGATAGCAGTGAATGTACTGACTACAAAATTTACTTTGACAATATTCATCTAGTCTAAATTCTCTTTGGTATTGACACATGAATACTAATACATTTTTTTTATATTTTTTTTTATATTATATTTGACATTTGAATGGGTGGTAAGATCTATCTATACATACCTAATGAGACTACTAGAATATATAAATATTGAAAGCATTTTTAAAATTTTTGACAAAATGTTGAATTTATTGTAAACAAGTTTACACAAAAAAAAAGTTATTATTTACTCTTTTTTTTGTCACACAGCTGTTAACAGACCTGCAGACCGTCCGTCAGAAGGTGACGATGGTGAGCGAAGAAATACGCTCACTGCAGGCCCACAACGAATCGTTCTCGCTTCAGTACCACGAGTGTCTCAAGAACAAAGGTTAGTACATTACACAGCTGTTGACTGACCTGCACACCGTCCGTCAGAAGGTGACGATGGTGAACGAAGAAATACGCTCACTGCAGGCCCACAACGAATCTTTCTCGCTTCAGTACCACGAGTGTCTCAAGAACAAAGGTTAGTACATTACACAGCTGTTGACCTACCTGCACACCGTCCGTCAGAAGGTGACGATGGTGAGCGAAGAAATACGCTCACTGCAGGCCCACAACGAATCTTTCTCGCTTCAGTACCACGAGTGTCTCAAGAACAAAGGTTAGTACATTACACAGCTGTTGACTGACCTGCACACCGTCCGTCAGAAGGTGACGATGGTGAGCGAAGAAATACGCTCACTGCAGGCCCACAACGAATCTTTCTCGCTTCAGTACCACGAGTGTCTTAAGAACAAAGGTTAGTACATTAGTCGGGACCACAGAATAAATAATAGTACTAGATACAGAAGGTTCACTCTCTAACAAAACGCGTCCATTTAAAAATTTAGCGTGGAAAAGGTCGATGTGTGGAAGGGCGGCACCGTCGTCGAACCCAAGCCACCTGGCAGTGGACTTAAAGCGGTGGCGTGTGCCTCGGATGCACATGCTGGTGGCGCGTATAACGGCGATACTGATCCTGCATCTCAGCCAGCCCAGTATGGTGCTTAGAGAACGGTTCCATGTGTTAAAATTGTTAAAAAGTATGGTGCCATCTTTTCGAGCATAATTTTTTCTTGGGTTTTGGAGGCACGTTTTTTCTTAGACTATTCAATTTATCTTATACGGAGTTACATCAAACGACACTTCCTACAAAACCGAAGTTTGACAGCGATTCAGGGTCGAATCATGATATCCCTTTCTAACTTATGCTTATCCCTTTCGGCTGTTTAGGGTTGTCAAAATTCAAGTCATTATCTCTCTATATTATATCTATATTCTCAAATTGTCAGACATAAAACTTTTTTACCAGAGTTTACATGAATTTAAACTAGATTTTTCAAATTTTCCGAATATGAGTATGATAAGTTCTATTATATTTCAACCTCTCAACCTCTTATAATGTCTTATACTATATATAATACCTACCCTTACCATCATAACATTAAAGCCAATTTGTAACTTTATTAGTAATTATATTATCTGTATTTTTATATATTTTTCAAATGATTATGTTTATTTTTCTGCTTCCTTATTGTATGGTTGCCACTACCGTTAGGTAATAAGTTCTAAACTACCCTCCGGCCTGGGGCTCCACAGAAAACCAGCGCTGTGGTATTTATTATACCATATGCTGAGTGGTGTCCTTTTGTAGCCACTATAGCGGCGCCAAATTTTATTTTAGTAGTTATCTTACTCCTTTTTTCTTTTATTTTTCACTTTGCTGGTGGACTTGTCTATTTTTGTGTAACATTTACTTTAACAAATACCCTGTATCTAGCTTTAAGTGTTTTAGTGAGTAAGTTCTTCTCTCTTTTTTTGTAACTGAAGTGGCGCTGTATGTAGAAGGTTTTTACAATAAATGTCTTTCTTCTTCTTCTTCTTATCTTATCTGTGGTCGTGCACGCAAAGGGATTTCGAGTTGTGCCAACCCTAATAGTTGCTCGGAGCAATGCTGAGCCGAACGGAGCCGAGTTTGCCCGAAGTCAGGAGTGTCTCCCCACTGGTTTATGTATATCTTTGGTTTTAGGTCACATCCAGTACTTGCAGTCTTCTGGGCAGCTGACCAATGAGCGGCGAGAGTTGGAGGCCTGCCTCCGAAGCCAGATCGAGGAGATGGAGAGGAAACTCAATGCTTTGGTAACTCATATTAAAAAACCGGCCAAGTGCGAGTCGGACTCGCGTTCCAAGGGTTCCGTACATTAAATCCGACTCACGCTTGACATTTCTAATAGGTTTTCCTGTCATCTATAGGTAAAGAACTATAATGTGTATTCTTTTCAAAATTTTAGACCCAGTAGTTTCGGAGATAAAGGGGGGGCATGGTAATTATTTGGCTATTTTCTTAAATAACTTCTAACCTATTTGATTTAAATAACATAATAGCTTTATTACTAACTTAAGTTCCTTAAATTTAAAACATTTATTTACATACAATATATATACAGTGGTACTACTAAACGAAATTAATAACTAGCTTAAATCTAAAATAGGCCCTTGAGGCATTGTACCAAGGATGCTGGCGGCATTTCCTCGCTGTATCGCAATGCTGATACGTTGTGCGAGGTAGCCGCCAGCTCTTCGGTCACCAGTTACGTCAACCAGACGCTTCGCGATTTCTGCGAACAACTTATGCGCGCTGGGACCCCATGGACCTAGAGTTTCAACACCAAATGGTACAAAATGGTACTCTCTACCGAGGCTCTTATATTTGTTACGTTTTAGAATTTCGGCGCTTTCTGCCGCTCCGCCCGCTTTTACAGTAGTCCGTTGGAGGTGGGACGGTGCCAGTGTGTCTACGCAGGTAGCATCCCACACTAACATCCGTCCCAAGCTCCAAGGAACTAAGGACACTCCATCGGGCCTCTTGCCATCATCTCTGATAATGCCAGTCGGCTCAAGAAGAGCAGGCACATTGATGGTGGCAAGAGACCGACGGACTATGTCATTAAGCGACGCATGTCTCGAAAAACGGCCTGCACTTTTTTGACAAGATAATCCGTGGTGTCCCAGTCGGTCCACGTCCGTGCCACAAGAGCATATGTGTGGCGTACACACCGAAACCCCGAGTCGCAAACCAGTCGCCAGTCTAAGGGAGGCCGGATCCAAGAAAGTACCAGTATTGGGCGAAGGATGGGCATGTAGCCAGTAACCGGCTTCCCGGGCTCCGACCGCCAAAAGCCTCGCGCGGTCTGGACCTGTACAGTTGTTTAGGAGAGTATTGTAAGTTAAATCACAGTAAACATTATCCCAACTCCTTTGTGAATTTGGGTTGTCTGGAAATTGTTTGCCTGGGCAAGCAATTTTAAAAGCATTTTTGGCGTCCTCAAAGCCCGCAATCTCATAGTTTGTGGGCAAAGCCCTTAAGATATTTCCTATGAGACCAGACGTGCTATGAGTGGACGCCAAAAAGGCTGGGGAAGCCACACTGGAAATTTTGCGAATTCCTAAACCTCCAAACCGAATGGGGAGGGACGCTTGAGACCAGGAAGGCTCACTTAGCTGAATGTTTAGAATCGTCTCTAAACTAATTTTGATCAAATCATCTATGGGCGACAATAAATTTTGATGTTTCCAGAAAGGACAACAGCGGAGCACATACGTAAATTTAGGGACAAAAAGGCAGAATTTAAGAATCACAAGAGCATAATGAGGGCTAATTTCGAGTAAGCGATCCGTGTGACTTTTGAATTTAGTTATGGAGTTAGAAATATAATCGGGAAAAGATTCTTCGAATATAGGAGAACCCAGGAGGCAAAGAGAATACTTGTCTACTGATTTGATATTGGGAGTCAGATCGTCAAATTTGGGTTGTAAGTTGGTCAAAGTACAAGAAGATTTTTGAATAAAGAGTTCGCATTTGCTGAAATTCAGCTCTAAACCAATATATTTAATATTATAAATATATTTGAAATTCTCAAAATGAGCTCTTTCATTTGATATGTAACACGATATAGTTTGTAAAACTTTATTTTTTAACTTTCTCATTTGCCCCCCAAAAGTGGTCCTCATGTTTAAAATTCCTTTGTTTACGTTACATGTCCGTTATTGGGTCACTAATTTACATATATGTACCAAATTTCAACTTAATCGGTCCAGTAGTTTCCGAGAAAATAGGCTGTGACAGACGGACAGACAGACAGACGTGCGAGTGATCCTATAAGGGTTCCGTTTTTAGGGTTCCGTACCCAAAGGGTAAAACCCTATTACTAAGACTCCGCTGTCCGTCCGTCCGTCCGTCCGTCTGTCACCAGGCTGTATCTCACGAACCGTGATAGCTAGACTGTTGAAATTTTCACAGATGATGTATTTCTGTTGCCGCTATAACAACAAATACTAAAAACAGAATAACAAAAGATTTAAGTGGGGCTCCCATACAACAAACGTGATTTTTGACCGAAGTTAAGCAACGTCGGGCGGGGTCAGTACTTGGATGGGTGACCGTTTTTTGCGTTATGGTATGGAACCCTTCGAGCGCGAGTCCGACTCGCACTTGCCCGGATTTTTTCCTTTTGCGGTACGGAACCCTAATAATCTATAAAAAAGACCCATATAAATGAATATAAATATTTGGGGACAATGTTACACAGATCGACGTAGCCCCAAACTAAGCAAAGCTCGCGGGTCGCTAGTATTCTATAAAGTTGTATGTTTGTCTGTCTGCAGGTGGCTCAGATCAAGCAGGCTCAGATGGAGCTGGTGGACCATATAAAGGAGAACATCGCGACTCTGCGTCAGCTGCAGAGCATTGTGCTGGACGACGAACTCATCAGGTTCGTATTATTATAACTTATCAATATTATACGGGCTTTGATGGACGAGGTGCGGCGAGGACGATGCGAGGGAGGCAATCCCGGTTTATGTGTGGATGTGTGTAGTCACGAATGTTTTTACTAAAGCGACTGCCATCTGTGGCCTATTTTATAAAGCTACAAGTGACAATTTACAAGCGGAAGTCTAGTTCTAACACATAGGGTTAGAAAGAGACTTCCGCTTGTAAATTGTAACTTGTAGCTTTATAAAATAGGCCACTGGTCTTCCAGCACCGTGAGTAGTCAGTTTTCCGAAGCTTTTCTTCACCGGAAATACATAATGAGGGTACATAAGTTTTAAGAAACCCCCTTTTACCCCCTTTCGGTTTGATTGCACGCCTTATCATTAGGCCACTAAGGGCCATTTGCACTATCCCACTAACCCGGGGTTAACCGGTTAAACCTGGAGTTACCATGGTTACCAGTACAATTTGATACTGGGTTAACGGTTAAACTGTTTAACCCCGGGTTAGTGGGATGTTGCAAGTAGGCACTTGCATCATTCACTAACCTGGGGTTACCCGGTTAAACCTGGAGTTGCCATGTATACCAGTACAATTTGACACAGGTTTAACAGTTAAACTGTTTAACCCTGGGTAAGTGAGATGATGCAAGTGGGCCTAAGCACCACGGCCGGTTAAACCTGGAGTTACTATGGTTACCAGTACAAAGCACTGGGTTAATGGTTTAACCCAGGGTTCTCCAAACTTTTTTACCTGAGGGCCATATTGCGCCGCTTAACCCCGGGTTAGTGGAATGGTTCAAGTGGAGCTAAGGCCTCAGACATGTCAACAGCATAATGCTATTTCTGTAGATGGAAACGTGAGCAGCAGCTGAGCGGCAACGGGCACCCCATGCAGTCCAACCTCAACTCCATCCAGGAGTGGTGCGAGATGCTCGCCGACCTCATCTGGACCACCCGCCAACAGGTACATGTTAACAGCATGTTACTCTGTAGATGGAAACGTGAGCAGCAGCTGAGCGGCAAGGGGCACCCCATGCAGTCCAACCTGAACTCCATCCAGGAGTGGTGCGAGATGCTCGCCGACCTCATCTGGACCACCCGCCAACAGGTACATGTTAACAGCATGTTACTCTGTAGATGGAAACGCCAGCAGCAGCTGAGCGGCAACGGGCACCCCATGCAGTCCAACCTGAACTCCATCCAGGAGTGGTGCGAGATGCTCGCCGACCTCATCTGGACCACCCGCCAACAGGTACATGTTAACAGCATGTTACTCTGTAGATGGAAACGTGAGCAGCAGCTGAGCGGCAACGGGCACCCCATGCAGTCAAACCTGAACTCCATCCAAGAGTGGTGCGAGATGCTCGCCGACCTCATCTGGACCACCCGCCAACAGGTACATGTTAACAGCATGTTACTCTGTAGATGGAAACGCCAGCAGCAGCTGAGCGGCAACGGGCACCCCATGCAGTCCAACCTGAACTCCATCCAGGAGTGGTGCGAGATGCTCGCCGACCTCATCTGGACCACCCGCCAACAGGTACATGTTAACAGCATGTTACTCTGTAGATGGAAACGTGAGCAGCAGCTGAGCGGCAACGGGCACCCCATGCAGTCCAACCTGAACTCCATCCAGGAGTGGTGCGAGATGCTCGCCGACCTCATCTGGACCACCCGCCAACAGGTACATGTTAACAGCATGTTACTCTGTAGATGGAAACGCCAGCAGCAGCTGAGCGGCAACGGGCACTCCATGCAGTCCAACTTGAACTCCATCCAGGAGTGGTGCGAGATGCTCGCCGACCTCATCTGGACCACCCGCCAACAGGTACATGTTAACAGCATGTTACTCTGTAGATGGAAATGCGAGCAGCAGCTGAGCGGCAACGGGCACCCCATGCAGTCCAACCTGAACTCCATCCAGGAGTGGTGCGAGATGCTCGCCGACCTCTTCTGGACCACCCGCCAACAGGTACATGTTAACAGCATGTTACTCTGTAGATGGAAACGCGAGCAGCAGCTGAGCGGCAACGGGCACCCCATGCAGTCCAACCTCAACTCCATCCAGGAGTGGTGCGAGATGCTCGCCGACCTCATCTGGACCACCCGCCAACAGGTAGATTTTAATTAAAAAACGATAGGACAGAATACCTATAACAATGGGACAAAAATAGAACAACCTAATAGGCTTCGAACGCACCGCGACTAATTTCTTGCGGTTTCAGACTATAGTTCGTTTTTTTTGGCATTAGAAAGAAGGTAAACGATCTTGACATGTCTTTTTATAAAAAATCACCATTGAAAAATAAGTCACAGCCAATATGAATCATATACGATCTTTTACATTCTTTTGCTTTCATAAGTTAATATAAACTATTTTTTTAAAGCGTTTCTCAATATGTTTTAATAAAAAAACACGCCAAGTTTGTTTACCTTCTTTCTAATGCTAAAAAAACTAAATAATTTCTTGCTGTTTCAGTCGAATTTCTTGCGGTTTTAGTCTTCCAAGTGTGTGCGCTTATGAAGCATGCCGTACGATCATAGATGGTAGGATCCGATAGATGTGCTAAACACGTGCCTCCGTGAGGGACAAGACATTTAGACCGGGAGATAGTGACACATTTTACTGGGTCATTTGTACCAGTATGGCGGTTCGTCAGGGGTCTAAGCATGTAATGAAGGAAAAAAAATGCTATGACCATAGCGCTGGTACCGGCGGCCCAATCGCGTGGGCGTTAGTCGAACGTGTCGGATAAAATACGAGTGTCGAACGATTTGTACCACAAAAATCCTCGTATTATTCGATAGTCCATAAAAAAGAAGTAGGCGGTAGCGTAATGCCATACTTCTCCGGTGTGACTTACAGCCCGCCATACTGAGGCGAACACGTTAATTAAAAAAAAACAATTCAACCATTTGTACCAAGCTAATTTTTGCACAGGTGATCATCGTCGAGCAGCCATTCATGGACATCACCATGCCATACTTTTCGGATGGTTCCAAATGCCCGCCATACCGCCGCAAGGGAGTTAATTTTTTTTTATTGCTAAACGATTTGTACCATCTTGAATTTTTTTTTCAACACTTTCTGTGTGATCATAAATGGAAATCTCATAATGCCATACCTGTAGGAGGTGGCAAATGTGTACAATATTTTTTTTTTATTTCAAGTATGGTGCCCCTTTTTCCCCCTATTAGAAGTATGGCAAATATAATAATGGTCACATTGCATCATATAATTTCCAAAAATCCAAATGCCATACTGGTACAAATCGTCAAAAAATTGTTTTTTGTTTTAAGTCTTGGCTTAAGTCTCACAGTCGTCCGCCCCGTAGTTATAATCTGAAATATATTTTTTTAGGTACAATTGTATCCAAACAAACAGAATATGGTGATGCCATGCTGTAAAAAAATATTTTACGTATACATAGTCGTATTTTTGAAACGTGTCGATTAAATAAGTTTTTCAAGTATGGCAGCACTTTATCCCCCTACTATAAGTATGGCAATTATAATAACGGTCACATTTTATCAAATACTCTCCAAAAATTTAAATGTAATACTGGTACAAATCGTTTAGCAAAAAAAAAAAAATTAACTTCCTTGCGGCGGTATGGCGGGCATTTGGAACCATCCGAAAAGTATGGCATGGTGATGTCCATGAATGGCTGCTCGACGATGATCACCTGTGCAAAAATTAGCTTGGTACAAATGGTTGAATTGTTTTTTTTTAATTAACGTGTTCGCCTCAGTATGGCGGGCTGTAAGTCACACCGGAGAAGTATGGCATTACGCTACCGCCTACTTCTTTTTTATGGACTATCGAATAATACGAGGATTTTTGTGGTACAAATCGTTCGACACTCGTATTTTATCCGACACGTTCGACTAACGCCCACGCGATTGGGCCGCCGGTACCAGCGCTATGGTCATAGCATTTTCTTTCCTTCATTACATGCTTAGACCCCTGACGAGCCGCCATACTGGTACAAATGACCCAGTAAAATGTGTCACTATCTCCCGGTCTAATTCGCAATGCGACACTATGATTGGTCGAATTTATTTGTTGCCCACCAAAATACATACTAAATTACGGTGGGGTATAAAAAATGTGAGACTGTGACAAGGACAAACAATAATAGCGCTTTCGCTGCTACTACTGAAAGATATATAAGACTATCCCGTTCGGTCATTTCCCGCCACCCCTCATGCCTGATCCAGTTATATACTAGATTAATGTGTACGCTAGTACTATTACTTATTGTGTGGTGTGACGCAGGTGAACAACGCGACGCGCATCAACAGCAAGACCATCATACAGCTACGTCAGCCGCACCTCGAGGAGATGCTTGAAGATATGGGCAAACAGGTATACATAACGTTACCAAACATATACAGGCTGGCTACAAAATAAGAGCATACCTGGGCCGCCCAGCAGGAAGACGTCCTATCGGACGCCCCAGATATCGCTGGTGCGACATGGTGGAGGCGGATCTGCGCGAACTTCGAGTCAACAATTGGCGAGAGGTCGCACAGGACCGAGAAAAGTGGCGCTGTCTTGTGTCGGAGGCCAAGTCTCATTGTGGGTCGCTGAGCCAACGGAGTAAGTAAAAAATAAGTGTATTCCCGTTGCCAGGGAGGTTTTGGGATTATACTGAGCAACTTTTACCAACTGAGACCAACCCCGAAATCGTAAAAAAAATTAACCCTGCCATAGTCCCTGCCTGCCCTGAAATAGACCAGCCAAAATGTATGAAACAGCCAAAAATTTTTCGCGATTTCGGGGAGACTCGAACTCGATTTAATGATTGAAAATATCTGCTGCAGTCTTGGTAAATACAGATGTAGCGCATAATTCTTTTCCATCGTATTTTCACGGAAACGTAGAATAGAATAGAATAGAATATTCTTTATTTACTTAAAATATGGTACAATGAGTTGGTAAGGATAACATATATCTGTGCTTAAACATATTTTGCTAGTTTAGCATGCAAATGTACACTTAAACTAAACTTAACTAAATACCTATTTAACGTACGAACGTGTCTTGCTATTTCAGTCAGTCTCGGTACCAAAATTACTGAGACTTCCTGAAGTAGCATGACAAATACGAACGTTTCCGAGCAAATACGATGGAAAACAATTATGCACTACATCTGTACTAAACTTTTGTAAAAAAGCGCTGGTGGTCTAGCGGTAAAAGCGTGTGACTTTCAATCCGGAGGTCGCGGGTTCAAACCCCGGCCCGTACCAATGACTTTTTTTGAACTTACGTACGAAATATCATTTGATTACCAGTCGCTTTTAGGTGAAGGAAAACATCGTGAGGAAATCGGACTAATCCTATTAAGGCCTAGTTTCCCCTCTGGGTCGGAAGGTCAGATGGCAGTCGCTTTCGTAAAAACTAGTGCCTACGTCAATTCTTGGGATTAGTTGTCAAGCGGACCCCAGGTTCCCATGAGCCGTGGCAAAATGCCGGGATAACGCGAGGAAGAAGAAGATCTGTACTAAACTTTTGTACTTATGGTATTTATGATGGTATTGACAGGTCACCAGCCTTCTGTCCACCCTCGTGACTTCGACCTTCGTCATCGAGAAACAGCCGCCTCAAGTTATGAAGACCAATACACGGTAAGCGCTCTCAATAGGCCCCGTGCATGAACTATAGGGGGCAGCATAGGAGCCGTCAGATTTTTGGCGTGAGTGTCGTTTATGCTTCCGATGTAGCCCACAAGATGGCAGAACTTACTATGCACAAGGAAACGTACCGACGAGAAAGGTAGATGGTAGTACTTGCGTTGGCAATGTACATGTGCATATATGTTTCTGATTCAGGCCACAAGATGGCAGACCCTCCAACGCGCACGGTTCCTATATGGGATATTGAATATTATTTCAGGATTAAACTTGTATTATTTTAGCTGGTCTTGCGACATATAGTCAAAAATAACTCCCTATGAAACATTGTGTATAATACTAAATATGCGATTTTTCTAAATGTGTGATTTTTTGATTGGTTTTCAGTTTCACGGCTACAGTCCGGCTGCTAGTCGGAGGTCAACTCAACGTGCACATGACCCCTCCCAGAGTCACTGTGAGTACATTTGCGCTCTTTCATTTTTGATTGTTGAGCCGGTTGAGCGTCGATTGTTAATTGTGAATATTTATTTCTTATTTAAATATCTTACATTTAGTTTTTTTGACACAAAAATATTGCGTTAACCGTCGTGCGGTCTCTAAGAAAATGATGTTAAACTTTATTAATACGTCCCTTATTTTCTTAAGCATATAGGTAATAATTGAATAAGTTAACTGAATTAAATATTTCCTTAAGACGGCTTAAAATTTTATATATTAGTATCACGCATCATTAATATTACGTCTACCGCATGCATCCGGAGAGGTGGGCTAGCTTTAGCTCTGGTTTCCTAGGAAAGCGGTGCCGTCATACAGCGGTGGATGACGTCACTAGAACGTTGTATATGTCAAATGGCGCGGTTTCCTAGAGGGCGGTGATTGACACCGTAACGTCAAAAAGCGGTGCCATAATTTGCATGACCGCCGTCTTGACGGTGTCGATAGTTTCGTGAACGTTTTATTTGATAGCGGTGAAGCCATTACTACTAAAATCTCAAACGCACCTTCTGTACCACGAGATTTGAATAAATGATCTTCCGCACTACGATTATTTTCCTCTTCTGATGATAGTTCATCCTCCAAGTAAATTATTAAAGGTACATCAAGGTTTTTTCTCTCCTGGATACGTTTCGTTTGACGTTGGTGGCTGACGGTGTGTTATGACGCACCGAAAAAAAGACGGCCGTCTTAATCATAATCTAAACTAAATAGTTGTGATGTCTTGTGAACCAGGTGGTGATAATATCAGAGCAACAAGCCCAGCTGCTGCTGAAGAGCGAGTCCCCAGCAGGTCGAGGCAAGCAGCCTGTCGAGTGTGGCGAGATCCTCAACAACAGCGGCTGCATGGAGTACCAGCCCACCAGCCGTCAGCTCAGTGTCAGCTTCCGGTGAGTGACAGACAGACAGACAGACATACAGCCCGTGGAGTGTGGCGAGATCCTCAACAACAGCGGCTGCATGGAGTACCAGCCCACCAGCCGTCAGCTCAGTGTCAGCTTCCGGTGAGTGACAGACAGACAGACATACAGCCCGTGGAGTGTGGCGAGATCCTCAACAACAGCGGCTGCATGGAGTACCAGCCCACCAGCCGTCAGCTCAGTGTCAGCTTCCGGTGAGTGACAGACAGACAGACATACAGCCCGTGGAGTGTGGCGAGATCCTCAACAACAGCGGCTGCATGGAGTACCAGCCCACCAGCCGTCAGCTCAGTGTCAGCTTCCGGTGAGTGACAGACAGACAGACAGACATACAGCCCATGGAGTGTGGCGAGATCCTCAACAACAGCGGCTGCATGGAGTACCAGCCCACCAGCCGTCAGCTCAGTGTCAGCTTCCGGTGAGTAACAGACAGACAGACAAACAGCCCGTGGAGTGTGGCGAGATCCTCAACAACAGCGGCTGCATGGAGTACCAGCCCACCAGCCGTCAGCTCAGTGTCAGCTTCCGGTGAGTGACAGACAGACAGACATACAGCCCATGGAGTACGGCGAGATCCTCAACAACAGCGGCTGCATGGAGTACCAGCCCGCCAGCCGTCAGCTCAGTGTCAGCTTCCGGTGAGTGACAGACAGACAGACAGACATACAGCCCGTGGAGTGTGGCGAGATCCTCAACAACAGCGGCTGCATGGAGTACCAGCCCACCAGCCGTCAGCTCAGTGTCAGCTTCCGGTGAGTGACAGACAGAAAGTCAGACATACAGCCCGTGGAGTGTGGCGAGATCCTCAACAACAGCGGCTGCATGGAGTACCAGCCCACCAGCCGGCAGCTCAGTGTCAGCTTCCGGTCAGTTTTTAATGATTTGTTGACCAGCACGGCTAGCACATGATGGGCGCGACAGTCGACAGGCGAGAAAACGCCGCGACATAGAGCTCTCTCGCAAATCGGTAGCTTTAACACGCCTTGAAAAGGCGGTACTTATTACAGTTTTGCATAATTTTAACTATTTCAATAATGTGTATTTATACGTTAATTATTCTCAACTCAATGTGTTAATTATTGTCAACAGAAACATGCAGCTGCGTAAAATCAAGCGAGCGGAAAAGAAAGGGACAGAGAGCGTCATGGACGAAAAGCTGACCCTCCTGTTCCAGTCAGAGTTCAACGTCGGCGGTGGCGAACTCGTGTTCCAGGTACGAACAGCAATACCACAGGATAAGTCACCACCACCACCTTGGGACGGTTCCGCCAAGTATCAGCTGGCGGCCCTGGACTCAATAGAGCGCCGGGCTCATAGACTTTTAGGCGATGACCCAGCTGTCAAATCAAAGTTACAGAGCCTTGATCATCGCCGACGAGTCGCATGTGTAATTGTGTTCTATCGGATACATTCTGGAGAGTGCGCACAAGAGCTGCATGACCTGATCCCACCTTCCCCTTTCCATCATCGGACGTCCAGGCGCGGGGAGTGAATGCACCCGGTGGTTGTCAGTATTCCATTTGTTCGCACAAAACGATTTGCCTCGTCTTTATTGGTGAGGACGGCTAAGGAATGGAATGCGCTCCCGTCATCTGTATTCCCTGAGAAATATGACCTCGGTCTCTTTGAAGCTAGAGTGAATAGGCTATTACTGAACCGGTGAGCTCCATCTTAGGCTCTGTCTTCACTTTCCATCAGGTGTGGCTAGAGCCAATCGCCGATCAGTTTATATTAAAAAAAGTAATAGTACTACCGTACAGAAAGGACACTTCCTACAAAACCGAAGTTTGACATCGGTTCAGGGTCGAATCGTGATATCCCTATGGCACTATCGCTTTCGGCTATTCAGGGTTGTCGAAATTCAAGTAAATTATCTTATATGTGGTCGTGCACGCAAAGGGACGTCAGTGTAAACCCTAATAATTGCTCGGAGCAATGCTGAGCCGAACGGAGCCGAGTTTGGCCGAAGTCAGGAGTGTCTCCCCACAGGCAATACTTAACTGTCCATCGGTGGACCTTACGCCTTTTGTAATAAGGTTTACAAACTGTCAGTTAACAGTGCGGGCGATGGTATGACCAGACACCATTCATATACCTAGTATGAATGATCTGAGATGATTTCTTCGCCTCAAACCCTAAGCTGATAAACAAAAGGCACTATTTCTTTTGTGCACCGCGGTGCCTACCTAGCAGGCGTGGCTCCGCGATTTCGTCGTGTCGCTACAAGTACATGCGGCCCACACCAGTTTTGGTGTCTAGCAGTAGTGGTTGCCGCGCACCGCTACGGAACGGACGCCTGCTCGCGCTTACGCCACCTAGCTGTCGTAACAGACGCGTTTTGTTAGAGAGTGAACTCTCTGTACCTAGTACTATTATTTATTCTGTGAGAAGGATCTAGCTTGTTTAAAAGGAAATTTTAGCGTTTTACTTATATCGGCGACCGGTCTGGCCTAGCGGGTAGTGACCCTGCCTGCGAAGCCGATGGTCCTGGGTCCGAACCCCGGAAAGGGCATTTATTTGTGTGACGAGGAAAAATATTTGTACCTGAGTCATGGATGTTTTCTATGTATTTAAAGTATTTGTATATTATACATATATATATATCGTTGTCTGAGTACCCACAACACAAGCCTTCTTGAGCTTACCGTGGGACTTAGTCAATTTGTGTAAGAATGACCCTATAATATTATTGCAGGTGTGGACGCTATCCCTGCCGGTGGTCGTGATCGTGCACGGTAACCAGGAGCCCCACGGCTGGGCCACGGTCACGTGGGACAACGCGTTCAGTCCTGCCGGCCGAGTGCCCTTCGCCGTGCCAGATAAGGTAAGATACATACAGCGGACTCTGTCTGTAGACATATGAGCAGGTGTGGACGCTATCCGTGCCTGTCGTTGTCACGGTAACCAGGAGCCCCACGGCTGGGCCACGGTCACGTGGGACAACGCCTTCAGCCCCGCCGGCCGAGTGCCCTTCGCCGTGCCAGATAAGGTAAGATACATACAGCGGACTCTGTCTGTAGACATATGATCAAGTGTGGACGCTATCCCTGCCTGTCGTTGTCATGGTAACCAGGAGCCCCACGGCTGGGCCACGGTCACGTGGGACAACGCCTTCAGCCCCGCCGGCCGAGTGTCCTTCGCCGTGCCAGATAAGGTTGGTTTTCATTTTCAATTTATTTGCATCAGATATAATTAGTCCATAGAAATGTTAGTAACAGACAAAACTTAATTTCTACGTTAGAAACATACAGACTACTTAAAATATATTACATATACGGGTGGAACATTTCTAGACTCTAACCTGAAAGGATAGTGTTATCTAAGTGATCTACAATCGAGTTATTATAATCGTAAACCTGGATTAAAAAGTAAAACAAAATAATTAAAATGGAATATTTTAATATCAGTGACAACCCTACAAAGTTATTTACATTTTAAATCGACACATGTCATGTCATTCAATAGGATCTTCTTGCTAGGGTTGAAAATAGATTTTTGCACTAATGTTTAACAAACTGTATCTCAAAAACGGTTTGAAATATTAACGTGATTACTAAGTGAAAAATAAAGTACGTAGCCTAAACAATTACATGTTTGCGTAAAAGTCCTTCGTTCTGTTTCACCCGATATACAATACCTCTTGACTCCATGTGAATGGAATATATTCCAGTGCCTCCAGACTGACCTAGCCGGGTACTGTGACACCAGATTCAGGAGACTGTTGGTACTCTCCCGCGGCGAATTTTACTTGTATCATAAATATAGTAAGAATAGAGTGCTCACTCTCCATACGCCAGTTTTGGTACCGAAACGACTATTATTTTCGCAGTCGACATCTAGCATCGAGTAGCGAAATTATCAGTACCGCTACTCGATACTAGAATTCTCTAGTGTCGCGACTCACGGAAATTGCATTGAACAACAATTTACAACTAATATTGAAAGCAGAAGTCGTTGAAAATAGAGTTCCGGTTAATTCGGTTATAATATTACCGGAAAATTGTTGACCATTAGACTTTTCGGTCGGTGCTACATCTATTGTCTAGTAGCAGAACTGATAATTCCTCTATTCGATGCTAGATGTCGACTACGAAAATAATAGTCTTTTTGTTACTAATACTGAAGTATGGAGTGAGCACTCGTATGTTTTTTTTTCTCTATGCTAATATTGTGTTCGAGATTCCTTGTATTTCAAAAGTTAATATACTTATTTGTTTGATTTGCCCTAGGTGACATGGGGCCAGCTAGCCGAAACTCTCCGAGTCAAGTTCTACTCCGCGACGGGAGGTGATCTCTCCGAAGACAACTTACGATTCCTGGCCGAAAAGATATTCAGGTAAAGCTATATACGTTATGCATACTTGTTTTCCATCGTATTTTCTCGGAAACGTTCGTATTTGAGCAATTCTCAAAAAGTTTGTACTTTTCGATCACATCTTGGATTTTTATATAAACTTGTATGCTGGTAGAGTATACGAAGCTGAACAACTTCCACCACATTTCCCAAAATGTCCCAGAAAGTATCTCAGAAACATTCCTTTTTTGTTGCCAAATGTGTAAGGAAATCTGGTAACAAAACAGGAAAGTTTTATAACAACTTTCTGGGACATTTTGGGAAATATGGTGGAAGTTGTTCAGCTTCATGTACTTTACTAGCATACCAATTTTTATAGAAATCTAAGATGTGATCGAAATGTACAAACTTTTTGAGAATTGCTCATTTGTCATGCTACTTCAGTCAACGTCAGTACTTTTTGTACCGAGACTGACTGAAATAGCAAGACACGTTCGTACGTTTCTGTGAAAATACGATGGAAAATAATTATACACTACATCTGTACAGTCAGCAGCAGAAGTTGCTAAGCGGGTCAGGTGTTCAAAATGATCTTGACGCGACTTTATTGACAAGAGAATAAGAGCGTGACAAGGTAAATTTGACCACTTCGCCCGCTTAGCAACTTCTGCTGCTGACTATCTCTCGCGTCGATTGATCGTCCCAGTGACAGTTCATTTCTTTATGGAGTCTACGGGCGCATCTGAATTATCAATTTTTAGGGTTCCGTACTCAAAGGGTAAAAACGGGATCCTATTACTAAGACTCCACTGTCCGTCTGTCTGTCTGTCTGTCTGTCACCAGGCTGTATCTTATGAACCGTGATAGCTAGAGAGTTGTAATTTTCACAGATGATGTATTTCTGTTGCCGCTATAACAACAAATACTAAAAACAGAATAAAATAAATACTTAAGTGGGGCTCCCATACAATAAACGTATTTTTTTTGTCGTTTTTTGTTTAATGGTACGGAACCCTTCGTGCGCGAGTCCAACTCGAACTTGTCCGGTTTTTAAATAAGTGTTTCAAATCAGTTTTTGCAAATGTCTACTAAGAAATTTGTATCCCTCAGGAAGTAAAAATGTTTATACATAAACATGTTAATTCCCCAGCAGATCGAACGTGCCCCACAACCAAATAGAGCTGAACAACCTGACCGTATCCTGGAGCCAGTTCTGCAAGGACGCCCTCCCCGAGCGCAGCTTCACCTTCTGGGAGTGGTTCTACATGGTGGTCAAGGTCACCAGGGACTATCTGCGGACCCTGTGGGTCGACCGGTGAGTGTCGTGGAGCCAGTTCTGCAAGGACGCCTTCCCTGAGTGCAGCTTCACCTTCTGGGAGTGGTTCTACATGGTGGTCAAGGTCACCAGGGACTATCTGCGGACCCTGTGGGTCGACCGGTGAGTGTCATGGAGCCAGTTCTGCAAGGACGCCCTCCCTGAGCGCAGCTTCACCTTCTGGGAGTGGTTCTACATGGTGGTCAAGGTCACCAGGGACTATCTGCGGAACCTGTGGGTCGACCGGTGAGTGTAGTGGAGGCAGTTCTGCAAGGACGCCTTCCCTGAGTGCAGCTTCACCTTCTGAGAGTGGTTCTACATGGGGGTCAAGTTCAGCACGGACTATCTGCGGACCCTGGTCGACCGGTGAGTTATTTTTCAGATTACGACTACAGTATCCTTTTACAATGCGCTCCGTATGTAAATAAGATAAAAAAAAACTGCTTATTGGCGTAAAGGTCGGAAAGGAACAACATAGAACGAAAGAAAGAAAATTAATTTATTTACGTCAAGCCAAACTTACACTTATCAAGTGCAAGTTTCCAATTAAGGTTAGAATAGCAGAAAAATATATGAAATTTGAAATTATAATTTAGTTTATCAATGCTATCTTATTGTTTTCGGGGGCCCTTGCGGATACACTTCGACCCATAGGGGTCTTTTATGCAATAGGGTATTATACTGTATTTAAAATAAAATATTTTACACCATGCATGAAATAAAGCACCAGATAATTATTATAAAAACACAGATAGAAGTTATTTTTAAACACAAGTTCTATTTAATAAATCGGATAGAAATATAAAAAGTCGGTGAGTTGACCGTGACGTCACGATGTAATGTTTCATATAAATTCCATATTAGCAAATCGTTTTGACAGTTCTAAAAAAGTAACTGATTTGACTAGTAGGAAAATACCCTATTACCCCCTAGAAAAGATCCATCAACTACTCAAGAGCTTTTCCCACCATATCCATGTGCCAATGCTAAATATTTTAATATTTATATTGTTATTTGTTCCACAGATTGATAATGGGCTTCATACAGAAGAAACAAGCAGAAGACATGCTCTCTAAGTGCGCTCCGGGCACATTCTTACTCCGCTTCAGCGATTCCGAACTTGGCGGGATCACTATCGCTTGGGCTGGAGGTTAGTATTTAGATATTTAAAATGGCTGCCTTATTCATATCCTAAGGCCCAAGGTCCTACCTATGGTAGGTACTTCTTTAGTTCGATGAAATTTAAACCATATTCTATTCGTACAAATTTGCATTTATTTTGTTTCGTGGTTTTTCAAACAAATAAAAATCAACTCTATTCCCTGCACTACAGGTTAAAATTTCAGTAGCAAATTTTGGGTTTTTCATTTGTATAGCTGGGCCTTAGGAGGTTCAAAGAGGAAGAAGAATAAATGCTCTGTAAATGCTCCGGGCACATCCTTATTTCGCTTCAACTATTTCGGTCCTCACTGTTGCTTCGCCCGGAGCATAGACATAGCATACGATTTCTACCGATCGCACCAGGCCGGGCGTAGCTGGATTAAAGCATTATTCGGCTACAATACTTGTAAATTTTGGTATGGGGCTGTTCATAAATTACGTCATCTATTTTTGACGATTTTTGAACCCCCACCCCATAAAATCATCCAAAAATCATGCTTCGAATGACCCCGTATCCTCCTACGTCATGCTACCATCATCCGCTTTCAAATTTGAAATGACGTAATTTATGAATAACCCCTATTCATGGTAGACTATATCAAATAGTTTTACTTACCATTTTCTACTTGGTACTTTCTTTTCGCTAACTAATCTAATCCTTACTTTCACAGATGGTCGCGAAGTATTTAGCCTCCAGCCATTCACATCACGCGATCTGACACAACGACCTCTAGCCGACCGGCTGTCTGATCTGACACAGCTGCAGTACTTATACCCTAATGTGGCTAAAGATGATGTGTTCTCCAAATATTACACGAAACACGGTAAGTTAGATAACTGGGTGAATCAACTTTTTCTTGTCACTAGTTGCCATGGTTACGGTCTCCTGGGTCACTCTTAAAATACTAGTTATTTCGTATTTAAATGAACCAAACTTGAATTTTTTGGTAGTTATAAGGCCTTTCCATAATGTAATGGGACATCTACTAAGCACGTTTGTAGAACATGGTACAGCAGCTCTTCTAAGAAACTATGCTACTATTGTCTCCTGGATGATAGGACAAAATAACAACAAGAAATAGTTGATTCACCCAACTGATATGATCTGACGACCTCTAGCCGGCTGTCTGATCTGAAACAGCTGCAGTACTTATATCCTAATGTGGCTAAAGATGATGTGTTCTCCAAATATTACACGAAACACGGTAAGTTAGATGTCTGATCTGACGACCTCTGGCCGGCTCTCTGATCTGACGCAGCTGCAGTACTTATACCCTAATGTGGCTAAAGATGATGTGTTCTCCAAATATTACACGAAACACGGTAAGTTAGATGTCTGATCTGACGACCTCTGGCCGGCTCTCTGATCTGACGCAGCTGCAGCACTTATATCCTAATGTGGCTAAAGATGATGTGTTCTCCAAATACACGAAACACTAAGTTAGATACTTCTGATCTGACGACCTCTGGCCGGCTCTCTGAACTGATGCACCTTCAGTATGTGTTCTCCAAATATTAAACGAAACACGGTAAGTCAGACAGCTGATCTTCTGATCTGACGTAGCTTCAGTACTTATACCTCAAGGTGGCTAAATGTTCAAATATTACTGCAGACATCAGTAGGTAAGGCATTATGGCCGTATTAGATTAAGGTGTTGGCAGAATACCAGCGATGTGGCTTACTTCATCACCATGATGAGCCTGCGCCTTTTCTCTGCTATTATGCATAGAGTAGACCAAGATAAGTTTGCAACAATTTTGATAGCACACGCAGTGTTATTAATACGTCATAATTTTATAAAAGTTTGATTTGTAGATTAAGATTGTCACGTGATTTTGATTGATATTTGGTATTATTTTACCAGAAAACGAGATGCTCAAGAACGGTTACGTGAAACCAGTGCTGGTGACCACCCTGCCTCCATACATGTCGCCGTCGCCGTACGCGCACTCGCCGGACAGCCAGCGCAACACCCCCAGCGTTCAGAGCAGGTCAGTGTTAACCCTTGGAGCGTTCACATTGTCCGATCCGATATCGGATGTCGGATGACTCGTGGAAAAAGTATTTTTTTAGATATTTCCGCTTTATTTTGAACAATAATTATTAAACGCGGCAAACCTCGAAGGCGTTGGCGAGATGACCTCGACGCCTTTGACAGGAACTTTGGTGGGAGACGGGTCAAGACCGGGATACGTGGAAAGGGAGGAGGGAGGCCTTTGCCCAGCAGTGGGACACTCTAGGCTCATATAAATAAAAATAAAAGTTATTAATTTAAAATGAGTAATATAATATATTATATCCGACAACCGATATCGGATCTGACAATGTCAAAACGGTCTTACGCGCGGCCGTATGATGGTTGCTGTCAATGATGTCTTCGTCTATCGGTATTAGGCTTAGAGGATATAACTAAACGGAGACGCCTTGTCTGTAATTTTCGGTACTAAACTGTCGATTTTTGCGGGGGAGGGGCACGTCAAATGTATACGTAGCGTAAAAATAGCCACGCCAGATAAACGTCAGTCCATACAATGTGTATGACCATCGGCCGCCTATTTTCGACAGAGGGGAACGCCTGTAAATGGTTGCTCCGTTTGGTTATATCCTCTAAGGCAGCGGTCGGCAACCTTTTAGCAGCCAAGGGCCACATAGCAGTTAACGAAGTGAACGCGGGCCGCACTTCGTTAATATGTATGACTTTATCAGACATTGTCATTTGTCAATATTACATACAAAATAGCCAGGGAGGCTCGCGGGCCGCAAGTGAGAGGTTCGCGGGCCGCACGCAGCCCGCGGGCTGCTGGTTGCCGACCGCTGCTCTAAGGTATTAGGTCAGTAACAGCATGGACGAATAACACAAGAACGTCTACACAAAATCGCGTTCCGGTTATTGCCAGATGGCGTCACTAGCGCTGCAGGTCTTAGTTTTTGGGCCCTTGGACAAATGGAAAAACTTTATTTGAGGCAACCAATGACCCATAGATAAACCTTAAAACTAGCATAGGGACATATTACAAACATAATTATATCTTTAAACTAAACACGGCCGCGGAACCGCCGGAACTTGACACCTTTCGGCCAAAACTTCTTGGTAAATCTGTTTTCTGGTTCCGCGGCGCCGTCCATTCAACGGGAGTTATTTTGAAGCGAACTCAGTTCATGCATTTTGTTCGGCGCTTCTGAATATTATTATAAGGAAAATGAATTTGATTTTGTATGGACACAGTCAGGTTTCTTGTTTTGTTCGTACTATATCAATTAGCATCTTACTCCTTTGTAATAAGGTGGAAAATGCATTTATCGTGGCCAGATGTTAAGGAGCCAATTGCTATGAAGTGGCTAATCATTATAGCAGTCAACCTACATGTCAGATCGTAGATTTTGATCATTTCATGATATGCTTAGGTTAGGTTTGATTTTTTAATTATTTGACCAACCAATCATTTGAAATGAATAAAATAATCAATTCTAAGATCAGGCCACGATAAATGCTAAGGCTTTTTGCACCTTATTACAAACGAGTAAGGTGCTAATGTATAAAGATATTTTTGACGTCGACTATACAACTTTTATTATAATGTTACAGATTATTATGATTTGCTATTAATTTTTGATTATTTTTCCTTATAGGTACATGCTTGAGTTTTAATCGAACTACGTATACTTAGTTATTATTTTAAGTATATATTTTATTTTAATAGTCACATCCAATCTAAAATTTTACGCTCGCATTTTGGTGCCTTTTTACTAAAACGTGCTTCCTGCCAAATGGGACATTATCTATGAAAAGGGACCTTATTGTCGATGGCGCTTACGTCGCACAGCGTCGTGCGGCATTGTATTTATATCGGAGCATCGGTAATAATGGCGTAAGCGCCATCGACAATAAGGTCCCTTTTGATAGATAACGTCACAAATTATTATGTAAGACTATCTTTTAGGTTATTTTTAAGCTGTTTTTTTTTATTAATTTTAATAAGTAGGTTTAAACCAAACTCCAAAATCCTGAGAAAATTTAGTTTTGAAATCAAAAAATAAATAGGAATACAAAAAAGTATTAAAAAAAACTATGGTTCATTGTAAAATCAGGAACTAAATAAAAAATACTTTAATTACCTATCTCATATAAATTTAAAGTTCTATTTTACTTTTTTTTTTAAAGATTAGTTAGTCCAGACGGAAAATATGAAACGTTCTTATATATTTATAGTTTAGAAAGTACGATGAGCGATTTTGGACGGTAATGGCGGTTCTCTTTGAGTGATTAATGAAAATGAGTTTTACGTGAATGCACATAAAGACTAATTTTCTTTACATACAAGTTTTTTCCTATTAACCTAATTCAGACTTGATTTTTTATTATATTTGATCATAAAGTCTAAGAATTAAGTATTATTTCCTCGATTTCTAGCTTTTTAATATGCTTTATTTTTAGTTTTTAGTATGTTAGAATTTTTTTTTAACTATCGAGTACTTGGTATTTTGGTATTATGTGTAAAAAAAACTTCATCTGTGAGTTGATGAATATTTTGGGTTTGGAACTTATGCTACGTTGACTACTTGCAATAATGTTAGCCACCATTGAGTCGTTACAAACTACGTATTTTCTTCACAACCGGAATATTTCACCATCTCACAGACTATTTTTATAAATGTATCACGTGCCAGTACTCATAATAATTATATTTTAATAATAACTATTCTTCTAGCTGTGGACCAACTATTCTGCAACTCTAAAAGGAGAACTATAAGTGCAATAAGTTATATTTATTTACTAAGAATTATTGCGGAAATAATAGGGTATTTGACTGTATTTAAAATAAATTATTATACACCATGCATGAAATAAAGGATCAGATTATTAATAGAGAAACGTTATTAAGACAGCAGTTATTTTTAGACACTATTTCTATTTTAAAACCCGCATAAAACTATAAAGAGTATGTAATTTGATTGTGACGTCACGTGCTAGTGTTTCATATAAATTCCGTAGTAGCAAAATCGTTTTGACAGTTCGAAAAAAGGAACTGACTACTAGTGAAGTAGTCAAATACCCTATTAGTCAAATAAGTTTCTTTTTTCGAACTGTCAAAACGATTTACTACGGAATTTATATGAAACATTACACAATGACGTCACGGTCAAGTTACCTACTCTTTATACTTCTATACGATTTATAAAATGGAAATTGTGTCTTAGAATAACGGCTGTATACGTTTCGCTATTAAGGTTCTGGTGCTTTATTTCATGCATGGTGTGAAATAATTTATTTGAAATACCGTCAAATATTCTATTAATATAGTCCAATTTGAATTAAGGGGCCCACTGATTAACAGTCCGCCGGACGGTATCGGCCTGTCAGTTAGAACAAAATTTTGACAGTTCCGAACAACTGATAGGCCGATACCGTCCGGCGGACCGTTAATCAGTCCGCCGGACGGGCCCCCTTAGACTAGTGTGGGCACTATAGCCCAAAGCCTATTGTGAGAGGCCTGTGCCCAGCAGTGGGACGTAAATAGGCTTGTGATTCCTAACATTATAAACCGAAATAACACAAATTAAAATATTTTCATAGAAAGTAATTTAATTTGTTGTTAGAGTATTCCTAACATTGTTTCTCAGTGCATTTTGTAAAATATATTTCACTTAAGGTGGTGGTACTGGTGCTCGACGCGGTCCCAGTACATGTCATCTTGAAACTTAAGTCATTGTCAATAGAGGTGACAGCAGGGTGTCATCCATTGGGCATTAGCATGTCGAGCACCAGTACCACCACCTTACTTGATCTAAAATTCAGTATTAATATAAATTGGTATTAAATTCCATCATCATGTAAGCATTTATTTAAGTTTTAGGTATCTTAAGTAATATCAGTATTTCTATTTATAAAATAAACTTTTCCTATTCTATTCTATACCATGTTATAAATGTGACTTATCGAATTAGTATTAATGTATGTTATATTGAATAAATGGGGCATTATGCATGAAAAGGGACCTTATTGTCGATGGCGCTTACGCCGCACAGCATCGCGCGGCATTGTATTTATAACGGAGCACCGTTAATAATAGCGTAAGCGCCATCGACAATAAGGTCCCTTTTCATAGATAACGTCACAAATATTCGACATGTACACATATTTGAATGTTGGATTTTCTACAAAAATTGTGGTCAATTTCAGAGTCAATTTATTAATAATCTAATCCATATCAAGAAATACATAAAACTGTATTGAACATTATATCAGGGTAATTAATTTTTCAATGGAAGTAATCATGCTGCAAATTAATAATTGTCCCATCCCATGATGGATGAAATAGCTCCAGGGGGTCCAATAAGACGTGAAGGTATGAATTTGAATTGAATTTTAAGGTTGGTATTAATGGGACTGATATAGTATAGAAATGCATGGCATTGAACGGTTGGAATGTATATAAATTTATTTTTTCGGATTTTACATAATCTAAAGTATAGTATATAGTTTTATGCGTACTTCTTTGTTAGTTCGATTGATTAAACTAATTAAATATTAAACTGTCATAAAAAATAGAAATTTGACAGTAATTAAAAAAAAACTAGTACCAAAGAGAATAGTGTATAGAGGCGGATTGTCAAAAGTAAATTATGTAGCCACTGTACATTTCCTGCCATCTTTCGACAGAAGATTAAAACTGTTAGAACGCCATTTGACTTTGATCCTTATTTTTTCACTGATATGTGTTAATTTGTTAAATATTGAAATTAACGCCATCTACTCGACTCGGCCAAAGGTTATGGCGCCATCGCTCGAAAAGATTGCACCATACCTTTGGCCTACTCTCGAGTAGATGGCACATACTGGGCACATATCAGTGAAAGAATAATGATCAAAGTCAAATGGCGTTCTAACAATTTAAATCTTCTGTCGAAAGATGGCAGTAAATGTACTGTAGCTACGTAATTTACCATGATAGTAGCTCTCTATTTCAAAATCTCTTTGGTAGTACTCATTCCATAAAAAAATCTATATATTTGGATACCCTCAGGGAAGATTGATTCAGTTGTTGCTTTTTTGTATTTATATATTATAAATATATTCTGCAAAATGTTGGATATTAGGGTATATTTACACTACAAACGATTGGCAAGTTTATACTCGTATATATACAAACATGTTATTATATGTATTCTCTTTAAAATTATACAGACCAATTTTCCTTATACCGCGTTATATATTATTATGGTAAAAATTATAAAATTTTATAGTATAGACCCTCTTACGTAGATAAATTTAATAAGTCTTAATGTTTAATTAATACAAGTTATTTCCTTCACATTTCATTTAATATACAAATCTTACAAGCACTGTATTGAAAATTGGAAAAAAGCTCAAAATACGTAAAATAATTTTCTCAAACATGCAATGAAATATTGATGTTATGTTCCTTATAATAGGCTGCGAAGTATGACGTTTCAGGTGCGGCTAGGACAAAAGGTCGTTAATGGAATTTCATACACATCTTGCAGGCCTAGGCCGGCAAAGTCCTCTTTTTTAATTTTCATTTCACAGATATTTGTGACACAGCATCGTGGCATTCATCCATTAAAAAAAACTAGAGGCAGTATTTGCTTTATGGTTCGTAATGACACTCTGCCACTACGCCTATAAAAAAAAAAACAAAAAACAATGTTTGCTATAATTTGCAGTTTTATTTGTATAAAATCAACATGAACAAAATAAATAATACATTCTATAATTTTATAATTTTAAATTATAAATTTAACTACACAAATAAAAACATTTAAAATATTTCATCTAAACGTTAGCGGTAAAAAGGTCTACTCAAACACGCGTAGTTATATTTTTTAAATTGTTATGGAGGTAAAGTTGAAAAATATTCATTCTGTTTTATTGGATTTATGGTGCGTTGTTGATTTTTTGACTTTAATATGAGTTCCGACGAAATAATGAAATTAATATTAATTGTAATCGTAGGCGTTCGAATTGGCAGCGTAAGTAGAATTGATTTTAATAACTTGCTGCCTCTGCCGCCAAGTCAAAGACGAAGTATGTATATGGTTGCTTATGGCAATTTTATTATTTGAGAAACTAAGAAAAATGGCTTACAGTTTATTAGAAACAGTGTTGTGGCATATTTTAAATGAATGTAACTACAAATTCGTCAACACTGTGGAAATTATACTTATTTACTCCGTGCATAAAGCAACGATGTATGTGAAACATGATATCAACATGAAAGACTATGTAAACTTATGTGACGAAAACGACAGTCAGACGGATACAAGGCGAAAAAATCAAAGATACATGAAAATATACGGGTAGTAAAAATACACGAATCGTGTAAAACATACGCGTGATAATGATATAGGTACGTGTTGGTTATATTTTGGGTGTAGTTTTCTTTTAGTTTTTTCTATAAATAAAACTTGGGTTTCGTGGATTTTTTATTTTATTTATTTCATTGCATGTTTGAGAAAAGCACTATACATACCTCGGCGGGAAATGGGGTTGCCCGCGCTCAGACCTATCCGGCCTCGCTTCGCTCGGCCGTCTATATGTCTTCGGCCGGCAACCCCTTTCGTCCCGGCCTCTGTAGTAATGTACTGTTACTTAAGTCAAAAGCATGACCGCATTCAGTATCCCATTTTTTTTTAGTTTTGTGACGCATAATATTTGTAGGGACTATTAATTGCGTTAAACACATCTTCCTTTTTTTTAATTTAAAAGTCCTTATAGTTTTCAAAGTAAAAGTAATATCTGCACTTACTTTTTTCGAATTAAAACATTCAACAATAACTAAACACGATTGTTTTGGTGGTTGGAGTAGTTTTTTTTGACATGATGCTATGGGTTTTTATTATGAGGTTGAAAAATAGACCCTCGTGAAAAAAACAGCACAAAAGTTCCGCCACACAGACCAGTAAATGTATACCGTCAGGTGACAAGCAAAACTCACTAATTACCACCACAAGTTCATAGCCATAGTGAACCATATTAGTACTAAAAGGAGGTCGATTTTTGTTTAATTTTTTTTAGTAATTGGTGAGTTTTGCTATGATATGATAAATTCAATTAAGCACCAAGTAAAAACTTAACTGAACAAAGTTAGAAAAAAACTCAGTCGTATAACTCGTTCCACGCCCTTCCAAACGCAAAGGTGCCCATCACTCTCGCCGCGTTGAGTCTATGCATCAGGAACGACCCAAACGGGCCATTGATATTAGTTTTGACGAGTTCCTAAACAAATTCACATGGTTTAAATACATACCACGGTTTAAATACTATTTAAAATGTAAATGACCATATTAACTCACATTTATAGACGGGTCTATCGCGAATTTATTTTACTATCTTAACTGTGTCGAAACGTCGGTAATGAAGCTAATAATATAAATTCGCGAGAGACCCGTCCATAAATGTGAGTTAATATGTGTTCAAAACGCGAAAGTTTTAAATATTGTAAATGATCATGTTTAATTGAAAATAGGTTTAAGTCGTTTTGACTAGTAGACATAAGTATTTGTATTGATGTTTTTACGCTATTAATGTTTGACATAGTATTAAGCTGATTGACAGAGGTGTTACACTTATTGAAATATATTGTTCATATTTAATGTATGTAATCTGTTTACTGTGAACACGTAGGACGGTTACAGTATGATATATACTTAATATTTTCTTGGAGATTTTTCCTTTTCTAATTTAATAAGAAAAAAGACATACTCTCTTGCAACCCCACATTGCGTTTTGGCAATTTTAATAACCCCAACTTTATTTGCCCAAACGCAATGTGGGGTTGCCAGAGAGCATGGTGTGAAAAAATAAGGAACTCTACATGGATTTCTACTTTCGTCCAGAAATTAAGAACTTTGTATACGCGTAGTAGTAAGAAATAAATACAATCGCATTTTTGATATTTTACTTTATTCATATACCTAGTTAGTAGTTCTGTCAATTTTCTCATCGAGTATAAGAAATAAAAGTAAGATTTTTTATGAGAATATTTAATAATAATTAAATAACTACTTTACTATGACATTTTTCTTGTCATTCTTTTTTTAAAGATGGTGCTGAAATAATTTCGTATGATTTAAGTACGTTCGTTTTATATATTGACATTCGTATTTTATTTAAATTCAAAATTTACGAGCAAAATATTTTCATAATAATTATAAACGCGCAAAATATTTTAATAATTGGACATAATTGAGATCTCACATATTTCGCTCTCTGTTTTTTAACTTTTTCTTTGACTCATATTTGTTGTATTGGTAAGTAGTAACTACGTTCTGTCTTTCTCTAATGACCAAACAAAGAATGAGATGCAAGACAACAATACAGCCAATATGTATTACGTGACTATAGTCTGTATCTTTAGGTATTTAAATAAAAGTAAACAAAATCTACCCTCAAATGGCTCCTTAAGCCAGCTGAGGGTAGATGAAAACATTACACGATCAAATAATGTAGGTTAAAATCAGGTCGTTCAGTGACTGATCCTGGCGGTTTTGTATTTGGTTAGTTAACCAATAAATGTTATAACTAACCGAAAATGCACTAATTGTTTGTTTACTTTTATTTAAATACCTAAAGATATAGACTGTAGGTTTTTTTTATCACATATTGCATTTAATTATATGGATTTTGATAGACATTTAGAACAAAAAGAATTCGAAAATGGCTAGATCTTATTATATACATGTATATTAAATTTTACATTGGTTTATATACTGGTTAGAAATGTTAGAATACATAGTTAAGGCTGTTTTACCCCGGAGGGTACTGTATTTACTAACGAATTTAAACTATTGTGTTACGGATGTGACTATTATTTAGTATAGCTATGATATATTTATAACTCTACATACACGTTACTAAACCGGAAAAATCATACAAATAATGTCTTATGATATGATTTTTTACTCTATGGCCAATACTTGAGTTTTATGGAAATAATACATTGGTATTCAATGAGTTTTACAGCGATAAAAATATTTTAGCATAATTCATAAATAGCAATTCTTTGGTCGAGTTAAAAAGTATGATGTCTTGTATATTTATGTATCATAGCTTGATAGATTAATTATAATTAGGTCTATGTCTAGAACTGTACTGTAAACTCTACACATTGTGTAATAAAAACCTTAAAAAAAGAAAATAAAAACAAGATTTAATAACAGCCTAAAAGCTACTTGATGAATTTGTTTAGAACTTTTTTAACGGGTATGGTTCATCGGACATAGACCAATTTTAAAACAGTATTCCAAAAAGCGTGCTCAAAATTTCTTTTACAAACTAGCTTGGCATGAGATAGAGACATTGATGGGGTTTTCATATCTATTGCTTTTAATTTTTATATCCTTAATAAATCAGGTTTGTTAAGTCATAAGTAGTCCTTTACTTATTGGGCAATTTTTTATCTTCTTATCGATTTTTATTCGTCAGATTTTGATAAAATTTTGTAAGTTGATGATCTCCTCTCCTCATTCGACAACCAATAAAAATGGCCTTATTTACAGTATCCTTTGACATTAAAGTCTAATACCTATGTCAGTTTTAGGGTTCCGTACCTCCAAAGGAAAAAACGGAACCCTACTGTCCATACGATTATCATATATTTTTTTTAATGTAAAATTTGTAGATCAACCTTATATTTTTCTTTTTTAATTAGGTACACTTTTGTATGTTGTCCCTAAGTTATGCCAAAATTACTAGTATTATTTCGACTGATTTAGGCAGATATCAAATAAAACAATGGTCCATCTAGTTTTAAGTACAATAGGATATTGACAAACGCGAAAAAATGTCTCGTTCGTATTTTGGCCGTCTTGTAAATTTAAATAAGACCAGCGAATAAGACAAGTTATATGTTGGATGTATGTATCTATTGATGTGTTTCGAATACAATCTATGTGCTATTGGAAAACAGTTTTTATTTTTAGGTGAAATTGTCTTATTATGTTCTAAAAACTTTTGTGGTGAATGAATATTACATATTATTCTGATCACCACTATTTAAATAAATTAATACTTATTAAAAATAATAAGACAATTTTATCTTACGATTTTACGCGAAAATGCAACACAGACGGTCGTAGTTTTTTATTTTTAATTCATATTTCAAAAATAATTGCTTAACTTTTAATATTTTGATATTACACACACTGCCTTTATATTGTCTGTGCTGCCTTTTTGGCGAAACAAGTAGGTTTTTTTATTACCACGACCGAATGTCTAATAGTGTTGCATTTTCTCTTTCCCGATCCTGCGACCTTGGGGCTGCCTTGGACTACGCACGCAAATACGATACGAAATATAATACACATAACACTCTTAATATTCTCTAACTTTCATAAAACTATAACTTAAAAATCTACACCCTTAACTTTACAAATATAATTTAAAAAACATTTCCTTGAAAATCGAGAATTTCTAATCAAATCTTCTCGTAATTTCCGTAAAACACATTGGTTGCAATTTAACCATTCTCAAATACTTCAATATGGACACAAATTATTCGGACTTACACTAATATTTAAAAAAAAACACATTAACAAAAACATTCTACAACCTCCATGGAAAACGACCACATTTTCGCCTATAATCTACACGATCACCAACAATCTACTCGACAACCTCACCTATAATCTACTCGACAACCTCACCAACAATCTTCTTAAAACCCCAACAATCTACTCAACCTCACCAACAATCTACTCGACTATCTCACCTACAATCTACTCGACAACCTCACCAACAATCTACCCGACAACCCCAACAATCTACACAACAACAGCTACCTGAGCGCCGCGACCCCCGCGCTGACGGAGAGCTCCTTTATGGACAGCGACCTGTTCGAGCAAATCCGAGCCTTCGAGCCTGACAGCATGGACGACTTCAGCTTCTACCAGGGCAACATGAGCAACATGTCAAACATGTCCAACATGACCAACATGTCTAACATGCGGGAGTGAGGTGAGTTTAGTTTATCGTTCATTATTAAATATCATCGACCTATATATCTTTAGGTATTTAAATAAAAGTAAACAAAATCTACCCGCAAATGGGTCCTTAAGCCAGCTGAGTCTAGATAACAACATTACATGATCAAATAATGTAGTCTAAAGTCAGGTCGTTCAGTGACAGATCCAGGCGGTTTTGTATTTGGTTGGTTAACCAA
This sequence comes from Cydia splendana, assembly GCF_910591565.1. Classification (NCBI taxonomy): domain Eukaryota; kingdom Metazoa; phylum Arthropoda; class Insecta; order Lepidoptera; family Tortricidae; genus Cydia; species Cydia splendana. Next base: position 5,969,467 of record NC_085983.1, read on the forward strand.
TAAATACCCGAAAATCTACAAATTGTTTTTTTTTTTACTTTTATTTAAATACCTAAAGATACAGACTATAAGTAGGAAATTATATACTTGTAATTATTTGAGTGTTATCCGCATAATTCATCAATACATGACTAATTTTATTAATCTAGATTTTATTGGATGTTCCGAAGCTTCTGTAAAATCTGCCACTTCTACAAAATGTGTCTTTATTTGGAACACTTGAATAATGTTCTTAAAATAGTCTATTTTTCCTTTTCTCCTTTTTTAGGGTTCCGTTCCGTGTTCGTCTGTCTGTCCGTCAGTCTGTCATCAGGCTGTATCTCATGAACCGTTATAGCTAGACGGGCCGCATGCAGCCCGCGAAACTCTCACTTGCGGCCCGCGAGCCCCCTGGCTATTTTGTATGTAATATTGTCAAAAAACAATGTCTGATAAAGTCACACATAAAGTGCGGCCCGCGTCAACTTCCTTAACAATAGTTAAGGAAGTTTGAGTAACAATAGTTAAGGACGTTGACGCGGGCCGCAGCCAGCTAAGCACATAGTAATGTGGCTCTTGGCTGCTAAAAGATTGCCGACCCCTGAGCTAGACAGTTGAAATTTTCACAGATGATGTATTTCTGATGCCGCTATAGCAACAAATACCTACTAAAAAGTACGGAACCCTCGGTGGGCAGAGTCCGATTCGCACTTGTCCGGTTGTTATATTTTATGTTCTATTATGCAACATATAGAAGGTTCCTTTTTCTGTCAGGAATATGTTTTAAAGTCAGCTGCTAAACATTTTTTAATGTTGGGCATTTTTTAACATATTAACTTAATATTGTCTTCGGTTTCCGCGATCCGTTAAACCGTTTCAATAGTTTTATATTAACTTAAAATAATATAACTGAGTAATTATTATCTTTATTTCAGATGCCAGATTGAGATGAGAATTTAAATTGAAGATTCTGTTTCACGGCGGAATGTTGCAGTCAATTCTAGCTTAAAATGTAACCATTCATAGTCTATGTAGAATCCGTGCCATAGAGTTCAAACATATTTACAAATTATTAGTTTTATTTCAAGCTTTTATTTACTTAGATTAAATTATGTATCATCATCATCATCATCATCATATCAGCCAGAGGACGTCCACTGCTGGACATAGGCCTCCCCCAAAGAGTGCCACAATGACCGGTCTTGCGCCACCCGCATCCAGCGGACTCCCTCGGAGCGGAAATTATGTATACGTTATATAAAATACGGAAGATAATGTCATATGCAATAGTAGGCCATTTTATTTTTAAATTGTAATTTGTAAAGTGTTATGAAAATGTAGAAATAATACTAACACTATATATTTAGTTGGGATATTGACCATTATAGGCAGGATCCCAAAATAAGCTGTATTTTTCATATTTTCTTCAGTTTTTTTTATAAACGGCCTAAAGTGCAGACTAAAAAATAAGATAATAGTTTTGACGTATATTACCATGACTTAAACCTATCGAGGTATAAAAATGTTATTCTTAAAAAAAAGATTTTGTAGGCCATGGCCTACCCATGGGTAAAAAACATTAGATAATTTTGACCAAGTTTTCATGACATTTAATTGCATTTAGATGGTAAAATGCAAACGTTAAATTGATTGTTACTTTTATTTTATTTAAAAACCAGTTTTTAAGTGCCATTTTTACCATTCATTTTGTATAAAACAATATATACTTTATATTACTTACAGTTCTTCCCTTCGCACATTAAGTGTTTAAGAATATATGTATATACAAAAAAACACTGATAAACCCAACACACTGAAATGACAGTCCAACTATGCTTGAAATCAATGTATATATACATATAACATTTGTTATGATTTGATTTAATTATCCTAGTGCTTCAAGGCCTATCACTATTTTTTTCTGTTAAAGGGGTTACAAAGTGTGACATTGTAAAAGTAACATTTTTACAATTAAATGGAGACGACTTATTAAAATATTTAATCGTCTTTGGTATTCCAAAAAGTACAGGCTTGCCCAAAAATACGGTGACTTTTTTTTCAATGCATATTGCTGATGTTTTTAACAAAGTTTTACATTTGTTTCAAAGCCAAAGGAGAATATTTTGAAAATAATTTTTTTGAAGTGAAAACTTCTTTAGCGGCGCTGGGCACTTTTTGAGGTGGGGAAAAAATGATAAAACTCGAGACAGCGTAACGCGATCACGTGACCGTAACGTTTAGATGGCCACTCATTTAGATGGCATTTAAATCAATAAAGAAAAACTCAATGACGTTACATGAATACGGTTCTAATCTTGTACGGGTTGAAATACGAGGATCTCACAGTTACATTCTAACTTTATATCACGCAAATATAATTCAATAAAGCTACATCTTGATGAAATCGCTAATAAAAGTGAACTCTAGTACTGGTGAATAAAACTCAAAATATCATGACCAAATATATTTAGATGCGAGGTCTGCAAGGTAACTTTACAATTTCTATTCGAATTTTAAGCAATTAACGCTACAAATTTGAATTTCGAATTTTAAACAAGCTCACTGACCAGCAATTTCGGAACAAAAGTTTTTCAATAGAAAGGAGGATGGGTCAATTATACCATGGTATAATAATATACTCCGCCTGGTACTCCATTCCGAGATTCGCGTATGACCTAACTGACACGCGCCTACGTCATCATGCTGTTTACAGGTTCTCAAACTTTGAAATGTGGGAGAATTTTAACCAACGGTGAAAATTATTTTAACGGCATTAATTTTAAGTTATTCATGTAGAAACATAGTAAAATAAAACAAATCTAATGTATTAAATTAAACTTTATTTATCTATACAAGACAAACGTTTGAAAAACTAATTCACAGTTAATCAATAAACGGTGTTCGACACTTTAAGCAATTTTCGTTTTAATTTCTTAGGGGGGCTGCTTGCGTTAACAAGCAAACATAGAACATAAAATTTTATCATTAATAGTAATTATTGTCGATAATTACGTATACATACCATTTTTACATATTGTTTTCAGTCCACAATAGCGAAGCCATTCATTGGCTACGGATTCATTATTCGGAAACGTATAAAATCTGATTATACTGCCCTTTTTACTCCTACTCTTACAGTTCCGAATAGAACAGCCAACCATTTTCGTAACAAAACATTAATTACCAAGCTTACGACGTGAAAAGTTTGGAAAACTCTGCGACTGCTGACACTGAGCGAGAAGGAAATAACAATTAACACGCGTTCGACAAGGATGACGGTCAGGGCATGAAGTTATCTAGATCCGAATTGTCAAATGTCCTCAGCGCTATCCTGTGTTGCCAGTAGTATAAACAGAATTACCCGAAAGTCTGAAATTTCTTTCGTGAATCGGAAGATATTGCTAACGAGTAATTAAAAATGACGTGTTATTGTAAAATTTAAGCTAAAATACATATAAATGAAAATTATAAAATTATAAAGAAATATTTTAACTTATTAACTATAGGTATAATGTACCCATGTAACATGTTATGTTGAAATAAAGTGGCAATGTTATTGTGACGTAATCGCGTGTCACTCTGGGAATGGAAGACCATGTTTTATTAGACCATGAATTATACATAGTGCTGCAGACATTTTGGACTAGTCATTGAGTTTCCACTTCTGTCGGCACTCCCGGAGTGCAACCCGTTGTTTTTTTTCAGTTTTCCGATTGTACTTTTAATTTTTACATATATTTTAAAAAAAGGTGTTAGTATGAAATGTGTTTGTTAAATATTTTGGTTCTATAGATATATTGTCCTTATGTATGTTAGTCTGTCTCTATATCTATTGTTCTATGTATATGAACCAGACAAAGATCTGTCACTGATTTTGTAACTTCTTCAGCAAAGGATTATGTGATTTCGGCCTACGATATGAAAAAATATTATTAATTCTGGATACATTTAAACGTAAGATAATAAAGAATGTTATGCATGTTAAATTAAATTAAGGTCAACGCAATTTTAATGTTATAATTATGTAATATAAGAACGTGTTAATGAATATACTTATTATTATACTTATATATATAATTGAGTGTTGCTTACTGCATTTATTTTATATGCATATTTAGGTATTATATAATGGGGTTAAAAACTGAACGCCAGCTGCAACGTACTTAAAAAAAAAACAATTAAACTAAGCCTCTACCATCAGTTTTGACATTGACATAACGCTCACGTCTACGTAATTTACTTTCTGTACATCTCGCTTGCACTAATATCCGAGTACGAGCGAGATGCATAGAAAGTAATTTACGTAGACGTGAGCGTTATATCAATGTCAAAACTGATGGTAGAGGCTCTGGTAACTGTCATAGTTTTTGTGGCGCTCACTTGGCTGGCTGTACTTTTTCTCTTTTACATGCCTATCAAGTACTTTTCGAGACCTTTCTAATAAGCCTAAACTTCATTGATACCTTCGCTCTGCATCACCATTTGTACTCGTTACATTTATTTTATTACTTATACTAATACTTACTTAATGCTGTGGCGCAACGACCCGAAGTGGATCTTGGCCTCCGACACCAAAGACCGCCATGCTACTCTGTCCAAAGCCGTTTCTGTCCAGTCGACGGCGCCGAGTTCGCAAACTTGAACTTGAATCATAGTTGTAAGTTGTGGACTAAAGTTACCTGATTTTACGGTACTCCAAATTTCAACTGATACGCAGTTTAGCTAAATAGAAGTGTGTAAAAATTACAGCTATGTTTTTAAGCTCCACTTATCGAAGGCGCTCTTTTGCCTAGGGATTCCTTTTCCCATATGCACGAATCATTTACATAATGTTCGCTAACTGTTCGCGTGCATTTCGAACTATTTATGCGTATGAGTTTTATTTAACTCCACCAAATACCCCGGCATTCGTAGCGTCCGGACAGTTTTAACCCCATTTTAGAATTGAAGTATTCTATGTATTAAAGTAACAGCTTTAGTGCACTCACGGAATTCGTCCCTTGTCAATTTGTAGTGTGTATTTGACAGTTAGACCAACTAGACCAAGTTTACAGTAACTATAAAGGAAAGACAAGTAAATAATAGATATTATATACGTAATATAGACTTGCTGCTGTGACATAAAAATGTTTAAATCGATTAAATAATTTCAATTTAGTCATGTTTGGTCCAATATGTTTTCGGACCAACTTGTATAGTTAAATGAGTGAATTCAAGTTTGAACGAGTCACTTTAGGGACACTATTTCAATAGTCAGAAATCAGTATTATTTACTTGTCTATGTTAAAAGAGCCTTAATAATAAAGACAGGAAGGAAAAGGACCACGAATACGTCAAATTATATTGTCAAAATTAGCGATTCTTTTTTTTTATTTGTGATAGGACCTTATGATATTGATATTTATAATTATATGAAGAAAGGGTCTAAATTGTCAAATGAAAATAGGCTATTGTCAAAATTAAAGTTTTATTTAGCAAATATCCAATTTGTGATACTTGTGGCCTTACTCAACTTTATTTCAAGAAATAAAAATAAATGTTGCTTATGAATGTTGTGTTAGTGTTTTGTTTTTTATTGGTTTTTAACACTTATAACACGTCTTAACACGTAATATGTAAAATATCTGTTATATATTAATTCTTGTTTCGTATTGTCTATTGCCACGTCATTAGAAATACAAAAATAAATCTATTTCTGATTGTTTTCCTAAAAAATAGAGGACACAACAGAGGTTTACACCTATTTATTTACCTACTCCTAAATATTATATTTGTAGTAATATATGTATACTCCCATTTATACCGCCCATTTTTAAAGAAATATATAATATCTATAGTAATTAGTCCCGACGCATAACAATATTCGAAACCGTTTACCGTATTCTCGTGTAATAAAATATAAGTTAGATTTCTCCATGTAACATACATGTTTCTATGGCCTAAAAAAAACCTGTAAAATTTATAGTAATTCTGTAACGGGCCTGTTTTTAGCTGACTGAGACATACCTAAATTTTTAATGTTTTTTTCACATTCACTAAATTATGGTAACAAAAAATATTTAAGTACTTAAAATTGGCGAAAAATTTTACTTGTTTCGTGTAGCCATTGCAAAACTCGACCAAGTAAATATGGGGAATAAACAGGGGTTGGCTGTGACTTGCCAATTTGACGATTGGCATTTAAATAACTATTATATTATATGATTAGAATTTGCACTAGAATAGAGCACTGGCATAATAGGCCTAGGCGTAGAAATAGCAAAATCCTTCAGATTAACTATTTAGGCTAGACAAATAAAATACAGATGAAAATTACGGGGAATAATCGATATTACGGCATAGTTACAAGCCCCTAGTCCATGAAGTAGTAGCTGAAGTGGGTTAACTAGCTCACAGTATTTTCCTTTGACCGTCAAAGACGTCAACTGCCGCGCGCGGCTACAAGGCATCATCGACCTTCGGTCGAGTCGGTATAGTTTGCCCAGGGACTGTTTCATTTCAAACATAGACAGAGTTTGGCTTACGCTCGTACTCAAGAATAAAGGATGAGTAGGTGTAGTTTTATTTGTTCTCATTTAATGACAAATTGGGCTTGCCAGACTATTTCACGATGACGCGCCGCGCACGATAGGCGTGACTTTCAAACGGTTATTTGCAAAATCAGTAAATTGTTGAACACCCGAAAATATTAGATATAAAGATTAGATATGTATTTCTATTTCACTTCTATTGTATAGTTTATAGTAGGTATACTGTTGCTAACACTTAGGTAAGAAATCGATGTGCTATTTTAATGTTACTTATATAAGGTAAGCCAGGTATGTCATATAGATTTAGTGTTTTCATTTCTGTTCCCGAAAGTAAAGAACATTGGTCATTATATGCACACAAATTTGATACAAATGATAACTAGGTATGTCGGGACCTGTTAAAGTCGATGTACCTAAATGGGTGGATCAACTTTTTTTTGTTACTCTGTGTCGTGCCAGGAGACAATATTCGCATAGTTTGTTAGAAGAAATGTTATAAGTACGTAACGCTCAACTAATATGCTAAGTAGATGACCCATTATGGTAAGGGCTTATACCTTAACTGCCGTAAAGATGTACGTTTAGTTATATTAAATATGATAAACGCAGGGTTCTAAAAGTGACCCAGGCGACCGTAACTATGGCAACGAGTGACAAATAAATGTCGATTTACCCAAATCATAACCAGAAAGGCTGTATGCTTAACTTTCCGGTACAGAAGATATATTTTTTGTCGTTCAGCTTGTGTGTCAACACTGTGTTGTGTGTCGGTTACAAACGACGAGAAAGTTCTTGATTTAAGATAAATCTGTAAGCTTTGGTTTAACCCCTCGCTTTCCACTGACGAGATATTGGGCCAGAAATAAGGGTCTCCCCAGATATACCGACGCGCATTCGGCAAAATCCGATAGGAAAAAGCTTTATGCCCGCGCAATAAGAGCGAATAAGCCGTCGACGCGTCGGCAGACGCCGGCCGATGCGAGCCGAGCCGAACGCCGACTTTTTTGCTCTTATTGCGCAGACACAAAGCTTTTTCCTGTCGGATTTTGCCGATTCCGCGTCGACATAAATGTGGGGGAACCCTAAGTCTATATTCGATTTTATCGTTAAGACTTCAAGGGTCGTTTTTTGACAGGCAAATTTAACCTGGAAGTTGAAGGGTTAACTGAAGTCCATGTATTTATCTGCTGTTAAACTTAGCCTACATATAGTGCAACAATTGAACTCTTGACCTTAATGTTAAGCGCTTTACCAAGTTACATGTACGTGTATAGATATAATTGCAATATAAGTATATTATCACTGTTAATTGTTTTTTTCTTTTTTCCTAGCTAGGTACCTTAACTTTTTGAACGCCGATCGTTTTTTGATGAAATATCACTGAAAAACACCCCACTTTTGGGTTGGCATTATTTATTCACAAAACTAAATTTTACCCCCGTGGCGTCAGTGGCACGGCAAATGGGTGCGCCGTTTGGCGTTCAAAAGGTACTAAGTAATAGACGTAGGTACTTATATCGTTAGGTAAGAGGTAAAATCAGCTAAGTAAATCCATTTTTTTAGGGTTCCGTACCCAAAGGGTAAAACGGGACCCTATTACTAAGACTTCGCTGTCCGTCCGTCCGTCCGTCCGTCCGTCCGTCCGTCCGTCCGTCCGTCCGTCCGTCTGTCACCAGGCTGTATCTCACGAACCGTGATAGCTAGACAGTTGAAATTTTCACAGATGATGTATTTCTGTTGCCGCTATAACAACAAATACTAAAAACAGAATAAAATAAAGATTTAAATGGGGCTCCCATACAACAAACGTGATTTTTGACCAAAGTTAAGCAACGTCGGGAGTTGTCAGTACTTGGATGGGTGACCGTTTTTTTTTTGCTTTTTTTTTCGTTTTTTTTGCATTATGGTACGGAACCCTTCGTGCGCGAGTCCGACTCGCACTTGCCCGGTTTTTAGTTAATTTATTATTTCACATAGGTACACAATCTTAGCCAACGATACCTACCTCTTTCTCGTTCTAACCCATAGCTGCGTCGTTATCGGACGAATCGAACATGCCACGAACCGCACCAAGGTTGTGGTTCCGTAGGTACGTCTATTACAGATAGTGCATAATTATTTTCCATCGTATTTTCACGGAAACGCACGAACGTGTCTTGCTATTTTAGCCAGTCTCGGTCGGTACAAAAAGTACTGAGGTTGTATAAGTAGCATGACAAATACGAACGTTTCCGAGAAAATACGGTGGAAAACAATTACGCACTACCAGGCGTGGCTCACTCCGCGATTTCGTCGCTTTGCTACAGGTAGCTAAAAGTACATCCGTTCCACACCAATTTTGGTGGCTAGCCATAAGCCGCGCGTGGCGCTGTCGCCACCTAGCGGCCATATCTATGCTGATCGTAACAGACGCGTTTTGTTAGAGAGTGAGTCTTCTGTACCTAGTACTATTGTTTATTCTGTGCTCTATCGGACGAATCGTACGGCGAATCGCTTTTCACACGATCGAACATGCCCCGAACCGCACCAAGGTTGTGGTTCCGTAGGTACGTTTATTACTGATGTAGTGCATAATTATTTTCCATCGTATTTTCACGGAAACGCACGAACGTGTCTTGCTATTTTAGTCAGTCTCGGTACAAAAAGTACTGAGGTTGACTGAAGTAGCATGACAAATACGAATGTTTCCGTGAAAATACGATGGAAAACAATTATGCACTACACTGAGAGAAAAATCATTAGTAAACTAAATCAGGAATAAAAAAACAGTTCTGTACTGGGGAAAAAATGAAATTTAGTAATAATTATAGACGTTTCACTATTTCTGTAAAGTTTATGTATTTCTACAAACAGCTCAGTAATCCTAAATCTAATTTCAACAAACAGATAATAGAAATTGTAAGAACTAATAGAAATTGCAAAAGTCAATTTGTTCCTCTTAGTTGACTCTCCTTGTCCCCGGATTAAGTTTATTTTTGTAATTCTAAGTGTGTTTTTGTTATCCTTTTCTCTCAGTGTACATTTGTATTCTGGAGTAGTATTAGTACTCTTTATTCATTTCTCATCTTAAGTTAGGTTATTTATAATATGAATATAAAAGTAAAATATAAAAACACTTACAAAGCAATAAAAAATAATATAAACACATTATAAAAAACCTAACCTAGGGTGCCGCCAGCAGCGGGGCAAGGCCCAAGCTACCGGTGGTCAGGGCTGCAGAGAGAGGAACCGGCGGACTATCCGCGCCGTGTCCAAGATCACCGCCTTCTGCATCTGACCCTTGATCCAACCTGCACCTAGCGAGAGTCTCTCAAGGTGTTGGTCGAGACTCTTCGCTATTAGACCATTCACTGAAACGACTATCGGGACAATTATCGTCGAGTCAACATCCCACATGGCTGTTATCTCGTGAGCCAAGTCTAGGTACTTACTGGACTTGTCCTTCTCGGCTTTCACGAGATTCTCATCATGGGGGATGGTGATGTCAACGAGCACGGCCCGACGTTGCGATCGATCTATTATCACGATGTCAGGCTTATTAGCTACAATAGTCCTGTCAGTGATGATAGATCGATCCCAATAGAGCGTGGCACGACCATTCTCGAGAACAGGCGCAGGTAAGTACTTGTAGTACGGTACTTCGCGGTCCACAAGGCCGTATAGAAGAGCAAGTTGCTGGTGAATAATCCTGGCTACGAGATTATGTCTGTGCAAGTACTCGCCGTTAGCAAGATGAGAACAACCGGAAATGATATGCCTGAGTGACTCTCCGGGACGGCGGCATGCCCGACAAATGTCGACCGTACCGTCCTTCAGGATATATTTCCGATAGTTGTTCGTCATCATCACTTCGTCCGCAATTGCACAGGCAAAACCCTCGGTTTCTCCGAAGAGGTCCCCGAATCGTAACCAGTTCACCGACGCGAGCAGGTCCACGTCGGGTCCCGTGAGCAAGGCCTGTTCACTTCCTAAGAAAGTTATGTCCCCAAATAATTGCGCATGTGTGCGCCTTAATCTTCTATGCGTGCGTTGGCCTCCGGGAAAAAGTTGCGAGTAATAAAAATAAAAACATTTTTCTACAGCAACATTGCTCTCAAGTCTGATTTAAATTATCACGAATTTTATACAATATTAATCATAAAACGGGACTTAAAACGCTTAAAACTTAATTACATGCGATTAAGTTTTATAATGAATATTTGCTTCCAACTGTCTTTATCAATGTTCATAAAATATATGGAGGGTAGGTACGTCTACCCACCATAATAAAAAATATATTTGTCAATGACTCTGTCCAACTGCTGTGGTTAAAGTTCATAACGAAAATTTTATTTATTAACTCTTTAAATAATACATACAACGTGTACCGCTACGTACCACTTAAGACTGTAAGTCTGTACCTACATGGATTACAGCAATGCACATAGAAAATGTGCTAAATGCGGAGCAACGGCTGTTGAAGCAGCCAGAGTGAAATTTACAACTTTAGTGGGTTCAGAAGGAACCGAGTCATAGCGCATCTGGAAAGCGTATTAATTAACCGTGAAGAAATGTATGAATACAAGTTGGAAATCTGTGTAAAATGCCGTATGTAAAGTGTAGTGTATCTGTGTGTAAAGTGTAATAGGTAGGCATGCCTAATGTTATTTGTATAAAAGGTACTGAAAACTTTGTGAATGCGCTTTATTAATGTCTATTTTTTTATTAAGTTGCCAGTTGCCAGTTTTCAGTGTATATTTTTATATGTAAAACATTTTTTAATAAATAATATATATAATGTTATAAACATAAACATGCCTTTTATTTAAATCAATTGATAATACCACAAACAAGGGGTAATATTTGCATCTTGCATATATTTCGTGATATGAAGATAACAAATATGTTTATCAACAGAATTACTACCTACCAATACCCGCCAGGCTAAACCGGTTGTCAACTTTAGTTCCATTGGTACACAAAGACGGCGCCACTAGTATAAACGTATAAACGGTTGGGGACATTTTTTTGTATGGAGTTACCGTTCTTCTCCTAGTGAGTATTATATTCTTTGCCCGTGAGGGCCTTGTAGAACCGCCCGTGTAGCACCTTACTCTCCCATGCCGCCTTGCGATCCGCAGTACTTAGTACCACAGGTTTGCGCCAGTTCTCGTTTGCCAAGGAGAGCGGCGTTAGGTTCCTGTCTACTGCCACCACATCACGATGCATCCCACACTCGTTGTTAAGGAAATAATTCCTGAGATTGTACACCTCGCGGTTATGGAGATCCTTGGCATTTAGGAAGCCTCGGCCTCCACACTTCCGTGGGATGTACAATCTCATAACTGACGAGCGTGGGTGTAGCATACGATGTGTGGTGAGCAGTGATCGGACCCTCCGATCCAGGGTGTCCAGCTCGGTCTGAGTCCACCTTAGTATGCCAAAGGAGTATGTGAGTAGGGGCATTACCCAGGCGTTGAAGGCGCGCACTTTGTTGCCTCCTGACAAAAGACTGTTTAGGATTTTTGTGAGCCGACTGAAAAAGCGCTCCTTCACCGACCGTCTGTATTAGTCATAGACCTATATAATAGGGACAAGACATATTGTTCTATTCGTACAATTGCTTATAGAAATAGCACCCATTTTGACGGCACACACATAAATATATATCTATCTCGTTTTTACTCAGCACTGTAACCCATAGCAAAAAAAGGTGACAGTATTTCAGTACGGACATAAAGTGTTCCATGAAAATACGTAAATACCTAATGCGGCCGAAAATCCGCCATGTTTAGTCACGCAAATGTCATTGTCTGTCAGTTCAGCAGGTACTTGTCCTGTCAAAAAGTCGTGGTGAAAATTAAAATTATTAATTATCTTTCAATATTTTGCTTGTGATTGAAAATAATTGAAGCCAAATGTGAATAATTACGTCGCGAATATGCCAGTGTGTAGTGTATTAGGGTGCGGCATAAGAAAACCACCAAATCAGCCATCTTTAACCATACACAGGTACGCTATAATTTACATGAAAAATATTGGTTATTGTTAATGTTCCTGGGAAATTTAAGGATGTTTCACATTATAAATAGCAAGGTTCTTCTGTGCAGTTATAGATCATGAAGTGATTGGATTTATTTAACTATATTTTTACGCTTAAATAATGTAAACATTTCAGCTAGGGTTGTACTTTATTTATCGACTTTGATATCGATATATTATGATTGCCTATTTATATTTTCTTATTTTATCATGCTACCCCGCTTCAAACCAACTAAATTATCTTAATTTAATAATTAAATCTTTTTTTATAGGTTACCAAGAAATGAACATACAAAGCAAGAGTGCCTGGAGATGGAGATCCTGACCGACTCTCGGTAGCACTAGGGTAACTCGGGGCCGTGGGGTCGTTACACCACAAGCTGCCCTGCGGGCTTTTTTATATCATTATTATATTTTTTTTATATAATTCGACATTAAGAGACCATATACTTACATATAGTTGTAATTTATAAAATGGTTAATGTATTGTTATTATTTTTGCTTGTATGTAAATTCAATGTTGACGTATAAAAATGCCCTTGTGGCCTATTTGCTGAATAAATGTTGAAGAAGTTGAAGAACGGAAGTCATTCCTTATTTTTGTAATAAAAAAAATGTTCTGAAGGTGTTTTGTTTTTATTCACCCGTCGCTTAATAAGCTTGAATTTTGTATCGCTCTCACTTATAGATACGGCGCACCAAGGTCGAGGTGCAGTGCGGTAGTGTGTTACAGACTTTAGGGTTAGCAACACAACAAAATTGATTGTAATGGAGAGGTAAAGTCCAAGAAAAACACGTACACTTATTCTGACATCCAAAACAGATGGCGCTGTACTGCGCCATGTGTTATGCGGTCACTAAGTTGTCAAACGTCAACTTTTGAAAATCAGAGTTACTGCAAAAATCGCAATATGTATTGAGTAGTACAGCGTCATCTCGTTTACCTGTCAAATTTGAAGCACGAAATTGTCCTAGACTCCACACATCTTACTCAATCAAAGTATCTTTTCACATAACAATATGCTAATAAAGAATTTTTATTTATATACTTACTTCCTATTAAAACATAAACTCCACAAATAATACATACTTAGTATTTTTTTAAATAAAATGAGCCGAGAACGTTAAAAAGTTATCGATGTATCGATAAAACCTAGTAACAGTAAAAATCTTCTGGGCAGCACTAAAACCGCCATGTTTAGTTCCAAGATGACGTCACAGTGGCACGCATTATTCGTTGACGTTTCACTTCCATAGGTTTCATATTTCAGTGGTATTAGTACTATTATTATAGTAGTAATTGCCTTCCCAGGGTGGTAACAGAAAGATTCAACTACAAAAAGTAAAACAACTATTTTCTGAAGTTACAACAGTATATATATTTTAAATCGGCACAAGTACAAATTATTCAATGGAAGGGACAATACAAAACACAAAAAGATAGAGAAAGACAGTGAGTACAGAATGATTAGCGTCTCATGTCGGCAGAAGGGGTGACTGAGCGGCATTTCTGAAACATAAAAATAAAACACCTTAATTATGAGCAGACATCGTAAATTTTATAGCAATTTGGTGCAGCGGAGTGGTGTTAACGGAATTGGTATAGATAATTCCAACTGAAATGGTAAATTAAGGTTAATATTAACGTAATTAACGCTAATTAATCATTAGGGTTGAAATTGTTTATACCAATTCCGTTAACACCACTCCGCTGCCCCGAAAATGCTATAAAATTTAAGATGTCTGATTATGAGTCTCCTAAATTAACCATAGGTGCTTTTGACAATACAATGCTTTTGTGTAAGACCATTTTGTTTAACAATATTTTGATTTATGCATTGCAATGGTTTCGTATTAATGAATCTAATGATTTTGATTCTACATACCTATAGGCAAAATATAACTATTTAAACGTATAAATATTATTTAGACGTTAGATGCCGACTACAAAATAACTCGCGTTTTGGTAAGAAGACATGGTTTTGGTATGGAGTTACGACTCTTTCTTTACTTATATTACTCTATGGCAGTGCTGCTAGCGGCGCGTAACAACTAACAACTAGATTTGCACACGTGTGGTGACCTCGCGCTATTATAGTGGTAACACACTATCGCACCGCACCGCAACCTTGATGCGTCGCACCCATAAGTGAGAGCGAGGAAGAGATATCTGTTTCTCGCTCTCACTAATGGGTGCGACGCACCAAGGTCGCGGTGCGGTGCGATAGTGTGTTACCACTTTTACTAATCGCTGTGTAATGCGGTGTCTAGTCTGCGGTACGAGTATACCTCTTGGTATCGAGTCTCGGCGATGATGTATTGAAGCATCTTCACTCCTCGGAGTGGCTCCTTCTCCTCATCATGGATCATCTTGTACACTTCGGAGTCCTTCAGATACTCCAGCTTGCTGGGCAGCTTCGTATTAACAATGGTTATGTTTAATACGACTGTTTTTAAAATTGAAATTAACATGATCAATGATCATGATGTGCTTTTGTTTAACTAAGCAATGCGTTTATATAATAATATGTTTATTAGAGTTTCCGGTCGGTGCTACATCTATTGTCACTTGACAGTACTACTACTGCTACTTAGCAGTGCTGATAATTCCGTTACTCGATGCTAGATGTCGACTATGAAAATAATAGTCTTTTTGGTACCAAAATTAATGTATGGAGCGAGCAATCTATGTATTTTTTTCTCTATGTCAATAACATATAAGCCGCGAAATGCCACACTACAATGCATTAGTGGTGTTTGTAAAAATGATTTGTTGGAATTTTTGTTTTTGGTACAGTCAGCGTCATATAGTCGGTAACATCCAAAGTATTCAAATAGTTCGGTACACCATACAAAATATATGGTGTACCAAATTATTTGAATACTTTGGATGCTACCTACTATATGACGCTGACTGTATTTAATGGCTTTACAACTTTTACCCAAAAGTCGACTCGACAACTTGGTCTCTTTTTAGTGTAATATATTCATTGTGCTGTGATGCTAATAAATATATTAAAAAAATTAAAAGGAGAATTAAAGATCTTAACCATAGCTCTACGTTTCTCCTTTATTTATTTTTTTCCTACACCTATTTGATGTGTTTTTTCTGTAGTAAATGTATGATACCTATATGTAGTCAGCTTCAGCGATCACGGATCACGGGTGTTAGTAACTCCACGCGCTTCACTCCAGCTCGTCAACCGCGTGCTTTTCGCATTTTACATTGATTTTGTTTAATAATTTGTATGTTTTAGCATATTTTTTAAGCCCTACTTAATAGTGGATTATTTTATAATTACCGTAAAATGGGGTGAGTTAGGTGAAATTTGACTTTCAAACCTCGATAAAATTTCATTTTTACATGTGAAAACTGAATGGTGTATATAATAAGTGGTTCGGACGTTTGTTTTTTATTTTGGGTAGTTCCATTTCATAACTTTGACGATAAAGAGGAAAACCCACCTCACCCCGTAGTGCCGCGTATTTGGGGTGAGAGGGTTTTTCATACAAAGGCGATTTTGGAAGATTGTTGGATCGATTTTTTTTATTATGCTATAGCCCCATTTTAAATTGGAATACATTATTTTTGTAGCAGTAGCCTTAAAATCCCTTCTCAAACCTTCTCTCCCCATTCATAAGCCAACTCTCCCCGCGAAACCTACTCACCCCGTTTTACGGTACAGCATAGTGTGTGACGAGGTACTAGAACCAGTTTTTGACATACCTACAAGCGAATTGATTTTTAGCTGTGTTTGGTGTTTATTGAGTATAATGATTCTAATGCCCGTGATGTTTCTAGTAGTTATAAACAGTATGATACCTCTCTGTAGTCAGCTTCAGCGATGACGGGTGTCAGTAGCTCGACCCGCTTCACCGGCTCCTGCTCCATGCCGTGGATCAGCTTGTACACCTCCGAGTTCTTGAGGTGGTCCGTGGTGATTGGCGGCTTTTCGTACTTCATGAAGTTCACCCTGTATTAAGGTACTGTGTTAACACTTGTTAACTTTCGTTAACCACCAGGCGCTCTAGCATGAGTTGCGTTCTCGTGCGCGAGTCCATACTTAGGGCTCATTTAGATGGTGCGAAAAGAAATAAAGAACTTGAACTTGAACTTGAAAAAAAAAGTCGCATGCCAGTTTCATTACATAGCGGTTTTAGTCGCGTAAAACTTACGTTTATTTATGGCCTGACGTTTGGAATATATTGTTATTGTCTGCCTGTGACTACGAACGTAACGTCACGTTCGAAACGTCAGGCCATAAATAAACGTATGTTTTACGCGATTAAGTCCCGTGTTATTTATAAAAGTATTAGTGAAAATCGTGTCAGTTTAAATCAATAAATTGCGGTTTTAGAGCGGTCGGTTGAATTGGACGTAACCAACAGTCCGCAATGTAATAAAATCGCATGCGAGTTCACGCGCCGTCTAAATCAAAGTCGCGCTACAATAGATGTATAGAGTCGCGCGCGAGAGCGCAACTCATGCTAGTAGGTCAGGAGTAAGTATTACAGTGTCTTTTAGAATAAGAGAATAAGAATAATATTTATTTAAATATTAATTTTATGAGACTACTCTTTTGGCCCCAGCATGGTTTAAAACGGCCCTGACTACCGTACAGAAAGGAAACTTACTACAAAACCGAAGTTTGACAGCGGTTCAGGGTCGAATCATGCTGTCCCTTTCTAATATATGGCACTATCCCTTTCGGCTATTTAGGGTTGTCAAAAATCAAGCCATTATCTTATCTGAGGTCGTGCACGCAAAGGGACGTCAAGTTGTAACAACCCTAATAATTGCTCGGAGCAATGCTGAGCCGAACGGAGCCGAGTTTGCCCGAAACGAGGAGTTTCGCACCCCTGACTGTAATGCACATGTCTTATGGTTCGTGGAAACTGTACTAGATTTTTATAAAGTTCCACTTAGAATTTAGCCAATTTAGGTTAAGATGCAGTCCATAAAATGGAGCCTATAAAATGCATGGATTAGGAACTTTAGCCTTTAAATCACGTGAACGGTTGGAATGAAAATGCGATCGCTATTACGTTTAGGTGACAAACGAAAGCATAGAATAAGAAGACAAAAAACCTAGACACCCTTTACAATTATATTATGTGTTTGAGTTAAGGAAAAGGGTCTCTACTGTGATTCACTTTCCCAAAGATCTCATGCCAGTAGGTATAATAGGTACATGCCATGCGTTTAAAACAACAGAACGCAAAAACTCACTTCTATTATTTGCTCTAAAACCATTATCACAGTGTCGCGTAGGATATGGAAGTCTACCAAGTGGCAGTTCGATTCTCTGGAACGTTTGTAGTTTTAGAAGATTTTATATAAAATTTGCAATAATGATTAAATATTAAGCATTGTTTTGAAATGCTGTTACGTTAGGGAATTATTTTAGAACAACAGAGTCAAGGGGCAGATTATATAACATCACTCAAGTTCATTTTAAACATAGGCACATATTAAAAACAGTAGGTACTAGAAGATCATGGACAGAAAGTAGTTAAATAAGTTCAAAATGCAATAATTAGCATCGGTAGGAACATTAACCTTAAACCGATAAGTATCTAAGTAATCCTAAGGTAACTAAATAGCGGCGCGATTCTGGAAATGAATTAGAGATACTCTAGTTATGAAATAGTAAAGACATGTGACGTTCCACGGCAAAAGGTACCTCATGGTGGCTGGTGCTTACGCTATTATTAACGCCTCTCCAATATTCAGCCTGGGCAATGGTACCTTTTGCCGTGGAACGTCACATATCTTTACTATTTCATATCTAGTGAATCTCTAATTCGTTTCTCGAATCGCGCCGTAGGTCTGTTTCTTGCCCTTTAGGTAGGTAATTGAGTTTACCTAGAACCTTACCTATACTTCCTAATACCCCTCTGGACGTCGCCCCATGGCCATACTTTGTTCCAGTTCTCGATCTGCCGCACGCACACATGCAACAAACGCAAAAACCAACACTTAAACACACACACAGACATTAGTAGGTGCCCTAGTACATAATATATATGGGACACATTACTGGTGAGTTTTTTGCATTTATCAGAACACTTTTTTAATAATAAAGTGGGCCCAAAAGTAATATAGGTAGGTACTTTTGCATACCCACAGCGTAACTATAGTAGATCTAATTCTGGTGAACTTTTCGGATTAAGCTGGTGGAGTGAAAACGTTGAAAATATTTTTATTGTTTATATTACAGTACTAAAATTTCAGAAATTTCGTGGTTAGGTTACTTTCCAATGTCATATACGGTTGGTATTATTGGTCTTTTATATAATGTACTAGCGACCCGCCCCGGCTTCGCACGGGTTACACAAAACCTTAACAAATTATACACCTAAACCTTCCTCAAGAATCACTCTATTGTTCGGTGAAAACCACAAGAAAATCCGTTCAGTAGCTTTTGAGTTTATCACGAATATATACACAAACAGACAGACGCGGCGGGTGACTTTGCTTTATACTTTTTTAATTTTTTTTTACTTTATTCAAGGCATTTCATAATATATAAGAATTAAGATAAATATAATAGATAATATAATTGTTGATGGAGTCGCCATTGCCGAATACGGCAAGATTGATCTAATCTTTATAAGGTGTAGTAATTTTTGGTCTTGTACATATATCAGTCAGTGTAAGCATTAACAATTGGATTTGCTTCTAAATTAATTATTTGGAATTGATTTAAGGTGTCCCATATAATGTACCACATTATATTCAACTACATTAAACACAAATCAGTAAATTGTACGATTATCAATGAAACATATCCTGCAAAATATAACACAGAACAGTTAAGTATTACGAAATATTACAAATGTACAAAATATTACAAATGAATAATAAGCGAGTAACAGCCAAGTGACACCAAACGATTCACGTTACAACACAATTTACACAACAAGAACACAAGTGCACAACATATATTAAGAATTCTGAAGAGATGAAGGGCGTAATATAGTACTACTACAGATGTAGAGCATAATTGATGTCCATCGTATTTCTCGGAAACGTTCGTATTTGTCATGCTACTGCAGTCAACGTCAGTACTTTTTGTACCGAGACTGACTGAAATAGCAAGACACGTTCGAACGTTTCCGTGAAAATACGATGGAAAATAATTATTGCACTATACTGTACACAAATAATGAACATATAACGAGTGAAACCCTTATGAACGCCTATACACAAGTAAATACACAATATTCACATGTGGGATATACGTATTTAATACTTTGCCATGTTTACTTACACACAATAAACATTTAAACCTTGATTTTGCTTTTAGATTAACGAAATACGAACACGAAATAAAAATAAGTTGAGTAAGCATAATTCATATTTTAAACGCCACTCAAAGGAATAGAAGTAACTTTAATTACAATTATCAGTAAATATTTACAAATAAATGTAAAATTAAGCGGATAATTAACTTTTCGAACGCCATACCGAACACTTTTTTTAAATACTTTTTAAAATTGACGACCAGTAACTAAAGCCATAGCCGTGATTATGTTCCATTGTTTATTATGACATTCCAAAAACTAAACAAAAGTCATAAGGTAAGATGGGGTAAGACTATCACTTGTATGGAATCCTTATACTGTTTGTCTTGCCCCGAGCAAAATAAACTGTGTTAGTCTTACCCCACCTTATCTTACCTATTATATATATATATATATATATATATAAACATTATAAACTGTACATGAATAACGATAAAAGATCCTTGTGTCGCTAATGAACTCTACAAAGACCTTTAAAGCGATGTTAGCAGCTCTACATATAGTAATTAAAAAAGCATTTCTATCAACATATACCAAGCTATGTATAAAAGCGGAATTTTTAAAAAGCATAATGTAAATTATTCGTTAGTAAACAACGAAAGCTAAGTGTTATTTTGTAATTACTTACATTTCGAAACCTACCAGGTGTTATAGTCTGTTCGGAAAGAGAAGAGTCGTGGAATGTATGGGGCCCAATACATTCCACGACTCTTCTCTTTCCGCACAGACTCTATACTGTGTTACCCATTGACATATCTAATCCATATCGCATCTAGTCGTAATATTTGACGTATCTTAAAGTTCGAATCGAGCCGTGGTTAAGGACTCTTCACAAAGTTATTCTTCACAAAAGCACTATGTATATATTATGTAATTTTTACGCATTTCCTTAACAGTGCTTTCACTTAACTCTTTTGTATGAAAAACATTGGTCTGTTTTATTTTATACAGGATATTAAATAAAATTTATATGAATAATATTTAATTATACAAATAAGGAAAATATTAAACCGTGTTATTTTTATTTTGTTTTTTGTGCAACTAAAATTATAAATTTATTTAATTCAGTCTAATGGGTAACATCAATAAGATTAAAAACTAAAATTGAAAAAAATAACACTGTGTTTATGGGCAGTGTTAAATAACTTTGGGCAGTAAAAATACGTATCACCAATGCCAAGAATAAAGAAAATGATACAAAAAAAAAGAATAAAGAATATCTTTATTATAAATATAGAGCTGCTATATTATGGGTATGGGAATGACCAACCTCTCGTCGTATGGCAGATGAACGCTTTCGTATGTACTCCTATAAAAATGAAACACGTGAATAAAATAGAAAATGGCCACACAATCTATTACACAATAATGATCATTGCTTGTAAAATTGTAAAACATAAAAAAAAAACAAATAGGTATAGGTATAAAAAAAGAGTAGTAAGTCATCAAATTTTGTGTGACAGACCGTTAATATTCGTGCAATAGGTACATTTTTTATCCAATCAATGTTTGAAATGTTTTACTCGTACATAATGTGTTTATTTAAGTATTGATGAAACGATTTAAAATTAAATCTAATGACTGCAGAAAGAGCAAATAAGTCAATGGTCTCTGAAAATAAATATGATGAAATTCAGTTCCGATTAATTTTATAAATGATTCGAACCTAGTTTCTCTATTCTACAGAATGAAAATGCCTAAGACTAAAACAAATACTAATAATGTTGAAATAAGTTATGTTCTAATCTAAAGTTTTGTCCTGTTTAATTCATTGAGTGAAATTGCGTTTTACTAATTTACTATTCTATTTAATATAACTTAAAAACTAATAAAAACAATACCCCAGCGCTTTTCCTTGTATCAGCTCAGCCTGAGCAGTCAAAGTCTCGGCGATAAATGCGTCATTGTACGCATCTTTAGGCTTCCTCCATTTTCGGCCTCCGGGCAGCACCACCGGCCTCTCAGACGGCGTGAGAGGCCCAAAGACGGGCTTGGGCTTGCCGACGCGCGGCGTAGGCCTCTGCTTCAGCTGTCTGGCTTCCTGGTCTAGCTGGAGGTCCGCCATTAGTTCCTGTTTTGGGGTCAAGGTTGGGGGATTGCGGTTAAGAAATGTTTAGGTTTTGATATTAAATTTAAAGGATTTTTGCAGAATCAGTCAATGTCAATGTCAGAAGATCTCAATTAAGCTTTGTGTTCACTTATTCGTATGTGGCTATGTGCATAGCTAGTAGAAATTAATTTTATTCTTAAGTGTAGGGTACATGAGTGATATTTTTTTCTGTTTGTGTTCAACTACGTATAAAATTCCCTAGAAAATTTAGGTACTCGTATTGGGGAGATTTTATGGTCAATATGTATTATGAGACATCTTCGTGTAGATATGATAAAATTATTTTGTGAAAATTGTGGATAATCATTTGGTGCATAAGGCATATTATGAAACCTGCTGTTTTAGATCACTAGGAAAGTCAGAAATGATAAGAAATCTATTGAATGTAAAAACACTCCATGATAAATACCTAATGCATGATTTACTGAACTTTGATACCTAGTGTTTTTAACTAATCAAGTTTTGATTTATTTTCCACTATATGAACACTACACAATATCTCGTTGTCGAGACACGAGTCCACACTGTGCGACTGTTGCGAACCTGTTTGTCTTCCTTCTTAGGTCCGTTCGAAGATGTTAGCGATGGCCTTTGCTTCTGACTGGACTCTTGGTCACGCTGAGGTTGCGCCATTACTTTCTAGTTAATATTCAATATTTAATTAAGTTGTATTGTTGGTTTATTAAGGATATTGATGACCGATGGGTGAGATTGTGTCCAAATCAGATTGTCCTGTTTAGTTTATGTTTAATCCTGGCTTCTTTATTCAGTTTTTCTAAGGATAATGTTGGTAGCTGGCGGCCTAGAAGAAGGGCTATAGAATCGACTACATTTGACACTACCACATGTTTATTTTTAAATGAACTGTCTAAACTGTCTATCGTTTCTAGTGTTATAAGAACGATATTTACGAGTAGAGTTAGACCAAGAAAAGTCTTCAGAGATTTTGATAGCCCACGCAGTGCAAGTGTTAAAAAAAAAAACGAAATATACTTTATTCATGTAGGCCTAGCAACAAGCTCTTATGAATCGTAATTAATCTTAATCTAATTATCAGAGCAATTTATTGATGTTAATATTATTCCATAATAAAATTGGATTATTATACATATCAAATTTAACACTAAGAATTTCACAAAAGGATCGTCAAACATTAAAAAGATTGTATAAAACAATACTAGTCTAGAATTTCTAGAATAAAATCTAAATGTCAAAAAAAAGCATAAGTAACAAAAGAAGTAGATAGTATTACATCGGAATATCCATTTCCTCATCAATAATCAAATATACCTAATAAATAAATAATCATTTCGAATAACAATTAATCCCACGTTGTAATATCATTCATGTAGTTTTGTGTGGTATAATAAGCTTTAGAAATAAGTTTACGCTTTACATAATTCTTAAATTTATTAATAGATAATTCAGTAATATGGTTTGGAAGTTTATTATAAAATCTTACACAATTACCCATGAATGATTTTTTAATTTTATGGAGCCGAGTGAAGGGCACTGCGAGCTTATGTTTATTTCTAGTATTAATATTATAAATTTCACAATTTTTCCTAAAATTTACAATATTTTTAGGTACATTCAGAATATTCTCATAAATGTATTGACAGTGCACTGTCATTATGTCAATTTCCTTAAATTTATCTCTAAGTGAGTCTCTATGGTTCATTTTGTATATTGCTCGAATAGCCCTCTTCTGCAGAACAAAAATGGTATTTATCTCTGAAGCACCGCCCCACAGTAAAATACCATATGCCATAATGCTATGGAAGTAACTAAAATATACTAATCGAGCTGTTTTCACATCAGTTAACTGACGGATTTTGCTCACTGCAAAAGCTGCAGAGCTCAGTCTATTCGAAAGAGTAGCAATATGGGGACCCCACTGGAGTTTAGAATCTAAAGTTATACCAAGAAAAACTGTACTATCAACTAATTCCAATTCCTCATCCTTCACAATGACACTTGTTTGCACATGCCTTACGTTACTACTAGTGACAAACTTAATACATTTAGTCTTTTTCTCATTTAACAATAAATTATTAACATTGAACCAATTTACTACTTTTGAAATAGCATTGTTTACATCATTGTAAGCTTGTTGCTGTCGTTGGACTTTGAAAATAAGTGAGGTGTCGTCTGCAAACAATACTATATCATGGTGGGTCTTAACAAGGAATGGCAAGTCATTTATGTAGATAAGGAACAGGAAAGGCCCCAATATTGACCCCTGTGGTACACCCATAGAGACCAATGACCCAGGTGATCGCTGTCCATTCACATCGACCCTTTGTATTCTACCATTTAAGTAGGACTTAAGTAAATTCAGTGCCGATCCTCTAACTCTACGGAGGTCAAAATCAGGAAACTTCATTATTACGGTAATGAAGTTTCCTGATTAATGTTTCATGACAAACACAGTCGAAGGCCTTAGATAAATCACAGAAGACACCTAAAGCATCTCGTGACTCCTCGTTAAAATGTCGTACTAAATGAGAAAGAACTAATTTTTCAAAAATCTTGCTAAATGTTAGTAGCACAGATATCGGTCTAAAGTTAGTGGGGTCAGAGCTGCTACCAGATTTTAATAAAGGAATTACTTTACTATGTTTCATTAGATCAGGAAACTCGCCGCAATCAACACTGTTGTTAAATATAACTACCAAGTCAGTTATTTTAAACATCAAACTTCTATGAACATTTGACGTTTAAATAACACTTGCAGTGAGTGGGTGACTCGCTGGTCGCTGGTCTAACTCTATGTATATGTGTTTCAAACTGTGTCTTCAAGTTGAAGAAAACTAAAGTTTCTCTTTTCCTTTCAAAGATAATATGAGAATTTGTAATTTTGTATACGTGAATGTCGAACCTCTTTCCCGTCAGGTTTAGGTCCGTCTGAGGCTGAAGTCAGCGATAGCCTCTGTCTCATGTGTTTGGGCTCTTTATCCAGCAGAAGACTCCCCAAGAGTTCCTGTCATACGTTAAATTTAGGAAGCTTGATGAAGAAAATAAGAATACTTTAGGTATCTAAAATGACTGTTTTTGTTCAAAATTCTGAAATGGGTAGATTGTTTTTAAAATCAGAAATTGTGGTTGAAATAGTCTTGAAAAAAAAAGAAGTTAATCAGTTTTCCGTTATATTAACTTGAGTAAAAAATATAGTTTCAAGTCTTGTGAAGTTAAAAAAAAAATTAATATTCTGTATTCGTAATATGAATGATTACTCCGATACAAACATTCAATGAATTTAGCAAAATACGAAAAGTTGTTAAATAAAATACGTAGACAGTGAAGTACAAAGCATTACAAAAGCCGAACAATAATGATCTAGAAACTAAAAAGCGTAATAGCTAATACAGCGCGATATTCAGCAAACATTATAAGTTATAACTAATAAGCCGTAAAAACAAAATTCTTACATGTCACACAAATAGTAAGTATATTAGATGTCACGTCAACCCCGCGAAAATGTCAAATGACCAAATGAGTAACTTAATGTTCCATGTTTATTTCTTATTGAAAATTGAATGCAGTAGTGTGACAAGTGAGCCCTCACATACACTAGCACTATCGAATCGACACACATATGACTCACATTAATAAACCTAAGAGCTATCTCGTGGGGTGTCTCCTGAAGCATCTCTTCATACTCTTGGTCAAGCAGTTCGTTCGTTAATTCCTGTTATTGCACAGTTTTTCATTATTTCTTATTCCTTAAATCATCAACCATCATTGAAAACATGTTCATCTTTCTAGCCTCATATCATATCACGCGTTAGGCTACCGGCTTTCTAAAACATCCTGATATATTGAAGCTAGGCCCAAATCGAATACCGCCTCTTCCAAACTATCGAAAAACTTATTTCTGTATAAAGAGAAATTACAGTGTTGTTGAAAATGTTATGATAAAAGTGTGTAAACATCAGATTGGTGTAGAAAATAAAAGTGTATTGCCAGTACGCTAAGAAGGGGATGAAATACATAAAATTTTTCGGCTAATTGGATTGGAATTGTAACCAAAAAAATTTTTGTTTATACTAGGGAAATGAGGATTGTTTCGGAACCTGTTTTCCGTTATCATTCAACAGATGTCTGAAATGAAAACCGTGAGGAACCTTAGGTTACTAATGTTGCTATCATATCACGTATTTAAATTGTTATTGCTGAACCGACTTCCAAGTCACCTGTGGACAGAACTATTTCATATCTGCACTACTCATGACAGAATTCTGGTATTTTTAATGGTCCTCATTTTACATAATTTGAATATTATACTGTAATATTTTCAGTTGGAGCTTCATGAAACATATATTTAAGCTAGACATACCTTCTTCTGCTTCTCGATTCTTCTCTGCTCGTCCAAGATCTCCTGCTCTTCCCTCTTCATCTTCTCCATTTCCTCGGCGCTCCTGGTCATCTGCACCTTTTTGACCTCCTCCATCTTCGTTTGTTTGGTCTCTTCCATTTTCATTTGCTTGACCTCTACCACCGTCTTCGTTTCTTTCACCTCTTCCTTAATTCCATTTTCAACGACTTCTTCAATTTGAGTCTCGTCTTTTTCTTCTGTTACGTCTTCGATTATAGTTTCAGAGGTTTCATTGGAATCTGAAAATTAGGTATATTAAGCTTTACAAAATTTGCTGTAAGAAGAGTAAAAATGTCACCATAATTTATTTACTGACCTTCGATCATTTCTGACGATTCGATCGCCATCTGTTCTTGTGTTACTTTGGGGCGAGACTGCGCTTCCTGTAAACCAGATATAGAATAAACATCTAGACCAGACTCTCTTTTATCTTCGGTTTCGCACCGCAGTGGCGTCTTCCCATTCTTACAAAAAATATCGTTTTACCATATCTAGGTATTAACTGTCTTTTTTCTGCACACTGTTTTATCTTTATGTGTAATTCTGTTAATTATCACCCAATTTGCCCCTGTTCAAATCGTGTGCTGTGATCTAATAAAATTGACGTGTCTTCAGGACATATTGATCATTGGCCATTTGAATTCGTAAGTTATTTGGTCCTTCGAACCGGATATTTAAAAAAACATCTAAACATTTTCAATATACCTGCTGCGTAATCTGGCAAAGCTGGCGGGTCACCAGCTCCAGGGTCTGCTGGATGACGCCGGGCAGCTGCGCCAGCGCCGCCAGCTGCGCGCGCATCTGGGCCAGCTGCTGCTCCAGCGGTGCGTTGGGGTCTAAAGATAAAAATGGGCGAGGTTACATCAGCAGTTTTCCAAAGACTTAACCACTATTTTTATCCTCCTAAGTCCCTGCGTACAATTTCTTGTACATATTCCAAAATCTATTTTGAACTTTTATTGTGTAACTAAGGGTTCCAATTTCAAAAACAAAACAATTGCTTCTGGGTCTCAGGAGGATAAATTCTTTATACTAAAATTAGTCTTATTTTTTGGCCATTTGTAACAGGATCGACCCAAACTAATAGTCCCTGGTGTACACTCAATACAATGTAAATGATGATGATGAAATATCCTTTTGCAGAGTCCACACAAAGTTATTTCCGGTACTTATTCAAAATAGAGGCATTTTATGACACTGCACTGTTAACCATTTAAACACCCCGCCTATCGCTGGCGCGTCATCTTGAACCTTATCGCAATGTTCGAAGGTTGATATTGGGCTGTGGCCGCGCGCGTTTTTGACGTCTTTAGCGGTCAAGGGGTTAATGTTAATATTACAATGAGATAATACTAAAACTTCATTGCCAAAGCACATTAACGCAGCAGTGTCTGATTCAGTATCATTCAGAAATAAGGGTCTACATAATATGCTTCTCTGTTTGGCCTAAAGGTTGACTGGTAGAGAATGCCGTGTAGCATTAAGTCCGCCTTTTGTCACTGTATATTTTTTACTGTGCAATAGATAGAGTTTAAATAAATAAATAGCGCCATAATCCATAATAGTGAAATGGCACAATGAAGAATTTAATTTACATAATACTTTGCCACTCACCAACCATCCCCTCTACATTCTTCATCAGCTGTTCCGCTATCCTGTTCTCCATCTCGCTCTCGCTGTTGCTGGTCTCCTCTACAACCGGCTCTTCCTTCTTAGTCTCTTCTACTTCTTCAACTTCTGTCTCTTTTGGAGCTTCCCGCTCTGCTTCTGGTGCTGGTTCCTCTATTGGCTTTTCAGGGGGTAATTCGATTCCTAAAAGATTTATGAGCCGTTTTTATTAAATATCGCTTATAATTTGAGTCTCGCTTTCTTTCTGCCCTTCTGAATCTACTTAAGCATTTGCCAGGTTGCGCCCTAAAGGTGCGTTTGTACGAAATGTAGTTTTAGTTTGCCATGAATAAACGAAAAAAAAAACCGGACAAGTGCGAGCCGGACTCACCCTCCGAGGGTTCTGTACGTTTTAGTATTTATTGTTATAGCGGCAACAGAAATACATCATCTGTGAAAATTTTGACCGTCTAGCTTCTATCAGGCTATCAGGCTTCATGAGAGGCTAACAGCCTGGTGACAGACGGACGGACGGACGGACGGACGGCCGTATGGCCGGACGGACAGACGGACAGACGTAGTAATTGGGTCCCGTTGGAAACGCGGAACCCTGAAAATGAAATTATTCTAATCGAACATAAGCTCCGCAAGCAAAATTTACCTGTCTCCTCCAAATCCGGGACAGCGGTCTCCGGCAGATTATCAATAGCCTCCAGAAACACCGGCTTCTCCTCGGGTATCAAGATGGGGGGTTCAGCCTCCACTGGGGGAGGGGGTGGCTCGTTGACCGCTCGCTCTTCCCACGGCAGCGGGCCCGTGTTGAAGTCCTGAGTGGGTGTGGGGGTGATGGTTTACAATTGTAATGGTATTGAAATGCTGATGTGATTATTTAAGCAGCGGCGTATTTTAGTGGAGAATGAGTGACCGTTTTGAGTGATACGATAAGTCTTGCCAAGTGCTACGTCAAGAATGGCGGTCTTAGGTATATGCATTGTCACTGCCAAGTCAATGAAAACTTAGCGTGGTTGGAGTCTGTGTTATGACTTTGGAAGACACGTAAAGGTATGGTGACACTTGTAGTCTCTAAGTAGCATTATGGAATTGTAAACAACGAAATTGCCTACTCATTTTAGAATCATATCATACAGCGGTAACAAAAACAAAAGAATATACATATTATATTCAAATATCTTGAAATTCTGTAACACAACCGATGTGTCTTATTTTTCGTGAGAAAGCTTAAATTGAAGCTGTGAAGTTACTTCACGCTGAATTATTTGTATACAGTTGAAAATACAATTAAAATTAATGTTAATGGTACAAGTACGAGTACTTACTTTTGGTTAACAAATCTGGAAACTAAACTAATGGGTCGAAAATGCAGAATGCGGATATGCAGGCGAAATCAAGATGGAAAAATAAGATAAAGGTGACATTCGGATGGCGACTGCAACAACGTTAGTGTTGCAGCGTTGACGTAGGCGAGATCACTATCCGAATGTAACCTTAAAGGTTGTAAGGAGGTTGACACACGCTAGAACGGCCCGAGTCCCGAGTACGGTAATGTATTCCTGTCACTCTTCCATATAAGTGTGATAAAGACATTAAAACATTGGCATCTTTAGGCCCCTTGGGCCGTTTTAACGTGAGTCATCTTACATAATAATCCTTTCCTATAGCAACGTCATAGCGTTATTGGTATAATGGATGCGACATATTTCGAGTGCAACTCATTTTCTCTTTTAAAATAAAGTCGTCAACCAAAACAATTGATAGTTGCAAGTACCATACCTATATCTATCGCTTGCCCAGTGCATCCAGTACAATTCAAGGATACGTAGAAACTTAGGCCATACTAGGGGTACCTAAGGACCGTAGGCAACATACACAAAGGCATTTGATGGCCAAACCTACAGAAGCAAAAGAGGTAGATTCATCTTATTTCTCTGGATATCTTTGTCGAAGTTTGGCCATCATAACCGTGTAGGTACAGTAGCCATCAGATATATCGGAGCGGCCAAGGTGTTCACAATATCTGAACACGCACTCTAACACCTTGACAATAGAGGCGTGCTCAGATATTTGTGAGCGCCTTGACCGCTCCGATATATCTGATAGCGACTGTACAATGAAGCCGTTTTGACCTTTGCTTTGGTGTGTAATCAATAGTTATATAATTTCAATTTAATTATATTTATAGTAAGATTTTACTTATTTTATTATTGATTATGCTCTATTTTTACCAATTATACAGGGTGTCCCTAGCCATTGGACAAAGCCGAAATGTACATATGCATTAGGGTATTTAGAACCAGTATACAAAGTATCATAACAATCGGTGTAGCGGTTACGAATAAATTAACAAATTACGATTTTTTTACTTTGGAGCAGCCTGTATGTGTTAGTAGCTCCTGAGGTAATAAATTGTATGAAACCTTCTTCGACCGTTTTGATTATCTTTTTTATAATATTCTGAATTTTAACAAAATGTCATCATTGCCGTACATTTTCAAACAAATTGTCAAAAGCACTGCCAATGATTAATACAGTATGTTTCTTTTTGTTGTAGATTATTGGAAATAACTTTTGTTTGATAATTTATTTTTTTATCTTTTGTGTTGAGAAGTAACCCTACGTGGGATTTCAGTATTTGTCCACTGGCTAAGGTCACCCTGTATATTTTTTTGGTATTTGTATATTATTTAAAAAGTGTTTTTCATAAAACGATCTAAGGTTTACAAAAATTAAATAAAAACACTAATAAAATATGATTTAAAATAAATAAATAAATATTATAGGACATTCTTACACAGATTGACTAAGTACCACGGTAAGCTCAAGAAGGCTTGTGTTGTGGGTACTCAGACAACGATATATATAATATATAAATACTTAAATAAATAGAAAAACAACCATGGCTCAGGAACAAATATCTGTGTCATCACACAAATAAATGCCCTTACTGGGACCATCGGCTTCATAGGAAGGGTTACTGACACTCACTACCCACTAGGCCAGACCGGTCGTCAAAATATATATTAGGTAAACTGCAAAAAGAAGAACACACAAACACACTGTCTACATGTGTGTTTGTGTGTTTGACAGGTAATAAAAGGTAATTAAGGCTTAGGAAGGATCCAAACGCATTCCTTATTTCATTATTAACACTTAATTTATTATTAACTTAACAAATATTGTTACTTTATTACAATTTGTATGTCTGTCTGTCTTCACGCGGTTACCTGCGGTTTGTAATCGGGCGCTACCTTGGGTTTAGGCTGTTTAACTATTTTCACTTTGTAAGGCGACTGAAAAGAAAGAAAATAATATTATTTCAAATGCTCTTACGGCACATTTTGTTAATTCCTACACAATATTAAGTAGAACATTTCGTCGTATTCATAAATATCTCGGAGACCGAAATTTGCTCGGAAAACATATGAAAACTCAAAAATGCTCGTTTTCCCAGAGATAAGACTTAGCTAGATCGATTTATCCCGAAAACCCCCATATAACAAATTTCATCGAAATCGTTAAAGCCGTTTCCGAGTTCCCCCAAATATATGTATATATAAATAAACAAGAATTGCTCGTTTAAAGGTATTAGATAGATAATAATTAATAACTGCTCTGCAAAACGATAACTGCTTCATATCATAATATACAGGGAAGGTTATGGGCTCTCGTTTTTACATCATTCTATACTGACTATAACCGCGAAAATCGAAGTTCGCAAATTGCGGGCATCCTTCTCTTTAGCTCCAATTAAGGCGTAATTAGTGACAGGGAAAGTTGCCCGCAATTTGCGAACTTCGGTGTCCGCGGTAAGCCCTCTGTTATATTTGCCATAAGTAGGTAGTATTAGGTATATAATACATACTTATGTTTCGTCATTGGGTAAGTAGGTACCTACTTGTATTCAATCTTGGCATCAAAAAGTCTCCTGTAGGTATATTATATAATTCGAAGTATTGATTTTATTCGTTTCAATTTGATCAACGTTTATTGTAATAGGAAAGCATAGTAGACAAAATAAAATAGCTACGATAACTTTTTGTAGGGTTAAGTGTATAGGTACCTAATTCCCAATCATCATTATAAAAACTGATAAACAAATATGCTACGAAAAATGCTAAAGATCGTCTTTAGATTATGTAGCTATATTAGTAATTCCAAGAAATACTATGAAAGACCTAAAAAAAAGGTATGTAGTTACCTACTTATGCAAATAATATTAACTGTCCACAATGTCCACTATACAAACATTAAATATTAACAATAGAAGGTCTAATAAAACTGTAGTAAAATAATTTAAGAAAAAATATTAAAAATAAATCACCTTTTGACAAACACACACACTGGCACTTTGATCGAGACTGAATAAAAAAAAACTTCAACAATTTCATCAGCTGCCAAAATAATTACCTTCTTTTGCTTTATTGAATTGGTGCCAAGGAGAACATCATCAACAAGATCACGCACGTTACTATGTCAATAGTCAATAAGGAAATAATAATAAATGTAGGTAGTAAATAGTGCATGACTCAAAATGTGACAGCCCTGTGTCAGCGCCAAGATTCACACTAACACATTGAACGCTTCGCGCGTAAGTGAACGCGAAAGGTATTGGTGTGCGTGTATTAATTGCTTCAGGGTTGTCACTTTATTATTTAATGTGGACATTGTAATACATTACATATGCGTGACCGCATTGGCATTTTATTGACCTGTGTATCTTTGTACCTGTTCTTCAAACTAATGTTCAAGGTCAAATCAATTTAGATCTTTGTTCGTGTCATTGATTTGTCTCTCTAAATTTCAAAATCTATAACAAAACACAGTGGACTTTTGATTGTGACATCTAATTTCGAATTACAAATATACAAATAGCCTGGGCATTTGTCCTACTGTATTATTTTACATTTAAATAGGTAATATATTTCATGATTACGAGTAAAATATTTAATATAAAATGTCTTAGAGAATATAACCAAACGGAGTGGTCATTAACAGGCGTTCCCCTCTGTCGAAAATAGGCGGCCAATGGTCACCCTCATGTCAACCACATGTATGGACTGACGTTTATCTGACATGGCTATGTTTACGTTAGGTATACATTTGATGTACCCCTCCCCCGCAAAAAACGGCAGAATATTTTGTACCGAAAATTGTAGACATGGCGTCTCCGTTGGTTATATTCTCTAAGTAAAATGTACTTTAGGGGTGCCAAAATAATCTTACCTCTTTAACTTCGTCATCATTAGCCGTCCATCCGTGGTATCCAAACTTCGCTTTAGGCACCGGCCGCGCCGGCTTCTGCAAGAACTTGGTCCACTTTCTTTCTTCCTTCTTTTTCTCTTCTTGAGTCTTAACAAATTCCTCGTTCAAAGCTTTGAGGACTTCAGAATCCTTTAGTGACTCCACTATTGGTTTGATCTTCTTGAAATCGACGCTGGAATCATCATTGTCTCGATGCATATGCGATTTTAAGACTCGTGTCAGCCTGTTTCGCCATTTTGTGTCGTCATGTGTGTTGTGGAAGAAAAAGTTTGTTTCAGTTTTTTGTTTCTTTTTTGTGATTTTAGCTAAGTAATTGTTTTTAAGCAGAAGCGCATTTTCTGATTGAATGTATGCGTGAAAATAAATATGATTTTGGTACTTACAACTGGAATGTTTCCTGAGTTGAACGGACGATGTGACACTAATACACTAGCGTAAATAATGTGCTAAGAAAATGTAAGTGAACATTTGATGAACAAACATAAAAATATAGTGCTGTGAGTGTAACTATCAATTGGCTATGGCTAATAATGATAATCAATGTTTCAGTACGAAATGTACATAATTATGATGAAAATGTAAATGTAATGGGTCTTGTATGTAATTGCAATGATTTTTGATATGGCTGGCAATGAACGAAATGCAGTCTGCTACGAATTTATAAAATATATAAAAGCTCAGAAAACTATTATTAATCGTTTAAAAATTATTGTCGCTCCTCCTTTTTATTCGAAATGAAAAGTAGAGTTTTAACTCGTGTGAAAGGCACGCATTCTGACTCGAACTACTTATTTATTGGCTCTGAACTAAAGATCTGATCAGAAATGGATGCCTTTTATCCCTTGGTTAACAATCTACTATTTTGAGGTTTTTCGATGCGATGAAGGCTGAAGTAGACTATGCCTACCCGAAGTATGGCAAATATCAGAGATAATGGAAATGAAAAAGCCCTGCTTTCGATCAAAAATATCTGAGATAGTGCAAATGAAATATCCTACTTTCCACTTTCCACCTTCAAAATGGCTGAATCACGTCATGTTTTTAAGCATTAAATAATGGAAATAAGAATTAACATCTCTAAAAAGATGAAATTATTCACCCCATAACGTGCGCCTCCCGAAGCATCTCTGATTCTCCAGATATTATCGCTGCGATCTTCTCTTCTGTCATACCAGGTTTGCCTAGGTCTTCTGAAATATAAAATTTAACTCAAGGTTCGTAGAAAATGAATGAAGGAATGTTTTCATTATCTTTCTGTGGTTATTATTTATGTTGACATTTTTTACTTAATAATGAACCTCTAGGTCTGTTTTCTTAAGTATTTTATGTACACTACATTGTTCTACAAATCCGTTTGTATTATGTGACTAAATAATTAAAAAAAAGCGAAACGTTAATTAGATAAAATCAATTGATTGATTTCGTCTATAGGCATTTATGGCCTTTACTTTCCATCCATATTTATAAAAATAAAATCATGGTGCCTTATGTTATTAAACCAACAGTTTATTCGCTATTCATCTATGAAGACATACGTTGATTTTACTTACTGGCTATTTCTTCATCCACTACTGCTTCTTCCAAACCGTCTACAATACCCTGATGTGTACCCATAATCTCGCCATTCTCTGCTACAAATGCCTTGCCAGGGTCTACCGTTAGAACCGGCTCCTAAAAAACATTGGCAAATAAATATTGGAATAAATTGTAATAATCTAAAAATATAACTTTTATAGCTACTTGTTTTCTTACCGGTATTCTAATTTCCACTCTCTCTAAATGTGGTGCATCTTCGGGGTTGAAAGGCACGGGTCTATATCCCTCTACGCAAACGTTTTCTATTGATTCTCCCATTTTATTTTCACTAGCTTCAGTCACTGTATTTGCCACGTTATTTTCAACGATCACAGTTACATTTACTGGCATCCCATTAAGCTGAACCCTATTTACTGAATCAGCAGAATTTGCTCTGTCTTCTACAATTTTGTTTATATTTTCTGTGTTCTTGACTATTTGTTTTTCGATATTTATTTCGTCTAATTTGTCTTTGTATACTTTAGTGTCTATAACTTTGGCGTAACCGTTGTAAACAAGAGGGTTATCGACGTTGGTTTCTAATCCTACTTCTTCCTTGTATTCTTCAATTGATTTGATAGTTTGGTCGATGGCAGATGCTAGTAGTGATGACTTTCTTTCGATTTCTTTTATCTCCTCCTAATTTCATAAAAAAGCATATTAGTTTATGTTAAGGTAAATTTGATTAAGTAACTATTAAAGAGTTATTTGGAAATTCCCTTATGTATATTATCTAATAGTAGTTCACGTTGAAAAAAATGGTAATGTAAAATAATACAATACATAATAATGTGAAATAATACAAAGCAAAATTTTGGTCGAGCTCTGACTTACCTTGAAAAATGTGTATTTTATATTACCCCCTTTCAGCCCTGGTTTAGTAAACTTTGGCGGTGAAGATTTATCCTCAGGCGGGGTTGGAAGCGGAGTTTCATACACTACTTCCTCAATAATTTCAGTATCTATATGAGGGACCAAATTCTTTTTAACAATATGAGGATCCTCGTCCTGAGGACTTGGAGATCTTGGAACAGGTGGACCAGTCAGTTTGGGGAGAGGCATTTGGAGTCGGAAAACGTACTCATCTGTGAGTGGAGTGGGAGGGACAGTAGATGGAGTAGGGGTACTAATAGTGCTCTTCACTGAAGATTGTGAGTCAGATTTTTTAATATTTGAATCCAGATCCAAAGTAAGCTGTTTTTTAGCATCTTCAGTAGACCTGGCAATGAAGGTAGATTCTTGGACAACGCTGGAAGTGAAAGAAGAGTCTTCGGTAGATCTTGCAGTAAAGGAAGATTCTTGAACGTATTCTGCGTTCTGTATAGAACTTTCAGAAATGAAAGATTGGTATTGGTTCTCTGATTCAGCAATATGAACAGACTTTTTAATACAGACTTCAATTTCTTGGTCAATTTCAACGTTTTCCTCTAATTCAGTTATTTCTTCTTTCGTAACTTTTAACTGAGCGTATTCGTCTTTTACTTCACTGATTTCAGTAGTCCCTTGAATGACAGCTATTTCTTCAGTAACTTTGGTATCCTCAATTTTCACATCCTGGACTACCTCAGCCACCTCTTCCTTTGCTGAAACAACTTCTTGTATTTCTTTGATATCTTCTTTTGTTATAGATACACTTTCTTTTACCTCCTGAACTGCTATAGCTTCTTCCTTCACTGAAACAATTTCTTCTTTTGATACTGTAACGTCTTTGATTTCCTCAAATTTTATGGATTCTTCCTTAGCTTTAACAGAAATGTCCTCCAAGACCTGTACTTTTTTAATATCGTGTGATTCCGTGATTTCTATTGATTCTTCTTTGACAACGTTTAATTCATCAATATATTCAGTAGTCTCAATTTCCTGTATATCCATTTTATTTTTCATCTCAGCACTAACAGCCTTTTCGACAATATCCTCATGTAATTCCACGATTGGCTGTATTGTCTCTACTTTTTCAATAACAGCTGCTTTATTACTCTCAATGTCTATGGAAGATTTTTGGATATCAGTTTTTTGAATTATGTCTTTTTTTTCTTGGACAATAACTTCCTCAGTTTTGGCGCTGGAAATTTCATGGGGTTCGACAACAGCTTCTGCCTCTTGTTTTATTTGAGATTGCGATTCTATAGCAACGCGCTCTGTAACCATTGCTTCGTTAGCTTCTAATGCTATATTTGTTTCTTTGATACTTTCCACTGAGGTGGTTTCAGATATTTCTGCTGATTCATCAAAAATTGAATTTTTATTAGTGTAAACATGAGCTTCACATATTGATATGTATGTGTTTTTACCATCCCTACTATTTGCTCCACTGGCTTCGTGTTTGGTTTCTCTTTTAATATCCATACTTTCATGTTTCGTTTCTGTCTTCATCTCCCTTGACTCTAGAACACTGCTGGTAGTTCTTACTTCAGTAATCTCTTGGGATGTTTTATCAACTCTGGAAAGCGCATCTTTCACTATTTCTTCGTCTACTTTGCTTCTACTTCTAGACCTTCTTTCTCGTTGCATTGTGATCTCTTCCTCTAAACCAGCTTTAGTCTGGAATTCAGTTATAACTCCATCCATTTTAGTTATCAATTCTCCTGACTTTTTATCACTTAACTGTGCCATTTCAGCACCCGACAAAACGTTTTTTTCCCTTTTTTCACTTTCTTGTTGAATAATTTCCACATAATCCGTATATTCATGCTGCTTTACCTCCCTCACGTGATCTTGTTTAATTACGTCAGCCAGTTTTTCAACTTTCTCTTTTTTTTCTCTAATTTGCAAATCTTCGGTTTCTATCCTTTCAGCTTTTTTACGATCTATTACAGAATCTTGTACAACTGTCGTATCAAAAACTCCGCCCCTTTCAACTCGAGTAACTTCAGTTACTTCTTTTTTAACTTCTGGTTTTGTTTCTAAAGGATTTGACAGTACAGGTTCAGCTAAAATAAACCTGGACAGAGCAACCATGACATCAGTCAAATGTATGAAAAAGGTTTTGAGCAATAAATCATAGTGATAATTTGATTGCACTGTACCTCTTATATGAGGAATAGTTTGTAATCCAATAGTATAGGCTCTTTGTTCAGCTAGTAATTTAGCTGTACTATATTTAGCCTCTTTAGTTTTACTTTCGTCTGATTTATGTACGCTCTCAGATGTTTTAGAGATTTTTTCTGTTTTAATTTCAGATGTTTGCTTTTGAGCCGATTGCATCGCTTTAATATTTTTTTGGTCAGATATTATTTTAGATTGCTTTGTCTCGATTTTTGTATCGTCTGCAGATTTCATTTCAACGTTTTTATCATACATTTCAGATTTCCTTCGTACACTACCACTTTCTATTGTCTCGTCTGTAAACTTCTTTTCTACTTTACTATCGATGTTTTTCACATCGTTATCAAACATTTCTGACTTTCTTCTTACACTACCACTTT
Organism: Cydia splendana; assembly: GCF_910591565.1. Lineage (NCBI taxonomy): Eukaryota > Metazoa > Arthropoda > Insecta > Lepidoptera > Tortricidae > Cydia > Cydia splendana. The sequence continues at coordinate 6,007,681 of NC_085983.1, forward strand.
CAATAGTTTCATCTACAGATGTCTTTTCAACTTTCATATCTGCCGTTTTAACATCTCTATCATACATTTCTGACTTTCTCCTCACACTACCACTCTCTATAGTTTCTTCTAACTCCTGTCTCCTAAATTCTTGACGTTCGTCAACAATAATTTGTTTGTCATCTTTTTCAAATTTGGCAACCTCTTTAGCAACACTAACATCACTCTTTTTAACAACAACATCATTAGTTTGCCTACCAGTTTCACTCATTTCACTAACCTCTTTGGTAGATTCTTTTCTAGCAGTTGTCATGACCACAGTTTCCATGTCAGATGAGCTAGTTTTAGATTCTGAGGTTATAGCACTCAGTTCAAGATCAATTTCTTTTTTAATTTCATCAGCTACAATTACAGCTTTCTCAATACTCTCATCAACAATGCTTGTAGCAGTCAATTCTATCTTAGTCATATCAATATCCTTCTTCATTTTTTCCATAAAATTCGCCTCTTCTTTTTGCTCTTTAACCAATCTTTCTTCTACCGAAGTAACTTTCACTTCCTTAGTCACTATCTCTTCTGTTACTATCTTCTCTTCCACGGTCTTGGTGACTGTCGTTATTTCTTTCGTTTTCTTAAGCTTAGTTCCATCAGGATCATATTGTTTAGAAATTGGAAGTTTATACCTACTTTTCTCACTAAGGATCCCCGCGAATTCATCAACTTTAGGAAGATCAACAGGTGGCTCAAGGCCATCATCAAATGTACCAAATTCATCATGATAATTAGGATTAAGTATAATAGGTTTCTCTAAAGGTGGGATTGGGGAAGGTTCAGTGGAGAAAGGTCTATAAGGTTTGGTATTAAGGAAGTAAGGGGATTCAGTTAAGGACCTCTGTTCGTACGGATCACAGCGACCTTCGCTAAGAGACCTCCGGTCGAGGTTACCCCGGGACCCAGTGCGGGATCGGCTAGGCTCTTTGGAGTCGAGGGGGGTGTCGCCGAATTGCTGTATTTGGAATACCTCAGTCGGATGAGAGGGCTGGTCGAAATCGTCCTGGTCTAGCGGGTCGTCGATCGGGTCGTAGTCGTCGAGCGTCAGGTCGTAGAGACCGCTGGAACAACAGAACACACATTATATGTGTATGTTTATTCACTTTAATTGTGTGTATGAAAGTTAGCTTGATACCGTTTTTGTAACTCCTACTCTTTTTTGATTAAATGCTTTGTTTCCGCTACCCCAAGTTTGTATGTATTGTATGTATGTATGTAAACAATTTATTGTTCATAAGTTGAGTTGTTGGTTGTCTGGAAGATATCGCTCTTTAGCGGATAAGACCGCCTGTTTTCTGCCTCTACCTTTAATCGATTGTTTTTCTTTAAGCTGTATCTTTTCTGAGGTGTGCCAATAAAGAGAATTATATCTTCTATCCCTTATTCATAAACGCCCTTGAGACCTCAATTAGCTAATAATCGTTTGTCCTTATCTGTCATTTTGACTTATGTATTTGTAAGAAAGGGATAAAACATAATTTAACTAAATCAGGCCCGTAAAGTTTTATGAATAAGGGGGTTTCTATCTATCTTGCTCATATTTCCGTTCTATTCTATATACAAGTGGTCACAACCCATACAACCATTTCCAGTCGCCGTTACGACGCGGTGTTGACACATCTTGTGTCGACACCGTCTGTTTCGGTCACATTCCAGTCGCAGAGTCGTCGCCGTGTCGACACAGTTACCAGAAATGGGGAAGGGTCGACACATGACACAAAGTGACATAAAGTGTGGTCGCCGTGTGCACACATTGTTTCGGGTTTGCGACTACTTCATGCCAAAATCATTCGTTCATTTTGTTCCTGTCAAATGGAAACTGTCAGATGGAAAAATACTTAAATAAAAATAAGTGACATTAATACGCCATCTCTAAAACGGATTACAAGACGTAATTATATATTGTTTGCATTTATATTACAATAGGACTTAAATTATTATGGGGAATTAAACTGCTCGAGTGATTTGATAAACTAAGTGTAATATAATCAACGCGCCACCACATTGTTTTAGTTTAGCCGGAAATGAAATTGTTTACTTCTCAGTGCCTGTGTTCATAACTATATTATTTGAAGCATTTTTAGTACTTCGATGCGTATACTATACTTAAATAACAGAAATAACGCTTTACATACTACGAAACTTGTTAATTATGATGTATAAATATGGTTTAAGGCTGAGAAATATTGCAGTCACAAAGTAGTTGCAATGTTTCGACTCTGTGTTGACACATGACACGCGCTGTCAAAAGTAATAACAAAGTTAATGGTATGTTACTGGATTTGCAAAATGGCTCCTTGTGTTGATTTGTTTTCAGATATTCTCAAAGTGTAAAAATGCCGTGGTCAGAGATGGGCATTAATCGATTAACTGTTTATTCGACTAATTAATGGAATAAAAAAAGTTAATTCTCAAATTTTAATCGCGATTAGTTTAGTCGACCTAACATAGATTGAAATTGAATTAATCTGAATATTAATCGAATAAATTATCGATTAAATCTCGATTGAAAGTTGACAGGGGGGCATTTTTGTACGTAAAAATAATAGAAATGTCTTGCATGCAGATGGTAGCAAAACACTTTGTCATAAAAGTCGAGATGGGTGTCGATATATAGGTTTTAGGGAGTGCCGATTTCGAAAATAATGACCATTTTGGAATCCGAAATGGCGGCCATGCACTGTGTCATAAAAGTCGTCATGGATGTCGTTTTATACGTTTTAGGGGGCCCCAATTTTGAAAATGATGACCATTTTGGAATCCAAAATGGCGGCCATGCACTATGCCATAAAAGTCGTCATGGGTGTCGTTTTATAGGTTTTAGGGGGCGCAGATTTCGAAAATGATGACCATTTTGGATTCTAAGATGGCGGCCATGCACTATGTCATAAAAGTCGTCATGGATGTCGTTTTAGGGGGCCCCGATTTAGAAAATGATGACCATTTTGAAATCCAAAATGGCGGCCATGCACTATGTCATAAAAGTCGTCATGGGTGTCGTTTTATAGGTTTTGGGGGGCGCAGATTTAGAAAATGATAACCATTTTGGATTCCAAAATGGCGGCCATGCACTATGTCATAAAAGTCGTCATGGGTGTCGTTTTATAGGTTTTAGGGGGCGCAGATTTCGAAAATGATGACCATTTTGGATTCCAAGATGGCGGCCATGCACTATGTCATAAAAGTCGTCATGTATGTCGCTTTATAGGTTTTAGGGGGCGCAGATTTCGAAAATGATAACATTTTCAATTTCAAAATGGCGGCAATGCACTATGTCATAAAAGTCGTCATGGATATCGTTTTATAGGTTTTAGGGGGCGCAGATTTCGAAAATGATGACTATTTTGGATTCCACTTTTATGACAAAATACGTAGCCGCCATCTTGGATTATAAAATGATCATCGTTTTCGAATTCTGCACTCCCTAAAACCTATAAATCGACATCCGTGACGACGCAAGTTATCTTTATTTTCAGATCTAACAAATTGCTACAGAATACAAAGGACAAAAAAGAAGCGAGGAGGTAATGAAACAAGCAAAAATACAGATGATTCCTCGACGCAATTGGGTGATTCTTAAATTGTGTCCAGATTTTTTTTGTCATAAAAGTTTTTATTTTTCACATATTACTCTCACAAGTTCCGTGACATTTCGACCTTGTAATTTTTTAAGTAAATGTTTTTGTTTATCTATGAGGATCTCACTAGAATAGTATAATCAAGGTATGTTTATATTTGATGAATTAAATAGTAACGCAAAAAAAATATATATTTGTGTCTTATATTCCTGCCGAAGACTTTTATTTTACCTTTTCCTTCTACACAAGTTTGGCCAAGTAATAAGAATTTAGGGCTCTCAATTTTATTTTGACTTCTACAACAGTAAAGCTACGAGGCCATGTTTGGTATCGTTTTCGTATAAATCCGCAGTACCAAATTTAGTTAAGGTATCACATTGACACCATTCCGAAGTAAAAACATATAAACTTATTAAAATACTTTCTTTTAAACTCCTCTTCACGCTTAAACTGCTGAACCGGTTTAATTTAAATTTGGTACACATATATTTTGAGTCCCGAGACAGGATATAATAAGTTATCTCAAAAATCATCCTTTAAAGGTGTGAAATGAGGTGTAGGGGGGAATTCAGAATTGACTTCTTGAAGTTAATACTGTTTAAGTTTAGGTTTGAAGTCATGTTTTTTCATCATTTTTAACTAAATCAAAGATGTAGACCATCCCAAATTTCATATAAATCGGTTCAGCGGTTATTGATTTCCCGTACAAATTTCCACGCCACTTTTCACACCTTCAAAAGATGATTTTGGTTATAAGATCTATCCTATGTCCTGTTCCGGGACGCAAACTATTTCTATGCCAAATTTCAACGAAATCGGTTCAGCGGTTAAGCGTCAAGAAGAGTTTCAAAAAAACCGGCCAAGTGCGAGTCGGACTCGCGTATTAAGGGTTCCGTACATTAAGTCCGACTCGCGTTTGACTGCACATTTCTAATAGGTTTTCCTGTCATCTATAGGTAAAGAACTATTTTGTGTATTCAGACGGACATACATACAGACGCACGAGTGATCCTATAAGGGTTCCGTTTTTTCCTTTTGAGGTACGGAACCCTAAAAAGATTTATTTTATTTTGTGGAATGGTGTCAATGTGATATCTTAAATGGATTCAGCACCCCAGATTTATACGAAAACGATACCAAACACGGCCTAGCACCTTCACTGATATAAATATATCAAGATAAAATTGAGAGCCCTAAATAAACTTTCAAGAGCGGATATCTCAAAAACTATTCAACATATCGAAAAAATTGATTGAATAAACTTGTAACAAATTAAATTAACTTTCATTTTGTATAAGTGGCCATGTCGTTGAGATGCATAGTTTCCGAGATATAATCGAAAAACGGGAAAATGGGACCTTCAAAGCCCCCTCTCTCCCCCCCCCGCTCAAGGGCTACGGCCGGGGACTTTTGATATGTTTACCTCTTAACTTGTCAAACCGAGTTACGGAGTCAAAAATTGTGTTCCGAGCATTTCCCTCTACAACTTTTGGAGCATTCGTTGCCTGACCTAAGTAGCTTATTGAATTTCTTTAAAAACTTTTCTGTAAAAGGTTGACGGGTGTTGGGTGTTTATATGGTTTCGGTCGATTATTATCATTTGCATTGCCCATGATGACTTACTAGAATTACGAGCACACGAGACACTAATAGTAGTTTGACAAACCTTGGTTTTCAAGAGGTATTTTATATTGACATTTGCTGTCACAAATTTGCTGTCAGATTTAGTCGCAAACCGCACGCAAAGTGCACACAAATGTGTCGACACCTTGTTACGGAAAAGTGTAGACACGGCGACGACACTTTGTTTCGAAACAATTCTAGACACATTGTGTGGACTCTGTTACGACACATCTGACATTTAGTTACCACTTTGTGATTCTGCGACTGGAATGGTTATATGGGAATTTAAAAGTGAAAAAGGCTAAAAGAGACCTAAGAGACCTTCCGATTAAAAAACTTGTTACGGTTTACCCACTTATTCATAAAACTTTACGGGCCTGATTTAGTTAAATTATGTTTAACCCTTTCTTACAAATACATAAGTCAAAATGACAGATAAAGGGCCCGATTCTGATTTTGAAATAGACATCTATTAGACATCTTTTAGACATCACCAAGATACGATAACGATATGTTTAAGATCTAACCTGTCAAATTTGACATTTGCGCGATTCTGGAGATACTGTTGAACGATTTCCACAGGATATGACTTAGAGATCCAATTCACATCTAATAGATATCTTACTCTATCTAACTTAAAAGTGACATTGGTTGCCCGAATTGCGCTGCAAAAGAGAACTAGTTGATATCTAAACTATAACGTATCTAGAATGGATCTAGTACGTGTCGTCTCTTGTGAATATCTTGAAGTTCGAATACGGCAGAAAGACAAACGATTATTAGCTAATCGGGGTTTGTAGCGCATTTATAAATAAGGGGTTAATCTGGTTTTGAGACGACCTTGACGGTGGTCTTGGTGATTGGCGCGCATCTCACGCACTACTTCATTTCGCATGCACCAATCAGCGCGAGCGATCTTCAAGGTCGTATCAAAACAAAACCCAAACCGTCAGAATCGGGTTCCTACAATCGCATAACCTGGACAACTTTGACCACAATTCACACTGCTTTAAAAATATATTAATATCTGTTTACTATAAGTATAGATTAAATAAGGTTAAGATCACTCTCAAATTTAGTTATTTTTAAATATCAATCTTCTTCCTCGCGTTATCCCGGCATTTTGCCACGGCTCATGGGAGCCTGGGGTCCGCTTGACAACTAATCCCATGATTTGACGTAGGCACTAGCTTTTACCAAAGCGACTGCCATCTGACCTTCCAACCCAGAGGGGAAACTAGGCCTTATTCGGATTAGTCCGGTTTCCTCACGATGTTTTCCTTCACCGAAAAGCGACTGGCAAATATCAAATGACATTTCGTACATAAGTTCCGAAAAACTCATTGGTACGAGCCGGGGTTCGAACCCGCGACCTCCGGATTGAAAGTCGCAGGCTCTTACCGCTAGGCCACCAGCGCTTGGTTAATAGTTATTTTTAAATATCAATATTTTTTTTATATAAAGATTTATTCTCGGCACGGTTCTATAAATACATAATACGGTAATATCTATTTTTTAATTTGAAAATAGTTCGATACGTTTAGGCGGGGTATGGACAGGTCGACTTAAGTTAAAAATAAATTTGATATCGACCGATAGAAAATCGATTTAACATTCGAATCGATATCAATTAATTATAGTTTTACCATACCAGAAAATGGTCGCTCCGGTAATATCTCGATATCACTATAGCTAACAGAGACACTTCACTAATATCTTCAGAACTCATTGTGGAAATAAGATCATATTAACTGTATGAATATGACACTATTTAGAGTTATACTGAGCCAAATAACGATTAAATCAAGTTGGGTTAAATATAGAAATAGGGCAAGGTGTTACGTATTAATAGCTATGCAAAAAATATAGTGTTAACTAGCGACTCGCCTCGACTTCGCACGGGTTACACAAAATCTTAACAAACTATACACTACGTCTACCATCAGTTTTGACATTGACATATACGCTCACGTCTACGTAACTCACTTTCTATGCATCTCGCTCGTACTCGCATATTAGTGGAAGCGAGATGTACAGAAAGTAAATTACGTAGACGTGAGCGTCATGTCAATGTCAAAACTGTACGGTTACCATCAGTTTGTCACTGACATAAACGCCGTCGAGAACGCAATTTACTTTCTATACATCTCGCTCGCACTCGCATATTAGTGCAAACGGGATGTATAGAAAGTAAATTACGTTCTCGACGGCGTTTATGTCAGTGACAAACTGATGGTAACCGTACTAGTGGTAGACGTAAAACCTTCCTCAAGAATCACTCTATTGATAGATATAATATGATAGAGTTTATCGCGAACATACATACACACAAACAGACAGACGCGTCGGAGGACTTTGTTTTATAAGATATAGTGATGGAAGGTGAGGCAGGTAGAGTCGCACCAAGCTCTGCATGGACATTTGCAATGACAATGTGTGTCAATGTCATCATGTCAAACGTCTATGAAAATTTGACGATTCTAATGACACTCTTACACTTTGTTCTGTTCAAATCAGAGCAAAGTTATCTTAGACGTACTCTAAATTGGCATAATTAATGTTAGGGTAAGTACCAGTCAACCAATGGGTCAAACCAATGCTGGTTTGACCCATTGGTTGACTGGTAGAGAATGCCTTAAGGCATTAAGTCCGCCATTTGTATCTTCATGTATTGTGCAATAAAGATTAAAATAAATAAATAAATAAATTATGGTTTAAAAGTGGCATTACAATGACGAAGTTTTAGACAAACAGACTACATTATACAGGGTGCAATATTTTATGACACTACCTATCAATAAAATATACAAAATATCCTTAAAAAACTGAACAGAAACTAAACAAAATAAATGCTTACTTATCCTTATAGACCAGGTAAAACTTCATTTCGACCAGCAAAATTTAAAATAAATATACTGTTATAACTTCGTTCGGAACACAAATCGTAAATGCAATGAAAAACTTACGCGCTCTCTCAAGTTGCTTATAAAGGAAGGACACAATCTGGAGCTAACTTCGGTCTGATCAGAATTCAAGATGGCGGCACTTCCCTAACTGTCAAAATGAACTTTTCCCGCCAATAGACGTAGCCTATTTCATTTATAACCTAAACACTTTTGATTTTTGCACCGCACGGAGTGAAGATAGCCGCGAAACTAAATTAAATTCGAAAATCGATTAATTTGACCATTGGCAGCTATTGATGAGTTGACATTGGGTTATATTTTTAAAACGTGTTGTTGTTGTATTTTAGACTTAAAGAGTTTCTCTTAATGTACATTTTTGACTGTTGTTTTGATCGTGTATTAGTAGTACTAAAGGAATTCGCCCTTTGAATTGATTACTTCGTCGTTAGGTCATTGTTAATGTTTATGTACTGAATTAGCCTTCGTAATAGGTATACTATGCAAAATGACATCGTTATATTTACATATACATATACAAATATTATAAATGATGACTTACACTAGAATGATCTGGGTCCGGGCCGAAGCCACAGAATAAATAATAGTACTACCGTACAGAAAGGAAACTTCCTACAAAACCAAAGTTTGACAGCCGTTCAGGGTCGAATCATGCTGTCCCTGTCATATATTAGCACTATCCCTTTCGGCTATTCTCAAAGGGGTTGTCAAAATTCAAGTCATTATCTTATCTGTGGTCGTGCACGCAAAGGTTGTGTCAAGTTGTGTCAACCCTAATAATTGCTCGGAGCAATCCTGAGCCGAGCGGAGCCGAGGTTGCCCGAAGTCAGGAGTTTCGCACCCCTGATGACGGGTGATTTGTGATCACGTGATATGTTCTATAAAAAACTGAAGTGTTGGACTCCTCAGCCCGGACTCGGCCTGTTCTAGCGTAAGTAAACAAATAAAATAAATATGATGGGACAATCTTATACAAATCGACCTGTCTACAGTAACCCCAATAAGGATTGTGGTGTTATGTCACGATATTTCACGAAAATCGCTGCCCAATTACAAATTTTAAGATACGTCAATTAAGAGATCTAGAAACGATATGGATTAGATGTGTCAGTGTCAAAAGTGACGTTTTTGTTTGAAGAACGTCACATTTTAACGTCAATTTTAACGTGAGGAAGACCTCGGCTTTTGCTCGGTCAATTATAGGTAGGGTTGCCAGATGGTCGGGATTTGGCGGGATTCTCCCGATTTTTAGCAGGTGTTCCCGATTCCCGACAAAGTGTAAACTGTCCCGAAAAACAGCTTCACGTTATAAAACAATAATTTCGAGTTCCGAACTGTCGTCGAGCGAGCGAGCTGACGTAGTGCCAATAATGTAAAATATCGTTGTTTTTAATACAATTACTTTAATTTGAATGTATTTTTTAGAGATGCCCCGAATAGTGTATTTGGCCGAATCTCTCTCGGCCGAATACCGAATATTCGACATGACATGCGAACATTTTGAGTCACAATTATTATGCAAACTGTTCGCCATCAAAGCACTACGTTTGCTAAGATATATTTTTATGTTGAACAGAATTAATGAATGTATATTAGAGTCAATCAAATCAGACCCATGATAAAAATAAAATATTTTGTAATCAATAAATGCTCAAAAACGTGCCTTCGTATTTAACTACTTTCCAAGAATATATTTTAAATATTAAATATACCTAGTTTCTGGTTATTTTTTTTGTAATTTTTCTTTTTAGGTAGATGCAACAGATATTCGGTATTCGGCCGAATAGTAGGCAACATTCGGCCGAATACCGAATATTGGGCAAAGTGCCCGAATAGGCCGAATATCGAATAGTTGCCGAATCATGGCATCGTGGCAATCGTGGCATCTCTAATTTTTTTTTCCCGACTTAAATCCCAAAATCCAGAAAAATGTATATTGTTTCCCGATAATAGCGCCTTTCGATCTGGCAACCCTAATTATAGGTGTTATCGCATTACTCCAATGTTGAGGAATAAAGCCCCGTTATGTGTCCACCCTGTATATTGGCAACAGTACCATTGTACTTAATGTAGTGACTGCCCGATTCGAACTTTAAGATACGCCAATTAATAGATCTAGAAACGATATGGATTACATGTGTCAGTGTCAAAAGTGACGTTTTTGTTTGAAGAAATGTCACATTTGACACTGACATATCTAATCCATATCGTTTCTAGATCTATTAATTGACGTATCTTACGGCAGTGGGGAGACACTCCTGACTTCGCGCAAACTCGGCTCCGTTCGGCTCAGCATTGCCCCGAGCAATTATTAGGGTTGGCACCACTTGACTTCCTTTTGCGTGCACGACCACAGATAAGATAATCACTTGAATTTTGACAACCCTAAATTGCCGAAAGGGATAGTGCCATATATTAGAAAGGGATAGCACGATTTGACCCTGAACCGTTGTCAAACTTCGGGTTTGTAGGAAGTGTCCTTTCTGTACGGTAGTACTATTATTTCTTCTGTGCTTACGGCTCGATTCGGAAAATGAATTAGATTCTACTAGACTCCAACAAGTTACGATACGGATAATTTAAAGATATTTGTAAGATAGATATGTCAAATTTGACGTTTCCGCGATTCTGGAGGTCCTCTTGAACGATTTCGACAAGTTATGACTTAGATATCCAAGTCACATCTAGTCGATATCTAATGTAGATCTAGTTGATCTCTAAATCGTCTCAAGATCTTGTGATTATCTCGAAATCCGTGGGACTCACCGCATCACTCCAAGGCTGAGGCCGTCCGCTGCCGCCGCCACAGCCGCTTTAGCCCCGTCATGTGTCATCGTGGCCGCTTTTACCCCCTGTATGCTGGCGACGGTGTCCCCATTGCGAATGCCGGCGAGGTCAGCAGGTGAGTCGGGTAGAACCTGGAGAAATTAATTAAAATATTTTTTTATTAAATAAGTTGTTTACATTGGCAACCAACGGAGTGGTCATTAACAGGCGTTCCCCTCTGTCGAAAATAGGCGGCCAATGGTCAACGACATGTCAACAGGACTGACGTTTATCTGACATGGCTATGTTTACGTTACGTATACATTTGATGTGCCCCTCCCCCGCAAAAAACGGCAGACTATTTTGTACCGAAAATTATAGACATGGCGTCTCCGTTGGTTATATCCTCTAAGACATTGGCATTGAAAGTATTTGAAAGTGCCTGACGACACTTACAATGCTCACTTCAAATTGAACCGTTTATCCTTGTCAATTTGGTACAATTTCGAATGTGAAGTCGCTGCCTACAGAGCGTACGTCGATGGGTCTACGAACAGTTTCCGCTACGCGTAGCAGGAACAAGAGGCTACGGACTACGGCGTAGCACAGGCGTCGTAGGCGCAGCGCGTAAGATTTATCTATGCCATAGTTCTTAGTTATACCATAGATTCTATGGTATAACTAAGAACTATAGACAGTCAAGCAAATCTTGTCAGTAGAAAAAGGCGCGAAATTCAAATTTGCCGCCTTTTTCTACTGACAAGATCTGCTTGACCCAGTATATTTCATCATCATCTTCCTCGCGCTATCCCGGCATTTTGCCACGGCTCATGGGAGCCTGGGGTCCGCTTGACAACTAATCCCAGGAATTGGCATAGGCACTAGTTTTTACAAAAGCGACAGGCATGTGACCTTCCAACCCAGAGGGTAATCTAAACCTTATTGGAATTAGTCCGGTTTCCTCACGATGTTTTCCTTCACCGATAAGTGACTATACATAAGTGATATTTCGTACATAATTTCCGAAAAACTCTTACCGCCAGGCCACCAGCGCTTAACTTTACTAAGAACTCTTTAAAAATAGTAAAACTAGATTTGCACTATAGTTCATTTTTATAGCATTAGAAAAAAGGTACACAATCTTGACGTGCCTTTTTATTGAAAAACACTTTTGAAAAATAAGCTAAAGGGCCCCAAGTTCGTGTTAGTACGTTATTTCGTTAGTTTTGTTTCTGGCGCAAATAATAAGGAATTCAAATATTTTTTATTCAAATTATACATATGAAAAAAATCTGTATTATTTAATCTCTTCAATAAAATAATAACCAATATTTTAGTGATTAAACTGAGATTAATACGACGGTTGAAACTGTAAGACGGCCGCGAACAGCTGTGTTGTATGCGTGCACTTTTTTTAGGCGTAAGGTGCGCGCTCTCACTTGATAAGCTTATAGGAAGGAAAAGCTAAACCCATTCGAATAAAAGTTTTTGGGAGTGTTTCTGTGGGTTCCTTAGTAATTGATTTGATAAGAAAAAATATTGAATATATGCATAGAAATACCTTAAAATTGCAATAAATTGACTCACGAAATAGCGGTCATTTTATTTTACGTGTGTCTCCTATTTCGTGCCACTAACGAATCAAGGATTTTCTAGATACATTTTGAGTGCTTGTTTTTAAATATAACAACGAAGATAATTAAAAAAATAAATTAGAAAACAATTCATGTATTTCATGAAGTTTCGTATGAGCGAAATTAGGTGTTTTCACTAGAATTCTCACAAAACGAGTTTGAATGTGACCCGAGTTAAAAATTTTAAGGTATATTCCACGTATATTATCATATTAACTACTAGCACAATTTTATTTATAATTCAATTTATTTGATTTATTTTTGTGTATGTTTATATTTAACGTATAAGATAGTTAATTTTTTTTTAAATTTTAATTTTAATATTTTGTATTTTTTTTTTATTTTTTAATTTTTTTTTTTATTTATATAGTTCGGCTTTTAATCAAGTATTAAAGTACCCACATGGTTTACAAAGTCTTAATTCAACCATTAAAGTCGACGAGTACAAAAAACTTTAAGCTATAGCAGGTCAAGCAAATCTTGTCAGTAAAAAAAGGCGCGAAATTCACATTTTCTATGGGACGTTATCACTTCGCGCCTACATTTTTCAAATTTGCCGCCTTTTTCTACTGACAAGATCTGCTTGACCAAGTACCTATAGCTCCCAAATTAATTTTTTTTTTTAAATATTATTTTTAATTTGACCTTACAAAATTACTCGTAAGTAGGTAAGACCGTTAAATATTTAAAATGGTTATCAGCAAATTATCACCAATTACTCTAAGAAAATGTAATCCGAAACAGGGGACACGAATTCACGAACCTTTTAGGAGCAGAGCTAAATTTGTATCACGAAATGGGAGCCAAATAAGAGGTTCACGAAAAAATTCATATAAAAAAAAGTTTCATCTAAAACCCTATAGTTTATACATTAAATTATTAACAAAGAACTAATATAACTTACTCAAAAGCTTTCAAGGTATTGATATGTTTTTAGTAATATAAAAAAAAATTACAAATTCTCAAGAGCCTTAACCTGCCGAATCAGGGGCCCTTTACCTTAAGTTGCCTTAAGTCACGGCAAATATGTAACAACTATGAATCATACACGATTATTTACATTCTTTTGCTTTCATAAGTAATAGTTACTGATTTTTAAAAAGCGTTTTTCAATTAAAAGACACGTCAAGAACGCGTAATCTTTTTCTAATGCTTAAAACAACGAACTATAAACATCGGTCAGTATTATTAGTTTTCATCGGTGTTTATATTATTCAATAGATCTATAGATCCATCAATAATGGCGTTACGCAAGCGATTGAGCGGCCGCCAGCGATCTATTATTGACATGTCTAATTCTAGCACTTGGATGTCAATGTTACGATCGTTGTGACATGACATACTGATTGAGGGGTTGTGTGTGCAGGCCAAGCATTTCAACACGCGCGTGTTTTAAATGCGCGTCTAAGCAAAGAGAATAGAGTCTATAGAGACGGATTGTCAAAGTAAATTATGTAGCCACTGTAAATTTACTGCCATCTTTCGACTGTTAGAACGCCATTTGACTTTGATCCTTATTCTTTCACTGATATGTGTTAACTTATTTGTTTTTCGAGACATGCGTCGCTTAATGACATAGTCCGTCGGTCTCTTGCCACCATCAATGTGCCTGCTCTTCTTGAGCCGACTGGTATTATCAGAGATGATGGCAAGAGGCCCGATGGAGTGTCCTTAGTTCCTTGGAGCTTGGGACGGATGTTGGTGTGGGATGCTACCTGCGTAGACACACTGGCACCGTCCCACCTCCAACGGACTACTGTGAAAGCGGGCGGAGCGGCGGAAAGCGCCGAAATTCTAAAACGTAACAAATATAAGAGCCTCGGTAGAGAGTACCATTTTGTACCATTTGGAGTTGAAACTCTAGGTCCATGGGGTCCCAGCGCGCATAAGTTGTTCGCAGAAATCGCGAAGCGTCTGGTTGACGTAACTGGTGACCGAAGAGCTGGCGGCTACCTCGCACAACGTATCAGCATTGCGATTTTGCGATACAGCGAGGAAATGCCGCCAGCATCCTTGGTACAATGCCTCAAGGGCCTATTTTAGATTTAAGCTAGTTATTAATTTCGTTTAGTAGTACCACTGTATATATATTGTATGTAAATAAATGTATAAAAAAAAAGCTTATTAAATATTAATTAATATTAACGCCATCTACTCGACTATAGGCCAAAGGTATACGAGTAGTGCAATGTTTTCGAGCGATGGCGCCATAACCTTTAGCCTATGCTCGAGTAGATGGCGTTAATATTAATATTTAACAAGTTAACACATATCAGTGAAAGAATAAAGATCAAAGTCAAATGGCGTTCAAACAATGTAAATCTTCTGTCGAAAGATGGCAGTAAATGAATTGTAGCTACATAATTTACCATGACAGTAACTCTCTTTGGTCTAAGTAAACTACCGTAAAATGGGGTGAGTTGGGTGAAATTTGACTTTCAAACCTCGATAAAATTTTATTTTTACATGTGAAAACTGAATGGTGTATATAATAAGTGGTTCGGACGTTTGTATTTTATTTTGGGTAGTTCAATTTCATAACTTTGACGATAAAGAGGAAATCCCACCTCACCCCGTAGTGCCTCGTATTTGGGGTGAGAGGGTTTTTCATACATACGATTTTTTTTATTATGAATATTACTATAGCTCCATTTTAAATTGGAATACATTATTTTTGTAGCAGTAGCCTTAAAAACCCACCTCACCCCCCTCTCAATCCTTCTCTCCCCATTCATAACCCATAGCTCCCCGCGAAACCTACTCACCCCGTTTTACGGTACCCATTAATTGGCACTGAATACCAGTCATTGGCATATATTTTAATGCTTTATGAGGAAAGTTGACTTGTATAAATTACTTATGGCATTGAGTCCATGACATTGAATGTATTAATATGACATTAATACACAGGTAGGTACTTATTCCATTTTATTGGCTAAATAAGCAGAGAATAAATAATAGTACTAGGTACAGAAGATTCACTCTCTAACAAAACGCGTCTGATACGATTAGGACAGATATGACCGCTAGGTGGCGACAGCGCCACGCGCGGCCTATGGCTAGCCACCAAAATTGGTGTGGGACGGATGTACTTGTAGCTACCTGTTGCAAAGCGACGAAATCGCGGAGTGAGCCACGCCTGTCATGATTCGACCCTGAATCGCTGTCTAACTTCGGTTTTGTACGAAGTGTCCTTTCTGTACGGTAGTAAGGACTATTACTTATTCTGTGGTATAATCATTCTGTGCTCAACACTCTACTATCGCGGTCTCCTCATTGTATCCGAACCGCTTCTGTCGGCTCGATTCGGAAAACGAATTAGATTTCTACTAGACTTCAACAAGTTACGATACGGATAATTTAAAGATATTTGTAAGATAGATATGACAAATTTGACGTTTCCGCGATTCTGGAGGTCCTCTTGAACGATTTCGACAAGTTATGACTTAGATATCCAAGTCACATCTAGTCGATATCTAATGTAGATCTAGTTGATCTCTAAATCGTCTCACGATCTTGTGATTATCTCGAAATCCGAATAGGCCTGTGTGTGCAATCTTGCATAGCGTTGTCTCGCTCACACACCAGTTACCTTGACAACGGTGAGCGGCATGTTGAAATCGGTGCCGCCGATGAGTCTGAAGCCCCAGGGCTCCTCTCCCGTCCTCGTGAGCCGTACTTCCACCTCCATCTATTAAAAAAAAAGAAATTTTGTCATCTTTGTTGTTACTATAAACTGAATAAATGTTACATACTAAATGAAACCGGCCAAGTGTATGTCGGACAACGCATAGTCCGTTATGCGTTGTCCGACATACACTTGGCTGGTCGATATAAAGGGTCGGTTGGCTTACGATATAAAATGTCATACCAGCATACCAGCAGAAAGGCGTGTCCTTCCGATGGATATGTCCTTTTAATAAAAAAAACCGGCCAAGTGCGATTCGGACTCGCGCACGAAGGGTTCCATACCGTTACGCAGAAAACGCCAATAAATATCACGTTTGTTGTATGGGAGCCCTACTTTAATATTTATTTAATTTTGTTTTTAGTATATGTTGTTATATCGGCAACAGAAATACATCATCTGTGGAAATTTCAACTAGCTATCACGGTTCTTGACTTACTGCCTGGTGACAGACAGACGGACGGACGGACGGACGGGCAGACGGACAGCGGAGTCTTAGTAATAGGGTCCCGTTTTTACCCTTTGGTTATACGGAACCATAAAACGAAGATTTTTGGAAAAAACTCATTAATAAGTCTACCGGCGATCATCTATAAAAACGTTCGTGTTCTACAGTCAATAAAATTAATTCTTATGACGAAGCCTGCGCTGTGGATCAGAAGGTACCTATGCTGTTATTATTATGTTGTTTTTTTGGGTCAATAAATTTTTATTAAAGTATTATGAATAGTACTTTAAGCATCATTTTATCATTTATCATCCGCCAGTGGTGCATATTAGACACGTTAGGTCAACCTAACCTTGGCCAATCTACGTGACGCAGTAACGCATTATGAACACAATTGTCACCTTTGGCAAAGCATGACTCTTAAGGCCCAAATCTAAGACAGTTCACGGCAAAAACACAAGCAAAACCCGCTTAAGGTTCCGTCACACAGGCGCGTTTTCCGGGCGGGGCGTGAGCGTTTTATATGTAAGTAAAAGCGGCGCGTCCCGCTCACGCCCCGCCCGGAAAACGCGCCTGTGTGACGAAGCCTTTAAGAAGATCCTGAAGACACGTCAAAAACGCGTCTCAAGCGGGAAAGCGCATGATAAAATGTATGAAAACTTGCAGGGACTAAAGTAAAATGGCTACGCTATCGTCTAAACGAGGTAGTATTAACCGGGTTTTGTATTTACCTGTTCGTTAGTGGCCGGCGGTCCAGGGCACAGTTAAACGCTAACTGGCCGTTAAACTTGGCACTGAGACGGTGACCGCATTCTGATTGAGATACGACGATAGATTGGGTACCCACTTCAAATCAAAGACTGGGTGTCTGGTACAATTTGTACATATGTTGGAAGATTGAGAATAGGATTTTATAGGGAACTATAGCTGGTGAAACAAATTTTGTCAGTAGAAAAAGGCGCGAAATTCAAATTTTCTATGGGACGGTAACCATTGGCGCCTACATTTTTAGGGTTCCGTACCTAAAGGGTAAAAACGGGACCCTGTTATTAGGGTTCCGTAGGTAGGTAGGTATGTTTGTAATTTTTTTTGGGTCTAGAATCTTAACGTGAGGTCTACAGCTCACAGAGCCACTAGTACCGTAAAATGGGGTGAGTAGGGTCAAAACTGAAATTCAAACCTCGATAACACTTTATTTTTACATATGAAAACTGAATGGTGTATATATAATAAGTGTTCCGGACGTTTGTATTTTAGTTTTTATTTTATTTTGGGTAGTTCCATTTCATAACTTTGACGATAAAGAGGAAAACCCACCTCACCCCGTAGTGCCTCGTATTTGGGGTGAGAGGGGTTTTCATACAAAGGTGATTTTGGAAGATTGTTGGATCGATTTTTTTTATTATGCGTATTACTATAGCTCCATTTTAAATTGGAATACATTATTTTTGTAGCAGTAGCCTTAAAATCCCTTCTCACCCCCTCTCAAACCTTCTCTCCCCATTCATAACCCACCTCTCCCCGCGAAACCTACTCACCCCGTTTTACGGTACGTAATATTAAGTGGAGATAGTAGGGATATGATCCTCTTTGCTTAAAACAGTTCGTATACGATCATTATACACGATCCTCTCATGCAACACGTGTTGAATAGCTTGCCCTACTAGATTTCCCAAAAATCCAGTGGGCTTATTAAAACTAAAACAACTGCACAAGCCATCACAAATCTCGCAAAAATGCGTCTCACCGTTCTATGTTGTTTTCTGCTGTTCAGCTGCGCCCTGTCGAGGACCGTGACGAAGGCGCTGACTGAGTCACTCGGGCAAGAGGTTATAGAGATTGGAGCCCCGCTTAAAGGTACGTTGGTCTCTATCAGGTTTTAGTTGCTTCAGGTTTTCAGTTGCTTTAAAAATAATTAAGATATAACCTAAGTAACACCCAGGATAATAAAAGTGTCCTATATTTAGAACATAGGGCAGAAATCCATAGAGCCTTGTATTAGGCAGAAACAATCTTAATGAACCATTGGTGGAACTAAACTCCTTGGAATAAGGAGTTAAACGTAAGGCTTTTAGATTGGTCAGCTGACGATGGACAGTCGACCTGTGGTTAGAAATCTATTGAAGATGGAAGCACTTATGCCTTATGCTCTATGCTTATGCTCTGCTTATCCCCTTACTGGCCAGCCCTTAGACTATTCTTGTATGCATAATGTGTAGAATTGTAGATCTTTTCCTGTCACCACCTCAACCATATTGGCCACATTTAATAATAGGCTAGGCTAGATAGTTTTACGACGAGAAATAACGTAGAATACAATAGAATATTAAAAAAAAAGTGTGTTTAACAATAACTCAAAGAGTATGACCGAGAAAAGTTGGCAGCGATTTTGATAGCCCTCGCAGTGCAAGTGTCATTTTATTTTAAACCTCAATCTCCTATGAAATTATGACGTATAAATAACACTTGCACTGCGTGGGCTATCAAAATCGCTGCAGACTTTTCTTGGTGTAACTCTATATTTGCAACAACTTACCCACAAAAACACTAAAACGTCACTGAAAAGTTTTCGATTCAGCGGTAAGGGTGCCTCTTCTTGATTTTGTGATACAAAATCATCCAGCTTAAGTCGAAGAGCCATTGAAAAGTTTTCTTCTTAATTAAACAAACCAATTACACCAGCTATATTTCCTGACCTCAATGGTGGTGTTTTAATTTTGTCGAGGTATTTTAAAGAGTTATTTCTGTAAGTTTAATTTATGATCTTTATGTTGATTCAGAAATTCAACCGGATTTAGAAGAGGAGCCGTCTATGGAAAAGGATGACGACGACACTACGAGAGCAGCCCCCGCCACTAAACGAGACGCCAAAAAGGCTCCTGGTTCGGTAAATATCCTCAAATGCCCAATGTTCTTTATTTAGGATAAGAAAATGTATTTAAAAAACTGCAATCTGCAACTAAGGGAGACGTGAAATCTTTTTAATAACTTCTTAGGGCCTAATGTCCTTTATTTAGGGCAACATAGTGTAGAGAGGTAGTATGAATATCCTCGAACAGCCTAATGTCCTTTATTTAGTACAACACAATGTTATTTTACTAAGAGGATCAATATCCTCGTAGGGCCCATTGTACTTTATTTAGTACAACACTATGTAGTTACAGTGACAGCATCAATATCCTAGTATTGCCCAATGTCCTTTATTTAGGACAACACAATGTATTTATAGCAGTATTGATATCAATAACCTCATAGGGCCCAGTGTTCTTAATTTAGTAGACCACCATGTAGTGATAACAGTATTATCAATATCCTCGTAGGGCCTAATGTCCTTTTTATGGGACGGCCCCTGATTAAAAGTCTTAAAATACCCTAACATAACCAATATTCGTAGATGGTGGATGGAAGACGCAAGTTGAAGGACGTTGACAGGATCGACGGGGTAGAGCAGGAGGACGACGAGCAACGCGTCGAGAAAGAGATAGCTGACATCTACAAGGATAACGGTATGTACAGGATGGAGTGAGACAGATAGATGGTAGGAAGGGTAGAGCAGGAGGACGAGCTACGCGTCGAGAAAGAGATAGCTGACATGTACCAAGACTATGTATACGAAGATACTTAGGTACAAAGCTGTTCGGAGCAAGTTTAATGTATACGAGTATAGGTAGTGTAGTGAGTAGTGACCCTGCCTGTGAATCCGATGGTCCTGGGATCGAATCCCGGTAAGGGTATTTATTTGTGTGAAAAACACAACATTTTTTTTATGAGTCATGTGTGTTTCCTATGTATATAAGTATGTTTTATATGAATGTAACCATGAAATACGTGTTTTTTGAATAAATTATGTTTATGTTATGTTTTATGTATTTATCTATATACGAGTATGTATATTGTCGTCTAACACCCATAGTACAAGCCTTGCTTAGTTTAACCTAGCCTATTGATCTGTGTAAGATGTCTTCTAATATCTATTATTATTATTATTTATTATATTTAGTGAGACAAACTTCTGTATTACAGACTACAAAGCCGACAGTAACGAGCTGAGAGCCAGCGGCGAAGGCGAAACCGCTTTAAGGCAGGGGAAGAAAACTGAGTGAGTCACCGTAAAGAATATCACCTACATTTCAAAGATTTCTCATTGTCTCATCTCGCTTTGAAGAGCGAAATATTGACGTTTGGAATTACCGTCAAATTACAAACTAATTAGTGTTTAAGGCGTGTCCAGACGTGGACAATTTTTCGCCAATCTGATTAAATTGTCCGATCAAATCAGGTCGTTCGGACGCAAACGCCAATTTAGCTCGCCGAATTTAACCGCCGATTATGACCGATATTACCGATAAAATGGGGTGCGGACGCAAGAATACCAATTTGTGACGCGTTTTAGTATTCGCGTTTGGGGGCATTTTTTTGTAAATTTAGAGCGCTCAAATATCACCATAAAAAATTTGTGAAAGTGGCCAAATTGGCATTTGCGACCGCACCACTTGATTTGATCGGACAATTTAATCAGATTGGCGAAAAATTGTTTTCGTCTGGACAGGACTTTAATGCGAGTTCAAACATTCGCTACTTTTGTTTAGTTACAATCTTTAGTAAGAAATGTATGAACTCGCAACTGTAATAAAAGAGCTTTGAAGAAAATAGCTAAATGGGTGTGATGTCATTCAAGCTTAATATTTTGTGCTTCAAAAAAAGACCGGCTAGCATGAGTTGCGTTCTCACGCGCGAGAACGCAACTTATGCTAGCCTATCCTATAGTCTGTATTTTTAGGTATTAAAAAAAAGTAAACAATGAATTTGTATATTTCCGGGTAGTCATAACATTTATTGGTTAACCGACCAAATACAAAACCGCCTGGATCAGTCACTGAACGACCTGACTTTAACCTACATTATTTGATCATGTAATGTTTTCATCTACCCTCAACTGGCTTAAGGAGCCATTTGAGGGTAGATATTGTTTACTTTTATTTAAATACCTAAAGATACAGACCATAGTTAGCTATAGTATACCTATCAATCTAAAGGGAGCAAGATCTAACTGAACTTGTACGATTTCTTCGCGTTGTTTTCCACCAAACTGTTCTTTTTTAAATTGACGTAGCAAAATGTAAATGGGTCTTTACTAATAAAGTTACATAAACGCAAAAGGGAACCTCTAGTCTAGAATAGAATAGTTATTTATGATGCACGTGTGGAAAATAAGCATTCGCAATTAACCCGTGATATTTGACACGAGCTATTGCGAGAATTTTCTGACAAGAATGAGGACATTATAACCACAGATTATAATGGTTCCAACCTTCAATTGTCCTGAGACGCGCTACCAACATTTTTATTACCAATAAAAAGTCGGACTATGGTTGTTATTTCTTTGGATTTGGCAAATTTATCCTCTAGCCGCCCAGACATCAAAACTTGCCAATTCAATACAAATTCAATTTAGATTTGTCAAAATAAAGATTCAAATTAGAATGGAACAGAAGACCTTTTTATAGGCCTCTGGGCAGCTAATAGAGGATAAAGACATGTTTTTATTACGATTGCAGCGTCATCTATTAATTGTATTATATTAATTGAAAAGTGCCTTTTCGCACGTGTATGACACATTTCAGTCGACTAAAGCAGCGGTCGGCAACAAGCGGCCCGCGAACCTCTCGCTTGCGGCCCGCGAGCCTCCCTGGCTGTTTTGTATTTTTTTTAATTTTGTATTTTTATTAACAAACGACAATGTCTGCTAAAGTCACAAATATTACCAAAGTGCTGCCCGCGTCAACTTCGTTAACTACTATGTGGCCCTTGGCTGCTAAAAGCTTGCCGACCGCTGGACTAAAGCATTAAATAATAAGTAATAAGCTCATTCTATGGCACAGTTTCGTGTTCGCGCCCAAGAACATAAACGACCCCCAGCAGGTGGAGAAATTCCGGACGTCCCCCGACTATATAGACTGCAAAAAAAAGAAGCTTGCTGACGTAAGTTGGACCTTTTTACCGGTGCGGTGCGACGGCTGTTTGACGCTATATATGTGACGATATGCATTTTTACAAACTTAACTACTAATCTTAAATTAAAAAGATAAGATGAAATAAGCCATCACAGGCTTTTTTACGACAAAATTACGTAAATCCATGGACACATGGACATATCCCATCCCTCCCCCTTATAGGGATAAGTTCGCCTACATTGTATATTTTTTGTTTAATTGTATATTAGTGGCACCAGAGTCAGAGTCAGTGGCAGTGGCAGTGGTATATTAACCTGTCGTATCATCGTATGTACAATATAAAGCGTATAGAGTTAGACCAAGAAAAGTCTGCAGCGATTTTGATAGCCCACGCAGTGCAAGTGTTATTTATACGTCATAGTTTCATAGACGTTTGACGTTTAAAAAAACACTGGCACTGCGTGGGCTATCAAAATAGCTGCAGACTTTTCTTGGTCTAACTCTACATACATACATACTTCGAAGGATTAGTATTTTACAGAAAAACGTCTAACGTCTCGACGGATAAAAAATGCGTTATATCCATATTTAACAGTATGCGCATGAGTTCCATATTTTTTATGTGTTGTAGTGTAAGGTCAAGGAATTTAATTTCAGTACCAATTCGTATTTTGTCATTGTCACAGTGACAATAGTATGAGGTCTCTAGCAACTTTCATATTGATTGTCACTGTGACAAGGTAAGAAATGGTACTGAAATTTAATGTGATTCGACTGTACTGTGCCATACCTAGAGTTTTCTCAGAGCTTGATCGCAATAACACGCGTAACATTATAACACTTTAAACTCTCGCGTTTTGTACACATATTTAATTACACAAACGGGTCTACCGCGATATAATTTCATTGTTTTTACCTTTAATGCAATGAAATTATATCGCGGTAGACCCGTTTGTGTAATTAAATACGCGTAACATTGTTAAACCTTGCCTAAAACTTGATGTCCTTTTAAAAGGACAAATTCAAATCGAATTATCTCTTCTAGAATTAAAGAATATTCCAAATTAAAAACTGTGAAAATGACACTGGAACTAATAGCATAGCATATTTATGAAAGAGATTTCCATGATATCTAATTTTCAGTTTCATTAAAAAGAAAAATTAACTAACTTATCTATAAAATAAAACTAAATTTAAACTAAAAACGAATGCTAAATACAATTAAAATAGATCTAAGAAATTGGGCTCCTTTGGCATGGTTCCGAGGACGGTGAGGATGCTGGCAGCATTTCCCCGCTGTATTTCCATGATTAAATTGTCACATGTATTGCGTCGCATTTCATAGCCGGTCGGACCATTTTCCTCGGCGAAGAAAATGCTAGAGGATCTACATATATCTAGATTTAATCTAGGTATTAATAGATCTTTTTAAACACCGTTGCATTTCGTATCCGGGAAAATGGTTTGACTTGCTTA
Organism: Cydia splendana; assembly: GCF_910591565.1. Taxonomy (NCBI): domain Eukaryota; kingdom Metazoa; phylum Arthropoda; class Insecta; order Lepidoptera; family Tortricidae; genus Cydia; species Cydia splendana. The sequence continues at coordinate 6,031,802 of NC_085983.1, forward strand.
CTAGCATATTATAATAGCTTCATAAACTAGACTTAGCAGCTGACCTTAGCAACTCTGGTATAAAACTCGAATAGTACTCGAAAAATACATTATTAACAAGAGTAAGTACAGTCAAGTGTACTTACACTTGCTATTCGGTGAAGGAAAACATCGTGAGGAAATCTGCATACATCTGCGAAGAAATTCAAAGGTGTATGTGAAGTCCCCAATCCGCATTGGGCTAGCGTGGGGACTATAGCCCAAACCGTCTCGCGCATGAGAGGAGGCCTGTGCCCAGCAGTGGGACGTTTATAGGCTGAAATTATTATTATTATTTTTAAGTTGTCTGCACCCGTATTTTTACACTAGACTGTACCTATTCCTTTTGTTATTAACATTTTCTAAATTTTGTAAAGCGAATAGTGTTGCATCCTATGATTTTTGTGGCACGAATACCGTTACCGTATTTATACTGTAAATATCTGGAATGAGTTGCTGAGGTCCTTACAACATTAATGAAAATATTAGATAAATTAAGCAACAGCGGCAGCTAAAAAGGCGATTACTGTTTTTTTTCGTACCTACAGCTAGTTTCCATTTTTTGCAGCTATTTCGTCTGAGGTCCGGAAATGCTCACATCTTGGGGTCGTTTTTAGGGTTTTCATTCATTAAATAACCTATATAGTTCAATAACGACTTAGATTCGTCCGGCAACATTGGAATATGAAACTTGCCCATAGAATAGCAAAAACTCTGTTTAATAAACCTCCTAATACCCAATGACCTTTTAAAAGGACAAATTCAAATCCTATTTAGAATTGGTTAAAAAAAGATTCCAAATTCAATACTGTAAAAATGAATCTGGGATTTACGAGGTTTTTGGTGACTGCAGGTACAAGTTTCAGCCAGACCTGAATAATCCGAGAGAGGTGGAGTTGTTCCGGACCTCTCGGGACGATCTAGCGTGCGATAAGAAGTCGAAACTCGCTCATGTAAGTGTACGCCTAATGGCCTAGGGCCGAAAGACGGTTTTGCCTTGTAGCCGCGGGCCGCAAGAGGATTTTTTTGGCATTCAGTGCCAGCGCGAGTTACGCGCTACAAGCGTGGCCGATAACACGGGAAAACCTTATGTAGAGACGCCTAAAAACAGAGTACCCGCTTAGCGGGTCGCTGGCAGTGAGTGTGTTAAAGGTGACTTTCGGATGGCAAGTTTATGTATCTATACCTACCAGGCGGCCTAACCAAGGTCACAATCGCTTGCGCTTCGCCATCGAATCGCTTTGTGTCTCTCTATAGCCCGCTCCACACTCGTGCGCGAATCGCGGTTCTGCGAAATCGACTCCACACTCGCGTTCGCGGCTTCGCGCCGCGATTCACGCACGAGTGTGGAGCGGGCTTATCACTGTTCCATATTAGTGTGACAGTGACAGGATATTTGAGCAGCGTGCGCTCAAGCTGCTGACGTTTGAATATGTTTAAAATGGACGCCTCGTTGTACGCCCCGCTTGAGCGACAGAGAGTCCACTCCGTTTGCACGCTAAGTTGAGTAAATACTCTACGACTTCTATATCTAACTTTTCGCTGTCAGGAATCAGCTGTTTAGGCCGAACTTGAACCTGTGCCATGGAATATTGATCGTAACTGCCTCATAGTCTATTAGTCGATAGTGACACCCTGTGTTCAAATCCCGGTAAGGTAATATATTATACAGTTTTAGCTATATATATATAAATACGTATACGCATCCATAAAAGCCGATTCCGGCTTGCCTGTTTTTGGACGTTTGAGCAGAGTTGTAAAGGAAATATGTAAGCCAAATTAGCCCCGGCTTGCCTATGGATATGTTTGACGCGCCGCCACTGTTACGCATGGAAAACAACCATAACTCAGGAACAAATATTAGTGATGAACACGCAAATAAATAATGCCTTACCAGTACGGTTACCATCAGTTTGTCACTGACATAAACGCCGTCGAGAACGTAATTTACTTTCTATACATCTCGCTCGCACTCGCATATTAGTGCAAACGGGATGTATAGAAAGTAAATTACGTTCTCGACGGCGTTTATGTCAGTGACAAACTGATGGTAACCGTACTGTACCTATTCGAACTCGGGATCTCCTGCCTCGAAGGCGAGACGCCAAGAAGGGTCCTGGTTCGGTAAATATTCTCAAATGCCCAATGTTCTTTATTTTATAAGAAAAATTATTTAAGTATCGTAGAGCCTGCAACTAAGGGAGATGTTGTGAAATCTTTTTAATATCCTCTTAGGGCCCAATGACCTTTATTTAGGACAACATAGTGTAGAGCGATAGTATGAATATCCTCGAAGAGCCTGTCCTTTATTATACTCTGTATCTTTAGGTATTTAAATAAAAGTAAACAAAATCTACCCTCAAATGGCTCCTTAAGCCAGTTGCGGGTAGAAGAAAACATTACACGATCAAATAATGTAGGTTAAAGTCAGGTCGTTCAGTGACAGATCCAGGTAGTTTTGTATTTGGTTGGTTAACCAATAAATGTTATAACTACCCGAAAATTTACAAATTATTTGTTTACTTTTATTTAAATACCTAAAGATACAGACCATAAAGTAAAGTAAGTATATAGGTAATAATATAATTAATTAAATTAATTGGTGATCATAATCCATGGCGCAGGTATAACACGTTCAAGTTTCAGCCAGACTTGAACAACCCGGCTGAGGTGGAGCATTTTAAGACTTCGCCGGACATTATATATTGCGATAAGAAGGTGGGGTAGCTGATCGATGTATTTTACAGCACATGATTGGCGCGACAGTATCTCGCGGCGAGATAGACTACCCGTCCCGGGTGCCCCTTAATACGCCTAACATTCATTGTCATAATATGAATTCGCATAACAGATTTGGCATAAAATAATTGTTCATAACATTGATCAGGCATAATAATAATCAAGCATAACACTTATTGCGCATCTTAAGCCAGTTGAGGGTAGATGAAAACATTACATGATCAAATAATGTAGGTTAAAGTCAGGTCGTTCAGTGACAGATCCAGGTGGTTTTGTATTTGGTTGGTTAATCAATAAATGTTATAACTACCCGAAAATTTACAAAATATTTGTTTACTTTTATTTAAGTACCTTAAAGATACAGAGATAAAGACGGGTAGTCTATCTCGCCGCGATATATTACTGTTGCGTCAATCTTGTGCTAGGCCTAACATGACATACAGGCCTATTCAGATTTCGAGATAATCGCAAGATCTTGAGACGATTTAGAGATCAACTAGATCTACATTAGATATCGACTAGATGTGACTTGGATATCTAAGTCATAACTTGTCGAAATTGTTCAAGAGGACCTCCAGAATCGCAGAAACGTCAAATTTGACATATCTATCTTACAAATATCTTTAAATTATCCATATCGTAACTTGTTGAAGTCTAGTAGAAATGTAATTCATTTTCCGAATCGTGCCGATAATTTTTTTAAATTCCGCTACCTAAGGGTTGTCTGGAAGAGATCGCTTTTTAGCGATAAGACCGCCTGTTGTTTGCTGCTTCCTAATTTTCTGTAGGTATTATTTTTATTGTTTTCTGTATTGACGTGTGCAATAATAGTACATTACGATACAAGTGCGAATTGTAGGAAATTCGCAACGAGTGGCGAATTACCTATTCGCACGTGTATTGTACAACGTTTTACAGTAGATATGGCCCTTTAAATTTTCGACATGGGCACGTATTGTGCCAATTACCGCACCAGGGCGGTAAAGTAGCACCTGTGCTGTTATAGTACATTGTGCAACATGGGGCGTAAGTTGAATATTGCAAACGAGAGTAAGTTAAATCGCCACGGCTTGCCGGAGCGATTTATAGACTCGAGTTTGCGATATTATTTTATTACGCCCCGAGTTACACACAATGTTTTTCATCACACTTGCGATACAAAAATTAAGTATAAAGACAAAACACTGTTAATGATGGCACTCGAAACTTCATAACTCCCTAGGGAGAACTCTTTTTCTATAACTCCCGCTAAACCTGCGTGCAATTCCACATTTACTGAGCGAGTGTGATGAAAAGAGTATTTGCGGCCGACTCCCTGACACTGCGGGGTTGCGAACTGCATCGCAGCCATAATTGAGTGTTTTTAGTTTTAAGATAATATTTCATAATAAATGTATGCTAGTTTTAAAGTCTATGGGCCAATAGTTGCCTGAAAATAAATATTTTCATTCATTCATTTATATTGTGTTGTTATTTTTAGTTTACAAAGTTATCTGTTTTCAGGACTCCCGGACTACCCCGAGTACTCAAAAGGCGACAAGCACTTACGTCAGTATGGCACTGTTTACTATGTGCACCCTGGGTATTTTCTACTCGTAAATAACATAAAATACTTTTTTTATGTTTTGCTTTATTTTACTTGTATGGTTATAATATAAATTATGAAGTATGGAATAAATTATGGTCTTTAACACCAATTTTGCCTTTTTATTACAAGCTTTTAATTAACTTGCCCTGTTAATAGTTAGGGCCTAGGGCTTGCAATATCGGACGGTTTCCAATTCCGGAACTGATTTTCGATATTGGGTCCCAATTCCGGAATTCCGGAACTGGTTCCGGAATTAGGGTTTATTAGATTTTTTAATCAAAAACAACAAAAAATATGAAATATTGATACTTTACGTTTATTAAAGAAAGTATTGTTTTAGAGGAATTAAATCTGAATTTTTTATAATGAAAAATATCAATAAATTGAGTATAGTGCGTCTTTGCACCTTATTACTTTGGTCACTTTTATTCACTTCAACGATACGGTGTATTTATTTGGGGAAACTACGGATGCTAGAAATCGGTTACATGCCCAATTTTATATAATGTCTAAATATAACGGCTTCGTAGCCTAGTAGGAAGTGGCCCTGTTTACGAAGATGAAGGTCCTGGGGTTCCGATATCGGTAAGGTCATTTACTGTGTAATGGCGATTACTTGTTTCTGAGTAAAGGTTGTTTTCTATGCATTAAAGTAGGTATTCAGCTATAGGTACATATTACCTTTATGCATTGCCGACTAGTGCCAAAAACGCAAGCCTTATTGAGATTCCGCTTTTTAACGCATTCACTGCCAGGGGGCGTGGCCTAGGAACAAACTTGTATGAGGGTGAACGCACATGTGCGTTGGGGGCAGTGAATGTGTTAAGTTTTGTTTTTTCCTTCCTAAATTCCTAATTCAGAATATAAGCTTCTACAGGATCCGAAAATTCCATCGAGGAAACTTCTTTCTGAATTGAGAATAAAATATCCAAATGTTTATAAATTTTAAATGAAAAGTTTCGCGTTGGTAGGATTCTGGGCAAGTAAATATATGGCTTTGCTTAAGCAAGTATCAAAAGTAAAAAAATATGGTTACGTTAACGGGGCATGTTAATATTGTTAATGCATGCTGCTAGACTTCAGACTTTTATCAGAGACGGCTAATAACACCAGCATAGTGTAGTTTTCTTGGAAATGTTCAGTAGTATACGTATTAAAATCTAACAAAAGTACTTAAATACAATTCCGGAATTTTCGATATTCAGTGGTCTCAATTCCGGAATTGTAATATCGGAAAATTTGTCCGAGATTCCGGAATTTCGAAATTCCGGAATTCCGGAATGCAAGCCCTAAGTTACCTATAGTACGTTAGTTAGTGTGGGTCAAATCTTGGAATCAATTTTTGACCCACTCCCCGATTACCGATTCAGTGCGGATATGATGGGCGTTCTTGTCTACGTGACAGCGTGATAAAACGGTGTCCGTCACTTTCTATCCCGCGGTGTTAAAAACTGACAGTTATTTTATTAAAGATGGATAAAGCCATCCATAATACGCCGGCTGCTTAAAATTTGCATACAATATTCGTATAAGGTAAACGTACCTACTAGTGCTCGACATGCTAATGTCCAATAGATGACACCTTGCTGTCACCTCTATTGACAAGATGACTGGGACCGCGTCGAGCACCAGTACGTTTACCTTAGGGCTTTTTAAGTATTTTCAGTTTAAGGGAACTTTTCAAAATCCATTGCAGTTCGGGAGGTCTACATTAATTGTGTTAAAAAAGCATTTGCAATTTATTTATTGTATAGGTAGTCCGCCTATTGAAGTAATTTTAATAATTATCGATACGACTACCGTTATCTTTTAAATTAAATGACAATAATTATTCTTTTTATTTTACAGGATGATCTACACTGACTTATTATTTACTTTACTTTTTTTCTAATTTATTTTTTACTAAAATGCTCAGTCATAAAGCTTTAGAAAACAACAAAAAAACATAAACATACTCGTATACCAATTGAAGATGTTATAATCTTTTGTTCAAAGCGATAAAAAATAAGCGGATAGGCATTAGGTAATACTCTGTATCTTTAGGTATTTAAATAAAAGTAAACAAAGTCTACCCTTAAACGGCTCTTCATGCCAGTTGAGGGTAGATAAAAACATTACACGATCAAATAATGTAGGTTAAAGTCTGGTCGTTCATTGACTGATCCAGGCGGTTTGTAATTGGTCGGTTAACCAATAAATGTAACTACCCGAAAATGTACAAATTGTTTGTTTACTCTTATTTAAATACGTAAAGATACAGAGTATAGATATCAAAATATAAAACCCATGAATGACTTTTATTCTCCTCCTATTTGCATAGGTAAGTACTCTAAATAGCTGTAGGTATTTACATTGATAAAAATATAACATCGATTACTACTTACCCTGTATATATTATCAAAAATATAATCTTATCATCTCAAACAATGTTCCCATCGCAACTCAATTACCTACAGTCGGTATAAGAACTAGTATAAAATGATCTCTGATTACATAAAGTTAGTATTAACTTTGAGTTCAAAGATATAATGGAAATCCGAATAGACTCAGGTCTTATTAAACTATCTACCACGCTAAAAGACGTAACAGTCATTTGAAAACCAGTTTGATTTTGAACTTTATTGCACAAGCATACGGTAAACAATGGAATGGGTTTTCTAATGGCTGTTAGGATGCGTGGCAGTCTAAGTGAGTCATTGTTAATGCATGACTCACAATTATACGCTTCATATGCGAAGGACAGATTAGGTATCCTAACATCATTCAAGGCGATTGCATTTAAAGCATTCTAGTGTTTTCTGTTCACTTTGAGAGCCTTTGTTCGGCGTTAGTAGTGACTTAGATAGCCTGTCAATTGTTATTTCACTTTTACATTAGGTACTTAGTGCTTGCGTTAGTGTTTAGGAGTTTTGTAGTGACTTTGGTAGTGTTTGTTTACTTTTTATTGTACAATGGATCATCCGGCATTTGTTGAGGCTGGAGCAGCGGCTGGTATTGAAATATGGACCATAGAGGTAAGTATTTGAAGTCTATTTTATCTTGAGAAATAATAAATTGATTTTTATTTGTTAAGATGGTTGTTTGCATTATTTATAACATCAAGGGAGCTTGATCAAGGGTTTCTAAATCGTTAGTTGACCACGTAAAAAACCGACCCATAAAGTAGTGCTAATAATTGTAGGTAGAGTAGGAAGAAATTACAAATACAGTACCGGAACCGGGAATTCCCGGATCTCGCCATACAAACTGAGTACCGGGAGCATTCCCTATCCTAGAGGTATCTGTAAATTTGACAGCTAAAGAAGATGGCGCTTTGCGGCACCAGTTGTTTCCTAGTACCTACTATTTAGAAGTGCATTCTTTTGCGTTTTATATTCAAATTAAATTATACTTCGAAACGTCTTATCATAATTTTATTCTATTTCAATATGCGAAATTTGCTTTATTCGTTTTATTACTTTCACCACTGTTTCGCTTATGGAATGTTTTATTGATTTTAGAAATTCGAGCCTGTCCCCATAGACAAGAAAATGTATGGAAAATTTTACAATGGAGACTCATATATATATCGTATTGAAGGTGAGTAGCTTTTCATTTAATTTATACCTTGATTATTTTCCTTGGTACTTTTATTGAATCTATACTGAAAATAATGCTTAGAAATAAAAGAAAACTTACTGTTTCGGGCGAGACTTGAGCGTAGCGAGTTTCCGGTACTAAGTAGCAACAACCACCGGTACTAGGAGCAACCGAGATACTACTAGTATACTATACCTACTGAAAATACATACGTATTTAGTATTTACTTACTAAAAACCAAAATCTGCGAAATTTTCTTAAATTTTCTGACTTTCTTACCTTATCAAATATTATTCCCATCTGATAGATGCCTTTTTTATTTTCCCTTCCACTTTGATCTCTTAGTGAAGTCGGGTTCAGGAACATTGCAGCACTCAAGGGTTTTATAGCCTAATTGCATTGTTGGATTCGGGAATTTTTGTCCATAGTGATATTTGTTGTATTGAGGAAGTTTCATCTTTACTGTCTCATTACATACCTACCCCCTTAAATTCTCACATTCACATTCTCACAACGACATAAAATGTTCCTCTTACTTTATTTAATTTATTGAAGTGAAAACTTCTTTAGCGGCGCTGTGCACTTTATGAGGTGGGGAATAGTTATTTGTACAACAAGAGATCAAAGTTTGATATTTCTTTGAGTGCTTATTTTGAGTCCCGTGCAAGCGAAAGATTCTATAATAGATTCACGAGCGTAGCGAGTGAATCTAATTTAGAATCTTGAGCGTAGTAAGGGATTCAAAAGCGCACGAGATGTAAATAACTTTGATCTCGTGTAGTACACAAAATTTTTCACCCTAAGCAGTGAGAACATACCTAGAGGGACAGAGATAATAGAACCCAAGTATATCGAACTTGTATTAGACCCCGCATGTTGAAATGACATTCGACTATAAAGGTCACTTGAATGTCATTTTGTCTCACTCAGTGAGCAAAATCGCATTTTGCTCACTGAGTGAGACAAAATGACTCAGTGAGCAAAATCGCATTTTGCTCACTGTTTTTAAGAAGCAAAGTACCCTTGTTCGAGCTGCTGAGGTGAAAAAAATGTTAAACTCGAGACAGCGTAAGACGTAAGATGTAAGACGTAACCCTCTCTTTCTACCGCGCGGCGAAAATGTATGCTGCCTGCTGTTTCGTTTAGGCAGGCGTGGCTCACTCCGTGATTTCGTCGCTTTGCTACAGGTAGCTAAAAGCACATCCGTTGCACACCAATTTTGGTGGCTAGCCGTAAGCCGCGCGTGGCGCTGTCGCCGCCTAGCGGCCATATCTGTCCTGATCGTAACAGACGCGTCTTGTTAGAGAGTGAGTCTTCTGTACCTAGTACTATTATTTATTCTGTGGTTTAGGCGGCGCAGGGCGCTTGCGTGACGTCACGTGTGACGGACAATGTCATTGTGTTTTTCTTTTTTGATTTAAATGCCATCTAGTGAGTTTCGATCCCTCAAACTGGTATTAATATAAAAGATAAGATAAAGATAAAAAATAGTTTATTCAAGTAGGCATATTACCAAAGAGTATAATAATATATGTATAGTAACATATTACAATGCGCTTATGAACGTCAAATAAACCTATTATTACAGTTTCTGGTTTGGACCATGCATGTTTGTCTGTCAAGTAGTCCTCGACTCTGTAATAAGCCTTCAACATCAATGACTTTTTTAAGTACCTAATTCTTAAGAGCTGGAAAGGGTAATCTTAAAGCATCCTCAGGTAACTTGTTATAAAAATGAATGCATTGCCCAACGAATGACTTCTGTACTTTACGAACACGAAACTTTCTGATAGCAAGCTTGTTTTTATTTCTAGTATTATAGTTATGGACATCAGAATTCTTAGTGAAGGAGTCTAGATTCTTAACAACATAAATAATACTATCATATATGTATTGGGAAGCTACAGTTAAAATATTAATTTCTTTAAAAAGTTCTCTTAATGATTCACGCACCCTTAAATTATATATAGAACGAATGGCTCTCTTTTGTAAGACAAATATAGTCTGTATGTCAGCTGCTTTGCCCCAAACCACAATACCATATGACATTACACTATGAAAATAACTATAATAAACAAGGCGAGCTGTTTCAACATTAGTAAATTGTCTAATTCTCCTCACAGCGTAAGCGGCCGAACTTAATTTGTTTGCTAGTGTTCTTATATGAGGACTCCATTGTAGATTTTTGTCCAATGTTAAACCAAGGAACAGTGCTTTATCTACCGTCTCTAAGCATTCATTATTCAAAAGTATCTTAGTATCGACTGGTTTAACATTCGGCAAAGAAAATCTAATGCATTTAGTTTTCTTAGCATTAAGAAGCAAATTGTTCATAGTTAACCAGTTAAGTACATTAACGAGTGTGCTGTTAATTACACTGTAATCGGTAGATTTCCGATCAACCTTAAACTGTAGTATTCACAGTGATGTGCTTAGGGGTTTCAAGTAATGCGACGAAATAACGCTAGATGGCGTTAACCTCAATTATACATAGTGCTGCAGACATTTTGCACTAGATGGCGCTGTTATTAATATTTTGAGTTACAATGTCGTTAAGTTTTCACTTCTGCCGGCACTCCCGGAGTGCAACCCGTTGTTTTTTTCTGATTCAGACGACAGGCGACGACCAATCCGCGTTCTCCTACGACGCTCACTTCTGGCTAGGTTCCAAGACCACCCAGGACAAGAAGGGCTCCGCAGCCATCTGGACCGTGACGCTGGACGACATGCTGGGCGGACGCGCCGTCCATCATCGCGAGGTCCAGGGGCACGAGACTGGACAGTTCCTCGGGTATTTCCAACCTGGTGAGATTTTTGTTATCATTCATGTTCAGACAACACCCATAGACGAAACATGACAAGATACATGAGACTTAAGGATGACACGCTAGACCGGGCCGTGCCTGGACCGAGGCATCCGACATGGCTAATCGGTGATCACGTGGTGCTTTTCATAGAAAACGAAGCGCCGGGAGCAAAGCTCCGGCCCGGTCACGCCCGATCTAGCGTGAGTCATACTTTATTGACGTCAAGATTGTCTTAAGATTCACCATCATGCTATTCACCAGATACTTTCACAATACATACCTACCTTTTTAGCTAGCCATACACGTACGGATTTGCCGTCTGAAAGATGTGTCTGACGGGCACATCCGTCAATGTGTGGCGAGAAATAGACACAGAAATGGATTTGTCCGCCGGATGTCTGTCCGCTGTCCGTGCTAAAAACCAACGGTCGGGATGTGCACGTCAGACACATCTTTCAGGCTGATCCAGCTAATCTAGTGTTTGGCTAGCTTTTCTCTTTATTTGTCTAGATGATCTTTAGCATTCATTTCCAATATGACAGAGCAGTTCCTCACACCACTCTTGTGTTAAGGTATTTAGTATAGTGCGCCATAATCCCATAGCCTGATCGTCTTTAAGGCACCTTCAGCATCTATTACGGATTATGCTTCTGCCAAGAAGAGACAATTATCAGAGGTGAAACAGTGGTGATACAAACTCATGCTTTGTACACATTTACGCATTTGCGTCTAAAGTGCGTTTTCTCATTTCCATCTTATTTCCAGCAATCAGATACTTGGAGGGTGGGAACGAGTCCGGCTTCAATGAGGTGGAGACGAACGCTGGTGCCGAGAAGAGGTTGCTCAGACTCTCTGGCTGCGACAACATGAGGATTGAGGAGGTCAGTGATAGCTCATCATCGGCCCATAGGAGTTAACAGGGGCGTATTTTGAAATTTGGCGCCCCGGGCCAATACGTTGCGCCGCCCTTAGCAGTCAAGGAAGACAATCCAATCTGCCAGGGGCGGCATAGGGCGTAGGGTAAATACGCTAATGACGGCTGATCAGTGATCACGTGGTGCTTTCCATAGAAAACGAAACTCCGGAAGCTCCGGCCCGGCCACGGCTGGGTCTAACATGAGTCATCCTTAACGCTAGAACGGCTCGAGCTCGGGCCGAGGCAACCGACACTTCATTTTCTATGACAGGGACAGGCGGTGATCACGTGATGCTTTCTATAGAAAACGAAGTGAAGGATGTCCCGTTCCGGACCCGGGCGGTTCTAACGTGAGTCATCCTGTATTACCTATACAGAATGATTTTGTTATGTCTGACCCTACTCTGAAGGGTAAATGAATATGAAGGTGGTCATGTAACAAACTTTTATGGATGACACAAAATAGCAAATAAAAAAATTGCTGTTCCATTGAAATCATTGACAATATGACTCGATACCTAATTATTTTTAGGATTCCGTACCCAAAAGGTAGAAACGGGACCCTATTACTAAGACCTCTGGTCTATCTGTCACCAGGCTGTATCTCATGAACCGTGATAGCTAGACAGTTGAAATTTTCACAAATGATGTATTTCTGTTACCGCTATAACAACAAGTACTAAAAAGTACGGAACCCTCGGTGGGTGAGTCCGACTCGCACTTGTCCGGTTTTTTTTTGCGTTATCTGAATTGGCTTTATAGTTTTTTTTTAATCATTTATTTACATACAATATATATACAGTGGTACTATTAAACGAAATTAATAACTAGCTTAAATCTAAAATAGGCCCTTGAGGCCTTGTACCAAGGATGCTGGCGGCATTTCCTCGCTGTATCGCAATGCTGATACGTTGTGCGAGGTAGCCGCCAGCTCTTCGGTCACCAGTTACGTCAACCAGACGCTTCGCGATTTCTGCGAACAACTTACGCGCGCTATGAACTACATATATTTTCTGTCGTTTGGCATATGTCGATGTAGGATTGTTATTGTGGCCGCCTTTTGTGATTGTATGAGAGGGTTTTGGCCAGCTCAGTCCCTGCCCTGCCATTGCCAATGCATGCAGGAATGAAAAGCAACAAGTAAATATCAAATCATGGGCCTACAATACTAAATCTGTCAGCTGTGTATCAAATTATAATTATGATATTTATGATTAATGTAAGTAATATAGATATCAGTATCATTGATAAAATTCTCCGAAAACTAATTTGTTTATCGGCGCGATAATCAAAGAGTTCATCCATTACTCCACTTGGTAAGCAAATTGTGAAAAAAGATACTTTTTTGCATATTGAGTTGCATAATAATTATGTAGTTAAGTGCGAGTTCATCAGTGAGTTCATACATTTGCTACTAAACTAAATGCAATATCAAATGCACTGGATACTAATCAATGTTAAATCGGACCTAAGACCAAAGAGTCGCGTCATTAAAATTGTAAAAGACATTAGGACTACAGGTTTTGTAAATGACTTAGTTAATTTGAATAATAAATCTATGATTTGAATCATATATTTTCACCACAGGAGCTCGTAAAATCGAGAGATCCACTGGCGAGAGCCACTCGCTACGCTCGTAGTTCAATTTTGGGATATTTCGCTTGCTCAGCTATCAATATTAGCACGAAGCACTAGGGGTTAACCTTTTGGACGCCAATGACCGATATATCCGCACCGCAGGTTCAACGCCAAAGACTGATTAATCGGTCACATACCACAGAACAATATAGACCTACGTGCATATGCATAAAGTTCAATTTCAGTGACGTGGCGTCCGCGTGACAGCTTTTGTGTTTGACACGGCGTCGAAAAGGTTAAACAATCACTTTGCCCCCTTGTAAAACAAATATTCTATTGTTGTCGGTGACAGGTGCCAGCAGAAGCCTCTTCATTAACCAAAGACCAGTGCTTCATTCTGGAGAACGAGCATGATATCTTCGTGCTGATGCCGGAGGGAGCCAAGGCCACGCAGAGGCGGAAGATCATCAGCGTGGCTAACAGTCTGCGGGATGACTATCACAATGGACGGGCTACCATCGAAATCATTGGTAAGTTTTGGGAGTAATCCCTGCTTTAATTGTTTTCTATCGCTTTTTCTCTAACCAAAGACCAGTGCTTCATTCTGAAGAACGAGCATGATATATTCGTGCTGATGCCGGAGGGAGCCAAGGCCACGCAGAGGCGGAAGATCATTAGTGTGGCTAACAGTCTGCGGGATGGCTATCACAATGGACGGGCTACCATCGAAATCATTGGTAAGTTTTGGGAGTAATCCCTGCTTTAATTGTTTTCTATCGCTTTTTCTCTAACCAAAGACCAGTGCTTCATTCTGAAGAACAAGCATGATATCTTCGTGCTGATGCCGGAGGGAGCCAAGGCCACGCAGAGGCGGAAGATCATTAGTGTGGCTAACAGTCTGCGGGATGACTATCACAATGGACGGGCTACCATCGAAATCATTGGTAAGTTTTGGGAGTAATCCCTGCTTTAATTGTTTTCTATCGCTTTTTCTCTATCCAAAGACCAGTGCTTCATTCTGAAGAACGAGCATGATATCTTCGTGCTGATGCCGGAGGGAGCCAAGGCCACGCAGAGGCGGAAGATCATTAGTGTGGCTAACAGTCTGCGGGATGACTATCACAATGGACGGGCCACCATCGAAATCGTTGGCAAGTTTTGGGAGTAATCCCTGCTTTGAATGTTTTCTATCGCTTTTTCTCTAACCAAAGACCAGTGCTTCATTCTGAAGAACGAGCATGATATCTTCGTGCTGATGCCGGAGGGAGCCAAGGCCACGCAGAGGCGGAAGATCATCAGTGTGGCTAACAGTCTGCGGGATGACTATCACCACGGACGTGCCACCATCGAAATTATTGGTAAGTTTTGGGAGTAATCCCTGCTTTGAATGTTTTCTATCGCTGGCATTGGCGTGTGCCAGCGAAGGCTTCCTCTCTAACCAAAGACCAGTGCTTCATTCTGGAGAACGAGCATGATATCTTCGTGCTGATGCCGGTGTGAGCCAAGGCCACGCAGAGACGGAAGATCATTAGTGTGGCTAACAGTCTGCGGGATGACTATCACAACGGACGGGCCACCATCGAAATCGTTGGCAAGTTTTGGGAGTAATCCCTGCTTTGAATGTTTTCTATCGCTGGCATTGGCGTGTGCCAGCGAAGACTTCCTCTCTAACCAAGGACCAGTGCTTCATTCTGGAGAACGAGCATGATATCTTCGTGCTGATGCCGGTGTGAGTCAAGGCCACGCAGAGACGGAAGATCATTAGTGTGGCTAACAGTCTGCGGGATGACTATCACAACGGACGGGCCACCATCGAAATCATTGGTAAGTTTTGGGAGTAATCCCTGCTTTAATTGTTTTCTATCGCTTTTTCTCTAACCAAAGACCAGTGCTTCATTCTGAAGAACGAGCATGATATATTCGTGCTGATGCCGGAGGGAGCCAAGGCCACGCAGAGGCGGAAGATCATTAGTGTGGCTAACAGTCTGCGGGATGGCTATCACAATGGACGGGCTACCATCGAAATCATTGGTAAGTTTTGGGAGTAATCCCTGCTTTAATTGTTTTCTATCGCTTTTTCTCTAACCAAAGACCAGTGCTTCATTCTGAAGAACAAGCATGATATCTTCGTGCTGATGCCGGAGGGAGCCAAGGCCACGCAGAGGCGGAAGATCATCAGTGTGGCTAACAGTCTGCGGGATGACTATCACCACGGACGTGCCACCATCGAAATTATTGGTAAGTTTTGGGAGTAATCCCTGCTTTGAATGTTTTCTATCGCTGGCATTGGCGTGTGCCAGCGAAGGCTTCCTCTCTAACCAAAGACCAGTGCTTCATTCTGGAGAACGAGCATGATATCTTCGTGCTGATGCCGGTGTGAGCCAAGGCCACGCAGAGACGGAAGATCATTAGTGTGGCTAACAGTCTGCGGGATGACTATCACAACGGACGGGCCACCATCGAAATCGTTGGCAAGTTTTGGGAGTAATCCCTGCTTTGAATGTTTTCTATCGCTGGCATTGGCGTGTGCCAGCGAAGACTTCCTCTCTAACCAAGGACCAGTGCTTCATTCTGGAGAACGAGCATGATATCTTCGTGCTGATGCCGGTGTGAGTCAAGGCCACGCAGAGACGGAAGATCATTAGTGTGGCTAACAGTCTGCGGGATGACTATCACAACGGACGGGCCACCATCGAAATCGTTGGCAAGTTTTGGGAGTAATCCCTTCTTTGAATGTTTTCTATCGCTGGCACTGGCATGTGCCAGCGAAGGCTTCCTCTCTAACCAAAGACCAGTGCTTCATTCTGAAGAACGAGCATGATATATTCGTGCTGATGCCGGAGGGAGCCAAGGCCACGCAGAGGCGGAAGATCATTAGTGTGGCTAACAGTCTGCGGGATGGCTATCACAATGGACGGGCTACCATCGAAATCATTGGTAAGTTTTGGGAGTAATCCCTGCTTTAATTGTTTTCTATCGCTTTTTCTCTAACCAAAGACCAGTGCTTCATTCTGAAGAACAAGCATGATATCTTCGTGCTGATGCCGGAGGGAGCCAAGGCCACGCAGAGGCGGAAGATCATTAGTGTGGCTAACAGTCTGCGGGATGACTATCACAATGGACGGGCTACCATCGAAATCATTGGTAAGTTTTGGGAGTAATCCCTGCTTTAATTGTTTTCTATCGCTTTTTCTCTATCCAAAGACCAGTGCTTCATTCTGAAGAACGAGCATGATATCTTCGTGCTGATGCCGGAGGGAGCCAAGGCCACGCAGAGGCGGAAGATCATTAGTGTGGCTAACAGTCTGCGGGATGACTATCACAATGGACGGGCCACCATCGAAATCGTTGGCAAGTTTTGGGAGTAATCCCTGCTTTGAATGTTTTCTATCGCTTTTTCTCTAACCAAAGACCAGTGCTTCATTCTGAAGAACGAGCATGATATCTTCGTGCTGATGCCGGAGGGAGCCAAGGCCACGCAGAGGCGGAAGATCATCAGTGTGGCTAACAGTCTGCGGGATGACTATCACCACGGACGTGCCACCATCGAAATTATTGGTAAGTTTTGGGAGTAATCCCTGCTTTGAATGTTTTCTATCGCTGGCATTGGCGTGTGCCAGCGAAGGCTTCCTCTCTAACCAAAGACCAGTGCTTCGTTCTGGAGAACGAGCATGATATCTTCGTGCTGATGCCGGTGTGAGCCAAGGCCACGCAGAGACGGAAGATCATTAGTGTGGCTAACAGTCTGCGGGATGACTATCACAACGGACGGGCCACCATCGAAATCGTTGGCAAGTTTTGGGAGTAATCCCTGCTTTGAATGTTTTCTATCGCTGGCATTGGCGTGTGCCAGCGAAGACTTCCTCTCTAACCAAGGACCAGTGCTTCATTCTGGAGAACGAGCATGATATCTTCGTGCTGATGCCGGTGTGAGTCAAGGCCACGCAGAGACGGAAGATCATTAGTGTGGCTAACAGTCTGCGGGATGACTATCACAACGGACGGGCCACCATCGAAATCGTTGGCAAGTTTTGGGAGTAATCCCTTCTTTGAATGTTTTCTATCGCTGGCACTGGCATGTGCCAGCGAAGGCTTCCTCTCTAACCAAAGACCAGTGCTTCTTTCTGGAGAACGAGCATGATAATATCTTTGTGCTGATGCCGGAGGGAGCCAAGGCCACGTAGAGACGGAAGATCATCAGTGTGGCTAACAGTCTGCGGGATGACTATCACAACGGACGGGCCACCATCGAAATCGTTGGCAAGTTTTGGGAGTAATCCCTGCTTTGAAGTTTTTCTATCGCTGGCACTGGCATGTGCCAGCGAAGGCTTCCTCTCTAACCAAAGACCAGTGCTTCATTCTGGAGAACGAGCATGATATCTTCGTGCTGATGCCGGAGGGAGCCAAGGCCACTCAGAGACGGAAGATCATCAGTGTGGCTAACAGTCTGCGGGATGACTATCACAACGGACGGCCCACCATCGAAATCGCTGGCAAGTTTTGGGAATAATCCCAGCTTTGAATGTTTTCTATCGCTTCTTCTCTAACCAAAGACCAGTGCTTCATTCTGGAGAACGAGCATGATATCTTCGTGCTGATGCCGGAGGGAGCCAAGGCCACGCAGAGGCGGAAGATCATCAGCGTGACTAACAGTCTGCTGGATGACTATCACAACGGACGGGCCACCATCGAAATCGTTGGCAAGTTTTGGGAGTAATCCCTGCTTTGAATGTTTTCTATCGCTGGCACTGGCATGTGCCAGCGAAGGCTTCCTCTCTAACCAAAGACCAGTGCTTCATTCTGGAGAACGAGCATGATATCTTCGTGCTGATGCCGGAGGGAGCCAAGGCCACTCAGAGACGGAAGATCATCAGTGTGGCTAACAGTCTGCGGGATGACTATCACAACGGACGGCCCACCATCGAAATCGTTGGCAAGTTTTGGGAGTAATCCCTGCTTTGAATGTTTTCTATCGCTGGCACTGGCATGTGCCAGCGAAGGCTTCCTCTCTAACCAAAGACCAGTGCTTCAGTCTGGAGAACGAGCATGATATCTTCGTGCTGATGCCGGAGGGAGCCAAGGCCACTCAGAGACGGAAGATCATCAGTGTGGCTAACAGTCTGCGGGATGACTATCACAACGGACGGCCCACCATCGAAATCGTTGGCAAGTTTTGGGAATAATCCCAGCTTTGAATGTTTTCTATCGCTTCTTCTCTAACCAAAGACCAGTGCTTCATTCTGGAGAACGAGCATGATATCTTCGTGCTGATGCCGGAGGGAGCCAAGGCCACGCAGAGGCGGAAGATCATCAGCGTGACTAACAGTCTGCTGGATGACTATCACAACGGACGGGCCACCATCGAAATCATTGGTAAGTTTTGGGAGTAATCCCTGCTTTGAATATTTTCTATCCCCGGCACTACATGCCAGTGAAGGCTTCCTCTCTAACCAAAAACCAGTGCTTCATTCTGGAGAACAAGCATGATATCTTCGTGCTGATGCCGGAGGGAGCCAGGGCCACGCAGAGGCGGAAGATCATCAGCGTGGCTAACAGTCTGCGGGATGACTATCACAACGGACGGGCCACCATCGAAATCGTTGGCAAATTTTGGGAGTAATCCCTACTCATCATCATTCTAGCGTATGTCCCGTACTGTGACGGAGCCCGCTTTCCTGCTTTTCTCCTTCCACTTCGCTCTATCCTGGACATCGGTTTCCGCTAACTCTAAGGCGTTTAAATCTTTGGCGATGACATTGCGCCACCGCTGTGGGGAGTAAGCCCTACTGATATTATAAATGTGAAACTCTGTCTCTCTGTCTGCCTGTTACCTATTCATGCTTGAACCGCTGATCTGATATGCTTATAATTTGAGGCCCGGGGAAGGACGTAGGGTAGTTTTTATTAATCATCATCATCATAGGAATAGGCATACTCTGGTGCCTTGTCAAGCATGTTGCCAGATTGATCAAAAATGTTTGAAAAAATCTCCCATGAACTCTAAAAACAGAATGTTTCGTTTTCAGACGAGTTCTCCTCTGACGAAGATGTGGCGCTGTTCTTCGAGACCCTCGGCTCCGGGTCCAAGGAGGATATTGCTGATGATTCTGCTGAGGAGGTACCTTTTCCACTTTCATGTTATTCTTCACACTTGCAAGCGCAGGTCGCATATATGTTATTTAAGTCAAGAAGTTTTTAATCTATCGAAGAAAACATTCGTATAAACTCAAGAACGTTTTCACGTTGTCCGATCTGATAGCGGATGTCGGATCCTACGTCCACAATGTCGGGTCGCGGGGTGTACTTGCAACGGCGCCCCGCGCCTGTTTCAACGGTACGCACACTTACGACAGCAAACATTATGTCTACACATATTAGCACAAACTTATATGTGTGTCTTATGTATTTCAGTTTATTATTTATAATTATAACTAGCGACCCGCCCCGGCTTCGCACAGGTTACAGAAAACCTTAACAAATTATGCACCTATACCTTCCTCAAGAATCACTCTATTGATACCTAGGTGAAAAACTCATGAACATCCGTTCAGTAGTTTTTGAGTTTATCGCGAACATACATACACACAAACAGACGCGGCGTAGGACTTTGTTTTATAAGGTGTAGTGATGTCGTGTCTGCTTGAAATATCACAAGTTTTTGTTACTGGTGTAGGTAATACTTCACTACTACATCATTAGAGTAAGACCGAGAAAAGTTTGATTTGATAGCCCACGCAGTGCAAGTGTCATTTTAAACGTCAAACTTCTATGAAATTATGACGTATAAATAACAGTTGCACTGCGTGGGCTATCAAAATCGCTGCAGACTTTTCTTGGTCTATTACTAATAGATCTCCTTACGAGCGTGACGTCGTCTCTGTGTGACAAAACCCCTTTAAAAAAATCATATCAAAATAATTTATTTATTAATTCCTGTGTTACTTTCAGACCTACACCCGGGACGGCACGACGGTGCTGCTGTACAAGGTTCTGGCAGGAGACGAGCTCGAGCTGGTGGCCGTCAACAGGCCTTACAAGCAGAAGCACCTTACTTCCGACGTAAGTCATTTAAACCGAGGAGTTCAAAGCATCAGGGCTATAACCGCGAAAATCAAGTTCGCAAATTGCGGGCATTTTTCTCTGTCACTCTCATTACCGTAAAACGGGGTGAGTAGGTTTCGCGGGGAGAAGTGGGTTATGAATGGGGTGAGAAGGTTTGAGAGTGGGGTGAGAAGGGATTTTAAGGCTACTGCTACAAAAATAATGTATTCCAATTTAAAATGGAGCTATAGTAATACGCATAATAAAAAAAAATCGATCCAATAATCTTCCAAAATCACCTTTGTATGAAAACCCCTCTCACCCCAAATACGAGGCACTACGGGGTGAGGTGGGTCCTCTTTATCGTCAAAGTTATGAAATGGAACTACCCAAAATAAAATAAAAACTAAAATACAAACGTCCGGAACACTTATTATATACATCATTCAGTTTTCATATGTAAAAATAAAATGTTATCGAGGTTTGAATTTCAGTTTTGACCCTACTCACCCCATTTTACGGTACGCCTTCATTGGAGTGGAGAAAGATCCCCGCAATTTGCGAATTTCGGTTTTCGTGGTAGCCCCTCAGGGTTTATTAGGAACATCTTATCGCCGGGTACTTTCTGCTGAGGCGGACAGAGACTTCAGAGCACTTAATAAATAACTTACCCCTCTGTCAGAAACCTTGAACAATCAGTACCGTCTTTACCATAAGGGCACACGGGGCCCGTGCCCAGGGCTCCCATCCTCAGGGGGCCCCGAAGGACACACAGTAACAGTATATTTGATTACCTACCCATAACAAATAGAACATCATTGTAGAAAAATGTTAGTTTACTTCGCTTACTTTACTTTCCCAAAGGGCCACAAATTCTTATGTGCCCAAGGGCCCCAGTATAGTTTAAGACGGCCCTGTGAGCAATGTGTTAAAATGTCTAGATGAATATTTAGTTCTCTGTTGATTGAAAAGTACAAACAGCGGTAAAAGCTTGTATGATAAATGATTATTTGACAATTTTTTTTTTGCGCAAAACGCGGCCAGTGTCCAAGGAACAATGCCCCAGGCTAATTTAGGTTTAGACTTATGATCATTTGTTTAATCTCTGTTTTAATAAAGTTAAAAAAATATAAAAATAAAGGTAATATTTTTTGAACCAAAAACTTATGATTTAGGCGATCTTCATCCTGGACACGCCGTGTTCCGGCGTGTTCCTGTGGCTGGGCAGCGACGTAGATGCCGATACTAAGAAGAATTACAACGACGTCGCTCAGAAGTATTTGGAGATCAAGGGATATCCTTCTTGGGTAAGGTTTGGTTTAGAGTTATATAATCTTATACCTATAGCGGGCGTGGGTATAGTAATAGTCGGCACTGAAGTTAAAAGCAGTTTATTAAACTTAAAGTACACGGATTACGATACAACAGTCCACTACACATTAAAATACTAAAACTGTTACAATTGAACAAAGCTATGATCGGTCGTAGGGTCGGATACGCGCATACGTTTATACACAAAGCTGTCGGCTACCGAACTCACTCGCGCGCAGCGCCCTCAGCGATCACGCGATACAACATGGCGGCACACGCGCCCATCATATGTTGACTCACGGCTTAATCTGTTAAGAAGCGAGCCGGGAGTCGACCGCGATTGGTTCTCTTGGGAAGACGCTCACAAGGCGTGATATCCCTTTCTAACGCACGCGTGGGCGTGCTGTCCCTGTCACACGCTATATACCTTTAAACGAACAATTCTTGTATGTATATATAATTATATTTCGAGGATCTCGGAAACGTAGCAAAAGTTAGCACTAGTTATGAATGTTTAAGAAATATATCTGGGAGACCGAGCTTTGCTCGGAAATCATAAAAACTCAATAATGCGTTTTCCCAGAGATAGCACCTAGCTGGTCCTAGCTAGATCGATTTTTCGCCCCCGGAAACGGCTCTAACGATCTCGATGTAATTTGGTATATGAATGCAAATTTCATCGAAATCGTTAAAGCCGTTTCCGGGGTCTCCCAGATATTATATATTATACATAATTATATATCATAACATTCATAACTAGTGCTAACTTTTTCTGATTGTCCTAAATATAATTTTATTCATATTTTATTTTGCTTTAACATACCTTCATAATATTGTTAACATTCAGTTGCCAGTGACCAGGATAACTGAGGGCGCCGAGAGCTCAACCTTCAGACAGTTCTTTAACAACTGGGAGACCGCCAGCACGGGATACTCGTCCGTACGGAGCTATGTCTCCGAATTCGGTAAGAAATTGTCGTCTGCTCGTGGTCATTTAGTCGCCGTTAAGAGCCCATCAAGCAACGTGCACACTAGCGCCACTGCCAAATAATCGTGATTATTTAAATTTAACGAAAGATATTTAAAAAAGGGGGCTACGTACTGTATTTTGTATTTAAGTACCTTTTGAATACATCAAACTAGTTTTTATGTTGCTGGATTCGTCAATCTTTGTGTCCAAAGTTAAAACGGCCGTTTTTGTTTTGAATTTATAGATCGACGAATCCAGCAATATAAAAACTAGTTTGATGTATACAAAAGGTATTTAAATACAAAACACAGTACGTAGCGGCCCCGTTTTTTAAATATCTTTCGTTAAATTTAAATAAACACGATTATTTAGCAGTGGTGCTAGTGTGCACGTTGATGGGCTCTTAAATTGCCCTAGGAGGGGGCCTAAATAGCCTTAGCCTTGCAATAAACAGGGGTGTTTATTTTTTGAATGAAAATATACCGACACTTGCAGATGCTGGCTACTATTCCGGAGACGCCGAAGAATCAGCCGCCACAGCCAAGCTGATCGGCAAAAGCGCTACCGCGAGAGGCTACATGCCCGATCTAGGAGCTGGTAGTCTGGAAGCCGTATTTAGGTACGCAGACACAACCACGAAATTAATTGACTTAAGTAATTTAATTACTATAGGTACATTGATATAGTCATCAGTGCAGCTCAGTAGATGGAAGATTGTTGTTATTCTGTTCTATCCCATTTCCTCGTAAGGCCTACCATACAAAGTGTCGCGGCGCAGTGTTGTCACCTGGAGAAGCTAATATTAGATAACTACAAATAACAAACTACTAGCTGCTACCCGCGAGTCCGTCTGCGTAGAATTAGTATATCCATATACCACTTCCATAATCAATTTCACCCCCCATTTTCAACCCTTTATAGGATGGTTTCGAGGATAAAAACTATCCTATATCCTCATTATTAAATTGTACAACGAGACTTAATCGCGTATTTAAGTTAAGATTTATCTCCGACGTTTGAGGACGGCGTTGTCCCCGTGGTCTCGGAGAAGACTGGCTAAAGTTGACATCAACATATCCTATATCCTTCCCTGGTACTCAAAATGTTTCCATACGAAATTTCATCTAAATCGGTTCATCGGTTCAAGCGTGAAGAGGTCCCAGACAGACATAGACATAGGACATAGAGTAATATAAGTAGTTTGTCACCAGGCTATCAGGGGGCGAGCAAGAGGATATAACCGAGAAGATGGCAGAATCCCCAGCTCTGTTCAGCTCAGAGTGTTACGTCGTCAAGTACCAGTGCAACGAGGAAAGCGACGGAGCATACGTCATCTACTGGTGGATTGTAAGTCTTTAAAACACATGAAAAAAATCAGTTAGTCTATCTATATACTCTGTATCTTTAGGTATTTAAATAAAAGTAAACAAATAATTTGTTAATTTTCGGGTAGTTATTTATAACATTGATTGGTTAGCCAACCAAATACAAGACCACCTGGATCAGTCCCTGAACGACCTGACTTTAACCTACTTTATTTGATCATGTAATGTTTTCATCTACCCTCAAGTGGCTTAAGGAGCCATTTGAGGGAAAATTTGTTTACTTTTATTTAAATACCTAAAGATACAGAGATACAGACTATAGTTAAGAGTTCTTTTTCCTAGCCTATGTGAGTGTCCCACTGCTGGGCAAAGGCCTCTCCCCTTAATTCCTATGACTCCCGATTTGGTGTTTCCTCCGGCCAGTTATTCAGGAAGCTGTCCAGGTCATCCCGCCATCTCCGTTTGGGCCAGCCGCGTCCACGTCCACCGGCGTCCACTTGGTGGCTAAGCTAGCCCACCTTTCCGGATGCATGCGGTAGACGTGACCGCGACTAGTTAGAGTTAGACCAAGAAAAGTCTGCAACGATTTTGATAGCATATGCAATGCAAGTGTTATTTATACGTCATAATTTCATAGAAGATTTTTTTTGGTCTAAGTTAAGACTTTAATTGGTCTAACTAACTCTAGAAACTCACTCACGTTACAATAATATTGAAATTCTAGCCATTTTACATCCCCCGCGGAAAAAGAGGATTGATATGTATTATAATTTTGACTGCTATATGTGTAGGTATGTGAAAACTGTATGTAAAAAAAATTTATCTCTTTGAAATAAAGTTCAAATTTCAAAATCAGATAGGAAGTACCCTCTGCCTTATGAAAGGTTAATTGATCTATGAACATTAGCGGAGTATTTAATAAATAACAATATTAACAGCGGTACGTGCGTATGATCTTTATTGGGTATTATTTTCCATTTTAGGGTAAAGATGCATCTACTGAGGACAAAAAAGCTGCGCGCGAACTGGCCACAGACTTAGAGATCGAGGTAAGAATATACAGCCAGTGGGGAGACACTCCTGACTTCGGGCAAACTCGGCTCCGTTCGGCTCAGCATTGCTCCGAGAAATTATTAGGGTTGCCACCACTTGACGTCCTTTTCCGTGCACGACCACAGATAAGATAATGACTTGAATTTTGACAACCCTAAAGAGCCGAAAGGGATAGTGCCATACATTAGAAAGGGACAGCATGATTCGTCCCTGAATCGCTGTCAAACTTCGGTTGCGAGGAAGTTCTGTATGGTAGTACTATTAATTTATTCTGTGATACAGCTTTTAAGAAGAAAACCTGCCGACTGCGCCACTTAAGTATTACAACTAATTATATGCCGATAGCACTAGAGTTGAAGTCACGTACGTTCAGATGCTGAGATAGTTGATCCCCTCTGCAAAGAAGTATCTATGCATGCAGGGGGGGGGGGGGGGGATTATCTCTGCAGCTGACTGTACACAATAACTCATGTAATGACAGTGAGATTTTGAAATTAAGTTCTGTTTTCGTACCGATAGAAAGTTGAAAAGCCAACTGCAAGATGGAGTAAAAAGCTTTTTCGAGGTATTTTTTTTAACTTAATAAAGTCACATTCACTCATTCATTCATTCATTCATTCAATACTGTTTTTTTTTAATAACAAAACTTCCGTGAGACACAGACATATTAATTATATTAAGAACGGGTCACTCACGTATTTTAAGTCGAAAAACGCTTGACATGTTTCACTTTCAGTTTGTTTTTTGCTATTATTACTCTACGTAGTTGTGTGTGTCTCGTAACCAGGCCATCTCTTCTCTTCTTCTTTGCTCATTCCCACATTAGGTGGGATCGGCTCTCCTAATTTTTCTGCGCCATGACATTCTGTCTGAGGTTTTATGGCCTAGACAGAACTCGCATAAAACACTAAAACAAACGTGTCGCTTGTACGCATATAATATAATAAAACAATTAGGCAAATTCTAATCTGACTCGCAATAGGGTTCCGTAATCACACTTATTTTTGTTTTTCGTTAATATCAACTAAATTAATAGGTTAATTAATTATAGCAATAAACATGATGGTAATCGCTTACCATCAGGTGATCCGTCTGCTGGTTTGCCTCCTATATTATAAAAAAAACATACTTTTTTTTCAGTTGGACGAAACAGTCACGGTAGTCAAAGTACCTCATGGGAAGGAACCAAAACATTTCTTAAGCATTTTCCATGGTAAGAACATTTATCTGTCGTCGGCCGAAAATGCCAATATTACCATAAGCCAATTCCTGTGCTGCCACCTCATGCACGCTCCCTTTTAAATGTTTCACGTATTTCAGGCAATTTGAGCATTTTCTACGGAGGTAAAGACGTGGACTATATTCCTGTCAACTCCTGTTACAAGAGATACCCAGACGTCCGGCTTTTCAGGGTGAGCCAATATGCATTACCACATAGACATTTTCCCATTGCAACACTCACACGTACACATATGTACATACACCCCCATAAAGTAATATGTGCTTAGAGTTAGGCCAAGAATAGTCTGCAACGATTTTGATAGCTTACGCAGTGCAAGTGTTAATTTAAACGTCATAATTTCATAGAAATTTGACGTTTAAAATAACACTTGCACTGCGTGTGCTATCAAAAGCGTTACAGACTTCTTGGCCTAACTCTAATTATTGTTTACCTCATTCTATTCTTATTTTTAGTTTTAGGTTCTTTTTTTAATTTTATTCCGTTCCATCGTTTATTTAAGCATTTTATTAGTAATATTTTAATTTTCATACATTCATTCATTCATTCATTTATTCACTTCAATCAAATCACATTAAATCGTCGGGTGACAAGCAAAAGTCACTAACTAACACCATTGAAATTATTGGACAATAAACCGTGTTACAAGTGTAATAAAGTGCATTGTTTCTTTAATTTTTTGATAGTACTTAGTGACTTTTGCTTGACCCGACATTTTTTGGGTATACGCGGAATCGTAAGCGCCTTTCAACACTGTTATATACACGCACGTAAAATTGCTATTACTTTTTTGACAGGCGTTTACGATTCCGCGTATACCTCAAACTGAAATTTATATCAAAAATAATTTATGAGTCAATTTTTGGAAAAAAAAGGTTTTTCAGAGGTACATAACAGGTACGTTCATCAGTTATTTCAATTATATCTGGAAGTCGCGGATATCAGCGGCTCCAGGCGTGGTACGGCTACAGATATTACTCCCCAGTCGGACCCCTTTCAAACACACACCTATATCAATTACTAGTGACCCGCTCCGGTTTCGCACGGGTTACACAGAACCTTAACAAATTACACACTTAAACCTTCCTCAAGAATCACTCTATTGATAGGTGAAAACCGCATGAAAATCTGTTCAGTAGTTTTCGAGTTTATCGCGAACATACATACACACCAACAGACAGACGCGGCGGGGACTTTGTTTTATGAGGTGTAAATAAATAAAATAAATATTATAGGACATTTTTTACACAAATCGACTAAGCCCCACGGTAAGCTCAAGAAGGCTTGTGTTGTGGGTACTCAGACAACGATATATATAATATATAAATACTTAAATACATAGAAAACAACCATGACTCAGGAACAAATATCTGTATCATCATAGTATAGGTGTTAGGTGTGGGTAGTGTGTATAGGTGTAGTGATGATATCTGCCAAACTACGGAGGTACGTTTGATTTCCGACGTGTTACATAAGGTACATCCCATGTGCATGACTATACAAATAAACATCTTATCTTATCTTATCTTATCTTACATTAAGGGTACATTTCACCTAACCTGCATGAGCTCAATCAGGCGAGGTGGTCCGGCCGTCGAGGATTACGCGCCGTTGGCATCATGTCAAATAATTATTTAGAGCATAACCCACTGCATGCAGTGTTGTAATTTACCGTTTTGTCGGTTCCAGGCCCAAGGGACGACAGAAGGGGTGGACACGAGATTCATACAAGTGCCCGAAAGTGCCGACACGATTCAAGACGATGGAGTTTTTGTGATGGACACGCCTGGCTCGGTCTACCTTTGGTATGGAAAGGTGAGGTGTTTTACGTACCGGTTGTACCTGGAGTACCGGTTGGAATCATATAAGTAATATATTTCAATGTATTTTGTATTTTAATTCGGCAACAGAAATGCAGCAATACGACGACCGGTCTGGCCTGGGTAGTCACCCTGCCTGTGAAGCCGATGGTCCTGGGTTCGAATCCCGGTAAGGGCATTTATTTGTGTGATGAACACAAATATTTGTTCCTGAGTCATGGATGTTTTCTGTTTCTAAGTATGTATGTATATCTATATAAGTATGTATATCGTCGCCTAAGCAGCCATAGTACAAGCTTTGCTTAGTTTGGGGCTAGGTTGATCTATGTAAGATGTCCCCTGATATTTATTTATTATTTATTTAATATTAAATATATCAACCAGATATCAACGTAAAAAGTAGCTGCATTCCTGTCGTCATCAGTTAGGTACTGAATTAAGTAGGTAAGGTATTGAATCGCCTTAGTGTACCGAAAACGTAGGTAAGCGACTTTAGAGACATTGACATAGATATCTAGGGTCTGGCTTTACGGGTAATAATAATGAGGCATGACAGGGGTCAGTAAAGTGGTGTGACACCGCTACAACGCGATTGGTTGATGAATTCGCATCACGCGCGCTATTGGTCGCAACTAGTTGCGTTAGACTGCACGATTGGCTGGAATTCGTGAGTAACACCGCTGAACTAGTACCATTTTTAGTGCCCGTAAGGCACTGGCCTTACAACTGGGCCTTACTGGGCTTGGAACGGAATGGATGGATTATATCTATGGACTGCCATAGATATATATACGTCAATGTTTAGAGATCTTTTAACATTCGGTCCAAAGCAAAGCTAAAATACTAAGTAAAGATAAATAACTTTTTTCAGGACGCGTTGCCGTTAGAGCGTGAATACGGGTCAAACTGCGCTCAGAAGTTTACTGACGGTAAAGAATGCAAGGAGGTGGAGCAGGGTGAAGAGCCTGACCAGTTCTGGGATGCTCTAGGTAAGGGCACAGAATAAATAATAGTACTAGGTACAGAAGATTCACTCTCTAACAAAACGCGACTGTTACGATCAGCACAGATATGGCCGCTAGGTGGCGAAAGCGCCACGCGCGGCTTATGGCAAACCCCAAAATTGGGACCGAACGGATGTCCTTTTAGCTACCTGTAGCAAAGCGACGAAATCGCGGAGTGAGCCACGCCTGGTAATAGTACTACCGTACAGAAAGGAAACTTCCTACAAAACCGAAGCTTGACAGCGGTTCAGGGTCGAATCATGCTGTCGCTTTCTAATATAAGGCACTATACCTTTCGGCTATTTAGGGTTGTCAAAATTCAAGCCATTATCTTATCTGGGGTCGCACACGCAAAGGGAAGTCAAGTTGTGTCAAGCCTAAAAATTGCTCGGAGCAATGCTGAGCCGAACGGAGCCGAGTTTGCCTGAAGGGAGGTGTTTCGCACCCCCTGGTAAGGGTGTTTAACCCCTTGGACGACGTGAAACGCGCGGCTACAGCCTAATATCAACCTTTGTGCATTTGAACAAGGTTCACAATGACGCGCCGCGCGCGTTTATGCAATGTGGAATTATATTTTAACTTTAATTAAATAATACATAGTCAATTCAAAGATATGGCTGAATATAGTTTGTCAAAGGACTCTCTCTTTTGACTCATAGACAGAGAGAATCATACTATCTTTGTCTTACACTAGTACTAGCACCCAAAAGAAAAGGATGATTATAGTTTTCCTGGTTCTTACTGACTGACAAATTGGCTTGACCAACTATAGAAACAAAATTTTGGTGTTGTCAAACCAAAAACTAAGTAAAATGTTGCCAGTACATTTTAATACAGAACCCACTTTTTTCTTCTTAAAATAGAGTCTGCGGAAAGAGAAGAGCCGTGGAATGTTTGGGGCCCAATACATTCCACGGCTCTTCTCTTTCCGAACAGACTCTAATCCTTTTTTTCGTCTTCAGGGGGAACAGCAGAAGAGAAGGAAGACGCTTCAGGCTGGACATTGGAAGTGAACAGGCGTGTAACGGCACCACCCACTTTGACAACTGTCAGTGTCTATGTCACCGGGAAAATCAAGTTTGAAGAGCTGCCCCTGGACTATAAGCAAGAGGTCAGTGTTGTATGGATCAGGTTGGACCTTGGAAGTGAATAGGCGTATGAAGGTGCCGTAATAATCTTCATAATTTGATTAAGTTTATGCTGGCGCTTCACACTCTGTATCATTGTAAAGTCAATATTGCATCTGATAACTGATATATTGTGAATAATACTTTTTCCAGGATCTCTCTGACGACGGAGTGTACATTCTGGACACGGGTGAAGAGTTGTATCTGTGGCAGGGCAAGAACATCCCTGAGCGCGTCAAGTCTGCCAGGGGTCAAATTATAGAGGTTAGTTTTATATCTATAACCTAACCTAGTTTAAAGTAGAGGCCGTCTAAACTGCATTGATTTGAATAGAACAAAGTGAGCGAGTGTTATTATAAACGCATTTTCATTGAAATTTTACATTAACGATGACATGTCCACACTTTTACAAAAGCCATGCAGCGATTGCAGAGTTATCTTTGGTCCCACTCTAAACTAATGGCGTCACAAAGTCGTGGTCGCCATGTAAAGCTTTATGAACAATCAGACCAACCAGAAACAACCGGAGAGACGATAAGCTTGTCGTCTAAAGAGCTCTTTCCCGAGCGATACCTGTCGGAAAAAAGGCAATCTTCGCTAGCCACGGCGAATTTTCACTAAATTTCATGCCCGTTTAGAAAAATAAAAAGTGCTATTGAGTGGCTAAAAGTTCAAAGACAATGTTGTTATTAATATTTCAATGTATGCAGGAATACATAGCGGACGACGGTTTGGACCGCACCGTGGACTCGGCTATCGTAGTGACCGTCAAGCAGGGGGCGGAGCCGAAGGTCTTCAAGAAGCTCTTCCCCAGCTGGGAGGACGATATGTGGGACGTAAGTATTCAGTTGTTAAACAAGTTTTACTGGATACAGCACCTAAGCCTAAAGTAGGTAATTTCAAAATTAGTAATTACCTACACTTTTTTTCGTTCCTCTAAAGCCTCCTCCACACTCGTGCGCGAATCACGGCGCGAAGCCGCGAACGCGAGTGTGGAGTCGATTTTCGCAGACAGCGAAATCGACTCCACACTCGCATTCGCGGCTTCGCCCGCGATTCACGCGCATAGTCTGGAGGGGGCTTAAAGTCCATGAGTGTGTATAGCAGATGACAGACTGGACAGCACAGTGGACTCTGTGGTGACCATCAAGCAGGGCGCGGAGATTAAGGTATTCAAGAATTCTTCCCTGTTCTGCAATCCTATTGCAAACAGCTTGTAAAAGCTTGACATGAGGCTGATGGGACGATAGTTTGCGATGACCTCTGGGTCCTATCTGGGTCACCTTTCTTATAGAGGATTACGATCAGACTCTATCGGCTCGATTCGGGAAATGAATTAGAGATTCACTAGATATGAAACAGTAAAGATTATGTGACGTTCCACGGCAAAAGGTACCTTATGGCGGCTGGCGCTTACGTCGCATAGCGCCGCAATAATATTGGAGCGACGTTAAAAATAGCGTAAGCGCCAACCGCCATAACCCAACAAACAATTTGGTCGTATATCAAGTAGCTATACGACTCGAAGTATTATAAAAGTAGTATAGCAGTCGTCACTTTGACTAATGGTGCATTATGCAACTAAATAGTCGGATAAACTAATTGTCGCGAAGCAAGGTCGAATAAATGTTTATGCTACCATTTTATACAACCATACAACTAAATAGTCGGTGAAACTTGTAGTCGTATAACAAGGTCGAATAAACGTTTATTCTACCATTTTATACGACTAATAGTCGCTAAACTTATTGTCGTATAGCAAGGTCGAATAAACGTTTATTCTACCATTTTATACGACAGTCTTATAGTAGGTATCACGACGACTCCTATAGAACTTTCTTACACGACAGTTGGTCGCATAGAGGTCCTCATTGTTACGGTTGTAATAATGTCGTAGTCACGACAATTTTGTGGTATGAATAACCATTATGCGACTTTTAAACTACTAATAGTTGCTTACACGTCGTAAAAGTGTTCTTTATAGAACAGTCGACTGACTGTTACAATGGCGACCCCTATCCGTATTTAAGTAGCAAAAGTGCTATTATAGTACCGCTATTCAATCAACAGTCGATAAGATGTGGTAAAATAAACTTTTATACAACTTTTGAATAGCTATGGCGACTATTCCAAATCAAACGTATAGATTATACAACCTCAAGTTGTATAAAATTTGGTCATATAAACCTAAATTTTGCCTCAAATTGTTAGTTGGGAAGGTACCTTTACCCGTGGGACGCCACATATCTTTACTATATCGTATCTAGTTAATCTCTAATTCATTTCTCGAATCGCGCCGTATTCATTGTTTAGTGTCTTTTTCCTGTGAAAAGCTGTGCAATAGTTGGACGCAATCAACATATCATTAGTTATTTCATTGCATCCTGGACTTGGATTGAGAAGGATACTGACTAGCTAATTTTATCCACTTGAGATAACATTTCATTTTTAACATTTGTATTGTTCACAGAACCAAACTTCATACGAAGACCTGAAGAATGAAGCCATGGCAGCCAACTCTAAATAAAAACCATATAATTTAAGCTAAGCATTTTTTTATTTATATACATTAACAGCTTTATTACACTTACTAAATAAAATTATTATAAAATAAAAATAAGACTTTCATTTACATAAACCTACAGGGGGTTTTTCAGAATGACCTATATCCTCCTAAGGCTCACAGTTCTACCTACTTATACAGTTTAATAAAATTTAAATCATGTTCAATTATTGTAAAATGAAATTTACATCAGTGAATGATGAAATGACAGGCGACAGAGAGGTGTGGAAGAGAAAGACATGCTGCACCGACCCCAAGTGAATGGGACAAGGGCAAGAGAATGATGATTATTAAATACAAATCATCTTCATGCAGGCAAGCTGTTAACCAGTCCGTGGCTGAATATACTAATTCTTTACCAACCGTGGTAGTAAAACATGGTAGACCTGTAATCTCAAATCTATAATGACAACGGTGATACACACTGATTAATGATCTGCACCAGATTATTGTTCTCCAGCGCAGCAGCAACACGCTCCTTGTCTGCTAACTGCTTGTTCACCGCATGTTCGGACGCATGTGTACCTTCTGTGACAGTTACTGTCACTTTGAACCGGCTTGGGAGTGCTCGGAGAAGCTGGACTCGGATTGATAAGCCTGAAATATTGTTAAATATAATTAACACATTCATTGCCACCCAGCCTAACAAAACGTCCGCGCCAGGCCACAATAATTTCGTCATATAAAGCAGTAGTACCACGATCCCGACTATCGGGTCGTCCGGCCTGGAAACGAAATCATAAAATACCCAATAGTCAGGTTTTCGGCACTGAATGTGTTAAATAAATAGATAAGTGCGAGTTGGACTCGCCCACCATGGGAAAATATACATCGTCTGTGAAAATTTCAACTGTCTAGCTATCATAGTTCATGAGACACAGCCTGGTGACAGACAGACGGACAGTGGAGTCTTAGTAATAGGGCCCCTTTTTACTTTTTGGGTATGGAACCCTAAAAACTGCTTATGCAAGAGGAATTAAATTGTTATTACTGTGTAAATTATATTTATGTCTAGAGTTAGTCTAAGATAACTTTGCACCAACTTGAACAGAACAAAGTGAGGAGTGTCATTATAAATGTCATGTTTTCATAGAAATTTTGTCATTGCAAATGCCCTGCAGAGTTAGATTGGGCCATCTAATAATATGAAATAGACAGGGTCGTCTTAAACTATGCTAGGGCCCTTTTGGAAAGTAAAAAAAGCGAATTAAACTTACATTTTTGTACTATGATCTTCTATTTATTATAAGTAATTAAATATACTGTTTCAGTCTGTCCTTCGGGGCCCCCTGAGGATGGGGGCCCTGGGCACGGGCCCCATGTGCCCTTATGTTAAAGACGGTACTGCAAATCGAACATGTTTAATTGCTCTAGGATGCGTATGAGATTGAATGAAAGACAATTGGGACTGAGTAACTCTTTCTTTTGCGTCGTATTTTAAGTAATTATGGAG
The DNA here is from genome assembly GCF_910591565.1 of Cydia splendana. Taxonomy (NCBI): domain Eukaryota; kingdom Metazoa; phylum Arthropoda; class Insecta; order Lepidoptera; family Tortricidae; genus Cydia; species Cydia splendana. The sequence goes on from NC_085983.1 coordinate 6,065,934, forward strand.
GAAATGTTATATTCTCACCTATGAGTGTAGCCATGCTGCAGTGCGGTATCGTGGGCGTGAAATTAACATGCACAGTGTTATCCTTATTATTCACAGTAATATTCCTCTCCTCCAACACCCTCAGGTCTTCCAGCGTCAACGGATGTTCAGGATCGTTGATGTTGCGTATGATATCGAAGATTTCCCGCTCATCTATCTCGTCAACGACGTCCTCGTCGTGGTCTGTGGACGTTATCTGGCGCTCCGAGCCCTTCTCGTATACGTGAGGATTGAGATTATCGGCGACCTTCGTCATTTTTGAGCTTTTGGGAAAAACAAACAAGCGAAACGTGCAGATTTGCACAGCTGTGAAATGACAATGACGTTTTGAATTACGTTGACAGATACGTTCTAATATTCTTTATTGGTATATGTTGGCACTATCGTGGTAAGGTAGTAAAAACATAAACCTTTACTTTTCATTTCCTATTTGATAACAGCTTAACTTAAGGTATTAATACAAAATAATGGTTAAAATTATTTGTAGTTTTGGGTTTGACAATGATTATATTATTAAAATGCGTTAAAATTAAAAGTTTGGTAGTTGAGCGCAGGTACGTTCGGAAATTGCTATGTATTTTACTGTATTCGTATGTGTGTGCTAGTGCTAAATAAATAAGGTTTAGTATTTCTCTTACACGTATTCACTATTTTCAAAAAAATAACAAAATGAGACTCGACCAAAGCGCTGCCTTTTGCAATAACAGATAAATTATTATTTTTTACAATCACACAACTTATTAACGTTACGCCAATCACCATTTTTGAACGGTACATGATTGTCAATTTTGACAGTTTCATCTCGATCAATACATTCGGGAGACTTCCTGCCTTCTATTTATCCCAATAAATTACGTTTATTAGGAAAAAGGGGCGTTAGAAACACTTTACAACCTCGGCAACACGTACTACGTGAGTATTACCACTGTAATTACTATACAAGCGTCGTGAAATCGATATCATCCGCCGAAGTACTAAGGGAAAGTACTGTACTGTATCTTAATCTTTTAACACCTGTTTAATTAACATGTCTTTCAATTCCCTCATTATTTGCAGTTGGTTACAGCGTATGAAACTTGTTAGCTTTATGTACCATTTTTTGCTCTAATATCTTTTGCCACATTATTTGGGGACACATTAAAATTTCACTTTATCAGATATATTATTAGGTTCCCCTATCTTTGGCATAATATTTTTTGTAATAATTCTATTGTGCATAATAACTTTACGCATAATATACTGTTAGCATAAACTCACTTGGTACTGGATTGTGGCGCATACGTACTCTACGCATAATTTTTATTGATCGAAGTGTCTTTTGGCATAATTTTAATGTCCGAATCGAGACCTGGTATCTGTTTCATTTCGCATAATTTTATTTGTAATAATTTATTTTTGCATAATTCGCCATTAAGCATAAAGTACTACAAGCATAAAATCTTATAGCATAGAAATGTTTTGCATACTTGAAAGAATCATATATGTTGTAGGCCCAATATTTTTTGGCGAAAATTAATTCGCCGAATGTTTCGCAATTCGCAGCTATTATTTCTCATAATTTAATTTCGCCGAATAACAACAGTTTGTTTTCATGTGGTCGCAGTTCTAACCTAACCTAACCCACTTTTCTGGCAACAGTTTGTTTTCGTGGGGTCGCAGTTCTAACCTAACCTAACCCACTTTTCTGGAAACAGTCGTTTTCTTGGGGGTCGCAGTTCTAACCTAACCTAACCCACTTTTCTGGCAACAGTTTGTTTTCGTGGGGTCGCAGTTCTAACCTAACCTAATCCACTTTTCTGGCAACAGTTTGTTTTCGTGGGGTCGCAGTTCTAACCTAACCTAACCCACTTTTCTGACAACAGTTTGTTTTCGTGGGGTCGCAGTTCTAACCTAACCTAACCCACTTTTCTGGCAACAGTTTGTTTTCGTGGGGTCGCAGTTCTAACCTAACCTAACCCACTTTTCTAGCAACAGTTTGTTTTCGTGGGGTCGCAGTTCTAACCTAACCTAACCTACTTTTCTGGCAACAGTTTGTTTTCGTGGGGTCGCAGTTCTCACCTAACCTAACCCACTTTTCTGGCAACAGCTTGTTTTTGTGGGGTCGCAGTTCTAACCTAACCTAACCCACTTTTCAGGCAACAGTTTGTTTTCGTGGGGTCGCAGTTCTAACCTAACCTAACCCACTTTTCTAGCAACAGTTTGTTTTCGTGGGGTCGCAGTTCTAACCTAACCTAAACCACTTTTCTGGCAACAGTTTGTTTTCGTGGGGTCGCAGTTCTCACCTAACCTAACCCACTTTTCTAGCAACAGTTTGTTTTTGTGGGGTCGCAGTTCTAACCTAACCTTACCCACTTTTCTGGCAACAGTTTGTTTCCGTGGGGTCGCAGTTATAACCTAACCTAACCCACTTTTTTTTTGTTGGGCTCCGCATCTGCTCCGGTGCTACGGCAGCAGCCCCTTCGCCCTTGCATAGCAAAGCGCAGGCGCTAATGCTATGTGCTCTGCGCTTTGCTACGGCGGGCGAGGGCTGCTTCCCCTCCGCGTCTCCGGCTTTTTACATACACTCTAGAGGTAGGACAGACAAGACCACGTGGATAGTGGGGTGCTCGGATTCGGATTTTTTTGTGAGCTAAAAATATGTATACATCCAAAATGCCAATAATATGTTCCCACCCAAAGTTTCAAAAATACAATAACATGTTTTTTTTACGAATTATAAATGTAGGCAGAGCTTTTTGTTACGGCTCTGCGTTAATGAGTCAGTCAGCCACATATTTAGGTGCTTTGTGCATTGTTAAATATAAATTAGTCTTGGATTATACAATCTGACGCTTTCTTTAATTTTAACATTCGTCGAAAAACATTCTGCCAAATCTAGCTCATGACAGATGCGTTTTAGATCATACAAGTTATACCAAATAGAAATAATCGAAATACGTTTTCTGCGATGTAAATATTAGCCTAAATCCTATTATGCTAAACAGATTATGCAAATCACATTTCGGACATTTAAACAAACGCTAAATAAAATTATTCGTGTCAAAAGTCGGCCAAAATAATAGTAGTCTATTTAAGATTCGGACTTGCAAACATTCGGCCTATTGCATATTATACAAACGGAAGCTTTCTGCAAATTTAACATTCGTCGAAAAACATTTCTGCCAAATAGGTTATGCCAGATGCGTTTCGGGTCACGGAAGTTATGCCAAATAGACGGAACCCATATTATAGTACACAGTGGGACAAATCCATGAAATTATTAATTTTTACATTACATTGTCAATTTCTCATTCTTAATGTTTTTTCATTATACACATTTTTACATTATCCAATCCAATATGTGTCCAATAATGCTAGTCAGTCAAAACATTATCAAGACAATAATTATTGGTAGTACATTTTATAACAAATACAAGAGTATGTTATTGACTTGGTTATCAATATTTGACATAACCTAAAACTACAAATTCAGAATATATTTATTTCGTAAATTTATATTACAGAGGGGCAGTACAGTGATCCCACACACATACATACCTATTGAGTATTAAATTCAATATAATACTCATTTATTGATCAAAACACGTAATTTGCCTTGTGTTTGCTGCAGCAAAATGGGAGATCCGTGGGTGATACAGCCGCATGAGCACGCAAAGTTTGCAGAGCACTTCCGGAACCTCGGCCCGGCTAATGGGAACCTGAGCGGGGAGCAGGCCAAGCGGTTTATGTTGCAGGTAACATTATAGGACACTCATTATTAGGGTTCCGTACTTAAAGAGTAAAAACGGGACCCTATTTTTAAGACTCCGCTGTCCGCCTGTCAGTCTGCCTGTCACCAGGCTCATGAACAGTGATAGATGTATTTCTGTTGCCGCTATAACAACAAATACTAATAAGTACGGAACTGTCGATGGCCAAGTACGACTCGCATTTGTCCAGTTTTTAGTATCCTCTCTTCTCTTCTTCTTCTTCAGTGTGTGTTCGCCCACCGTTGGGCATATGCCTCTCCGATCTCTCTCCATTTTGAGCGGTTGTTAGTCTTATCCAGACTGGTCCCGCAGTCTCCTTTATGTCATCGGACCAACGGGGGGGTGGTCTGCCTAAAGGATGTTGCTTCAGATCTCATTTTTATAAAAAAACTCAAGTGTTTCCTGATCCAAAAGGCGTTTTATTCGGTCAAGGAATTCCTAGAAGGCTAAGGAATGTTAAATGGAAACCTATTATTATTCCCAACGTATTGGAACGGGATATAACTATTTTATTGACAATCTAAGTATTATTATTTTTCCAATGTTTACAATGATACCTACTTTTAATTGTATATCTCTGACATACCTATTGTATAAAGGGGCCCACTGATTAACAGTCCGCCGGACGGTATCGGCCTATCAGTTGTTCGGAACTGTCAAAATTTTGTTCTAACTGACAGGCCGATACCGTCCGGTGGACTGTTAATCAGTGGGCCCCTTAAATTACGCATCTGTATTCTGTGACAATGTATGATCAATACAAATAAAGAATATGAATACACTTCTTCTGCCTAGTCAGGGTCTCCACTCCAAAACGCATCCTCAGTATCCTTAGTATCCTCTAACACAAGGATATTATGGATATATGTACCCATATCCGCAATATGAAACTTTCAGATCAGTCTATGAAAAGCATACATTGTCACAGACATTCTTACAGAAAACACAAAAAAGGGGTTGTTAACTCTTCATATGCCTTTGTCGAAAATTTGCTACTGACCTGGAGATTGTGAATTACAGTCCAAATTATGTGGTACGTATATGGGACAAGGCATACGAAAGGTTAACTTAAACATGTGTATGTTTGTCTGTCTGCGGCATTGTACCACCCAAACAATAAAGCAAATTGAGTGTTTCTTTATATTGAAAGCCTTTCAACATGGTTCTAAGCTATTTTTGTTGGAAGATTTGGATTTGGATCCTCTTGTATTCAAATTGTTATGATTTTTCGTCAGTCCCAACTGCCGCCACCAGTTCTTGGACAAATATGGTCTTTGGCTGACTGCAATGCTGACGGGAAACTGGACCTCAAGGAATTCTCTATTGCTTGCAAGGTAAATATTAAAAAAAAACCACTAAATTTGTATGTAAAAATATTACTTGTGTGTCTGTTGTAAATAGAACATTTTTACCATGTACTACGAATGTAAAATGAGATTATCACAAATAAATAAAACATTGACTCTAGGAAAAACAATATTAATACAATGCTTAGTATTTGTTTTCACAGAAAAAAACTATTTGGCGTAACATTCCGATTTGTTGACAAAGCTGTATTCCAATTTGAGCCTTATTACTTAATGTAATTTTAGCAGCTAGGGCTTACCAAAGTAATAATCAGAGCTCGAAAAGGGTGAGCTATTTGCCTTATAATATGACGTAAGACATGACAAATTATAAGGTAAATAGCTCACCCTAGCCGACCACTGGTAATAACTGAGCCTTAGGCTTATGAGACATTAGAAAGAGGCTATTAGAAACAGAACAAAAATAATCGACGTAAACCACACTATGAAAAAACTAAAATGGAAGTGGACCGGCCACATGCTCCGAGACAAGAGAAAAATGGTCAAAAGACATCACAACATGGTATCCAAGAGACGGAAAAAGGAATGATGGTAGACAAAAAATGAGATGGGAAGACGAGTTCAGGCAGGTGACCGGATCCTTGTGGAGAAGACATTCTCTGGACAGGGCCGCATGGACGAATATGGCAGAGGCCTATGCCAAGGGCAACCAGACAAAACGTCTGCGGAGAAAGGCTAGTAGTAAGCAGTAATTAAGGATTATGAGAAGTGTTGTTAAGTTAACCTTTTTTTTTCAGATAATCAATTTGAAACTGCATGGTATTGAAGTACCTAAGGTCCTGCCGCCATCTTTGCTGGGATCACTCAGTCCCACAGGTAATTTAACGTAATAATATGTCAGTCAGCTACAGAGATATTTGCATACAAATTTCTACGCAAGGGATCAAATATCTTTGAAGCTGAATGTGTATATTAAGTGTGCACCACTCTCTAGAGCAACTACGCTCACATCTACAGTAATATTATAGATACGCACACTACTACAGTAAGAGTGGTGACTATTGTTGTGTTTTCTTTCCCTGCGTAGGTCTTGGGGAGGATTTTAAAAATAGTTTTATATCTCTAACAGGATAAAGAAACCTTGCACAGATAACTGTTTAACCTTTCGAGCTATGTAAACAAATTGTCCAATATTTGATAGGATTGTCTGTATCAAGGATATAAAACATTTAACCCTTGTTCCACAGGGCCCCCAAAACAAGCGTTCCCAGCTCCAGCGAAGCCCCCAATACCCCCCATGCCTTCAGTCCCCCAACAACCCCTAATCGGGGGTATACCACCACAAGGGGGTATGCCACCACAAGTAGGGGCACAGCAACCAACGCAGTCACTACTGGGTGACTTCGGACAACCATCACGCCCGGCCGGACCTACTGTACCTGACCTCATATCCGGTGTCAAACCTATGGCCCAACCTATGGCACCAGTCATGCCTACGCAACCAGTTATGCCAACACAACCGATCATGCCAGCGGCGCCTCTGATCCTAAGTCAACCCATGGCCGCTCCAATGATACCAACGCAACCAAATCAACCATTGGCGCAACCAATAGTGCCGAATCAACCTTTGGGGCAACCATTAGTGCCAAATCAACCTTTGGCACAACCAATCGGGCAACCAATAATACCAAACCCACCTATGGGGCAACCAATGATACCCAACCAAGGAATGGCCCAGCCGTTGGTGCCAAATCAACCACTCGCAGCGCCATTGATATCATCCCCACCCCAGGCTCTGATATCGGGGACGACCATGGGCTCGTTGGTTAGCAGCCCGCCGAAGCCGGTGAACACGGTCGCGGGTTCAATCCAGCCTGTTACCAGCACGCCCATTGCGGCTATTAAGCCTGAAGAGACTTCTAAGCCAGGTGAGAATTTTGTAATTTTTTTACAATCTTAATTTGCATCTGTTTTTATAGTTCGTTTTTTTTTAGCATGAGAAATAAGGTAAGCGATCTTGAAAAGTCTTTTAATTGAAAAACGCTTTTTAAAAATCAGTAACTATTACTTATGAAAGTATAATAGAAGAATATAAATGATCGTATTAGATTCATAAGTGTTACATATTTGCCGTGACTTATTTTTAAAACGTGTTTAAAAAAAGACACATCAAGATTGTTTCTTATTTCTAATGCTAAAAAAACGAACTATAATATACTAAATTGCTTGAGACAAATAATGATTTTTGCGTGGCTATTTCTCTAAGCTAAGCAAATATTGGTTGATTAGAGTAAGGTAGGATTGTAATATTTATTCTATTTCATTTCTATTCCATTTAGATAGATAGATAGATAGCATCTTTATTTGGTATTAATTAAACACTATCCATTACATAATAAAAATTTGTTACATAAAATTATAATAAATTAAAATTGTACATGTTAATAAATATTTAATAAATTATTCCAATCCACGTAAAAAATTAATCACAACAATTTTAAAAAGAAGTCTACACACAAAGGCTTCTTTTTAAATTTGATTTGACAGCATTTGATGAGAAAATAAACAGTTGAATTGAAATTGACAGTTAGAGATACTTAAATAAATTAAAAACTAAATTAAATGATAATACTAAAAATATAAATAACGCAGAAATAAACGAATAAAAGACGTTTATTCAAATAGTTTGAACATGTACATAATAAAAGTACACAATAATGCTTACAAACTAATTGAAAAGGGTGGCTCAGCAAGTAGCTGTTCCAGAAGGCCTAAATTGAATTATATAAAAACAATTGACATAGAAGGGTTTTAGTTTCTGTGTACAGTGGCGTTCAAAAGTGCATGGATATATGTTGCCTTAATATTACGGTTGAACCATCTCCATGCCCTTTTGAACGCCAGTGTACATATTTTTTTTTTGTCTTTAGCATCATTGGCAGGTTCAGCGCACGTCTCGGCCGTCACAAGTCCCGTGGAGCCGCTTGGCGTCATGAGTCCGCCTGCCGTCGCGGAGTGGGGCATCCCGCAGCCGCAGAAGCTGAAGTAAGTCATATAAGTACAACATGTAGTCTGGGTCACTAGTAGGCTGGTATCTTCATGGTGCCGCTCGGCGTCATGAGCCCGCCTGTGCGCCGGCACGGGATTAACTAATCATAAACCTAAACTAAAGAATGATGATGATGCTGATCATTCCCTTGATATCCACTGTTGAAGAGTTGAATAGCTTACTAATAGGGTATTTGACTGTATTTAAAATAAATTATTTGACATCATGCACGACATAACGCACCAGAAGATTAATAGAGAAACGTAGACAGCAGCTATTTTTAGACACAAATTTTATTTTAAAACCCTTATAATGAGTAGGTAATTTGACCGTGACGTCACATGCCAGTGTTTCGTATAAATTCCATAGTAGCAACATCGTTTTGACAGTTAAAAAAATAAACTGTAAACTGTAGTAGTCAAATACCCAATTGCAGAGTTTTCATAGCTCTATATATGCTAAACCTATTCATTTGTTTATTTTTCTCAGGTATACCCAACTCTTCAATGCAACGGATCTGCAGAAATCCGGCTGGGTGTCAGGAGCTCGTGCGCGCTCCATCATGCTGCAATCGCGGCTGCCGCAAGCGGCTCTGGCCCAGATATGGGCATTGGCGGATTTGGACTCAGACGGCCGGCTCGGTAAGAAGAAATAACAACTTTACCGCCTTGTTTATATGGTTCAAATTCGAACAGCCTTTATGAATAGCGGCTGCGATGGCCGGCTAGGTAAGGAAGAGTCCATTTAAAAAGCAACTGTACTACATTGTCTATAAGGTTTATATTAGAGATCCGGCTGGGTGTCCGGAGCTCGCGCGCGCTCCATCATGCTTCAATCTCGTTTACCTCAGGCTGCTCTGGCCCAGATATGGGCGTTGGGTGATTTGGACTCAGACGGCCGGCTCGTTAAGAAGAAATAACAACTTTACCGCCTTGTTTATATGGTTCAAACTCAAACTATAGGCCCTGTGAATAGCTCCATGCTTCAATCTCGTTTGCCTCAGGCTGCTCTGGCCCAGATATGGGCGTTAGCGGATTTGGCCTCAGACGGCCGGCTCGGTAAGAAGAAATAACAACTTTACCGCCTTGTTTATATGGTTCAAACTCAAACGATAGACCCTGGGAAAAGCTCCATGCTTCAATCTCGTTTGCCTCAGGCTGCTCTGGCCCAGATATGGGCGTTGGGTGATTTGGACTCAGACGGCCGGCTCGGTAAGAAGAATTAACAACTTTACCGCCTAGTTTATACGATTCAAACTCAAACGATAGACCCTGGGAAAAGCTCCATGCTTCAATCTCGTTTGCCTCAGGCTGCTCTGGCCCAGATATGGGCATTAGCGGATTTGGACTCAGACAGCCGGCTCGGTAAGAAGGATTAACAACTTTACCACCTTGTTTATATGGTTCAAACTCAAACGATAGACCCTGTGAAAAGCGGCTCGGATGGCCGGCTCGGTAAAGAAGATCCCATTTAAAAAGCAACTTTACTGCTTTGTGTATACGGTTTATATTTGAAATCCGGTTAAGTGTCTAGAGCTTGGATTATTTGCTTGCAGCATCGAAAGCGTGTAACAAATGAAATATTTCATGTCAGTTTGTTTATATATGTGACGTTTTGAACCAAAAGGGTACATTGTCGGTTGTCAATAAGATTGATTTCAAATTGAAGCTATATGGAAATAGTGCCTTATTGAACGACAATAAGTACCCTTTTGGTTGAGAATGGCACATATCATATCATCCTAAGGCCCGGCCATACAAATGCAAAACCCAACATTTACCAATGAAATGTGAACCTATAGTGCAGGTAATAGGGTTGATTATTATTTGTTTGAAAATTTAACGAAACAAAAGAAATGCAACTCTTTTCCAATTGAATATGGTTTAAATTTCATCGAACTGAAATAGTACTGTAGGTACAGAATAAGTAATAGTATTATCATACAGAACGGCCACACACCGCCCCGCCCCGACTCGCACTACCTCGCCCCGCGACTGGCCGCGACATGAATCTGGCGGACTTCTGGCGTCCTCTCAGTAAAGCGACTTACCCACACATACACAATGACGCGTGTACAGACGTGCCGCGCACACATAACGCAAATGATTTTTGATGTATGGCGTGTCCGCCCTGTGCTATAGGTATCCTTAGGAGGATATTTGTTTATTCCCAGGTTGTGAAGAGTTCGTGCTGGCCATGTATCTGTGTGAAAAAGCTACTCAGGGCGAGCCGGTGCCCGCCAAGCTGCCGCCCGAACTGATCCCGCCTACGTTCAGGTAACAAACATGGAAGTTTTATAAACTGAAATAGATATACAACACTTTAAACTAGTGATGCCACGAATATTCGGCAACTATTCGGTATTCGACCGACTATCGCCTACTATTCGGCCTAATACCGAATATCTGTTGCACCTACCTAAAGAGAAAAATTACACAGTAAAAATAACCAAAAACTAGGTATATTTATTATTTAACTTGTTAAATACGAAGACCCTTTTCTGAGCATTTGTTGATTACAAAATATATGTTTTTATCATGGGTCTGATTCGATTGACTCTAACTACATTCGTTAATTCGGTTCCACAAAAAATATATCTTAGCAAACGTTGTGCTTTGCTGGCGAATAGTTTCCATAATAATAATTGTGATATAGGGTAGGGGCAACCCTATATGTGATATAGGGTCGCTCCTAGAGCTATGGTTAATATTAATACATCAAATTATGTAAAAATATTTTCTATAATGTTAATAGCCAGAGAGGAAAAGGGAAATTACGTTTGTATAGAGAAGCGGCTGTATTTTCCTCTAAATATCACTGAAATTTTCTTCGAGATTCAATAAAAATATCCTATTTTATTACCAGACGTCAGTCCGTGACCAGTATCACCAGTAACCAGTCTTATGAGGAGCGTCGCAGGGAGAATATGGCACGTGGACAGGCTGAGTTAGAGCGAAGACGCGAACATTTGGAAAAAGAAAAGGTACCTATATAAATATGAGGGTAAAATTACTTTTAAAACAGGCTTCTTCCCTAGCAATAAGAAATACACTGCTTAAAACTAGTGGCTCTGTGAGCTGTAGACCTAGCGATAAGATTAATTCATAAATAAATAAATATTATTGGACATTTTTTTTTACACAAATTAACTAAGCCCCACGGTAAGCTCAAGAAGGCTTGTGTTGTGGGTACTCGGACAACGATATATATAATATATAAATACTTAAATACATAGAAAACAACCATGACTCAGGAACAAATATATGTATCATCATTCATCATACATATAAATGCCCTTACCATAGGCGTGTCAGTACACTAGGCCAGACCGGAGAAAAAACTTAGTTCTTTGAGTCATTATCACAGCGTACTCGCGATGGTCTTAAGTGCCATAGACTCTGCTGGCACTTGAAGTCCTTTTTGCCAATTTCTACCATTTCGACCATTTTCCAAAAAACGAAACGACAGAATAATTATATCTAACTACCAAACCTGCTCACACAATTTCACGAGAATCGGTTGAGAATTACGACCTGCATATGAGAACAGCTGGACATACAAGCATTTTTGACCAAGCTGAAACGGAGAGCTTCGCTAAAGCTCGATCAATGAGGGTAAAATTACTTTTAAAACAAGCTTCTTTCTCAATAAAAAATAAACTGCTTAAAATAACAATGCCTGTACCAAAAAAGTTAAGCTATACTACCTATGGATCTATTGTTTCCCAAAAAGTTTTAAGTCATAATGTTATATTATATTGTTTGTCCGCATTTTCATTAGTCATAATTTATTTGGATCATAAACGCGTAACTTTTCGGGATTGCCATAAAATAAACCTAACCTATCTATAGGATAACTTTACGAAAATCCTGAAACGTTAACAGTTTCAGTTTTAGGACTATAATATGACAAATAATACCCCACTATCTAGACATAAATGTTTTTCTTCCAAATTTCACAAAAACCCTCATTTTTTTCACGCTCAACAGGAAGCAGAGGTAAGTAAAATACAGTGTTTTAATATTCAAGAACACGATTCGATTGAAAGAATGTATTTTCGAACAAATTTGCAATCAATGCGAACTCATTTTCTAAATACTTATGGCTTTCCAATACAGAAGGGTCATTATTCTTCAAGTGCAATAAGGACCATGTTATCTGAAATCCCAACAGAAATTCTGATAGAATGGTCTTTATTGCACGAAGCATAAGGACCCTTCTCTAATGGAAAGCCACATTTAATTGTATATAGTGCGACATAAAATAGTAGTAATAAAATAAAAGGAAACTAAAAAAGTTCAATACTAAATTATTGCCTGTTAAAGTGTGACAGTTAAATAGGAAGTGGCGCCCTCATTTATTTTCTACTATTTCTTGTCGGACTATAATCTTCCTTGGTTTCCCAGGCTGAGCGAGAGCGTAAGGAAAGGGAGGAGGCAGAGAAAAAAGAAAAGATAAGATTGGAGGCGCAGAAGAAGGAACAAGAGGAACTGATGAGGAAACAGAAGGAAGAACTGGTGGGTTTATATTTCACGCTTTTTAAGGTTTCGTACCCAAAGGGTAAAAACGGGACCCTATTACTAAGACTCCACTGTCCGTCTGTCTGTCAGTCACCAGGCTGTATCTCATGAACCGTGATAGCTAGACAGTTGAAATTTTCACAGAAGATGTATTTCTTTTGCCGCTATAACAATAAATACTAAAAAGTACGGAACCCTCGGTGGGCGAGTACACTCGCACTTGTCCGGTTTTTCTCTTTTAAACTGTACTTTTCCGTAGACTAATAATACATAGACGGCTAAACCCATTGACTCGCTTCTAACACAAATACTGCTTATTGTCGTCAAGTAGCGGATTATTAGTACCGCTACTTGACACTAGATGTCACGAGTGTCGCGATAAACGAAAAGTCCAATGTTTAACAACTTTCAACTTAATATTATAACCGGAACTCTATTTTCAACTCCTTCCGCTTGTAATAATACTTCTCGGGGCAGAGGTATACGGTTGGAGCCGGTAAAGGTTTATTTGACGTTCATAAGCGCATTGTAATATGCCTACTTGAATAAACTATTTTTTATCTTATCTTATCTTATCTTATAGTATTAATAGTTGTAAATTGTTGAGTAATACACTTCGTTTGTTGCGATAACCTGGTAGACAATGCCTCATGGCATTAAGTTCGCATTTTGTACACTATGTTTTTCTTTTGTGCAAAAAAGTGTATATATATGTAAATAAATAAACATTATATTTACAACTTCTAAACATAAAATTATAGATATAATAAGAATAATATATTGAGAAAATCTTAAACCTTAAAAACCAATAAAAGGAATGTGGTTGCAAAAGTGTTTTACTGATTTACATTCAGGAGCAGAAGTTGCTAAGCGGGCGTGGTGTTCAAAATTACCTTGACACGCTCTTATTCTCTTAAGAATAAAGTCGCGTTAAGATTATTTTGAACACCTCGCCCGCTTAGCAACTTCTGCTGCTGACTGTATTTATTTTATAGGAAAAACGTGAGGCGGCAAGGAAAGAGATGGAGAGGCAATGCCAGCTAGAATGGGAGAAGAAGAGGTATATTCACATACATACGTATAATTACATTGAATACGAATTTTATTGCTTGTGTCGTTGTGAATGGAGGTTGTGAATAATCCATTACAAATTACAATATACAATGTTTCCTTTTTCTTGGCAATGTATCTTACAAGATACATCATTTTACACCCTCTTTTTGTAATTTTTCTAAGAGCATTTTTTTTTGCTCTATCAGGCGCGGTTTGAAATCACGATTTTCCTATATTTGTCAAGAAAATGGTTAACACATTCACTGCCCCCGACGCACATGTGCGTTCACCGTCATACAAGTTTGTCCCTAGGCCACGCCCCCTGGCAGTGAATGCGTTAAGATAAAACATAACCTTAAATAAATTATTGAACTAGGAATATCTGTCTGCTAACATAGTTATAAAATCCCTACAAACGTCCTACGCCGAGTCAGACGACGCAACGGAGCCACGCCGTTACGTCGTCGCCCAAATCTAATGTTTAATTTGTGTTTGGTTTATATTTGTAGTTATTTTTGTTGTTTTCTTGTATTCTTATTTTGTAGTTTCACAGTGCCTTCGTTTTTAGGGTTCCGTACCCAAAGGGTAAAACGGTACCCTATTACTAAGACTTCGCTGTCCGTCTGTCACCAGGCTGTATCTCACGAACCGTGATACCTAGACAGTTGAAATTTTCACAGATGATGTATTTCTGTTGCCGCTATAACAACAAATACTAAAAACAGAATAAAATAAAGATTTAAATGGGACTCCCATACAACAAACGTGATTTTTGACCAAAGTTAAGCAACGTCGGGAGTGGTCAGTACTTGGATGGGTGACCGTTTTTTTTGCTTTTTTTTTTGTTTTTTTTTTATATATGGGGCTGTCCATAAATTACGTCATCGATTTTTGACGATTTTTGACCCCCCCCCCCCTATAATCATCCAAAAATCATGCTTCAAATGACCCCATTTCCTCCTACTTCATGCTACCGTCATCCGATGTCCAGACCCCCCCCCCCTAATTTGAAATGACGTAATTTATGAATAGCCCCTATGGTACGGAACCCTTCGTGCGCGTGTCCGACTCGCACTTGCCCGATTTTTACTGTAATGCTGTGTCACTTATTTGAGTAATAAATAAAAATAAATAAATAAAAAAACCCGATTGCAGCAAATATTTCACACTGGATAATAAATAAACACCGGAGGTGTTGAATTTTTCAATTTTGCCTTTATTTCTAGAAATAGAATATAACGTATCTGTGTAGTTTCCATCATACAATTTTATCTTAGAGATTTTTGTTAAAGAGTTCCACATTAGTATATTTTATTCTAATTATTCTATATTTTTTTCCTTCTAGAACACGGGAACTCGAAGCTCTTCGCACCGAAGAGCAAACCAAAGTCCTGAGCCTCAAGGCCAAGAGCCAAGCTCTAACAGCAGAGCTGAGCACTGTCGCCACTAAAGCTGGCAACTTGGCGAAGGATATACGCAGCAGTCGGACTGCTGTCGCTGCTGCTAAATGTACTATCGATGGCATGAGGTGAGTGAAGAATTTGAGAACTCAAGGCTAAGAGCCAAGCTCTATCAGCAGAGCTGAGCACTGTTGTCACCAAAGCCGTCAGAGGGGGTGGTGCGGGGAAGTGGGCCGGGAGGAAACGGCCAACTTGAAGCGAACTGGTAGTTCTTGGGTTAAAGTTTTGAAAGAAAAGGGGGGTTTTTTAACTAAAAGAAATGGTCAGGAAAAAGTTTTGAAAGAGGGGGAGGGTTTTCTTACAATAAACTTAGTCGGATAAATGTTTTTTAAACTTGTTTTAATCTAGATTTATAGTAATTTTAATGTATTTATTATTGTTACATATGAGTGTGTTGTTTGTTTGTAAATAATTTTATGTAAATTATGATCCTATTTGGTCGAAATATAAATGATTTAAATAATTGTTTTTTTTTTCAATTTTGTTCATATATTTCCAGTTGTACAGCAATAATAATAATAATTTAATTTAATTATAATTATATTTGCAGGTCGGACCGCGACTCGAGCATGGCCGAAATGCAGCAGCTTAAAGCGCGAGTGAAAGAACTGAACGCGAAGCAGATTGCCCTTAACAAAGAGAAGGCGGAACTCGATGCCAAGGTAAGCTGTTTAAGACTTTGTGGTGCTTTATAGCAAAAGCGCTGGTGGCCTAGCGGTAAGAGCGTGCGACTATCAATCCGGGAGGTCGCGGGTTCAAACCCCGGCTCGTACCAATGAGTTTTTCGTAACTTATGTACGAAATATCATTTGATATTTACCAGTTGTTATCGGTAAAGGAAAACATCGTGAGGAAGCCGGACTAATCCCAATAAGGCCTAGTTTCCCCTCTGGGCTGGAAGGTCAGATGGCAGTCGCTTTCGTAAAAACTAGTGTCTACGTCAAATCATGGGATTAGTTGTCAAGCGGACCCCAGGCTCCCATGAGCCGTGGCAAAATGCCGGAAAAACGCGAGGAAGATTATTTATATGCCAACGCCGAAAACGCAAAATAAAATCCGCTGCCTCATACGTTTCGGCGTTTTCTTAAAACAAAAACAATTAGTTGATGAGTTCGAACAGAAATAAAATTAAGTATTTTTAGAAACAGGTAGCTAATAATAAGTTATTTATTTGGCTGTTAACAGCCACTGGGTAGAAAGCGGCGCACACCTCTCGACACCCCTGAGCCGCTCACACCGGTGTTGCCCTTGAGCCATCCTAGATGTCGCTTTTTGTGGGGGCCCGTCTTGTGAGGGCGAGTCACCGTCTGCCGGAAATAAAATTGCATACCGTTTTATTAGGCAGGCGTCCGGTTTTTTACCCCATAGCTCAGTTCTTAGTCCATCGCTTTCACCCAATAACCTAGTTCATTTTAGATACCATCAACTCTCAATAGCCTTTACACCCTGGCGGGTGCTGCCTCTGCTTGCGCCCCATGACACGGGTAAGGGCAGCATCCGCTCGGTGTACCCCTTACAATTCATTAAAGTGTCGAAAGGGCCTCTACGTGTTGGCTTCGGCTCCGCGCACGCCTCTCAAAGGTCCGGAAGACCATTGTTCCGTGATGGGAAAGACAAGTTATTTATAATAGTGCGTTCTATACCCTCGTTCGTGATATTTTTTTCTATCGAGCGAATTTCGAATCGATGCAGTTAATAAAGAAAGGCGTCAAGATTGCTATTCATATATTTTGACAACCTTTTTACTTAGTATTACCTATGATCTAAAAAAGCACTTTAGAGGTATTTAAGAGTTGATTTGTTTTCAGGCTAAGGCGTCAGAGGGCGCTGGGGAAGACGGCAAGCTGAGCATGATGGAGGTCACCTTGAAACAACTACGAGATAAGGTACGAGTATGCTAAGATATATCCAGCCAAGATTGACGACCGGTCTGGCCTAGTGGATAGTGACTCTGGCTGCGAAGCCGATGGTCCTGGGTTCGAATCCCAGTAAGGGCATTTATTTGTGTGATGAACACTAATATTTGTTCCTGAGTCATGGGTGTTTTCTATGTATTTATCTATATAAGTATGTATATCGTCGCCTAGCACCCATAGTACAAGCTTTGCTTAGTTTGGGGCTAGGTTGATCTGTGTAAGATGTCCTCTAATATTTCTTTATTTTTATTTTAAACTCAAAAACGACTAAACGGATTTTCATGCGGTTTTCATCTATCAATAGAGTGATTCTTGAGGAAGGTTTAGGTGTATAGTTTGTTAAAGTTTTGTGTAACCCGTGCCAAGCCGGGGCGGGTCGTTAACAATATTACGAACCGAAGTTATTTCTAAAATTATATTCGACATTACCCCAAATACCGTTTCCAATTCAGGTCGAAGCGGCAAAAGCGATAGTGGAAAGCAAGAAGACCGACCTTGACACCAACCAGACACAGCTGTCAGAGTTGACAGCGAGGGTGACAGAGCTCGGTGACAAGTGTCAGAAGGTCTGGCAGCTGTACGAGGAGAAACGGCAGGAGTACCTGGAACGGAAGACCACAGCACCTGCTGAGAGCGCCTGGGGTGCTGCTGGTAAGACTCTTTAAGAATTATGGTCTCCTGGTACTTTTTGGGCAAACAGTTAGGCGTTTTGATGGATTTTGATAATGTTTTTCGTCGATCGGTGAAGTTATGGGATCGATATTAACTTGTACTCTTTCTTACACGCACACTTTCCTCTTCTTTTTATTAAAAATCATCATTTTCCATAAACAGTTTTTAAGACGCCTAAGTAAAATCACACAGCAAATTGTCGCTATTTGCCATGAAAACTTAACAAGCCACAGCTGTCAGAGACAGCGAGAGTGACAGAGCTCGGTGACAAGTGTCAGAAGGTCTGGCAGCTGTACGAGGAGAAACGCCAGGAGTACCTGGAACGGAAGACACACAGCGCCCGCCGAGAGCGCCTGGGGTGCTGATGGTAAGGCTCTTATGGTCGCCTGGTACTTTTTGGGCAAACTCGGTTGAGGATTTTGGTGGATTCTGACAGTGTTTCACGTCGATTGGTGTGGACAACCACACTGAGACTGTTATTAGCGTCTGCTAATAAGCAATATTTTTCTTACATGCCTGTTTACTCCTTCTTTTTATTAATAATCATCATTTATGAAAGTTTAAAGTGTCAGACAAGTGCCTCAAGGTCTGGCAGCAGAACAGCAGCATTTATCGGACATAAATTCCTAACACCTTTTTTATAAACACAACAGGTAGAGTCTGTGCGGAATGAGAAGAGTAGTGGAATGTATGGGGCCTTTCCACGACTATGACGACTATTATCTTACTCTCTCTCTCGTCTCTATACTCTAGCACAGCGAGTCAGCGACCTTGTCAGTAGAAAAAAGCGGCTAATTTAAAAAATGTGTTGCTTAACTTCAAACTCGGGTAAATCCCTCTCAGCAAATACCTTACCTATTACCTTTTCATAATACCAAAGTCGCATAATCTGACATGGATTTACCTGAGTTTGAAGTTTAGCGACTCAAATGTAAGCGCGAAGAGTTAACTTCCCATAGAAGGCATAGAATTTTTTTATATCGCGCTATTTTCTACTAACAGGTTGGGTGTGTTAAGTTTCGAACGAGTATTTCCCACAAATCTAATTGGATACTGTTTGGTTACAGAAGCCGACTGGGGCCCGTCGGACGACGCGTGGGGCGAGCCGGCCGCGGAGGCGGCGTGGGGCGACGCGCCTGCCGCTACAGGTACTCATTTTAAACCTCATTTAGACGGTGCGAGAAGTCGCATGCGAGTTTCATTACGTTCGGTCGGTTGAATTGGACGTAACCAACAGTCCGCAATGTAACTAAAATCGCATGCGAGTTCGCGCGCCGTCTAAATCAGCCCTAAACTGATCTTGTTATTTAGTTGCGGCGTTTCTACCTTACATCAGGGGTGCGAAACTCCTCGCTTCGGGCAAACTCGGCTCCGTTCGGCTCAGCATTGCCCTGAGCAATTATTTGGGTTGACACAGCTTGACGTCCCTTTGCGTGCACGACCACAGATAAGATAATGGCTTGAATTTTGACAACCCTAAGTAGCCGAAAGGGGGTGCCATATATTAGAAAGGGATAGCATGATTTGACCCTGAACCGTTGTCAAACTTCGGGTTTGTAGGAAGTGTCCTTTCTGTACGGTAGTACTATTATTTCTTCTGTGGTTGCAGCGTTTCTACCTTACATTCACACTACGTTTTGTCTACATCACTTTAACTTACCTTACTTACTTTTTAGGGTTCCGTACCCAAAGGGTAAAACGGGACCCTATTACTAAGACTTCACTGTCCGTCCGTCCGTCCGTCCGTCCGTCCGTCCGTCTGTGACCAGGCTGTATCTCACGAACCGTGATAGCTAGACAGTTGAAATTTTCACAGATGATGTATTTCTGTTGCCGCTATAACAACAAATACTAAAAACAGAATAAAATAAAGATTTAAATGGGGCTCCCATACAACAAACGTGATTTTTGACCAAAGTTAAGCAACGTCGGGAGTGGTCAGTACTTGGATGGGTGACCGTTTTTTGTTTGTTTTTTTTTTCTTTTTTTTTGCATTATGGTACGGAACCCTTCGTGCGCGAGTCCGACTCGCACTTGCCCGGTTTTTTTGTTAACTTGTGAAGTATGACATAGAATGACGACATTGGAACTTTTTCTTCCCATTTGTCCAGGTGGAAATGTTTACTTCCTACTAGGAATAAGCCGTTTTTCCATCACTAAACCTTATAAAACAACTAGCGACCCGCCCCGGCTTCGCACGGGTTAACAAATTAATTATACACCTAAACCTTCCTCAAGAATTACTCTATTGATAGGTGAAAACCGAATGAACCTCACTACACCTTATAAAGCAAAGTCCCCCGCCGCGTCTGTCTATTTGTGTGTTTGAATGTTCGTGATAAACTCAAAAACGACTGAACGGATTTTCATGGGGTTTTCACCTATACATACAGTGTAGTGTGAGTATTGAGAAAGGTTCGGGCGTATAATTTGTGGGAAATCGGGGCGGGTCGTTAGTATAGGAATAAATGGGCCTATTTCCTTGTTCTATAATATAAAAAATAATTTATTTGTCAACAGCGACCGAGGCAGTGTCATCTACTATTACGTCATCATCATCATCGGCGCCTCGTTGGCGCTGCGTGTACGAGTTCACGGCGCGTACGGTTGACGAGTTGAGTCTCCAATGCGGTGATCTGGTACGTATTCTGTACTAGACTTGGACTAGTGATTGTAAATACTAAACAAAATTTTCGGATTTTTTCTGAATGAAATCCGAAGTTCGGATAAAATCCGGATTTTCGTGTTGTACGACTAAAATGTTTAAAAATTTGGTTATTGTTAATCTTAATGACATCATCATCCTCCTCGCGTTGTCCCGGCATTTTGCCACGGCTCATGGGAGCCTGGGGTCCGCTTGGCAACTAATCTCAAGAATTGGCATAGGCACTAAGTTTTTACGAAATCGACTGCCATCTGACCTTCCAACCCAGAGGGTAAACTAGGCCTTATTGGGATTAGTCCGGTTTCCTCACGATGTTTTCCTTCACCGAAAAGCGACTGTTAAATATCAAATGATATTTCGTACATAAGTTCCAAAAAACTCATTGGTACGAGCCGTGGTTTGAACCCGCGACCTCCGGATTGCAAGTCACACGCTCTTACCGCTAGGCCAGCGCTCCGTGTTAATCTTAATGACAATATCTTATTATTACAAACTTTTATTTAGTTTCACCTGTCCCGTTGTCTGTCTGTCTGTCGGTCTGTAATCAAATCTTGCAAGTTAAATTTGATCCACTGCCCGGTTTCCGATTGAGCTGAAATTTTGCATGCATGTATAAATCGGATGACAATGCAATATTATGGTACCATCGAGCTGATCTGATGATGGAGACAGGAGGTGGCCATAGGAACTCTGTGATGAAACAACGCAACCTAATTGTGTTAGGGGTTTTTAGAATTGTTTCGATGAGTATTAGTTGTCTGTCGTAAGAAAAGTACAGTCAGCGATAAAAGCTTGTACCAAAAATTAAATTTTTGCCAAAAACTTATTTTATTCAAACATTTCAGGTGAGCGAAGCCGTGGCACCGAGGGGCGATGCGGAGCCCGGGTGGCGATGGGGCACCGCTAGAGGTATAGTAAATTTATATTAACTACTCTATTTAACCCGTCGGCCGCCATAGACTTCAACTGACGCGCGCGGCTACAGCCCCAATATCAGTGGGGAGACACTCCTGGCTTCGGCCAAACTCGGCTCCGCTCGGCTCAGCATTGCTCCGAGCAATTATTAGGGTTGACACAACTTGACGTCCCTTTGCGTGCACGACCACAGATGAGATAATGGCTTGAATTTTGACAACCCTAAATAGCCGAAAGGGATAGTGCCATATATTAGAAAGGGACAGAATGTTTCACGATCCTGAACCGCTGTCAAAGTACGGTTTTGTAGGAAGTTTCCTTTCTGTACGGTAGTACAATAGTGTATTGTTTTTATATTCTGTGATTCCAGGTCAATCCGGCTGGTTCCCGGAATCCTACGTGGAGGATATCAACGCGGCGTCAGCGTACGCCACCGAGGTCATTGAACCGCTGGAAACTAAGACTCAGCTCGAAGGTAAACATCTCACTGTACCAGTTAGCAGCAGAAGTTGCTAAGCGGGCGAGGTGTTCAAAATCACCTTGATGCGCTCTTATTCTCTTAACAATAAAGTCGCGTCAAGATCATTTTGAACACCCGGCCCGCTTAGCAATTTCTGCTGCTGACTGTACAAACAGCAATACTCTTAACTGTCCATCGGTGGACGTTATGCCTTTTGTAATAAAGTTTACGAACTGTCAGTTAACAGTGTGGACGATGGTACCAGTCAGAAACTGACTGATCCAATAATCCAATCCAATATTACTATGGACAGGCGTGGCTCACTCCGCGATTTCGTCGCTTTGCAACAGGTAGCCACAAGTACATCCGTCTCACCCCAATTTTGGTGGCTAGCCATAAGCCGCGCGTGGCGCTGTCGCCACCTAGCGGTCATATCTGTCCTAATCGTAACAGACGCGTTTTGTTAGAGAGTGAATTTTCTGTACCTAGCACTTATTTATTCTGTACTATGGAATAATATTAACATCAATAAATTGCTCTGATAATTAGCTTAAGATAATAGGGTAACTAAAACTAACTAACTAAAAATTAATTCTATTCACCTACAAATATAGTGTAGTATAGTATAGGCAGAGAGTATAGAGGGTATAGAGGCGGATTGTCAAAGTAACTTTTGTAGCTGACAATTTAATTTGCTCTCCGTTCACTAGATGACCCTAGTAGTTCTTTTTTGTGGAGTTACGTCCTTTTGGATTTGCGTTTTGCGTTTGGAATTCACATGCGTTCACCACGTTAGCGTAGCTTTTTACCCAGCCAATTATTGACAATTAGTCTTGTCAGATGGCGCTAAGTTTAATATGTGACCAATTACATAGATTATAAAATATAATTTGTTAAATTTGACGTTAGGTACCAAGACATCATGTGTCATTGTCACATTTTGCGAATATCTCATCGAAATGTGCGTACCTATATAAATTGCAAAAATAACCAAATTATACAGTCTGAAGTTGTAAGAACGCACTGCTACCGGCGGCCCCGAAAGCACGGTTTGCTGTGCTAACTTTACCTAACACCAATTCTAGCAATTAGGTAACTACCGAATACTTGAAGCTCTGTAATCAGTCCTATGCATATACATATGCTATTGTGCTTGTAAAGCATAGAAAAATACAGGAAACATTCGATACGAGTATTAACAGTGACCCATACCGTCAGTCTGTCCGTCTGTCTGTCTAATGTCTTTCTATAGTTCGTTTTTACCAAGCTTTTATTAGGTCGACCTGTATGTAACTATGTAATGGAATCTAAGGTAACTAATTTAACCATCTTCCAAGGATCGTAGCGTCATGAAAATTGGCAGCTGTATGTAGTTCTGATGACAATACAATAATATGGTACCGTCGAACCGATCTGATGATGGAGACAGGAGGTGGCCATAGGAACTCTGTGATGAAACAACGCAACCTAATTGTGTTAGGGGTTTTTAGAATTGTCTCGATGAGTATTAGTTGTCTGTCGTAAGAAAAGTACAGTCAGCGATAAAATCTTGTACCAAAAATGCAATTTTTGCCAAAAACTTATTTTAGCATTAGAAATAAGGTAAGCGATCTTGAAAAAAATGTGCTATATGTGTTTGTGTGTTTCAATGTCTGCATTAGTATGCTATTACGCTTGAAGAACATAGAAAAATACAGGAAACATTTGATATTAACAGTGCCCCCACCGTCCGTCTGTTCGTCTATCTGTCACTTATCTATCCATACTAATTATAAAGGAGAAAGTGTGTCTGTCTGTCCGTCTATTACCTCTTTACGCTTAAGCCGCTGAACCTATTGAGTTGAAATTTGGTATAGAGATAGTCCAGGGAAGGACGTAGGATAGTTTTAATGTCGAAAATCATCCCTGAAGAGAGTGCAAAGGGGGGTGAAATTGAAAGAGTTAATGAATCGCCTAATAGTTGAAGTAAGCAATGCGCGAATTGAATGATTGCTATTAGCATTATCCAAGCCAAGCGCTATACTTACTTTAGCCGCTGTCACTAATTCCACGCAGACGAAGTCGCGGAGCAAAAGCTAGTTATATATATGTTTGATGTGTGTATGCATTGAGATAGGTACTAATGTACTTTACTTGCAGGAAGCTTGGTAGCTTGCTTTGTAGAAAAATATAGAAAGCATTCCATATTAACAGCGGCTCCTACCGGCCGTCTGTCTGTCTATATATCTATATGTATGTTTGTCTGTATGTATGCATTGCGATGCTAATGTACTTACAGGTGTAGAAAAATACAGGAAGAATTCGATAATAACAGCGACCCATCCCGTCCGTCTGTCTATCTATATGAATGTTTGCATGTATGCATCGAGATACTAATGTAGGTACTTGCGGATGGAGAAAAACACAGGAATCATTCGATATTAAGTAGTAGTGACCCATCCCGTCCGTCTGACAGGCCCTATACTTACATTACCTATTCGTAGATGATTTTAATGACTGGAATTGTTTTGTGAAGGTCCTAACATTTTAAAGACATGCATGGTAGTTTGGTTGCATTTTTTATACAACGTCGGTGGCAAACAAGCATACGGCCCGCCTGATGGTAAGCAGTCTCTTTAGCAACAAGTATTTTGTCTCGAAAACCACCTATTTGATGAAGTGGGTCTGATGATGAAGACATAATATATGATATACGTACCTACCCAATATATGAATCTTGCCTTATACATATCATATAAATATCACCTTTAAACGAGCAATTCTTGTATAGGTATATATTTATTTATTAAAGTGTCATTTTTAGGGTTCCGTACCCAAAGGGTAAAACGGGACCCTATTACTAAGACTCCGCTGTCCGTCCGTCCGTCCATCCGTCCGTCCGTCCGTCCGTCTGTCTGTCACCAGGCTGTATCTCACGAACCGTGATAGACAGTTGAAATTTTCACAGATGATGTATTTCTGTTGCCGCTATAACAACAAATACTAAAACCAGAATAAAATAAAGATTTAAGTGGGGCTCCCATACAACAAACGTGATTTTTGACCGAAGTTAAGCAACGTCGGGCGGGGTCAGTACTTGAATGGGTGACCGTTTTTTTTTTGCCGTTTTTTGCATTATGGTACGGAACCCTTCGTGCGCGAGTCCGACTCGCACTTGCCCGGTTTTTTATTCTAGAGTCAGTCCATGAAAAGTCTGCAGCGGATTTGATAGCCCACGCAGTGCACGTGTTATTTTAAACGTCAAACTTCTATTAAATTATGACGTATAAATGACACTTGCACTGCGTGGGCTATATATCAAATCCGCTACAGACTATTCTTGGTCCGACTCTATCGCCCCAAATTTTTTGGGCTGTTTTTAGCATCTCGCGTTGCAGAAGAAGTTGTTTAACATCATTTAAGAACATAACGGATCCAATACTTAACTCATTAATTAAGGCTGATATTTGCTTGTAATTTCATACACAATGGAGATCGTCGATTTTGGGCCCGGAGTAAACCATCACGAATATCATATGGTACAGACTATTACAGTAATTATATACGCATTTTATTACTGAAATAAATATAATATTGGGTAAAAATAAAACGGGAATTAGAAATACATAATTAAAATATATTATATTACTTATTCATTTTCGTAAATCAATGTATTATAATTTATATATTAACAAAAGCCTTGCTGTCGTCAACATCTTTATTAGCATTGACATAAAGCTCAACTTCACACAAACCGTGAGGTTTTTTCACTAAGGAGTTATAAAATCTCATTGCAACTATGTATAAGGTGGGTAGCCATAAGTCATAGTTGACATAAGTGCGTTTCGAAACTATTCAAAATATCAGTAGTGTCATTCATTATTTATTGAATATATACCTACTTTAAAATTCTAAATCGACTGTAAAAATGCCTAAAATAAGTAGTTAAGAAATATAGTAATTCGACTTTTTGTTTAGTTACATAGTTTGGAGATTTAAACGAGTTCAGAATACGACGATATGCTACTTTTATTTAACGAAACGCAACCATTTTTTTTAATCTGTCAAATATTTTCAAGTAACGCCAACCTTAAATAAACCTTACTTCATTGAAAGAAGATTTAAAACTGACTGTCACTGACGCGCACTGTGCGGATCCTCAATAGAATAGCGGAAAATATTGACATATTCTCATGTTCTTTGAATGAATTCACAATAGCAGCATTGTATATATTATGTTATAGACGAAATGACATACTTTAGATATTTTTATTAATAGTTACACTATTGTCTTAGGTTTACCTGTAAAAATAGTTGTAAGTGTGGAAATAAAATAAAATAAATAAAATAAAAAATAAAATGGATCTGTTCACTCTCCGTAAAAAAAAAAGAAGTAACAGTGAACTTCCGAACAAGATCAAAATATAACTTTTTATTGAACGCGGATACGTTTTCAGTTTAATTTACATGTCAGACTTTGCCTATTTTCTTTTAAAAAGCCAAAACACTTTTACAGAATAGTGTGAGTAGTATACGCTTTTGTACATAAAAGTTTTTCTTGTCATGATCAAGTTTTTATTGCAGTATTTCTCAAAATTCCCGTTATATTTCGTGATTCTGTTTTTATCATCATAATCTTGCAATTATAACGATTAATTTCCTATATATATATTACATGTATACGTTCAATTTGCGAGGGGGCCCAGCAAACGCCTAAGAAAATCGACGATCTCCTTTAAGGACAGTAGACCTTATTAACCTTATATACGGTAGGGCTTCTGTCAAATTCAAATAGAATCAGTCAAAATACATAAAGATGCAGATATGTACGTTAGTAAAATTCAACTTTAATTCTAGTAGTTAGAGTTCATAATGTTTTGTCATTATTCTTTATGTGTATCTGGAATATTAAAGAACATTGGCTACTTAGATTGTAATGTGAATAGCAAATATTCATCGTGGCAGTTGTAACCAAGTTGTAACTTAGCAACTGTTGTTTCTACGTACTGTCACACAAAAGTAAATGTCGTAAACAGAGATATTATAAGATCATTATCTATTCATTTTAAAGTGTAACCGAATAAAAATAGAGCAAGCAGAGGAGGATTATTCAAATAGGGAAATTAGTATCCCAATATTTTAACACTGGTGGCTTAAAATTTTAGTAGTGTAGTGCTCGAGGCAATTTTAATTTTGTTCACGACAACCATGTCCGATGACATTATGCAAAGAATCTTGTGATTTAATCCTGCTAAAGATGTGTGGGAGGAACGAGAGCGCATCTATGGAGATACCTGCTTAGACAAGGCCTGAAATAATTCAGCTACAAAATGGATGGACCCGTATCATGACATCATTACTCATGTGTTAAATTTAAAGAATATCTGGAGCAAACTGTGTACGGAGTCAAAGCTACAGAGCGTGACTCGTAAATAATAACACACTTTCCACACTTGCATTGAAATGTACTAAAGTTTTGTTGTGGACCATTAATTCGGAAACGACCGGCTAGTCCGAGTTCAATCTTGATTTTTAAGAGGTTGTTTTGTGAATAAATGGTATGTTAGATCCCTTTTAATTTTAACACATATTGTAAAATGACTCTCTGACAAAAACTATTGCAAGTAGGTTATTTATTTTATTTTAAATAAACTATTCTAAAATAAAATAAAACTAAACTAAACTACATCTAAAAAAGGCAAGAGGCTCTGGCTGCGTTACCCCGCTGAACTGCCAGACTGAAGCGTTAAGCGAGGTAACTGCCAGGTCATGTTATTTTTATTTATTGTTTTTTTACTTCTTTTTTGTACCATATATATGATTAAATGGAGTTGAAGTAAAGCTTTTAAATAAATTGTTAACGCAATAGAGTATTCTTCGGTGTATAATGTTTTATTTAACCTGTTCGCCTTACCTACATTTTGTGCCCCATATTCCACGACTTGATACTTATGTTCCATATATGGGTTGTTTACGTGCATTTTGTTGCTTGGCGTTGATTACAATTTTCAAGGTAACATGAATAAGGGCATTAGTAACCGTCTACCTAGTCCTAAAAACAAGTATTATAGAAATATGTATGTAGAGAAGATAAGGTAACAATAATATACTCGGTCAAACAAATCTTATCAGTAGAAAAAGGCGCGAAATTCAAATTTTCTATAGGACGATAACCCTTCGCGCCTACAATTTTTAAATTTGCCGCCTTTTTCTACTAACAAGATTTGCTTGACCGACTATAATACGAAGTTCGAACTTTCAATAGGAGATTTGTCTTTATCTTTGTCTCAGGTTTCATACTCTCAATACTCAGATACAGCTTGGCAAAAAAGAATAGAAATTAAGAATTGGCAACACTGTAGTGTCGTCCTTTTCAAACTAATTTATTTAAGGAAACGGGACGACACTACACTGTTGCCACTTTTTAATTTCTAATACTCTTTTTTGCCAAGTTGCAGTTCGGTTACCATTAACTCGCTGCCATTAAGCTAAAAACCTTTTTCCTGTTTTCATAGTTATAAGTGTAGTTATATAACGAAAAGATATAAAAATAGGTTATATATTCATTTACACGACTAATTGACTTAATTGCCATCTATCGACGCTTCAATCATTACGATGACATTTTATGCACTTATCAAATTTACTGCCATCTTTCGATACATACCTAAAACATTGAGAATGCCTTGTGACTAAATTTAAACCATGTTCTTTCACTGAAATGTGTTAAGTATCACCTAGGTCGCCATCTAGTCGAGAATAGGCTAAAGGTACTAGCGCCATCTGAGCGAGTGTCAATTTTACTTGAATTTTACGAGGCACGTTTGTTTCTTAAACTTTCCACATCTTATACGGAGTTATATATATCTCTGGTATAGGTAAGGTGACCAGGCGGCGTAGCACGGTCGCGTTTTTATCGCTTCTCACCATGCCTGTCACGTTCTAACAAGTATGTAAGTGTGAAAGGGACGCGCATAGTGATAGTCGATAAAAATGGAACCATGCTGCGCCCGCAGTTGTTGAAACCTTATACTAAAATGAAATCTTATATACCACCAAAGGACGTTGGTTGGTCGTATAATGTAATAATGTTTATATTTCAGGCATCGCTGAAGTCCCTGAAGCTGAAATAGCGAACGATCTTGGCGGGGCCATGCCAGTTGTCGGTAAGTATACCAAACCGAATAAAGTAAGGACTCTCAGCACGAAGATAGTTCCCGATTCGCCGGATTATTGTTTCGCCGCATTTACTTTCGTAGCTATGTCACAATCTGAATATATGAGAATCCGACGAATCGGGAAGTAACCGAAGAAATTCGTACATTAACCCCACCACTTACTATCTCTGTCGCACGCGCGTAATAATATTGCTGTCTCGCCCATGACGCCGGCGCGGCGGTCAAATATAACTAATTCTGAATAACACTGTAGTATATTGGTATCTCTTTCCACAGAGGGTGGAGATTTCTACATAGCAGCGTACCCATACAACTCGGCTGAACCCGGTGACCTGGTGTTCGAGGCAGGAGAGAGGATCGAAGTCATGCGGCGAGACGGCGACTGGTGGACCGGACGTATTGGCAACAGGTAACATATGTCGCGGTTATAAGGTTTTCTTTTACAGCTGGCTTGGGAGACTGGACGTATTGGCAACAGGTAACATATGCGCGGTTATAAGGTTTTCTTTTACATAGCAAGCTTGGGAGACGGGGCGTATTGGCAACAGGTACCATATATCGCGGTTATAAGGTTATATTTTACAGCAGGCTTGGGAGACGGGACGTATTGGCAACAGGTACCTTATGTCGCGGTTATAAGGTTTCCTTTTACATAGCAGGCTTGGGAGACGGGACGTATTGGCAACAGGTACCATATGTCGCGGTTATAAGGTTTTCTTTTACATAGCAGGCTTGAGAGACGGGACGTATTGGCAACAGGTACCTTATGTCGTGGCAGTAGAGTTGATTGTTACATAGCAGAATGGCGCAGCCACAATATCTTCCACTTTTCATTCCTATGTTAGTGATGATTTACAGAGGGCTTACTAATGGGGTCAAAACGGCCGGGGTATGGTTTTTAGGCGCCAGCATAGGTTTTACAAGTTCCTAGTTTTGTTCTAAAAGATTTGGCTATAAGGGCTAGCATCCAAGGCCATAAAATTACAAAGGAATAGAATATGACACTATTCGTAGTATTGACAGATAAAAGCTAGACTAGCGCCATCTGTAAATAACTTCGGCATCTAAAAATGTTTCAGAACCGGTATCTTCCCGTCCAACTACGTGACAAAAGACGCCACGACGACCTCGGAGCCGATCGCGCCCATACCGGAAGCGGTGGAACCGGAACCGGAACCGGAACCGGAACCCGCGCCGCAGCCTGCGGCGGTCACACCGGTGCTGCCGACCGAACCGGTACAGGTAGGGCTTTAGATACCCATCCAACTAATACAGTGTAAACTCTATATAGCGACACTCAAGGGACCGAACAATTTTTGACGTTATGGAGAGTTTTCGTTATATAGAGAGGAATTAATATTAAAGTAGAGCAACTATAGCCATAAAATGTCGACGTTATAGAGAGTGAAACGTTATATCGAGTGACGCTATATGGAGTTTACACTGTATTACTATTATCATAAATAACGTCATCTATTTTTGAGCAAATTTTTTGAAGCGAATATCCAGACATCAAGCGGAGACCTTCGCTTTCGCTCGATCAATTAAAGTTCTTTCACTTAAGAAAGCGTCACAGATGACAAACAAGTGTTCAATACGTTTTTAGTAATTCTTTTTTTTATTCCAGGAGCAAAAATCCTCCACACCAATCTCCTCAGAAGTGGCCGCCATTACCGACAACGCGTCCGTGCCGCGACCAGCGTCGGCCGCTCGACGAGACTCTGGTCGCGATTCTGCGACTGGGCGCAGGAAGGCCGAGGTGGCTCAGGCAATCGCTGCTTACACCGCTACCAGGTTTGTTATCCATTATGTTTATCTGTCTGTTACCCCTTCACGCTTAAACTGATGGTATGAAGATAGAGTAGAAGAAGTAGCCCCTATTACTGACAACGCGTCCGTGCCGCGACCAGCGTCGGCCGCTCGACGAGACTCTGGTCGCGATTCTGCGACTGGGCGCAGGAAGGCCGAGGTGGCTCAGGCAATCGCTGCTTACACCGCTACCAGGTTTGTTATCCATTCTGTTTATCTGTCTGTTACCCCTTCACGCTTAAACTGATGGTATGAAGATAGAGTAGAAGAAGTAGCCCCTATTACTGACAACGCGTCCGTGCCGCGACCAGCGTCGGCCGCTCGACGAGACTCTGGTCGCGATTCTGCGACTGGGCGCAGGAAGGCCGAGGTGGCTCAGGCAATCGCTGCTTACACCGCTACCAGGTTTGTTATCCATTCTGTTTAACTGTCTGTTACCTCTTCACGCTTAAACTTCTGGACGCTAATGACCGATATATCCGCACCGCAGGTTCAACGCCAAAGACCGATTATCGGTTACAGAGCAACATAGACCTACGTGCATATGCATAAAGTTCAATTTCAGTCTTGACACTTGGGTGACTTGGCGTCCGAGTGTCAGCTTTTGTGTTTGACACGGCGTTGAAAAGGTTAAACTGATGGTATAAAGTTGGAGTAGAA
Organism: Cydia splendana; assembly: GCF_910591565.1. Taxonomy (NCBI): domain Eukaryota; kingdom Metazoa; phylum Arthropoda; class Insecta; order Lepidoptera; family Tortricidae; genus Cydia; species Cydia splendana. The sequence continues at coordinate 6,097,365 of NC_085983.1, forward strand.
GAAATAGCCGGTATTACTGACAACGCATCCCTACCGCGACCAGCGGCCGCCCGGCGAGACTCTGGTCGCGATTCGGCGACTGGGCGCAGGAAGGCCGAGGTGGCTCAGGCTATCGCTGCTTACACCGCTACCAGGTTTGTTATCCATATTGTTTATCTGTCTGTTACCCCTTCACGCTTAAACTGATGGTATGAAGATAGAGTAGAAGAAGTAGCCCCTATTACTGACAACGCGTCCGTGCCGCGACCAGCGTCGGCCGCTCGACGAGACTCTGGTCGCGATTCTGCGACTGGGCGCAGGAAGGCCGAGGTGGCTCAGGCAATCGCTGCTTACACCGCTACCAGGTTTGTTATCCATTCTGTTTATCTGTCTGTTACCCCTTCACGCTTAAACTGATGGTATGAAGATAGAGTAGAAGAAGTAGCCCCTATTACTGACAACGCGTCCGTGCCGCGACCAGCGTCGGCCGCTCGACGAGACTCTGGTCGCGATTCTGCGACTGGGCGCAGGAAGGCCGAGGTGGCTCAGGCAATCGCTGCTTACACCGCTACCAGGTTTGTTATCCATTCTGTTTATCTGTCTGTTACCCCTTCACGCTTAAACTGATGGTATGAAGATAGAGTAGAAGAAGTAGCCCCTATTACTGACAACGCGTCCGTGCCGCGACCAGCGGCCGCCCGGCGAGACTCTGGTCGCGATTCTGCGACTGGGCGCAGGAAGGCCGAGGTGGCTCAGGCAATCGCTGCTTACACCGCTACCAGGTTTGTTATCCATACTGTTTATCTGTCTGTTACCTCTTCACGCTTAAACTGATGGTATAAAGAGTAGAAGAAATAGCCGATATTACTGACAACGCGTCCTTACCGCGACCAGCGTCGGCCGCTCGACGAGACTGGTCGCGATTCTGCGACTGGGCGCAGGAAGGCCGAGGTGGCACAAGCTATCGCTGCATACACCGCTACCAGGTAGATCGAAAGGATAATTTTGAAATTTATGAATCAGAGTTAAAGGCCAGTTGCACCAACCACATTTAGCAGCCATCAACGTCAATCAGTCGGCGTGGTATAAAACTTCTCATACAATAAAATTTAGCGAAAGATTTAACGGTGACAGACGGTTTGGTGCAACCGACCCGAAGGCCCAGTTGCACCAACCACATTTAACAGACCGATTAACGTCAAACAACAGTAAAGTATGAAATTCCCCATGCAATAAACTTTTGCGATCGCTTTAACGGTGACAGACGGTTTGGTGCAACCGACCCTAATTCTTGTCCCTTTGTTCGATCACCATTTTGACCTTGACTGTCTTTTTTTTATTCAATTACAATGAATTTAAAATAGCTGTGAGATTTTTGAATGAATGAATGAAATCGTTTATTCATAATGAACATAGGGTATTATAAGATCTTAAATTACAAGCATTTTGTTGTAGCGTACAACTTATCTCTGACGGCGTCGGCAGAACAATTACTTCTAAGTACTCATATCTCGGACGCCTGAACGCGCTATTTCATACAAAATGTCTAAAAAATCAAAAACTGGTACTTATAAATTTCTATGTCTATGGCGGGAACTCTAGGGGTTAACCATGATAACTTTTTACCAACGGCTTGTAGTACAGTCGCCATCAGATATATCGGAGCGGCCAAGGTGTTCACAATATCTGAACACGCGCTCTAACGCCCTGACAATAGAGGCGTGTTCCGATATTTGTGAGCACCTTGGCCGCTCCGATATATCTGATGGCGACTGTACACCTATAATTGTGTGCGAAAAATTCAGCACCTAAACTATGGTAATATTTATTGGTTTCAGTGCCGAACAACTGTCCTTAACCAAAGGCCAACTCTTGGTTGTCCGTAAGAAAGCTGACACAGGCTGGTGGGAGGGAGAACTACAGGCTAAAGGCCGCAATAGGCAAGTCGGCTGGTTCCCTGCAAGCTACGTCAAGGTATAACATGCTTTATGTTGTAAGACTTAAGGTTTGAGATCGCTTGGTGCTTCCTTGCCTCCTTGGTAGAGCCCTGATGTAATATTAACTCTATCTGACCTAAGGCCAACTGTTGGCGGTCCGGAAGAAGGAAGGTTGGTGGGAGAGAGAACTACAAGCTAAAGGCAATAGACATATCGGCTGGTTCCCTGCAAGCTACGTCAAGGTATAACATGCTTTATTTTGTAAGACTTAAGGTCGCTTGCTGGTTCCCTACCTCCTTCGTAGAGCCCCGATGGAATATTAACTCTATCTGACCAAAGGCCAACTCTTGGCTGTCCGTAAGGAAGCTAACACCGGCTGGTGGGAGGGAGAACTACAGGCTAAAGGCCGCAATAGACAAGTCGGCTGGTTCTCTGCAAGCTACGTCAAGGTATAACATGCTTTATTTTGTAAGACAAGGTTTGAGGTAGCTTGCTGCTTCCATGCCTTCTTCAAGCCATGCAATATTAACTCTATCTGACCAAATGCCAACTGCTGGTGGTCTGTACGAAGGCTGACACCGGCTGGAGAGAGGGCGAACTGCAAGTTAAAGGTCGCAACAGACAAGTCGACCGGTCCCCTGCAAGCTACGTCAAGGTTTAACGTGTTTTACGTTGTAAGATATAACGTTTAAGATCGCTTGGTGCATCCCTGCCTTAGTTGAGCCCTGATGCAGTATTAACTCTATCTGACCGAAGGGCACCTATTGATGATCCTTAATAATCTGGTTGATGGGAGAGAAACCTACAAGCTAAAGAGCGCAACCGACAAGTTGGATGGTTCCACGCAAACTACGTCAAGGTATGTTTAATTACTGATACGATCTGACCAAAAGCCAACCGTAAGAAGGCAGATACCGATACTTTTTTTGCTATTAGGATCGACACCCTCGTTATTTTAAGGCGAATGAGCTCGTGATTCTAAGCCTAAACATGTATTTACATAATTTTGTTGCAGATTTTACAATCTTCGGGCCGCACGTCGGGCAGAACGACCCCCGTGCTGTCGTCTAAAATGGATGCCATGCCAGCCGAGACAGTCATCGATAAGGTACTTCTAACAAGTTTTTGAACGGTATAAATGGGGCTTTACTGTTAGGCTACCAGCTACCTAACTAATTTAACCTTATTTAATTACACAAACGGGTCTACCGCGATATAATTTCATTGTTTTTACCTTTAATTCCGACGTTTCAGCTGAGTTGCACCAGCTGTGGTCACGGAAAGACTGACGTCCCAACAAATGTCAACGGATGTCTAATTTCGGGTAGTTTAGTGGTGTTTTATTAATATCTCCGCCAACTGCTAACATTAACAGTGCTAACTAAGTGGGTCAAAATCCTGTTCGTTCTTGTTTATTGTCCCCAAATGTGACGGAGTGGAGCTTTTGGTATGGAGTGAAATTTAGTTTTTAGACTTCCGTACCCAAAGGGTAAAAATTGGACCTATTACTAATACTCCACTGTCCGTCTCTGTCTGTCTGTCTGTCACCAGGCTGTATCTCATGAACCGTGATAGCTAGACAATTGAAATTTTCACAGATGATGTATTTCTGTTGCCGCTATGCCAACAAATACTAAAAACAGAATAAAATAAATATTTAAGTGGGGCTCCCATACAATAAATGTTATTTTTATGCCGTTTTTTGCGTAATGGTACGGAACCCTTCGTGCGCGAGTCCGACTCGCACTTGGCCGGTTTATAATTTTTCTCAAGAGAATAATCTACAGCTAGAAAGACATGCAATAGCACTCAACTTTTTTTTTTTTTATTAGATAGGTAATTAATAAACATAGAAGCGTGACAGAGTGGTTAGAAGCGAGACAACGAAAAGTATTTTAACCCTTTTCCATCTACAAGATTTACCCAAAAAATTCATATATATATATTCCAATTAATCCAGATTTGATGATTCATTAAATCGGAAGGCTAGAGTTGAAATTCTATTGGCGCGTATGTGGTAGATAAATCGCACTATGCCTGGAGAAGGGTTAACCCAAGTAACTAACTAAGCGCCACTTGCACCATTCCACTTCTTCTTCTTTCCATCCTGTTACCCCCTGCTGGGGTGTAGGGCTCGAATCTTTTCCTTCCACTGACTCCGGTCCTGGGCAGCTTGGGTAGCCTCCTCCCACCCCATCCCCAATACACCCAGCTCTTGCTCCACAGAACGGCGCCAAGTAGATTTAGGGCGACTATGTTTCCGTTTTCCGGGCATCTTCCAGGTCAGGGCCATTTTGGATAGGTGGGTGTCAGGTTTCCTGAGGATATGCCCAACCCAATGCCATTTCCGCGTCTCGATCTCCTTGTGTACGGGTGCTTGCCCGGTTATACTCCATAAGTGAGCGTTTGTGATCCAGTTAGGCCAAAAGATACGTAGGATTTGCCTTAAGCATTTGTTCACAAACACTTGGAGTTTTGTCATAAGGTCTTTGCGGACAAACCAGGTTACGCACCCGTATAGAAGCACGGCCTTTACATTAGAGTTGAAGATCCTCACTTTAGTTCTTCTCGTTAGGATAGAGGAGTTCCACACAGGTTTAAGCTGGCTGAATGCAGCTCGAGCTTTGTTTATTCGAGCTTCAATGTCAGCTTCCGTTCCTCCACTCTGGTCGACAATACTGCCCAGATAGCAAAAGCTCGCCACTTGTTCGATCTGGTTTCCCTTGATCAGCACCGGAGTTGAATCGGTGGACCCAAGTAACTAACTAACTAAGCGCCACTTGCACCATTCCACTAGCCCGGGGTTAACCGGTTAAACCTGGAGTTACTATGGTTACCAGTACAATTTGACACTAGGTTAACGGTTTAACCTCTTAACCCCTTGGGGTGATGCAAGTGGACCCAAGTAACTAACTAACTAACGTTGTTTAAGGTGATCGCTCTGTACCCGTACACGGCTCAGAACGCGGACGAGCTCAGTTTCGAGAAAGATGACATCATCGCCGTCACCGACCGCAGCCAAGACCCGGCTTGGTGGCAAGGTAACACTCAAAACAAGGAAAATGGGTCACGTTTCTAACCCGGATACTAAAATTAAGAGGTCTTGAAGAACCCCCTTTGGCATGCTTTTTACTACCAAGTTTTTTCCAGTGGTATAAAGATTAACAACAGATTTTTTTTGTCGCCTATCCCCAGTGGTGACAACTGAAAAAAAAATCCTATTCCAAAGTGAGTGGTGGTAACTATTAAGCATTTTTTCTCAGTTATTGCCAGTGATAAAGGTTAAGAAATTAATCTCAGTTACCACTGGTAACAACTTAGAAATAACTTACTTTGGGACTATTATAGCCCAACCCGTCTTGTAATGGTAAGGACCGCTCAGGCCACGTGGTCCTACTGCCTTTGTTCTACCAATCGGACCACATGAACTTTTTTTCCGCTTGGTCCGATTAATCGGACTACCAGGAATTGTAATTCCGCTTCATCTTACCGATCAGGCCAAATGAACTCATTTGGGGCCCGATTCGGATTTTGAAATAGACATCTATTAGACATCTTTTAGACATCACTAAGATACGATAACGATATATTTAAGATCTAACCTGTCAAATTTGACATTTGCGCGATTCTGGAGATACTGTTGAACGATTTCCACAGGATATGACTTAGAGATCCAATTCACATCTAATAGATATCTTACTCTATCTAACGTAAAAGTGACATTGGTTGCCCGAATTGCGCTGCAAAAGAGAACTAGTTGATATCTAAACTATAACGTATCTAGAATGGATCTAGTACGTGTCGTCTCTTGTGAATATCTTGAAGTTCCAATACGGCAGTTGGTCATGTAAATCAATATCGTACAATAAAATATGTCGGTTACGGTTTGGTCACAGTTCACCTAACACACTCCTCCTCGCTTCGCTCGTCGTCGCACCTGTCTAGGCTCTGTGCAGTGTGCATGTCGCGTTACTCATGTCTAGAACGCGTGATCCGATTAGTGGGACCACGTGGTCTTAGAAAACGACAGTTTCTATATTCCGATTAGTTAATCGGACCAACAGGAAATCAAAAGTTCACGTAGACCTTTTAGTCTCTGCGTCTCTGTTGAGCAGAACAAGGGACAGTCCGAACAGCATCCTAAAGATGATTGCTGATCATGTGTGTTGTCCTGTAATTAATGAAATAATTTTAAATGTAAAGTCAAATTTAGCTTTTAAATACTAACATTATTTTTAAGTATGTACTAACAAAAATAAGATCATTGTTATCTTTATGAAATAAATAAATTGATTGATTGATTGATTGATTAGTAGGACCACGAGGCTTAAGAAAATTATAGTTTCAATAGTCCGATTGGTTAATCGGAGCAGTCGGAAAAAGTTTATGTGGTCCGATTGGTAGGACAAAGGGAGTAGGACCATGTGGCCAGAGGGTTAAGGACGGGTGTTCCTAACGGTCGCAAGTTCGTGTCTTGCTCGAAGCAGTGATTTTTTTCATTTTCCTTTTAATTTAAAATTTGGTTGTGTCGCTTGCAGACGTATCTGATTGCCAAAAAATAGCCCACTAGTATTACTTGGATCCCTAACTTTTGAAAACACAAAATACCTCTTTTGTTTCTTAGTCAGGGCCGTCTTAAACTATGCTGGGGCCCTTGGGCACATAAGAATTTGGGGCCCTATTGAAAAGTAAAGAAAGCGAATTAAACTAACATTTTTCTACTATGATCTTCTATTTATTATGGGTAATCAAATATACTGTTACTGTCTGATCTCGGGTCCCCCCTGAGGATGGGGGCCCTGGGCACGGGCCCCGTGTGCCCTTATGGTAAAGAGGGTACTGTTCTCAGTGCGTTTATAATAATTATGATTATGATTTTTGTTGCAGGCGAACTTCGCGGCATGACAGGATTGTTCCCGAGCAACTACGTCACTAAACTAGTGAACTAAAATAAATAAATGTCACCAAAATACCTATAATATGTCACCACATTCATAAACTAACTTGTAGTAGATTTACATTAATCGTTCCCTCAAAGTTGTTTATGTAGAAACAATCATTATAGTCCATAATGATCTTTACATTACAGTCAACTGTAAAAATATGGGTGTAACCAACTCTTTCAAAAATATGTCCCATAGTTCTTAATTCGCTGACATAAGAGCTATGGGACATATTTTTGAGATGATTTGTGCACCCATATTTTTACATTTGACTGTACATATGGTGCTACTTTACCGCACTAGTGCGATAATGAGCACATTACGTAACTGTGTCGAAAATTTGAAGGGCCATATGTACTGTAAAACGTTATACGATACACGTGTAATAGGTAATTCGCAACTCGTGTCGATTTAAACATACTCCCTTCGGTCGTGTTTTAATTTATCGCAACTCGTTGCGTATTTCCTATTTTTCGCACTTGTATCGTAATATACTATTATAATACACAGAGAAGAATCTAAATAGGAGTTCGGTTTCGGAATCATCCCACAATTTAAATTATTCGAAATTACCCAATTCTTTTTCTCTATTTTATATCCAGCAAAGTTAACCTTACCGTACATTATGAGAAAATGGTTATTTATATTTAAAAAATCATAATAGGTATGCCTATTGAAATCTTCACTATGTTTATACAGATGTAGTGCATGATTATTTTCCATCGTATTTTCACGGAAACGTACGAACGTGTCTTGATATTTCAGTCAGTCTCGGTGCAAAAAGTACTGAGGTTGCCTGAAGTAGCATGACAAATACGAACGTTTCCGAGAAAATACGATGGAAAATAATAATGCACAACATCTGTAGTAGGTATTGTAAATGTTTAAAAGTAGAAATATACCTAATACTCAAACCTATGTATGTTCCATAATATTCAACAATTACTTAACATATTACTTGTTATGGCGTTAAAATATTCATTCCACATGTTTACTTTATTGTTTTTAATCTATTACGTATAGATGCCAGTAGGAGAGTTGAGGTAAATAGCAATAGGTAAATAGAGGTGCAATAGCACGGGTTATATCTACTATACCTCGTTTATACTAAATGTAACAAGTTAAATAATGTTAATTGATTATATTGCTTTTCTCCTACACATTACCTATGTCAAAAATCCGAGTAGGAAGAGTAGGATCTCTAAGACAAAACTATGATTTCCTAGTGCGTGAGACACACACACATTCACAACTCGAGACTGAGCGGTGATTGGCTCAAACCTGATAAGTGCGTATGTGTGTGTGTAAAGATAAGTTTTCTCTTAACCTCCTAAGGGCCAAGGTCCTACAGAACTTATTCAGTTCGATGAAATTTTAATCATATTCAATTTGGAACACAGTCGCATTTGTTTTGTTTCGTTCAATTTTCAAACAAAAACTCTATTCCCTGCACTAAAGGTTCAAATTTCAGTGGCAAATTCTAGATTATTCATTTGTATGGCTGGGTCTTAGGAGGATATGAGGAAAGGGGACGGCCGCGCGAAATCGCATTTCCTTAGAGGATATAACCAAACGGGGTAGACTTTAACAGGCGTTCCCCTCTGTCGAAAATGGGCGGCCCATGGTCATACACATTGTATGGACTGACGTTTATCTGACATGGCTATTTTTACGTTACGCATACATGTGACGTGCCCTTCCCCCGCAAAAATCGGAAGACTGTTTTGTACAAAAAATTACAGACAAGGCATCTCCGTTTGGTTATATCCTCTCAGCCGCATATAAACTTAGTCCCCGTTTTCCTCTCTGGATATTAATATTATTTAAAATATTTTGACACGATTTGATGTACCTGGGGGCTATTCATAAATTACGTCATTTCAAATTAGGGGGGGGGGGGTCTGGACATCGGATGACGGTAGCATGAAGTAGGAGGAAATGGGGTCATTTGAAGCATGATTTTTGGATGATTATAGGGGGGGGGGGGGTCAAAAATCGTCAAAAATCGATGACGTAATTTATGGACAGCCCCCTATAACAACCACAGCTATGCCCCTCATTTGATTTTTCGAATTTTTTAACTACCATAAGAGTTTGGAGCATTTCAAAATTTGTATGGACTTTGTTTTTCGCTCTTAACTCTTATATTATAATAATAAAAAAATCAAAAATGTCAAAATAAGGGGCATACCTATTTTTAACCTTTTGGACGCCAATGACCGATGTATCCGCACCGCAGATTCTGACGCCAAAGACTGATTTATCGGTCACAGACCACAGAGCAACATTAGACCTACGTGCATATACATAAAGTTCAATTTCAGTTTGGACACTTCGGTGACGTGGCATCCGAGTGACAGCTTTTGTGTTTGACACGGCGTCGAAAAAGTTAATATAAAATCAAATTATGTAAAAATATTTTCCCTAATGTCGATATCCAGAGAGGGAAATGGGAACTACGTTTGTATGCAGAAGCGGTCGTCCACTATCCCCTTAAGCGTCCCTACCACTATCTGTCAACTGCATAAAATTCTATACAAGTCAGAATATAACATAAATAATTTGCACTTCTGTACCAGTACAAAATATCGCCAATGGGGTTTATGGGGTTGGCCGGTCGAAGTATTTAGCAGATGGTGTCAGCATAGCTTTCCAAGTCAATCCCTAGAATTATGTCAAAATCTTGTTTTTTTTAATAGAATTTTATGGATGGATGCCAGCCCTATAAGCCAAATCTCATAGAACTCAACAGAAAGGGGCAAGCTATGATGGCGTCATCTATGCAAACCTTTGACAGTTGCCAACCCCATTTTGTAAGGATTAGTTGCCATTTTTCGAATTTACTTTTATTGTATACTATTAATATTTAATGTATCAAGTAGTTTGTTCGTAGATAATACACGTTATTGCTTTATAACTTGTTTTATTTTCTTCAGTTAGCTTAGAAGCTAGCTATATTACATCCAATTAACACAAAACCCTAGCAAGTTATACACCTAAGCCTTCCTCAAGAATCACTCTATTGATAAGCCCCCTCCAGACTATGCGCGTGAATCGCGGGCGAAGCCGCGAACGCGAGTGTGGAGTCGATTTCGCAGGTCTGCGTTCAGGACTCCACACTCGCGTTCGCGGCTTTGCGCCGCGATTCGCGCACGAGTGTGGAGGAGGCTATAGGTAAAATTCGTATGAAAATCCGTTCACTAGTTTTTGAGTCTTGGAGTTGTTTTATAAAGCCCGCTCCAATCTCGTGCGCGAACCGCAAGTGTGGAGTCGATTTCGAAGATCTGCGAACGCGACTCCACACTCGCGCTCGCGGCTTCGCGCCGCGATTCGCGCACGAGTCTGGAGCGGGCTTAAAATGTAGTGAATTGGCGTTTTCCCCTAGATTTGCGGATGCTAGGTTGCGTGACAGTCGTGCACGAAGTGAATAGGATCCTACCATCTATGTTTGAAACTGTAATTTTGATTTTGTTAGGTTGGTAACCATTAATCGCAGTAACGTTTAGAGCGATTTTAAGTAGCTAACACACTATCGCACCGCACCAAGGTCATTGTGGGACGCACCCATAAGTAAGAGGGAGAAAGAGATATCTCTTTCTCCCTCTTACTTATGGGTGCGTCCCACAATGACCTTGGTGCGGTGCGATAGTGTGTTAGCTACTTTAAAGCACGAGTGCAACAGCACTCGACACATAACAATGAGGAATAGACAATATAGACTTTTCTTCAACCTATAGCCTCCTCCACACTCGTGCGCGAATCGCGGCGCGAAGCCGCGAACGCGAGTGTGGATTCGATTTTCTTACACAGCGAAATCGACTCCACACTCGCGTTCGCAGCTTCGCCCGCGATTCACGCGCATAGTCTAGAGGGGGCTTATGATGTATGCTCTTACCCCCTTATTCATAAACGTTTACTAAAGTTGACAAGCCGACTTTCACTCTAATTACGCCTTCATTGGAGTAAAAGATAAACATACCCGCAATTGGCGAACTTTGGTGTTCGCGGTAAGCCCTCTAAACGCTTCTTATAGCCGTAACAGACTACCGCACCTTGGTGTCACAGACTACCGCACCGCACCGTGACCTTGGTGAGGTGCGGCACTCGTATCGATAGTGTGTAAGGTAATCGCCGTACGTGCGTTAAGGACGCAGCTATAAGTTAGAGCGAGAAAGACATATTTTGGCCACACCAAGGTCGCGGTGCGGTGCGGTAGTTTGTTATGGCTTTAAATGTCAAAAAACACGCACATTCGCGTACGAGTGTGGAGGGGGCTCAGCAGATCTGCGAAATCAACACTCGCGTTCGCGGCTTGGCTCCGCCTGGCGCCGCGACTCGCGTACTAGTGTGGAGAGGGCATTATGGTCCATGATTATGATTTGATTGTTGATTGTGATCAAAGAAGTGTCAAACGTCAATAAGGCAGTATGGCTTACTATACATATATTATTATACTCTTTGGGCTTAGAGCTTTAAGCCCCTGCTACACGGCAGCCGACAAGCCCCCAAACCGCGTGGCCTTGGTCTGTCCCGGACCGTGTAGACAGTTGTTACCAACAAAATTTCGTTTGACCTCCGGACGCCCTTGGCATGCAGCGCGCGCCAGCGACCGCGGTCTGAGCGGTCGGTCCGGAACCGTGTAGCCGCCCGACGCCGACCGCACTAGGCCATTTCGCTTGAAGGACGCGCCGTGTGCGCTCGTGTGGTTAATAGCCATGCCATGGGTACTCAGTAGCATTTCTAATAATTCATCAAATACTTTCCTCTTCATTCTCAGAAAGTTATGTATGTCCCCGTAGCGTAGTCCAGCGAATTCATTAAGTTGAAATGACTCAACAAATGCCGTTTTTTGAGCCAGCGTTTCATTCATATACCCTTTTTCTTTTTTTACAAACTTTTTATTAACTTGCAATATACCTAATGTAAGTATGTAAATATGTTTTTATGGGTCAAATCTTGCAAGTTAAATTAGACCCACTTTCTAGTTTCCGATGGAGCTGAAAATTTGCATACGTATATAAGTCGGGTAACAATGCATTATTATGGTACCATAGAGCTGATCTGATGATGGAGACAGGAGGTGGCCATAGGAACCCTGAGATAGAACAACGCGACCTAATTGTGTTTGGGGTTTTTAGTATTGTCTCGACGAGTATTAGATGCCTCTTTAAAGAAAAGTACAGTCAGCGATAAAAGCTTGTACCAAATATTATTTTTTTGCCAAAAACTTATTTTTTTGTCATTGCACTAGTATAAGTAGGTAGGTTATGAAATTTGGCGCCCCGGCCAATAAGTTTTGCCGCCCCAGAAGTGAAGGAAGAAAAACAAAATGCAATCCGCCAGGGGTGGCATACGCCGCCCTTAGGGCCATACGCCACTGAGTAGGTACTAATGCCACGCCAACTTTCTGAAAGGTTAGGGGCCATTTTGTGCGCTTGCAATACGTGTTGTCTGTCCGCGAGTTCTGAACACACTGTGGTTTGCCACCGTCTAGCCAGCCAACTCAGACGGACCCACACACCAAGGACAGACCTAGGTCAGACGGTTAGAAGGCTTGTCGGCTGCCGTGTAGCAGGGGCTTTAGCCTGTCGATGGACAAAAAAAAAACGAAAGTGTCAAACGTCAAACTTGTGTCAATTTATTATTGAGACAAATTATTGTATTGGATTTTTGTTTTTGCTATGATTTGTTGGTAATAATATGTGCAAATTTTATTATTTTACCATAGTTGCTGTGTATAAAACTATCGTTTTCTATGTAGTGAAGTGAAAGAGTGTAATTTATTCACTTGGTATATTGGAAGTAATTATGAATATATTGAAAAATGAGCTAGGGCCAGATACTTTACTGGCGTGTCGAATATGTCTTGCCTGGGACACAAAATTGTACAGAATTAGCAAATGGGGACTAGATCAGATGTTCACGGATGTTATGGGGACGAGGGTAAGTTTTACAAGTGATGCCAGAGCAATGAAAGCTAAAAATACGACTCGTATCTAAAAAAAGGTACGATTTTACCCAAAAAAGTACAATTTGATTTTGGTTCCAAAAAAAAATATTCACAGCATAAGTCTTTTAGAAACGGGTGATTTTATTTTCACTGATATTCCAAAAAACTACATTAGTAATCAATATGGATTTTACAGTCTAACAGTTAGTTAACAGTTTAGGTATTTAAATAAAAGTAAACAAACAAATTGTACATTTTCGGGTAGTTATAACATTTATTGGTTAACCAACCAAATACAAAACCGCCTGGATCAGTCACTGAATGACCTGACTTTAACCTAAATTATTTGATCGTGTAATGCATGGTCTAATAAAACATGGTCTTCTATTCCCAGAGTGACACGGGCCTACGTCACAATAACATTGCCACTTTATTTCAACATAACATGTTACATGGGTACATTATACCTATGGTTAATAAGTTAAAATATTTCTTTATAATTTTATAATTTTCATTTATATGTATTTTATCTTAAATTTTACAATAACACGTCATTTTTAATTATTTGTTAGCAATATCTTCCGATTCACGAAAGAAATTTCAGACGTTCGGGTAATTCTGTTTACATTACTGGCAACACAGGATAGCGCTGTCACATTTGACAATTGGGATCTAGATAACTTCATGCCCTGACCGTCATCCTTGTCGAACGCGTGTTAATTGTTATTTCCTTCTCGCTCAGTGTCAGCAGTCACAGTGTTTTCCAAACTTTTCACGTCGTAAGCTTGGTAATTAATGTGTAACTGTGAATTAGTTTTTCAAACGTTTGTCTTGTATAGATAAATAAAGTTTAATTTAATACATTAGATTTGTTTTATTTTACTATGTTTCTACATGAAGAACTTAAAATTAATGCCGTTAAAATAATTTTCACCGTTGGTTAAAATTCTCCCACATTTTAAAGTTTGAGAACCTGTAAACAGCATGATGACGTAGGCCCGTGTCAGTTAGGTCATACGCGAATCTCGGAATAGAGTACCAGGCGGAGTATATTATTATACCATGGTGTAATGTTTTCATCTACCCTTAACCAGCCTCAACTGGCTTAAGGAACCATTTGAGGGTAGATTTTGGTTACTCTTATTTAAATACCTAAAGATACACCCCCTTATTCATAAACGTTTGCTAAAGTTGACAACCCGATAATAATCGTTTGCCCCTTTCTATCATACCGATACGTCGGAAAGGGACAAACCATTATTATCGGCTTGTCAACTTTAGTAAACGTTTATGAATAAGGGGGACAGAGTATAAGGCGACCAAGACTGCAAATCTGCCACTGCGCTAATGAGATAATTGTGCAAATGGCTATCACCAATGCTATTGATTTATTTTTTATTTATTTATTATATTTAACCATAAACAAATTTTTAATATTTTTCCAGCTATCCGCCTGGGATGGGCTTCCACAGCACATATGCACGTTGTGTCGCGCAGCGCTACTAAAGGCGCACACTCTGCGCCAGCGCTGCCGGCAAGCCGAGGAGCTGCTCAAGCAAGTGCTGCTACAGCAACAGTTTGTAAGTCTCGCAATACGGTCCGCCATTTGGGCATTTTTCCTGTGTTTGTGCAATAAAGTTTAAATAAAAATAAATAAGTCCTTTGAGCTAACAAAAATGTTATTAGTTATAACTGGAAACTGTTTTGGCTATGTATTGTCTAAATTAATTATTTTGTTGTACTATTTTGCTTGTTTGTTTCCCAAGTTTAAATCAAATAAAAATAAAAAATACAAGAACACCGGTATCATATTTTAAATTTGTGAATGCTACACTTAATAAGTAGGTTTAGGTGGTGGAGAGACACTCCTGACTTCGGGCAAACTCGGCTCTGTCTGGCTCAGCATTGCTCCGAGCGTTTATTAGGGTTGACGCAACTTGACGTCCTTTTGCGTGCAAGACCACAGATAAGATAATAACTTGAATTTTGACAATCTTAGCCAAAAGGGATAGTGCTATAAGTTAGAAAGGAATCTGAATTGTTGTCAAACTCCGGTTTTGTGGGAAGTTTCCTTTCTGTACGGTAGTACTATTATTTATTCTGTGGTGCTGCTAAACGCGCCCACCAGCCGCTTCACCTTGCTGTAATTCACTTGGAAGCAAATTTTGTTTAACCTTAGGACCTTGAAACCCTCGCAACGCTCAACATTCCACTTTTCGAACGTCAGGCTTGTGGTTCATTTTTGGAATCTTTTGCTTGCTCGAATATTAGCATGAGGAGTTAACCCTAGAGTGCTGCTATCTGTCTGTCTGTCTGTCACCAGGCTGTATCTCATGCAACATCAAATACTAATAACAGAATAAAATAAATATTTAAGTGGGGCTCCCATACTACAAACGTGTTTATTTTACCGTTTATGCGTAAAGAGTTCCGTACCTCTTCGTGCGCGAGTCCGACTCGTATTTGGCCGGTTTTTATTAATAGTTTCTGATCTAAGTATTTTATTTTTTATTACAGATAACAAACAAATACATACAAACCATCGACCGTTCCGCCTACAAACTAACATATAACCTTAACATACACCACCAATCTTCAGAAACCTGCATCCATCAAGACACAGAAATAAACATAAAAGATGAAATCGATACAGACTATGTAAATGACATATTAGATGTAAAAAATGATTTTGTGTGGCCAGGTAATGATAATGATTTTGATATAACTGTTGAATCGGTAAAGATAGATGAAAATAATGATTCTTGGCCAGATAATGATATAGACGAAACAAATGATATAATTCGAATAGGAAATATAACTGTCGCACCAGCGTTGAAAGATACCAAGACAAAGAAGAAACAAGAACATAAAAGAAAAAAGAAAGTAAAAGTGAATAAGAAACAGAAGTTAACAAAGAAGAATAAGTTCAGTACAGAAGGAGATATCAAGGAGTTTGAGGAGAAATATGATTTTAAAGTTAAATGCTTGACAGAGGAAGAGATGGTTGAGGATATGGAGAGGAGGAAACTTTCGGAGAAATACTTGCAAGGTAAATGTAGTAGTAAATGTGACGGTTGAAGTACCTAACAATTGTCTAAAGTTAGCGCTATACAGTATTTGCTATATGGCACTATGTGAATTAAAAAGATCATTCTGACAATTATACTAAATAAAATTATAAATATTTTGGAGACAATCTTACACAGATTAACCTAGCCACAAACTGAACAAAGCTTGTACTATGGGTATTAGGCGACGATACGACGTAGGAGTTTAATTCTCTACCCATTTCGTTGAAATGTTGTTTGATATTCGCAATGCATTAAGGTCGAAATTTGCGACATTTCAAAGCAACATCATGCTCTAGCTCTTAAGGGGCCCACTGATTACCAGTCCGCCAGACGATATCGGCTTGTCAGTTGTTCGGAGCTGTCAAATTTTTGTTCTAACTGACAGGCCGATATCGTCCGGCGGCCTGTTAGTCAGTGGTCGGCTTTAGTTAAAGTTCATTCGATTTGCTTGACAAGTCCGGTGAGTATCCGTTTAAACGTATAAAGAATGTACGTTTTTTTGCAGTTTAAGTTTAAGTTCTATGCACAAAGTATGTGCCACTACTATTTATCCGTTAAAACGTATACTGCAATAAAACGTGCAGGACAATGCCGTGTGAACGTGGCCTTAGGTGGGTTGGAAATTAAATTCCTTGACTGTACTTATATACATAAATAGATACATAGATAAAAACCATAACGCCCATAGCAGGATTCGAACCCGGAACCTCCTGCTCCGTAGGCACGGTAGGAGGCCGTCAAACTGTGGATATACTCATTTTTTCGGTGTTTATATGTAATTTTTTTTAAATAATTTAATTTTTTTAGGAGAATTCAAATGTGAGCTGTGCTGCAGAGGGTTCTCCACTTCCACCGCGTACGAAAATCATGTTAAAGACAAACACGATCCAGTGAGTTGATTTTTAAGTATATGTAAAGTAAGTTTTTGGCAAAAATTTCATTTTTGGTACAAGCTTTTATCGCTGACTGTACTTTTCTTTCCACAGGCAATTAATACTCATCGAGACATTTCTAAAAACCCTAAACACAATTTTCATTGATTTATCACAGAGTTCCCATGGTCACCTCCTGTCCCCATCATCAGATCAGCTCAATGGTACTATAATATTGCATTGTCACCCGACTTACATTTTGTATGCAAATTTTCAGCGTAGGAAGTCGGGAAGTGGGTCAAATTTAACTTGCAAGATTCGATTCGATTATACATAGATACTAGCTTGAGTGGCACATTCTAAAACTATTTATAATTTACCCAAAATAATGATATTTGAGCGTTTCTTTTATTTTTTGTCATTTTTATATATTGTGATCTTTTTTGCCACTTTTGTGTTATTTCTAGTCAGGATCGCGAGCCCTTTTCATTCTTACAGGAGAAAAAAAGTGTCCTAAAATTTCCATACATTTTTGAAACTTTCCTTTTTGTTACCGCCATACAAAGTATGTGGGTATTGTGTTACACAATGGGAAAAAAACTCTGGGACATTTTTTATCCCATTAGGATCGAAAGAGCTTGTGATTATGAGTAGAAAGAACACAAAAGTGGCAAAAAAGGTCACAATATATAAAAATGGCAAAAAATAAAAGAAACGCTCATTTAGTGAAGGAAAATGTACAGCAAAAATGTAAATATACCACACCACATAACATTAACATTATTATAAATCTTACACACATCTTGATTTTTTTTACCTATTTGCATATAACATTTCCGAATTTATTTTGCAATTTAACTGCCTTTGCGCCCGTTAATGATTCTCAAATTTTCTTTTTTTAATATCACAGAGCATTGGGCCCAATGAGTGTCATCTGTGTCACGCGCGGTACCGGTTCGCTGTCAACCGGAATCAACACATACAGGTACAGTTGTAATTTTACCGGTTAAACCCTTTTTATACAGATTTCCATCGTATTTTTTCGGAAACGTTCGTATTTGTCATGCTACTTCAGTCAACCTCAGTACTTTTCGTACCGAGACTGACCGAAATAGAAAGACACATTCGTACGTTTCCGTAAAAATACGATGGAAGATAATTATGCACTAGATCTGTACCCCTTTTACCCCTGGGTTGAATTACCAAAAAACTTTACATTTTGAAGAGTATAGGTTAAGTTTTAGGGTCCTATTTTCAACGGTTTAGGTTGTAGGAGGAGTTTCTCAAATCTCAACATATACTTACAAATTGGTCCCATTTTTGCAGCTTATAGGGTATTTCGCCAGTAACTGGCCACTGTTAGTAATTGGCCATCAAATAAATTCTATTCACCTATAAACAGAATTCATTTTAGTATAAGGTGGCTAGTTATTGAGACCTATAGGTGAATATAATTCAATTTTATTTTAGGGTGGCCAGTTACTAACAGTGGCTAGTTATTAAGACCTTATACTAAAATGAATTCTGGCCAGCGAACTACCCTATATTGTGGATTTGTATTTTCACCAAGTACTGTGTATTACGCAGGACGCACACAGACTACAGTTCCGGTGCCGGCGCTGCGACCGGGTCGTGCCAGGCGAGTGAGTAAAGTCATTCAAATTTGCGTTTTGAAGTATTTCTTCCCTCCTTCCTCGCGTTATCCCGGCATTTTGCCACGGCTCTGGGGTCCGTTTGACAACTAATCCCATAATTTTACGTAGGCACTAGTTTTTTCGAAAGCGATGCCATCTGGCTTCCAACCCAGAGGGGAAACTAGGCCTTATTGGGATTAGTCCGGTTTCCTCACGATGTTTTCCTTCACCGAAAAGCGACTGGCAAATATCAAATTATATTTCGTACATAAGTTCCGAAAAATTCATTGGTACGAGCCGGGGTTTGAACCCATGACCTCCGGATTGAAAGTCGCACACTCTTACCACTAGGCCAACAGCGCTCTTCTTGAGTTTTGAAGTATTATTAGCATACATATCTCTAACATTGCATACACTCGAGAAATTGGGATAGGTACCACCACGGCCGGGTAGCCTAGAGGTCTCACAGCCGCCACTGGTGGGCTTGGTCATTTTTATTTTGGTAAATGACACCTATTTCAGTTTATAATGAAACTAGCGACCAGCCCCGGCTTAGCACGGGTTACACAACCCCAAAACAAATTTGAAATTATACATCTAAACCTTCCTCAAGAATCACTCTATTGATAGGCGAAAACTGCATGAAATACCGTTCATTAGTTTTTGAGTTTATCGCGAACATACATACACCTAGAAAACAAAGTCCCCCGCCGCGTCTGTCTGTTTGTTTGTATGTTCGCGATAAACTCAAAAACTACTGAAAGGGTTTTCATGCGGGTTTCACCTATCAATAGGAAGGTTTAAGTATATAATTTGTTAAGGTTTTGTGTAGCCCGTGCGAAGCCGGGGCGGGTCGCTAGTCGTTTTATAAAGTGTAGCGATGAATACTGTTATGTCCACAGACCACACGCTGTAGAACACGCAGCGAGCCACGACGGCGCTACGTTCAAATGTCGACATTGCGACAAACGGTTTCAGTGAGTACTGATTGATTATACTTGTAATATAAACATGATAGCAGTCAGCAGCAGAAGCTGAATGAAATGAAATGAAATATTTTACATGTAGTCCATATATATGGTTAGGTATTACAATAACTTATATCTATAGTTAGTATTATAATTAAGACAAAACAAACAAACAGAACAAAACATTAATAGCTTTCGCGGCGGAACAGCAACAGGTGAGTGTAGCTGCACACACCGCTTGACCAGGGGCGAGTCCCAACGCTGCGCCAGCGTACTTAGGATGCTGTTCGTGCTGCTTCGGCTGCGATTGAGGAGTGACGCGCATCGCTTCCTCATGATGGCGAAAAAACAGTCTGTTCGCGCCTCAGCAAACATTGCTAAGCGGGCGAGGTGTTCAAAATTACCTTGACACGCTCTTATTCTCTTAACAATAAAGTCGCGTCAAGATCATTTTGAACACCTCGCCCGCTTAGCAACTTCTGCTGCTGACTACCATCGCCCGCACTGTTAATAGCTGCTTTGTTACTGCAAACCGTTGTATGGGGACCTTGCACTTTGAGACTATGCGCTGAAACTTGGCACAGTTGATTCTTAGCTGGTCTTGAGCAGATACAGACCGGGAGCCGTCGAGAGCCACCTCTCATTTAGTGAGGGGGGAGGGGGAAAGTTCGACGCTGCCGCGCTTCACTTGGAGCAACATTTCTCTAAAACTATACCTATTAGGGAATGTAATATATCATTTTCGGATAAATTAAGGATGAGGAATCTAGTTTTGGAACAAAAACAATACACTTTCTAACAAAAAAAAAGCATAAAGTAGAAAAGACTAAAAAACGTATTTTTGATTTTTTCATAATTACCAATTTTTTTTTAAAGTGTAGCAGGAATCTGAAAACAAAAAATACAGTCGTAAAGCTACACTTATTACGTTTAAGAAAATATATAGTTTAATATACAAAACTGTTGATAAATGGGAGATAAAAAATAATATTAAGCGTGGGTCAGAGTGATCTCAATACAAAATATTATGAATACAAAAAAATATCTTTTACGTAAATAATCTGTTTCAGATTTCTTATAAAATAAGTGCTCCTTTTTTTCGCTAAGGTCAATATTAAAAAAAATATTGAAGGGAGAAAATAAATACTTAGGTCCCCTTTTTTAGTCATTCGTAAATAACTCTTAAACGAAGGCCAATAGCAAAAAAATTTTTAGTACATGAATAATTTACATAAAATTTCCTACAAAAAAGGTCATTCGAACTTTTTCGCTAGGATCAATATTAAAAACGATATTAAAGAGAGAAAATAAATTCTAAGGTCCCCTTTTTAAATATTGATCCTAGCGAAAAAGTTTGAATAACCTTTTTTGTAGGAAATTTTATGCTAATTATTCTTGTGTTAAAATATTTTTTGCTATTGGACATCCTTTACGAGTTATTTACGAATGACTAAAAAAGAGGACCTTAGTATTTATTTTCTCCCTTCAATATTTTTTTTAATATTGACCTTAGCGAAAAAAAGGAGCACTTATTTTATAAGAAATCTGAAACAGATTATTTACGTAAAAGATATTTTTTTGCTGTGGGCTACCGTTTAAGAGTTATTTACGAAAAACTAAAAAATAAACGATTGTAGAACAAATTATAAGTAACTTTCCCACATTCATAATATTTTGTATTGAGATCACTCTGGCCCACGCTTAATATTATTTTTTATCTCCCATTTATCAAGAGTTTTGTATAATAAACGATATATTTTCTTAAACGTAATAAGTGTAGCTTTACGACTGTATTTTTTGTTTTCAGATTCCTGCTACACTTAAAAAAAAATTGGTAATTATGAAAAAATCAAAAATACGTTTTTTAGTCTTTTCTACTTTATGCTTTTTTTTTTGTTAGAAAGTGCATTGTTTTGGTTCCAAAAAAAAATTCCTCATCCTTAATTTAACCGAAAATGATATATCACATGCCCTAATAGGTACAGTTTTAGAGAAATGTTGCTCCAAGTGAAGCGCGGCGGCGTCGAACTTCCCCCCCTCCCCCCCACTAAATGAGACGTGGCTCTCGAGGTCTCCCGGTCTGTATCTGCTCATGACCAGCTAAGAATCAACTGTGCCAAGTTTCAGCGCATAGTCACAAAGTGCAAGGTGTCGTGCACTAACAAACTAGCTATAACTGACAGTTCGTAAACCTTATAACAAAAGGCATAACGTCCACCGATGGACAGTTAACAGTGTTGCTGTTTGTATGTCTGTTTGAATATTTATTTTTAAAGATTAAGTAATTGTGTAATCTTTACCCGCCCGAAGGCCTATAAAAAGGTCTTCCATTTAATTTTATTTAAACATCTTTATTTTGCAGAAATCAAAATTACAATTTACATATTTTTATTTTTGACGATTCAATAATTAAATAAATAACTGCTTTACCCGCCCAATGGCTAGGCCCAATTTCTTTGTCCAATGTGCATTGCGTCTCACTCTCTCATTAAGCAAAATGTGAAACGCAAATACACACTGGACCAAGATATTAGACAGATGGAATACCATCATTACACATATGAAGGACCTAGTTTTTTTTTTATTTATTTACATACAATATATATACAGTGGTACTACTAAACGAAATTAATAATTAGCTTAAATCTAAAATAGGCCCCGAGGCATTGTACCAAGGATGCTGGCGGCATTTCCTCGCTGTATTTTTTACTTATAATAATGCTGCGTTAAATAAAGCGCTTGTGGCCTAGCGGTAAGAGCGTGCGGCTTTCAATCCGGAGGTCGCGGGTTCAAACCCCGGCTCGTACCAATGAGTTTTTCGGAACTTATGTACGAAATATCATTTGATATTGCACTTGCTTTTTGGTGAAGGAAAACATCGTGAGGAAACCGGACTAATCCCAAAAAGTCCTAGATTCCCCTCTGGGTTGGGAGGTCAGATGGTAGTCCCTTTCGTAAATACTAGTGCCTACGTCGAATCATGGGATTACTTGTCAAGCGGAACCCAGGCTCCCATGAGTCGTGGCAAAAAGTAAGTGTTAGGTAATTTCGTCATTACCTATAAAGAAAACGTCTAGATCCAGAAAAGTCGGCCAAGCTACTGTTTATTAAATAAAACGCACCTATATTCTTGCTCAAATACTAATCGTTTCGTTTTTATAAATAAAAATTACTAAAAATGTAATATTTGACGTTTTTTAAGTACCAAATCTTGACATCCGCATTCGCATCCGCGGATGTGAGGCTTTAAATATCCGCATGGATGTCAACAAATCTGCATCCGCAACATCCCTGTTCAAATAGTGTCTAAAACTCCACAGTAAGAAGACGACGTGCGCGACACATATGCGGCTAGACCACCCAGTGCAGAACGCGGCCGGGGGCACTTGCGAGGTCTGCGGGGAAACCTTCATCAGCAGAACGGGACTCAACTGCCACAAGACACGGGCGCACAATAAGGTGTTTGTTTATAATATTAAGTTTGACGACCGGTCTGGCCTAGTGGATAGTGACCCTGCCTGCGAGGCCGATGGTCCTGGGTTCAAATCCCAGTAAGGTCATTTATTTGTGTGATGAACACTAATATTTGTTCCTGAGTCATGGCTGTTTTCTATGTATATAAGTATGTATTTATCTATATAAGTATGTATGTCGTCGCTTAGCACCCATAGTACAAGCTTTGCTTAGTTTGGGGCTAGGTTGATCTGTGTAAGATGTCAAAAAAAAAAAGTTTGAATAGTCTCAAACATGGAGAAAAAGAAAAGAAAGAAGAAGAAGATAAGTAAAGAAAGAGTGGTAGAGTTAGAACAAGAAAAGTTTGCAACGATTTTGATAGCATACGCATGCAAGTGTTATTTTAAACGTCGCTGATGCTAAGCCGAACGGAGCCGAGGATGGCCGATTGGAGGAGTGTCACCGCACTCACCCCACTGCTAAGGGTAGTGAAGGTTATCTCATTAGTTTATTTATTAACCAATCAAACTTATTGTTACAGCCATACAACCGTAAGCTTCACTGTCGCAAGTGTAGAATACAGTTTGACAGCTTAGAGGCACTACAGAGGCACAAAGTTGACAGGCCTGGCAATAAGTGCGACCCGCACGGCAGGTAACACTTGACTGATTACGATTATAGTGTAAATTATAACATTTAGATATATATTTAATTACACAAACGGGTCTACCGCGATATAATTTCATTGTTTTTACCTTTAAACATTAAACTTTAACGGGTAGCTGCAATTTCTTTGTCTACCCCGAACATTTTTATAAACTAATTTCGGGTAGTTTAGTGGTGTTTTATTAATATCTCCGTTGACATTTGTTGGGACGTCAGTCTTTCCGTGACCACAGCTGGTGCAACTCAGCTGAAACGTCGGAATTAAAGGTAAAAACAATGAAATTATATCGCGGTAGACCCGTTTGTGTAATTAAATATGTGTACAAAACGCGAGAGTTTAAAGTGTGATATTTAGATATATAACAATTTATTGACCCAAAAAAAAACAACATACTAATAACAGCATAGGTACCTTCAGGGCCATGTTGCATAATAAACTACAACTAATATTACAAGCGGAACTCCTTTTCTAATTTCACTAATTAAATAAGGAGTTCCGCTTGTAATATTAGTTGTAGTTTATTATGCAACATGGCCCTGATCCACAGCGCAGGCTTCGTCATCATATAGATAGCTCATCCACCTCAGGTTTCGTCAAAATAAAATATAATATGTAACTAAATTGCACTAGGATAAAAGTCGAAATCTCTAGAACAGTCTTGAAATTTGGTATGTACAGTTGTGTGCAATATAATAGTAGTCAATAAGAAAATGAAAATTAGGGGAAACTATAACTTTAAATCAATTATATTGGATCGTTTTTAGGGTTCCGTACCCAAAGGGTAAAAACGGGACCCTTTTTTTTTATTATTATGAATGGGCTTACTCATGGCCACAGACTAGCCGAGGCGTAGACGTGGCCTACGATGGAGCCCTATTAGTAAGACTCCGCTATCCGTCCGTCCGTCCGTCTGTCTGTCACCAGGCTGTATCTCATGAACCGTGACAGCTAGACAGTTGAAATTTTCACAGATGATGTATTTATGTTTATTTATTTATTTTATTGTGAAAACCAACAGCGATACAGAGTTTTTTATTTCCTTATGCTAATTTATACAATAGTATGGCCAATTACAGGTTTTCCTGTGTAACTTGAAATTCTATACAGAACATCGAACGGACTTATATCTAGTTAGTAATAAAAGTTATTCAAGGAAGTTAGGTACATTGAGTGCAGATATGTATATGATATATGTTGGGAACATGGATGTGATTGGTGAGAATAGGAATATGAAGTAACAATGTTATAATATTATTATTAGTAGTAAAACATAAATACCTACTATAAAGTAGGTATTTATGTTTTAGAGGTGCCGTGCTGCTTACTTTTAATACTATTTATAATTTGTGTCTTAAAAGACCCTTTTGAAAATCTAAAGATGTCTATGTTAGCAAATACGGAGTTATATATACGAACGATCCGTGTGAGAACATTATTCTTGGCATAATTTGTACCATGTCTTGGCACGTGCAACATCGGAGTATGACGAGTGCGACGAAGCGGAGTATTAAACGTTACCAGAGCAACCAATTCGGGACTCGGCCGTTGAGAATATCATATAACAAACACATGTCCGTGACCTTATTAGTTAGTATTTTTTGTTATGGCATCAAACTTCAAGATCGAGTGAGGAATGTTGAGATCCGACGTCGCACCAAGGTGCAAGACGTCGGATACGTCATTACCAAACTCAAGTGGAGCTGGGCGGGACATGTTGCCAGGCAGAGTGATGGCAGGTGGGCCAAAATTTTAACGGAATGGTGGCCGCTTACAGACGAATGGAGTGCCTGGCGTCCGTTTGCTCGTTGGGTGGAAGACATCCGGAAGACTGCGGGTCACTTCTGGATGAGATTGGCTCCCGGTGGATAAGTGGCGTACTCGAAGAGAGGCCTATGCTCAGCAGTGGGCGATAAAGGGCTGATATGATGATTTGTTGTTATGTTGCCACTATAACAACAAATACTAAAAACAAAATAAAAGAACTATTTACGTAGCTACAGTACATTTACTGCCATCTTTCGGAAGATTAAAACTGTTAGAATGCCATTTGACTTTGATCCTTATTCTTTCACTGTTATGTGTTAACTTGATAAATATTAATATTAATGCCATCTACTCGAGAGTAGGCTAAAGGTTAGGGCGCCTTCGCTCGAAAACATTGCACGGATTGCACCATACCTTTGGCCTAGTGTCGAGTAGATGGCGTTAATATTAATATTTAACAAGTTAATATATATCAGTGAAAGAATACGGATCAAAGTCAAACGGCGTTCTAACAGTTTTAATCTTCTGTCGAAAGATGGCAGTAAATTTACAGTGGCTACATAATTTACTTTGACAATCCGCCTCTATACACTCTATTCTCTTTGGTAAGGCGAACTGGCAATCTGTGGGTCTTTTTACTCGCGGAAATTCTTATTAACAAGCTTTTATTAGGTCGACCTGTATGTAACTAACATGTAATGGAATCCAAGGTAACTAATTTAACCATCTTCCAAGGATCGTAGCGTCATGAAAATTGGCAGCTTTATGTAGTTCAGATGACAATACAATAATATGGTACTGTCGAACTGATTTGATGATGGAGACAGGAGGTGGCCATAGGAACTCCGTGATGAAACAACGCAACCTAATTGTATTAGGGGTTTTTAGAATTGTCTCGATGAGTATTAGTTGTCTGTCGTAAGAAAAGTACAGTCAGCGATAAAAGCTTGTACCATAATGAAATTTTTGCCAAAAACTTATGTGAGTGCATAACTACGATTGTATGGTGGCGGAAGGTTATTAACCTTTTGAGCGCCGCGCGTATCGTGCGCGGTGCGTCATCGTGAACCTTGCTGGAATGCACGAAGGTTGATATTGGGCTGTAGCCGCGCGCGTTAGTTGACGTCTTTGGTGGTCAAAAGGTTAAATGTGGAGTTTCCATTGGCAGTGTATGCTGCGCGTGCGGCGAATGGAGTGTGGATGCAGATGCACTGGTATTGCATCGGCATATCAAGCACGGCACTGCGCTTTTCACCTGCGATGAGGTATTAAAAACTCCGGGGTTTCGGCATAGAGACATTGACGTATATACCTATGGACCAGTCCTCCTTACGGGCACTAAAAATGGTACTAGTTCAGCGGTGTTACTCACGAATTCCAGCCAATCGTGCAATCTAACGCAACTAGTTGCGACCAATAGCGCGCGTGTTGCGAACTCATCAACCAATCGCGCGCGTGATGCGAACTCATCAACCAATCGCGTTGTACCGGTGTCACACCGCTGTACTGGCCCCTGTCATGCCTCATTATTATTGCCCGTAAAGCCAGTCCCTAGATATCTATGTCAATGCATTGAGAAATATAGTAAGCATAAGAGTGCTCACTCCATACATCAGTTTTGGTACCAAAACGACTATTATTTTCGTAGTCGACATCTATACTCTGTATCTTTAGGTACTTAAATAAAAGTAAACAAATAATTTGTACATTTTCGGGTAGTTATAACATTTATTCATTAACCAATCAAATACAAAACCACCTGGATCTATCACTGAACGACCTGACTTTAACCTGCATTATTTGATCATGTAATGTTTTCATCTACCCTCAACTGGCTTAAGAAGCCACTTGAGGGTAGATTTAGTTTACTCTTTTTTAAATACCTAAAGATACAGACTTTCAGGTTTAAGAATCATTATTTCTCAAGAAGATATAACAAAACTCTTAAGTACTTGTAAAACCTTTAATGTACATGGGTGGATTTCAAAATCCTGCGAAAACTTATGGTTCGGTCTTTATAAAAAAAACTAGTAGGTTGTGCGAGTTGCAACTTTTTTATATGTTTTTAAGAACTATTATCTTCATGTTCCTTCAATTACCATCTCCAATAACTTAATAGTTTTTTTTATATAAAATGTTTTATGTGTCTAAAATCATCACCGTCTACCGGAAAAATCTGAACCTTATTGTTTGCAGTGAAAATTATAGCATACCTATCGTACGATTGCGATTTTTCTTTTACTTATATCTTTTCCATGTTGTTGTTTAACACATGGGAAAATATGCAATAATTCCTTCACCGAGAAAGTACATTTAAAAATATTTAAAATTTTGTCACGAATATTCGTCAACACCGTCATGGTAATGTCAATGTGAGCTTATCTCCGTGTATGAACAACGAAATACCGCTAAAGGTCCTTGCCCTATTTTTCACTTTAATATAGAATGCCAAAAATGATTTCACTATAAAGTCACATTATTGAATCGTGAGAAATATTACGAACAAATTTGTAAAACGTAGTTTGTCACAACAGAGCATCATCACCGTTATGCTTTGGTTTAAAAAAGTTACAAATGATATATTAGAAATAATTATTGAAATGAATGGCAAACTACATGAAGTTTATTGTGTAGCATAGACATTAACTACTATTATTCGTATTCTAGAAATAAAAACAAGAAACTCTCAAATCGTCAACACCATACCCATCATCACCGGGAAAAAATGACGACCGGTGATGATTTCATGTGTATGGTGATGACGGTTCTCAGAAACTTTTCTAGTTATTTTGCTATAATTCATTATGAAATTAAGCTGTATGTTTGAAAAACGTTCTCTATGTCTTCTAACACTATATAATGTCTACCTTATAAATGTAGAATAAATGTAGAAGAAGATATGACTATTTTTTTCACACTAGAGGATGGTTAGTTTTAAATAACATTTTGACTGAAGTAGGCAAAATTTAGGTCACTTGGAACTTAGAACATACAAATGTTTATTTTTTATTATCTAATAATGTAAATCGTGCAACTTAGAGTCTGTAATTGCATGTTAGTCGTGTTAAAACAAAGTATTTAAACAAGCAACATATATTAAGTTTTAAGCGACCATAGGCTACGGTACTGGCTCACTATCGTAATGGCCTTATGTTTTTTGATAATATTATATTAATTGATGTATATAATTACAGCAATTAATAATTATACCATTGGGTAGTCACCGGACTCACCGGACCCAATACCTAACATTTTGTAACTTATGACATGCATTACAAGTAGGGGTCTTGCAACTTATAAAACACTGATTATATATTAATGTTTAGCTATTAAACAATATATATATGGATTTAAATCATTATAGCTATTTTTAAAGTTAATTTATAAAACAACAAAAATACAATGAATCAAATTATCAAAAAAAAAGTAATATATCATAAAAATTAAGCTCACTGGTAAGCCAGCAATTTTATAATATGATATAAATACCAAGTTATGCAGTAGATAAAAGAAGATGCGGGTTTAAACTGATAATAAGAGTACAATATTGTTAATATGATTTAACATTGAAAAAACCCAAAAAAAATTAATGAATACATAAATTGCCTATTTCGGAATATAAATTATTTAAAATTATACAATAAAAATACTTCTTATATATTTATTTATATGAATAAAATGTATTTTTTATAATTTTCTAAAAATAATTTATGTAGCTAGTCTTATGTTCAAAAACATGTTATTTGTAATGTTTATTAAAGTTCTAAAGCCTTACAATTTTTTAATACGTTTTTAATACATATATAAATTAGTTCCCAAATCGTCATTACCGTACATGCAGTGTCATTACCGTCTATAAAAGAGTCATTACCATACCATGATTGTCATCACCATCTTGCGTTTTTATTTTCCGAAAGCGATAACTTCAAATATAAGCCACAAATGATTGTATAAATACCATAAATATCCTCAATATACAGCCCCCTATTACTTTACCCAGCTAGAATCGTGTTAAATTAAACATTAAAAAAAAATATTTTTTTGTATGGTGAAATTTTTGGTGATGAAATCCACCCACATGTGAATTGCAATAAATAAATACATTACAAACTTCACTTAAATGAGAAATTAATAAATTATGCATGCACAATTAACATATTGTTACTATACCTCTATATAGCATAGGTTTTTAAAAGATTGGCAACGCGCATGCGACACCTCTGGAGTTGCGAGCGCCAATAAAGTACGGCAGCCGATTACTAACAGGGGGCTTGCAAGCTGGCGTGTTATTATACGTGTTATTATGTTACTAGACTTTAGCATCTAGTAGCGAAATTATTGAGCGAATTATTAGCCAGCTTTGCGAAATTTATACGATGTTTGTATGTTGCAGTGTAGCAAATCGTTCCTATCAAAACTATCCCTCTGCACGCACATTGACCGCGTGCACCGCGGCGTGCGGCCCGCGCGGCTCGCGCGCCCGGACCGCGAGCGGAACGACCCCGGCAGCCGCGCCGGCAAGGTCTGCGAGACCTGCGGCAAGATATTCCAGGTCTGTATTACGGTGAAAACCTGCCAAGCGCCAGTCGGGCTACCATTACCAGGCGTGGCTTACTCCGCGATTTCTTCGCGTCGCTACAAGCAGGCGTGGCTCACTCCGCGATTTCGTTGTTTTGCAACAGGTAGCTACAAGTACATCCGTTCCGCACCAATTCTGGTGGCTAGCCATAAGCCGCGCGTGGCGCTGTCGCCACCTAGCGGCCATATCTGTCCTGAACGTAAAAGACGCGTTTTGTTAGAGAGTGAGTCTTCTGTACCTAGTACTATTATTTATTCTGTGGTATTACTGCAATGTTCTGCCACCAGAGTGCAGCACTAGCACCTATCGTAAACCATAGAGTACCTTATACATACTGTGCCTTAAACTAGGAGCGAAATCTCTTATGGTAGAACAGTTGTAAAAGTGTCCAGCAGTCATCTGTAAATAATAGTTCCAAATCTCTCCAGAGTAGCGCTAGAGTAGCTAAGGACGTAGCCGTTATGGTCGTAGTGAAGTCAATGATTTGAATTTTTTATTAAATATTCTAGGTATTGTGGCGCCACCTATTTAAGGTTTTTGACGTACACTTTTTTATACATGGAGATTGTTTTCCTTGCCTACCTTCCATACTTAAACTGTTTTTTTGACAAGTTTTCACAGATAGTAAAATTTGACATTGATGATTGATGACGAATATGCAAGAGTGATAGAGAGGTTAGATAACGAAATTCCCTATTGGAGTAAGCGTTATTTTACTTCAATTTCTTATCTTTACTTATGTAATATTTCAATTTATCATTCGCACGAAACGCATCACACAGGGGAGGAGCCTTAAGTGCGAATTCTGACGCAAGTTTTACGCTATATAAAACATGTATATTAAATCCTTTATGTGAAGGAATCGTTGTACATTCTATTAAAGGACCACACATAAATAATCATTTGTCGACAGTGCTTGAAACTGCTGAAGCATCACGTAGCCCCAGGGGGCTCTCACACAGGGGAGATATTTCTCGTCTATAAATAAACATTATAACGTGTTCTTGGAAAGTAATAGTTGTAAACTATTTCTCATTTGTTAACAGTGTTTTAGATTGCTAAAGCAGCACCAAGCGCGTCCTGTAGGGGATAAATTGGTCATCCATACAAAAAACGTGTATATTAATGACTGTTTGGGAAGCAATCGCAGTTTATTTCAAGTATATGAATACACTATATGAATTTTATAATTTGTCGACAGTGCCTGGCCCTGCTGAAGCAGCACCAAGCGCGTCACACTGGGGAGAAAGCCTTTAAGTGCGAAATCTGCCCCAAGTCTTACGCCACAGCTGCAGAACTTCGGGTAAGCAGTTATAATTTTCTATATTGACCTTTTTTATTAGAAATCGGCGCAAATACATGTAATACATACTATTAACATTATAAATGCTAAAGTGTGTATGTCTGTACATTTGGATTTTTGTTTTTCAATTACGAGACATTTTTATCGACCGAGCGAAGTGTCGCCGTTTTAGCTTGGGCAAAAATGCTTTGTAATGTCTGCCCGGCGTTCTCCTCTACTGGTCGTATTTTTCAATCGATTCTCGAAAGGCATTTTCAAAAAGGCGGAGCAATGGCCGGTAAATGCAAGAATATAATGTTTTACGCTTTGTTGCAGACTCACCACGTGCGTCACACTGGCGAAAAACCCTACAAGTGCGAAAGTTGCGCTAAATGTTACGGTACCGCGGCCGCTCTTAAGGTACGCCTTATTTTCTTACTAGCGACCCGCCCCGGTTTCGCACGAGTCAACAAATCATACCTACACCTAAACTTTCGTCAAGAATCACTCTATTGATAGGTAAAAACCGCATGAAAGGTCAGGAGTTTTTGAGTTTATTGCGAACATACAAACACAAACACGGACGCGGAGGGGGACATTGTTTTATAAGGTGTAGTGATGATTTCACTTTTGTTGATATAAATTAGACTAAAGAATAACTTCATGTGTTGCTCTGTAAACAAAGATTAATTTTTAATGTTACATGTTTTTATTTTAATCTACATTTTATGTACTATTAATAACAATACCTACCTGTAATTGTAAATAAAGAAACGACATTTAAAGTTTATTCCTTCTTCAGTCACTTCTTTTCTATGACAAATTATTCTTTTCTATAAGGAATTCCGCAACATGGCGCGTGATCATTTATTCCTAGTCAGACTATACATAATATTTAGTTACACCGAAACTTTACCTTTTCAGGTGTACATTAAATACCTTTTTATATCCCCCCCTGGAAGGAGAATTTTTTTCAATAATAATAGCTATATTATTTGTAGGTACACGTAGAGGCGGTGCACATACGGCTACGAAAGTACAGATGCGACCAGTGCCCAAAAACCTTTCTCCGCGCCACCGGACTCTATGTGCATAAAGTCGTAAGTAATTAATCCATATTGCTAATTTACTTACAAGTTCTCTTGAATGAACTCCGATTCACGGACTTTCTTGTTCTTAATCGCTCAATTTTATTAATATTCTTGTTACTAGTCGCTTCTAAGTATTTTACGATCTAGTTTGAAGTTGCAGCAGAAATTGCTTACAAGAACATCTATATACAGGTTCACACGGGTGAGAAACGCTTCGAGTGCGCGCTCTGCGGCGCCAAGTTTACGCAGGCGGGCTCGCTCGCCACGCACCGCAAGTACGTGCACCTCAAGCTCAAACCTCCGCCTCGAAAACGGAATAAACCGACTAGTCAATAAAACTTACTATTGAAATCCGATTTTTATTTCAAAATAGTTGAACAATACAGCAACAAGATTTAAAAACAAATCTGTTTGCGTTAATATTTCTTTGAATACCCATAAAATGCGTCACACGGGAGAGAAAACCATATAAGTGCGATATTGCGCTAAATTGTACGAAGGCGCGCTGTACGGCACGATGTTCACGCAGGCGGGCTCGCTCGCCACGCACCGCTCAAGCGCGCGGTCGTTTTATGCGATAAACGCAGCGTCGAACGCATGCGATCAACGGAATGTAGGAAAAATGATATTTTACATTAGATAATCTAATGAGTCTAATGACATTATATCCTTCCGAGTCCCTGAGGCCTTTATAAAGGATTTAATCCTAATACAATTTTGAATTAAAATGAAATACAAGAAAGTCTCAAATTCAAAACTGCAATAATGACAAGGGGGACTCGGGAGCAAGGCCTGTTCACTTCCTAAGAAAGTTATGTCCCCAAATAATTGCGCATGTGTGCGCCTTAATCTTCTATGTGTGCGTTGGCCTCCGGGAAAAAGTTGCGAGTAATAAAAATAAAAACATTTTTCTACAGCAACATTGCTCCCAACTCTGATTTAAATTATCACGAATTTTATACAATATTAATCATAAAACGGGACTTAAAACGCTTAAAACTTAATTACATGCGATTAAGTTTTATAATGAATATTTGCTTCCAACTGTCTTTATCAATGTTCATAAAATATATGGAGGGTAGGTACGTCTACCCACCATAATAAAAAATATATTTGTCAATGACTCTGTCCAACTGCTGTGGTTAAAGTTCATAACGAAAATTTTATTTATTAACTCTTTAAATAATACATACAACGTGTACCGCTACGTACCACTTAAGACTGTAAGTCTGTACCTACATGGATTACAGCAATGCACATAGAAAATGTGCTAAATGCGGAGCAACGGCTGTTGAAGCAGCCAGAGTCAAATTTACAACTTTAGTGGGTTCAGAAGGAACCGAGTCATAACGCATCTGGAAAGCGTATTAATTAACCGTGAAGAAATGTATGAATACAAGTTGGAAATCTGTGTAAAATGCCGTATGTAAAGTGTAGTGTATCTGTGTGTAAAGTGTAATAGGTAGGCATGCCTAATGTTATTTGTATAAAAGGTACTGAAAACTTTGTGAATGCGCTTTATTAATGTCTATTTTTTTATTAAGTTGCCAGTTGCCAGTTTTCAGTGTATATTTTTATATGTAAAACATTTTTTAATAAATAATATATATAATGTTATAAACATAAACATGCCTTTTATTTAAATCAATTGATAATACCACAAACAAGGGGTAATATTTGCATCTTGCATATATTTCGTGATATGAAGATAACAAATATGTTTATCAACAGAATTACTACCTACCAATACCCGCCAGGCTAAACCGGTTGTCAACTTTAGTTCCATTGGTACACAATGACGGCGCCACTAGTATAAACGTATAAACGGTTGGGGACGTTTTTTTGTATGGAGTTACCGTTCTTCTCCTAGTGAGTATTATATTCTTTGCTCGGGAGGATATTGTTTTACGCGGTAAGCGCATTGGAATTTTTCATACAATCCGTTAACGCATGCCAAAATTCCTGACATGTCCTGACGTCTGGTAACCCTACCGGCAGCACTCTTTGGCGTTGTCATAATAAAAGTGAGTGCAGTGCTCTGTAACCTTAAATATTGACCGCGACAAGTGAAACCGAACATACGTGTGAGCCTGACCACGCGAAAAATATAATCGATATTACATTTGAAGAGTGTAAAAAGAAAGTAACTGCCGATCTTGGATCTGTCCAAGGAATATTTAGTTTATAACAAAACACAAGCTACCTTAGGTTTTAAATATTAAAAACACATTGCTCTTGCATGAACTTGACAATTAAACTTGTGTGTTGAATGAAACTTCCTGTTTCGTCACAATCACTACACGAGCTCCCTTGACCACGATTGTGTTTAAACTAAGCATCTAAATGCGCAAATACATTTCGCCGTTCTTTATAGAACCCTGTAATATTGGGCCAGCGAAGTTATGAGCATAGTACCAAATGTACCTTATAATATTGTGTCATTCGTGATGATAAACCATAAAATATGAACCAAAGCCCGTTAAAGTTGTAGTTACATTGAAAATACATACACCTACCTACCTACCTCTAGTAAAGCCTGACCAGTGCGGATATGATGGTCGTTCTTGTCTACGTGACAGCGTGATAAAACGGTGTCCGTCACTTTCTATCCCACGGTGTTAAAAAGTGACAGTTATTTTATGACGTGGATAAAGATAGATAAAGCCATCCATAATACGCCGGCAGTAATATATAATTATGATCATTGTCAAGAGGGCGCTGTTATTCTCATGTTATGGTGACAGTTCAGTTTAGTATAACCACAGAAACTGTGGTATGAACAAATTAGTTCCAGTGAAATTCCGCAACATGGCGCGTGATCATATATTACTGGTCAGGCTTTACCTGACTTCGCCTAGCAAAAGCTGTCGCAACGGCCGCAGCGTCATAGCTGCTGCAATTTGATCTGGTAATAGAGGTACCTAACTTGAATTTCAAAAACCATTTTTAATTGAAACATTTATTTATAAAATACACAACATATAAAAGAACAGAAACTTCATCTAATTACATACATTAATTTTGAATAAATGTGACGTCCTATGCGTAAAGGTACCTTATGGCGGTTGGCGCTTATGCTATTATTAACGCCGCTCCAATATTATTGCGGCGCTGTGACGTAAGCGCCAGCCGCCATAAGGTACCTTTTTTCGTGGAACGTCACAAATAAATATCCAATTTATAGGAAGTTGCGAACGAAACGCTGTCTCTCTGTCGTACTTAAGGCTTTAACACACTATCGCACCGCGCGACCTTGGTGCGTCGCACTCATAAGTGAGAGCGAGAAACAGATATCTCTTTCTCGCTCTCACTTATGGATGCGACGCAACAAGGTCGCGGTGCGGTGCGATAGTGTGTTACCACTGTTTATATGGAAGAGTGACATAGAGAGACATTACCGTTTCGTTCGCTACGGCACAAACGATTGGCATCTCGGCTAGGCCGTCTGAGGCCATCCTGACTGTACCTACCTAACTTCTGATTTAAACTTTCACGATTATTAAACATTATCAAACCACACAACGGGACTTAATCGCGTATTTAAGTTTTAAGATTTACCTCCGACGTTTCGAGGACGGCGTTGTCCCCGTGGTCTCGGAGAAGACTGGCTCAAGTTGACATCAACATCTTCTAGCCGCGCGAGTTTTTCGAACTACCCGCACTTGGTCTTGTTTATCAGTTTGAACGTGTTGCGTTTTGGAAACGAATATCGACAGTCGATAAATCGAATATCGTTATTGTCGCATCAATAAGTCTGCAGCGGATTTGATAGCCCACGCAGTGTAAGTGTTATTTATACGTCATAATTTCATAGAAGTTTGACGTTTAAAATGACACTTGCACTGCGTGGGCTATCAAAATCGCTGCAGACTTTTTACGGTCTAACTCTAGTGTTGTGTGTCGATAGAGTAACATCCCTAGTGCGCAAAACGTTCAAACTGATAAACAAGACCAAGTGCGGGTAGTTCTATAAACTCGCGCGGCTAGAAGATGTTGATGTCAACTTGAGCCAGTCTTCTCCGAGGCCACGGGGACAACGCCGTCCTCGAAACGTGGGATGTAAATCTTAAAACTTAAATACGCGATTAGTCCCGTTGTGTAGTTTGATAATACCTAACTTCTATTCTGGCTAGAGATGGGTCGCGGCAATTTACCCACCCAGGTAAATACCCATCTACCCGGTATTTACCCGTATCTACCCAAATGGACGGGTAGATTCATTTCTTGTTGAACATGTCGATTTGTGTTAAAGGGGAGATAGTAACCGAGTTAATGGTTGTAATTATTCTGTATCATTTAAAATGAAATGGTTTAGTGAAACCTGCAGTTGTAACTAAGGAATTTTTAGTACAATTTTGATAAATATTAAAAAAAGGCCATCATAAGAGTATTTTTATTTTTATTTGAGTAAATTGTCGTACTTATGCGTTGATAATACACATTCGAACTTCGGTCGGCGGAGGGTGTGGTTGGGGGGAGGGGGGTAAAAGTGAATTTTTCATATTTCTTGGAATCTGTCATTAATATCGAAAAGTGTTGTATGTACAAACTAAAGTAGATAGAATTTTCTACAAAAAAGGTTATATACAGTTTTGTCCTAAAACTAACTGTATTTGATTTATGAGCTTCCCAAGTTGTGATACTGCATTTTTTTTTATTAACATTCATAAGTAGTGTTTATTTTCATATTTCTAATGTATATTAAAAGCGTTTTAAAACATTTCCGGAAGCCAGGATTTTACACGATTTTCATAATTGGACTGATATGTTAAAATCGAACTTCACCTCATAGCAACCTTTTCGTAATTAGTTTGAACATACATTTTATGTAACATTATAAAAAAATACTTAAATTAATCTTATTTATACTCACGTACCATTAAACACATAAAATTTAGAAGAAAAACGAAAATACCCGCGTATTTACCCGCGGGTAGGTAAATATCGGGTATATACCGGGTAAATACCCGCTCTCGGGTATTTATCCGGGTAGTTACCCATATCTAATTCTGGCCCAGATATCTAGTTTTCATAAAATTACATAATGAGACTCAAATTTATTTATTAATATCTGGGAGACCGAACTTTGCTCGGAAAACATACAAAAACTCAAAATTGTGCTAGTGCGATTTTTCGCCCCCGAAAACCCCCATATAGCAAATTTCATCCAAATCCTAACGAGTTTCCGAGATCACCGAAATATATAAATAAATATACAATGTGTCCCTAGCCATTGGACGAAACCGAAATGTACATATGCATTAGGGTACCTATTTAGAACCAGTATACAAAGTATCATAACAATCGGTGTAGCGGTTACGAACAAATTAACAAATTACGATTTTTTTTACTTAGGTGCAACCTGTATGTGTTAGTAGCTCCTGAGGTAATAAATAGTATGAAACCTTCTTCGACCGTTTTGATTATATTTTTTATTTATGACATTAATAAGATTCTGACTTTTGACAAATGTCATCATTGCCGCACATTTTCAAACAAATTGTCAAAAGCACTGCCAATGATTAATACAGTATGTTTCTTTTTGCTGTCGATTATTGGAAATAACTTTTGCTTGATAGTTTATTTTTTTATCTTTTGTTCTAATTTAAAAAATGTTACCGTTAGAACATTTCTGAGAAGTAACCCTACGTGGGATTTCAGGGTTTGTCCAATGGCTAAGGTCACCCTGTATATATAGGTATTTACCTGTACAAGAATTGCTCGTTTAAAGGTAAGATAATAGGTAGAAAGATAAGATATTACAAAATTACAAAATATTCATTTGCTGTACTTATAAAGTACTTATTAATTATTATAAAATCTTTAAGAGGATGTGGACGACCGCTTCTTCATACAAACCTAGTCCCCATTTTCCTCTCTAGATATTCATATTATATAATATCAAATTGTGTAAAAATGTTTCCTTTTATGTCACATTCAGAGATGAAAATGGCGACTACATTCTCGCACGGTCGTCCACTTTCCAACGTTTGCATTTTATGCCTTCTAAATAATATCTTAATTGATTACTGACAAATTTGGTTTGGCCAACTATAATAACAAAATGTGTTTGACACATTAAGCTTACAATCAAATTATTTTAATTAACTGGGCCGACATGGCCTTACATGCCCCAAAAGCGCCGGCCGCCTATTTCGCCACGGTACCATCAATGATTTGGTCCGTCGGTCGCTTGCCACCGCCTCTGTGCCTGCGATTCTCGAACCCGCGGGCATGGCGAGAGACGATGGCAAGCGCCCCGACGGGGCCACATTGGTGCCGTGGAAACTAGGTAGGGCCCTGGTGTGGGACGCAACGTGCGTAGATACCTTCGCACAGTCCCATATCCAGGCGACCCGCACCCAGGCCGGCGGCGCGGCTGACCAGGCCCAGGTTCTCAAGCGCCGCAAATATTCGTCCTTACTTAAGGACTACGAGTTTGCGGCGCTCGCGGTAGAGACACTGGGCCCTTGGTCAGCCGACATGCAGGCCTTTGTGAGGGCCCTGTCGGGGCGGCTGATTGACGCCACAGGGGACCCCAGAGCTGGCGCGTATTTCTCGCAACGAATCGCCCTGGCGGTTCAGCGAGGAAACGCCGCCAGCGTAATGGGTACCATGCCACAGGCGGACCTGCTAGAGGGGGTATTCTTTTTATAATTAGGTTTTTGTTTTATAGGTAAGTTTCTTTTATTTTAGTATTAATTTTAATTTGTTTGTAGTTTTAGTTTATTTTAATAAGTTATTTTATATTCAATATGTTACACATAGATAGTTTCTTTGAAATAAATAAGGAACAGGTAACTGTCAAAAACATTAACTGTATTAAATTTCACATTACCATTCTTCCACTGATATGTGTAAAGATTGTTAAACTTCAAACGGTGTCGCCATCTACTCGAGTGTAAGACAAAGGTATGGCGCTATCTTTTCGAGCATAAAAGTTTTCTTGATTTTCGGAGACACGTTTTTTTAGACTGTATTTATCGTATACCTACGGAGTTACTTATATATATCTTTGGTATGGCCAAAGATAATGTCATAGTGAACCACCACAAAAAGTATAAAAGTGCCCTATGATAATAGCAATAACTAATAGACATAATTATAATTTTATATGGCCATCTTAACACCTAAATGCATTCCAAGATTAAAATATCAATACTTTGATATTTTAATCTATTTAATTCATAATTCGATAATATAATCTTAGATTACTATCTAAGCCTAAGGTCTATAAATCTTAAACTTAAAATGCCAAAATTGATTTCAACTTAAAGGGTCATCCATTAATTACATCACACGTTTAGGGGGGGGGAGGGGGTCAAGAAAATGTGACATGTTGTGACAAGGGGGAGAGGGGAGTCACAAACTTTGTGACGTCACTTTAACTTCATCAGTAACCAAAATTTTATTTTAATCATTTTATTTACTGTACAGTTCAAAAACAAGTTTTGGAACGATAATCGTTTTTATTGGTTTAATTTATTTTCATAATCAGTTTTGGTTTATAAATTTACTAATATTTTGACAAAAAATTAATAATACTTAATTCGATTTGCCGATTTCGTTGAAAAAATGTGACGTCACACCAGGGGGGAGGGGTTTGCCAAATGTGACCAAGTGTGACAAGGAAGGGGGAGGGGTCAAAAAACCTTGAAATTCGTGTGACGTATTTAATGGATGACCCCTAACCTAATCTTATTAATTATATGTACTATAATTTATAATTATAACTTTTGAATTACATGGTCAAGCTGATGACGCGGTATGAAAAATAAAGCAATATGATACTAAAAACATTCCATAAAAATCATTTTGCAAATAAAAAAAACTTGTTCGTATAATAAAGCAACCAATGGCGTTTCGTTATTTGTCAAAATGGTTAAATATCAAACAGTGTCCCCATCTACTCGAGTATAGGACAAAGGTATTGCGCTATCTTTTCGAGCATAATTTTTTCTTGATTTTCGGAGGCACGTTTTTAGGGTTCCGTACCCAAAGGGTAAAACGGGCCCCTATTACTAAGACTCCGCTGTCCGTCCGTCCGTCTGTCACCAGGCTGTATCTCACGAACAGTGATAGCTAGACAGTTGAAATTTTCAGAGATGATGTATTTCTGTTGCCGCT
The DNA here is from genome assembly GCF_910591565.1 of Cydia splendana. Lineage (NCBI taxonomy): Eukaryota > Metazoa > Arthropoda > Insecta > Lepidoptera > Tortricidae > Cydia > Cydia splendana. Next base: position 6,137,682 of record NC_085983.1, read on the forward strand.
ATAACAACAAATACTAAAAACAGAATAAAATAAAGATTTAAGTGGGGCTCCCATACAACAAACGTGATTATTGACCGAAGTTAAGCAACGTCGGACGGGGTCAGTACTTGGATGGGTGACCGTTTTTATAGATAATGGTACGGAACCCTTCGTGTGCGAGTCCGACTCGCACTTGGCCGGTTTTTTTTCTTAGACTTTATTTATTTTATACGGAGTTATATCTTTGGTATGGGCCAAGATAATGTCATAGTGAACCACCACAAAAAATATCAATACTTCGATATTTTAATCTATTTATAATTCATAATTCCATAATTTAATCTTAGATTACTATCTAAGCCTAAGGTCTATAAATCTTAAACTTAAAATGCCAAAATTGATTTCAACTTAACCTCATCCTATTAATTATATTATAATTCATAATTATAACTTTTGAATTACTTAAGTCAAGCTTTGGTCAAGCTAACGCGGTATGAAAAATAAAGCAATATGATACTTAAAAACATTCCATAAAAATCATTTGTTCAAACATTAAACCAACCATGGCGTTTCGTTATTTGTTAAAATTCTGATTTTAAGATGCGATTGTTATTACGCCATTTATGGCCCTAGCTAAATTGGTTATTCCATAATTACGCTATGGACTGTCCAATTTAGTTAGAACCCTGTACATGCGTACTAATCATAAAACTCCGGTTGTCAACGATATACCCGGACCAAATATTATACTCACACATTTCGGACTCCTCTCACGCTGCTTCCCGGAGGCCGGATAACATGGAGAGAATTATGATGACGGGCGACAAGAGCTCAGGGCCCTCCCCTGCTAGATGGCGTGATCAAATGGACGAGGCCATACACTTGGCGAGGAACAGAAGCCTATGAAGGAAGCTGGTCTTTAACCGAAGGACATGATGTCACGATCTTCAGCATTGAGGGAACGACTGAAGATGTCTGGCCCATGCAACTTGTTTTCATACATTTTTAGTCACAGTCAATACGAATTCCCGCTTAAAACGCGCTTTAAGCGTGGTCTCTTCAGAATCTTCTTAAGCGGGTCTTATTGTAATGTAATTCTATTCTAGTCACGACTGGACATTATCAGTTTATTCCTTATTGTCAGTTCGATTATACGCTGAAGTTCACTTTTTGTTGTTACTTCACCGTTTTCATCTGCTGTTACTTCACCGTTTTCATCTGCTGTTACTTCACCGTTTTCATCTGCTGTTACTTCACCGTTTTCATCTGCTGTTACTTCACCGTTTTCATCTGCTGTTACTTCACCGTTTTCATCTGCATCATTATGCGCATTCAAAGTTGAGACTACATTTGATTCTGTTGTTGTATTTTCAGATTCATCAGTTAAGTCAAAAATGTCATTAGTCTGGTTTAATTGTTTATCAATCGCTTCAGTAACATGTTGGATTTCACTTGTATCGACATTGATATCCACTTCTTCTTTAATTATACCATTATTAAGATTTGACGAAGTACTTGGCTTTGGCACTCTATGATTTGAGTCTTCATCTTCATTTTCATCATCAGATATTTCAATGATTTCATAAGTCTTATATGTTTTTTTAAGTTTGTTCGGCTTTATAATATTTTCAAGTTTGCTGTTATCGTCAACGATTTCGTCATTTTCTACAACCTTATCTTGATCTGACGAAGTACTTGGCAGTCTACAATTTGAGTCTTTATTTTCGTCAGATTCATCAGGTATTTCAACAATTTCATTGTTTGAGTTTGATTGTCTACTTGCAGTATTAACATTGTTATTGGCTGAATTTTTTTTGAAATTTTCGCGCAAAACGTGTCTCAATTCATTTTCGAATGTTTTGAAACTATCATCAAAAATTATTGTACACTGGTTTGCTGGAGCAGTATTTAATATTGATCTGACATTTTCAGTGCGCATAGTATTATTTGCAATTATTTCTTCTCCTCCATCTTCCTGCATATTTGCTATATGATCCATTATAGTTTCATTTCTGCTTTCAACACCGTCAGGGTTATCATCTGGAATATTGCCTCCCTCATTATTATTTTCTAAACAGTTTTGTTCTGCTGACATTTCTTCATCAGTGTGGTTTTCCTCATCTTCCGCTGCATATTTATTATATCTGTGTGTGTCTTCATGAGTTTTGAATTCTGTAAATGGGATGTACTTACCACAATCTTGACAAAACTGTGTTATTGGACGATTCTCGAAAATGACTATTTCTTTTTCATTATTTTTACTCTGCTGAGTTTTTGTTGCTGCTTGTTCGGACGAGTTTGAAATGCTTTCTTGTTGGGAGTATTCTCCAGCCAGTTGCAAATTATTTTGAAGGTTTCTCAAAGTTCTATTCATCAGTAGATCCTTTTCACAGTTGAAAGTGACTATTTTAAATGCCATATTATCTATTTCTTCTGCCATATGTTCTGATAAGGCTTCTTCTGTGAAGAAAAATCTGTCACAATTCTCACAGACGTGAAATACCGACTGATCTTCAAGGCAAGCTTTTTCCTTATTGCAATGACCTTCTACTTCCGCTGGACGAACGAACATTTCACACATGCCACATTGATAGAGAGGTTTTAAAGACGAATCATCACTATCATCTGTGTTCATTTTAACCTTCCTAGTATGTTCATATATAGTCGACGATTTTATCATATTTATAAGAGTGTCATCTAAAAGTTGAAATATATCAGACCATTCATTGTTCAGCAAGTTGAAGGGGTTGTATAGTACGAACTCGTTGACACGATCGTGAATTTTAACGTGTTCCGTGATATCCTGAGCTTCGAATGTGTATTTACATATTTGACAAGTCTGCGGAATGGGCCTGTAGCCGGGAAATTCATGGAACTGTGCATGCTCTACTGCGCGGTCGATCTCAGGTGTAGCTACTTCGCATTGCTCACACACAAACACGCACATTGCAGTATCAACGTTCGCAGGCTCCTGGTCTCTAAGATCAGCACTCACTTTGATATCTTTAGTATCGCATTTCTTTTCCCTCTTTTCTTCATTAGAATGATGCGATTTAATATGTCTGTTTACGTTGCCTCTGTTGCTATATGTTGTCCCACAAAACCCGCAGCGAAATCTTGTAGTGCGATCATCTATTAGTTCCGGGCAGTATATATTTGGATGGATATTAGTGTTTTTGATGTGTCTATTTAAATTAAACTCATTACGAAAAGTCTTATAGCATATATAGCATTTCCATTTGCTGTTGCCTCGAGCCTTAGTAATCTCGCGATCTTTTTCAGGTGCCTTACGAGCTTTCTTACTTTTACCTTCATCTATTTTTGTTTCATTAGATGTACGTTTCCTGGTTGCAGTAGGCCCCTTTTGTGGCCGATTAGCATGCTCGAAGTCGATGCTTTGAAGCATAAGTGTAATTGATTCCGTGGCAGTCTTCATAGTGGACAACAATTTTAGACTTTGAAGCATTTTTATTAAGTTGATGCGGAGGACTACGTTATTTTCGTCATCGCAGTCAGACTCCAACGTTGAAACTCCCATCTGAAAGCAAAATAAAATTACTTTCAGTTGGGTACATCAAACATATCTCTATACAATTTTCTGACTATAGTTTGGCTAGACTGGCAAGAGAAACTTGAGAAAGAAGAGAGGATCATACTGTATTTATCGTACCCGTCATATAGACAGCCGGCCCCTAATATCTGGCCGCTCTAGGCCCGGGCCTAATGGGCCTTAGGGCAAATAAGCCACTGGGCCTGTAGCATGTTTATAAATAAGAGGGTTGTCCATCTTCAAATTTATTTTTATTAAAGTATTTAAATTTGTATGGTTAGTCATTTAATTTATATTTATCCAACAATATAATACAAAATAATCATAATAATACAATATTAAAACTAAAGTTAAAACTAGAAATAAAATAAAAAATTCAAACTATAAAATATAAAATACTTACCTACAAAACACCAAACCAATTACAAAAAGAGTTGGTTAGTTGTATTTTAGCAAGTACTTAAAATAAAATTATTACAATTATTTTAAATCTCTAAATAAATAACATAATTGTTGTTTTCCATTGTTCTAATAAATTCCTATGTTCTCCTTGCACCATTTTTACATGTCTCTGTTTGGCCCGATGGTTGTACATTATTTGTTTTGTGCAATAAAGTTTAAATAATAATTATACCTAACTAAACTAACCTCACCGACCAAGGGTCTGGATACGAATGAAGATTTATTTATTTATTTTAGTACCTGCCTTGTGATTTGTCTGTCGATTATTTTAATACCTAAACTACTGAGCCATAAGTACAACCCCACCCTGAAATCTTTATTTATTTATTTATTTATTTTTAAACTTTATTGCACATACAAAAAGTACAACAGGCGGACTTAATGCCGTTATAGGCATTCTCTACCAGTCAACCATAGGGCGAAACAGAAAAGAGTCCATGTGGGTGCAGTGAGAAATAAACAGAAAAAAAACGTAACTTTTCTTAACGAAATCTTTCTATTTTTAAAACTAATTCTATTCTTCCTAATCCTATTCTTTCTAATTTTGTTTTTGTAATAGGTACACTTATGAAAGATACTTAAAAAAATATATTAAAAAATTAGTAAATAAATCGTCCTACTGGAGCTATAGCAAAATCTGTTTTCATTGAAAGGCGCATTTAGAACAAGTGTCTCAAAAAATCAAAATGGACACCGGGTATTTCAAGGTCACACCTTTAAATCAAGAGCTACACACTGTAAATCCTATAGGAAATGAACACTACAAGTATGGGTGGCTTTATTATAATATTATCAATTTTAAGTTCCATATCACATCACATCAGAATATTATTATTCTAAAAAAAGTCCATTATACGAACATTACAGGCCTATGTGTAGTGTAGTATATGTTAATTATCACTGAGTTTATGTATCTGTCACTTTGTTTTAGGTATTTTAATGCAAGAGTTACGGAGACGGAGAGAGACGGATACACATCGAATTTATGACCGCAGGTCAAAAGCTCAACCAAGATAATGTTTGTACTGCGTAGGCCGGGCTTCCGCTTCCCCCAAATGTTAAGTATAAAAACAAAATATACTATAACAGATAAGCACGAAACTAAAATGTATGGTTTATAACGTAACATATGCGTAACATGACTTACCTTTAGGTTAGATTGGCGTGATTTTCACAAAGCAAGTAGGTACTGGTAATATTCAGTCTTTCTAATATTTTCGTACGAAAATAGTGCGTACTTGCTAACTTTTGTTATCAAACTACAAGTGAAGCTGAAGTGACTAGGCTTGAGTCGGTCCTGAACTAAGAACTATTAAGAATGAAATCCCATCAAGGACCGAAAGGAACTAAATCTTTTTGCGCGCTCTTAATCGGTCTTTAGGTCCTTTAGTTCAGTGGGATTCGAGAGCGCTTGACTGAGTGAAACGTAAAATATACGGAACGAAACGGTTGTCAATGTCGCTGGCACGAGTGTGAACGAGATGAAAGAACGACGTGACACTCCTAAGCCCGTAAAATATGAAGGAAAATCAAATATATTTCGACATATTTCACATTTTTAAATTATGTTAAGGTGTTTTAATATTTAATACCGACACATCGTATCGTACAAGTTGAATTGTATTCAGTTACCAAAGATTGGAAAGAAACCAATGAAAAATCGACTCCTATTCATTCCCGGCTCTCAACGACCGAACTGAACTAAAGGAACTAAAAGACCGAACTAGTTCGTTTGACCGATTGACCGAGAGCGGAGCGCTCTCTGTAGTGACCGAGCAGGCACAAGCCTAGAAGTGACAGTGATGACACTGATGACAGATGTCAATACCATGTCAATACCGTTGTTGTACAGAGTAGGTATAAAAGAATGAAGCTGAAGTGAAATGAACCAATGAATGACCAAAATAATAGTATGATTGTATAAACAAAAATGGTAAACAATTTATAAAATAGATAAAACTTAAAAAGCTATTGAAAATAATAAATAACAAATGTTTTTACAGAAAATAATTAGCTTGATATAAATTTTGAACTCAGCGTCATCTAGTGTTAACCGCTTTAGGTGCGATGCTATCACAGGTTTGTACTGCGCATTGGAGTTCGCAAATGTGTTCCAAGATGGCGTTGCTGATCTCCTACATTCACGGCAGTACATGTGTCAATTTTATTGCTAATCAGAATTGATCTTTATTACTGAGCAAGACAGTTGATCATGGGACACTCATTTGGCGGTTCATTGGGGTCAAAATCGCGTTTGTGACACCAGCGCAATCCAGTAGTGTGGGGTACCGCTCAGTGTAAAGCTGTCACGTGTAATTCACAATTTAAAAATGCCTACTTGTGTCGTAAAAGGGTGTAAAAATCACATCAGAAAAGTTAATAAGCTTGATGGGATCACGTATCACCGGTAAGTAATTTGAAATTTCAGATAATACATTTATTTCCTGCTCGGAACTTTGAACGAGCATTTATGAAGGTCAAGTGACGTTTTGCCATGCGTTCTCCAGCACGGCATAGTGCATTAACCTTGTAGGGACGTCAATTTTAGTGTTCCGTACAAATCTTTGTTTTAATGTTGAAAGGTTGATAGTAAGTATGTTTTTATGAATTAGAAACGTGAAACGAAATATGTAATTAATAAAATTTCATTTTCATATATTGCAGACTTCCTATTGATCCAAAGCGTAGAGAAAATTGGACCCGCATCATTCGGAAATACCGAAATGATCCCTTTTATAAGGTTACTAACGACTCGCGAATATGCTCTGCTCATTTTTGTGAGGCAGATTTTAATTATTCGAAAACAGGGATGCGGCGGCTAAAAGGATCGGCTGAACCGAAACTTCTTGAGGTAAGTAGGTACCTAGGGTAATTGCGCCAGTTTACCGTCCGGTGTCAGTTTCCGTCCACTTGACGGATTAGCAAATAATACATTTCATTTATAATTTGCTACTTTTTATGTTGATAGATAAATTGTTTAGATATTAAGGATTGCAATAAGTCCAAATTTTTGCAGCAGTGAAGGTTTATATTCAAATTTCGTCGTTCAAGTGAACGAAAACTAGCGCCGGACGAAAACAAGCACAATGGCCCTACTTCCTTCATGCAAAATGATATGACTAGACATCGTAAATTTTATCCACCTAAGGTCCAGCCATACAAATGAAAAATCCAAAATTTGCCACTGAAATTCGAACCTATAGTGTAGGGAATAGAGTTGATTTTGTTTTGTTGAACATTGAACGAAACAAAACAATTGCAACTCTATTCCTATTTCAGTATGGTTTAAATTTCATCGGAATGATTAAGTACCTACCTAGGACCTTGGGCCTTAGGAGGTCAAAGCATTTTCGGGGCAGTGGCGTTAACGCAATTGGTATAAAGAATTTCAAACCTGATTAATTAGCATTAATTACGTTAATATTAATTATTAACCTTAATTTACCATTTCAGTTAGAATTATCCGCTGCACCAAAAATGCTATAGGTAGGTAAAATTTACGATGTCTGGATAATGACCATAAAGTAACCATAGGTATATGTGATTATATTAATTATATTATAATTATATAGTTTTATTTATTGTATAAGTAATTAGAAATAAATATATTTACAGGATAGTGAGAGTGAACATTCCCCGCCTTCGACGCCAGAATTTTCGGAAATTGAGGAAATTGATGACGGTCAGGAGGACTTCAGAGATCTGATCATATTCCACTCGCCAAGAAAAATAATACCGAAAAAGGAATTCATTGAAAAACAAAATTCTGTTAACAAAAAGGTTAAAAAATATCTAAAACTCAAAAAGAACGCATCGTTCCAAGATATAATCAAACATTTAAAAGATAAGAACTACATAAATGAACAGATTAAGTGTATCTTAAGTAATAATGCCGATATAGCAGAACTCTATCGACTCAAAGCGAAAAAAAATAAAACAAAGCGGCCATCTTGTCCCCCGGCTCTTCGGAAGTTCGCCATGGCATTAAATTTTTGTTCGCCAGCTAGCTATAAATATGTGCGGCGCAATTTTGATTGTTTTTTTCCTCATCCAAGAAGATTAACTAAATGGTAAGTTAAATGATAATTTGCTATGAATTTATGGTACATGAACCTACCCACCGCCATACAATACAATCGATGTTATGCCACAGAATAAATAATAGTACTACCGTATGTACAGAAAGCCCAGAAAGGACACTTCCTACAAAACCGAAGTTTGACAGCGATTCAGGGAAGAATCATGCTATCCCTTTCTATTGGGCTTTCTATTTCTATTTCGACTATGTATTTAGGGTCGTCAAAATTCAAGTCATCTTATTTGTGGTCGTTCACGCAAAAGGACAAGTGGTGCCAACCCTAATAATTGCTCGGAGCAATGCTGAGCCGAACGGAGCCGAGTTTGCCCGAAGTCAGGAGTGTCTCCCCAATGATTACGCTCTCCTTTTTAAACGACATTCTGAAATAACATCAAAGACAGGAAGATTCAAGTAATATAGGAATAGCTAATCGCGTTGTAGCGGTGTCACACCGCTGTACTGGCCCCATTCATGCACCATTCTTACTGCCCTTAACTCCCTTAAGGCCAGTCCTGATATATTTCAATGTTTCCTTGCAGGTTTTAGTGATTTTATTATTTGTTATAGGTATGGCGTCGTTAACGGCGAGCCGGGATTCACGCGGGAATCATTTGACATGCTAAAACTCAAGAGGGCCACTATGCCGGAAAACTACGAATGCTGCCTTGTTTTTGGTGACATGAACATTCAACAGTCTACATCCAAGGGGCAAAGAAATACTGGTCGTGTCAACATGGGCCGTGGACTAATTGACGAAGAAACAAAAGCCACTAAAGCTTTCGTAATGATGCTCGTTTGTCTTTCTGAGAACTGGAAAATACCAGTTGGGTACTTTTTAGTGGACAATTTCACTAGCGAACTTATAGCTAACACTGTTAATATTTGTCTCGCGAAATGTCATTCCGTCGGCGTCAATGTCAAAGCTGTCACATTCGATGGGTGTCCAACTAATATTAGAGCTGCTAATGCTCTGGGTTGTAATATAAGTGGCACAGGTGATTTAAAAGCAAGTTTTCCACATCCGGTCACCAAAGCGGATATCGTGGTTTTCTTGGACGCATGCCGCATGATGGAGCTAGTTAGAAACTCTCTCCAATTGAAAAAGATAATATTCAATAATCAAGATCAACGTATAGAATCGAAATCTTTATCATATTTTTCAGGAAACGACGCTACAGTAGAGTTTATCGATATGTTCAATGACATTTTCGATATTTTAAGCTCTCGAAGTGCCATCAGTCGAAAAAATAAAGATGAAATACTCAATTTAATCGAGAAAGCTATAGATTATATTAAAGGGCTAAAAATAATCAACAAGGTTAAAAGAACCATAAAGAAACGAAATAGACAACCAAGAACAATCATGATTATAAGTAAAAAACCCATTTTGGTCTCAAAAATCAAAACAGGATTTTTAGGGTTGATCGTTTGTTTGGAGAGTTTAAAAGTACTGTTTCGAAATTTAGTTGAAACTGGTAAATTTGAGTACATTTCGACACATCGCCTGGGTGACCAGGATCATTTACAGCTGTTTTTTAACTTGATCAGACAACATGGAGGAGACAATGAAAATCCAACTGCTACGCAGCTGAAAGATGCTTACAGGCTATTGCCTGTATTATAAGCCAGCCTGTCATTAAAGTCGACATTTACCGAATAAGAAAACAACCTTTGGATTGGATAATTTTAAATTTTGACAATATCGTCTGCACCTCTAGCATAACTTACCGCGACAGGCGCGAGAAGAGACAGATCGGCGCGACTTGGCGGCTTGTCGCGTGTTGGCAGCACAACTCACGCGCGAGAGCCGCGACAAACTTAAAGACTATTCAGATATGACGATGACGAGTCCATCACTGGAAATTCGGGGAAAGGAACTAAAAGACAATTCAAAACACTTGTTTTATTTGAAGATTAATGTAAATAATAAGTACGGGTGAAATAAAAAATCAAGATGATCTCTATTTTAAAAGCTCCATAAACAACTAGAAACCAGAAACCCATAAAGTTCTCTTCAATGGTTCTGTCGATATTATCCTAAAAACTTTGTTGAGTTAAACCAAGAAAAAGTCTGCAGCGATCTTGACAGCACACGCAGTGCAGGTGTTATTTTAAACGTCAAACTTCTATGAAATTATGACGTATAAATAACACTGGCACTGCGTGTGGTGTCAAAATCTCTGCAGACTTTTCTTGGTCTAACTCTATTAAGTTTATCTTTTGGGCGGGGCAACTACGGAGCCTATATCTTGGCCGGTATTTCATTCATATATTTCTTAGGATATTGCATTATCATAATACGCCGCAATGTTTATTTTTATAGCCCCGTGTCCAGTTTAGGAAACAACTACACCGAAATATAATGTTTAAACTATGTTTCCGTACCCAAAGGGTCCCGTTTTAGACCCTACTACTAAGACTCCGCTGTCCGTCCGTCCGTCCGTCCGTCCGTCCGTCTGTCTGTCACCAGGCTGTATCTCACGAACCGTGATAGCTAGACAGTTGAAATTTTCACAGATGATGTAAATACATGTTGCCGCTATAACAACAAATACTAAAAACAGAATAAAATAAAGATTTAAGTGGGGCTCCCATACAACAAACGTGATTTTTGACCGAAGTTAAGCAACTTCGGGCGGGGTCAGTACTTGGATGGGTAACCGTTTTTATAGATAATGGTACGGAACCCTTCGTTTGCGAGTCCGACTCGCACGTGGCCGGTTTTTTTCTATCGCCTTGTGTTTTTATTTCACTACACCAGCTCGTAAAAGCTCTTTTTATACTTCAAAAACCGATGAAAAAGTTGCACATTATACACAAGTGATATAATATTGAATGATAAATACTTAATAACGTTCATTGGAATTTGATTTGGTTGGTCACCTCGCGTTGGTGTGGTGAAAAATCTTGTGAATATCTATTCTCTCGGGAACAATAGTACATTGTGCAACATGGGGCGTAAGTTGAATATTGCAAACGAGAGTAAGTTAAATCGCGACGGCTTGCCGGAGCGATTTATAGAATCGAGTTTGCAATATTATTACGCCTCGATTTACACACAATGTTTTTCATCACACTTGCGATACAAAAATTAAGTATAAAGACAAAAAACTGTTACTGTTGGGATGACTAGAAACTTCATAACTCCCTAGGGAGAACGCTTTCTCTATAACTCCCGCTAAACCTGCGTGCAATTCCACATTTACTGTGCGAGTGTGATGAAATAGTAGTTTTCACCTCAGCAGCTCGAACAAGGGTACTTTGCTTCTTAAAAACAGTGAGCAAAATGCGATTTTGCTCACTGAGTCATTTTGTCTCACTCAGTGAGCAAAATGCGATTTTGCTCACTGAGTGAGACAAAATGACATTCAAGTGACCTTTATAGTCAAATGTCATTTCAACATGCGGGGTCTAATACAAGTTCGATATACTTGGGTTCTATTATCTCTGTCCCTCTAGGTAGTCTAGGTATGTTCTCACTGCTTAGGGTGAAAAATTTTGTGTACTACACGAGATCAAAGTTATTTACATCTCGAGCGCTTTTGAATCCCTTACTACGCTCAAGATTCTAAATTAGATTCACTCGCTACGCTCGTGAATCTATTATAGAATCTTTCGCTTGCACGGGACTCAAAATAAGCACTCGAAGAAATATCAAACTTTGATCTCTTGTTGTACAAATAACTATTGTGTTACAAGGGATCAAAATGATATATTTCCGTCAAGGGCGTACATTGAATCCTGAATGAAGCTATGCATTGTAATTCTAATGTAGAATCCTGAGCGTAATGAGGGATTCAAGTGTTAACGCCCAAGACGAAATATTTTTGATACCGTGTGAAACATACTGCTTTTCACATCAACTACATATGAGGAAAATAAAAAAATCTTAGTGTTGACACAATCTGATGCTTAAACATATTATTTAAGCTAAAAAACAAATGTGCTAAAAAAAATTAAAAATAGTGTGTTAGTGTTACTTTGATCCCTCCTAGCAAGGAAGAAAAGTGCCACTTTGATCCCTCCTAGCAGGGAAGAAAAAGCCCTTTTCCGAATAGGTGATGTGAAAAGCTTGTTTAACGCATTCCACTGCCAGGGGGCGTGGCCTAGGAACAAACGTGTACGACGGATGAACGCACATGTGCGTCGGGGGCAGTGAATGTGTTAACCTTCGTGCCTTGAAACCCTCTCAACGCTCAAGATTCCACTTTTAAATTTTGGTATGTTTCTCTTGCTCGGGTATCAATATTAATTAGCAAGAGGGATTAAACTGTTGTTGTTTGAAATCGAACCTTCGACCTAAGGGGTCATCCATTAATTACGTCACACGAATTTCTAGGTTTTTTGACCCCTCCCCCCCCCCCCCCTTGTCACATTTGGTCACATTTGGCAAACCCCTCCCCCCTAGTGTGACGTCACATTTTTTCTACGAAATCGCCAAATCGAATTAAGTACCTAAGTACCTAATACCTAAGTATTATTAATATTTTATCAAAATATTTTTGACGATATAAATATTAGTAATTTTATAACCCAAAACTGCTTAGGAAAGAAAATTAAAAGAATAAAAACGATTATCGTTTTAAAAACTTGTTATTTAAATGTACAGCGAATAAAATAATTAAAAAAAAATTTTCGGTTACTGATGAAGTTAAAGTGACGTCACAAAGTTTGTGTCTCCCCCCTCCCCCATGTCACAATGTGTCACATTTTCTTGACCCCCTCCCTCCCCCTATACGTGTGACGTAATTAATGGATGACCCCTAACATGATTTTTGTGCCGAAAACTGCTGAAACCGAAACTTCGGCCGCTAGGTACTATAGGTACTGATACTGATCCGCTACTCTTGTGAACTGTACATACCTATCTATGGTATTTAGGCACAATTTATTTAAATTCCATCAAATGGAAACGTATTAATCCGTCATACCGTACGCCGTTGTGCAGTCTTTTATTATGTCATTTGAAACTTCTCTCTGACCCCTTTCAAAACTCGGGTCAAGCTAATACTTACTAAATGGACTCCGACTTCACTTTGCAGTCCACAAACTAAATTACAGACGATTTACAGCTTTATCCCGCATAGCATAAAGAGGATAAATTAGTTTATGTGCTACTAAAATGGCTTTGCAGGTGACACCAATCCCCTTTTCTTGGAAGAACTGTGATTGGCTCTTTTAGGATTTGCGCGCGCAAAAGTCGAATTTTGGAAATGGTTTTTTGCCTAAACACACTGTCCATTGCTGCTTCTGTTATGCCAAATTTGATTGAACACTTATGTAACACGCAGTGGATAATAAGTTAATTTATAAAAGGAAATAGGGATGACTAGATACAACTTTCTTTCATTCGGGATGGTATTCGAAACGAGGTGCTCCGTTGCACCTTCAAAATTTATTTTTATACAAATAATGCCTTAATATTTATAAATATATATGAAATGTAAAAGTGCTCTTAATTAATTGTATTGTTTTCTACGTTTTATATAAAACAGTGCCTTAAAATTATTTAAATTTAGATATTCTGCCATTTTAAAAAACTAAACTTTTTAATGACCAAGGCGTTCAGCCAAACAGCCAATTGTTTTAAAAATGGCGAATGTCGGTAAAGTGTTGGCCACGATAAAAGCTGTTATAACAAGATTGGTGTTCGCCTGCCATGGGATCATAGCTATTTGGCAAGTCACTGTGTCCATGGACGACATCACATATTGGTATTTGGCGTCACCGATTTTGCTGCTCATTTTCGAAGGCGTCTTTACGTTGACTATTAAAGAAAATCAGGAATGGAAATGGTGAGTTCATTTTCATCATACCATACCGGAAAGACTTTATCCATTCTTTGAAATCAGTGTGCAAAGTTTCATTTATCCTCTAGGATTGCATTAAACTCATTAAAGAAACAAATCACATTTTTAATCGACTTCAAGAAAAGGAGGAGGTTGTCAGTTCGATATCTACACAGGTACATAGTTCCAAGTTTGTCCCATTTTTGTGAAAACCCATTTGCGATGATGAAATCCATGTGGAACTGAAGGAACTCCTCAATTTTTGATGGTTTCAGATCATGACCTTGTAACTTAAAACGTACCCGAACTCCGAAGCGAAAACTGTTTAGTGATATGACTGAATTTCTGTTGGACTGTCAGATAAAAAGGACCTTATTGCACTTGAAGCATAAGGACCCTTCTGTGATGGACAGCCACAAATCTTCCCTTCGTAAAAATGGGAGCACGGCTGGCTAACTTAATGAAGGGACCTTGATCGCAACCCTACATCAGAAATCATTGCCCTGTTGTTTATTTGCCCTTCAAATATTAACCCTCCTACAACCCCTTGCTCTTTTTCAAGTGTATTGCTTGGCTAACCAGAACTATCAAAAGCAATAAGTTAATACACTTTATTACCCTGGTCACATAATCAGTGATCTGGTTTCGACTGTAATGCTGTAGGTATATTACGTTTTCAAATAAATAAATAATGGATAATAGACGATACTATAGGCAAATAGGTACTAAGGCTCAATATATACAGGGTGATTCAGGAGACGTGAGCAGGACTAATACTGCACATTTCGTAGATTATAAGCAACACTTTCGTATCAGTATTAGTGAGGTTAACGTTAATTTTCTAGTCGTGTTGAAAAAGAAAGTTATTAATTTATTTACGATATGCGTGGTCACCCTAAAATTAGAATACTAAACTACCGATATTCTGTGTCAAATTGAATGTCACCACTGTCATCGCGGTCTGGTTATTTTTGAAAACTCGTATCTCACTCAAGTTTGACAGTTTATTTTCTTCGTAATCAAAAATTAAAGAGGTTTTATGCTTATTAATTAGGTCTTGTAGGCGTGACCATGATTGTAGAGGATTAAATTTGCCCTCACCAAAAAGTTAAAAAATAGGAAAAAATCTGGCTGTTTCACCTAAATACGACGGTGATCGATCAATTATCAGTTACTGAGTGTGCAGGATTAGTCCTGCTCGCGTCTCATGAATCACCCTGTATATCAGCTATAGATAAAAAAGCGAATCATCACTACACATTATAAAACAAAGTCCCCCGCCACCTCTGTCTGTTTGTGTGTTTGTTTGTTTGTATGTTCGCGATAAATTCAAAAACGACTGAACGGATTTTCATGCGATTTTCACTTATCAATACAGTACATGATTCTTGAGGGAAGTTTAAGTATATAATTCGTTAACCCGTGCGAAGCCGGGGCGGGTCGCTAGTTAGTTAAAAAAACAAAAACCATTTTAAATCTGACCCCTGATCCCGTAAAGTCGAGTCGATACTAACGGCATTTGTGACGAGGTTGAACAGCAACACTGACTTTAGATGGACCTTATTGGCATTAAAATAAGGTTTATATATTGTCAGTTAACAGTATATCTGAAGTTAGGTGTTTCTTTACGGTGTTTGTGACATTTGAAGGCTTTGTCAATGAGCAGTGAGGGGGAACGTGCATTAATTCGGCGCTTTGACACTTAAGGTGTTAGTGTAAGAGAGGTGTTTTAACCAACTTTTTATACCTACTTATTTAGACGGCGGTGAATATCTCTTTAGAATCGGACAACGCTAAGTTTCATACCAAATCACAGAATAATAATACTAGGTACAGAAGACTCACTCTCTAACAAAACGCGTCTGTTACGATCAGGACAGATATGACCGCTAGGTGGCGACGGGGCCACGCGCGGCTTATGGCTAGCCACCAAAATTGGTGTGGAACGGATGTACTTTTAGCTACCTGTTGCAAAGCGATGAAATCGCGGAGTGAACCACGCCTGGTAAAGGACAACATCGTGAGGAAACCGAACACATGTACACATCCCTGTTCAGACTCCTGAAGTTTATATACGATTTCATGTGAGATTTAGTGCGCGTGTGTTTTGCTGTCAACATTGGACAGGCGCTCACTGCAACGATATTGATAGTTTTTGTATTTGTTTTTGTTGTTTGTGTTTTTGTATTATACACAAGATGTAGTGCATAATGGTTTTCCATCGTATTTTCTCGGAAACGTTCGTATTTGTCATGCTAGTTCAATCAATGTCAGTACTTTTTGTACCGAGACTGACTGACTGAAAAGACACGTTCGTAAGTTTCCGTGAAAATACGATGGTAAATAGTTACGCACTACATCTGTACCTACCTATTTCCATTAGACATACCTACATTAAAATATTGTAGTGGTTGATAAATATCGTTAACAGGCTATATAGTATCGCAATAATGCTTAGGTATGTCGTTTCCGTTTCTTGACAGACTAATAGCTTATGACAGCATGCTAATGGTTGCCCTAGTTTATGCAAAATTGAGATATAGCCAGGGGTGCGAAACTCCTGACTTCGTTCAAACTCGGCTCCGCTCGGCTCAGCATTGCTCCGAGCAATTATTAGGGTTGGCACCACTTGACTTCCTTTTGCGTGCACGACCACAGATGAGATAATCACTTTATTTTTGACAACCCTAAATAGCCGAAAGGGATAGTGCCATATATTAGAAAGGGACAGCACGATTCGACCCTGAACCGCTGTCAAACTTCGTTTTTGTAGGAAGTTTCCTTTCTGTACGGTAGTACTATTATTTATTCTGTGATATAGCGGCGCGATTCAACATGTTTTATGATAGATAACTAGCTCGTGATATTCTAAGGCATCAATTATTTTATCAATTTTGTTATGGTGCACAATAAAGAGCATATAGGGATAGAAAAACAGTATACACACCCCGGATGATAAATAATCTGGAAGTCCTGCTATACCTACTCAGGGGCGTATTTACCCTAGGGCCAAGGGGGCCATGGCCCGGGGCGGCAGGCCGCGGGGGGGCGGCGAAGCCGCCCCCTCGCGGCTTTTTCTGGGCGCCTTTTATAATCAAACTTAGCTATATTTTTTATTATATTTTAATTGACATTTAAATTAATAAACAAACGAACGCTTCAAACCCTAAGTACCTAAATTAAGCAACATATTCGTTCAAGAAGTATTAGTACGGCGCAGTGCCGGATTTACCACTAGGCTGAGTAGGCTGAAGCCTAGGGCGGCAGATTTTAGGGGGCGGCAAATTTGGGTCAAAAAATATTTTATTTGCTGTTCAGATAGGGTCGACCAGAATTTTTTCGCTCCCCTATTTATTTGTAAAATTTACATAACAAGCATTATTTTGCCGCCCTCTGTCATGTCAAGACCCTTTATATTGAGACAGACGGCCAGACGGACAACAAAGTAATCCTATATGGGTTCCGTTTTTTTCCTTTTGAAGTACGGAACCCTAAAAATTTACCTACTATTTTCTCGAAAAAATTTCGCGCTCGCTACGCTCGCGTTTTCACTTACGTACCTACATTATTTGTGACCCATCTGACTACATTGGGCGATTCTTGTGTCTTCGTGATATTGAATCTCACTAAATTGTTCCGATCCCATGCCGAAACTCCGTATAGATAGAGTGCTCTCGATATCAGATACAAATACAATACTTTTCTAGACTTTCCAGCACCACAGAATGTGGGATAATGGCACGGCCTGTGTAATACGCGTCTTTACTACTGTCGTCTGCATAGCAATGATTATCATTGATATGCAGCAATGACAGCACAGAACCTAGTGCAACGCCAGCGGTAATATCCACACTATCGGAGCAGCTTCCGTCTACTACCTATACGGCTCATATGCGTCTACCGGAAAAAAAGCTAGCGATCCATTTGTATAACATAGTCCTTCGAGCAGACTCGATGCCAGACCCGACCGAACTCCTTAGCTATATCCAGCCTGACTGCCTGAGGCATTGGCGCCTCACCTTGATTCTCAATGGCCAAAACCCAGCAGTACCTACCGGTCACCGATCAGATCAGGCAAATATAACGTCATTGAGTGACAAAAACGGCCCATATAAATCTGTTTCTGTATCTAGAATAGTGACATTAGTGACGTCACCTTTCTGCACTCAAAAGAATAAAAAATTATATACGTTCCACTATCAGCGAAGAGCGCCTGAATAGCTTAGCTCTTCTTAATATAGAAGCTGAGCTGACAAACGTTTTAAATTACGACAGCGTCATTGATGATTTTGTCAACCAATTTGTACATAGGAAAACAATGTAAATGCCTATGTGAGTAAATGTTTAGTTTTTTAGGGTTCCGTACCCAAAGGGTAAAAACGGGACCCTATTGCTAAGACTCCGCTGTCCGTCCGTCCGTCCGTCCGTCTGTCACCAGGCTGTATCTCATGAACCGTGATAGCTAGGCAGTTGAAATTTTCACAGATGATGTATTTCTGTTGCCGCTATAACAACAAATACTAAAAAGTACGGAACCCTCGGGTGGACGAGTCCGACTCGCACTTGTCCGGTTTTTTTTTTTATTTCACACCCCAAAGACACTTGTTGCAGGTTTTTTTTTCTTAAATAAAATACTTTATCAGCAGATCGTCACTGATGAAGGGGGGCGGCAAATCAAAATGGCCCGGGGCGCCAAATTTGTAAATACGCCTCTGTACCTACTTAATAATTATTAAACTCTGCATGCTAAACATACTGAGCGAAACTACTATTAAATGACGTAATGAGATGAGTAGGTACTACTCGAGTAGGTACTATATGTGACGTTAGGTGCCCTATTGATATTCCGAAAAAAAATACGCCGATTTTTGTTTCGCCGACAACAATTCGCAGACGGGTTGTTTGGCAGAGTAACGATTCGCCGAATCTCGTTACGCATAATAGTCGATTGCGAGAGTAGTCAATAAGCAGAACATTGATACGCATATTTACTATTCGTAGAATAATCATTTAGTAACTGTCATAATTACCCGAGAAACCATTGGTCGAAACACAATAGGTCGAATGTTCATTTGGCATTAATATTGAATGTTCGTTTTTTTAGCATTAGAAAAAAGGTAAACAATCTTGACGTGTCTTTTAATTGAAAAACTCTTTTTAAAAATAAGTCATGGCAAATATGTAACATTCACGAATCTAATACGATCATTTATATTCTTCTGCTTTCATAAGTAATACTTAGTTACTGATTTTTAAAAAGCGTTTTTCAATTAAAAGACATGTCAACTTCGCTTACCTTCTTTCTAATGCTAAAAAAAAATTATAAAATAAGGTGAGATTTCAATTATTGATGAAGTGCACCTGATGATGATTGTTGATGATAATGATGATGATTTTTTTAAAGTAGTATGTTTAGCGATTACTCCAGCACCCATGGTCCGATTTGAGTTATTCTTTTTTGTTTGAAAAGTTACCTGCGAGGTATTCCCATAACAATTTTGGTTCTGATCTGATGTTGTAATCCATGAGGAATTGACGGAACCCCTCAATTTTTAAAGGTATGTGTATTATGATTTCGGTATTTTCTAAAGTAACTCAATCATTTCCTCCTGAAATCCACCAATTTCATGAAGTGCAACTGTAGCCTTACCACGAGTTTGACACCACATATTCGCTAACTTCTTCGTAACTTTATATACATATACTTAACGCATTTACTTAAAAAATTATATATTTTATTTCATTCTTTTGTTTCGAAAATAACGACTTATATGTAAAATGTGAAACGTTATTCGACTAAACATTGCTTAAACGAAACGATTACTCTGCCAAATGGAAATCGTCCAATAATAGTTCTGCGAATTTACACAGAAGCAAACTGAACGGTATGTGAACCAAGAGTCTACGTAACGTTAGTTGACCAGAAGTTACATTGATAAATAAATGACTCTGCGAAACGATGTTCGGCGAATCGTTGTCGGCGAATCGATGATCTGCTAAAAGTTTATCGGAGAATCATTAGGTACCCGTGACGTTATCTATGAAAAGCTATTGTCGATGGCGCTTACGCCATAACGATGCTCCGATATAAATAGAATGCTACGCGGCGTAAGCGCCATCGACAATAAGGTCCCTTTTCATACATAATGCCCCATATAATGATTAAATGAGAGTTCTAATGAAAAGACATGCATTGAAATAGTGACTTGCTTTAAGGATGACTCACGCGAGAACGGTCCGGGTCCGGGCCGAGGATTCCGACACTTCTTTTTCTATGAGAGGTGATCGGTGATCACGTGATGCTTTCTATAGAAAACTGAAGTATCGGACGACTCGATCTCGACCCGAACCGTGTATGGCTCCTGTACACAATGGGCCAGCGCCGGCCAGTCCAAGGGACGCAGCCATGCGGTAGAATAAGATAGCAATATCACTTGCTCCCTCTAACGCATAAATGCGTCCCCCAGACTGGCCACGCTGGCCCATTGTGTACAGGGGCCTTTACAAGTAAACATGTAGGTATACAAGCAGAGTGACCAGATTTTCTTCTTCATTGTCCTCAGGTTCTGCCCATCAGTGTTCATCTATCTGGGTCTGGTAGTGCCTGCCATCTGGCTTTTAGAGCTGCACAAGGTGGACGTCAGAGTCGACAAAAAGCAGACTGCAAGCAACGACACTGTGGTGAGCATTCTTCAACATTTACCTGCACAGACTGCAGCACCAACACCATACAGGTCACCACACATAGGTGCAATTTTTCTTTTTACTCTATGCGGCACAAGTGAGGTTTAAGGTTGACTCACGCTAGACCGGGCCGTGCCCGGACTGAGGCGTCCAACATGTCATTTTCTACGGGTTATCATGCACGTAGTGCTTTCCATAGAAATGATAGAAAACGAAGCTCCGGTAGCTCCGGCCCAATCTAACGGGAGTCATCCTTTAAACCCACGATTTTAGACCACCCATTCGCTCATTCGCTTGCCCTTTTCCCATCATTTGATTGGTCGTTTCGGTCGTTTTGGTCTTTTCCTATCATCATTGGTCGGTGCAGCATGTTTTTTTCCTCCATACCTCTCTGTCGTTCGTCAACTCATCATTCACCTGCTTTCTTTTCATATCATCTTTCACACAATCCATCATTTTCCTTGGTTGTCCTATCTACTATCTTCTTACATCCCCCCACCTTCCTAATACCTTTCGCGTCAGACTTTCATCCTTCCGCATCACATGCCGGTATCACGCTATGCGATTTGATCTTAGCAGACCACTTAACACGTACGAAAGTTTAAACAGTGTTGTAAGATTCCTTTGTTGTCTCCAGACAATAGGCTTGGGCGTGGCAGCGAAGATCCCGACAGACATGTGGGTGACGCTGATCGAACAGTTCCTGATGCTGACCCTCATCGTGGGCCGCTGGCTACTGCCCAAGGGTGACCTGACGAGGGACCAGCTAAGTCAGCTACTGCTCGTGTATATTGGTAAGATGACAGATGGTGTTAATGGAACAGTTGATAAAGATCCCGACAGATATGTGGGTGACGCTGATCGAGCAGTTCCTGATGCTGACCCTCATCGTGGGCCGCTGGCTACTGCCCAAGGGTGACCTGACGAGGGACCAGCTCAGTCAGCTACTGCTCGTGTATATTGGTAAGCATGTATGAGTACCCAGACAATCTCGTACAAGTTATGGCCTTTGTTCTTAGTGGAGTTTTGCAGAGAAGACTCCAAAGTAGACGAATGGAATGGTATGGTGGTAACGATTTGGTTTGGGCCGCAGGGAAACGGATGAAAGCAACGCATGTTCAAATCTTTCGGGGAAGCTTTTCCGCTAGTATTATGATGAGATAAACAAATTAGTCAGTGGCAAAGGCGACTGTTTTGTCTATTTTCTTTTTATAAGCCGCACTAAGTTTACAGAATAGCATGAATAGTATGCACTGTTGTTTATAAAGTTTTTCTTGTCAAAATCAAGTTTTCACCATCATAATCTAGTAATTATAACAATTAATTTGAGATCCATTTCAATTTTATACGCTCCAGTATATTTTGGGTCTGGACTCTGGACCGAATTGCTTAACAAAATCGATGGTCTTCTTTAGAAATGTAGGCGAGAAGGTTAGAGCCTTTTCCTACTGACAAACTTTTGTTATCAGTAATATTTGACCATCAGGAACAGCCGCCGACATCATAGAATTCTTCGACTCGTTCAAAGACGAGAAGGTGGCCTCGGAGAAGGTGCTGGTGCTCCTCACCCTGGCCATCTGGTCGTGGTCGCTGGTGCAGTTCACTGTGGTCCTGACTGCGACCAAAAGTCGCAAGTCGCGCGGCACCGCTAATAGGTCCGACATGTACGTAATGGCACGCCGCCACGCCACACACACAAGCACGGAGCGGAGGTTTTTTAAAGACAAGAAAAGGTGGCTTAAAAGACATCGGAGCCATAACTGCGTTTGGCTAAAAGAACTTGCATTCAGAGCATTTAGAATTTTTTTTTAAACGTGCCTTTTGAGTCTAGTTAAAATCTTTACTCCGTCGCTCAAACAAGATGAAATTCACACTGAATATGTAGATGTATTTTGGTTACAAAAAACCGTTTTAATTTTGAAACCGAGCTCCGCTACGAACAAGGTACACAGGACATAATATAATAATAATTGACCGAAGCGAAGCGAAGGTCTACGTTTTGACTCGGGCATTTTGCTTTCGTATGTCCGGATGTTCTCCTCTACAGGTCGCAATTCTTAACCGATTCTCGTGAAATTTTGTGACCGAATTTTATGACTAAATAAAATTTTTTTGTCAATCCGGTTTTTGGAAATTTTTAAAAATGGCGGAGTCGTGATACCTGGCGCCTAAACAAATAGTCGTATCGATATCATAAGACTTTTTTCTTTTTGAAACATGTTTACAGAGTTAATAGCAAAAAATGCAGAAAAAAATTATCGCTGGTTTAGGCGGTATTTAGATATTTAATTTTAACTAATTTTAATTTGAGAAGGAGTAGCTAAATTTCGTCAACCCATCTAAGAACTATTTGGCTCAGTTTGTAAACGTTCGCTTTTTCTGTTTGCACAGAGGGTCTGGGTTCGATCCCCAGTAATTGTATGCTGGGATATTATAACTTTTTGTATTTTTTTACACATAAATTTCGTATTTATTTTATTTTATATTATTTTCTTTAATTTACTATACACCGTGTTTTTATTGAATTCCGTTAACTTCGGGGTATAGTTAAGTACGTTTATAAGAACTAAATGGCATAGTTAATTTTCAAAAAAAAAATTTTTTTTTTGTTTTCTTTTTTGTTTTTTTTTTTGTTTAAAAAGTAATTAAATGTAGCATATAGCGTTGTTGTAACACGGGCATTACATTTAACTCAACCAAACAATTGAAATCTGTGACATATCAATGTCATTTCGTACATCAATCGACCGAGATTGTACTTAAGTTTAGTAGCAAATGTATTAGGTCATTACCTATGAAATTGGCGTTTTGTCCGGAGAATTTCAACGAAACACGAATTTCCATACAATTAATTTTGCGGATATTTTTTTGATGGCTAATTCAAACCAAACAAAATTTTTCCAGTAATTTTTGACACCTTTAAGGTATGTTTTCAATATCTCCATTTCTTGAAAATTGGTACCATTAGAAAAATATAAGTAATTTTAATACTCGAACCGACAGCACATGAAAAGACCTATTTTCAAGGCTTAATTCTGAACACTTAACAATAAAAAATAACAATTAATTGTATGTAAAATCGTTGTTTATTGAGTGCACTGTAGTTTTATTGTAATTGTGTATGTACTTTTGTAAAAAAAAAAGAACTAGGATCAGACTTATATCTATGAACAAAAACGCCAATTTCATAGGTAAGGACCTAATATGAACTCATTCTAAACACTAATCAATATGTAAGCCGGCCCTAAGGCAAGTGTACACGCTTGTAGAGGCCTTATAGTAAAAAAATAAATTATGGATTATCTCCGAAATGGACTTAATTAGAACATCGGTGTCTTTGAGAAAGTTACTTGATTTAAGCTCAGGAATGCACCCTTGAAATTAACGGAAATAAAAAAAAACACGGTGTATTTAAAGCTCTTAGCACCATGTTATTTCAAGCTCTGCTCGCGAGGTCTACAGCTCAGATTAAATGTCCAAAAATTCAGAAAATTTGTATCGCTGGTTTTGGCGGTATCAAAGACATATATATATATATATATATAACTTCGTATAAGACGTATAAAGTCTAAGGAAAAAACGTGCCTCGGAATTCAAGTAAAAGTCATTCTCGAATAGATGTCGCACACACCTTTAGCCTATCCTCAGCTAGATGGCGTGACGACACCGTTTCATATTTAACAATTTTAACACATAGATATCAGTGAATGAACATGGATCAAAATGATATAAAAATAATAAAATCATTTATCCATAATAATACATTATTTGATAACTTTATGCGTTTTCATTTTGAGTTTTAGTCGTGTGTCGATAGATGGCAGTAAATTTACAGTGACTACAAAATTTACAATGACAGGACCCCTCTATACTATCTATTCTTTTTGGCGGTATTTAGATATTTCGTTTTTACTTGAGAATGAGTAGCTAAATTTCGTCAGCTTTAGTAAGAACTATCATGGCGCATTTTGCAAACGTTCGCTTTTTTTGTTTGCATCGGGAGGTCCCTGGTTCCATCCCCAGTAATCGTATGCTGCTACACAACTTTTTGTATTTTTTTATACTTAAATTTCGTATCAATTGTTGTTTTTTATTTTATTTTTTTTATTTTGAAAAAATGAAAAAAATCGTATTTTTTATTTATCAAGCGCGGGCTAAGCGCATTCGTTTATTTTTTGCAACAGATGATGGCTTTTTGCGCTTTAAAGAAAATTTGATTCTTGAATATACGGCGCCATACCTCTGGCCTATGCTCGTCTAGATGGCGACACCATTTTATATTTAACAATTTTTACTCATATCAGTAAAATAACATGGGTCAAAATCATATGGCGTTCTAAAAATAAAAAAAATCATTTATCGATACATATATACATTTATTGATATTTTTTTTTCATTTTCATTTTAATCCTGTATCGAAAGATGGCAGTAAATTTACTGTGACTACAAAATTTAGTATGACAATAACCCTCTACTACATATAGGGACCGTGCGCGTTGGAGGGTCTGCCATCTTGTGGCCTGAATCGGAAACATGTACATTGCCAAAACAAGTTCTACCATCTACCGTTCTTGTAGGTACGTTTCCTTATGCATAGTAGGTTCTGTCATCTTGTGGGCTACATCGGAAGCATAAACGTCACATTTACGCCTCACGCCAAAAATCTGACGGCTCCTATTTTACCCCCTATAGTTCACGCACGCCCACTATAGGGACCGTGCGCGTTAGAGGGCCTGCCATCTTGTGGCCTGAATCGGAAACATATGTGCACATGTACATTGCCAAAGCAAGTGCTACCATCTACGGTTCTCGTAAATACGTTTCCTTGTGCATAGTAGGTTCTGCCATCTCGTGGGCTACATCGGAATCATAAACTACACATCTACGCTTCGCGCCAAAGATCTGACGGCTCCTGTGCTGCCCCCTATACACTTTATTCTCTTTAGATTAGATATTTAAATTCTTACTCGAGAATAAGTAACCAAATTTCGTCAGCTCATCTAAATGCTATCATAGCGCAGTTGGAAAGACGCTTACAAGCAAGGATATGGGATAGGTACCCGGTTCGATCCCCAGTAAATGCAATTTTTTTTATTTATTTTTTGCACTTAAACATCGTATTGCTGATTGATCAAGCGAGCGCGAAGCGCGAGGTAAGCGTATTCGTTTGAGTTTTTGTTTGAAATTTTTTTTAGCGATTTTAGTTCAAGGGCATGGCTGTTCCAGGAGTCAATTTCCACTTACGTTTATAGCATGGGCGGTCACCATCCATAAATCGCAGGGGTTAACATTGCCTAGGGTAGTGGTCGACCTTGGGCTCAGGGAACTAGCTGTAGGTTGCTCCCCAAGTAGCATTGCAAGCTGTATATAAGCTGTATTAAAGTTTATTTGTATACTATAAGCTGTACAGTTAGGCTGTATAAGCGCTTATACAGCCCTTATAAGTAAAAAAAGGGCCCAAATTATACAGCCTTTGGCGTTATTAGAGCTGTAGAGTAGCTGTATAAGCAATACATAAGCTGCATAATAGCTGCATTACAGCTATATTTCGGTGTAACAGGAAACCTTAACACTACAGATAATCTCTTATAAGTACGATATAAGAATATAAGTTTTAAATGAGTTATAAGAAAGAATTACAAGAGAATAATAATCATTTAAGAAACTAAAATGTCTTAATCTTGTCCATTCGTAATATAGTAATGGCGACAATAAAGTGTTATAGTGGATGGTAAAAGTAAAAGTAAATATTATACAGGACTTGAATGGAATATTACATTATTGGTAAGTGCGGATTATTATTTATTGTGAACCTGTGTATCTTTTCTGGCAAAATATTTACGCGCCTGCAAAATAACAAAGAGAAACCATAAGGAAAATATCAAAAATCGGTAAAGTTACTGTTTGTTTTTAAGGTTAGAGTATCAAAAATATTTATAAATATTAATTCTAAGGCTAAACAATTTATTTTAGCTGGTAATCATAACACGGCGTTAGTCTGCTAAATATTTGCAAGTATTTCTTTAATTATATTTACAAATACGTTTTTTTTTATTGTAAAATGGCGACAATTTTTAAACAGCCTACAGGATAGTTGGAGAGCATTATAATCTTAGTAGCTGTGCTGTGTAATAAATGGAGTGTCTTTTACAGCTTTTGTAATTAAAACAGCTTTATAATAGAATATTTGTATTCGTTTGGCTGTATTTCGGTTCTCCGTACATAAGTTATAATTCTCTTTAGAGATCCGTATAACAAATAAAAAACCTGGACTGTAACTGTCATATATTCCTTTAGTTTTATAATACACTTATTTACAGAAATCATTACACTACTATACTTATACGAGTGTAAAATTACGCCAAAAGATTGTTATAAGCGACTCTATCAGTAATACAGAAAAAAGCTGTACTATAGCTGCCATTTATTCATTTGGTTGTATAATACCCTTACAGACAGAAGTTATACAACTACTATTCTTATAGGAGAGTGAGATTACGCCATAAGAAATAGCTTTAAAACGGGGTTGACAGATACATTTGTACAGCTACAAGTGCCAAGTGATACTACAATACAGCCTGTATACAGCTTTTACGATAAAATTAGCTTGTAGTGTTTCACAACACTTAATGTTTTAAAACGGAGTTGACAGATACTTTTGTACAGCTAAAAGTGCCAAGTGTTACTACAATACAGCCTGTATACAGCTTTTACGATAGAATTAGCTTGTAGTCTCTCACAACACTTTTAGTTTTATAGTAGATTTTTTATATTCTGATAAAGCACCCCATGCATCCGCAGAATCCTTTATAATGATTTTATACAGCTTGAGCTGTATAATGTCTGTAAAGTACCTTTTATACAGCTTAAATCTTTTCTGACACTCTTATACGTCCCTTAAATCACTCTAAGTTCTTAATTGGCTGCTATATTGATGTTGCCGACACTTCCATGCTACTTATCGTACGTTGCGCTTTCCCGGGCTCAAAGTCTAACTAACAATAATGTTAGTTAGACTTTGAGCCTTTTAATTTGGATCGCCTCGCTAAAATGGCCCATAATTTCCGCAAATCATTTTTTCTTCGAGGCAATTACTCCGTTTTCATTTTTTCCCAGTGGAATTTCTTCGCTTTATTTAATTTTTCGTGTACATTTTTTCATAAACTAAATTTTCCTTTTCTCAATTTATTCCCTTTTCTTTTTAATCCCAGTAGTTAAAATAACCAGTAGGTTTTTTTTTCACTAACTAAATATTCTCTATCTCCATATTTTCTCTTTTTTTTAATGCTAGTCAAATAGGTAGGTTAGGGTTATTTTTTTTGATGACCCTAAAAACGAAACTGCTCCCAGAGATAGGTAGGTTAGGGTTATTTTTTTTTTGATGACCCTAAAAACGAAACTGCTCCCAGAGATAGGTAGGTTAGGGTTATTTTTTTTTGATGACCCTAAAAACGAATCTGCTCCCAGAGATAGGTAGGTTAGAGTTATTGGCTGACAGCGTTTGGTTTTTTACTTGTAGTTTTGTAGATTATGTTTTAATTTTAGTGTTTTTGATATTTGTTGTATGTGAAATACCTACAAGTAACAAATATAATTACTACACAAGAAAATATTATCCTAGATATTTAAAAGAACGAAACCTATAAGGAAAAGATTAATTTAAAAATATTAAAAATAGGCGATTGCGGAAGAAAACCATTGGGAAAATATGGGAACGGAGTAATTGCTACCGAGAATGAATGATTTCGGGAAATTATGGGCAACGCAAAATATGAGAACGGAGTAATTGCCTCGAAGAAAAAATGATTTTCGGAAATTATGGGCCACACTCGCGCACGAAGCTTCTTAGTTGCAGTTTACAGGTTAATTCAAAGGTAATGTTGGTTTCCTAACATAAGTAGAGTTAGACCAAGAAAAGTCTGCAGAGATTTTGACACTGGCACAAATAACATTGGAACTGCGTGTGCTGTCAAAATCTCTGCAGACTTTTCTTGGTCTAACTCTATCCACTTTTCTATACAATTAGTATGGCGACGTGTATACTTAAGGGGCATCGACCGTACACTGACATCGGGATGATATTTTTATCATGTTATTTAGTAGTCATCGTGCGTCTCGCTTGCGCCAATACATGTACGGACAAGAACGAGTGAAATGCACGATAACTAAATGACATCAGTTAGATGTCTTTCTGATATCTGTGTAAGTTTGAATTGGTCTGTTAGCCAAAAATTGTTTCGTATGTCCATATGTTCTACTCTACAGGTCGCATATCTAAACCAATTCCCGAATTTTGTAAGCAATTGATAGTTAAGTTTTTATGGTCAAATTAGATTCTCTAAATTCTTCTAAACAACGAAGCCATACATTTACTCAGTTTTAAGCTCAGCTCGCGAGGTCTACAGCTCACAGAGCCACTAGTTGTTAAGTTATGTAGACATTTAAGACCATTTTTTTGCTACAGTTAAGGCAGCCATATTTTCTTAAATAAAAATACAAACATTTGATTTAGGAAAATACCTAAATATAATCATTAGGTAAGTTCTGTGGAAATGCCTTTAACTTTTTCAGACAATCATTGCCTGCACTAAATCATCAGGCGTCCATATTCCCAACACCAATTTGTCTAAGATCTATCTAATACCTTCAAACGAGCAATTCTTGTTTATTTATTTATATATATATATATATATATATATATATTTCGGGGATCTCGGAAACGGCTCTAACGATTTCGATAAAATTTGCTATATGGGGGTTTTCGGAGGCGATAAATGCTAGATCTTATCTCTGGGAAAACGCGGATTTTTTAGTTTTTATATGTTTTCCGAGCAAAGCTCTGTCTCCCAGATATTAAATAAAGTATATGGAAAGTGTTGAATTTCATCTATTGTGTAGCTTATTACAGCTAGCCAGTAAATACACACTTTATTCAACTATTCTTTGGCTCCTATACGGTTTTTACTTTAACCCTTTCAACGTCAAGGACGTCTAATGACGTCGCGCGTTTGTCCATAATTTTTCTTTAATTTTGTTAGGTACCTACCTAAGTAGAGTCAGCTGCAGAGATAACTGACTCCCTGCATATAAAATTGTTGCAGAGGGGTCTACTATCTCTGTAGCAGTAGGTACCTACTGTACTATCTCTGAGGAATCTTAGAGCCTAGCCTATAAATAAATAAATATAGGTATCAATGATCACTGTATCAAAAATTATGTACTGTTTTTTTTAAAGTTGTTTTTTAAAAAGTAAGAATCGTAGAGGAGATCATACACACGGCACTTTTATTATCACTTACCGCTTTTCTGCACATTTTTAATATCTTGTAGCACAATTTAAGTGCACCATTTTCCTTTTTGGGTCAAATATGAGTTTAATATAATAACAAATACCTGTTTTATAAATACATACATTATTAATTGTGTTGATTTCAGCTAATGGGTGCCACTTTTTCATATAATCTGACAAAAGTGGCACTTACATAGGGTTACCAGATACAAATTTAGAATTTCCTGACAAAATTCCTGATTTCCGAATATTTTTCCTGACATTCATATTTTGACGACAAGGTGGTGTTTAGCCTCTAGCGATGGCCACCCGATTGAGCCTAATTTAAGTTACATTTAATTTTGTATTAATTTAAGTAAATAAAAAGGTACTTTATAAAAAAGTCTACCAATTCAAAAAAATCCTGACATTTTTGTGTTCCGTCCCCATTCCTGACAAAAGGCCAAAATTCCTGACATGTCAGGAAAATTCCTGTCATCTGGTAACCCTACACTTACACGTTTTATTTCAGTTAAAGTTTACCTACACTTTAACATACCTATTTTTTTACCTAAATCTTTTATTCAAGAATTAATTTTAATTACCTAATTTATGGTTGAATATGTATCATTTCAGGGCCTGTTTACTATGTAGGTAGGTACATAACTAATGAGTCATAGTATAAATGCAAGTATGTACATATATAGTATTTTTGAAACTCGATGGGTACGCTTACATCTCAAAGTAAAAACAGGCATTTTGATATAAATTTGGACAATCTCGCAAAGTGTTTTTATGTTATTATTTTATGATGTAGGTCAAATGATTCATTCACTCTAAAAGTAGGACAAACTTAAACAAAGCAAAATTATTTTGCAGTTACTTAAATGGTTACGCAGCACATTTGAAAATTTAAAATTTATTGCACGATGCCTATATGGTAGGTAATTAACTATTGCCTATTTTAATTATCTTAATAATTAGTTGAGTTTTAGAATATGTCACTAAGTAATTACTTAGACACATTTGTTTTGGTTAGTGGGACAAGTTAAACATAACCACGTAACATTATCTAAACGGTGGCTTGACGATTAAATACCAACCAAGTTTTCGACGGTCCAAGGTCACAGTAATCTTGCTGGTTGAAACCAAGTGCTGGCAGGTCACCATTTGGCCAAGAATATTGTGCATCTGGTGCAATATATTCGATTGATAATAGCTGAGGATATACATTATGTACGTATATGTCATTCTTTGTCTAACAGATCAAACAGATGTGCCTGGCGGAAACGTATATCAAAGTATCTCCGTACCACGTTAGTCTCTACTTGCGGCTGTGTGAACCTATCTACTCAGTCTATAAGTGGTCTATAACATTAAAAATAATAGCCTGATGTGACATTTCACTCCGTACCACATTATAGTCTCTGTTTCTACACGGCCGTGCGAATTAACCTACTCACTCAGTCTAGAGGTATAGTCTGTCGATTTGTGGCTGGCCCCGAACTGATAATCCTTTGTCTATTTGTTAAGTAAAACCGCACGTGCTATACTTACCTGCATAAATGGTCTTAATTATTCTAATTGTCACCTGAGCGCGGGCTAGTCCAACGCTCGAAAAACCAGTGTAGGTGCGCTCTCCGATAACGCGCCTTTGTTATGCATCTGGATTACACATTTTAGACTGGTTCCACTCGCCAGCACTCAGTAACCGTAGAGAATACACGACCCTTTTTTTACAGGTAGAGGCACGTGCGGTTTTACTTTAACAATAGACAAAGGATTAGCGGGTCGGGGCCAGTTATAAATCGACAGACTATATAGCGGAAATTACGCACATATGTGTCTGGCACAGATCTTTCCGCAGACATATCTGGACCTCCCGATATGCGGATTTACGTATAAGTATCGGGGGCTCAATACGAGTATGTGCCTCATAATTTTGTACAGGAACAGCAGGGCGTGTTGCTGCTCCATCGAGGTGTGCGCCATCATGATGAACATCGCCCTCCAGGACGCCCCGTTCCTGGCCTTCCGACTCCTGATCATCGCGCACTACAAGATCATCAACTATATGAACATATTCTTCACCTGCAAGAATACCCTGGTAATATATAAACTTCCATCCGAATATATCCACTACCAAGCGTGAATCTTGATGAATCTGCAGCAGGCATCATTCCCTACAGACTCCTGATTATAGCGCACTAGAACAATATAGGCATCTTCTTTACCTCCAAGAACATCGTGATAATATATAGCTGATATAGCCTGCAAGCTCTTCCCTCCGGGTAAGGTTCGTAACGTGTGACTTATCGAGTTGGGAATGTGTAGGAAATCCGGTTTGACACATGAACTCACAGTTTTGTCGTAACTACCTCTATCTGTCAACTCTTTTTTTATACTACGTCGGCGGCAAACAAGCATACGGCCCGCCTGTAAGCAGTCTCCGTAGCCTATGGACGCCTGCAACTTCAGAGGTGTTACATGGGCGATGCCGACTCTAACACTCCGCACCCTCATTGAGCTCTGGCAACCTTACTCACCGGCAGGAACACAACACTATGAATAGGGTCTAGTGTTATTTGGCTGCGGTTTTCTGTATGGTGCAGGTACTTCCCCAGTTGGGCTCTGCTCTAGATCTGGAATGACATCCGCTTTGCCCTACCACACAAAGCGAGATGACATTCACAGTGCCCGTACATCTCTTAAACTCTGTCCCAGAATAAGTACTACCGTACAGAAAGGACACTTCCTACAAAACCGAAGTTTGACAGCTATTCAGGGTCGAATCATGATATCCCTTTCTAACTTATGGCACTATCCCTTTCGGCTATGTAGGGTTGTCAAAATTCAAGTCTGTGGTCGTGCACGCAAAGGGACGTCAAGACAGTTGTGTCAACCCTATTGCTCGGTGCAATGCTGAGCCGAACGGTGCCGAGTTTGCCCGAAGTCAGGAGTGTCTCCCCACTGACTCTGTGCGTAATTATGTTTTCCCTGACAGGTAATACTTCTTCAAATCTACCGTCTATACGTCCTACACTTGGAGACGTCAGACGACGGTGGCTCCTTCTATCGGAAGCCGAAACACAAAGAACACAAGAAGAAGGAACACCGTAAACACAGGGACAGGGAACACAAGTAAGTCGGTAAACTTAACAAAGTACCTACCCTAGCTGGAGTTAGACCAAAAAAAGTCTGCAGCGATTATGATAGCCCTCGCATTGCAAGTGTTATTTATACGTCATAAATTCATAGAGGTTTGACGTTTAAAATGACACTTGCACTGCGTGGGCTATCAAAATCGCTGCAGACTTTTGTAGGTCTAACTCTAGAAGGGACCTTTAAAGTTTGAATTGTCTGGTTAAGTAAAAAAGAATGAAGATTTATTGATACGACAGACAAGTAGATAAAACCTAATAAAAACATTAAAAGTCTTAAAATAGAGGGATAAAATAGTGCCTTTCACCCGAGTTAAACACTCTACTTTTCATTTCGAATACGAGAAAAGTAAAATAAACGAGTATTTAGTAGCACTGTATATATCTTGTATGTAAATAAATTAGTTTCTTATAAAAAAAAGTGTATTAAAACAAAAACATGCGAAGCATAAATATCTACCTATTTATAAATAGTATTTTTGATGGACCTTTTAATTAACAATTTTATTTAACAAAAAGTACCAGATTGAAAATTGTATAATATATTCATTTAAAACCAAATTTTAATTGCTTATCGTAAAAAACAAATAAAAATAGGTATATATAGGTACTTAATAGAAAGTAAAATGCTCTAGTGCAGAAACGTGTCAATTTCTGCACACTTTTTACAACAACAACGACTCACTTTCAGAGCATGAGAAATGATAAAATATTAATACCTAATATTCTTGGATTGGAGGTATATCTATCATTATATCTTAGGTGCCTGAAATTGCTATGTGCAAAATTTATTTTCGTCAATAAATAAAATGTAACGAAGATGTATTTCAGTTTCTACTTTGTTTTTCCGCTCTCTGACCAGTGAAGTTATAATTATCAATATATACGTCGTATAAATTTTTATGTTTTATTAGTATGTTTTTTTTGTTTTCCTTTTCTTTCGTTGTTGTTCAGTATGTATAAATTTTAGTGTCTCTCTCTTTTTTATGTCTGTTTTTTGTGTGTCGCTGGCGTATGTGTTGTCGTCTCATAGCTTTAAGTCAGGTCCCCACTGAAAACCAGCGCCACGGATTGCCGCAGCATTATGCTGAGTGGGGTCCTATTTTAGCGTCCAATGTTTTTTTATTTTATTTATTTAGAAATTTAATTCAGGCAACAAGGCCCATATTACAAATACCTTACAGACTAACATACATATGTATTTTATAAACTTAAAACTAAACACTATTTAGTCGACAAAACGGCGTGGCTCCGTTGCATCGGCTGCTCTTGTGTCGGGTGTTCTTTTATGTTTGTATGTCTTTGTTTTCTAGATGTAATATGTTGTGGCGTTAAATAAATGTATTTTCTTTCTTTCTTTCAAATAGGTACAGTCAGCAGCAATATATGCTATAGCTGCCTAGGTGTTCAAAATAATCTTGACGCGACTTTATTGTTAAGAGAATAAGAGCGCGTCAAGGTAATTATGAACACCTCGCGCGCTTAGCAACTTCTGCTGCTGTCTGTACCTACTGCAAAATGTAATCTTATTGCGTGTGTTTTTATGTATTGTATTGCAGAAAACATCATAAGTCGAAGCACAATAAGCACGAAGGCGAGACGTCTATATCCGTCATCACCGACAAGCGGCAGGAAAGGGTTGAGGGCGGGCGGATCCGGTAAGTGAACACTAGCTTATATAGTTAGAACACGAAATGTCTGCAGAGATTTTGATAGCCCACACAGTGCAAGTGTTATTTTAAACGTCAAACTTCTGTGAAATTATATTAAATAACACTTGCACTGCGTGGGCCATCAAAATCGCTGCAGACTTTTCTTCGTCTAACTATATGTACCTATAGCCATCCTACGTGTACGTACACGTTCAACGCAGCTGTCCAACATTATCCTGGCCCTGGCCAGCCACGTTAGGTTCATAGGTCACGCTAGACAACGTCCATAATGTTTATTTGGGGTCGTCGTCATCGAAAACAATGAGGACTATAATAATATTAAATAGGTAGTTACTGTACTATACAGGCTGGCTAAAAAATACCTAACTACATTTCCGTTGCCATGGAGGTTTTGGGATTATATTGCGCAACAAAACATATAACCAGTGCTTGGGAAAGGCTAGGCTCTCCGAAGCATGTCTCGCGAGTGACTAAAAACAAACAATGAGAGTCTAAATCGTATAATTATTAAAAAATATAACCATTGTTCACTTTCGTATTATTTTTTCATTTTATTGCATTGTATTCTAAGTTGGAAATTGGAATCAGCGGGCATCGCAATTTGTATGTATGTTGAAAGATGGGGTCGATAGTCACCTTGACACCGCGTCCCGGGCGCTAGTGCAGGCCTACGTGGGTATCGATAAGTTACGGGAACTTTTTTACAAGCATTTATTTAGCTTGCCCTTATTGTTATTTTTTTGTTTGGGCTTTTTTTTTAGTGAATAAACTGAAACTTTACCTACATATATGAAAGTTGGGTGACAATTAATGCATTTATTAATGGCACCATCGAGCCTGTTGAAAGAAAGGTACAGTCAGCTATAAAAGCTTGTATCAATAATTATTTAAAATAAATATCTGCTTAGTACCCCGATATATAGGTACCTAAGTAATGCATTAAATCATATTATTTAAGCATAATTAGCTCAGAGACTCTAGAGTCCTTCTAGAACCCATTGCTACGACAATCGGGTTACGACAGTGCCTATACTTGCAATGAATCAGCTGATGACGAATGATATTATTCAATAGGTATCACATCAATGCTGACGCTTTAAAGACTACAAAATACATATTGCAACCAATATCTAGATAGGTATTTTTTTACGTATATATTAATCGTACCGTCAACGCCAAATATATGTTTATACTTTTGCAACTTATTCCGTTGTAATAAACGTATCTTTGACGTGGACTGTACTTGTATGTAACCGCAGTGGTGTTTCTGTTTTTTTAAGCTTTAATGAAGAAAAACGCGAGAACACAAGTTATCACGTAACTGTTATAACTATATATATACAGTGACGGTCAAAATGACCAAATGTATCGGTACGCATGCCTTATTTTTATGGCAACAATCGCAACATGCCACTTAGCCGAGAAACTCACCTTGTAAAAAAAAATCAATATAGTATGTAAACTTACTAAAACCATTTACTCAAGCCCGTTAATGAATGGGTCACACTGAGCAACTTGTACTATGGCACCGACCCCGAAATCGCGAAAAAAAATTTGGTTGTTTCATACATATTGCTGGTCTAGCATTGAATTGATTGGTGATTTTGAGGCACGCATGGATGATTTTTATGCAATAATGCGCAAACGAGTGGCCTCTCAAATGTGTCGCGTGCGGGGCAGCGCCAATAGCTTCTTAGCGGCAATAGGAGAGAGGCTAGATAACCCTTTTAAAAGATATTGGGTGTCGCTGCATGCTCCTAAGTACCAGGACAGTAAACAGTAATTTTTAAGTTTTTATTAGGATAGGACTAGGATAAACTAACATAGATATAAGTAAATAGTATTGTACATAACAAATATGGACTGTAATTTTGGTCTGAAATAAATATATATTGATTGATTGATTGATTGATTGAAATTCTCTATGGGAGAGTCAATTATTTTTTCGCGATTTCGGGGTTGGTGCCCTAGTAAAAGTTGCTCAGTGTGACCCATTCATTAACGGGCTTGAGTAAATGGTTTTAGTAAGTTTACATACTGTATATATCCTAAAAAAGTCAGCTTAGCACTATTTACTTAGCTTACCTTGCAACTGAAAGTATCGACTTCCCCCATCCCTACAGCTCATAGGGTGCGGTATAATAGCATAACCCCTCCTTTAACGGACGGCCAACAGCCTAAATTAAGCCCAAACAAACAACAATAGGTCGGGATTCGACCGCCGTGTGGACAGTCGCGAGGTGATATCGTGAAATGAATCAACTAGGTACCTACGGTACTTATGCCGGGACCACGCTAACGGGAAACGCCGGGAAAAGCCGTTAATTATAGCGATAATCCCAGTGTGCCATATGAAAAGTGTCAATTATCGCGATACCTAATCGACGGCGTATCCCGTTTAAGGATGTCATTTTCTAAATTCAATTATTATTATTTTTTTTTTTATTAGCCTATAGGAGTGTCCCACTGCTGGGCAAAGGCCTCCCCTCTTTCCCGCCATTTGGTCCTATTCAATTAATAAAATTTTTAATTGAAATACTTTCAATTACAATAGGTATAAAACTATGATTTGCTCCTCCGTTTATGGCTCTAAGCAAACTGTGCACCGTCAAAGTGGAAAGTCATTATAGGGCAAAGACGTTAGGGAATACTGGCGACTTTTCCATGGACAAGACAATACGATAGTTAACGATTTGGCCACATTTAAAAATTGAGGCCTTAATGTTTTACGAGTAATCATACAGCTCTTAGAAGTACATACTAGTACATAGATGGTTGGAATATGCCGCTCATATAATATGTATTTTATTGTTACTTTGTTTGTTGCAGAGCCATAATCTTGACCAATAACGACGAGATTGAAGAGTTGGAGCTCAGCAGGCTGTTCAAGGACCAGGTCGGCCTGGAGAACGAGAAGAAACGAGGGTAAGACGAGCCTTAACCGTTTGACCACCCCAGTTGGCCATCGCAGACAAAGGTTCAGTATAATGGCTCCTCTACACGACGGGCCAGCGCCGGCCACTCCAAGGGACGCAGCCATGCGGTAGAATGAGATAGCAATATCACTTGCTCCCTCTAACGCATAAATGCGTCCCTGGGATTGGCCGGCCTTGGCCCATCGTGTAGAGGAGCCTTAAAATGAACGCCACTCCACACTAGCGTCTCCCGAGCGGCGGCGGCTCGAAGCAACCACTGAATACATAACAGTAATACCCTTCGAGCAACACCGGCTTCCGACACATCGGAAGGGAGGGGCCCAAGCGATATCTCACCGTACAAATCTTTCTGCCATTTTTCGCGGGGGGAAAGGTGCACACAGTCGCACTTGTCACACACTTACATACAAAATCCAATCTGTAATGACGACACAAATACAGTAGAGTCCGGTTAGTACGACTCCGCATATAACAACCAACCGCTTATAGCGACGAAAGTATAGGCACTTGTTTGGTTTTAGTACAAGCTACTATGAAAGCACAACCGTTTATTACGACTCCGCTTATAACGACCGATCGCTTTTAACGACGGAAATTGACTCAAAATCCATCCGTCAAGTCCGGTTACAACGACGAGCGACGTAGTTTTTACAAATAAATTGTTGGTAAGAAGCTTACTCCGTCCCGCGCACCCAACTCCGCTCCCCCTTTTGCCTATACGGAGCAAGATGAAATAGTCATGTGACTTTTCGTAATTTTGCAAACTAAATAAAACCCAATTCCCATTATTCAATTGAGCTTAAACTTAACATACATAATTATGTAAGTTGGGTGACAATGCAATACATATTTTGGTAGTTGTACCTTCGAGCTGATCTGATGATGGACACAGGAGGTGGCCATAGGAACTGTGTGATAAAACCACGTCATCTTGATTAGATTAGATCCCCAAGAATGACGATTTTATATTTTACGGGATTCGAGTAATTTGCGGATGACGAGTGAGTACGCGTAGGTACCTTGAAAAGTGGCTTCTTCTAAACACACAAGTCTCTCCATTTAAGACAAGGTGTCGTAATACTAACGTAAATAAATATTTTAAAAGAAATGTTTTTTTCTTTGATTATCGAACAAGTATACAAAATGATGTAATTATTTTGATTAAAAAAATATATTAAAATTGGCAGTTCGTTTTGTACGACGTCCGGTTAGTACGACGTAATATCAGCGGTCCCTTGGGCGTCGTTATAACCGGACTCTACTGTACATATAAAATGACACACGTCAAAGACAAATCTTGCAAACCTCGATCTCTTTTTGTGTACGGACGAGTGACAAGTGTCACAACACGCACACTAACACATTTTCGTTGAAGTATGTTATTGTATTCTGAGAGATGAGAAGTCGGATTTGTCGCTCGACCGATCCGCAATTTGTACTGAGCGAGCAAAATCGATAAATCCAACAATTACATGAGACTAAAATATAATATTTGTGTTTGAATGTAATTAAATGTATGATATGTAAAAAAAAATATTACATGTGAAATGTAACACTTTCTTTTTGTAAATTTGATGTCCCCGACCTCTTTTTACAACAAAAAACCGAGCAAACAGGCATTTTTGTGCAGCAGTGTTCACGCGCGCGTCTGGACTCGGTCTAGTGAAAAATCCAAGTGCATTAGTGCAACTAGTTTTATTACCCGCGCTAGATTAGATTGACGCGCTAATCTTTTGTACCTCGGCAGAGGGGAAATAGTGCGAATGCCGCCTCCCTTCCGTGTTGCTCGAAGGTAATACCGTACAGAAAGGACACTTCCTACAAAACCGAAGTTTGACAGCGATTCAGGATTGACTTCCGCGGCTATTTAGGGTTGACAAATTTCAAGTGATTATCTTCGGTCGTGCACGCAAAAGGACGTCAAGCGGTGCCAACCCTAATAATTGCTCGGAGCAATGCTGAGCCGAACGGAGCCGAGTTTACCCGAAGTCAGGAGTGTCTCTCCACTAACGCGACGTTGGCGCAACTGCGCAGTGACGCCATTGTCTATACGCTGACTAGACACTAACGCTCAAAATATGCTAGTGTGGGGTGGCCTAATACATGTTCACGTATTTGGCGGTCAAAGGATTAAAGAAATTTGTAAAAATTTAAGCCATATATTTTAAGCAACACATAGAGCTGTTAATTCAAATTACTATACTTACATTTTCATTTTTTGTACTTTTGGGCTTACATTTATAAATTGCAAAAAAATTACAGCAAAAAGAAGCAGAAGTCGGAGTCAGAGGAGTCCCTGAACAATGTCCACCACACGACGGATGATTCCGGTATTTGACACCAGAGGCGTCGCGACAGCCC
This sequence comes from Cydia splendana, assembly GCF_910591565.1. Lineage (NCBI taxonomy): Eukaryota > Metazoa > Arthropoda > Insecta > Lepidoptera > Tortricidae > Cydia > Cydia splendana. Next base: position 6,177,623 of record NC_085983.1, read on the forward strand.
GCGAAGACACAGGTACTTGACAGCGCCCCAATTATTGGCACCTACCTTAATTCGTAGCAATTGTCTGTTAACTATTGGAATTAGTTTGTCAATCTCTACGACATTTACCTATAAACTGTGTTCAGGTTTAAATTAAATTTCATGTTTTATAGATTTTGGATGATCAGATGTAAGTAGGTACCTACCTAAATGTATTCAATGACACATTTGGAGATTTTGGACCTAAATACATAATGAAATTAACAAATATGGCCAGTAGGGCCTACACATTTAGCTAGAGAGTATGTCGAAGGATGGAAAAAACACTGTCTAGTTCTTTACGGTAATTATTGACGTCTATTTAATTTCCATCGACGTGGTTTGACGTGATTTGACGCCACAGATAAATACATAACTCAATACACACGGACATTAGTGGTTCCTGTTCCTGTCTTAAACTTGTTTAAATTTTGACAGGCATGAAAAGAAAGAGAAGAAATGCAAGAAAAAGCACGTCTCCAGCGACAGCAGTGACAGTTCCAGCTGAACATGTGGCCGTAGCTTCTGGGTTTCCATTTTGACAGATCGACTTAGCGAGTGGCGCCATGAGCGCGTTTCGACAGTTGGTAATTTGTACCTTTTGACAGGTACCGGTAGGAATTTGTGATTAACAAATTGGAAAAAAGATGGGCAAAAATACGCGAACACGACTTCTTTGTTATCAGGTATTTTAGTCCCAATGGTAGGAGTTGGACCAAGAAAAGTCTGCAGCGATTTTGATAGCCCATGCAGTGCAAGTATTATTCATACGTCATAATGTCATAGACGTTTGACGTTCGAAATAACACTTGCACTGCGTGGGCTATCAAAATCTCTGCAGACTTTTCTTGGTCTAACTCTGTCAAATATGTATTATTATGTATGAAGTTGAGAAACTATTACTTATGTTAGTCTGTACATATCTCTGGCAAATCCACTTTGTCGGTAGAGAAAGGTGCAAAATTCAAATTGTCTATAGGACGACAACCGCGCTTACAATTTTAAATTTCTACTGACGGAAATAGCTTGCCATATAATATATTATATATCTAAATTGTCAAGTTGTACCTAACGTTTATATACCTTATACAGTCCAAAAATATTAGCTTAGCAGAGGTTCTAAGAACGGTACGGGCAATAAGAATGGGGCCAGTATGGGGCATGGGGCAATTAGAGCCAATCGTGCAGTCTACACAACGCGATTGGTAGATGAGTTCGCATCACGCGTGCGATTGGTCGCAACTAGTTGCGTTAGACTGCACGATTGGTTCGAATTCGTGAGTGACACCGCTGTACTAGCACCATTCTTAGTGCCCTTAAGGCCCGTCCTTAGATATATGTCAATGACATTTGGCCTGTATACGTGCCTTAATAAAACATTTGATGAAACTAAAAACAAGGGTTCGAAATATACATGGGATATAATATCTTTTATTTCAATAGTACCTATCTATGTAATCGCGCATAATATTGTTTCTAGCTTAAAATTAAGAAAGATTAATGGAAATAGTTGTTATTTTATAACAAAATTGTTAGATTTTATAAATAAAAGGTATAAATTATTGGTCTCTTTATTACCTCTAAGTACATAATATTTTCCAGAAGCAATTATGCTTAATCATTAAGTTAAGTAACTCTAGGTAAATAGTTACTAGGTATTTAAAGGCGTATCCAGACTAGTCAACTTTTCGCCAATCTGATTAAATTGCCCGATCGAATCAACAGGTGCGGACGCAAACGCCAATTTGGCTCGCCGAATTCAATCGCCGATAATGACGGATATTACCGATAAAATGAGGTGCGAACGCAAGAATACCGATTTGTGAGGCCAGTATTTTCGTTCTGGGGCATTTTTTCAAAGAATAAATAATATATCTAAAATTGGAGATTGACGCCAATTCGATTTGATCAGTCCCGTCTGGATACCGCTTAACATTTCAGAACAGGCCTTTAAGGCCCCGTTCGCACGGCAGCTTTTTCAACGCGCGTTAAAAAAGCGTTTGAATGACACAAATGGATAACCATGTATGTATTCACACGAAGGCGGTTTTTAAGCGCGGCGCTTTTTTATCGAGCACTGTTCGATTTTCGGCGTTGAGCGTTGGCGTCAAACTGAATAGACCATACGGAAATCCGTGTATCTGTTCTCACAAGCGTTGAAAAAGCGCCGGCGCTGCTGTCAGTTGGCTGTCAAGTGTCAATTTTTGGTGTCAATCGTCAAGATTATTATTAGTTTCACCTTAAAAATGTCAACTTATGCTTACAAATTCCTGAAATATTCAAGCTATATTAGTAGTAATAGCAAAAAAGTATGGCTTTTCTGAGATGCGTACGTGGCAGTACGACTCACAAGTGGTTTTTAAGCGTTCATATGAACACAAATATTGGAAACGGTAAAAAAGCGCCAACGTCGGGTTTTAACGCAACGCTTTTTAAGCTGTCGTGCGAATGGGGCCTAACTCATTCATACACTTAAATGAAACAAAAGAATTAAAATTAATGAATCTTTAATTATTAATTACACACACATACAAATTATGAACTACACAATAAATACTAAAAATAATTACACTTATTTAAATACCAAATTTACCCCCAGTCACTCGCCGGTTTTCCCCATCCCGTACTTATAGAAGAAGGCGCGCCAGAAGTACGCGCGGTCGGGGGTGAGGGGGGCCACGTATTGGGGCTCCAGGTTGATCTCCAGGTGGTGGGGGGCCGGCAGCCACTCGCCGCTGGCCGGGTCCGGGGTTGGGGAGCTGAAAGGTCATGAAAGAACCATTATAGTCTGTCGGCTAACTCGATCTAGACCGACTTTATAGCGAAGGATCATGTAAACTTGATGAAATGAACAGCACAAGTAGACTTTTTATGAGTACATTAAAAGAAAATATAAATTAAATAAATTATATGCAAGTAGATAGAGTTAGACCAAGAAAAGCTTGCAGCGATTTTGATAGCCCACGCAGTGCAAGTGTTATTTATACGTCATAATTTCATAGAAGTTTGACGTTTAAAATAACACTTGCACTGCGTGGGCTATCAAAATCGCTGCAGTCTTTTCTTGGTCTAACTCTAGTGACGCGCATCGGCACAAGTAGGCACAGAGAGAGAGAGCCTATAAAAGATCAATGAGTTAACGCGGCGACTATGAAACATTGCTCCGAAATTATTTGTAGGGACTTGCGTTGCGTTGCGTGAAAACGTTACACTGTTGAACAGTCAGCAGCAGAAGAGGGCGAGGTGTTCACAATTAAGTACCTTGACACGCTCTTATAATCTTAACAATAAAGCACGCCAAGATAATTTTGAACACCTCGCCCGCTTAGCAACTTCTCCGACATATCGGAAGCCGGTATTGCTCGAAGTTTTATGATGACGGTGAAAAGGGTTAGTGAAATATTTTGAAAATCGATGTAGTGGCAGCAGCAGAGATGAAATTAAGAATTTAGTTAATTGACCAGGCGGCGTAGCACGGTCGCGGTTTTATCCCTTGTCACCATGCCTGTCACGTTCTAACAAGTATGTAAGTGCGAAAGGGACGCACATAGTGATAGTCGATAAAAATGGAACCGTGCTGCGCCCGCAGGAGATGTTCTTACTTAAGTCGATTTGACAAAACCGTGCAACCAAATCAAAAATGTGTGTAAATTTTGAATTTGAATTAGGTCTTACCCGAACTTGGCGAAGTTGGTCCACATCATCGTCATGAATGTCACTATCCTTGCATCATTCTCGTCCATAGGAAGCGGCAGTCTCTCCAGCTCGAAGATATAGAACAGCTCATCCCGATTAGCAGTCGCCGGCAGACTACTGTTCGTCAGCAGTCTTCCCAAGTTCCTGTTCCCTATGTAATTGAAAATAAACTCATATACTGGAAGACCGGACGAGTTTGCATACAGCTCAGAGAATAAAGACATCGGTCCGGTGTAAGAGAAGTCTGAATTGCAATTAATAAGTCCTCCTATTAAAGCTTCGTCAGAAGTTACGTTTGTGAAGTAAGTTTCCTTCATAATGTTCCTGAATTCTTCTATTTCATCCTTAGGCACTATTAGTGAGCGTTGGTCAAGAGCGGAGTAATCTTCGTTCTTTATTCGGTCCATTTGGCTGGTTATCGTATTGTAGTCTAAAGTACTTATTAATCCTTCAACCGTGTTAAGACCGATGATGACCGGCACTGGATTGAATGATTTGTGTTTCTTGCCAGTAGTTAAGATGTTGAAAGGAGTATCAGTCAAGAATGGCTCTTCCCCATCGAAACTCTTCTCGACAGATGGAATGAAGACAGATTTGGGATGCATCTGTTTCGCTATAGCCTCTTCAACTTTCATGACTGCCGTGTCAGTGTATAGTTTGAGTAATTTCTCCGGATCTGTGCTAATTACTTCTAAGGATTTTGCGACTTGGCTGGCTGTAGCTAAGGGGTCATGGTCAAAAGATTCCGGTGTGAACAGCGTACCGCTCTCGGATATCACTCTATGGAACAGACCTTTGGTAGACTCTGAAAGAGTTAAGTATAAAGCCGCAGTTCCACCGCTGCCTTGTCCAAAAACTGTAACATTATCGATATCCCCACCGAAATTAAGTATGTTCTCCTTAATCCATCTTAACGCCTGTCTAATATCCTTTAAACCAGCGTTTCCTGGAGCACCTTCTATGCCTAGATTGAGGAAACCATAGGCATTAAGTCTGTAGTTAAGAGTGACGACTACAACTCCATGGCTCACTAGGTATTGAGGTCCGTAGAAGGATGGAGAACCAGCACCAACTCCAAAGCCACCGCCGTGAAGGTACACCATGACAGGTAGGGTGGTGTTTAGGCCAGTGACAGGGGAGGGGGTGAAGACGTTCAGGACGAGACAGTCCTCGCTGTCGCTGGGGGCCGCGAGGGGGTCGTTGGAGGGGAACTGGGGGCAGAGGACGGCGCGGGAGTCCGCCTTGTACACGTCAGAGAAAGAAGGCGGTTCCAGTGGTGCCTGCAAAACACAAGCAATTTAGTGATTTTTGGGTTGCGATTTATTTATTCAAATTTTTTATCAACGCACTGCGCAGATTGAGGAGCTTTTCAAACTACCCAAATGTTATCCAAATAAAAAATAGAACGAAAATAAAAATCGAAACATAATTATAGACCCTAATATTATTCGAAAAAATACTAAGGTTCGGGACCTTTAACCCGGCTGCCCACTGCGCACGAACATGCACTTATGGTATTTTTCATATAGCTTGATGGTGGCAGCTGCCATCTCCATACAATTAATAAATTAAATATTTTAAAAGGCAAACTATGTGTAAAATATGATAGCTATCACCGTACCCAAACTATGTGAAAAATAAAGGAGACTGGGGAGACTTGACCCTAAGGGGCCTAAGGAAGACTTGCTCCTCTAAATTATATAGTTTTCAAAAATCTAAAACAGCAACTCTACTACGTCAAAATCAGAACATGATAGCGAATTAGCGATTGATGCCTTCTAAGGCAGTTATTTTTCATTTATGGGCAATTCATTATGGTTTTATTATTTAGGTAACCAAGACTCTCCAGTCTGCCATACTCACAGAATATTTAATTAACTTACCTTAAATTTAACAGGCACGCCATATCTAATCCCCAGGAACTCACAGTACAATCCGTTTGATGCTAAACTACCCTCCACTTTACCCTGCTTAGTCGAAATTATATATTTTTCATCCCCCCATGCCACAGCTAAACTGGTGGCAAAAAGCACTAAGCTGAATATGCTCATGTCCTTTGCTCTTAAAACTATAACAACTTTTTAATTGTACAACCTTTTTATACTGATAGTTATGAAAAACACCTTTAATGAATTAAAAAGTTAGGCGTCAATCGATTTTCTAACTTAGCAAAATAGTAATAAGGTTTGTATTTTAATATCACGTTTGACTTATACGTGATCGGCAGACGAATTTTATAAATCAATTTACTAAGAATTATTGCAATATTCGATGCGCGCTATCTTGATAGTTGATAATCATATTGATTATTATTATGAAATCTGTGATTAAACCTATTATCTAACTTTTATTTAATAACTCGATGATACAATTATGCAATTCTTGCTCATCCTATCTCCAATGGACTTCGCTGGTCGAAGTATTTAGCTTAGCAGATGGCGCCAGCGCCAGCATAGCGTTGCCCTGTCAATCCCTTCTTCTTCTTCTTTGCATAGATCCTTTCCTTTGACAGTCGCCAACCCCATTCATATGAAATTCACCCCAATCCTTCGTCAACGCAATGAAATTCATAGTATCAAAATGTATGGCAAACTAAGTCATAATTCATAATCATTTTAACAATTTGGATTATTTGGAATTTGTACGGACTTATCTATTTAATGTATGGCACGACTTCATCAGTTTTGATCGATACTAGATTTTTTAATTTTTAATTTCTAGTACTAACTGGTGGTTTACCAGACAAATGCTTTTTTTATAAGTACCACCACGGTGGCAGACAAGCGTGCGGCCTGCCTGATGCTAAGCAGCCACCGCATGCAGCCTATGGGCGTTTGCAACTTCAGGCACGCGACTTGTTAATCTTGTTTTCATATTTGGACTTGGTAGACTTTTTCTACTTGTCTTTGACACTATGTATGTTTACATATAGCCGGTCAAACAAGTTTGGCAGTAGAAAAAGGCGCGAAATTCAAATTTTCTATGGATCCATTACCATTCGCGCCAACATTTTTTAAATTTGCCGCTCTTTTCTACTGACGGAAGTGGCTTGTCAGACTTTATAAATGTTATCAAAATAAGATACACATATAATTTTTTTTCATTCTACTGGGCTCACAATAATTTCTTCTGACTGGGTAGATTACTAGGTATAGTCTGTCAAGCCATTTCCGTCAGTAGAAAAAAGCGGCAAATGTAAAAAATATAAGCGCGAAGGGTTCTCGTCTCATAGAATATTTGAATTTCGCGCCTTTTCAGCTGACAAAGTTGTTTGAAAGACTAGCATAACTAGGTCAAGTGCAAAGTCGTATTTCGCAGTCTTAAAAACGCCTAAACGAAACGTATTTTTTTGACGTTTCGGCTGTCTGTCTCTGTCTATAAAAATTGAAGCAAATCGTGTGAAAGTTTTCAGTAAAATCGATAAACTCACCTTTTCTTTCTTCAAAACATTAATAATTAGTGTGTTTATTGCTTACAAAAGACCCTTGTAACGATCGAACAGCCGCTGTGAACGAAATCCGTCCTTCCTCAATAGTGCTTACGTGTGTACAAAGTATCGGTACCGAATCGTGATCCCATTGTTGTGTTCAGTTATGATAGTGTGATTGGAATAAAGAATAAAGTTAATCGGCTTAGTTATGAATAAAAAGCCCGCCCGTACTGGTCCGAAAATAAGAATAACTCGAGCGGCGTTACGACTGAAAAAAAGCGACGATCCTCCGCTATTCCAGCCGAGGGCGGTCGACGAGCATAAATATATCTACACCTGCCAATATTGCAGATTAAAATTTACTCAGAATAGTCAGTTCTTCCGCCACATGACGTCGAATCACGAGACCCAGCAGAAACAGGCGACTTTCGAGTGCAATAACTGTCAAGTCGTGTTTTCTAAGAAAGCGAACTTGGACTTGCACTGCCAGACGCATCATCAGGAGAAGAGTAAGTCGAGATGCGAGTCTTGCTCTATAACATTTAAGTCCAGGCATTGTCTGCGAAGACATTTGAAGCTGAAGCAGCTTATGATGGAGAATGCTTGTTTAAACTGTCATAAAAAGTTTACAAATAAGGATCGGTTAGCGAAGCATGTTAAGAACAAGCATACGTTTAAAAACGTGACACATCAGTGTGATATCTGCTCCGTTAAGTTTAAGGAGAAGGAATCGCTGCTGAACCATCTGAACCGAATCCACAAGAAGTTATGATTCAGGAAATATGTTATAGTTTCTTAATTATTATTTTTTTTATTTCGGTTCATTGTGTAAGTTTTCTGAGCTTATAAGCTTTTCTATTTGGGGAGTACTTACAAATACATGTCAGATGAATATTAAGGTCAAAAGGTTTAAAAATTAAGGTCAATCAACTTCTTTTCGTATTCTGTCCTGCTATCCCTTTGCAGCCGAGAAATTAAGATTTATAAACTAAATAATGAATTCTAGTGACATGCATTAAAATTGAGATTTAACTGTGATCAATTCTCATGGTCGTATCAGACCGGGGGGGCTAGAGGGCTATGTAAACACTGACTGTAAAATAGTTTCTTATAATTATGATTATTACTAAGATGCTTAGGCCATGACAGGTCTCCAAACATTTTGGCCCTGGTGCAACAACCATTTGACAGTTCATGGACTGATAATATTAGTCTAATACCATTCGAGAAATGGGCCCCAGGCCTTTGGTTATCATGCTCACTCTATGGCCCAAAGTAAAGGCACATAGTTTAGAGAACTCTGTTCCAAAACATCCTAAAAGATGTCATATAAGAATGAGTTGATTGATCCTTACACAGGTTTATTTAAAAAAAAAAAAACATTGTCATCACACCTAAACCAGCTTGCTGATCTGAAACCTACTTGTTTCCAATACTGTTAAACCAGCTAACTAATCTAACTATAGTCAAAAGCTCCCAACTATGGCCCAAATTAACTCAAATATTTTTGTCCAGGAGTGACAATTACTTAGATGTTGTAGTTCTAAAGCAATATATTTTTATAAATACCAGAAAAATGTCCAACAAAACCAAAAAGGCGATACAATGGACTATAGTTAGATGATTTTACAGTACTTTTATTTACTTACTTTTTTATTTCTAATATTCTTCTATTATTCTTTTATTCTTCTATTTCTCTTCTAAAACATTGCTCTTATTAATACACACTAATAATTTCTCGCTTAAAATAAATTTAAGAATATATATTGTATATTCCACCTTTTCATAAAATGTTACGTCTCCATTGTTTCTTTAATATTTTTTAACTAAAATTGTTTTCTTGTAATTATCACTAGTTTAGCATAATGTAAATAGCTAAGCAAGATTATATTTAGATTTAAGCCTGGATAAATAACAATGTTGAATAATCCAGTCCCAAATACTACATTTCAAAGGTATCGTCTTGGGTTGTCCCATTCGTTTTTCGTCAAGTTCTTAAATTAGTCCTATTCTGCTTTCGTCACTCATTCTACATTGAAAGCCACTGATTATGACGAATGTAGAATGGGTGACGAAAGCAGAATAGGACTAATTTAAGAACTTGACGAAAAATGAATGGGACGACTCAAGACAATACCATTTCAAATAACCATACTACCCTCCTAAGCCGCATAGCACTATCTCAAAAACAAATGATTTTTGATTAAAGGGGAATTCTCAGTTATAGAAACTAAAGTATAAGTTAGCATTGAATTTTCCATTTCATTTCATTTTTTTTTACTAAGGTAGGGCAGCGTAGCCTTGCTTGATTTAATCGTTAATCGTTAATTACTGGCCACTGTTTACAGAATTCATTTTTAGTGGGTTCAACTGGGTGGCCAGTTATTGACACCTTATACTCCAATAACTAGGTACCTTAAACTCAAATGAATACCGTTAATAGGTGAATAGAATTCGTTTTTAGTATGAGGTGGCCAGTTATTAAACAGTGGCCAGTAATTGATGATTTACCCTGTTGTGTTTTTTGTATCTAGATACTTAAATAACTACTTTTTTCCGTAGCTTTATTTCAACATTCAACGCAGTAGCTCTTGTATTATGTGGTTATCTCACTGATGCGGATCCGCACGCTGCTCTGGTGTGTGAGCGAGACGGCGCTATGCACGTATGTAGCCATGTCCCGCTCAAACATCCGAGCGTCGTGTGGATCCATATCCGACGTGAAGACAACAACAGCTGTTCTTTTCTTTTTTTGATAAAGGAAATTCTCACCACACTTGCTCTGTTGTAACAAGAATGTTGGCGTGTGACTGATTTTGTATGTAAAAAAAAGAACAGGATAACGTCAAAGCCGTTTAGAAAGTCCCATTTTCTATGAGATTACTATACTATATAGTATATAAATAGCTTAAGTTCAGTACTTATGACATTTGGCAGTAATTTTGGAGAAGGTATTTATTTTTATCTCGAATAATATAGTTTAAGTATTAAAGCTTTCTATAAAGAAGTAAAAATATTGTTGTATTTTTCTTCCCCAAAGGGGATATGCTGTGAAGCGTGTTTTTCATTTTGTTATGTAATTAAAATTATCAGTGGCGTAGAGTGAACTAATCTATAGTCTGTATCTTTAGGTATTTAAATAAAAGTAAACAAACAATTTGTACATTTTCGGGTAGTTATAACATTTATTGGTTAACCAACTAAATACAAAACCGCCTGGATCTGTCACTGAACGACCTGACTTTAACCTATATTTGATCATGTAATGTTTTCATCTACCCTCAACTGGCTTAAGGAACCATTTGAGGGTAGAGTTTGTTTACTTTTATTAAAATAACTAAAGATACAGAGTATAGCCGTGTGCGAAGTCGCATCTGCGGGGCCCTTTTCTTTCACTGTGCCCGAAGGGGCCTCGTGCGAGGCTCCCCATGGGGCGCGAGGCCGTGGGCTGGGCGACGGCCCACTTCGCCCACGCCTAGCTACGCCACTGGTAATTAATTTATCCGTGAAAAATTTAAAAGAAAAATCGCAAACCCGAATAGAGTTGGACCAAGCTAACTCTGCACGGCATTTGCAATAAAATGTGGAGTTATATTTCTCTAAAAATATGACGTTTATAACGATACAATCGATGCAAAGATAGCTTAGACGGACTGTATTTATAAAATACTTCTAAATTTAAAGAGCTAAGTTAAAGGTACCTACTTTTTTATCTAAAAACACTCATCTGTCATCTCATAACTTTTTTTTGCGATTTCTTGGCAGTTTTATTTATGATTTTGCGGGTCGAACAAAACTTAGCAACACAACATAGGTACAGCCGCCATCATAGGGCTTAAATTTTACCACTAAAACCGAAATTCGCAAATTGCGGGGATCTTTCTCTTTTACTCCAATAAAGTCGTAATTAGAGTGACAGAGAAAGATGCCCGCAATTTGCGAACTTCGATTTTCGTGGTTATAGCCCAGATATATCGGTGGCGGCCAAGGTGTTCACTTATCAATGTATATTTTTATAAGTAGTGAGAAATGTGTAAAGAAATAAAAACTTGATTAACATTAAAGCGTTTTATTTACTATTAAAATCCTGATTCTTCATATTAAGTCCTGACTACGTCCTGACTTTCCATCGAACCAATCCGAATAGAATAAGAATTGGCAGTGGCGGATTTGCCCTAAGGCGGCAGGATATTTAGGGGCGGCAAATTGTGACAAAAAATTCGCTGATGATAACAATTAGAAATAACTTAAAACGTAGTCAATATGATGGGTGCTGAGAAAGGGGCGGCTAATTCTAAGTGGCGGATTTGCAGTCTTTGCCGCTCTAGGCCCTGTAGCCGCCGCGGCTACAGGGCCTAGGGCGGCAAAGACTGCAAATCCGCCACTTAGAATTGGCGTAGGCACTGTTTTATACGAAAGCCAAAATAATCTTTCCCATTCATGCGCTCTGTAATCCGGCATTCGGCTGTGTAAACTTCCGGATTATAGAGCAGAGGGTCTACCTCGAACCAAGTTCGACGTGTTGTGTTGCTTCTCTGTCGCACTTGTAAATTCGTACGTAAGTGTGACAGGGAGGTAACATTTCGAACGTGATTCGCGGTAGGCCGCAGGTCACCCGAGTCGCTAATAGCCGGATTATTGGGTGTGCCGGATTGGCGAGCGCCTACTAGGTATAGGTCTAAAAAAGGTAGGTATAGGAATAGGATAAGGTATTTAATAGGGTCTCTAAAGTGAAATTATTCTAACATCACATATTTGACAGTTATGAATTCACCCTTACAGATATGATGCTAAGATCTGCCGTTTAACTGATACCCTTAAAAGTCATATATATAAGGGTCAATTTGTAACTGTCAAATATGTGATGTTAGAATAATTTCACTGTAGTTAATAATAAACAGGTGTAGTGCATCAAATTACTTTAATGTTAATTTATCTCTCATATCGGCGAACGTGGTCACAGTTAACCATTACATTCACATTTGTTGGCATTAGATACAATCAGCAGCAGAAGTTGCTAAGCGGGCCAGGTAATCGAAATGATCTTGACGCGACTTTATTGTTAAGAGAATTAAGTGTCAAGGTAATTTTGAACACCTGCCCGCTTAGCAACTTCTGCTGCTGACTGTATCTAACCAAGAATACTCTTAAAGCAATAAATATAAGAACTTTTCTTATATACAAATTACAAATAATTATACTTAACTTTTTACAAAGGTAAAGAGATTTAAACAAATATTACAATAAATATTATCTATATGTATTTATACCTACAAAATAGATAAAGCCAAGCCAGATAACATTAAAATTATAAAATAAGGTATACTGGGATAACTTACAAAGCGGGGTATTTTTGAAAATGGCAATTATAAATAAATAAATAAATATTATAGGGATATTTTCCACAAATTGACTAAGTCCCACAGTGAGCTCAAGAAGGCTTGTGTTGTGGGTACTCCGACAACAATATAATTGAAGGGATGTTTACAAAAACAACATAACTGCTTAGAGCGGTTGACACTTTTTTAAGAACATTGTTAATCGTTTCAGGTGTCAACCAGTGTAGTCAGTTATGTTGTTTTTGTAAACATCCCTTCAATTATATAATATACAAATACATAGAAAACATCCATGACATCATGAACCTCATCTCACAATCACACAATTATATCTACTAAACTAGAATAGGAAAACCAAGGAAGCCTTGATAAGTGTTGCAGTAAGTGTTGCTAAAGATGGAAGTGGTTTTATTTTTGATATTTGCCATTTTTAAACATAATCTACTTGCAAAGTTACCCCCTGCATTACATGCCTTACTATGCAAATTAAATTAAAAAATCTATCAAACAGTTCATGATACCAATTGTCTCAACATGTAGCATAAAGCATAACACAGATGGCGCTGAAATTTATAAGAAATTAATTAACTATAATAATGTTATAAAAAGCCCCAATCTCTTGGACCAGGGGTCACCAAATGACGGACTACGATCCAGACCGCTATATTTTTTTGCTTTTTTAATAAACTCAAGTAGAAATGGACCGCAATGCTGCCCTCCTAAGCTAAAAAACTGTATTTGCAGTCAATTTGTATGAAAACTGAATGCAAATACGGCTTTTTAGCTTAAGAGGGCAGAATGGTCATTTTATTTTAAGAACCATACCCCTGAAGAAACTAATTGTGACCCCTGCCTTGGACTCTTTAATAGCTTGCATATGCATGACTTTATTTACTGATCAAAAAACTTAACTATGTGATGATAACAGCAAATAACTTCATATTTCACCATTCTATATGATGTCTGAAGACTTAACAAGTTTACCATTCAAAAATCCCATTTTATGCTTTTCCCGAACATGTCTGACTAGATGGTCCTTCCGTTTGTAAGTCTGTGAACACAACGGACACACCACGAACTGGTTTAGATGCTGCGACTTCACATGGCGGAGCATATGGTCTCTGCGCTTAAATGATGTCTGACAGTGTGGACAGACGTGCCTCTCCGTTAGCAGATGAGTCAGCTCGTGTTTCTCTAACTCCGGTAGACTACCACATTCATATTCACATTCTCTACAGTGATAAATCTGCGGTCCTGTCGCGTGTTTTCTTTTTATGTGTTTCAGAAGTAAATCCTGGCGTTTATGGTCTTGCCCGCACACGGGGCATAAGCAGAACTTTTGATTAGAATGTAGACTTTGCATATGCCGCTTTAGGTGATCTTGTCGTCTGAACGTAGCGGTGCAAATGCCGCAAGTAAGTATTTTTTTCTGCCCGTGCATTTCGACATTGTGGTGTTCGCATTCGGCTTGGTTTTCGAACGTGAGATCGCAGTGGGAACAGTAGTTGTTGAATTCAGTGATTCTTTGATTAGGTCGTGGTGTGATCGTGACTTGATTCGCGAAAGGGTGTAACATGTATTTGTTACCCTCGGACCCATCCAAATAGTAACTCGTTTTAACACTTTCCACCATTGTTTTTGATGAAACAGTATGTATGTTTGAGGATAGAAGTTTAGTTAAGCATTGTGAATTCAGTAAACGATTCCTTTACGTGAAAATAAGAGGTAAACATGAAATTTTAGCATAAATAAAGAAAATTTCGTTCATATGGTTTATACACAGATTGACACAATTGACATTGACAGAAGACCAATTTTTTAAAATCTTTTTGGCCTGGATAGGAGTGTTTTAAGCCAAACAGAATTTCATTTAGACGTTTTTCATTTTAAAAGACATTACAGACGGGCGTTCCGTACCGTGACCTTAACAGACCACCTTACACACGATCGAACGGGCCGCACTAAGGTCGCGGTCCGGTCCGGCCGTTTTAATGGCTTTACAGCCATAACAGACTACCACACCGCACCGTGACCTTCGTCAAAATATCTCTTTCTCGCTCTCACTTATATCTGCGTCCTTAACACATTCACTGCCCCCGACGCACATACAAGTTTGTTCCTAGGCCACGCCCCCTGGCAGTGAATGCGTTAACGCACGTACGGCGTCCACCTTATAGTGATAACACACTATCGCACCGCACCGCGACCTTGGTGCATCGCACCCATAAGTGAGAGCGAGAAAGAGATATCTGTTTCTCGCTCTCACTTATGGGTGCGACGCACCAAGGTCGCGGTGCGGTGCGATAGTGTGTTACGGCTTTTATTTTACACACTAGTGCCAATGATAGAGTCTGTGTGGAAAGAGAAGTCGTGGGATTTGAGGGCGCGCCAGTGCAATTTTATGGTTTTTTCTATGCTGACAACACTGGTCACGTGATTATATATAGTACGACACTAAAGGTCATGATACTTGAATCCCTTTTGGTCCGGTTTTTTACCACGGCTTACTAAACGGAGCCTGGTGGTGGTGACGGCTCGTCAACTCAATCCTCTGATTTAGCGCAGGCACTAGTTTTTTTTAAACACTCTTG
This sequence comes from Cydia splendana, assembly GCF_910591565.1. Classification (NCBI taxonomy): domain Eukaryota; kingdom Metazoa; phylum Arthropoda; class Insecta; order Lepidoptera; family Tortricidae; genus Cydia; species Cydia splendana. The sequence continues at coordinate 6,192,697 of NC_085983.1, forward strand.
TTTTTATGTCTCAGATACTAAAAAGTGACAGTGCGACTGACAAAACCGCTAAAACTAGTTAAGAATCTGCCCAATACAACTGTAATTTCAGTACCAAGAAAGATAGAGTCTCATTTATGTACTGCCTAATCTGTGAAGTCCAACAGTTATTTTAATACAAAACCGGGTAGATTAGGTAGAAATTGGGCAATAGAACTGTAATTTTACTGTCTGGGATATATTTCACCCATTGTAAACTTGACTTGTAATGTATGTGTACATTATTAATAATAAATATGAATATGAATAAAAATAGTGCATAAGTAGGTAGGCCTTATTGGGATATGTCCGGTTCGTTATATTTTACTTCGCCGAAAAGTCACTTCTAAATATGAAATATAATTTCGTAACTAACAGAACCTAGTAAACGAACTTACAAATAAAGAAATATTTTATTAGAAAAAGTTTTATTCAGAACAATCAGAACCTAGTAAACGAACTTACAAATACAGAAATATTTTATTAGTAATAGTTTTATTCTTTGTAATCGAAGTCTGAATTAAAATATTCAATGTTACTTATGTTTGAGCTAGCTTCAGAACAACCAGGGACACTCATAGAACTATCTTCATCTGAACTGGATGTGCTTGAATCCGGTACGTAGATTACGAATTCTTGCATATCACCTACTTAGCGGTCTTTTATTCGAGATACCGTAGGTACTTTTACACATCCTGACAAAAAAATTACATATAAATATGCATAAAATGGCAAGTATCAAGACTATTTGTCAGTTATTTTAAAGATCATGAATGACCTGCATATTTTATGAAACTTAATATATTTTGAACGAATATATTTACCGCTTATGTACCGGAGACAAGTTACCTAGGGGGCTTATTAAATAGGTAATTATTTAATATTAAATACAACATCAATACCCGTGAATAGCGGAAACACGTTCCGCGACTTTTTGTAAGTCGATAGTCGGCTTTTAGCCGTTTTCTTCCCGCTGACAAAACCGAACAATGTTAAATATAATTTTCCTTGTGGTTTTATGTACGGTTTTATCGTGTTTTGAAAATATTTTATACATAAAACTTGCGGTTTTTGTTAATAAAAACATACAATGACAGAAGTTTGTTTACTTACTTTTTACAAGACAGGTGTCAAAGGTTTGATTGCCATATAAAATTTAAAATGTTAGTTCCCATTTCTGCCACGACTCTTCTCTTTCCGCACAGACTCTACGTGCGCCGCACCGCACCAGTGTGCGGTAATCTTTAAGGCCGTAACACACTATCGCACCGCACCGCAACCTTGGAGCGGTTCTAGGAATAGCTCGTACAGGCGTGGGCTTCCACACTATCGCACCGAACCGTCAAAACGGTGCGATCCTAGCTTACAGACTGCCGCACACGTGCGCCAGTGTTGCCAAGTGTCCCATATTTCCGTGTTTTTCAACGAATTTTTGCAATGGAATCCTTTAAGATTGAATTTAAATTAATGTGGTTCCGCTTTTTTACAGGTAGATGAAGGGCGTGAGGTAAAATAATGTACCCTTTTCCATGAAAATCTAAAAAATCTGTGTCTTTTTAAAGCACTGCTTCCGCATTTTTGTTATTTCATCGACTGGCTACATTGCCATCCACTGCCATAATTTGAAAATGACAGCTGTCAATCGGTGCGATGCAGCTTACACACTATGGAAATTGGTGCGGAACGCACCAGTATTATTATTACCTGACAGTTGGTGCGACGTGCATGCCCACCGCACCGCTATTAATAATAATTATGTGCGATGGAAGCTTACACACTATCGATAAATGCGCCGCACCGCACCAAGGTCGCGGTGCGGTGCGAAAGTCTGTTACGGCCTTTAGACACAGATTCAGGCTCCGAAGGCCATAGTTTGTCAAGCCACCTCCGTCCGTAGAAAAAGACGGCAAATTTGAAAAATGTATGCACCCGAAGGGTCGGTTTCCATACAAAATTTGAGTTTCGCGCCTTTTTCTACTGACAAACTTCGATTACCAGAGTATAATTTAAGTGGTATCCAGACGGGACTGATCAAATCGGTCGATTTGATCAGATTGGCAAAAAATTGACTAATCTGGATACGCCTTTACTGTGGTCCATGGTTATTATAATCTGGCAAGCCAGCTTTGTCAGTAAAAAAGGCGGAAAATTTCAAAAATGTAGGCACGTAAAGTCGGTCTCCCATACTATTTTTGAATGACGAGCCTTTTTTTAGTCATTTATAGTTTTTATCAAACTAGATGGGTACGCTGACAGGTGTCAGGTGTATTTATATACAATTGGCGAGTTTTAGCGTTTTTAGGTTATAAATTTTATGGAGATGACACCTGTCACCCTACACATCTGAGTTTGAAAAATACTATAATTGGCCAGACTATGCATATAGAGAGGGTAGGCGATATAAATATTCAAAGCATAGTTTGGGCTTTGGCAAGTCATTTCCGTGAGTAGAAAAGGCAGCAAATTTGAATAAAGGAATTTGGTAGGGTTGCCCTTTCAGAGAAAATTTGAATTCCGCGCCTTTTTCTACTGACAAACTGATTTTACCTCAGTATAATAAAGGCCATTTGTCGTCTTACATAATATAGCAACAAAAAATAAAATAAATAGGGTTTATAATAAAACAATCGTATAAAGATTTAATATTGGACTAATATTTAGTAAAATACCATATTATAATAATAAAATTCATATAAAAATTCAAGTTTTTCAGTTTTAAACAATACTACAACTTGCCGGCATGGCAACAACGCTACATTATACAGTTTAGAATTAAGTGAATATTTGTTGAGTCTAGAATAGGCTTAGGTCTGTTTTTAATGGCATAAGGCTTTCGTATGTGACCCCATTTCACCTATAGTATTTTTCATACAGCGTGGGTACGGTGACAGCTGTCATCTTAATACGATTGCTTTAAGGTTGTAAATTGTATAGAGATGACAGCTGTCACCGTACACAAGCTATGTGAAAAATACTATTACTCTTTGGATGCCAAGAAAACCTGGATATCCTGAAAAGTGCCTACAGTGCCTAGAACTTATGTCCTACGGCTGTGAATGTAACCTTCATGGTTTGAAATAAGGTTTATATTGAATCGCTTGCGCCCATGATGTTGGCGTGTGAATAATGATTTTGTATTTAAGGCCGTTTAAAGGGTTAGTTATCTCAATTAGCTGTGGGCATACGAAGTAAGAGTAGACAGATATTTTCTTATGCTGTTGACTATACATTCTTGGAGCAAAACTTTGCCTAAAGGGGACGCATATAATAACACCAGTAATTTTTGTATAGACTAGAGTACATTAAACAGCAGACCCAAAGCAGTAGCCAGACTCGCAACAAATATTCCAACTACCCACCCGGCCGACAAGCTACTTCATAATTCTAAGTAATACTATTATTCAAACAACAAAAATAAATCATTCTTAACCATAAAATAATAAAACACAGGTGAATCCAAGACTACATAGTTACACCTAGGTAAATAAATATAATACAAAATTCGTGTGAATTAAATATTTTATCATTGGTAAAGCTCTGATTTAGAAATTTGGATCTATTCCGCGATTCGGTATCTATTTCATTTGACAATATTACATATTATACATAAATAATACTTATAATGTAACGTCTTATAGCCAATGTGCACTCTCAATGTTATATTGGCAAAGCTTAAATATATCTAGTGTGTGTATACTTATACAAATTCAAAAACAATACTGAACGAACTAACACTAATATACAAATACAAAAAAAAACTAAAATACAAACGACTACACTACTAACTATTCAAAACAATCGATAAAATTTAAAAAAAGTTATACAAAAAAGGTAAAAAATAAATAGGAATCCTAAAATACATCCAAACAAGCGGGTGATATATAAAAAAAGGAATACAAAACGTGTGTTAAGCCTTCTCCAGGAATTAAGTAAAAATAGGAAAATGGCGGGCGCTGCGCTGGCAACCCTGTCTTTTTGGTAGCATCTTTGGGACGCATCTTGTCTTTGGTCAGTAAAGATGGAGTGGCTTAAAAATGTACTTACAAAAATAAGGAATTGTCAAAGCACACAAATTAAAAAATTACGGTTCCTTGCATTTACCGCTACGTTCCCAAAATACCGGAACCTGGGTAAGGTGTATTCGGGTATTACCGAATGTCGGATAATTCCGAAATTCAGATGAAAATCACCCTTAATTCCATCATAATAAAAGTCTCTTTTCGGAATTATCCGACAGTTTTCGACATTCGGAATTACCCGAGTAAACCTTATACTGGTACACATATGGGAGTCAAAAAATTTGGTAGGTACTTCGGGAATGCAGCATATTTTGGAAACGAGCAAAATAAATAAAAAAAAATCTTGTAATGTACGATTCCCACCGAACGGTCGGAGTCGGCGCGCATTTCACATTTGTACGGCCGCAAGCCGTTCGGCTGCTCGCGGACGCGGACGGCTCCGGTCGGACTCCATCGCTTCTGCCATACATAATGTATAGGCACATTGAAAAGGCGCTCCGGCGCGACCCGACTTCAGCCGGTCGGTACCTAATGTCGTACATTAGGGTGAACATAAGGTCTAGCAGATCAGCAAGTGACCTAATGACAACCCCATAACAAAAATGGCAATATGGTAAATTCAAACACTTTATCAAAACTACCAAGAACATGATTTCGTTGTTGATGATTGTGATTTGCTTGTTTATTTCCCGAGTTTCAATAAATTTGCTAGAATTTACCCAAAACTACAAGACAAAACGAGAGAAAAAGTTTCAAATTCATTTTAATAGTTTTCACAATACTCTAGAACAGAAGCGTGAAGATCGTCGTCACAGTGGACCTGAACAATTTAACTGTACAGTGTAAACGAGTCAAAATCTGTCCACTTCCGTTTGGTTCAACGTCAAACATTGGCAAAAGGAATATGTTGCATCTACAACATCCTATCACTGGCCTGCGAAAATCTGTATAGGTACCAATATTACCTAAGTGTTTTGACAAAAAACGTCCTGAAGTAATATTTTGTTTCAAAAGCACCACAAAAGTGACCATTTGACCAATAAAATTGGTCATTAATGTGTCATTCGACAGTGTCTTCCCACAAAATTAAGCACCTTACGTTATGTGGGAGATGTTACTTATGACATACACTACGACCATGTCTGTATATCTATTGTTTAACTAAATGGGTCATCAGAAACACAAGAGAAAATAAATACCTATTAAACCATTGACGGACGCAAAGGCCAAACTAAACTTAACAATTATCACCCGACACTGTCAATTTCATGTACAGTCAACTGTAAAAATATGGGTGCAGACAACTTATTCAAAAATATGTCCCATAGTTCTAATTCACTGACATAAGAGTTATGGGACATATTTTTGAGATGATTTGTACACCCATATTTTTACAGTTGACTGTACATTTCTGGGTCGGTATGTAACGACGGTGCAGTCAGCGTCAAATATATTATAGCTACAAAAGTGGTCAAATAGTTCGTTACTCCATATATTTAGTAGGTACGATGTGACGAACTATTTGGTCACTTTGGCCGTGGCGTGGCGTCAATGTTAACTTAATTGTTAGACCAATAATATACTGTGAATTGTCAATATAGTAAAACAGGGGCCAGATATGTTCATAACAGCAACGCACCTAATGCCAGTAAGTTAGCAAACAACGACCAATACTTATTACTAGAAGGAAATCTTAAAAATAACCTTAAATATTTCTCACTAGGTGTGTCTATTCACTACAACCGTTGAACCAAACGAAGATGGACAATATTAATAGCAAATCAATCTAATCGAAACGAGACTTCAATTTTCAACAAAATTGATTCTATGTAACAACCGTCTATAAAAATATCAGTATATATAAATCTTATTTCAAATTAATTTAATACAGTGGGGGGCCGGCCCCTTTTTGAACCTTAGTTTTGAAAACGGCAACACGGATATTACCAATCCGATCCGAAACTTGATAGTTGTACGATTTCAAGATTTTCTATTTAGGTTTACCTAGGATTTATATTTGTCGAAGATCTTTATAGAAATAATTAAATGATTCAGACCGGTAATAAGAGCGGTTGCGTCTTCAAGTCAATATGTTGACGATACTAAATTAAACACAGCGGGAGTGATTTTGTTTTTTGTCGTGAACTAATGACAGATCTTTGTAGACGTGTTAATGAACTTCGTTCTATCCGCGTTTCAATTTAATACAATCAACATTAAATAGCACATAAGTATTAGAGGGCCGTCCAATTTCAAAATTTGTTAAAAAAATAAATTTCATCGCACTATCTGTGCATACCAGCTTGCTATACCGAAATTCAAAGTGGTTGAAACCAACACTCGACGGTGCAAGAAATTCCATACAAACTTAATATTGTCTAGCTTACGGTGTGGGTACTACCGCACCGTATACGATATACTTCAACTAGGTAGGTATTTCATGAATTGCGCTACTTTTCGCTATTATTTTAATTAATAATTTCGCTAAAACCTCGAGGTCTATGGTGCGCGGCGCGCCCACCCCGTTCCCGAGGCGTCGATAAAAAATTCTTTTTTTGCGCTTTTTTATTTTTTTCCTTAAGAATCCAACGTACTGATTCACTATATACATGCAGTGAAAAATAGTGCGAAGAAACTCACTCAGAGATAAACGACGAGGGCACGAAACACCGACTTCGAAACAACAACAACTCTTTACATTTTAAAGATAGCTACGATATTTTAAAAAAGTACAAATGTCACATCGGTCGGAGGCTTGTCCCGACTTTAGGGTCACCGTCGACAATCGTATTTGCGTTTCTGCGATTATTCTAAAGTCTGGACCGAGCCGTGACTATAACGACGTAAGCCGCTGCATCCGAACTTAAGAAGTTCGAAGTTATTCAACAAAACTAGTGCTCATTTCACTATCGACTTCCATAAAAGTTACTGAACTAAGCACTAAATTATGTTGCACTGAACTCACTCTCTGAAATCAGTAGCACTAACTTCGTTAGCAATCTGCAGTACGTCGCCGCGGCTCCCAAATAATAAAACGACAATGAACACCCGTCAGCTAGTTATATTAATAGAAAAACAGACAACGTATAAATAACGAGAACAAGCCGTAGCGGCAATAAACGAGGAACCAAGCAAACAAACAACCTACAAACTAACTAACTAAAAACGTCACCTCGCAGTTACAAACTAAAGGGCACTCCAAATCAACTAAAAAACTATTTCGCACGTGAAAAGCGCTACAAATCCCTCAAAATCAGACCTTTTCATAGAAATTAAATAGATCTAAACTAAATACTGCGAGGCGAAATCGAAGGATCGACAATCGATCGCAAAATTCTTAACAAGATAAAGGAAACTCGACTACTAAATGAATGAGTATGAAGTGAGCATCGAAACGATTGCTACAGTGGCATGCGATTGATCGAATGAGAAACGCTAACTTCACACTATTTCCTTTAGTTCGACGATTAAACTATAAAGAAGAAACGAGGCAAAAAATAGGAGAAATGTAAACCTCCCTAGAACCAGAAACGATACAAATCCTCCGTGTAGAAGACCGACCGCGCTAGCAGACACAGCCGCTCGCAACAGACCACATATCCCAAACTCACCTCGGTTGTATTAATATTCTAACACCAATTATATATTTTTATAATTAAAGACGCCGCCGACTAAGGTCGGCTTTGCGTCGGCGCGGAGTCGGAACGCATCAAGTTATACAAAAATGGTTCCCGTCCAGCGTGTTGAAGTCTAACGTTGCGCGTAAATTAAAAGACCACGTCCGAATTCACAATTTCGTTTTTTATAAAAATATAAAAATACAAAAATGGGACAGTGCTACCACACGACACGTATCAAGCATCCAGTATCAAGTCACAGTCACGCGTCCCACCGCTAGGAGGGGAGGGCACTTCCAAACAATTACAAAAAACATTGAGCAATTTCATACAAAAGAACCACCAATAACGGGAAATGCACACATCACGAGTGAAATTATATAAATAAACGGATAAAAAAATCGAATTTCCTACAAATAAAAATCAAAAGTAAATAGAGACGTTTGAAAATGCAGTCGAAATTTGTCTGGTGAAGGATTCAGAATGAAGTAACTTAGGTGCGGAGTGAAAAATGTATGGGAATCCGTCCCGTGAGGAACTCTGCAACTCACCATTCGGTATTGCAATTATTTTATTTCCTACTACGAGTAACACACGTAGTGTGCATGCGCTTCATACGACTTTTTATATTGCGAAATATATATCAATATATAGCTAAGTTTTCTAAAGACTAAGAAAATATATATTATTTCATATTTCAAATATTTTGTCCTAAATTTTACAGGGGCCACAGAGCGGCTCGCGATAATATAATATGAATATAAAAAGTCCCACAATGCGTCTGTATTATGGCAAATAATTTTACTAAAATGCATCTACTAACAATACGAATTGTACCTACTTAACTTTTAGAGAATTGATTATTAACTATATATTTTAAAATAATGGGATGGCGGTGATCCCGGGCGCTGCCGTCGCGCTTGACAGTTGACAGCTGTCAAAAACTGTAGAATAAATCTACTACGCGCGTCAGTGTTACCAGCTGCCATAAATGGTAGTTTTAGAGAAACCCAGACGCGTGTCAAAAAATAATTTAAAGTGCATCAAACGCTCAAGACCAGACGAATCCAACGAACGCCCGTACGGGAGTTAAACACACCGGCGGGCACACACACCAAGGCACTTCATAGCCTCACCTTTTAAAATTTAGAAAAAACACGACACGAAAAAACCGCTTCCAAACTAAAAAAATGTTCAAAAAATTCGCGCAAGTCTTTTTTCTACAGTCTATATGCGTCCGTGGTCGTCGGGATACGATGTCAGCCGACCGTCAGTATCCGTCGCCTCGTTAAGTACACACTGAGCCCTCCGATACCAAAACTCATCAAATTCAACTCCAATATAACCTCAAACAAACGCGAGTGACAAGCAAAGGGTAAAAACGTGAACCACCGCATATTTACACTAGTTTAATAATTGGTTAATATATTTTTATAGTATACTAAACTACGGTCTATTGCACTATCCCGGCGAATCCAAAAAATATTTTTATTATCATACTTTTTAACGCTAAAATATAAGAAAAGAGATATACTCGCGTCGAGCAAGACTACAGCCAAAATTGGTAACGTATTTTATTTTCGTTTGTACTAAAAACCAGTCCCTACCGCCTCCCAGTGAAACGAGCAGACTAACAAAACCCCGAGGACAACACACAAACTCTTAGCAGCCGGTAGAGACCGATTCTCTATCCCTTTCCTACTAACTTTAAAGAGAAAGAGACATTCTTCAATCATAATTGCCCGAAATGTCAAATGTTGGCAACACTGGCTGCTATAGTCTGTGGCGTTGTCAAGTCAACGCCCTCTATCTTCGTCGACACTAAACTGATTTAGTTTAGTAAAATTGTCTAACCGTAAGAACGGGACGCCGAAGTGAAAAAATAGCAACAATATCCAAGTCGAAAATCTAAACGAGGAAACTCTTATGAAATTGTTTCTAGCTACACAGGTACAATTATCTTGAGAAATCAGACATTCCACTTATGTCTTACATTAATCTTAGGATAAGGCGCGAGTGATCGCGCCAAGTAGAGCTTACCCACAAACGACGAACGGACAACTATCTAACTTTATGGATACACATCTTTGCTTAAATCGAAAATCGTTCGTTAATTTTCTCAACGGCCACACTGAATGCAAATGGCGGCCGCTAGAGAAAACTCGGCAAGTATTTTCTTACTTCAATCCTATCTGCTTAATATTAAACGTTGGATAAAGTTGCTTTTTATTTTAGTTACATGTCGTATCCAGTGCCATCTAATACGATGTATTTCAATAACGTCTTCTCCGAATAATGTCCTTTAAATTTTACTAATTAAAATAATTTCGACAAAAAGATAAGTTTATGCAGAAATCATTCGGACGAAGCGTTTTCCATTCTTCCGTGTAGTTTGGGTTAGGCTTAGTTGAAATACGTCTTAGTCGGCCATTGGCCTATTCGAGATGTAAACAGCCATATTTTTGGTCACTTCGAGTGTAAAGCGGGAGTGTGGAGAGCACGTAGCGCCACCAGAGTGTAACCACCAGTGTCAGCGTAACCAGTAGTGTCAGCGTAACCACCAATGTCAGCGTCACCAATATAGTCAATGTAAAGAATCAATTGTTTCAATGTTTGTGGCGGTAGGGCAACCTATATTAGTGATATTGACTGGTCTGCTAGTTTCTTATTGCAGTAGAAACACAATTCGTGACAGTGATTAACGATGGTGGTTATGCGATTTGCTATTACATTCACACAAAGTACCTAATAGTCATTCAACCACCTTATATTATGACAATCTTAGTAACGCTTTTAGTAAAGTGGCACTAGTGGTTACCCTGCTTACGCGATCTATTGTTTAACCGTTCAAAATCATGACAAAATTCAGAATCGTCACAATTCTGTGAACAACACTAATGGTTACATAAATAGTAATCGCAAATTCATGACTAGTGGTTAGTTCACCACTAGTGGTTACCTCTCGTCACTAGTTTTCTCGGTGAGGGGTCGGGTGCGGGAGGGGAGGGGGGAGGGTGGTGGTGCGAGGGAGCGGGACAGCACTAACACCAGCGGAAGGGCACGGCGCGCGGGCGGTCGGCGCCCTCCTTCACGAGCGGCTTGTGGAACTCGCGCCCCGGCCGCGAGTGGATGGTCGCCCAGCAGTGCTCGCAGTAGTACTGGAATATAGAAAATACCGTTGAGGTACAATCCATTCTAGTAGTATGAAGTTATTAATAGTAGAAGAGGTGTAAGTGCTGTGAACGGATACAGGTGACGTTGGCGCAGGTGAGCCTCGGACTGTCTCTGTGTTTTTGGATCTCTTTTACTGTCTCTTTGTCTTTGTCTGTGGTGCTGTGTTTAAGGGCGAGTTGCGCCAAACACACTTGATGGACTGATCAACATCACCATACTTACATCACTCAGCAGTCAATCAATCAATCAATCAAATCAATCAAAATTATACTTTATTCATGTAGGCCTAGCAACAAGCTCTTATGAATCGTAATTAATCTTAATCTAATTATCAGAGCAATTTATTGATGTTAATATTATTCCATAATAAAATTGGATTATTATACATATCAAATTTAACACTAAGAATTTCACAAAAGAATCGTCAAACATTAAAAAGATTGTATAAAAAAATACTAGTCTAGAATTTCTAGAATAAAATCTAAATGTCAAAAAAAAGCATAAGTAACAAAAGAAGTAGATTATGAAATCTCCCACTCAAAAACATTTAGTGAACGTTTTAAAGCTAACAGGCGGTTTGGTGCAGCCGACCCTAAGTGCACAACACCTTGTATGTAGTTACCTGGAGGCAGGTGACGTTGGCGCAGCCGAGCCCCGGGACTCCTACCTATATCTTCTAGGCGCTGTGTCTGTAGGTAACTTTAACTATCTGTCTGTGTGTCCCTGTGTGTAGTGCGTAGTTACCTGGAGGCAGGTGACGTTGGCGCAGAAGAAGGGCGCGAACTTGGAGCCGCAGCGCGCGCCGGCGCACTCGTCGCACATCTGGTCGTCCAGCACGTACGGCTTCACCTGCAGAGAAAACGGCCAATTAATGACTAGTTCATAACGAACAACTACTGAAACTTAACCCATACATGTAGGAACTGAGGACTGTCACCTTCATACGGTATCGTCTTGGGTCGTCCCATTCGTTTTTCGTCAAGTTCTTAAATTAGTCCTATTCTGCTTTCGTCACCCATTCTACATTCGTCACAATCGTCGGTGGCTTTCAATGTAGAATGCGTGACGAAAGCAGAATAGGACTAATTTAAGAACATGACGAAAAACGAATGGGACGACCCAAGACGATACTCTTCATACTAGTCTCAAAGTCAGACGTGACAGGAAATCTACATAAACTAATCATCCTGTCTTCTTCCTCGCGTTATCCCGGCATTTTGCCACGGCTCGTGGGGGCCTGGGGTCCGCTTCACAACTAATCCAGTCTGGTACATAAACTATCCTCAACGTAACCTAACCTCAGCACGGACATGATGGTCGTTCTTGTCTACATGACAGCGTGATAAAACGGTATCCGTCACTTTCTATCCCGCGGTGTTAAAAAGTGACAGTTATTTTATATCACGTGGATAAAGCCATCCATAATACGCCTGCTGCACGGATATGATGGTCTTTATTGTCTACGTGACAGCGTGATAAAACGGTATCCGTCCCTTTCTATCCCGCGGTGTTAAAAAGTGACAGTTAATTTATGGATAAAGCCATCCATAATACACCTGCTAATGTACATAAACTAATCAATCAACAGCAACTGTACCCGTAGAGTGGGTATACATACCTCGACCCGCTTGTCGATGTCGCCGTGTTGCAGCTGCACGAAGCGAGCGGAGATGGCCGCGATGTACGACTGCTGGTTGGAGAACGCCACGCGGCCCGCACCCTACAACAACACAAATTATATACATGTACCTAATTGTGGCGTTCCGTGATGGAATAGGTTGCATAATAGGATACTAAATTTTAACAGCTTTTGAAACAGCTGGTTACTAAAAACCAGGGAAAATAATCTGTTTGCGCAAAACTTAAATCATGTGTTTCAAATTTTCTACATTATCTAATGTAGACGTACCTTGGGGTATTTGAGTTCGGGGTCGGTGTCGATGCCGGCGTAGCAGACGCCGCCGTACAGCCGGTCCATAATCATCGCCAGTTCGGCTGTAATAACAAGTCAGCGTTTAAATGGTCATTCATCTATGAATAAAGGTAACATTTGGCCTAGACTACCCACAATCGCACTTAAATTAGACAAGTAGTAAGGAACCGTGAACAAGATGCATATGTAACTGCGTCGCAATATCGGGAGCTCGAAAATAACCCTTACGCCGCGTGGTCCGATCGCCTTGTTCGATCAATCGGACTACGAATATTTTTTTTTCCCGTTGGCTCGATCGATCGGGCAGTAAGGACTTCTCAAAGTCTTGTAGTCCTACTATCGGACTAACAGGATTTTAAAAGTTCATCTAGCCCGATTTATCGAACCACGAGACTTTGTAAAATCCTCTTATTTCGATTACACAAATTTCATTTTTCCTGGTGGTTCGACCGACACCTTTATGGTTATTTTGTGTTATTTACGATACGAGTACGATAGACAATTCGTATTGTGGCGATTTAATTTTAATCCACACGAGTTTCGAATTACGTTACGAACCTGTAGCTTACAACGTTTTACAGTACAGTCAACCATTTTGGAACCCTAGACCACAGTAGGACTATGTCATAGTAACATTATTGGTACCACACAAATGACGATCGATCGAAAATTACTGTCTTTGTATGTCTGTCTCTTATTCGAGCGATAGGGAGGTGAAGCGACGGCCGCCAATTTTCGATGTTCGTGGTAGCCTTATGACAGTGGCAATTGTTTAAGTCGCATTTTTCAAACTGCAAGACTAATTTTGTACACCACGCACATTGCATGGTGTACAAAATTAGTCTTGCAGTTTGAAAAACGCAGCTTAGACGATTGGCACTATAAGCAGCGTCAATACCGACTGAGCTAGGAGACCGTTCGTTGCCGAAACTTTAAATTTAATTCGAAACGAAATAAAACAACTTAAATGGATAAAAATAATATAATAATACGAACACGAACCCATTACAATAAAAAAAGAGTGAACTAAAACAATGTTTTAAAACTCCTAAGAAAAAACATAACATAACATAAAATATAATGCCATCTCTTTGGCGAAATGAAATATTAAAAACGGTCAATCTTCCTAATTAATGAAGAAATAGGCCTTTCCAGATTAGATTAATAAATTAGACATTAGACATTGACATTTTTGAACCCAACATATCGGAGACAATATAAGAAAGTTTATCTCGTGCCAGTTTCTAGTTAGTACTTAATGAGCTAAGATGAGATAACCTCTATGAAGGAATCATTCACTAGACTTCTCTAACAGTTTCGATAAAAATATGTCCGATCAACCGATCCAACAGGAAAATAAAACAGCCTTGTGGTTCGATAAATCGGGCTAGATGAACTTTTAAAATCCTGTTAGTCCGATAGTAGGACTACAAGACTTTAAGAAGTCCTTACTGCCCGATCGATCGAGCCAACAGGAAAAAAAAATATTCGTAGTCCGATTGATCGAACAAGGCGATCGGACCACGCGGCGTAAGGGGAAAATAATACCAAAGGTAATCACGGTCCATATCCCGGTCGATATAAGTCTAGCGAAGTAGTAAGGACTTGGAAAAACAATTCCAGAGAAATAAATGAGGACAGATGGTGCAGAAAATTAAAAGTAAATAAATCGTGAATAAGGTACAGGTAAGGTACCCAGCAAGAAGTCTCCGTCGGTGAGTCGCTCCAGGCGGATCCGGACCGGCTCGCCGCAGGTCACGCAGATGGTGGGCGCAGGCTGTAAGGTCTTTCGAGGACAGACAGCAGTCTTACCGGCTTTAAGCGGGCGAGGAATGCCGCCAACAAAGACGGTCTTCCTAGGATCCAGTGGCATGGAGGCGCCCAGAACGAAGTCTGCGTCGGCGAGCCGCCACGGGCGGATCTGAACTGGCTTGTGAGCGATGACACGCAGAGGTCCAGAGGTACAGCTTGTCGTGATCCAAGGCTACAATATCATCGAAGACACAGACTTACCAGCTTTAAGCGGGCGAGGAACGCCCCCAACAAAGACGGTCTTCCTAGGATCCAGTGGCATGGAGGCGTCCAGAACGAAGTCTTCGTCAGCGAGCCGCCACGGGCGGATCTGAACTGACTTGTGGGCGATGACACGCATAGATACATCTTATCTTGATCCAAGGTTACAAGATCATCGAAGACACAGACTTACCGGCTTTAAGCGGGCGAGGAACCCCACCAACAAAGACGGTCTTCCTAGGATCCAGCGGCATGGAGGCGTCCAGAACGAAGTCTGCGTCGGCGAGCCGCCACGGGCGGATCTGGACTGGCTTGTCGCGGATGGTGGGCGACGACACGCAGAGGTACAGCTTGTCGTCGTCTGTGATGCAAGCCTCCATCAGTGCTGCGACCGAGCTCTCGTCCTGGAAACGGTAAATAGAATCATTGAACCGTGCACCCGCGTCAGCTAGCAGACGCCCTCATAAGGACTACATGGTTTACCACCACTAAACTAACCTGGAACAGTAGAAACGCGTAGCCCTTTGGTGGGAAGTAGCTCTTGCTCTCGGCCTTGTGCGGCCAGTCCACCACCAGCGGGCCGAACCGCCGGAAAGAGGAGGTGATCTCATCTGGAACACGAAGATGGTAAGTTAGGTACATCATGCTGTATAATGTTAACTAGGGATCAGTGGTCTCCGTTTCATCTCGGACAAAAATGCTTTCGTATGTCCGGATGTTCTCGTCTACAGGTGGCATTTCTCATCTCAACCGATTCTCGTGATATTTTGTGAGCAGGATCAAATATAAATATTTTTTTGTTGATACAGATTTCGATTTTTTTCAAAATGGTGGAGTGCACGAGGTCCACAGCTCACAGAGCCCCTAGTTATGATGGTGACGAAACAATCTGTAAGCTAGATGTGGACTAAGATGTTCTTCACTAAGTAAGTAGTGAAGGTACTATACAGATAACTGACCACCCTCCCTGCACAGAAACTTGTTTGCAGGGGGCTCAGTTATCTCTGCAGCTTACTGTACGGGCGAGTACACAAACATCTTTACAAGGCATACGTTCCAAAAATATAGTTACATGACCTTATTATCAGTGTCTTAGGGGCTACTCTACTGTGTCTTATGCTGTATTGAACATAGACCCTCCTACTGAGTCAATTATTTTCAAGCTATTTCTAAATTTTTATGTATTTAAGTGGGTAGTAGCAATAAATTCTGTAGTGTATTTGATGAATACCTACGTTGATTATCCTGACCGAACTGAACCGAACCGACCGGACCGAATGTTGATAATTTGACTTAATAATAATATCGGACAATTAACTAAATGTAGGTATGAATTAATCGTCGAGGCGTTCTATAATTGACGCATTTAGTGTTATCGATAGATTACAAACTCAATAGACCGGGTGTCAATGATTGTTATTTTGGGAACCAATCAACGGCCGTTCTATCCTATTACTACACCATTAGTAGGTACCCCAAGATTCGGCCGCGGTTGTGCAGTGCGGTTGCCGAGCAACGCTGGTGCAAACAAATCAAAACATAGCAAGTAGCAATTGGCCGCGAAACGCGCAAATACTTGTTTAATAATGCAGACCAAGCACTTGCCTGCATCTTCAATTGCAGAAAAAAAAGTTACTTTATAAACACTTTTTAACATGGTAGATTTTTAGTCCAAAACATAATATAGGTACTATTAATAATATTTAGTAAAATCGTGTAGGTAGAGTAATTCGTCGCCAGTAACTGGCCGGTTTTAGTAACTGGCCGCCCTAATCTAAAAATCTATTCTATTCACCTATAAACAGAATTCATTTTAGTATAAGAATTCATTTAAGTTATTGAAGGCTGGCCAGTTATTGAAACCTTATACTTGTTTATAGGTGAATAGAATTCATTTGGTGGCCAAAAACCGAAACCGGCCAGTTACTGTGTCTTAGAATTGTAGAAATAATTTCATAAGTAACACAGGTAACAAGATAATAATAGATACAATGTAATTTTCTGTAGTTTTCGTGAAATAAAATTGTAATAGGTACTTAGCCTAGCCTCCGCCCTATTTTACTTACCTTCTTTTGGGACTTCTTAACCTACTTCGCTCTAACCAATTAATAATAATATAACTCAGATCATATTTTACCTATAATGTAAGTTATCGTTTCTGGCTAGGTACGTACCTACGGAGTAGAATGAGCTTTTAAAGGGTGAATTGGGCCGATAAAGATATGTCACAGAAATATAAACTGCTACCCTAATCGTTAGCACGGTGCTAACAATTGTGTTATCAATTATCATCCATATCAGACAAACATACAGCCTCACTTATCAGACTTGACCCTTGACCCACTTTCGATTCTCGATAAAATTAGCACTACTCGTCGAAACAAGCTATTTTGGACTTTAGAGTCTCGTAAAACGAGTTCTACAAGTTTAGACTCAACTCAAAAGATTCGAGTCTGGTAGACTTCACTACATTTAAGTTTCCTGCTTTCCCCGCAATCGTCACAGTATCGATTACGCCCAGCGCTGGACTGACCCCATTTGGCACAATGGCACAATGCCGCCGCGGCGGACAATGCCGCTCTGACACTATAAAGCGAGTGTCAAAATTGTCTTCTGGGGTAAAGGGTAGGTATCGATTGAATGGTGGAGGGCTTGGGTTCGTGTGGGATGTTTTGTAAACTATTTAAACGCATGTTCATCTAGTTTATAATAATAAACCCTTTGACGGATTTCAGGATTTAGATTCATTTCAGTTGTGGAGGTGAAGATCTAAGGAATTCCCCCACCTCTAATACCTATTCTTATTTTAAAACTTCTTCAACTTCTTCGTCAGGAAAGTTACGCGATCATAATTATCGACGAATGCAATAAATAAGAACTGTATAATTTTTCCGAAATTCCAACAGGGACAGGCAAAAATAATTTGTTCTTCACAGAGAAGGTAGCATCCTATAGAAGTGGTATACGCGTGCCTCCGTGAGGGACAAAACATACGCAATGCGACACTATGATTGGTCGAATTTATTTGTTGCCCACCATAATCCATACTTAATTTACGGTGGGGAATAAAAAATATGTGAGACTGTGACAAGGACAACCAATAATAGCGCTTTCGCTGCTACTCCTACTGAAAGATACATAAGACTATCCCGTTCTGTCAGTTATCTCCACCAATCATGCCCAATCCAGTTTAATACTAGATTCATGGTTCTTCAATATTATCCCTTTGAGCGCCACGCCTATCGTGCGCGGCGCGTCATCGTGAACCTTGTTGTTATGGAGGAAGGTTGATATTGGGCTGTAGCTGGGGGCGTCAATTGACGTCTTTGGCGGCCTTAAAAGGGCGCGGTGCTTGCCAGTCAGCTCAGTGTGGATTTTGGGACCTTGCATGACAAGACAGTAAGGAAAGGACAGTACGACACTACTCTACTCACCCTCGTCGATGTCGGGCGGCAGGCCGCCAACGAACACCTTGCGGCTGAAGCGCTCGCCGTGCTCGGAGCCCGCCGACACCGGCGACGAGCGCGCCGGCGACCCCAGCGCCGACACGCACATCGAAAGACCTGGAGCAAACAGTCGGAATTATTAGAAACTTCATTTATTTGACTTCATAACAATATTATAAATGTTTGCTAAATATGCGATTAGCCATACGGAGAGGGCATCCGGCTCCTCCTGCACTCGCTGCGATGGCAATAGGTTAGGCTGCACACTCACCGGCGGCGCTGAGTCGCGATATGACGTCCTGCGCCTGTTCGGAGGGCACGGACGGCGAGCCCGCGGCCTGCTGTGGGGGCTAAGAGCTAGTACCTACCTACACACTCACCGGCCTCGCTGAGTCGCGACACGAAGTCCTGCGCCTGGTCGGAGGGCACGGAGGGCGAGCCCGCGGCCCGCTGCGGGGGCTAGGGGCCAGTACACACTCACCGGCGGTCCCGAGTCTCGACACGACGTCCTGCGCCTGGTCGGAGTGCAGGGAGGGCGAGCCCGCGGCCCGCTGCGGGAGCTAGGGGCTAGTACACGCTCACCGGCGGCGCTAAGTCGCGACACGACATCCTGCGCCTAGTCGGAGGGCACGGAGGGCGAGCCCGCGGTCCTGCCGCTGTGGCTATTATTAGGTTATACACTCACCGGCAGCGCTGAGTCGCGACACGACATCCTGCGCCTGGTCGGAGGGCACGGAGGGCGAGCCCGCGGCCATGCCGCTGTGGTTAGTATTAGGTTATAAACTCACCGGCAGCGCTGAGTCGCGACACGACATCCTGCGCCTGGTCGGAGGGCACGGAGGGCGAGCCCGCGGCCCCGCCGCTCGCCAGCGCCGCGTCCTCCACGCCGGGGAAAAACGGCGACTTGCCTGGAACAACAGAGATATTACGTTACTTTTATTTCTACTTGCGACATCTTAATATCTTTAAAAAATATTATTGTTTTATCAGTGTTGCTTTTTATTCTGTATTTTAATTTATAATTGTATTTTCATGCATTAAGTATGTTCTAAAAACTGATTTATAGATTGATATTGAGTTCTTAAATGAGGCGAGATTACCGTACAGTCCGCTAACATCGCTGTCAAACAGGTCAACAGAGCCCTTCTGATCTGGCCACTCGTCAGCCAAATTAGGTATGGCCTTAGGTTTAAGTAGATTTTAACGTGGCCTCGAATGTTTATCGTCACCATGGCATCACAAAGAACGAGTGACGTGGAAAGATGGGGGCGTATGTATCTATTCCAGTCTAAAGACGGCTAAAACAATGTTCTCAAGACGTACCTAGTTAAGACGTAGAAATTTATTGTTTCCTATACGGTGTGAAACTTATTTTTATATTAATTACTTCTCTGCCTACTAGAGAGTGAAGTAATTTCATTCAATTTTAAGCTGTAAACTTCTAGTATATAGCAGTATAATCGCGTGATAAACGAAAAGTACTTGGATCATTCTGGCTCTCAATGATAGATTTTAAGTGCCAATGCGTAACAAGAAACACAGTCACGTTTTGCGTAGTAACGCAGTCATGTGAATGTGTGGGTGAGATTGGACTTAAAATACTACTTGCAGAGCCAGAAAGTCTGCCCCCAAACGTAATTTTAGCAACAATTGAAAGAATCCGACAAATCTTTCAAGTGATTAGTTTAAATAAAAATAAATCCAACGTAAATGGATGACATAAGACTCATCAGCGCGCGAGTCAATGACTTTGGGCTGAAAAATAGTAAACTATTTGGCTCCAGGCCAAGACACGGAGCGTCTAGTTGACAGACTTCAAAGACGAAAAAACAATGAAGTTTGGAGTCAAGCGAGCTAGTTTTCGTAGAGCGAAGAGTAGAATATCCATATTTTTCTACTCAACAAATCAATAATTAGGTACTATATCAAAGTGATAATCGATCTTAGGTAATTTGACAATTTCTAGGAGACTGATATTATTTCAAAATATTTTTCGAAGTCTATCCTCAAATGAGTTCCCAAAAACATTTCCAAGGGCTATAGAATTTTATTACAGAGAATGTAAACTCTGCAAGCCATTTGAATGGGCTCAAATAAATAGGCTTGTTTTGCTGAACGAATCATGTGAACGCGGCGGCCTCCGTGGCCGCTAACAGCGCTAATCAGTAGGTATGGACCAAGGTCGGCCATTGCAAACGTGGTGACACGGATTGCGCGCAGGTGTATGCGCAAACGTTTTGCAGTGCTGCTATTTAAATTACGATGCGCTACGGTATTTTGCGAAAATGCGTGTTGATGATTAGTGTAAGTATGTACCTAGTAGTTTCGAGGGTTACGAATACTACGATTCAGTTTTCAAATACTGAGGCTTGAGGGTTTTAAATAGATGGACAGAGAATACAATAGTCAAATCTTTGTTTTTTTGGAATTGTATATCTATTCTATTATCTATTAAAAACCTTTGACAGTTGTTTTCCCCAGTGTAAATAAATCCTGAAGTAAAACAATAAAAAGTACTTTAGTGTCTGACGTTTGACCAGGGCGAGTATTAGTAGTAACCATAACAAAACTTATATGAAAACTTTTGAACCCGGAAGCGCAGCATTCACTCCGCGATTCGAACCCGTGACCCCGCGGTTATCGCCCCCCGAATCCAGAGGGCTCCGCTTTTATGGGTGCTTTCCTGTCGGCGGTGCCTAGACCCCATCTACATTCTAGCCGATTATTTCCGGATTGGTTGCATTCCTCACTGTCAATATATCTACAAAATAACAATGCATCCTTTGCATGCACATGTATGGCATTAAGCACTTTAAGCATAAGGCTGGCGTTCCACTGAGGCGGAGAAGGCTACACTTTAAGCATAAGCCTGCGTTTCCACTGAGGCGGAGAATCAACCAATAAATAGCAATGGTTGGAATCCAGAGGAGCTGAGATGTGTGGTTTTCTCTTATACACAGCCTTAGTGGAAAGACAGCCTTACACCTAAGCTGTATTCGGGGTAACTACGAAATCTCCGAACCACTATATCAAACATCATTCCAAAATCACCCAAAATTTCATCATATCCCAAACCACTGTCTGCCTGTAAGTGTGTGTATCTATTAATCTATTCTCTTCACGCTTAAACCGCTGGACAGATTTAGATGAAATTTGATATGGAGATATCTAATTTAACTTTATGGGGATTTTTTAACTTTATGGTGCAATAAAGGATATTTACTTACTTACTAATTTAAGTCTCGCGAAAGGACAATATTTTTATCACGGAATCTCTTATGGGGGCGATAAGGAGATGGAATTTACTATGAAAGTATACTAATACTCCGCAGACGCAGTCCCGGGCACTACCTGGTAAGGATTTTTACAAAGTTTAACCCATAAAATGCGACATTACGGTGTGCCGATCGATCCCCGTGAGATCGGACACGTGCCGAGGTATTTCCATCCTTGAAATGGCACAATTCTAGTTATTTATGTAGACCAAAACACGTGCTCATTGTTTACTTAATAATGTCATTGAGAGCGTATGCAAGTTTCCCGTTGTTCAGTGGCTTGATCACACTCACGCTTCGTTTAAAATAAATTTGACTATAAATAGGCGCCTATAACATATATGTTATGAGGTGTGCTACACATAAGTATAGTTCCTAGACTGACAGACTATTAGAACAAATAAAACAACTTTATAATTATTATGGGGGTGCCATAAACCCTTAGTAAATTGCATATACTTGGAAAAAATCGACGCATGCCGCCGTAACTCTGGGACTGAGGGGCTTAGGCACCTGCCGCGATAGCAGAGGACACTGGTTCGATTCCAGCCCTAGGCACTGGAGGCTTTGGTCACTTTTTCTTCGTAAGTATATGACATTTATTTCGATTTATAAGTTAAGAGTCGTATTACCTACTAAGCCTCTCCGCTGTCTGTTTGTCCTATCAGTGGGCTGTATCTCATCAAACACAATAGATATAACTGTTCACAGCAGTGTTATTATTGCAAGTTATTGTTGAGCGACCTTCACCAAGAAGTATTGGCCGAGGGTGTCATTGAGTTTCGGCGGTTCCGCGGCCGGCTCCCTGACACTGCGGGGGTTTCGAAATGCATCGTACCCACAATTGTGCGTTTTATTTAAATTTTAAGATATATTTTATAATAATATGTGGCGTATGCGCCATCGACAATAAGGTCCCTTTTCATAGATAATGCTCCATATGAATCAAAGACATATGTAACTTCGTATAAGACGAATAAAGTCTAAGGAAAAAACGTGCCTCGGAATTGAAGCAAAAGTCATTCTCGAATAGATGGCGCACACACCTTTAGCCTATCCTCGGCTAGATGGCGTGACGACACCGTTTCATATTTAACAATTTTAACACATAGATATCAGTGAATGAACATGGATCAAAATGATATAAAAATAATAAAATCATTTATCCATATATACCCGGGTATGTCCTTAAACTACGTCCAAGACCACCGGTGGACGGGCAGCAGCGTCCCTCAAATTCGGTGTACTCGACTGCGATCGCCAACCCGCCTGCCAAGCGTGGCGATTATGGCATTCACCCCCCATAAAAGGGGGAGGCCTATGTTCAGCAGTGGACGTCTTATGGCTGAGATGATGATGATGATCCATATATATACATTTTTTGATAACTTTATACGTTTTCATTTTGAGTTTTAGTCGTGTGTCGATAGATGGCAGTAAATTTACAGTGACTACATAATTTACAATGACAGGACCCCTCTATACTATCTATTCTTTTTGATATGAATGCTAATTTCAAAAATTTTTCATTCATTCAATCATTTTTGCCATCATCCTTACGAAGCCGAGGGAGGAGTCCAACTCGTACTTGTTAAAAGGATGAACAACTCTAGAGTGGCATTATTTAATTAATAAATTGGGACTTGGGACATACACAATTATAGGTACATTTAAAAAATTCTCTATGTTCCTTTGTATAGATTCTGGTTGTGACTTAGGTATTATATCGGCTAAAACTGCCTCCGGCGTAATTTAGGCCTGTGTAGGTATCAAAAGGGCGGATAGGACGCAAGCGGGGTAGAAGAAAAAACCCAGACGCAGCTTTTTAGAACAAGTGAAAGAAAAAGTAGGGGTCGTGTCGTATCAAACAGTCAAAGAGCTGGGGCAAGATAAGGAAAGCTGGAAGATACTCCACCGACAAATAACTCTTAAGTTAATGATGATGATGAGGTATCAAAACTAACTAGCAATGTTCAGATGTTTTGGGAACAGAAGGGACATAACAGAACCTATCTCTGTGGTAGTAACTCTGTATTGGTACCTATTAGGTATGATATAGCCACCAATGGGGTTGGCCGGTCGAAGTATTTAGCGGATGGCGCCAGCATAGCCCTGTAAATCCCTAAAATATTATGCCCTGGGTGCCAGCCCTTTAAGCCAAATCTCATAGAAAAAGGGGCAAGCTATGATGGTGCCATCTATGCAAACCTTTGACAGTTGCCAACCCCATTATGTAGGTACATACTAAAATGATAGTTCGGTCTGACAAATTGGGGCAATAGAACTATAATTTTAGTATCTCGGATATATAAAGACAAGGTTTCGGCTACCGAATAGGCTAGGAGGCCGTTATTGGTTCAAACAATAAGATTTAACAGAATTAAGGCTCGTTTTTGTCACTTGAACGCATGGCCGCCTAGACCGTCAAGGTTCGGTGACTTAACCATGGATCACTGGGGCCGAGTTTCGCTTAGCTGGCACAGTTTGGCCGTTTTTGTGGAACCTATGAAGGTTACATGGTTATATTGAGATTTATACGTAATTGGGTAAATACAGGATTAGATAGGCACTAAAGTCTGAAACTTACGGTCCTATTTGCGGAAAGCAGCTATTTACTAATAAATAAAGTAATATAATGATTACTATTTTTTACTAGTTGATGCCTAGTTCCTGGTCTTACTAGTTTATTATATTATGTTATTGTAAGGTAATTAAACGTATTTTAAATATTAATAGCCGGGTCCACACAGAGCGAGCATACGCGCGGGAGGCAATTTCCTCGCTAATTAGGTAGTTAGAGCTAGGCTCCAAAGTATGATATATAAAAAAGGTGTGATTTTTCGATGGCAAATGTATAACAATTGTAAGGGAGAAATTCAAAGGTCTGATGGGGAAAACGGCACCACTTTTTATCCTGGCAACATCGGGTCTCTAGAAGCCTATAGGAGCACAACTACAAGGATCATAAGTCAATCTTTGGTCTAATAATTAATTATGCATACGACACAGTTCTAGAGAGACTGTGGACTACTACGATTGTTCAAATAATAATGTTCACTATGTAATAGTAATATAATATAACGTTTTTCCTTTCGATTGATAAATAAAAAGGCGTCTAAAATAAACTGACAGATAAGAGCTGGCGCCGAATGTGTATGAAAATTGACCGACAGATCAGCATGACATGCAATGCATGAGTTTCATGACACTGTAGAAAGACAGGAAACTTGGCGTAAACGAAAATTGCTACTATGTAGTGAGGTACATTATGAAAATAGGTGTACCAGAAAGTTATACAACACAGTCCGTTAATAATGTCACAACTTTTAACTACAAAATCCACAAAGCAATCGAGATTGTGTGCCGTCGCCACGTCAAACACACTACGGGAAAATAAATTACTTACGAACAAAAATTGACAATCATTCTAGACATTTACTTAATTGAAACTGTCAAAATGTTGTTGAAACAAAATGATTTAATTTTATATAAGTAAAATAAATAAATAAATTCGCAAAGCGTATTCACACAATATGATCATGTTCCAAAAGGATTCCGCACAAATTCGAAGTACGTTAAATATCAATAGGTATATCTAATAAGAGTAGTTTTAATATTTGAAATAAACGGTTTGGAAACTATAGTGGAACTACCTACACATTAAATAACCAAAAAGTACTCACTTTTTCTGTATGGAAATCTCGGTCCTCTAATAAAAGGTGTGACCAATGCTGGGATAGTATGCAGCGACATAATATTCCAATTTCACACACAAACTGTTTCTCTTAAAATTCAATTTATCGCCGAATTTCCCTTTGGTTTTATTTTTATTTGAAAGAAACGAGTATCTGCCACCGCGACCCCGAACGAATGAAAAAAATCGACGATCGTTCCTTATTCGAAAAATAATAAGAAAAAATTAACTGCCAGAGATAAGAAACATGTAATAGATTTTTAAAGAAAAAGCTTTTTAGTCGATTTTGTAAAAAAGTTTTGGGGTTGTTTTTTTTTATTCGTTAGGGTTGTACAAAAGTTTTTTTATTAACAGCTGATATACTTTTTAATTTTAAGTACCTAATTAAAATGATTTGAAATTGCCTTTACCTTTTTTTTATTAAATTGTAAGAAGGCAAGGGATGATACATTGATATCTTATAGTCTGTCAAAGTCATTTCTGTCAGTAGAAAAAAGCGGCAAATTAAAAAAATGTAGGCGCTTAGGGTTACTCGTATCGTCCCATAGAAAAGTTGAATCACGCGCCTTTTTGTACTGAAAAAGTTGTTTGTAGGTATTAGTTTTTTCAGGTGAAATGAGAGAATCCGCTATACCTAGTTTTGACCAAAATAAGGAATGACATAAATAGGTCTAGACTCTAGAATGTAAGTGTAAGCGTCATACTTATATAAGTATTACTTTAAGTACTTTTTATTATTATTTTTCGTTGAACAATTTTTCTATATAGATACGAATCTGTCATTCATTCAATTGATCAAAGTAATCTATTATAAAATCGCTAAGAATGCAAAACTTGTTTTATGATCGGCATGTTCAGATATTTGTGAGCGCCCAAGCCCGCTCAGATATATCTGACGTCAAACAGCGCCAGCGCAATGCAAGCAGGCCAATGCCGTAGCGATGCGCCAAAAGTGACGCAATGTAGCTTGTGTAGACAATACTTTATGTAGTGAATTTAAAAAGTTTGAGAATCTATATGTAAGACATGTAAAGGCTCGTCCAGACGGGATGATCAAATTAACAATGTAATCACAATTAGATAAAAATTGGTGTCAATCTTATATAGAGTCCACACGTACGCAATTTCATAGTGGAATGGGCGAGCCAATGTCCTTCAATTTCATTTTTACGTCCACACTTCCTGATTAGATTGACAATTTAATCAGATTGTGCGAAAAATTGTCCCGTCTGGCCTGGCCTTAAGCAGACTACACAATTTTCATTATGCATAGAACTCCATTTTTAGGGTTCCGTACCCAAAAGGTAAAACGGGACCCTATTACTAAGACTTCGCTGTCTGTCCGTCCGTCCGTCCGTCCGTCCGTCCGTCCGTCCGTCCGTCTGTCTGTCACCAGGCTGTATCTCACGAACCGTGATAGCTAGACAGTTGAAATTTTCACAGATGATGTATTTCTGTTGCCGCTATAACAACAAATACTAAAAACAGAATAAAATAAATATTTAAATGGGGCTCCCATACAACAAACGTGATTTTTGACCAAAGTTAAGCAACGTCGGGCGTGGTCAGTACTTGGATGGGTGACCGTTTTTTTTGCATTTTTTCCGTTTTTTTTTTCATTATGGTACGGAACCCTTCGTGTGCGAGTCCGACTCGCACTTGCCCGGTTTTTGGATGTCGTTTAAGAATGTAGAAGTCGGATCAAGCGTTATACCGAAGACTACGTTTTACGTCATACTTTTATAAAGATTAGGCATTTATGATGACACTTTCCACACCCTGTCATTGCAAAGTATGTGCAGAGTTAGCGTGGCCCGAATATACCTATGTCATTTAGTCTACTACAAGAAACCATGGTATAATAATATACTCCGCCTGGTACTCCATTCCCGTCTTTTCTAGGTCACCTAACTGACACGGGCCTACGTCATCATGCGACAGCGCTATATGATAATATGCGATAGCGCTATATATAGCGGCCATGTTGTTGTGACGTAGGCCCGTGTCACTCTGGGAATGGAAGACCATGTTTTATTAGACTATGCAAGAATCGCAGTCTATAATGTGTGTATGTATGCAGTATTTACTTATAATATGTATGTTGGTATTTTTGTGTCGTGTGTTCCACTGAGCTTTTCTATACTGAGCTGATTTTGGTGAATGACGTTTTGATTTGTTTTTATGACGCGATAAGACAGGTAATAAAATCATAAAGCGTAGGCAATATTTGTATCCAAAATGGTAAAAAGGACGGACCAAAATGATGGTTATTGAGGTCACAGTTGACAGCTGTGGCCATTGGGTCCAACGAGCCGTTTCCTGTCATAGCTGACCTAGAGTTACGAGTAGGGGCTATTGGCAGTGGATTCTTTGGGCCTATACAGATACAAAATAATTTACCTACCTACCTATCTGCCTACGATCAGGGTTGCGAAACTCCTCGCTTCGGGCAAACTCGGCTCCGTTCGGCTCAGCGTTGCTCCGAGCA
The DNA here is from genome assembly GCF_910591565.1 of Cydia splendana. Taxonomy (NCBI): domain Eukaryota; kingdom Metazoa; phylum Arthropoda; class Insecta; order Lepidoptera; family Tortricidae; genus Cydia; species Cydia splendana. Next base: position 6,220,374 of record NC_085983.1, read on the forward strand.
ATTTTTAGGCAACTTGACGTCCCTTTGCGTGCACGACCACAGATAAGATAATGGCTTGAATGTTGACAACCCTACTAAATAGCCGAAAGGGATAGTGCCATTTAGAAAAGGACAACATGATTCGACCCTGAATCGCTGTCAAACTTCGGTTTTGTAGGAAGTTTCCTTTCTGTACGGTAGTACTATTATTTATTCTGTGCTACGATGCAGGAGGTCCCAGGTTCGAATCCCCGTCAGGGCATTTATTTGTGTGTTTATCACGAATAAATGTTATCTATGCATTGTCGCCTATAGTACCCATAGTGCAGTCGCTATCAGATATTGGAGCGGCCAAGGTGCTCAAAACTATCTGAACAAGCACTTTAACGCCTTGACAATAGAGACTTGTTCATATATTTGTGAGTGCCTTGGCTTCCCCGACTGTAGGTACATGTATAAGCTTTGCTTATACTCTGTATCTTTAGGTATTTAAATAAAAGTAAACAAAATCTGATGAGATGAAAACATTACATGATCAAATAATGTAGGTTAAAGTCAGTCCTTTCAGTGACGGATCTAGGCGGTTTTGTATTTGGTTGGTTAACCAATAAATGTTATAACTACCCGAAAATTTACAAATTGTTTTTTTACTGTTATTTAAATACCTAAAGATACATACTGTAGTTTAGGTCTTACATTCTTTACATTTTTCACTGACTCTGACACTAGGCTGAGCCTGTTCTGCTGAGTCCATTACATTATGATATGATTCACAAAAAGCAAGACGCATGTGAGGGGAAAACATTCAATTTTATATTAAACTGCATATATGTAGAGCAATTAGACTGTAACAGATACTTTTAAGCGAACTGTACCTACTCTATTTGCAAATTTATTTCAGTGTGGCAGAATATATTTGGCGTGTTATTTAATTACACAAATGGGCCGGGCCTACCGCGATGTAATTTCATTGTTTTTACCTTAAATTCCGACGTTTCAGCTGAGTTGCACCAGGTGTGGTCACGGAAAGACTCGGCTGAAACGTCGGAATTTAAGGTAAAACCAATGAAATTATATCGCGGTAGACCCGTTTGTGTGTTTAAATATGTGTACTAAACGCGAGAGTCTAAAGTGTTACATTTGGTGCGTTATTGTTTTTCACTCCCTATCGATGCTGAATTTATCATATTACACATTGGGTCTTACGAAGAAAATGCATAGGAAAGTCTCCATTTTATTTTCCTTTCTACTTGACTCAATTACTTAGATCAAGTATGTTTATGGTTTTCATCCCCAAGACACCGCCCCCCCACACATTAACCAAATCTCTGTAAACCTCTCATTTAAATAATTGAAAAACGCCATTATCTTAAAGTGGCGAACGACGTTTTGTTCAAGTTTAATTGAATGCTTTGTTTTTTTTATCACTTATCTACATACAAGATATATGCAGTGGTACTACTAAACGAAATTAATAACTAGCTTAAATCTAAAATAGGCCCCTGAGGCATTGTACCAAGGACGCTGGCGGCATTTCCTCGCTGTATCGCAATGCTGATACGGGGACGGGGCTATTCATAAATGACGTCATTTCAAATGGGGGGGGGGGGGGGGGGGTCTGGACATCGGATGATGGTAGCATGACGTAGGAGGAAACGGGGTCATTCGAAGCATGATTTTTGGATGGTTTTAGAGGGGGGGTCAAAAATCATAAAACAGCCCCTACGTTGTGCGAGGTATAGCTGCCAGCTTTTCGGTCACCAGTTAGTGACAACAGACGTGGAAACTTATCGAATGTCACCTGTATGTCCGGGTACGCTGCTTGTAGCGACGTAGCGACACAATATTAGGCCAAATGCCCAAATAGAATCTTGACAGGTTTCACATGACCTAACTTTATGTTAGTTTTTATCAGTAATTTTTCATAGGAACGGCATCGTATGTAGGTCAGCGAAGAAATCAATACATCGACGCCCGGGGAACGAGCCCTTTCAAGAGAAAGGACTGAGTTCAAAGGGTAACGCGCAGGTGACACCTAGAGAATAATATTAACCTTTTAACCGCCGTGGACTGATATATAAGACAAAACTTCTTGTAACTTCGTACCGCCGCCGACACGATCACGCTCGATGAAAATTTCTATGACGGTTAAAAGGTTAACCTACACAAAAACAAATATGTTTATCCTCCCTAAGGGCCACTTGCACCATCCCACTAACCCGGAGTTAACCGGTTAAACCGTTAACCCAGTGTCAAATTGCACTGGTAACCATGATAACTCTAGGTTTAACCGGTTAACCCCAGGTTAGTAAAAGGTGCAAGTGACCCTAAGTTGTATAAATATTTTTTAAAGGAAATCTGTTTTTAAATTATTTTGATGTTAGGAGCGAATTCCTACTTCTCTACTAATAGTATAAGTGCGAACTCTGTCCGTCTGTACGTTGCCTCTTTGCGCTTTAACCGCTGAACAGATTTAGACAAAGTTTGATTTAGGCCTGGGAAAGGGCATATGATAGGTTTTATTGGGTTCCGTACCCAAAGGGTAAAAACAGGACCCTATTACTAAGACTCCACTGTCCGTCTGTCTGTCACCAGGCTGTATCTCATAAACCGTGACAGTTGAAATTTTCACAGATGATGTATTTCTGTTGCCGCTATAACAACAAATACTAAATAGTACGGAACCCTCGGTGGGCGAGTCCGACTCGCACTTGTCCGGTTTTTTTAGCAATCATCATCGTACCACGCAGACGAAGTTGTGTGAATAGTAGGTATTACCTACAGTCAAAGTCAAATATATGTTTACATTTTTCGCCTTATTACAAAGAAGTAAGGTGCAAAAGTGTAAACATGTCTTAGACGTTGACTGTACCACAGAAAAAATCTCTGTTGCTTCATCAAAGCGACATTTTCATGGCGTCAGTTTTCTTACGTAAAAAGTAAACTTACTGCGAAGTCTTATAAAAGTTATAAACTAAAGTTTTCTTCTTGTATATTTACGACATTGTAATCTATATTTAGGTACTACAGGATTGTGAAAAATACACTGTTTCAAAATTATAAATAAACGAAACAATGCTACTTAAATATTTTATTGTTTTGAAACACTTTTTCTTGCTACTTCGGGAAACCTTATTGAATTTTTGTGGTAAAATCGTTTATAATCTTGAAATATTTTGTTCTTGTTTAGGTGATATGTGATACTCGACTACACCAGTGATATTCGATGATGTTTAACGTCTATTGTTTAACAGTACGTTTTTGCTACTAATATGAATTAGGTAGTATGTATCTACCATTGAAAATACGCAACATGGCGAAGGCCAAATATATTTTTTTCAGGCTTTCATTAGAGTTAGACCAAGAAAAGTCTGCAGCGATTTTGATGGCCCACGCAGTGCAAGTGTTATTTATACGTCATAATTTCACAGAAGTTTTGCGTTTAAAATAAGATAAGATAAGATACATTTATTGATAATAACACTTTCACTGCGTGGGCTATCAAAACTCTGCAGACTTGTCTTGGTCTAACTCTATCCTTTAAGGGGCCCACTGATTAACAGTCCGCCGGGCGGTATCGGCCTGTCAGTTGTTCGGAACTGTCAAAATTTTCTTCTAACTGACAGGCCGATACCGTCCGGCGGACTGTTAATCAGTGGGCCCCTTTAGTTTAGAACGTTATTCGTGACGTACAATGTAAATACCTTAGTGTTTATGAGTAACAATAAGATGCGCCCCCTATGCAAGTAATCCATTTTGTAATGTTCCTATTCTTAGATAAGCCTGTTTGTACACGCCTAACCTTGTTACTGTATACACTCGCCAGATACATCTGAGCGGTAAAGGTGTTCAAATATATCTGAACGTGCACTAACACCTTAAGTAGGTACCTAATAGACGGAGAGATTAGATTAGATTAGATATTTCTAGCTACGGAAATAGGTTTGCAATTTATAGAGCAACGATATCCCTCTAGTTAGTGTGCCATACTCTCATTATTAATTAATTCGGGCGCCTGGCAGCTGTTCAGCAGTGGGTGTGACAGCTCTTAGACCACCTTGGCGATCCTATCGACCGAGCGGAAAGATTTCGTATTTATTCAGCCCAGAGGAGTGAGGAGCTCTTCAATCCAGCCAAATGTTATCTAACAAATAAAAAAATATGACAAAGAATATATTCGATATTAAACTTTCGTGAGACATATTTTAAACTTAAACATGTCGCCAATAGCGGCTAAAAATTCAAGTGAGTGAAACCTCGTTGCGTCGTCTAAACAGTTTAAATAAATGAAAATCGGCTCCCAAGCGGGAAAAGATAGTTTTTTAGGGTTCCGTACCCGAAGGGTCAAAACGGGACCCTATTATTACTAAGACTTCTGTCCGTCTGTCTGTCTGTCACCAGGCTGTATCTCATGTATAAGTATTTCTGTTGCAGCTATAACAACAAATACTAAAAACAGAATAAAATAAATATTTAAGTAGGGCTCCCATACAACAAACGTGATATTTTTGCCTTTTTTTTGCGTAATGGTTCGGAACCCTTCGTGCGTATTTTTTATTATTATATTGATGAAAATTTCGCGAGAAAGTCTTATTAGGAACCCTTAACGGAGACACTTCGGTTATTGGGATATTTTACAATTGCCCTTAAACCTGTTCAAGTGAAAGACCTAGATCTACGGCAAGTTAGGTCTGTTATACTGTTTAGACACGCCAGTTTACCTAGGAACCAGGCTAGAACCTAACGCAACACTGTAACGGGCATTTTCAATGATACTTCTGCGTCAGTTATTTGTATTACAACTCGTCCGCGACTTTGTATTAGTTAAACTGTCCTATCATCATCATCATATCAGCTGAAAGACGTCCACTGCTGGACATAAGCCTCCCCCAGGGATCTCCACACCGACCGGTCTTGCGCCTCTCTCATCGGCTCCCAGCGACCTTAACCAGATCGTCGGACCATCTTGTGAGTTGCGAGGGTTTTAACACACGAGGGTTAAACAAATTTTGCCACCGAGTGAAACACAAAATTTTTCACCACACCAACAAGGAAAATAGGTACTAAGTAACTGTTAAATATCAAACAAAACCAAGCAAATCAATTCGAAAAGAATGTTATTAAATATTTATCTGTCAAAATTTTAAAGTCAATTCTACCAGCCTACATAAGTAAACAACTCAAAGTTTGCATTTAATTCCTTTGCCCCACATGTGTATAAAATTAAACTTTATCATCAGTTTTTGAACAATCATTATAGCTTTTTTTTAGCCTTTATTATTTTAGCTTTTAGCTGGTGTGGTTAAAAAATTTAAACCTAACTTGAATAAATTATAGAAAGGTTTTAAATAAACCGTAACATCAGCTGGAAGGGAAAGTGACTTTCCGTCCGATTGAGCATTTGATCGGTTTCCTTTTCGAATTTAGTTTGGATTTGGATAACTTTTATTTTTAGACGGAACTTGGTTGCTTGGTTGGTTATAAGTGTTATAACACGGCCCTAGTAAATAAGTAAATATAACCCTTCAGATTTAGTAGACTGAGCGTTAGCGAAGGTATCAGTTTCAACTTGAGCAAAAATGCTTTCGTTATGTCCGGATGCTCTCCTATGCCGTTCGCATTACTCAATCGATTCTCGTGAATTTTTTTGTGCAGATTTGGTAATTTTTGATAGTTTCGGTTTTAAAAAAGTTTTTAAAAAAGGTTTTAAAAACGCCAGTATTTGTCTATGGCATTTAAGACCCATGTCAGTATTGTCCATTATGACTATTGTATTTGTTGTGTACATCGTACGAAGAGCATGACCACCCTTTTCGCAATCGGCTAAATGCGCCCAGCCGGATGATTGACAGGGTTAGGGCGCGTGCGCGACCACGTGCTCGTTCAATGACCTTCACACCGCTCACGCTTGACTGTACAGTCAGCTAGGGATATACATACAGATTTGTCCACCAGACACATCTGATCCTAATAGCCAAAATGCCAATTGTTTGCACCGTAGCGAGCGATACGCTCATGTCTATTTGCCGCACTAATATCAAAATATGGAAGAGTTATAGAGAGACATTAATTAGCGTTTCACCCAGATTTGACCACCAGACCTGTCTCGTAGATCTGTCAAATATATGGCGGGAATCAAGCACAGATGTGTCCGGTGGAGATCAGGCCGAAGACGCTCCTGGCAGACAGATCTGTAGGGCACATATGGCGGCCTAGCCAAGGTGACAATCGCTTGCGCTTCGCCATCGAATTGATCGAATCGCTTTGTGTCTCTCTATCATTCATCCATATATAAATGTGACAGTGACAGTTGCGTTTCGTTCGCTATGTAGCGTTAGCGATTGGCATCTTGTCTCCGGTGCCTGTACAGTTAACATCTATACAAATCACAAAAAGTATCTGCCACCATGGAATACTTTTCATGCGTAGTCTGATCCGTTACTTTGGATGTTGACTGTACGTATTCTTTCTCAGCTAGGTATTAGTGACAGCCATAGAGCATAGAATTTATATTCATATATCTATGGTCATCCAGTCATTGGACAGCCAGTCATACACTAATTATCATCTTGCTAGAAATATCCTCGCTTTTTGCTGATTCGTAGCCTGAGTTACCAAGATATTATTGCTGACTGTACAGTCACCTGAAATAATATGTTACACAACGAAGGCCGCAAAAATATCTGACACGATCTTATTTGTAGAGCCATAAGAGCCTGTCACATATTTTTGCGGCCTTCGAAAATTGACATATTATTGCAGGTGACTGTACTGCTTTATAATATTATGGCTCCTCTACACGATGGGCCAACGCCGGCCACTCCAAGGGACGCATTTATGCGTTAGAGGGAGCAAGTGATATACCTATCGCATTCTACCGCATGGCTGCGTCCCTTGGAGTGGCCATCGTGTAAAGGAGCCATTAAGTTAGAGCCACACGCTAGCGTCTCCCGAGCGTCAGCGTCTAGTCAACTCTGTCCTCCTAAGGCCCAATGTCCTATCTATAGTACTTTTTCAATTCGATGAAATCTAAATCATATTCAATTAGAACAGAGTCGCTTTTGCTTTGTTTCGTTGAATTTTCAAACAACCCAAAATCAACTCTATTATGTCCTACTATCATAGGTTCAAATTTCAGTGGCAAATTTTGGATTTTTCATTTGTATGGCTGAGCCTTTCCTAAGGCTCCGTGTCCTAAGGGTGGCTATGGCTGCTTCTCGACGCCACGTTGGCGCAACTGCGCAGTGACGCCATTTACCACAGCGCTGACTAGACGCCGACGCTCAAAAGACGCTAGTGTGCGGTGGCCCTTAACCTATGGACGCCAATGACCGATATATCCGCACCGAAGGTTCAACGCCAATAATCAGTCACAGACCACAGACCAACATAGACCTACGTGCATATGCATAAAGTTCAATTTCAGTTTTGACACTTCGGTGACGTGGCGTCCGGGTGACTGCTTTTGTGTTTGACACGGCGTCGAAAAGGTTAAGGGCCAAGTTAAAGTAACAGTACACCCAAATCGATACCCTTTCAGAATTAAAAAGAAAGCAACCGAAAGTGAAAGAGAAAACGCCATTGTCAAGGCAAAAGCATCCCCAGACGAAAATTGCTAGTTTTACGATAGCCCAGTCGACGGGGCGGTTGACCTCTACTATATTTCCCCCGTCGCGTCTGCTTTGGTTCATATATAGATTACATGTTACAGACACCGCATTGTAAAGCTAAGTATCATAAGTGGCTTGACCTTGAGTGACAAACTGACCAAGGCCTCCAGTGTCCAGAGCTGGAACCTGGAACATTATATCGGGTGGAACAGAATGAGGCACTTTTAAAGATGACTCAAGTTAGACCAGGCCGTGGCCGGGCCGGACCTTCCGGCGCTTATTTTTCTATGACATGACAGGTGATCAGGTGATGCTTTCCATAGAAAAAAATGCGCCGGAAGCTTCGGCCCGGATACGGCCCGGTCTAACGTGAATCATCCTTTTATGCAAACGGGGAATTGTTTAGGCTACGTACTTTATTTTTCACTTATTACTCTTATTAGTCACGTCAATATTTCTAACCGTTGTTGAGATACAGTTTGTTAAACATTTAGTGCAAAAATCTGTATGTTTCAACCCTAGCAAGAAGATCCAAGATATTAATGACAGTCATGTCATTGTCAATTTAAAATATAAATAACTTTGTAAGGTTGTCACTGATATAAAAATATTTCCATTGAATGATTTTGTTTTTTTTTTTAAACCCAGCTTTACGATTATAATAACATAACTCAATTTTAGATCACTTACCTACATAACACTATCCTTTCAGCTCAGTCCGTAGAAATGTTGCACCCTGTATAATGACATCTATTTCGGTTTATAATGTATATAAGAACCTAGTGTTCTACATCAAATAACACAAATTAAAATTCTCATAAAAATAATTTGATTTGTTTTCTAATAACAAAAATCTATAGGTATAATTAATAGTGTCCAATCGAAGTTTCGGTTTAGATTTCGGTAGGTTTCACCAAAAATTCATGTTTTGGTCGAAAGTTCGGTTTCGGTCGAAAAATTGACGAACGAACGGCCGCGCCGGAACTGTGTTTTCGTTAGTCTCGGACTGAAGTTTCGGCTTCGGCTGATTTCGGCATAAAAAAATTGTTTCGGCCATAGGTTCAGCTTCAGCACCAAACCTATTTTGTGCATCTGACTGGTATGTGATCTGTACGTTAATATAGATAGTCCAATCGACAGGGAGGTGGATGACTACAATATTGTTCCCGTCGCGTCAGATTCGCTAAATATGTACCTAGTAGGTAACATACTCCAGTCGAAAAGGCGGTTGCCCTCTGCAATATTTATCCCGTGGGTACTAATAGGTAGACGAGCTAAGGTACTATTATGGACGTTTAGAAGTACAGAATTACCATTCGGAGTATACTATGTGTCTATCTGTTTATATCTCCGAATTAGCTGTTACATGAATTTGAACCATATAACTAGGATGGTAAATTTGCTTTTTAAAAGGCTTGTTCCCGTTCAGAAAGTAGCAGTAGCAACCACTGCTTTAAAGAAGCAATGCCTTTTTAGGGTTCCGTACCCAAAGGGTAAAAACGGGACCCTATTAGTAAGACTCCGCTGGCAGTCTGTCCGTCTGTCTGTCACCAGGCTGTATCTCATGAACCGTGATAGCTAGGCAGTTGATAATTTCACAGATAATGTATTTCTGTTGCCGCTATAACAACAAATACTAAAAACAAAACAAAATAAATATTTAAGTGGGGCTACCATACAAACGTGATTTTTTTGCCGTTTTTTGCATAATGGTACAGAATACCCTTCGAGTCCGACTCGCACGTGGTCGGCTTTTTTTTATTACTGGTTATTAAGAGTATTTTTTCTAATATTTTTCTGATTTTCCCTCACATCCTCCTGCCCCATCTAGATATAATTCCCTGTATAATTATTTAATTAGTTAGGTTATAAAGAGCTGTTTTCCTCATAAGGGATTGAAAAGTCACGCACGGATAAGCGACGATTTTACCTTACACTTGACCTATTTCCTTGCGATACATCTCAGCATAGATATAATCTAAGGCATTCTAGATATAGGAATGCATGCGAAGAGCGTTTTCACATTGTCCGATCCGATATCGGATGTTGGAAGCCATTAAAATGTAAGATATATGTGTTTCTCTGTATATGTTTATGCATTTAATTATTGATTATTACTTTGTTATTACTGTTACTGAAAGACGATAGATAATGTCAAAAGGCGAACTTGATGTCATTATGGCACCCTCCATCAGCTGTTTTAGTCATAGGCGCCTTCCGACATCCGATATCGGAAAGGCACTTCCGATAAATTCTGCCATGTTGGAGCCCTCGCCACCTATCGGACCGATAATATTTGTTTGTGTGCGTATGTGTACCTAAGCATAATATTTATTGTAGTGTGCGTGACCGCTAAAGACTGCGCCCGTGCGCACCCCCGCGGCCTGACTACGGAGATGTAGGATCCTACATCCGATATCGGATCGGACAATGTGAAAACACTCTAAGGTAACATACCTATATCTGGGTAATTCCGAAATTGGACTCTGACACGATGGAAATATGGGTGTTTTAGAATTTACCCGACACTTAGAAGTGATTCGGAGTCAAATACCTGAATTAATCTTAGTTTCTTAGTTTTACAGGGCGTTTACGCAACTTTCAGACTCTTTTGGATATGGCCAAAGGTGGCGAAATGACTAACATTTAGTGAAAAAAACCGGTCAAGTGCGAGTCGGACTCGCGTTCCAAGGGTTCCGTACATAAGTCCGACTCACGCTTGACTGCACATTTCTAATGTTTTCCTGTCATCTATAGGTAAAGTACTTTTGTGTATTTTTTTTTAAATTTTAGGCTCAGTAGTTTCAGAGATAAAGGGGGGGGGGATTGGTGGGACAGACAGACAGACGCACGAGTGATCCTATAAGGGTTCCGTTTTTCCTTTTGAGGTACGGAACCCTAAAAATAAAGCTAGAGTGTAGAAGTCTGCAGCGATTTTGACATCCCAGACTGTGCAAGTGTTATTTAAACGACAAACTTCTACGAAATTATGAATCAAGATCGTTGCAGAGTTATCTTGGTCTAACTCTAAAAGTGACGTTATTAAGAGGAAACGGGACGACCGCTTCTCTATATATAAACATATATAATTTGATGTAAGTATTTGCCCCTTTGTTTGGCTTTTTATGATTTTTCAGATTATTATAAGAATAAGGAGCAAAACACAAATTCCACGCTAATTTTTAACGCTTGTATTAATGAAAAATTCTATGTGTTTATTAAATATTTTCAAGAAAGGAAAAGGTTCAGGCGGAGTATGTCACTTTCTTAGGACGTCACATTCTGAGGACGTCACATTCTGAGTTCGTCACTTTCTGAGTACGTCACTTTCTGAGAACGCCACTTTCTGAGGACGTCACTTTCTGAGAACGCCACTTTCTGAGTACGTCACTTTCTGAGTACGTCACTTTCTGAGAACGCCACTTTCCGAGTACGTCACTTTCTGAGTACGTCACTTTCTGAGAACGCCACTTTCTGAGTACGTCACTTTCTGAGAACGCCACTTTCTGAGGATGTCACTTTCTGAGTACGTCGCGTTTTTTAGCATAGGTATGATTTAACAGTATAATATACCTGCACGAAAAATGTATACTGCCAGCAACCAGATTAGCTGTTCGACATACGGTCGCTTTTATATCTTACATACCAATACCAATCTCTGTTTGCCTTACGCCTGACTGGTAGAGAATTCCATTTGGCAAAACGTCCTATGTTTCGTGCAATAAAGTGAAAATAGAGAAATAAATAATATAAAAACAATCTAATTATGTTTAAATCATTATTTAATTCAGAATACTTAGAAACTACAAGCACCAAAACATTTAGCCACAGATTGGAGTTAGGCCGGCAACAGCTTCGATTCAATACACATAAATGTTTCGCACAGTAGGAACCATGATTTTATCATTCGCCGCTGTGATTAGCTGGTGAAGGTATCACGGCAAGCTCGCTGACACCAGTAGAAGGTCATTCCCACATATTTACATTTAAACGGACTGCCGCTCCTTTCGTGACAACATATTCTTCAACATACCGCGTCTTCTGTCATGTCTCCATAAACTCACGTCTTTTTTTCTGATGATGGTGTAAATTTTGGATATCTGCGTATAAAAATCAGCTCTTGCAGTTTTGGTTCAGACAATATTTCTTCTCGTGTCACCTATGGAGAATAGGCGTCAAAGGATTTTTTCTTCATATCGGCAACGGCATATTCAGAATATATGTTCAGCCATCAATCACTTCTGCGTATGGATCACTCCCATACTCTCATAGTTCTCATGTTCTGCATATATTTAATGTAATTTATTTGTATGTTTTCTTCCTATATAGGTTACACGATGAATTTTTAAATTAATATTACATTGTACTTTTAGCCTGACAATAAAAATCTATCATGTCGCCGATTTGACATCGCTGATTTTTTATATATCTTGGTTATAAAGTTTGTCAAAGGACTGTCTCATTTCAAACATAGACAGAGATAAACATAGTATCTTTGTCTTACACTAGTACTAGCACCCAAAAGAAAAGGATGAGTGTAGTTTTTATTGTTCTTATTTAATGACAAATTTGTTTGACCACTTACAGTCCGTTAACTCTCAGAATGAACTTCGTTTTTCGGGTAAAATCGGACGTATTCGCGTAATAGAAAATGACAGCGTCGTACTGATTTAGTTGCAACTTGCAATCCAACACTCAAAACTATACAGGGTGGTCTATACCACGACGTCCAAAAATTTTTTTAGATTCCTCAATTCAATTATAGAATATGTATGTTAGCCGGTTTTTCGTAGTTTACGAGTTATGAATTTTTGAACTTTTAACTTTGAAAAAAAAAAAAAAAAAAAAAAAAACTGTCAAACGTCAACGAAAAAACACGGCTCTAAATTATAAATTTAGTTTTTATTTTAAGAACAGCCGTTTTGCGAATATTTACGTATCAATCGCTCGATTTCTAAATGCTTATAATGAGTAAAGACTAAAAATAGCAAGCGAATACTTTGCGGAAGTCCCAACGCGTTCCTTGGGGCCCTACACGGACGTGACAGCCGCCGTCAATCAACGAAATCAAGAAATGTTTTTATTTACGTTTTGAGTGATTTTATTTATTCCTGTGCCTTTTTTCCGAGTGATCCAGTGCACCGTTCAATTGTTCTATACCAATATTAACGGTCCAAGCAACAACAGTTTTGCCTCAGTTCTTCTATGCATGACTTCGTGAAAAGTGAAATTTGCAGTGTTTTGATAATATTTTTATACCTATGCATTTTGTTTATATTTGGTCTAAGTATTCTGTTAGGTAAGTTTTTTATGTCGTGTACAGCAAATACTTTAAATGCCGCCCCCACTACCTCACCTGCGGAGCCTTTAACCCAGTGCCCACAATGCCCACAAGGCTGTGTTTTCAAAGGGCAGCGGGGACTCAACATACACATCGGCAAAATCCATAATAACCGGGCAGTCGGGTGCACGCCAACCGACTCTCTCCCAGCACCGAGTACCTCTAGTTCGTCCCACATTAGCAAACCACCCTTTTCCGAAACCCTAGGTAACTTAAAAAACTCTATTCCCATTATAAAACGTATTCCCCGGAGCGCACGTATCACTGTTGCTCAAAAACTCACCGCAGATGTGAAAGCTGCCGTGAGTCAGAACTCTCCGGAATCCTGGGAGCACCTTCTTACTTTCCCATACAGAGTTCTACATATCAAAGCAGACGCGCAAAAGGGTATTTCACTGACATCGAGGATAAAACAAAATTGTTCTAATCCCCATGACATTACCAACTTAGCCAGACCCGCTTTTAAACAAAGCCTGTCATTTCGCCGTCACGTCGAAACAAAAATTGGAGAAGGCAATATTAAAGGCGCCGCACGCCTCCTATTTTCCAGTGACGCAATAGCCCCTGACACACCTGAAACTTTGGCAGCCCTACTATCCAAGCACCCGAGCCCCGATACCAACGCCATCCTACCCGATCCTCCCGGCCCTTCCGACCCATGCCTCCAGGTAACGCCCGATGAGATTCTCGCCGCGATTTGCTCCTTTCCCAATAGCTCCGCAGGTGGTCTTGACGGTCTGTCGCCCCAACACCTTAAGGACCTACTTGCCCACTGTTGCGGCGAAGCCGGTGAGGCCCTTTTGATAGGTCTGACAACCTTAGTTAATCACATGCTACAGGGCAAAGTTAACCCAGATGTAATTAACATTTTATATGGAGCAAACCTGTGTGCGCTGACCAAGAAGGACGGTGGAATCAGGCCAATTGCGGTAGGTACGACTTACCGCCGCCTGGCGGCCAAAACCTGCTGCAAAGCCGTATCAGACACATTAAGGAATTACTTCCAACCGCTTCAATTAGGTTTCGGCTCTAAAGGTGGGTGTGAAGCAGCGGTACACTCCCTACGTGCTTTTACTACAAGAAAGGAAGGCGAGGTCTTACTAAAGGTAGATGTACGTAATGCATTTAACTCGGTCGACCGTGGCGCCTTGTTGACACAAGTCAAAGAGAAAATCCCTGAACTTTATAATTTTATTTGGCAATGCTACTGCAACCCCTCCAAATTACTTTTCAAGAATAACCTCTTATTCTCTTCCGTCGGATGTCAGCAAGGCGACCCCCTGGGTCCTGCTCTTTTTAGTCTGGCTATCCAACCAATTATTGAGCGCCTAAATTCAAAATTTAATGTTTGGTATCTTGACGATGGTACCCTGGGTGGCAAAGTCGACGAAGTTGTCAAAGACCTAGAAAGTCTCACCACAGAATTCTCAAAAATAGGTTTGACTTTAAATTTTTCCAAATGTGAGCTATATTTTTTAGACAATTTCCAAAAAGACACAGCAATTCCCAAATTCCAAAATTTCGCCCCAGACATCAAAATTTTAGATTCTAGCTCACTTTTTCTATTAGGCTCACCCATCTTAGACGAAGCCTTCCCAGGGTATATCAACGACAAACACCAAAATTTTAGTTTTTTTTCGGATCGCTTACTCCAAATTAACCCCCACATGGCTTACACGATCATTAAATTCTGCTTGTTTGTCCCCAAATTTACGTATGCCCTTCGATGCAGTCACTTTTGGAAATATCCCCAACTTTTGGCCAAACTAGACGAACTTATAAAAAATACCGTTTTTTCAATCATGAACATTCATTTAGACAACCGTCAATGGACCCAAGCCACCTTGCCCATCAGGCATGGTGGTATTGGGATCCGTCCAATTTCGAGTATCGCTTTACCTGCCTTCCTTTCTTCGGTTCATAGCATGCAAAATTTATTTTTCAAAATTCTAAAAATCAACACAGTTAACAGTTCGGACTTACCTTTTTTGTCAGAAGCCGTGGATAGCTGGAAGGCTGCCTGCCCCAACAAGGACCTACCCGAGATGCGCCATTCGCAACATCAATGGGACGAGCCGCTCTGCGTGCTGGTACGTGATAATCTATATGAAACGGCCACCAGCCCTGCAGAGCGAGCTCGTCTTCTTGCTGGAACGAAATGGGAATCCGGCGCGTGGCTGCAGGCACTCCCTTCCAGTAACCTCGGCACTCTGCTAACCAGCAGTACTTTTAGACTCGCGGTATCCCTGCGCTTGGGGGCGGCATGCGTGGCCCCACACCGTTGCCACTGCGGCACTGACGTGTCGAAATTTGGAACCCACGGCCTCTCCTGCACCAAGAGCGCCGGCCGCATGGCACGCCACGCCAGTCTTAATGACATACTGCGCCGGGCCCTCGTCACCGCCGGAGCGCCGTCGGTTCTAGAACCGACGGGTCTAGCGCGTGACGATGGGAAGAGGCCAGATGGCATGACACTGGTTCCCTGGAAGCTGGGTCGACCCCTCGTCTGGGACGCCACGTGCGTGGACACGCTCGCGCCGTCCCATCTTCCAGGGACCTCTTCCAGGGCTGGCGCCGCTGCCGATGCGGCCGAGCATCTCAAGCGGCGCAAATATGCAGCCATAGACACCGGCTGCATGTTTGAGCCGTTTGGTGTGGAGACGCTTGGGCCGTGGGGTCAAGGCGCGCACAGCATTTACAAAGAATTAGCCAAGCGCCTTATAGACGCAACGGGTGACCGGAAGGCTGGAGCCTACCTCGCCCAACGCATTGGCGTTGCCGTTCAGCGCGGTAACGCCGCCAGCCTTCTGGGCACCCTACCGGAGGGCACAGACCTGGGGCCAATTTTTTATTTGTAGGTTTTTTATTTTTTAGGTAGTTTTAGTTTAGTATTTTTAGTTATTAGTTTAATTAATTTTTGTTCGTCATTATTATTTAGTTTATATTTATATTTAAGTTTAGTTTTTAATTAGTGTTGTTTGTTTACTTCCTTGTTCGTCCAACAATAATTGTATAATTGTAAAATGTATAATTTAAATTTAATTTAATTGTATTGTATATATTATAATGTATTATTAAAGAAATAAAAGACTTTTAACTTTTGTTAAGAAATTCCGGGCCGAACCAATTAATTTATTTACAAAAACTATTGAACTTTTTTGAATGTTTCTTTTTATAACATAATCCTTTACAAACGACGCAGTTGCTAAAAAAAATCAGCATCCTCACTTGGCTGCGAGTTGGAAAAAAAAAGTCACAAACAAGCGAGTTCAACGACTTTTGGTTATTTTAGAAACTGCTAGTCCCTAAGTTTTTTTTTAAGGTTAAAAAAAAGTGACAATAGTCATAATTTGACAGAGTCACCGGTCAAAGGAATCGAGGTGAAAAGTTCCCAAATTAGTACCTAATCTGATAGCCCACGTAGTGAAGAATCTAAAAAAAAAAACAACGGGTTGCACTCCGGGAGTGCCGGCAGAAGTGAAAACTCAATGACATTGTAACAGTTTTTCGATCAGGCCACGTGTCTGTCTCACGTCTTACGAATCTTACGGTCACGTGACACGTCCACAAAAAGTGGACAGCGCCACTAAAGAAGTTTTCACTTAAAAATTTTGGACATCGAGGTTTGTACCACCCTGTATAGAGTAGTTAATACCACCATAACTAGTAGGTAAAATTTTGGACATCGAGGTTTGTACCACCCTGTATAGAGTAGTTAATACCACCATAACTAGTAGGTAAATGTGACTTTTAAGTACTGTGTAATTATTTACAAATTAAATTTAAAATTTTAGTTTTTATTTATTTTTTTATGTTAAAGTAAATTTTAATTAAAACTAGAGATAAAATAAAAAACACAAACTATAAAAACTATACTTACCTACAAAAAAATATGTGACTGTTATTATTACCACTCTGTATAATTTCAGTCAGAAGTTGTAAATGACGGTGTGACGTTCTGCTTTCAAATTCTGATTCTATTTTATTTAGATTATGACAAAAAGTCAAATCGCAATATAGTCATCAACCAAATATTAAGCATAACGTCATTAAATTAGGGCTTGTTTTACATTGAGACAATAGGTATCCCTAACTTTTGGCGAGTGAGTAAGAAAGCAGAACAGCAGTATCACCTTCGCGTGTTACCGCCGATACCCGATGTATCTTTCTAAAATCCGAAGGTCATTCTGAGAGTTAACGGACTGTAGATAATATGTTGAGCTAGCTTCGACCCGCGACTTCATCTGCTTGGAAATATGATGATGATGATGATATCGTACCTATGCTAAAAAACGTGACGTACACAGAAAGTGACGTCCTCAGAAAGTGGCGCTCTCAGAAAGTGACGTCCTCAGAAAGTGACGTACTCAGAAAGTGGCGTTCTCAGAAAGTGACGTACTCAGAAAGTGACGAACTCAGAAAGTGACGTACTCAGAAAGTGACGAACTCAGAAAGTGACGTCCTCAGAAAGTGGCGTTCTCATAAAGTGACGTACTCAGAAAGTGACGAACTCAGAATGTGACGTCCTCAGAATGTGACGTCCTAAGAAAGTGACATACTCCGCCTGAACCAAGGAAAAAATGAGGACTACGTTTGTATGAGTATCAGGAAAGGCGATTCCGCGCGGTCGGCCACTTTCATGATTTCATCTTAAGCCATATTATAAAACTGGGGAACACAATAGGAAAGTTCATATAATTTATGCCCAAAGTTTCCAAAACTGCCAACTGGGTCAAACGCAGATTGAAAAACATAAAATATCCCTCTTGGGGTGCTATTTAACCTCGTATGATAGTTTTTTATGATATGACTGCTAATTTCCTGGCTAGAAATTACGAAAGTTAACGATTTGAGTATATTTTCTAAGATTTTTACCGTAATTTTATGTTGTTCACAGGAAATTCGCATAATCATAATTCATACTAAAACGTTTTTGACCCTTTTGCAATAATATGTTACTCTTCGAAGGCCGCAAAAATATGTGACGTGCTCTTATGGCTCTACAAATAAGATCGTGTCAGATATTTTTGCGGCCTTCGTTGTGTAATATATTATTGCAGGTGTCTGTACACTCCATAATCACTTCTAAACGTTTACTGAATAATAGGGAATATTACGCAAAACTCTGCGTAGGGGGCGCCACTAACACTATCCATCACAATCTGGGGGTCTACCGTGATGAAATCAAAATTCCATTATTTAACCTCTCTATCACTTTTGCATATTCGAGCGATAAAGAGGCAGATAACTAAATTTCGATTTTCACGTTTCCCGGTAGGCCCTTGTTAACAAACCGCCTTGATGCATCAATGTCATATTGTATTGTCTGTGAAAACTTGTCAAAAAAATAGTTTAAGGCACAGTATCTATTACTCTATGGTTTACTAGCTAGCTTAGTGCTGCACTCTGGGGGCAGAACATTGCAGTAATATCCCCTATTAAGGTTCCACAAAAACAAAACAAATGCTTTTAAGTCTCAGGATAGGTAACCTAATGATAATGCAGGTTCAACATGACACAGGCCAGGCCACTCAAAATAGGTCAGGATAGCCTACGTATTAACAATTCGAAGTTTTCAGGGCACATCCAGGGCGGTTAGGTCAGCCTGTCATATGTAGGTCGCCCAGGGCGTTCTAGTTACCGCCATGTTTGGTTGCCATGGCAACGCGCATGCGTACCACACACTGCGTCGCCCGGCTCGCGGTTTACAAAATGGCGGAACTTGTTTGTAGGTTGGTGTAAATTAGACCTTGAAAGTGGGCGGTAAGGTTTGTTTTTAAGAAACGGGAAAGGGAGATGTGTTCTTTTTAAGTGTGAATGTAGTTGGAGTGTTCAAAAGAACTTAATTTTGTAAAAACTTAGTTCGTTTGGATATTAAGACCAGATTAGAATTTACGGGTTTATTTATATGCATTTTTAGAACAAAAGCTAGATTTAGATTAGATTTATTATTTTTTCCAATTCCAAAATTGGAAAAAATTTGCTAGGTATTATTTTGCCACGTCTTCGCAGTACGCTCTCAACGCTTTTCTTCATAACCATAGCCCGGTTTATCGGGGGCAAAAACGTACGAGTGTTAAGAAGGCCACTGACGAGCCTTCCAAATGGATGCCGTTACAACGGATTCATCCAAATGGACGGCATCCTAATATTAAATATTGTACGTTTTTGACATTCACGGACCGATTTTGGATTGCAGCCACGCTATTTGGACAGTTGGAAGGCTCGTCAGTGGCCTCCTTTAGGGATTAATTAAACATCGAATCAAGTACCTATCGATAGCAAGCGATTTCTAAATCATAATAACAAATGTGCCTCACACATTCAGCTAAATAAAAAATAAAAAATCTTACCGTAATACGCCATGTTGCTCACCAAATGTTGGTTGATCATTTTTCACAGATAAACTAAGCACAATCTGATTCAGTATAACATGATTTTCACTTATCACACTGAAATATAACACTGATTGAGAAAAGTGGAAATATTTCTAATAGGTAAAATAATCTTGTTAATTAATAGTCATTTCTATTTAAAATTGATTCTGCAACTTTTGATAGAATTGGGAATTTTCATATTAATTCTCTACTCAGAATCAAGAGCTCTTTCCATCTTCACCGAAAGACAGTTTTTTCCACAGACTTAAGTTTTTCCTCACTTCTATTGGTTAATTTGGTAACGTTTTTAATACACTTTCTATAGCCGTCAAAAAGAACAAAAAAAAAATTATGATGTTTTGGGGACTCTTTTTTTCTCGTGGATCGAAAGATCTCGTGATTCTGAGTGAAAATAATATAAAACTTCCACAAACTTCTACCTGAAACTGAAAATGAACAAACATGGTTACAAAAAAAAAACCTTCCAAAATATTAAACGCAAGTGCTTCTACGAAAACTAGAAGTACCTGCCTAGATATGTAATAATAAGTATTAAAGATTACGTCAGACCCCTACCCCGCCATTAAGAAAACTAGTCGATGGAAAAAGTATTTCAAAATTGGTTCCGAAATGATCACGTAACAATACACAAAATATTAAGAAAATCTTGTGAAACGTTTTATATCTATTTCATTGTTTTATCTTGAAACACCAAATTTTGGTAGGTATTCACGTTCATTCATCGTAGGACTTTACCGAAAATAGAATTTCGTCAAACCGAAAACTTACTTATATGTTTCGGACTCTACGGAAAATACAATTTCGTCAAACCGAAAGGTTCGTGCAGTTTTTTGACCGAAACCGAAAACTTATAAGTTTCGATAACTTCGGTCGGAGACTAATTATAATCCGACTCACTCTTGGCAGTGAATGATCACAATATGTCACAGAATCACGTATTGATAACGCTTTATCTTATCCGAAGGACTTATCTTATATCGGACACAATCTGTATTACCGTATGATAACAGATGTGGGAAGTGAAGCGAGTCAGACGTGATTCTGAGTCTAAATAACACAAAGTTGATGATTTTTCGAAAAAAAGTAAATGGAAGGTACCATCTACACAGATTTAAACTTTCACAAGACCAAGTGCGGGAACATAGTTTGAATAAGTTTTTGGCAAAAATTTCATTTTTGGTACAAGCTTATCGCTGACTGTACTTTTCTTACGACAGACAACTAATACTCATCGAGACAATTCTAAAAACCCCTAACACAATTAGGTTGCGTTGTTTCATCATAGAGTTCCTATGGCCACCTCCTGTCTCCATCATCAGATCAGTTCGACAGTACCATATTATTGTATTGTCATCAGAACTACATACAGCTGCCAATTTTCATGAGCTACGATCCTTGGAAGATGGTTAAATTGGTTACCTTAGATTCCATTACATAGTTACATATGTACAGGTCGACCTAATAAAAGCTTGTTATAAACTCGCGCGGCTAGAAGATGTTGATGTCAACTTTAGCCAGTCTTCTCCGAGACCACGGGGACAACGCCGTCCTCGAAACGTCGGAGGTAAATCTTAAAACTTAAATACGCGATTAAGTCCCGTTTTACAATTTAATAATCCTGATGTACATTATAATATCACCTACATAACAAATTATTAGTAGTTATGCTGACTGTACAAACATTGTACCTTGAACTTGACCTGAAAGCGGTACATTTGTAAACTGATCTTGCATTTATTTTGCATGCATATGCAGTTTCGATTATAACACAGTTTGCAGTTTAGCAGAATACTAAAACGATCCTATTTATACAACAGTACAGATGCCATCAGATATATCGGAGCTGCCGAGGTGCTCACAAATATCTGAACACGCACTCTAACGTCTTGACAATAGAGTCGTGTTTTGTGATCACCTTAGCCGCTCCGAATGATCACAATATGTCACAACTCGGATAATACGATCACGTTTAATACGATCTCCGCATAGCAATGAGCAAGTTGCGTTGCAGAATATTATCCAAATTACGAAAATTTCTGGAAACTTTCATGAACTAATTCTCATGCAAGTTTCCGCTTAGAAAGTTCCCGTTCAAACTAGGGATTATTCTCATTGTTCTTAACTGTTGACGACTGTTTCATCGGTTTCATTTAACATGTACGTCATTAAAATCGAAACTAACTGTCAAGAAGGTTTAGCAATAAACGTGTAGAAAAAAATACTGAGAACATTTCATCGAAACTGCAATTTTAAAAATTCT
Organism: Cydia splendana; assembly: GCF_910591565.1. NCBI lineage: Eukaryota > Metazoa > Arthropoda > Insecta > Lepidoptera > Tortricidae > Cydia > Cydia splendana. The sequence goes on from NC_085983.1 coordinate 6,241,962, forward strand.
CATTGCCACATTGCTACAAATACGCGGTAAAACTCGGACAATACGATCACGTTTAATACGATTTCTTCAACGATTTATTGAAGTCTGATTTTCCTTCTAATATAAAAGCATGACATAGAGACGAAGAACTATAAATTATTTCTGATAAAAATCCTCCTCTATCTCATTACAGAGAAAACTTACATTTCTGCCGTCAATAATACCTACTTAATTTCATCCAAAAATACTCTATCAGTCGATCTATAATGTGAATCTTTCGTTGACTCTACCTTCCACTTATCTTCCTTACTCTATATAAGATCTAGGGGTCTAGCCAAGATGGCAATCGTTTATGGTAAACGCCAAACGAAACTTAAGGCTTTGTTACACAGGCGCGTTTTCCGGGCGGAGCGTAAGCGGGCGCGCCGCTTTTACATATAAAACGCTCACGCCACGCTTACGCCCCGCCCAGAAAACGCGCCTGTGTGAAGGAACCTTTAACGAATGGCTCACAAATGAACGAATGGGTCACGTGACTTTTCGTAGCATCTATCGTCCGGACCCCGATACATTTTTTCATTTCGTTCGTTTTTCGATATACAATTGTTAATTTGGCCCTCCCCCTAGTATGGGGGCATAAATTCTATTCAGTTGGTATTCATCCATTGGTATTGGTATTTTTTTATTCGGTTGGAAGTTGGTTGGATATTGAATTAAATAAATGAAATTTAATTTTAATTTTTGTATGTCAATTCAATACGTAGATATGTACTCATATTACAAGCAAAACACTAGAAAAACATACTTCTCAATGCTAATACGTTTCAATAGCATTCAAATACATACTAAACTATGAAAGAGCGTGGGACAACTTTACAAAAGCGAATCGTCAAGCCATTATGCACTCTAATGGCATGTTAATAAGGAAGACGGCGGCCGCACTAAAACAGAGGTAATTGTGGTAATGGACAGGTCAGCCATTTTCTGGAAATTACAATAGAGTAGTGATGTTACCGTGGTAATATCGATAAATATAGTTTGTCAAAGGACTGTCTCATTTCAATCATAGACAGAGAGAATCATACTATCTTTGTCTTACACTAGTACTAGCACCCAAAAGAAAAGGATGAGTATAGTTTTCCTGGTTCTTACTGACTGACAAATTGAGTTGACCAAACTATATCAATATTTTGTAGTTAATGTTCTGAAAGAAAACCTAAAAAACTGGCCAAAAGTGAATTGTTTGACACTGTCAAAGAATAAATAGTCATCAAAAGACAGATGCAAAGCAGAGTTATATTAACTTAAAAATAATATAAAGGTAGGTACCTTGCTAAGTGTTTCATTGGTTGTACCTTGACCGATTTGTTGTTGATGTTCCGATTTTCTTTCAAGCTAAATCTTAATTAGGTTTAAGTTAAATCTAGGTAATTCTCCTTTATTCTTATTTAATTTTCTATTGCAGGGAATTTTCTTTTACCATTCTATTTTTCCTAAGCCAAAATGCTAGACAGACACATACATTACATGTATTACCTACCATGTTACACGAGCAAATTGTTTTAGTTACAATATACACCGTTAAACCAGCTATATAAGCCAGCAATTAACACAAATCCCAATAAAACATTTCACTAGAAAATGTCACAACTTAATACTAAATGTCCGTCATTTACGCCCTTCTTGTCCTTAGCTGTTACATCCCTTAATCCAGCTAAGTTTACTGACCAACTATAACGTAATTTGAACTTTAAACATAACGGGCTAAGGCTCAGAATAGCGGAAATTTCCATTGTGTAGACATTTCTATTGATATTGTCGTGAAAGTTTCTGGGTTACGTTGAATTTTGGACTTGGATTTGCAACGAAAATAGGTTAATTATACAATGAAATTACGACGCAGTTCGGAGTTTCGGCTTCAGCGTTTCTAGTAAGATATTGTACAGTTAGTCAAAGCTCAATGAGCTTGTCGTTACTAATTATTAATTAATCTTACGCCGTGGAATCGTATCAGACTACGAATGTTTATCAACTTTTACGAATTTTGAGTCTAAATTATGGGTAAATTTGGGTGTTTCGAAAGCCTTAAGGGGCCCACTGATTAACAGTCCGCCGGACGGTATCGGCCTGTCAGTTGTTCGGAACTGTCACCATTTTGTTCTTCTAACTGACAGGCCGATACCGGCCGGCGGACTGTTAATCAGTGGGCCCCTTACATCCACCTATCTCAGTAAGGATTGACATGACATGGTTAGTTCCCGAAAATAGGAAACCAGTGGCTCATCGCCCCAGGCGACGCATAGTTGAACAGACGGCTGTGTCAACTGGCCTCGGCTGGAAGGATCTTGAGGAGGCATAGCACTGTGACTAATGCAAAACTCTTAGGGCTTGTGCACAAATCACGCGAGGTTCGATAGGGGAGGGGGGATCACGAAAAAATCACGACAGATCACTTTGGGGAAGGGGGGGTGTAAGGAGACCTTACGTGTATTTTTCTACAGTGAACGAAACTAAGAAAAAATACCTACCACATGAGTAGGAAAATACTTTTTCTCGGTTTCGTTATACATAAATCTTCACTTCGCACTTCAATTCAAAATAGCGAGTCTATTTTACGAAATTTTGGAGCGCGTGGCCTTGACCGGTCGGATAAAAAAAAATACACGTGAGGTTATGTGGGAGTGGGAGGGTAATCAAAAATCTCACCAAATATCACCAAGGGGGAGGGGGGAGTCAAAAATTAGCCGAAAACTCCTCGCGTGATTTGTGCACAACCCCTTATGAGAGCTCTATGTTCCTATAATAACGTAACGGATGTGTTGAAGTAAGCGGCGCTCTGATTTGTGCTATCGTAAATGAATATTATCTATTTAACGAAATATATATGTATATGTACCGCTTTGCACAAAAAGGGATTGTCAATGACTTTGCGAAACGCCGGTTTTGGAAACGATCAACGCCGTAATATTGATTGACGTAAGCGTTAACCATTGTAAGGTTACTTTTTATGACTCTGGGCAGTTTCCTGTAAGGGATATAATGAAAATTATGTTGCACCTGCAAACGATTAATAGGGATACACGTATTTACAAATGTGTCTGTTAGATCTGATTGACGATCTGGCGGACATAACTGTTAATATAATATATAGATATATGTCTGTCGTTAATAATGTCTAACTTGAAAGCTTAACCCGAACGTACATACCTAATATATCTCAACGGATCTCCGGAGATTTCTCAAAACCGAGACGGATGGAGACCGAGGAGGGAAAACTTTGCCGAGCAGTGGGACACCATATAGGCATTTTAATGATAATATGGGGTGTTGCAATATCTGGTTGCCAGTTAGATCTGATCGAAACATATGGACACATCTTCCTAGCTAAAGCTAAACATATGAATTATAGCTATCATTGTCACCCCTAGATAAGATGACCTATAAATCGACAGTTGCCCAACTAACGTGTCATAGGTGACTAATTATCGATGTCGAGCGACCTCGCGCATCACTAGCGTGGCGCAACGCAAGGTCACGCGCAATTGTCACCGGGGCCGCGCGCGCGCAGCCCAACTCAGAACTAGAACGGCGTAAGTGTAAAGAGGATTGTGGGCGGATTAGACGTTGTAGTTGCAACGGTTTTTGGCCATTTTAGTGCGTCAAGTGCAATTTGTGTGTAAAAAATATTTGAAAATGTAGATCTTAAGTTATCTTTAGCTTAACTTAGCTTTGAACAGATGAATTTAATCAATCAATCAAGTCAATCTGTGTATGAATGTCCTATAATATTTATTTATTTATTTAATTGAAGATTAGAAGATATTAGAAAAATATAAAGGTAACAAAGAAGATGCTTATTTTTGCGTGTGTTATCGTGTTAAGTAATATTTTCATTGCCACCAGCTTTTAGAAATAAATATGTACTAATCATTCAACGTAAAGATATGGTATCATAATAGATAAGCCGTTTTCGAGAAGCTAATATTCACTAATGCACCAATTGACATAGAAATATTGCCCCGTCAATAGTACATGATAAATGTACCTACATGTAAATGTTAATACGAAAACAGTAACATAGGTACATAAATTATATGTAGTGAAGCTTCCTGGCAGCTCTTAAATTAGATAAACTGTGTGCAGCTAACACATCAGTCTTTAAAACAATGGCATAAGCTTGAGTTTCGCCTGAACAGTTCAAAGGTTTATCAGCCTATAATTTTAGTGTATGGTAGTTTTGTCACAGCAGTGACAAATACATAGCACTTGCTCAACAGCTTTGCCCTATTTGTTCAGCCAACATTCATACAAGCCATACAAACGAAATTAAAACACAAATATTCATATTGTATGAGGTAGCCGCAGTACCTGTTTAGCAGAATAACTTTTCCTAAACTATTTCTGAAAGACTTTTTTAATTTGAAATGGTAATAAGTACTTATCATTGTCAATGTCTACAAACGAATATTTTTAAACCTTTTTTTTATAATGACCGATGCGGATCACCGCTTGGCTTAGTGCATCTAAACTTTTTGCTGATGTGTGCGTGACTATTCACGCAACGATACAGTAAAATTTCCCATAAAAAATTCTAACAGAATCGAAAATATATAACTTTTAGATTCTGAACATCTTCTAACCAATATCAAACGAGTGAAAAAAGTCAGTTTCTGGCACTGAATAAATAATAAGTAAGTATAATTTTATTTTCTCTAATTGCTAAATTGCCCATAAATTACCTATTTAATTTTTATTTAACCTATTAGAGCAATTTTCGCAAAAGGGATTTAATAAAAAAAAATTATATGAGATATTGCTCGTTTTTTCAGTGTATTTATCATACGGATCATCGATAAATTACTTGCGCTTTATTTTATCGACAACAAAATAGGTAAATAATCGACAACCCTATTTATTTAATTCCAACCTGGGCATCATTCCGAGGTCACTATAGGTAATGCAGCTATCAATCTTTTTATCTTTATCTCCCACGATATAAACAACCATTTCCCTAAACCAATTAAAATGATAATTTTATAAATACCCGATTTTTTTACTACCATAAAAACGCCTTAAAAATTATTTCCACTTTTCACAAAACTCACTGCACTCCAAATCACCAGAAAAACGCTTCTATATTAGAAAAAATAAAAAAATTAACGCATGCGCCGCGCACGCCCGCGATTTTCCGACTGACAGCAGCGCTCGGACCAACTTAGAGCACGTTATTCGGATAAATTAAAAACACAAACTTTAGAACTAAACGTGTGACGCATTCGACATTTGAATATAGTCGTTTTATTTCGACGACGTTACACTGGAAAATGAAATAGGTCGCTGTCAGTTTCAGCGTTGTGTTTATTTAGGTCATTTTAAAGTTGGCAAGGTTATATGAAAATGTTATAGCAGTCACGAGTTAGGTGTATTTTGGTGACTGTTTTAGACGAGGGTTATTTTCAGTTGGTCTAGCAGCCAAACTGAAAATGTCATGAGTTGTTTTGCATTGGTTAGAATGTTTGTTGTTGTTTTAACTGTTTTTATTTATCGTTGTGCTTTAGGCTGAATATACAGGGTGATATTTGAGTTGGGATCAAAACTATATTTTAAGATAAAGCTTCTTAAGTATAACACGACGGAGCACTAGATCAAACAATTAATTCGTTTCTTAATTAAGAAGAGACTACTATGATAATAATTTAAGCAATTTAACAACTACGCAAATGAAGTAGCAGGAAGCAACAAAAAAACAAAAATCTTAATTTCGTTATACCAAAGCCTCTCTATAGCTCGAATAAGAAAGAGCGATAGAGACGCAGATAACGAAATTTCGATTTTCGCGGTAGAACCTTTTAAATATCAGTATTAGACTAATTAAATATGTATTAGATATACAGTATGTATCTGAACGAAAAGCAATTACTCAAACCCGTTAATGTTTAGCTCAAACTAAGTAACTTTTACTATGGGACCAACCTCAAAATCGCGAAAAAAAAAATGACTCTCTCATAGGAAATTTCAACATCGGGGCCGATTTTTGAATTTCGATCGTTCGATTTCGCCGTTTTCCACCGATTTTCGAGTGACGAAACACTCGAAAATCGGTGGAAAACGGCGAAATGCTAATTTTTGAAATACGAGCGATAGAAATTGGGAATCGAGTGGTATTGACCACTCGTTTTCAATTCTACTAGTAGAATTTAAATGCCTAGTAGTGGAGATATCATTGAACGAAATACACGAAATCGAGCGGTCGAATTTCAAAGATCGGCCCCCTGACCAGCAAAATGTATGAAACATCTAATTTTTTTTGCGCGTTTTCGGGGTTGGTCCCATAGTAAAAGTTGCTCAGTATGACCTAAACATTAACGGGTTTGAGTAATTGTTTTTCGTTCAGATACATGTATATATACATAGGCTCATTCAGGGGCATCATTATTTTAGGGCTACACTCGGGACTTCGGGACACAGCCACCGATTAAATAGTCTGAGTTATTAATGAGGTAGGTATATAAAGTCTAACAACGCCTGGGGGGTTTGAGGGCCTACCGCGAACCACGTTCGACGTGTTGCCTCTCTGTCGCACTTGTAAATTCGTACGTAAGTGTGACTGGGACGCAAAATTCTGGCTCTCAATTACAGTTGAGTTCATAAATATGTAATACATTTCTTTACCATAATCCATTGCAATAAGGTGAAAAAAAATTGAACATATTTAATAATACCTATATATATTTAATATTACTCCACTGTGCTTATAGCGGCGCGGATAATTATCAGACCACTAAGTCTTGTGAGGTTGTCCCCAGCCAACCCAGAAAGGTTGTCTATAAGGGCGATTTCTATTTTTTTTATTATCTAATTGAAATTTAACTCACGTGAGTCATATCAATATCTCTACCTCATAGTCATAGCACTTTGAACAAGTAGGTAAACTTATTATAATATTTGTATAAGATGGCTGAATATAAATAAAGAAAAATGGGAAAATACGACCATTATTTTTCTATTCCTAAAAAAATACGAATTCTCCTGAAGTCGTGACGACTTCAACCCTTCTTGGCGTCGAAAAGACTACCAACAAAAATTGGTTTGCTAAATCTTAGTTTTTAAATGTATATTACGTTAAACACGTATATTATTATCCTACAAAAATGTTAAACGCCCATTGTATATTTCATTTATTATAAACATTTGGCGTGTTATCTTAACGAGCAAAAATAATTAACATTCGAAATACCTAATCGTATGACCGATAACGCAACACATGGCCAAATCACGAATGTTATCTGTGTAAATAAACAACGTTTTTGTGATTCAATTATTGATAATAACGTTATTTGTGACTTGAACTGATGACTGTTTACGACTTTATACTGAGATTGAAACTTTTAGAACGCTTAAAACTATTAACTTAAAAGTTTATACAGGATGGTTTAGGAGACGTAACCGAAATAATCGGATGAACTATAATTTTTCAAATTATTACATTGTGGTAGGTATGATGATATATATATAAAAAAAAGGTGTGTTGATATTATAGGTACCGATTTAAAATAAACCATCACTACTATCACATTGTAACATTTAAATGAGGTTGTGATATAGTTTTCATAAGGTAGGTATATGTATAAAAACTGTTGGAGCACAAATTTTGGTTGCCACTCGACGAATCACACTGTTTTTGTATCAACTTTATACTACAATCGGTTGGAAAAATTGAAGCAGTCGAGCTGTCATTTTATGATCACTTCATCTTATAAAACGAAGTCCCCCGCCGCGTCTGTACGTTTGTATGTTCGCGATAAATTAAAAAACTACTGAACGAATTTTCATGCGATTTTCACCTATCAATAGAGTGATTCTTGAGGAAGGTTTAAGTACATAATTTGTTAAGGTTTACCCGTGCGAAGCCGGGGCGGGTCGCTATTCTAGGATAAAAAAAGTTTAGTTCCCACACACTTCGCTCAGCCAATAAGGCATCATCATTGAACTGCTCATAAAATCGTTGCGCACGAGTCATTTTTTAGTCGTAATTACAAAACAAAGCGCAAGGCCGCTTGCGCAAGCGACGCGAGCGCACGTATCACCGGCAGGCTCCTGTTTTGAAATCGGTAAAACAGTTGCTGGATTTTTAATCCATTTTATCTTTTTAACACATCACACACATGCACACACACGTGAGGAAACCTGCATACAACCGCGATGAAATTCAAAGGTGTATGTGAAGTCCCTAACCCGCATTAGGCTAGCGTGGGGACTACAGCCCAATCCCTCACGCGCATGAGAGGAAGCCTGTAGCCAGGCAGTTGGACGTAATATAGGCTGAAAAATTATTCTTTTTTAACCCTTTGTATGGCACATTTAGATAAGTATTATGCGGCAAAAATTACCACCCTATAACATCATCGTTCACAAGCATTCATGAATGCTGTTCGTAGACATTCCTACTTCCCACCAAATAATTTTATATTTTTATCGAAACCTGCTACCTATTTCACATCGCATTTTGGTAACTAGTTATTACCTGACCTCGCGTCCTATGCCAACTATGCTTTATCATAGCTCAAACTTATAATGGACTTCCTAATGCTCTAGGTATGCGTTGTGAAAAGCCCTGTCCTTAGATTCACCAACTTATTTATGCGGGTGGACAAAATTGTAACTAATCAAATCGCGTATAATCTTAACGTTAATGTTAGTCAGTGGCGCCACTCTTAATAGCATTCGTAACTTTGTCGTAACTGCTAAAAAGGAAGTAGCGACCAATATATTAACAATTCTATGATAGTTTGGCTCTTGAAATTTTGCTAGAAGAAAATGGACCGTGTGAAGATGACGTAAGGTCAGTTTTTCAGTGGCGGATGAATAAAAAATATGGACTAGTACCTATGTTTGTTGGGTAACGTTAAATTGAATTGTTATTATGTGTATTTTTCCAAATATTTCAAGTTAGTCTGATAATGAATATGACAATCTAGTGGCAGTACAGTCGCCATGTAATTGTATATTTTTTTTTCACTAATCGTATTTTAGTCTAAATAGTACCTACCTAACTTGTATTAAAATTTTCACGAAAAGAAACTTAATTCAGCTGCAGCTTTAAGAACAATTCACACGTTACTCATATTCACTAACTAAGACATTTTTAACACAAATATTTTATAGTTTCGGAATTTCCTACATATTGTCCCAGTTACGAAAATACCCTGTATAGTGATTTTTTGCCGTCATTATCAACATCGCGTCATAGACGAATTTACCTAAATATTCAATAATATTTATGTAGCATCTCTCTCTTTAATATGGTAAACGAAAGAGACAGCTACACGAGTATAAACCATTACATCGCTACTAACGTGTATATCCGTCGTCTTACACTTTAAGAGGTCTTTGCATGAAAATATAAACGGTAACATTGCTAATACTACTGACGTGAATTTACGTCGTCTTATCATCAATGGGGTCCTAGAATGAAAATGTTAACCATTTCAATGCTACTGACGTGTATATCCGTCTTACCTTTCATGGGGTCTGACGTGTCTGCCCGCATGATATCTGTTAGGTAGTGCTCTAAGGTCCTCATGTTGTCTAGCCCTGTGCGTTCCTGAAACAATTTAAAAATACATATTTAACAAAATTATTGTAACTTTATATCTAATATCCCTGAAAACTATAACCGCGGTTTCTGTTGAGTAAAACCTATCTAACGGCGCGATTCGGGAAATGATTTAGACATTCACTAGATATGAAATAGTAAAGATATGTGACGTTCCACGGCAAAAGGTACCTTATGGCGACTGGCGCTTACGCTATTATTAACGCCGCTCCAATATTCAGCCGGGGCAATGGTACCTTTTGCCGTGGAACGAAATAGTAAAGATATGTCTATTTCATATCTAGTGAATCTCTAATTCATTTCCCGATTCGCGCCGTAAGAAACTATAACACTTTAAACTCTCGCGTTTTGTACACATATTTAATTACACAAACGGGTTTACCGCGATACTTTCATTGTTTTTACCTTAAATTAAACACCACAGCCACCACACACACGGTGGTGGATTAAAAATAGTTTGATGGTAAACAATTACCGCCGCCCATGGACCCCGCAACTCCAGAGGTGTTGCAAGACTTGCAAGTGTATTGTCGACTTTTAAGATGGTACCCTCTTTTCTTGAAGGTTTGAAGGTCGCATCGATCCAAAAAGACACAAAGAAAACTTCGAAAACATTAACCAAATCATATAACTATATAATATTATATAGTACAGTCAGCAGCAAAAGTTGCTAAGCGGGCGAGGTGTTCAAAATTACCTTGACGCGCTCTTATTCTCTTAACAATAAAGCCGCGTCAAGATCATTTTGAACACCTGGCCCGCTTAGCAACTTCTGCTGCTGACTGTACCTATGCAATATATTATAGACTATAGTATATAATATTTTAGAGTAGGTGTATCGCTGTCCTCGAATTTACTAACTTATCCTCGTAGGGCCCACGTTCCCACCCGTAGTACTAATTACGTCAATGTAATTTAAACCATTTTCAATTGGAACAGAGTTGCATTTCTTTTGTTACGTTCGATTTCATAATAACAAAAGAATATCGACCATATTGATTTAAAATTCGACTGGCAATTTTTTGTATGCGTGGGAGGATAAAGGTGGGGATTTTCAGTAGGTATTAGGCAGGTTCTATGACCTAACCTTAGGAGGTTACAGGCGAGGATTTTCAGTAGGTAGGCTGGTACAACCACCTAACCTTAGGAGGTTACAGGCGAGGATATTCAGTAGGTAGGTAAGTTCTACCACCTAACCTGAGCAGGTTACAGGCGAGGATTTTAAGTAGGTAGGCAGCTTATACCACCTACCCTTAGGAGTTTACACGCGAGGATTTTCAGTAGGTAGGCAGGTTCTACCACCTAACCTTAGGAGGTTACAGGCGAGGATTTTCAGTAGGTAGGCTGGTACTACCACCTAACCTTAGGAGGTTACAGGCGAGGATTTTCAGTAGGTAGGCTGGTACTACCACCTAACCTTAGGAGGTTACAGGCGAGGATTTTCAGTAGGAAGGCAGGTTCTACCAGCTAACCTTAGGCGGTTACAGGCGAGGATTTTCAGTAGGTAGGCAGGTTCTACCACCTAACCTTAGGAGGTTACAGGCGAGGATTTTCAGTAGGTAGGCAGATTCTACCACCTAACCTTAGGAGGTTACAGGCGAGGATTTTCTGTCGGTAGGCAGGTTCTACCACCTAACCTTATGAGGTTACAGGCGAGGATTTTCTAAGGTAGGCAGGTTGTATTAATAACCATCACTACGATCAGGAAGGCATTTTCGCTAATGGAAACATAAAACATATTAATATTTTTAAAAGCTTCCTGATGGCCAAATAGTGCACGATCATCGAAATTAGGCACACCCTACGCTGACTAGGCTGTATTAAAGTTTGCCTTCCTCAAAAACACTTAGACCCATATAAACGGTTCAAATAATCAAATCAAAAATAAGTTATTGTCAAACATTTCATTTTTGATCAATGTTTTATTATAACTCAAGATACGTTATAGGCGTTCCCAAATTGAAGCGCCTTACCTTGTGACAAATTGTAGAAGTTGCCTTTAAACGCACCCGGGCAAGCGAGAAATGTGCCCATGCTAATGAGCTCCCGCTCACCGAAAAAGAGAAAAAGACAAGCTCATGTTTAACAACGAGTATGACAAATATGAATGGAATGCGAAAATTAATCCAAAATAACAGATTTCTTCGGAGGTATAGAAATAAATATGGAAGTATTTTTTGCGCTCCTTACCTTATGTACTTTATGTAACCTATGTATAGTTATATAAATCATTGTTTTTGATACAAGCTTTTATCGGTGACTGTACTTTTCTTTCTACAGGTACCGTAAAATGGGGTGAGTAGGGTCAAAACTGAAATTCAAACCTCGATAACATTTTATTTTTACGTATGAAAACTGAATGGTGTATATAATAAGTGTTCCGGACGTTTGTATTTTAGTTTTTATTTTATTTTGGGTAGTTCCATTTCATAACTTTGACGATAAAGAGGAAAACCCACCTCACCCCGTAGTGCCTCGTATTTGGGATGAGAGGGGTTTTCACACAAAGGTGATTTTGGAATATTGTTGGATCGATTTTTTTTTTATTATGCGTATTACTATAGCTCCATTTTAAATTGCAATACATTATTTTTGTAGCAGTAGCCTTAAAATCCCTTCTCACCCCCCTCTCAAACCTTCTCTTCCCATTCATAACCCATTTCTCCCCGCGAAACCTACTCACCCCGTTTTACGGTAACTACTTAATACTCATCGAGACAATTCTAAAAACCCAAACACAATTAGGTTTCGTTGTATTATCACAGAGTTCCTATGGCCACCTTATATTTCCATCATCAGATCAGCTCGATGGTACCATAATATTGCATTGTCACCCGACTTACATATGTATGCAATTTTTCAGCTTCATTGGAAGTCGAGAAGTGGGTCAAATTTAACTTGCAGGATTTGACCGATACAAAAATAGTTATATAGAGTTAGACCAAGAAAAGTCTGCAACGATTTTGATAGCCCACGCAGTGCAAGTGTTATTTTAAACGTCAAACTTCTATGAAATTATGACGTATAAAATAACAGTTGCACTGCGTGGGCTATCAAAATCGCTGCAGACTTTTCTTGGTCTAACTTTAGATGTTACCTACTCGTACGTGTAAAAATGCTGGTTTGTATATTCTTGTCTATGTATAGTATCCATCCATAAAACTTGAGTTTTTCCACTGTGTTTTTACCTCAGACCAATGGTGGAATATTTCACAAAACACATTTTCATCCAATTACGTATTTTAATAATTCAGCAGGGAAAAGGCAACAGACAACTGACAGACCGACAGAAAAACATTTAATATTGTATGATGTCGGTTATAATTTTTTAAGAGGTAAGAGTTTACCAGCCTTCAGCCGAATTGGCGCTGAGTACCAATGAATAGTTCTTTTCACCACAACAGCTCAGAAAAGCTTACTTTGCACTTCAAAAACGGATAGCAAAGTTGCACTTTGCTATCAGTAATTCACATGTGAGGCAAAGTAATCAAATGCAAATTTTGAGTTGTTTCCTTATGTTTAACAAATAACTATTATGTTATGTTAAACAAATAACTACCTATTGTTTTACAAGGGGGCAAAGTTGTTGTTTAACCGCTCGTGCTAATATTGATACCCGAGCAAGCGAAAGATTCCAAAATTGAACCATGAGCGTACCGAGTGGTTCGTAAAATGGAATCTTGAGCGTTGCGAGGGTTTCAAAGCACGAGGGTTAAGCAAAATTTGCCCCCGAGTGAAACACAATTTTTTTAGCACACCAACCCGAAGCAAATATTAAATGTAAAATATCAAACAAACTCAAACCAAATCAAATCCAAATGAATGTTATTAAATATTTATCATCCAAAATCATCATTTAAAAGTCAATCCTACCAGCAAACATAAAGAACAATTTGCATTTTATTACTTTGCCTCACATGTGAATAAAATGCAACTTTGCTATCAGTTTTTGAAGTGCAAAGTAAGCCTTTCCGAGCTGTTGTGGTGAAAATAACTATTCGTTGGTACCTACTCTGTGGTGAAAAATATCGTACAGATCTCGCGAGATCTTAATTCTCCTACTATTTTATCTAGAGACCAAATCTCCACCATAAAACACCCAAATAAATCAAAGCGGGCATTATAAAAGAGCTAGCTAAGCGGCCGATTTCAGGAGCCCTCTCTGCCACACATTATGTATTGACCTAAGTGCCCCCGCGCTTGGCCGCCTACCCGGTGACCCACTTACAGGCTTACACTACGCAGTGACGTCACAACAGCATTGCGACTCGCCCGTAAACCGGGATAACATATATTCAACCTTATAAAACGTTTAATAGAGTTGAGAATAGAATGGGGGTTGTTGTTGACAAAATACGCGCCTTTAGTAGTAGTAAAGCACAATTTTGAATGGGGAACGTTGTTGTAAATTGTTTGAAAATAGAATTTATTTTGAGTCAGATAAGGTTTAGTTTAAAGTGAAGTGAGGTGTTAATTTATTTTAGATTTTAGGCTTTTGTGGTGTCAGATTAGTGGTCCCATAAATTTTTGGTACAAAATATTAACTTTGGGACATTTTGTTACCTTCGCTTTTGTAAATAAGTATTTTAGTAAATTTTACAGAAATGTTACCACCTCTGTATCTTTAGGTATTTAAATAAAAGTCAACAAAATCTACCCTCAAATGGCTCCTTAAGTCAGTTGAGGGTAAGTTGACAGGATCAAATAATGTAGGTTAAAGTCAGGTCGTTCAGTGACTGATCCAGGCGGCTTTGTATTTGGTTGGTTAACCAATAAATGTTATAACTACCCGAAAATGAAATTGTTTGTTTACTTTTTTTTAATACCTAAAGATACAGATTGTAACTATTATAAGTATATTATTTTTATCAGGTAGGTAAGGCTGGCTTAAAATTAAAAAAAAAAAAGTCATAATAAAGCGTATTATTTTATAGTAAAATTACTATTATAATAGTTGTCTTATTTTATTTTAAGAAAGAGTAAAAGAATCTGTCTGTCGTCTATAGACGTCGAAACCAACCGACGTGTATACCCGTCGGTTTACGAAGATGGCAATCCAGAGAATGGATCCAACAATGGTGAATCGCACAAAAGGGCTCAGAAATCTCAGAATGTATCATCAGACGACAAAAGATAAGATTGACCTAGTAAAAAGCTTGTAGGTAATATTCTTATTCAATTTTTATTTATATAGGTAACTATTTTTGTTGGCATGAACTAAATGGGTATAATTTCTTAGAAAAACCGGCCAAGTGCGAGTCGGACTCGCGCACAAAGAGTGCCATTACGCAAAAAACGGCAAAAAAATTTGTTGTATGGGAGCCACACTTAAATATTTTATTTTGTTTTTAGTATTTGGTGTTATAGCGGCAACAGAAATACATCATCTGTGAAAATTGCAACTGTCTAGGTTCTTGAGATACAGCCTGGTGACGGACAGACGGATAACGGAGTCTTAGTAATAGGGTCCCGTTTTTACCCTTTGGGTACGGAACCCTAAAAAGTAGTGGCGTTGTTGTCTGTCAGAATTAAGAAGCCGTTGATAATGTTTTATTTTTACTAGCGACCCGCCCCGGCTTCGCACAAAACACAAGACCTTAGCAAATCATACACCTAAACCTTCCTTAAGAATTAGGTAGGTACTCTATTGATAGGTGAAAACAGCATGAAAATCGGTTCAGTAGTTTTCGAGTTTAACGCGAATATACATGCATACAGACCTTCGAGCAACACCGGCTTCCGACACATCGTGCTCGAAGATACAGACAGACGCGGCGGGGGACTTAGTTTTATAAGGTGCAGTGATGTCATTTTTCATTTTTGTTTGTTAGGAACAAAAATCTATCAAATACTTATTTATTTTTACTAAACAATTTATATTAACACTGTTATGTAAAACATGAGTGTCAGAAGGTATTTAAATTTAATATGTTTTTAAAATTGGTAACACTTTTCACTGTTTGAGTGTGTTTGTCCAAAGCCTCTACCATCAGTTTTAACATTGACATAACGCTCACGTCTACGTAATTTACTTTCTGTACATCTCGCTTGCACTATTGCTCGCATATGCGAGTACGAGCGAGATGCATAGAAAGTAAGTTACGTAAACGTGAGCGTTATGTCAATGTCAAAACTGGTGGTAGCCGTACAAATGTTTTGACGCGACCCCACGCCACGTCGCCCCGTGCGGGTTGGTGATTAATTATGAATATATGAATCAGTGAGACGGCACCCATAGGGAAAGCATACGGTTTCTAGTTAAAATATCTAATAAACTACAAGATTAACTTGTAGCAGGTAAATTGTAGTTTATGATTGACAGAAGGTTTTGGTCCGTTTTATTTTCTAACTATTAAGTTAGATTATATTAGAGTCTGGCTAGCGAAAAATTGTTGACAGATATTTCGTTGTTGTATCACCAATTGTCTATGATTAAAAAAAAAGCTAAAAGACAGTATTAGTCAATTTATGTCATTCATTCAAATTGTTTGCGGTTTATAAGGGGTTTATTTTAAATAATATTAATAATATCTATGCTGAGTGAGGTTCGCAAACTATTATTTAAGCTCGTAAATAATTACGACAATGTGCGAAGTCGACGTGTAGCGTATAATGAAAAACTACAATGTTTACAACTCCTAAACAAATGTAAACAAATTAGGAGGTTGGTGCTCTATACTTAGCATTTAGCATATTTGGCATAGAACTTATGTATTTTTTTTGGTGATAGATTAATATTACGGTATTATCGAGCTAGGTCTTATTTACACTACATTTCATTTTTCGCCTTGTTACAGTGGTATATGGTTAATATGGTGAGAAAGTGTTAACATATGTGTTTATGGTTGACTGTACTTTATATAATGGTAGAAATTATGTGAGCTGACTTTGAGTGCACGTCAACGTATATTTAACTTATATCCTTAGGTACCTTACTTGTGCACAGAAAAGCAAAAATATAAAAAATATTTCTAGTATCAAAACTATAATTCCTACTACACAAAGTGTGACCAGCCCAAGATTTTTTGAATTTCCCGCCAAACATTTGCTAATATTTCAGTAGCCAGACTCTAGTGTTTTGTATTAACAAATGAGATAAAGTCTTTATTCAAAAGATGCCGAAAAGTATAACTAGTATAGGCCCCGTGCATGAATTATAGGGGACAGCATAGGAGCCGTCAGATTTTTGGCGCGAGGCGTAAATGTGTCGTTTATGCTTCCGATGTAGCCCACAAGATGGCAGAACCTACTATGCACAACTATGCACAAAGAAACGTACCGACGAGAACGGTAGATGGTAGCGCTTGCTTTGGCAATGTACATGTGCACATATGTTTCCGATTCAGGCCACAAGATGGCAGACCCTCCAACGCGCACGGTCCCTATAAGTAGTATAGTGTGGCTTGTTCCTAACTTGATATGTCAGGCTTGCAACGTCAACATAGAATTAGTACCTAAAATTCTTGGAACGTGCTAATGGCGTGGCCTAGCCGCTCAAAAATATCTGAACACGCCTTTATTGTCAAGGCGTTAGAGTTCGTATTCCGGTATTTTTGAGCACAATGACCACTCTCTCTGGCTCTCTATGGCTGCTGCTCGACGCAACGTTGGCGCTACTGCGCAGTGACGCCATTTACCATAGCGCTGACTAGACTCCGACGCTCAAAAGACGCTACTATAGGGTCTCTCTTAGTATCTGTTGGTATCTGTTATAGAGTTTAAAAGGTACCTATAAAAAAACTCGTTAACAAATGTCGTTTGTAGTGAGGATGTGTTGTTAACGGACATGTTCTTTAATGGACATTGTGATCTTTTGAGCTTGTTTCCTTTTCTATAAATAGTGCATTTACCTATCTGAAGTCGGGGAGCCTAGCCAAGATGACAATCTTACACCGACAAACGCCGATAATTATCGTGCTACTTTACCGCACTAGTGCGATAATTAGCACATTACGTAACTATTTCGAAAATTTAAACTGCTATATGTACTGTAAAACGTTGTACGATACACGTGCGAATAGGTAATTCGCAACTCGTGTCGATTTAAAACACTCCCTTCGTTCGTGTTTTAATTTATCGCCACTCGTTGCGTATTTCTTATTTTTCGCACTTGGTTCGTAATGTACTATTATAGACAGTTTAACACTTTCCTAAAGGTCATTTATGAAAGGAAAGCTAAACTAACTTCAGTACGGATATGATGGTCGTTCTTGTCTACGTGACAGCGTGATAAAACGGTGTCCGTCACTTTCTATCCCACGGTGTTAAAAAGTGACAGTTATTTTATCACGTGGATAAAGATGGATAAAGCCATCCATAATACGCCGGCAGCTTGACTAAGATAAGGTAAACGTACTGGTGCACGACGCGGTCCCAATACATGTCATCTTGAAAATTAAGTCATTGTCAATAGAGGTGACAGCAAGGTGTCATCTATTGGGCATTAGTATGTCGAGCACTAGTACGTTTACCTTACCTATTTGACGCACCGCCACTGCTGCATATTCCCAGTTTGGGCGTCGCAAGAGTCGTAAAGTTGGTGCCCAGATCTATAAAAAGATAGCCTCATTATTGGGCGCCATTTTTAGATTTTACTATAAACTGTTACCATAAAAATAAGGAGTTCAAAAGAACAGAGATTGGGTAGAGGCAGGCGTGGCTCACTCCGCGATTTCGTCGCTTTGCTACAGGTAGCTAAATGTACATCCGTTCCACACCAATTTTGGTAGCTATTAGCCATAAGCCGCGCGTGGCGCTGTCGCCACCTAGCGGCCATATCTGTCCTGATCATAACAGACGCGTGTTGTTAGAGAGTGAGTCTTCTGTACCTAGTACTATTATTTATTCTGTGGTAGAGGCCGTTCAGTTTGCAAAAACACCATGTATAAAGTAATTGAGTCGGACCAAGACAAGTCTGCAGCGATTTTGATAGCCCACGCAGTGCAAGTGTCATTTTAAACCTCAAACTTCTATGAAATTATGACGTATAAATAACACTTGCACTGCGTGGGCTATCAAAATCGCTGTAGACTTTCCTTGGTCTAACTCTAATGTAAATCGAGATGGCTGATCACAAGCACCGGCGATTCTATCTGGGTTATTGATAACGTACGATCTGTCAAACACCTGTCACTTCAGATAAGATAGGCTTGAATCCTGTCAACATAGTTTAAAAGTGGTATCACATGAAAATAGACTGAATAGTTTTTAGAAATAATCAAGTCATTTTAACATCTAAGAGCTGGCGCGGCTACCTCACACAACGTAGAGTCAGACCAAGAAAAGTCTGCAGCGGATTTGAGAGCCCACGCAGTGCAAGTATTATTTTAAACGTCAAACGTCTATGAAATTATGACGTATAAATAACACTAGCTGCGAGGGCTAATAAAATCGCTGCAGACTTTTCGTGGCTTAACTCTATCAGCATTGCAATTTTCAAATTTGGTCATTTTGACAAATTTTGTAAAAAATATTGTTATCGATTCTCAACCCCCTTAATAAGAAGAATTTTCCAAACCGCTTAAATTGTTTTTTCACCACACCAGCTCGGAAAGGCTTACATTACTTTGCACTTCAAAAACTGATAGCAAAGTTGAATTTTATTCACATGTGAGGCAAAGTAATCAAATGCAATTTTTGAGTTGTTTGCTTATGTTTGCTGGTAGAATTGACTTTTAAATGATGATTTTGGATGATAAATATTTAGTAACATTCATTTTGATTTGATTTTGTTCGATATTTTACATTTAATATTTGCTTCGGGTTGGTGTGGTGAAAAATTTTGTGTTTTACTCGGGGGCAAGGATGTTGTTTAACCCTCGTGCTTTGAAACCCTCGCAACGCTCAAGATTACATTTTTCGAACCACTCGCTACGCTCGTGGTTCAGTTTTGGAATCTTTGGCTTGCTCGGGTTATTTTTTTTATTAGCACGAGCGGTTAAACAACAACTTTGCCCCCTTGTAAAATGTTATTGTATTCGGATAAGTTTTCAAAAACACTGAAATATCTTTTCTTGTTTTCTAATAAGTTTTACGAATTTCTAAAAAGTCTCAAAGTTTTTTTTTCTGAAATTTCAACCCCCTTTTCAACCCCTTGTTTGAAACAACCCCTTTGTGTCAATGAATTATCAAATTTATCATAAACGCTGAAAATGCTTTACTTGTTTTTCTAATATTACGTACGCAGTAAAATAGTTTCGGAACCGGTTTAACCAGAAGTGTAGATTAGGCGTAAGCGATCATCTGATACTGATAAGATCGAGATAACGGCTGATAACGCTGTTGGTGCGCACACGCATCTCTACCAGTATAGCGCAAGTTACAACATACTCATAGCCTTTCGGTCCTCAGCTACCTAAAGCCCCGCATTCACACTCCTACCTTGTAGTCCGCCTCCTAGTCCGCCTCGTTGGGTAGGATTGTGTATGGGGGTTGCGGACTACGAGCCGTCCTGCCGTTTAGCCGTTTGTAGGACGGCTCGTAGTCCGCAACCCCCATACACAATCCTACCCAACGAGGCGGACTACGAGGCGGACTACAAGGTAGGAGTGTGAATGCTGGCTCACTCCGCGATTTCGTCGCTTTGCAGCAGGTAGCTAAAAGTACATCCGTTCCACACCAATTTTGGTTGCTAGCCATAAGCCGCGCGTGGCGCTGTCGCCACCTAGCGGCCATATCTGTCCTGATCGTAACAGACGCGTTTTGTTAGAGAGTGAGTCTTCTGTATCTAGTACTATTATTTATTCTGTGGCGCAAGTTACAAATTACTCGTAGCGTCAGGGGTGCGAAACTCCTGACTTCGGCCAAACTCGGCTCCGCTCGGCTCAGCATTGCACCGAGCAATTATTAGGGTTGGCACCACTTGACTTCCTTTTGCGTGCACGACCACAGATAAGATAATCACTTGAATTTTGACAACCCTAAGTAGCCGAAAGGGATAGTGCCATATATTAGAAAGGGATAGCATGATTCGACCCTGAACCGCTGTCAAACTTCGGTTTTGTAGGAAGTTTCCTTTCTGTACGGCAGTACTATTATTTATTCTGTGGTAGCGTTTATCCCGGTTGCGTCCTCAGCATAGAGGAGGTAATATAACTAAAGAAAGAGTGTTAACTCCATACATCAGTTTTCTTACCAAAACGCGAGTTATGTCGTAGTCGACATCTAGCGTCAAGTAGCGGAATTTATCAGTACCTACTGCTAGTTGACAATAGATGTCGGACGAAAACTAATATTATAACCGGATTAACTGGAAGTCTATTTTCAACTCCTTCTGCTTATAATATTAGTTGTAAATTTATTTAGTACCTTGTACATTTTTCGTCAGTAGCGACACTTGTGACATCTGGTGTCAAGTAGGGGTAGGTACTGATAGTTCCACTACTTGACGTTGGATGTCGACTACGAAATAGCTCGCGTATTGGTATGAAAACTGATGTATGGAGTTATCAATCTTTCTTTACTTATATTACTCATAATTCATATATTTATTGCATCCATGGTAAGTACACAGGTGTTACATAGGTAATAGTTGTTTCACATGGGCCCTGGTAGGGCACGGCAATATTCTTAGATCTAAGGATTGAGATTGTATGTATGTAGGTACCATTAACAATATCTTATTTAATTTTAAATTAATAAATAGTTGTAAAATGTATATATGTCTATGGTCCTCAGCTCCCTAAAGGTACGAGTTGAAACGCGGCGTCGTGTCGCATTCATCGCATGTCGAATAGGAGATATTACTGCAATGTTCTGCCGCCAGAGTGCAGCAGTAGTACTCTAGTAAATTCATAGACTTTTATACATACTGTGCCCTAAACTGTTTTTTGACAAGTTTTCACAGACAATAAAATAAGACATTGATGCATCAAGGCGGTTTATTAACAAGGGCCTACCGGTAAACGCGAAAATCTAAATTTAGTTATCTGCCTCTTTATCGCTCGAATATGCAAGAGTGATAGAGAGGCAGAAACCGAACTTTCGATTGTCGTGTTTCACGGTAGGCCATGTGATTGACGTAGTGACGTATGATGTGTCATTGATGTTTGTTTACTGTATGCAAAAAGAATAGATAGTATAGAGGGGTCCTGTCATTGTAAATTTTGTAGTCACTGTAAATTTACTGCCATCTGTCGACACACGACTAAAACTCAAAATGAAAACGTATAAAGTTATCAAAAAATGTATATATATGGATAAATGATTTTATTATTTTTATATCATTTTGATCCATGTTCATTCACTAATATCTATGTGTTAAAATTGTTAAATATGAAACGGTGTCGTCACGCCATCTAGCCGAGGATAGGCTAAAGGTGTGTGCGCCATCTATTCGAGAATGACTTTTGCTTCAATTCCGAGGCACGTTTTTTCCTTAGACTTTATTCGTCTTATACGAAGTTAGATATGTCTTTGCTGTATGTGTACTAGTTACGCCACCTATGCAAAGCTTTGCCTAATATTCCCTATTCGACCCCACCTGCAGAACGGTAGCGCCATATGCAACTCGTCGTTTCCATTTGTGCCCGCCCACCACAAGTAGGGGTACACCATTTTTGTAGGAAAGTCACTACCTGCCTTTAAATAAGGCTGAAGGGTCCTATCATTGGAAGTGCCGACATTAGTAGGTATATTAGTTTTCCTTACTTCGGAAACGTTTAAGTAATTTGCATGCTTATCGATTCAATGACCGATAACCCGTTTTTTACTCATAAATCTACCCTGTTGTTTTAGATCTTAACTATTTTCTGTTACACCAAAGTTAGTACAGTAGTAGTGCATAATTATTTTCCATCTTATTTTCACGGAATCGTACCTAGGTACGAACGTGTCTTGCTATTTCAGTCAGTCTCGGTACCTACATAAAGTACTGAGGTGTTGAGTTCAGTCAAAGTAGCATGAGAAATACGAACGTTTCCGAGAAAATACGATGGAATACAATTATGCACGTTATTTTTTACTGTATACTGAATACTGTGTCATATGTGAAGTCGCTCATACAACTCCATACGCCATCAATGAAAAAAAACGTATACGATAAAACGGAACAGTAAAACGGACACCCTGTGTGAACGGGCTGTTAGGTAGCTTAGTGTTAAACCAAGAGAAGTCTGCAACGATTGTATGTATAGCATACGCAGTGCGTTATTTATACGTCATAATTTCATAGAAGTTTCACGTTTAAAACTACTTTAAACTAAAGTGTCATTCTATGGAACTTGCTAACTATATAAACAAACCGCCATATTGAAATTGTATATGAAAGATGAATTTACTAGTGACTTTTGTTTACATAGTTACCAAGTTCCATATAATGACACTTTAACACTTGGACTGCGTGCGCTATCAAAATCGTTGCAGACTTCTCTTGGTCCTACTCTATTTTGTTGCCAGCATTACTCACAATTTCAGTAAAAAAGTCTGAACAACATCGCTGGTATCCAGTTACGGAGATAGCGGCACCAAAACAGACCCACTGATAAGCTTGTTGACTCGACAGGTTGATAGCGTTAACTGGGACATGTCTCCCTTCAACCACATACACACACACACATACACACACACACACACACACACACACACACATACACACCATACACAAATCTTCTTCTTCTGCTGCCATGCCCTAGCGGGCGTCGGCGGCTACCTTTGCAAAGTCTTCTCTATTCTTGGCCAGTCTTGTTAGCGTGGCCGAGTCTTTGATGTTTGTCCATTTTTTGATGTTGTCGAGCCAGTTCATCCAATACACAAACACACATACACATTATTGTTATGTCTCGTAATATTTGCAGTAGGTATATAATGCTGCTTGGTAAATTTTATTTAAGAAATCATTACGGGGTCATCAAAAAACCGGTCAAGTGCGAGTCGGGCTCGCGTTCCAAGGGTTCCGTACATTACTTAATTTTTAACAATGTATTTTTTTATGTGGAACGAGAATGAAAACCCGTATCACCGTGCACATTTCTAATAGGTTTTCCTGTCATCTATAGGTAAAGAACTATACTATTTTGTGTATTTTTTTTCAAAAATTTTAGACCTAGTAATTTCGGAATGGTCGGACAGACAGAGAGACAGACGCACGAGTGATCCTATAAGGGTTCAGTTTATTCCTTTTGATGTACGGAATCCTAAAAAACGTCTTAATTAATGATTACACGGATAAATTCTACTTATATCCGGTTTAATTTATTACCCATATTGGATTTACACACTGTATGTCTATCATCATCATCATCATCATCATCATCATCATCATCATCATCATCATCATCATCATCATCATCATCATCACCATCATCATCATCATCATCATCATCATCATCATCATCATCATCATCATCATCATCATCATCATCATCATCATCATCATCATCATCATCATCATCATCATCATCATCATCATCATCATCATCATCACCACCACCACCATCATCATCATCATCATCATCATCATCATCATCATCATCATCATCATCATCATCATCATCATCATCATCATCATCATCATCATCATCATCATCATCATCATCATCATCATCATCATCATCATCATCATCATCATCATCATCATCATCATCATCATCATCATCATCATCATCATCATCATCATCATCATCATCATCATCATCATCATCATCATCATCATCATCATCATCATCATCATCATCATCATCATCATCATCATCATCATCATCATCATCATCATCATCATCATCATCATCATCATCATCATCATCATCATCATCATCATCATCATCATCATCATCATCATCATCATCATTATCATCATCATCATCATCATCATCATCATCAGGCTATAGTAGTCCACTGCTGGACATACCCCTCCCCTAAAGAGCGCCATAGCGCCCTAGACACATACATACATACATAGACTGTATGTCTATGTTTGGTACCTACTAGTCTTCATTGCTGGAAAGTGTAATAATGGCATTCAATAAATGAAATGAAATGAAATGTAATAAGTACAAGAAAATAGAGCAAGTACCTAGGTAAATATTTTACATTCAAAATTGTATGTGTATATAGTACCGACTATTGATTTGGCCGACTAGCCGACTAATCGGCGCTCGGATGGCCGATTAGTCGGCCGACTAGTCGGCTAGTCGGCCAGATCATTACTTCTGTCTAAGTTCGGTTTAGATGCACTTAAAAAAACAATCGTTTTACCCCTTTCGTCACGCTATTCATCATATTATGGTAACGCTAAAAAATAAAATAAAATAAATAAAAAACTCCTAAGGCTATATTTCATACGACAACCGGACAATCGGACATAAGAAAGCACAACACGAACAAAAGTTTTCGTAAGCACCCTAAATAGGAATTTCGGTAAAATAGGTGAAAAGCTTGGTAAATATTTGCTGTTTATTTCTTTTTGCCACGTTTTTCTGACACTTATTATAAGGTGCCGATGCCGAGTTGCCGACTAATCGGCCATTTTTGCCGACTAGTCGCCGACTAATCGCCGACTACAAATGAGGCCGGATAGTCGGCTTTCCCGACTAGTCGGCGACTAGTCGGTACATCCCTAGTATATAGGTAACAGTTTTATTTTTAGTATAACCATGGTATAATAATATACTCCGCCTGGTACTCCATTCCGAGATTCGCGTATGACCTAACTGACACGCGCCTACGTCATCATGCTGTTTACAGGTTCTCAAACTTTGAAATGTGGGAGAATTTTAACCAACGGTGAAAATTATTTTAACGGCATTAATTTTAAGTTATTCATGTAGAAACATAGTAAAATAAAACAAATCTAATGTATTAAATTAAACTTTATTTATCTATACAAGACAAACGTTTAAAAAACTAATTCACAGTTACACATTAATTACCAAGCTTACGACGTGAAAAGTTTGGAAAACACTGCGACTGCTGACACTGAGCGAGAAGGAAATAACAATTAACACGCGTTCGACAAGGATGACGGTCAGGGCATGAAGTTATCTAGATCCGAATTGTCAAATGTGCACAGCGCTATCCTGTGTTGCCAGTAGTATAAACAGAATTACCCGAAAGTCTGAAATTTCTTTCGTGAATCGGAAGATATTGCTAACGAGTAATTAAAAATGACGTGTTATTGTAAAATTTAAGCTAAAATACATATAAATGAAAATTATAAAACTATAAAGAAATATTTTAACTTATTAACCATAGGTATAATGTACCCATGTAACATGTTATGTTGAAATAAAGTGGCAATGTTATTGTGACGTAGGCCCGTGTCACTCTGGGAATGGAAGACCATGTTTTATTAGACCATGAGTATAACAAACTTACTATAACGTTGCAGTTACAAGCATATCACGGCGCGATTCGGGAAATGAATTAGAGATTAAGTAGATACGATATAGTTAAGATATGTGACGTCCCACGCTATTATTAACGCCACGCCGCTCCAATATTATTGCGGCGCTATGCGACGTAAGCGCCAGCCGCCATAAGGTACCTTTTGCCGTGGAACGTCACATATCTTTATCGTATCTAGTTAATCTCTAATTCATTTCCCGAATTGAGCCGCTAAGGTGGTACAGTACTAGTTCTCGACATGCTAATGCCCAATAGATGACACCCTGCTGTCACCTCTATTGACAATGACTTAAGTTTCAAGATGACATGTATTGGGACCGCGTCGAGCACCAGTACCACCGCCTTATATGGTCGAACTATAAAACGGTACGGATGGTAGCTTTAAAGATAAATGATTAAAAATAACATCAACACGTGTATATTCCATACATTTATAAATAAAATAAACGTGCTCATGAAATAAACATAAAAAATAACGAGCCTCGGTGTGATAATTAAAAGTTATGTGGCGGCCATTTTGAATTTCCTCCATCAACATCAACAGCCGACACATAACTAAAGTTTTTTTTAATGAGACTCCTAAAAGAGGAAAAAACCGGACAAGTGCGAGGCGGACTCGCCCACCGAGGGTTCCGTACTTTTTAGTATTTGTTGTTATAGCGGCAACGGAAATACATCATCTGGGAAAATTTCAACTGTCTAGCTATCATTGTTCATGAGACAGACAGATAGACGGACAGCGGAGTCCGTATTGTATTATATACAGAGGGACTACAATACAAATAGTAAAATAAATTAATAACTAGCTAAATCTAAAATAGACCCTTGAGGCATTGTACTCGTACCAAGGACCCTGGCGGCATTTCCTCGCTGTATCGCAATGCTGATACGTTGTGCGAGAAAGCCGCCAGCCGCCAGCTCTTCAGTCACCAGTTATGATTAGTATTAATGCCTATTAAATCGATAGTCGCTGCATTTGCACATGTAACTTAAATGCCCAAACGTAAACGCTTTCAAATCAAACAATACATACACGTGGTCGTAATCTGCAAATCTGCAATGCACTGAATTTTGCAATGGAAATAATACGCCGCATGTAAGCTTATACAATGGCGCGTTATGTAAAAGTACTTACAAATCCTACTCTCATGCCTAATGCCTAACGTAAACGTACTAGGTAGTGCTCGACATACTAATGCCCAATAGATGACACCTTGCTGTCACCTCTATTGACAATGACTTAAGTTTGAAGATGACATGTAGGTACTGGGACCGCGTCGAGCACCAGTACGTTTACCTTAATATTATTTTTATTATTTTGCGATTCTAGAAACATACTTAACTGACATATAAGGGCAATAATTCTAGTGTAGAGTCTGTGCGGAAAGAGAAGAATCGTGGAATGTACGGGGCTCAATACATTCCACGACTCTTCTCTTTCCGTTCAGACTCTACCTAAATAAAACATTTTGAGCCCTTTAAAGGGGTTTAAAATATTAAACCAAGATTGCGCCATTAAACAAGAATTTACCTAAAATGCTTTTATTTATACTATTATGCATATGACAGCAGCCAGGCAAGTCGAATATTAAGTTATAAGAGCCGTAGGTGACAGATTTCATACTTACAAAGCTAGAGTTAGACGGCTAAGGTGGTAGAGATTTTGAATAGCTCAGACTATGCAAGTGTTATTTAAACGTCATAATTTCATATAGGTAGGAATATAACACTTGTACGATCTGGGCTATCAAACTCGCTGCCAACTTGACTTGGTAACGCTATTCACTTTTATGGAAAAATAATAAAATGTCACGCAAGGAACGCGGTGTTGCATGGAGGTTGTTCGTCTTGAATATTTACTAGTTTATAGACCGCGGGCCAGGAGCAAATATCGTCAGTCATCGCCTCCCGCTTGATACTTTGTCAGAAGATAGTTTAGATGTTATTATTAATAAGAAAGACCGCCAGTTGGTTGTATAGCGGTGGAAAGACCGTCAGCTGCTTGTATAAACATGTAACAAAATTTATTTTATTTTATTCACGTTCGGTGGCTGCCATTCCTCAACCCACCAACGGAGCGGCAGCTGACGTCGATGAGGGATCGTCCTACATAGCCGTTAACCAATATACGAGTTAGCGCCCGGGAGGCGATTGGTCATGGAAATCTGTTCGTGGCTCGCGGTGTATTACTAGTTTCTATATGCGTTAATAGTAGTAACCATCGCTACGAGTACATAAAAGACGGAATTTACGAAGTATGTATGTAATTTCCATACAGCCTTTTCATTCTGGTTATGTAAGTAGCCTTGGAACGCTGATAACAACGTGTTTCTGTCGACTACAGCGCAGTTTTCACGGCTTGTTCGTTTGTTTACACAATTTGAATGTAGATGGCGTTAGCTTTGGAATGGTTTTCTAAAACGCGCTGAGAATATATTGGTAACAATGTTAACAAGGGATGATAGGCACCCATTTTTGACGAGATATTTTGGTGCTCGAATGGATTTTGAATTAGTTTCTTCGTCATTAATCACTATAGCCGATTAATCAGATAGACATTAAGCCACTTTCAGAGCATGAAATTTTAAATATCAATTTTATACAATATCAGCGTATTCGTTTGTCAATTCAAACCACATAAAAAATAACCCCTATGGAGCAATTCTGTTTGTCTGTCTGTCATGCTCATGTCGCTAAATGTCTCGGAAAGTATGCTAAAAATGAGGGAATAGTTACATAAACCGTAGGTACACATTGAAAGAGAATTATTTAATTCACGTGGCTGGCCCAATATTTCAGGGTTCTATGTTACATTTTCAGACCTAAAGATACAGATTATAGTAGGTAGGTTTTAAACACGTGCATCTATTATCAGCCAATTACGGCTTATCTGTGCATTGATTAGTTTTCAATAGCAATTGGTTCAAGTTAGCATCTGTTCGGCCATGACATGTTTTCACGTACTTTTGACCGAGATAGAGCGAAGGTCTCCGCCACAACTTAAGAAAAAATGCTTTCCTAGTCCTGGGACCTAGTAAAGGTGACAATCTTACTGTCAAAGAATTAAATTTCCTACCCATTTTGTACTTTGTTACTGTGACAATAGGGTATTCTCGTACTATTCAAATCAGTGTCTTTGTTAGAACTGTCAAAACGATTTGCTATTATGGAATTTATATGAAACATTACACAATGACGTCACGGTCAACTCTCCTACTTTTTATATTTCTATCCGATTTATTAAATATATAATATTGTATTTAAAAATAACTGCTAGGTATCTATGTTTTTCTAATAATTATCTGGTGGTTTAGAGAGCTTAAGAATAAGTTCTTGCATGCAATATACGTTACATTGCCGATAATGTAAGGTAAACGTACTGGTGCACGACGCGGTCCCCGTAAATGTCATCTTGAAACTTAAGTCATTGTCAATAGACGTGACAGCAAGGTGTCATCTATTGGGCATTAGCAAGTCGAGCACTAGTACGTTTACCTTAAACTGCATTCAAAAGTTTGATCAGATACCGCAATGTATGTACCTGATGAAAATTTCATGCAACTTCTTACTATAGTTCGTTTTTTTAGCATTAGAAAGATAGAAGGTAAGCGATCGTGACATGTCTTATAGTTGAAAAACGCTTTTTAAAAATCAGTAACTATTACTTATGAAAGCAGAAGAATATAAATGATCGTATTAGATTCATATTTGTTACACATTTGCTGTGACTTATTTTTAAAACGTGTTTTTCAATTATAAGACACATCAAGATTGTTTACCTTTTTTCTAATGCTAAAAAAACGAACTGTAGTCTAAACCTCGTTTTATGAATGGCTACGGAACCCTAAAACTCGGCCCGTTCTAATAGTTCTCAAGGTCACTTTCTTTGACTGAAGAGGCGTACTATATTGACCTTACTCGGCTAAGTGCTACGGCGTAGCAGCTACGAGCTACGCCTCGTAGAGGGCCTTGGATTCATCTGAACAATTATGCTTTATTCATAGAGATATGGAGGCTGAATTTGCTTTAAATTTGATTTGTTTTTAGGGTTCCGTACCTCAAAAGGAAAAAACGGAACCCTTATAGGATCACTCGTGCTTCTGTCTGTCTGTCCGTCTGTCACAGCCTATTTTCTCGGAAACTACTGGACCAATTAAGTTGAAATTTGGTACACATATGTAAATTAGTGACCCATAGACGGACATGTAACGTAAATAAATAAATTTTAAACACGGGGGCCACTTTTGGGGGGTAAATGAGAAAATTAAAAAATAAAGTTTTTCAAACTATATCGTGTTATATGTCAAATGAAAGAGCTCATTTTGAGAATTTCAAATATATATATTTTATAATTTTAAAATAAATAGGTTAGAAGTTATTTAAGAAAATAGCTCTAAATAGACCCCCCCCCCCCCCTTTATCTCCGAAACTACTGGGTCAAAAAAAACACAAAATAGTTGTTTACCTACGTATTAGAAATGTGCAGTCAATCGTAAGTCGGACTTAATGTACGGAACCCTTGGAACGCGAGTCCGACTCGCAATTAGCCGATTTTCATATTATTTTCATACAAACTTGACAGTGAGTACAGTGTGACCGTTACGGACAATGCGAAAACGCTCTTAGCGGCTCGCACTAATAGGGAATATTACGCAAAACTATGCGTAGCGGGCGCCTCTATCTACCACTATCCATCACAATCGAAATTTCGTAATCTAACCTCTCTATCACTCTTGCATATTCGAGCGATAAAGAGGCAGATAACCAAACTTCGATTTTAGCGTTTCCCGGTAGGCCCTTGTTAACAAACCGCCTTGATGCATCAATGTCATATTTTATTGTCTGTGAAAACTTGTCAAAAAACAGGTTAAGGCACAGTATGTATAAGCACAGAATAAATAATAGTACTGCCGTACAGAAAGGAAACTTCCTACAAAACCGAAGTTTGACAGCGGTTCAGGGTCGAATCATGCTATCCCTTTCTAATATATGGCACTATCCCTTTCGGCTATTTAGGGTTGTCAAAATTCAAGTGATTATCTTGTCTGTGGTCGTGCACGCAAAAGGAAGTCAAGTGGTGCCAACCCTAATAATTGCTCGGAGCAATGCTGAGCCGAGCGGAGCCGAGTTTGGCCGAAGTCAGGAGTTTCGCACCCCTGGTATAAGTTACTCTATTGATTACTAGCTAGCTTAGTGCTGCACTCTGGCGGCAGAACATTGCAGAAATACCCCCTATTGAAATCGTAGAAAGTGCTCTAACATTAACAAATGATCGTTATTAAATTTTTATCATTCAAAAAGGTTACTCAAAAGTTAATTCAATCAGCCAACACGATAAACCCAAATTACTTTATCACTCTATAGTGATGAGTCTAGTGAACAAAATGCAAGTATTTCATCAGTTTTTAGGGTTCCGTACCCAAAGGGTAAAACGGGACCCTATTACTAAGACTTCGCTGTCCGTCCGTCCGTCCGTCCGTCCGTCCGTCCGTCTGTCACCAGGCTGTATCTCACGAACCGTGATAGCTAGACAGTTGAAATTTTCACAGATGATGTATTTCTGTTGCCGCTATAACAACAAATACTAAAAACAGAATAAAATAAAGATTTAAATGGGGCTCCCATACAACAAACGTGATTTTTGACCAAAGATAAGCAACGTCGGGAGTGGTCAGTATTTGGATGGGTGACCGTTTTTTTTTGTTTTTGTTTTTTTGCATTATGGTACGGAACCCTTCGTGCGCGAGTCCGACTCGCACTTGCCCGGTTTTTTTGAAGAATAAAGATCACCTTTACAAGCTGCTGGGGTGAAATAAATTAAAACCTGTCCTAAACCATTTATTGTAAAGTATGTAAGGTGTGCATTAAAGAGTATTGTATTGTAAACTTCCACATAAATGCTTATACAACTCTTCTTTGAAGTCGGTTAATGGGAAAACCTGCCAACTGCATTGTGTATACCTATTCATGCTCTAATTCTCAAGCTGGGCTCCGAGTCGGGTGCCAAACGGCGAGGCACTGCAGTGACCTTGGGAAATCAATAAAAACAGCTAGACATAAGCCTGTCTAGGCATAAACATATAGCTAAGCATACAACATATATACCTACACATAAAACAGAATCCCTAAGTAAATTTCATTCGATAGCTTGACCAAAGTGAATAGATAGTATAGAGGGGTCCTGTCATAGTAAATTTTGTAGTCACAGTAAATTTAGTGCCATCTATCGACACACGACTAAAACTCAAAATGAAAACGTATAAAACTATCAAAGAATGTATATATATGGATAAATGATTTTATTATTTTTATATCATTTTGACCCATGTTTATTCACTGATACCTATGTGTTAAAATTGTTAAATATAAAACGGTGTCGTCAACGCCATCTAGCCGAGGATAGGCCAAAGGTGTGTGCGCCATCTATCCGAGAATGACTATTTCTAGATTTCCGAGGCACGTTTTTTTCCTAGGCTTTATTCATCCTAGTAACCATTGAAGAACGGACCTTGAGAAACATGTATATTTGAAATGGCCCATACTATCCATAACTGGGAAAAAGAAATGGCAGGATATTTCATGAAAATTCATGGGGTTTAAAAAAACAACGACTTCAAGGAGAACGGAGTACATTAGTACTTGATACATTAACCAGCTGAATAAATTCCCACAACATATATCGAATACATAAGTAGGTATATGTCGTTTTAAACATTCATAAGTTTGACTTCACGATTAACGCAATTTATATTATCTAACATGGGATCCCTTTGGTTCCCATAATGTTTTAAGTAATTATGTATTGTTTGTCATATTATCATTAGTCATAATACTGAAACCGTTAACTTTTCAGGATTTTCGTAAGGTTATGCTATAGATAGGTTAAGTTAAAAAAAAAAAGGTTTGTTTTATGGCAATCCTGAAAAGTGACGCGTTTATGAACCAAATAAATTATGACTAACGCTAATGCGGGCAAACAATACATTATTACTTAAAACTATTTGGGAAACAATAGAGACCCATCTAATATATTGTATAGGTTATTTATTGTCCAAGCTTTTCTCTAATAAGTAGTGTCTGTTTGTACTGTAAGACAGCGGTCGGTAGCGTAGTTAACGATGAGTAAGTTGACGCGGGCCGCACTTTGTTAATATTTATGACTTTATCAGACATTGTCGTTTCTCAATATTACATAACCAGAGGGGCTCGCAGGCCGCAAGTGACAGTTTCACGAACTGCATGCGGCCCGCGGGCCGCAGGTTGCCGCTGTAAGAGGTTGAATATTTAATACAGACAGTTTGGTGCATATTCTACTTAAGTTCCTAATATTAATCAAAACAGAATGGATATCATAGTAGCATTGTATGTATTTGTCAATATAAATGTAGGTTAATTTACTTGATACGTTTTTGTAAACTGTACCTACACAATATTTTACACGAGAGAGGAGTATTGGAGAAGTTTTGTCTACGTATACCCAATGTTCAGCGGCAGATTTCTGATTTCATAATTTTATTTAAAAAACTTAATATAGGTATGTACCTATAAAACATGGCATTGTGCTAGTTTTCGTTCGGTGTCAGTTTCCGTCCACTTGACGTAATTTGAATATAAACCTTCATTGCTGCACAAATTTGGACTTATTGCATCCTTAATATCTAAACAATGCATCTATCTACATTAAAAAATATATTTCGCAAGTAGCAAATTATAAATGGAATTATTTACTAATCCGTCAAGTGGACGGAAACTGACACCGGACGGTCAACTGACGCAATTACCCTAAAATTTATTTTCTGAAAAGAAGATTAATGTCGATTTCATTTGATCACCTTTTCCGCATTATACCGAAGTTAATTCACAACTTATGCCTTGCGGTACAGACGGACTGCAACTTGTATGGGAACTGCACGCCGACGTTGCAGTTGGCGTGCAGTCGGCGTGCAGTTCCCATACAAATCGCAGTCGGCTTGCATTGGCCCTAATTGAAAAGCCTTTGGTAGGATACGCCTCAATAGCATGTGCTGGTCTGCTGGCCAGCGATCCATTGTCACAAATCAATCCGAAACACTCACGAAACTATAGTTCGTTTTTGTTAGCATTAGAAAAAAGGTAAACAATCTTGACGTGTCTTTTTATTGAAAAACACTTGTGAAAAATAAGTCACGGCAAATATGTAACAATTATGAATCATATACGATTACTTACATTCTTTAGCTTTCATAAGTAATAGTTACTGATTTTAAAAAAGCGTTTATCTACACACATATCATAAACTGTCTATGATGCCGTCAAAATCCGTAAATAATGGCCCACATTACGATAAACTGTTTTGTTACAGCTAATTTCTTATCTGTGAAAATGTGGTAATAGCTTCATTACTATATCAAAATCGATTTGGTAATGCATTCAAATTTCGCACATCTCTGAAAAAAAAGCAATTTGATTTGACCCCTATTCTAAGTATCAGTCGAGATGACGTTTTATTATAAATCAAATGACAATTGCATACAATATTGACAAATCTCACATGTAAGTTGGTATTGGACGATATGGTAATCGACCCCGACTCTAGTTTGTCTCTTAATTAAAAAAAACTACGGATGCATGACGTGCGTGAAAAAAGTTTTCATTTGCCGCCATTTGACGTACAGTTTATCTTTTAATTAGTTTGTAAGTAAAAAATAATTTGTTTTATTGTTTTCAAACTAACTATGACAAAAGTTTCGCGTAAAATGTGCGATAAAGATATTTCGGAGACGCCATCTCATATCCGCGAGTTCCGCCAGAGATCAATGTCGGCTGTAATATGAGGTTAGTGAATGTATCATAGAAAGTTTATAATATGTGTGTAGATAAAGCAGTGTATGTAACTGTACATAATTAGGCATTAAAACACTCGTGTGATATTAGATACTATTATGAAACTCATTTCATTCGTTTCATAACCCCACACTCGTATTTTAATGCCTTTCATTATGTAGCAGTCACATAAACTACTATTTTGAATTAAAAGACACGTCAAGATCGCGTAGTCTTTTTCTAATGCAAAAAAAGAACTATAAAATACCCCCTAAACACACTTAACTAACACACTTCGCGTTCAAAAATTATTTGTTTTTGAAATCAGACATCTGAACTTCGCGTTCGGAAATTATTTGAATTTGAAATCGGAAATCTCCCGCTTGACATCCTGTATTTGTTTACATACTAGTCCTTATTACGTTTAATGTAATATATTCCAGTAAATCTGCGTTATGGCAACACTGGCGCAGCCAATCAGAGTGGCGCATTGCGGGCGGAACTGGGTCAGCGGCACACGTGGCGTTATGTAACAGCTGATTTACAGAATACGGGACTATAGGCTGTAAAAAATACATTTTACTTCACCTATTCGGAAAATGGGTTTTTTTCCCTGCTGAGGCTTCAAAGTGGCACTTTTCTTTCTAGGGCACTTTTTTTTTGTGCATACAATTTTTTAGCTTTAATTAATATTTCGAAACATAATAATTACCTGATGTGAAAAGTAGTAGGTATGTATGTGTCACATGGTAGCAAAATTATTTCCGCCTAGAATCTCTCACTACGCTCAGGATTCTTCTGACTCTTTTCTAGGATTCTAATACTCCGCTTACAATCCTCCGCTTCGTTCAGGATTCAATTTACGCCCTCGCCGTAAATATGTCATTTTGCTAACTTCTGACACAATCAATAAAATTTAATGCTTAGTTTATTTATTTTGTTATTACTGTTTTGCTTTAATAAACATTTACTATATATATCAATAAAATGTGTATGACCCATATAAGTTTTTACAAAAGTATGTATGTACGGGTCAAATCTTGCAAGTTAAATTTGACCCACTTCCCGACTTCTACTGAAGCTGAAAATTTGCAAACAATATTATGGTACCATTAAGCTGATCTGATGATGGAGACAGGAGGAGGCCATAGGAACTCTGTGATAAAACAACGAAACCTGCCTTGGGGCTTTTAGAATTTTCTCGATGGGTGTTAGTTGCCTGTGGAAAGAAAAGTACAGTCAGCGATAAAACATTGTACTTACCAAAAATGTAATTTTTGCCAAAAACTTATTTTACTCCAATTGTACATCGAAAGTCATGTTATAGTTGATCAGGTTATCCAATCCCACGATACATCGAGAAACCCGTCTGTATGTAAGAATTGTTTTTATTTACGTTTTTAGCGGAATGCATTGTCTGAAAGCGGAGGCGGCGATGAAAACAAACCGTTTTTAAAACAACGCGATTCGTGTTACTGGCAACATTGCCGGCGGGCTGTGTCTGCCGCACAGAAAACTGAGGCGGATGACAAGAAGTTGACTAGGGTCTTAACCTTTAACCTTTAACCTTAGTGCCCACTGATTAACAGTCCGCCGGACGGTATCGGCCTGTCAGTTAGAACAAAAATTTGACAGTTCCGAACAACTGACAGGCCGATACCGTCCGGCGGACTGTTAATCAGTGGGCCCCTTTAGACCAAGAAAAGTAGACCCACTCAGTGCAAGTGTTATTTTAAACGTCAAACTTCTATGAAATTATGACGTGTAAATAACACTTGCACCGCGTGGGTTATCAAAATCGCTCCAGATTTTTCTTGGTATGACTCTACGGACTGGTTGACTTGGCTGAATGAAGCAGATTTATATTATGTTAAGATAGTATAATTAATAGTAGATTATTAATATACAGCCTGATGTTAATATATTTTGCCTTTTTTATAGTGGGACGTACTATAAATTGGATTGCAGATACAATGCGTTACCAGTTCCGCCAGCTGACCATCCGTCAATCAACGCGAATTCATTCAAATCTGACATTCCCTGCAGACGTACTGTCGATCACGTATTGTTCCGTATTATCATCATGTGATCATGTGAAATAATACCTACAGCTTGCTTCGCTTAGTGACGCCCTCAACAATTTCTGTTTATCGGACTATAACAGCAAATTATTAAATTAAATTTGCTAGAAGACATCTTATTGACATGAGGTTTACCGGGAAAGATCAAAAAGATCCTACATTAATTATGCGTATATTGACGTTAATCTTTTTGGTAACATTTGCAAAGGAAAACTGTTCGCAGCTCGAAACATTTTCAAAGTTAATTATCTACCTTGTCGACTCGGGGAAAATCAATCTTGGACATTTTAGATATTTCTTCACATCGACCCACTTCGATACAAGGTTCTATAATAATAGTACATTATGATAAAAGTGCGAAAAGTGAGGAATTCGTAATGAGTTGCGGTAAATTGAAACATGACCGAAGGGAGTGTTTTAAATCGACACGAGTTCAGGCGTGGCTCACTCCGCGATTTCGTCGCTTTGCTACAGGTAGCTAAAAGTACATCCGTTCCAGGACACCAATTTTGGGGCTAGCCATAAGCCGCGCGTGGCGCTATCGCCACCTAGCGGCCATATCTGTCCTGTGCGTAACAGACGCGTTTTGTTAGAGAGTGAGTCTTCTGTACCCTAGTACTATTATTTATTCTGTGACGAGTTGCGAATTACGATTTCGTACGTGTAATGTACGTTTTACAGTACATATGGCCCTTTACTTCGACATACGCACGTATAGTGCTCATTACCGCACTAGGGCGGTAAAGTAGCACCGTATGTACTGTAAATCAAATTTACGGAAATACAGAAAACACAGGTGACAATGATTTTGCGCTTTCAATTATTTAATTAAAAACTCATTAAGAGTCAGACGAACCCACCGCCGAAAAGTAGCTCTTATACAATCGAATGTAACATAAATCTATGTCTATACTCTGTATCTTTAGGTATTTAAATAAAAGTAAACAAATAATTTGTAAAATTTCGGGTAGTTATAACATTTATTGATTAACCAACCAAATACAAAACCGCCAGGATTAGTCACTGAACGGCCTGGCTTTAACCTATATTATTTGATCGTGTAATGTTTTCATCTACCGGATCTACCCTCAATTGGCTTAAGGAGCCATTTGAGAGTAGATTTTGTTTACTTTTATTTAAATACCTAAAGATACAGAGTTTAGGTAGATTTGACAGGTTACTACTACCCTACGATGACCTATAGGTAGCCAATAAGGGTCAGGACGCGTAGGGAGTCTCGCGCCGCGTGACCTAGTTTACGCGCTGGTCGATACTAGCCCAGTCAACGAGGCGGCCGGGATCGACAGTGATCTCACCAGTCAGATTTCAAAATTATTACACTAATAATAGAGTCACAAAGGGCGTAGGGAGACTCACGCCGCGTGATCCAGTTCCCTCACGCGTCTGGTCGCTGAGAAGCGGCCGGGATCGACAGTATGTCAGATGTCAAAAGAGTTACACGTATATAGCCAATAGAAGTCACGACAACAGGAACAATAGTAATCTCACCCGTCATAATTATACCAACATTTACACACAAATGCAGGAAATAAAAGGTCACGACACAGAGCTTTGGGTGTCAATCCGTGACCTAGTTTTCTCACGCGTTTGATGGATACGCGGCCCCAGCCAGCGAGTCTCGCCCGTCAGATTTTAAAAGTGCTACATGTACCTACTTAGTAGATACAGCAAATAAGGGTCACGACATAGAGCTTGGCTAGTGGACCGCGACCTAGTTTTCTTACGAGTTACGAGATATGCTACCCCAGCCAATGGGGCCGCCGAGATAGACTGTAATCTCGGTCGTCATTTCTCAAAAAGTATAACACGTAGTAGATACAAACGATCATGACATATTAGCTCTTGAGGTGTCTCGCGCTGCAACCTAGTTTTTTCAAGATTGTGATCGATACACTAGTCAATGAAGCTGTCGTGTCGGGACCGAAAATGATCTCAGCCGTCCGATTTCAGAAGAACTGAAGCCACGCTCCCTCCAATAACAACCTTCGTGCATTTCGACAAGGTTCACGACGCCTCGCGCACGATATATTGGGCCGTAGCCGCGCGCGTCTGTTAACGTGTTTGACGGTCTAAGGGTTAAGGATGGCACTTCCACACTATGTCACTGCACGTGCAGAGTTAGCTTGGCCCCAATATGGAAAGGGCTCATAACTGCCATAAAAATACATGTTTGTTTCTATCAAATACCTACGTTAAAAACAGGGTTTTTAAGAGTGACCCAGGAGCCCCTAACCATGGCAACGAGTGAGAAGCAAAAGTTGATTCATCCATATGATCATACGGAAAGAGAAGAGTGGTAGAATGTATTGGACTCATTGTACGACTCTTCTCTTTCCGCACAGACTCTACCTAATACCTATGGATGTCGTCTTGTTTGCCGCGCCCTACAGTTTATATAACGTTTGTCAGTTTTCAATGTTTGAGATGTCACAAGGGTAATCAATAAAAACCGGCCAAGTGCGAGTCGGACTCACGCACGAAGGGTTCCGTACCATTACGACTATTACTAAGACTCCGCTGTCCGTCTGTCTGTCTGTCACCAGGCTGTAACTCGAGAACCGTGATAGCTAGGCAGTTGAAATTTTCACAAAGGATGTATTTCTGTTGCCGCTTTAACAGTAAATACTAAAAATAGAATAAAATAAATATTTAAGTGGGGCTTCCATACAACAGACGTTTTTTTGGCCGTTTTTTGCTTAATGGTACGGAACCCTTGATACTCGAGTCCGACTCGCACTTGTCCGGTTTTTTTAATTACGTTTTTCCCTAATCGCATTAGGCGTTCGTGTTTTGTCATTGTCACGTAGGTACATTATATGTAGGTATTTACGTATGGCAATATTTTCCCATGAGTAATTTATGTAATAGCATAGTTTTTACTTGTTAAAAAAAATACCACTATGGTTGCAAACAAACGTACGCCCGGCCCGTCTGATGATGATATAATAGTGACTGAGTAAAATGCCTGCGATATACCTATACCTACGAACGAAACACAGGTATGATTTGAAAATAAGACTATGATAATTCAGTATTTTTCTACTTTTTTTTGGCTTTGGCATATTTGACCAAGTATAGGTATTTATCTTTCTCTGTAGAGACAGAGACAGATACACTGATTTATAAAACGTAGCAAACCGTGTTTTTTGTCTCTTTCTCACAAACACAAATCTCAGAACGGTTTTCAAAATAGAAACAAGGCTTTTCGTAGGGATAAAAATTACCAAACAAATTATACGTTTTTTTCGAATTTTATTGAAACTTTCTATTTTTAACAAGCTTTTATTAGGTCGACCTGTATGTAACTAACTGTAATGGAATCTAAGGTAACTAATTTAACCATCTTCCAAGGATCGTAGCGTCATGAAAATTGGCAGCCGTATGTAGTTCTGATGACAATACAATAATATGGTACCGTCGAACTGATCTGATGATGGAGACAGGAGGTGGCCATAGGAACTCTGTGATGAAACAACGCAACCTAATTGTGTTAGGGGTTTTTAGAATTGTCTCGATGAGTATTAGTTGTCTGTCGTAAGAAAAGTACAGTCATCGATAAAAGCTTGTACCAAAAATGTATTTTTTGCTAAAAACTTATTCTGTTTGTTTCCAGTTTTTTTTTGAGAAAAATTATGAAAAAATCACATAGGTATATCTGTGGGGCTTAGTCAATTTGTGAACGATGTACGCATAGGTATATAAAATCAAAACATTTCGAGGGATAAAATATTCCTTTTGTGGACCTATTTCCCCGTTTTTAACCTTCAGGTACCTACTATCAAGACATATTTTTCTGATATTTCTCTGACTGCTGTATTATATGACCCGTACAGTCCCGTACCCTCATAGTAAAGTATGGTATGCGTAGACATCTGTTCAAATAATGGCACGTTAATATATAGTAAAAGCTATATTGGCGTCTCTATTTATATTGTAATGGTGGCAAACAGACATACAGCTTGGTGATAGATACTACGCAGTAAAATGTAAGAGTAAAGGATGACTCACGTTAGACCGGGGCGTGTCCGGGCCGGAGCTTCCGGCGCATCGTTTTCTATGGAAAGCATCACGTGATCACCTGTCATGTCATAGAAAAGTAAGCCCCGGAAGCTCCGGCCCGGACACGGCCCGGTCTAACGTGAGTCATCTTTAAAGCAGGTACCTACATAATAGTCTCGCCTTGTGTCTACACTATCTCTACTCTAATGTCCACTCTCTACAATCCTGCACCATACTGTTTCTGTTTAGTCACAAAAAAGTTGTTTTTAGGGTTCCGTACCTCAAAAGGAAAACACGGAACCCTTACGGCTCGGCCACGACATCGAGCGACTTGCGACGGCGGGAGCGATAACCATAGGTTGGAGCGTGACACAGCGATCGGACCTTTCGCTCCAACCTATGGTTATCGCTCCCGCCGTCGCAGGTCGCTCGATGTCGTGGCCGAGCCGTTATAGGATCACTCGTGCGTCTGTCTTTATGTCCGTCTGTCACGGCCCATTTTC
This sequence comes from Cydia splendana, assembly GCF_910591565.1. Taxonomy (NCBI): domain Eukaryota; kingdom Metazoa; phylum Arthropoda; class Insecta; order Lepidoptera; family Tortricidae; genus Cydia; species Cydia splendana. Next base: position 6,283,304 of record NC_085983.1, read on the forward strand.
TCCAAAACTACTGGACCAATTAAGTTGAAAGGTACACATATGTAAGTTTGTGATCCAAAGACCCGATGATGTACCGTAAACAAATGAATTTTAAGCATGTGGGCCACTTTTGGGGGGTAAATGAGAAAATGAAAAATTAAAGTTTTCAAACTATCATTCATTTTCATTCAGGCCTTTAACATCTTGACAGATGATTTATGCAGCGTCTGTAAGCGAGGAACAACGTCTCTCGTGGCTGTATAAGCCAATGCGGGACCGGCATTTGCGACCGCATTTATGGCAGCTGAAGCAGGGAGCCATGTCGGCACCATCAGGTGGATTGTGCCTCTTTGCGCGTTTTCGGGCAAGGTCTTGGAACCATGCGTTGTCGTGGATTTCGCGACCTTTCGCTTACGCTTACGCTTACGCTTTTCGGTAGGAGCTCGCGTCAGATCGCGATGGATGGAGCCATCGCGATCTGACGCTCCTCCCGAGTGTCCCTATTGATATCAAAAGCGACCATGTCGCGTTTCGCGCAGTCCTTAAAACGCAGCAAGGGACGTCCAATGCGGCGCTTTTTAAATGCTATCTGGCTCAACATAATCCGCCTAGGCAAACGAGTGCTATCCATACGCTGCACATGCCCAAGCCACCGCAAGCGCCTCTGTTTCAACAGGGCGGTGATGCTAGCAAGCTGTGCAATTTCCAGGACTCTCTCGTTAGTGACCCTGTCCTTCCAAGTGATGTTGAGGATACTCCGAAGACAGCGCATGTGAAAAGTGTTTAGTCGACGTTCCTGATTAGCGTACGACGTCGGTTTCGGCTCCGTATAAGAGCGTGCTCAGGACGCAATCTTGTTACATATCAAATGAAAGAGCTCATTTTGAGAATATTAAATATATTTATTTTGTAATTTTAAAAATAAATAGTTTAGAAGTCATCTAAGAAAATTGCCAAAAAATGACCCCCCCCCCCCTTTATCTCCGAAACTACTGGGTCTAAAATTATGAAAAAAATACCTATATATAAATAAATAAATAAGAATTGATCGTTTAAAGGTATTATAAATAACGAGGGAGGTTAATTTCTTGGAGTGTAAGAAGTATATTCGTCTTCTATTAGAATGTCCTGCAGTCCAGACGGCATTACTAATTTTAACACGTGTGATATGATGTTTATCAATTTTATCATACCAGGGGCCGATTGCATAACAAACTACAACTAATATTATAAGCGGAACTCCTTATTTAATAAGTGAAATTAGAAAAGGAGTTCCACTTGTAATATTAGTTGTAGTTTGTTATGCAATAGGCCCCAGATTCTGTTATTAGATTTGCCAGTTTTAATAGTGAGTACCTATAACTATATTTGGGTCAAAAGGAGAGAAAAATGTACAGTTCGCGCGAACACACTAGTTTTCTCTCCTGTGGGCAATAGTTAACAGCTTGTGGGCATGTAAGTAATGATTTTATCATAGTTCTGTAAATAAAAGGAGGACCTTTTCACGTGGATTAGGGTTTAAATAAGAAAATTAACCTTTATAGCCCTTAACTCTTGTGTATGTCTACAGGAAAGACATAACACAGTGATGTTTTTGACCCATTTGACAGAGCCATGGAATAACATTATATGTGTTTAAAGTCTATTGAAATTGTATACGTTACTCTAGAGTATATAATTTTAACCTTACGTTTGTAAACAAGGTGTGTTTATTCGTTGATTCATACGCTATTTCTTTTTTTAAACACACGCACACATCATAGGTGTAACACGCACACACATTTTTTTTTAACAAACAATGCATCAGCTGGCTGACCTAAGGCTCGAAGATAATGGTTAGAATCACAAGTAAAGTTGGGTATACTCGGAAATGCTTTAAATATTTTACATTACATATATGGTCCTACATTCCCGCACTAGTGCGATGTACGATACCCGTGCGAATAGGTAATTCGCATCGTTCACGTTAATTTCCTCTTTTCCGCACTTGTATCGTAAATAACTATATTAATATTAATACTTTTTAATAAGATGAAAACCTTGACTTGTATTTCTCAGGAATGCATGAATATGATGAATATTTATTAATATAATACTTTTTAATGAAATGTTAAAAAATATAAATTACTTATACTATAATTTATTTGTAATGGAATACTTAGGCTGGTGTTATTTAATCGTATGGCATTATACAGTAGGTAACACTGTATACAGAAAAATCATAAATTAATAACTCCAGATAATTAATAATTAATTCATTCATTTGAGAGCTTCGTCGCTGTTAATGAAATTAATTAATGTGTCTTTTTATTATTGAAATCATATGTGACGTTAAGTAACAAGCAAAAGATACAGTCAGCAGCAGAAGTTGCTAAGCGGGCGAGGTGTTCAAAATTACCTTGACACGCTCATATCCTCTGTACAATATAGTCGCGTCAAGATAATTTTGAACACCTCGCCCGCTTAGCAACTTCTGCTGCTAACTACACTTTGTCACTAACTTGCCATAAGGACGAAATTTTCTTGTATTGTACATATCTTTATACGGATGATGATGATGTATGGTGGATGTATTATCTGTTGGTAATCCTAAATCAAGAAAATAAATAAATACGAATAACCTGTCACAGCGTCCTAATGGCAAGCGACAATGTGGTACCTTTAGCTTGAAAACGACACATATTTAGTTGCATAACCTGAACGCCTCTCTAACATACAGGATGCTCTAAGATCGAACCATAAATCGTTGATTTCTCCCTAAATACTGTGCCGACAGTTATAATATTTTATATTATGATATTAGTCACATTTTCCCAAATCATCATACGTTGGACGTACGTCCGGAGGCAGATATACCATGTAAAAACGCAAGAATAGAGATATATATGATCACTAGCCACCATTTAATAGCGAATATTATAACTCCAGGCCCTAATATTCGACTGTGCATATGGATTACTGGGCTTCAAACTGGCTCAATATCAAAGACCATCGTAATCGGTTCAGTTGTTTAATCGGGAAGAAGTAACTGACAGATAGACAGAGATACAGACAGACAGATTGAGTTACTTTTGCATTTAAAATACTAGTAGGGATTACGAATTATAAGATTTATAAGTATGCTGGAACTTTTCTCATAGGCGTTTTGTGTAAGAGGCTTTGGTCTTATCCTCCGCGATACATAACATCAAGACATTGGTAATATTATGCTGACTGAATTTCAGGAGTAGCACGCTAATTTTATGATGGACAGCCTTCGCGTCTCGCATTTTACATATAGGTACCTACTTGCTAGAAAGGAATTGGGTGGGTCCTTGGGCCTTGGTCGATAGTTGAACAGGTACTATATGCAGTGATCGTACATTTTCCAGCATTTTTGGTGCAGCAGAGACGTGTTAACGGAATTGGTATAGATAATTTCAACTGAAATGGTAAATTAAGGTTAATATTAACGTAATTAACGCAAATTAATCATTAGGGTTGAAATTATTTACACCAATTCCGTTAACACCACTCCGCTGCACCAAAAATGCTGGAAAATGTACGATCACTGATTATATGGCCGTATAAAACGTCTAAATTAGTTTATTGACGAAATTATCTGACTCAAAAACCCTGATTTCTTTTCGAGACAGGTGATTTTCATTTATATATGGTTTTTTATAAGAGTCCGTCTAAGTCATGTTGCACCGATTTGAGCATAACTAAGTGAGATAGTGTCATTTGTCGTAATATTTTCATAGAAATATGACATTGTGATGGCATTTCTCCACTTTTTCATTGCAAAAGTCATGCAGAGTTGGCTTGGTTCTGACTCTATCATTGCTTGATTTTTCATCAACTTCTCAAGCAACAGTACAATTTCAAAAAGAGAGATGTAGTGGAATCTTTATATAAGTAAGTCTCTCATAATTGCGTTGACAATTTTTCCATCTTCACACTGACATTTACAGATACAACGTAGTTTTACTAAGTCAATACTTTAATTGCATTTTTCACATTTTATAGCGTAAGCAATTTTATTTACTATCAATGAAAACAAAAGCTAGACTGGTACCTTCAGAACCTAATCGATTTATCAATAGTTTTGACGTAGCAAAACAAGTCGTGACACAGCTGAAATTACTGAAATTCACGCTTAGAACAATACTACGTGTAAATGTTACAATCGAAGTACGTTTTAAAGAATGGAAAGAGCATTTTTTCTTTTACTAGAGTACAGTACAGATTATAAAACACTTGGTGTGTCAGTTGAAAACAATTTGACGTGTACTCAGAACGTGGCATTTCGATTTTCAAAATGTTTTTACGTTTTTACCTACTGCTTTTGGGTGTAATTAATAATAGTCTACTTTAATAGTCTACCTGGTAGGGTTCATCAGGTTTGCCCGGGTAGCTGGCACTGCGGCGGTAGTCTGGAGGCCGCGGCGGGGCGGGCGCCCGGCGCCACGGCGCGAAGGCCGAGGGCTGCGGCGGCTGCGACGGCCACCGGTACTGCGGAGTGCGTCTAAACGGCGCCCTGTACTGTCTCTCGTCGTCCACACTAGGAGCCCCCGGGTACTGTAGCTCCCCCATTGCACGTTGTATCGACGCGCAGGCCGCGCGTCAACTGACGTTCTTATCGTTGGTCGATATTGCGTGCGCATACTGCTGTAACGCCCCTTATACAAAACACCATAAGTGTTCTAGTTACGCGCGTGGATAAGCCATTTTTGATGCGGGCAGTAAGTTAGCTTCTCTTCAGTAAACATATGATGTATCTCCATTGAAAATGACTCGTACTTACGCCTTTTTGGATGTATATCAGTGAGTCCAAGAATGATAAGGCGTATGTACGGAAAATGTGTTATGGTGGGGCGGTATTTTGGAGCTGGCGAAGGACAGCAAGTTGGTGCAGTCCGCACTGCGAAGATTATGTCAAACCCTGGGCTTTCGTGTTGTCCGTCGTTTTTCATCTGAAATAGGTCGGGTTTGGACCTTGAAGAGCTTAAAGCTAGTTGCCTGAAAGTCTGTGAAAAGTTAAGCTTAACAGCGCCTATCGACTGATTTTGATGATTTAATCTTTTTGACTTATCAAAATGAATTCTACCTAACTTACTCCTGAGTACTTACCGGGGAAGCGTAGCCTTGTAGAGCTATTTACCTATTATCCAATATTACCTTAATTACATTTACGGTTCTTATTTCAATTACAATATATTATACTAGCTTCTGCCTTCATCTGCATGAACAAGCATCTGCATTACGATACAAGTGCGAAAAGAAGGAAAAAGTGGCGATAAATTGAAACACGACCGAAGGGAGTGTTTTAAATCGACACGAGTTGCGAATTACCGGCGGTAAAGTAGCACCATATGTACTGTAAATGATGATGATGATTGATAATAAACTATCATATGTCCATCCCCAGGCCTCAAACTATCTTCGTACCACATTTCATCTAAATCGGTTAATGTGTGAAGAGGTAACAGAGAGACATAGTAACTTTTGCATTTTAATATTACTGGCTTCTGCCCGCGACTTGGTCTGTATGAAATTATGATGATGATAGATAAGAACTAACCTATAATATAGGTTAGTTCTATCCCCGAGAAAGGATGCTATCCTTTCTCGGGGCCCAAACACAATAATACTATTACTTATTCTCTGACTATACTTAAGTGTAAAAATTAGGAACATTTTACGTAATCGCCAAAACTAGGTCAAAAGTGTGCTAACGCTAATACGAATCCAAAGTCTGCCCTTTCGTGGCTTCAGCTAAACAGATTTTCGTAAAATTATTCACATAGATAAACGGGATTAGGTATAGGAGTTATCAATTTTGTGTTATTTTTGTATTAAATTAGGTATGCTTGTCCTTGTGTTAAAATAGGTAAATTACAATTACACATATACTTTGCTGTTTTTATTAGGGCTCTATTGGTTACATAGTAGGTTCCTTTATTTTTGATCGGCTTGAACTATGAGTAAATATATATTTATTTACCTAAATAAGTATACACATTATTGAAAAAAGTTTAATTCATATAAGCTATGTCAAATAAGTATAAGTAAATTAAAAAAATATTTTTTATAACTTTGCGTAATTACCAGACATCGTAAATTTTATTGCATTTTCGGTGCAGCGGAGTGGTGTTAACGGAATTGGTATAAACAATTTCAACCCTAATGATTAATTAGCGTTAATTACGTTAATATTAACCTTAATTTACCAATTCAGTTGGAATTATCTATACTAATTCCGTTAACACCCCTCCGCTGCACCAAAAATGCTATAAAATTTACGTGGTAATTACCAATGTATCCTATACCTAATTCTGCGACGTAATTTTGACCATAATATACCTACCTATTGAAAAATGTAGGTAGGTAATCATTTAACTATACATAGTCCCATATTCATAATTACAATAGGTTCATGGTCTACGAATAGGTACCTACGTCCGTCCGTTATCAGCAATGCGCTAACATCACAACATACTACATTATAGAATTACTCCAAACGGGCGCCAATGTAAGTCAGTGTGTCAATGTTATGTCGCCCTAAAAAGGTAGTAAACGACTAAACAATAGGCTGAAATCGATAACTTTTCTCTGAAAAACTGCAGTAGTTAGCACTTGATAGTTCCGGAAAATTCCTTAAGATGGCGCTGGCAATAAACAAGTTTTATTTTAGCGCCACCTAGTGTTTTATGCATGAACTAGCGAAAGTGATAACCTAGCTACTAAGCGCGCGTGGTGGTCGGTTATTTAAAAGTACCGGAAAATTCTACAGGTGGCGCTTTTTGACAAGTTGTCACAGATGATAAAATATGACCTTGATGCATCAAGGCGGTTTGTTTACAAAGGGCCTACCGGGAAAAGCGAAAATCGAAATTGAGTTATCTACCTCCTTATCGCTCGAATTTGCGAGAGTGATAGAGAGGTTAGATAACGAAATTTCGATTTTCTTGTTTCGTGGTTGACCCTCAGATTGTGATGGATTGTGTTAGTGGCGCCCCCTACGCAGCGTTTCGCGTAATATTCCCTTTATGTTTACCGTCTCTGATGCTCTGCGGGCTCAGCACGGTTCCATTTTTATCGACTATCACTATGCGCGTCCCTTTCGCACTTACATACTTGTAAGAACGTGACAGGCATGGTGACAAGGGATAAAAACGTGCTAAGTCGCCTGGTTTCCTAGGATAGCGGTGCCGCCGTGCCGCCATATAGCGGCAGTCTCCATACAAATACTACGACATCCATATTTAGCCGTATTATTTAGTATGGAGACGGCCGCTATATGACGGCACCGCTATCCTAGGAAAACCGATCTTTAGCGGTCTCTTATCATTATCACTTTAATCCACATTTATTTATGACCGCCACTTGACAGTTCGCGGCCGTCGCTCGCGCCGCGTGCACGCGCCACAGATACAAAATGGAGTTCGACCCGACAGGTATTTTACTATTTTTACTCATAAACAATATAGAAATTTACATTATTTTTCTTTTACAATGCGCATTTTTATTTAGGCATTGGAATTTATTGTTCTGCTTCAGTTTAAGAGGTTTATGTTATTCTGGTAACCATAACCAACGCATCGGTGTTTAGGTATAAAGAAGACAGATAACCATAAGTACTAACGCAACGGTGTGTATAAAGAAGACAGATAGAGATAGCAGAGAACTGTTTATGACCTATGTAATGCAGTACCTATATTAGGTAAACTATGTATAACTTGGCACAGTTGATTGTTAGCTGGTCTTGAGCAGATACAGACCGGGAGCCGTCGAGAGCCACCTCTCATTTAGTGAGGGGGGAGGGGGAAAGTTCGACGCTGCCGCGCTTCACTTGGAGCAACATTTCTCTAAAACTATACCTATATATTAGGGAATGTAATATATCATTTTCGGATAAATTAAGGATTAGGAATCTAGTTTTGGAACAAAAACAATGCACTTTCTAACAAAAAAAAAGCATAATGTAGAAAAGACTAAAAAACGTATTTTTGATTTTTTCATAATTACCAATTTTTTTTTAGAGTGTAGCAGGAATCTGAAAACAAAAAATACAGTCGTAAAGCTACACTTATTACGTTTAAGAAAATATATAGTTTAATATACAAAACTGTTGATAAATGGGAGATAAAAAATAATATTAAGCGTGGGTCAGAGTGATCTCAATACAAAATATTATGAATGTAGGAAAGTTACTTAAATTTTTTTTTTTTTTTTTTTTTATTTATTTATTTAACATACACACAACCATCTTTACAGGCTATCCTAATTCGACAGTATGGAATTTTAACACAAAAGAAACTAAACAACATAGGTACATTGTTACAAATTACAGTAACACAATACATATAACGTGGCCTTTGTGAATTCGTTCAAAGAACAAAAAAACAAATCTAACTCGATCGCTACTCGATTAAGGGTCCGAATTGCGCGCGTAAAGGGGGCCTGGCGAAGGAGTTGCGTTCGAGCGCGCGGCTCGGCCAGCAGGCTCGGCCGCCGCCGCCGCCACACATACCGGTCTGGTACGTTCAAACGCACCTCTGCCAGGACTCCAGGATTGCACAACTTCCCTCGTACCAACTTAAATATATATGAAGCTAGCCCCAGTTCCCTTCTAACTTCAAGTTTATTGTATACTACTTTGTTCTACAATCGTTTATTTTTCTTGTTTTTCGTAAATAACTCGTAAACGGTAGCCCACAGCAAAAAAATATCTTTTACGTAAATAATCTGTTTCAGATTTCTTATAAAATAAGTACTACTGTTTTTCGGTACCATCAATATTAAAAAAAATATTGAAGGGAGAAAATAAATACTTAGGTCCCCTTTTTTAGTCATTCGTAAATAACTCGTAAACGAAGGCCAATAGCAAAAAAATTTTTAGTACATGAATAATTTACATAAAATTTCCTACAAAAAAGGTCATTTGAACTTTTTCGCTAGGATCAATATTAAAAACGATATTAAAGAGAGAAAATAAATTCTAAGGTCCCCTTTTTAAATATTGATCCTAGCGAAAAAGTTTGAATAACCTTTTTTGTAGGAAATTTTATGCTAATTATTCTTGTGTTAAAATATTTTTTGCTATTGGACATCCTTTACGAGTTATTTACGAATGACTAAAAAAGAGGACCTTAGTATTTATTTTCTCCCTTCAACATTTTTTTTAATATTGACCTTAGCGAAAAAAAGGAGCACTTATTTTATAAGAAATCTGAAACAGATTATTTACGTAAAAGATATTTTTTTGCTGTGGGCTACCGTTTACGAGTTATTTATGAAAAACTAAAAAATAAACGATCGTAGAACAAATTATAAGTAACTTTCCCACATTCATAATATTTTGTATTGAGATCACTCTGGCCCACGCTTAATATTATTTTTTATCTCCCATTTATCAACAGTTTTGTATAATAAACTATATATTTTCTTAAACGTAATAAGTGTAGCTTTACAACTATATTTTTTGTTTTCAGATTCCTACTACACTTTAAAAAAAAATGGTAATTATGAAAAAATCCAAGATACGTTTTTTTGTCTTTTCTACTTTATGTTTTTTTTTGTTAGAAAGTGCATTGTTTTGGTTCCAAAAAAAATTCCTCATCCTTAATTTAACCGAAAATGATATATCACATGCCCTAATAGGTACAGTTTTAGAGAAATGTTGCTCCAAGTGAAGCGCGGCGGCGTCGAACTTCCCCCCCTCCCCCCCACTAAATGAGACGTGGCTCTCGAGGTCTCCCGGTCTGTATCTGCTCATGACCAGCTAAGAATCAACTGTACCAAGTTTCAGCGCATAGTCACAAAGTGCAAGGTGTCGTGCACTAACAAACTAGCTATATGGGGAACCCCCAAAATTAATTGTTTTTTTTTCTATTTGTGTGAATATCTTAATGCGGTTCACAGAATAGTTTCGGAAAAAAGTGGCTGTGACATACACGGACAGACAGACAGACAGACATGACGAATCCATAAGGGTTCCGTTTTTTGCCATTTGGCTACGGAACCCTAAATATACACAGATGATAGGATGTTTGAATGGCTTTCAAACTGTCAAAACGATTAGCCACTATGGGGTATGTATGAAACAAACAAAATATGTGAGGGTTAAGTTATCTACACTCTTTAATAGGCCCCGTGCATTAACTATAGGGGGCAGCATAGGAGCCGTCAGATTTTTGGCGCGAGGCGTAAATGTGTCGTTTATGCTTCCGATGTAGCCCACAAGATGGCAGAACCTACTAGGTATGCACAAGGAAACATACCGACGAGAACGTAGATGGTAGCACTTGCTTTGGCAACGTACATGTGCACATATGTTTCCGATTCAGGCCACAAGATGGCAGACCCTCCAACGCGCACGGTCCCTATAGCTAGAAATTGTATCAAAATAACTTTAAATAAGAAACAACTGCGGTCTATGTTAATAATTTTCGGTATCGTCTTGGGTCGTCCCATTCGTTTTTCGTCACGTTCTTAAATTAGTCCTATTCTGCTTTCGTCACTCATTCTACATTTGTCACAATCGTCCGTGGCTTTCAATGTAGAATGAGTGACGAAAGCAGAATAGGACTAATTTAAGAACGTGACGAAAAACGAATGGGACGACCCAAGACGATACCTAATTTTCTAGTGCTTTTATTTCGTAGTGTGAAATCATTTATTTCAGATAGGTAGTCACAAAAAAATGTCAACATTCCATTCCACATTTGTTGACAAAATCTCGAATATCTTGCAACTTTTGCATTATACCTACAAAATTAATAATAAGCAGCCTCAATGTCAAGTTTATCAACAGGTCAGCTTTTATGTTTAGATATCATTTAGATACGCATTAATAACTGGCACTCGATACGAAAGCGGATAATAATAAAATACCTAGGTATTTATTTTAATACGAATTTTGTAATATCAATCAATCTATGTTATTAGGTAGTCTGTGCGGAAAGAGAAGAGTCGTGGAATGTAAGGGAGCCCACACATTCTATACGACTATTCTCTTTCCGCACATACTCTAGTAGATTTTATCTTGTTTCACACGCTTGCTTGTGACTGGGAATACAGTTATCAAGATTACATTCTGAGCAGCCAATGTGTTCACAAATATCTGAACAAAGCCTCAACCCGTTAAAGTTCATGTTCAGATATTTTTGAGCACCTTGGATCACGAGATCCCATCTCATCTTAAGGCACCTGTACATATTGGGCCAACGCAGGCCAGTCCAAGGGTAGACATGCGGTAGAATAAGATACCAATATCACTTGCTCCCTCGTTAGAGCGTTAGTTTGACCGTTAGGTCTAACGCATAAATGCGTCCCCCAGACTGGTCCACGCTGGCCCAATATTTACAGGGGCCTTTACTTTTTATCCGTCTCCAGAGCACCAGCACGTCCGCTACAACCCTCTCAAGGACGAATGGGTGCTCGTGTCCCCTCACCGCTGCAAGCGACCCTGGAGCGGCCAGACCGAGGAAACCCCTGACGAGATACCTGACCCTAATAATCCTTTGAAAGCTGGTGCCGTGAGGGCAAATGGACAGGTAGAGTCAAGGAATATGATTTCTGTGGAAATTTCTACATTATCATGGCTCCTTTACACGATGGGCCGTCATACTGGCAGTTTATAGAGAAGGTAGTGGTGTCGGGTGGCTTAAGGCGCGGCGGGATGCCGATGGGATGGACACGGTTTTTCGTCCGCACACAAAGGTTTCGAAGGCTGTCCCAGATTCTAACAATCCAATTAAATCTTGGCGCAGGGTCGAGGATATTATGTCCGTTTCATCTGACAGTTGTGATAAAATTCAGAGCCAAAACGCTGCGGTTCTAAATCTGGATCCAGTGGCGGAGTTGCAGTCTTTGTCGCCCTAGACCCTATAGCCACCCCTTTCGCACCACCCATCATATAGAACACATTTTGAGTTATTTCTTGTTATCATCAGCGAATTTTTTGTCACAATTTGCCGACCCAAATTTTTGCCGCCCTAGACCCGGGCCTACTGGGCCTTAGGGGAAATGCGCCACTGTTTAGATCTGTTATCTGTGTTCCAGAAAAACCCATTATACACGTCAACGTACGTGTTCCCCAATGATTTCCCGGCGCTTCTGGAGCGCGTGCCGGAGCCCCCGCCGCCGGAGCACCCCCTGTTCCAGGCCAAGCAAGCCAAAGGCACTTGCAGGTACCCTCAAATTTATTTAAACTTTGCGCAAAATAAAAGCTTAGGGCCACTTGCGCGTTCCAGGGTTATGAGGGTTAGCCAACTAACTCAGAGTTAATCGTTTAAACTCGGGAGTTAACAGAGTACAGTTTAACCCTGTATAAACGGTTAACTCCGAGTTAGTTTGCTAACCCTCATAACCCTGGAACGTGCAAGTGGCCCTTATTTTACAAAAGGCGAACTTAATGCCACAAGCCATTCCAAGAAGTCGCCTGGTCCTACCCTCCTCTTTAACAATTCGGGTTCAATTACCGCAAGCTTTCCGACTTTTCCTCCTACACGTCTACGGTATCCTCCTTTCCTCACCCCTTTTTAGAAGTCCTCTAAATTTCATCAATATCCGCAACAATCATTATTATTATTATTTTTTTTTTTTTTTTATTAGTCAAACAAAAAATAATTTATTGACCCAAAAAAGAAAAACATAATAATAACAGCATAGGTAAGGCGTAGGGATGTGACGACCCCATCGCCCGCTGGTTTTACCAGTGCAATCAGTCAACGCAGGGCAGCTTGTGGCGAGCTGTTGGGGATTAACGACCTCACGTACCCGAGTGCTCCTGGAGAGTTCTGTTACCCGCAAGGAGGGTGGGTGGGACAGGATTCTCTGCCTCTGGCTTGCCTTAGCCGGCCGGCCAGAGTGGAGTCGTTAGAGCTATAAGCTCCAGGGGTGGAAGTGAAATATGCATAAGACGCGAGTTGGCACAGTGGCTGTTAACAGCCACTGGGTAGAAAGCGGCGCACACCTCTTGACACCCCTGAGCCGCTCACACCGGTGTTGCCCTTGAGCCATCCTAGATGTCGCTTTTTGTGGGGGCCCATCTTGTGAGGGCGAGTCACCGTCTGCCGGAAATAAAATTGCATACCGTTTTATTAGGCAGGCGTCCGGTTTTTTACCCCATAGCTCAGTTCTTAGTCCATCGCTTTCACCCAATAACCTAGTTCATTTTAGATTCCATCAACTCTCAATAGTCCTTACACCCTGGCGGGTGCTGCCTCTGCGTGCGTCCCATGACACGGGCAAGGGCAGCCTCCGCTCGGTGTACCCCTTACATTTCATTAAAGTGTCAAAAGGGCCTCTACGTGTTGGCTTCGGCTCCGCGCACGCCTCCCAAAGGTCCGGAACACCATTGTTCCGTGATGGGAAAGACAGCATAGGTACCTTCAGATCCACAGCGCAGGCTTCGTCATCATACAGATAGATCATTATTGCTTCATAAAGTCACAAACATTCTCCATCCATCGTCTACCTATATAGACAGTAGGATTTATACCCAAACTGTGACTAAAGATAATATTTTTATGATTTTTCAGAGTGATGTGTTTCCACCCGGACTCCACCACGACTATCCCGCTGATGAGCGTCGAAGAAATCATGGCAGTAATCCAAGAGTGAGCAATCTACTCAGTGGCGGATTTGCAGTGTTCGCCGCCCTAGGCCCCAGGCCCTGTATGTGTATGTGTGCCCTCGGCCCGGGCATGCTGGGCCTTAGGGCAAATCCGCCACTGAATCTACTCAAAACCAATCCGAGTTCAGAGCAGGATTGTCTCTGCCACGTAAATCTTTCAAAATTATTTCAAATATAAGTGACAGTTGTGTGTCATATATCAGCGCAGAGAGGGCCTACCGCGAACACCGAAGTTCGCAAATTGCGAGCATCATTCTCGTTGACTCCAATTAAGGCGTAATTAGATTGACAGAGAAAGATGCCCGCAATTTGCGTGCATTGCGTTACCCGCTCAGGTTCACGTACGTACGAGTGTAGTTAATACTGTCAACATCGAGGGCAGAGCAGAAAGAGAGCTGGAGCGAATGGTGCTTGAGTTGATATACTTAAATATGACCATAATATGACCATAATATGACCATAGTTCACTCCCGAGCGGAGTGAACGGAATATCTCACTCGCGCAAGCTCGACCAATCAGTGATCCGGTCTTCGCTTGAAGACCGGAGCAATGCAGCCAACATTTACATTTGTAGTTAAGGGCCAGTGTGATGGTGCGACGCCACATACGTATAACGAAGAATTCTACCGTTTTGCAGATGGAAGAACCAGACAACAGAGCTGGGCCGCAAATACACCTGGGTCCAGATCTTCGAGAACAAGGGCGCCATCATGGGGTGCTCCAATCCGCACCCCCACTGCCAGATATGGGCGTCCAGCTTCCTGCCCAACGAGGCTCGTGTCAAAGACAGGTGAGGGAAAAGTCTCGTTCAACCGTGTCAATAAAAAACCGAAATTTCCTTATCTGCCTTCCTATCTATACTCTGTATGTTTAGGTATTTAAATAAAAGTAAACAAAATCTACCCTAAAATGGCTCCTTAAGCCAGTTGCAGGTAGAAGAAAACATTACACGATCAATAATGTAGGTTAAAGTCAGGTCGTGCAGTGACTGATCCAGGCGGTTTTGTAATTGGTCGGTTAACCAATGAATGTTATAACTACCCGAGAATGTACAAATTGTTTGTTTACTTTTATTTAAATACCTAAAGATACAGACTCGACTGATACTTCAGGTTATAAGGTAAATAAAAGGTCAGACCCTAAAATACCTTAGGTCAATGTGGTGAAGACCGGCATATAAAATGTATTGCAGGAAAGACCGTCTCAGAGCAAGAACTCTCGTATTTATATGTACGTCGCACCACAGTCAGAGAGGAGGAGCTTCACTCCTGGGGGCCGATTTTTGAATTTCGGTCGCTCGATTTCGTCGCTCGAAAGTCGGTGGAAAACGGCGAAATGCTAATTTTTGAAATACGAGCGATCGAAATTTGGAATCTAGTGGTATCAACCACTCGATTTCAATTCTATTAGTAGAATTTAAGTGCCTAGTATTGGAGATATTATTTAACGAAATACACGAAATCGAGTGGTCGAAATTCAAAAATCGGCCTCCTGGCTTTACCGACCTTTTGTAAGTGAAGTATGTGTACAAACGCAAGAGTTATAAACGACGAAATAGCTTGTAGACGGTCTACTTCTGGTCTACCTACCCTTATAGACGGTCTTCCCACATTGATTGACCATACTGAAAATTCACTTAGAGTTATACCAAGAAAAGTATGCAGCGATTTTGATAGCCCACGCATATATGGAGCCGCCATTAATAGGCGTTCCCCTCTGTCGAAAATAGGCGGCCAATGGTCAACCACATGTCAACCATATGTATGGACTGACGTTTATCTGACATGACGTACCTATACATTTGATGTGCCCCTCCCCCGCAAAAAACGGCAGACTATTTTGTACCGAAAATTTTAGACATGGCGTCTCCTCTAAGGCCCACGCAGTGCAAGTGGTTTTTATACGTCATCGTTTATAGAAAAGTTTGACGTTTAAAATAACACTTGCACTGCGTGGGCTATGAAAATTGCTGCAGCCTTGTCTTTGTCTAAGTTAACTCTACCTACTTAAATCTGACGCAACCAGTTCCTTATTTTGATGTAAAAAAACCGGCCAAGTGCGAGACTCGCGTTTCTAGGGTTCCGTACATAAGTCCGACTCACGCTTGACTGCACATTTCTAATAGGTTTTCCTGCCATCTATAGGTAAAGAATTATTATGTGTATTTTTTTCAAAATTTTAGACCCAGTAGTTTCGGAGATAAAGGGGAGGGGGGATGGTCATTTTTTGGCTATTTTCTTAAATAACTTCAAACCTATGTATTTTAAAATTATAAAAAAAACATGTCCATCTTTGGGTCACTATTAATTTACATAATATGTGTTTGGTACACATTTCAACTTAATTGGTCCAGTAGTTTCCGAGAAAATAGGCTGTGACAGACGGACAGACAGACGCACGAGTGATCCTATAAGGGTTCCGTTTTTTCCTTTTGAGGTACGGAACCCTAAAAATTGTGATTGAAGTTCCATTCATTGATTCATTCTTGACGATTTGTTACAGGTGTCAAAAGGAATACTTTACCAAGTCCAAGAGACCATTGCTGGTAGACTACCTGGAGCAGGAAGTGCAGAAACAGGTATAAATACAAATATAAGTATACATGGTTCATGAGACGTGAGCAGGACAACCCCTACACACTCAGTAGTCAGTAAATTAAAAAAAGTACACAAAGTACACAAACCTTCGAGCAACACCGGGAAGGGAGGTATTCATGCCTAACTGGTCATGCACGTAACTAGCGCGCAAAGTAGTGATTATATATATTCCCTTTGCTAGCTCGGTGCGTGTTGTGACTCATCCGTACCAAAGTCCGTACACAAAAAGCCCTCCCCACACTCGTGCGCGAAACGCGGCGCGAAGCCGGTGTTGCTCGAACACGAAGACACAAAACCTACAAGTTTAGCTTTGCTTAGCAACAAGCACTTTCGAATCTTATCTGTGTTTTTCAGGAGCGTATAGTAGTCATGAACGAGGAATGGGTGGTGTTAGTCCCGTACTGGGCCGCGTGGCCGTATGAGACGATGGTGCTGCCGCGGCGCGGGCGCCCGCAACGGCTCACCGACCTCAACGATGCCCAGGTACCAAGAAAAACATGACTGAAACAAGATGAGAAGTGGTTAAATCTTATATTGGCCATTATAATCTTTAACTTTTGCCTTTATTTAATTCAACAGGTGCGAACGCTAGCAGAAATCATGAAGGCGTTAAACACCAAATACGACAACCTGTTCCAGTGTAGCTTCCCCTACAGTATGGGCTGGCACGGTAAGATTTGTCGTAAGAAATGTATCAGTAAAATCCAGACAACACTAGTCAAAGAAAAAGTAGATTGGCGAAAGGTCTTGTCATTGGTCAAGCAAGATTGAACGCGTCTTAGTAGCTGGCTTAAATGGCCAGCAGGCTCAGATTTTTTGTCGAATGACCTTGATGTACCTACTTTTTAATAGGCCTGATGACAAATTTTGAAAACCCTTTTAATATCGTCGGTACACTTGTATTAGTTCCGAAAAACACTATATTTCAGTTATACTCATAAGATTTAACATAGATAATTGCATTTTATTATAGCTAGTTTAAACTTCGCGCGAAAACGCCTCGCATGCCATTTGTGACGTCATTATTTAGTTGGTGGTAGGGTGGTAGATATTGTTTACATACTTACAGTTACGAATTTCCCTTGAATCCGAATGATATTGTTAATTCAGCACCATATATTACGATTAGGGATGATAAATACATTACAAAAATTTATCACAATAACTCATTTTACACAAAAACTCTCACACGGTTGCAGTTTAAGATGAATTATTTAGATACATGTACATTTTGAGTGAAAATCACCGAACGCCGGTTTTACTTTTTAATTTTTCATTTTTTCTAGTTACGACAGCCAACATGGCAATGATAGTTCCATTCAGCCAAATAATTAAAAATGTTTGTTGTTGAAATATCGTATTATTTAGCATTTTATTTAAGTAATAACAAATAGATATCTACTTTATATCGTGTAATAATATTTTTTGGACGTAATAAATGTTTAGTGGCGAAATAACATTTTTTTTGCACCTTTCGAACTCTTTGGTGCCCACGTATAGATTTCGGTCAATGAGGTTGTCTATGTTGCTCTAAGAAATATGTTATGGATTGATGACGTCACTGTTTGGAACGTTTCTGATTGGCGTTTCAGTAAAAATGGCCGATTGGAGAATTTTGCACTTTTATTTTATTGAATATATTAATAATCCTTCAGTTTATACTGAGATTGGGCCATTTTTTAGAATCATATTAACATATATGTTTCGTTGAAACCATTATTTCCATGATTCTTTGTTACTTGCAACAGGCCTATTGTATCCTAATTGGATAAAAGACGCGTATAGTAGTACAAACTATAATACAAATATTTGGCGGCTAAAGTGGTCGGCGTTGTACGATACGGTAAGTAGGTACCAGGCGTTTTGCTGTGGCCGAATTGTCAAACATAAAAACATAAACATTCTACGATACACAATTACGCCATCTACTTCCTTGCCTTCCATTGTCATATTATTATATTGTCATATTATTTACGGAAAAAATATTTTGCCCTACGTAACTTACGTAACGCATATTTTTTGTTTAGACAAGTTAGCTTAGGGTGGTATATATTCCACCTGTCCAATGTCAGTGCGTGTCACTCTCTGATTAAGCAAAATGTGAGACGCAATACACATTGGACAAAGAAATTGGATAGGAATACCACCCTTAAACGAACTCTAGGTACCCTACCCATAAATTTATAGCAAAAAGACACATTGTCTAAAATCCTTTCTACTTCAGGCGCTCCAACCGGCCCATCGAAGACCCCGATGGACTCCCTCCATTGGCTGCTCCACGCCTTATATCTGCCGCCATTGCTGCGCTCCGCCAGCGTTAAGAAACACATGGTCGGATACGAGTTGCTGGCGCAAGTGCAGAGGGACCTTACGCCCGAGCAAGCAGCCGCTAAGCTGCGGGAGTGCGACCACGAAGTGCATTATAAGAATAAGAAATAAAGCTTGATGCATTTTGTATTTAATGTTGATTTCAAAAGTTTATTACACATCCGAACCTTCCCAAAAAATCATCATAAAAGAAAAGTAATTTGTCTATGATTCAATTTAACTTTTTTACTACTCATGCTCATTACTTTTTCAAAATGGGCGCTTTCGTTTTTGTGGTTTTGGTAGCACTTTTCAATATGTTGCCATTGCTCAAAGAGAATAATCTCCAAGTACAAAAAAATGCTAAGAATTATTATTATAAAAATTTACTAATTTTAGTCAAAAGTCATAACTTAAATGAACTTAACGTTCGCTGACGGTAACGGCCGTACGTAACGGGAATATAAAGCCTGTTAAACGAATTCACACTTTTAGGTTTAGCAGTCACTGTTTATACCGACAGCAAAATTTTTATAAATATAACGATCCTTTATACGATTTTTTTAAACCTAAAACATCTAACATAAATCATATTTCCTGTGAACACATTCAATATTACTTATTTCATTTTTGCATACAATTTCGGGATATAGTTTTATGATGGTCATACTTTTCCCAGTAATGCCAACTGCAGACGCCGAGTTGTCAAAAAAGGCAAAATGGCCGAAAGAAAGGAATAAAGACTCCTTCGATTTATAAAGTTATTTTAATTATATTTTCATTTACATTGTGCGATAGAGTTAAATAAAGTAGTCCAAAATGCGGGAAATAAATATCAATATAGAAGGATACAATGTGAACGGCATATGTGTCGGTTGTTTGAACTATAATCGTAAAATGTTTTATTGTAATCAAATAAAAGAGTGCTTTAAATTACTTGGAGATATCGATGTAAGTAGTGTTTATTACTTATTTTGGTGCTGAAATTAGAATATTTATCTTAAAGCTACGTGCTTACAAGTTTGTAGTAATGATTTAAGTTATATTTTCATAGTTTGTAATGTAAACAAAGCGAAGAACAGAAATCCTAGGATCGGCCATCTTATAAATTTATTGTTGGTTTTTGCGTAGCAATACTTAAATGATTCACTTCATACGCACATTTACGTTATTACGTTATATCTATAGTCAAATTAGTAAACGCAGTGGTTAGTATTATTACATTGTGATTATAAAGATGTCAAACCTTTCCTGAAAAGTATATTTTATAATACATATTGTTAACTATTTTCACAAGTATAAATTTATTCCATATGGGATTTGACCTTGTGTCTTGCCAACTAATTAAGATTGTGGAAAAAGGGCTAGTTTATTTATATCCGCAACATAAAACCATTTTGAATAATTCTTTGGTGTATTTTGTGACTACCTCAACTCTAAGCTTTCTATATAATATCTAAAAATTGTCCAACTAGAAGATATTCCCTGAAACCAAGTCCAACAATTACAGGTGCCCGATGGTCTCCAAGTCCAAGTTTGCTGGGAGTGCCTCTCCGCTGTCCAAGCGTCGCTCCGGTTCAGAAACCTCATCGTTGACTCGTACAATGTCCTCATTGATTACTCCCGAAAAGTAAAATTAATTTATATAGTCTCTTATTATTTTTTAACACAGCAATACACAACAGGGATATACATTACTACTAGTACTCTCAACGTAAAAGGAGATAATATGTTTTCAAAAGCTGTTGTATGTTTGTGCAACCAACTGAATGTTAATCCTTTATATTATTCAGTTGTAGTTTACTGTAATTATTTTTTGTATTTTACACCAGCAATGGTAGGGTAATTCACCAGTAACTGGCCACCTGTTAGTAACTGACCACCCTAAACTAAAAAAAGAATTCTATTCACCTTATTCAATTCATTTTATTATAAGGTAGCTAGTTATTGAAGGCTGGCCAGTTATTGAAACCTTATTTACTGGCGAATTACCCTACTTAAATCATTTTTAGAGCTTAGGAATTATTTGAATCCATGCCCTAAACAAACAAATTTATACTTATAACAAATTGTTTCCTATGCACTACGTAACTACAGAAGTAGCATTGAAAATCCTTTTTTACAGCACACATTCCTCAACGCTCCATCAGACCTGTCTGCCCATGCCCGACAGAGACTCAATGTCACCGAGCCGGAGGTCTCCGAGCTGCAGGACCTGGTCCGGATAGAGGTGGATGTCAGCGTGGTTAAAGAGGAGACTAAGGAGGAGCTAGTTGGTGAGTTCATCGTATGGAACCCGGAGCTATAGCACACATTCCTCAATGCTCCATCAGACCTGTCTGCCCATGCCCGACAGAGGCTCAATGTCACCGAGCCGGAGGTCTCCGAGCTCGAAAAGACTCGAGCACTGAATAAAGACTCCGTTAACAATTTTGTGTTTCTACAAAAGACGGGTCTTGCACAAGTTGAAAAGAACTCTAGTTTCGACTGAATTACATGAGTCTGAAAAACACAGTCTAGATTTAAAGCAGGATTCAAATGACTCAAGTCTTAAGCAACACTACTTAAAGCCATAGAGAAATATGAGTAATGAAAGAGTGGTAACTCCATACATCGCAGACTTTTAAACAACTGTCCAAAATAATATGTAACAATTAATAAGACACGCTAGCCCTGTAAATAGTAGCTACTAACAATGGTGATGTATGCAGACGAAAATATTAACTGTAAAGCCTGACAACAGTTTATTTAACCCTGAGATAGTGTCGCTGCAAACAGCTTACGTATGGCAATAATGTGCGTACGTCATGTATAGTCGGGGTAGTGGGCATTGGCTTCATGTTGATACTCGTATAATGTCAGAAACATTGCTTACAGAGAATTCGGTTCTTTCAATTTACCTTCGTTTTCTGACTCTGACGAAGTCTGATTTTCATCAGATGTTGTGTCGCTTTCAGGACCACCAACCTCGATTATAAAACGTTCAGTCTCCAATTCGATCATAGGATTTTTATCGTCGATCTACAACCTTAAATTAAATATTAAAGTTTAAACCAAACAACAAACCAGTTCAATAAAACCGCACTGTAAAATGTCAATACCGGTCATGTCAACCAACTTCAAAACATTGTTTATTGGAATGCTATGTAATCCTTCGTCTTTTTTAAGCTGTAAGTATTTGATTGCATTCACTACAATTTTTTCGCATCTTTGGTAAATTTTTTTGCCATTTTTGTAATAAAACCGTTTATATTTGAATATATTCGTAGATATTTTCCGTTTGTTTACATCGGTGACATTCGATGACATCCAACGTTCGTTGTCAAAGAGTACTTGTTGCCAGTAAAAGAAATTAGTACCATTGAAAATCCGCAAAATGGCGAGGGTCAAATAAACTGTTGTCAGGCTTTAACACGCGAGGAAAAAACAAATTGTTAAACATTACAAATCAAATTCAACTACTAGTCTAGTCGGTAGTGATCTTGCTTATCAGGTCTCAGAGGGAGCGCGACCCACCCCTCGCCCCGCACGGTTGCCCTGTCTAGATGGCTTCGTCGAATGACTGGATTGTTTTATAGACTGTCCCTCTGGGGTCTGGGGTGCCTTAGGCCAAAATCATGTGTCAGAAGTACTTAAGAAGGTACGATAATAATAATTCAGCCTACATACGTCCCACTGTTGGGCCCAGGCTTCTCATGCGCTAGAGGGCTTGGGCTATAGTCCCCACGCTAGCGCAATGCGGATTGGGGACTTCACATACACCTTTGAATTTCTACGCAGATGTATGCAGGTTTCCTCACGATGTTTTCCTTCACCGAAAAGCTAGTGGTAATCAAATAATACTTCGTACATAAGTTCCGAAAAACTCATCACGAGCCAGGAGGAACCCGCGACCTCCGGATTGAAAGTCGGACGTCATATCCACTCGGCCACCACCGCTTAAGATAATGATACTAATATTAATTTAATTTGTATTACAGAGGAATCAGAACCAGTGAAATCCGAGACAGATTACTTCGACACCGACTTCCCTGACGCTCCTGGCCCAGAATCCTCAGAGGATGACGTGCAGCTGTCCAAGCTGAAGAGGAAAAAGGATAGAAAGACAAAGAAGGTGAAGAAGAAGAGAGAGGGACGACAGAGGGCGCTGAAAGTGAAGGTTAAGACTGATGTGAGTATTTCAGTAACTTTCAATGGTTGGTTGTTAATAATAACTATGTCATATGTATTTTATTCAATTATTAATTGCCAAGCGGACCCCATGCTCCCATGAGCCGTGGCAAAATGCCGGGACAACGCGAGGAAGATGATGATGTATTTTATTAAATTAATGGTTTAAACCACATCTCTTTAGTTCCCCGATTTCTCACAGATTGCTGAACCAATTTATTTGAAACTTTTTAATACCCAGTCGTGTGTTATATCGTAGCATCAAAACTACTCAGCTGATTTTGATAAACGTAATGTTAATAAATTCATTTTCCTAACGCAGATGGCATTAATTACATTTGTAACTGTACCTGCAGCAGAGAATATGAAATAGAGGAATATTGTCAAAGTAAATTACGAGACGAGACGATAGGCCAAAGGTATGGTGCCATCTTTTCGAGCGATGGCGTCATACCTCTGGCCTACTCTCGAGTAGATGGCGATACTTTTTGACATTTAACAAATTTAACACATATCAGTGAAAAAATAAGGATCAAAGTCAAATGGCGTTCTAAAAGTGTTTAATTTGTGTCGAAAGATGGCAGTAAATGTACTGACTACATAATTTACTTATACAATATTACTCTAATCCAGCGGTCGGCAACCGGGGCCCGCGAACCTCTCACTTGCGGCCCGCGAGCCTCCCTGGCTATTTTATATGTAATATTGACAAATGACAATGTCTGATAAAGTCATAAATATTAACAAAGTGCGGCCAGCGTTCACTTCGCTAACTGCTATGTGGCCCTTGGCTGCTAAAAGTTTGCCGACCGCTGCCTAGTCTAAAGTCTCTTTGCCTGCAGGAAATAAAAACGGAGAAGGACCAGCAACGCAGCCTCCGCAAACTGAAGAATCTGCCGACAGATCTGGTGGAGTTGTACACCATGACCGAGGAAGAGATGTGGGAGGTGGGTTACGTTTTAGATGCCATTAACCCATTCATTTAATAACATAACTTCGAGACTATCAAATATCAAACGCGTAATTCACATTAATTGACCGAAGCGAAGCGAAGGTCTACGTTTTGACTCGGGCATTTTGCTTTCGTATGTCCGGATGTTCTCCTCTACAGGTCGCAATTCTTAACCGATTCTCGTGAAATTTTGTGACCGAATTTTATGACTAAATAAATTTTTTTTGTCAATCCGGTTTTTGGAAATTTTTAAAAATGGCGGACTCGTGATACCTGGCGCCTAAACAAATAGTCGTATCGATATCATAAGAGTTTTTTCTTTTTGAGACATGTTTACAGAGTTAATAGCAAAAAATGCAGAAAAAAATTATCGCTGGTTTAGGCGGTATTTAGATATTTAGTTTTGTATTTCCGGATGTTCTCCTCTACAGGTCGCAATTCTTAACCGATTCTCATGAAATTTTTTGACCAGATTCTATGACTAAATAAAATTTTTTTGTCAATCCGGATTTTGGAAATTTTTAAAAATGGCGGAGTCGTGATACCTGTCGCCTAAACAAATAGTCGCATCGATATCATAAGAGTTTTTCTTTTTGATATATGTTTATAGATTAAATGGCCAAAAATTCAGAAAATTTGTATCGCTGGTTTCGGCGGTATTTTGATATTTAGTTTTTACTTGAGAATGAGTAGCTAAATTTCGTCAGCTTTAGTAAGAACTATCATGGCCCATTTTGCAAATGTTCGCTTTTTTGTTTGCATAGGGAGGTCCCTGGTTCCATCCCCAGTAATTGTATGCTGCTACATAACTTTTTGTATTTTTTATACTTAAATTTCGTATCAATTGTTGTTTTTTATTTTATTTTTTTATTTTGAAAAAAAATGGAAAAAATCGTATTTAAATCAAGCGCGGGCTAAGCGTATTCGTTTATTTTTGCAAGAGATGATGGCTTTTTGCGCTTTAAAGAAAATTTTATTCTTAAATATACGGCGCCATACCTTTGGCCTATGCTCGTCTAGATGGCGACACCATTTTATATTTAACAATTTTTACTCATATCAGTAAAAGAACATGGGTCAAAATCATATGGCGTTCTAAAAATAAAAAAAAATCATTTATCCATACATATATACATTTTTTTGATTTTTTTTTTTTCATTTTCATTTTAATCCTGTATCGAAAGATGGCAGTAAATTTACTGTGACTACAAAATTTAGTATGACAATAACCCTCTACTACATATAGGGACCGTGCGCGTTGGAGGGTCTGCCATCTTGTGGCCTGAATCGGAAACATGTACATTGCCAAAACAAGTTCTACCATCTACCGTTCTTGTAGATACGTTTCCTTATGCATAGTAGGTTCTGTCATCTTGTGGGGTACATCGGAAGCATAAACGTCACATTCACGCCTCACGCCAAAAATCTGACGGCTCCTATGCTACCCTCTATAGTTCACGCACGCCCACTATAGGGACCGTGCGCGTTGGAGGGCCTGCCATCTTGTGGCCTGAATCGGAAACATATGTGCACATGTACAGTCACCTGCAATAATATGTTACCATTCGAAGGCCGCAAAATTATGTGACATGCTCTTATGGCTCTGCAAATAAGATCGTATCAGATATTTTTGCGGCCTTCGTTGTGTAACATATTATTGCAGGTGACTGTACATTGCCAAAGCAAGTGCTACCATCTACCGTTCTCGTAAGTACATTTCCTTGTGCATAGTAGGTTCTGCCATCTCGTGGGCTACATCGGAATCATAAACTACACATCTACGCTTCGCGCCAAAGATCTGACGGCTCCTGTGCTGCCCCCTATAGTTCATGCACGTCCCCTATACACTTTATTCTCTTTAGATTAGATATTTAAATTCTTACTCGAGAATAAGTAACCACATTTCGTCAGCTCATCTAAATGCTATCATAGCGCAGTTGGAAAGACGCTTACAAGCAAGGATATGGGATAGGTACCCGGTTCGATCCCCAGTAAATGCAACTTTTTTTACTTTTTTACTTGCACTTAAACATCGTATTGCTGATTGATCAAGCGAGCGCGAAGCGCGAGGTAAGCGTATTCGTTTGAGTTTTTGTTTGAACATTTTTTTAGCGGTTTAAGTTCAAGGGCATGGCTGTTCCAGGAGTCAATTTCCACTTACGTTTGGGGCATAGGGGCTATTCATAAATTACGTCATTTCAAATTAGGGGGCGGGGGTCTGGACATCGGATGATGGTAGCATGACGTAGGAGGAAACAGGGTCACATGAAGCATGATTTTTGGATGATTTTAGGGGGGGAGGGGGGGGGTCAAAAATCGTCAAAAATAGATGACGTAATTTATGGACAGCCCCTTAGCATGGGCGGTCACCATCCATAAATCGCAGGGGTTAACATTGCCTAGGGTAGTGGTCGACCTTGGGATCAGGGAACTAGCTGTAGGTTGCTCGTACGTTGCGCTTTCCCGGGCTCAAAGTCTAACTAACATTATCCTAGAGCCTTTTAATTTGGATCGCCTCGCTAAAATGGCCCATAATTTCCGCAAATCATTTTTTCTTCGAGGCAATTACTCCGTTCTCATTTTTTCCCAGTGGAATTTCTTCGCTTTATTTAATTTTTCGTGGACATTTTTTCATAAACTAAATTTTCCCTTCCTCAATTTATTCCCTTTTCTTTTTGATCCCAGTAGTTAAAATAACCAGTAGGCTTTTTTTTTTCACTAACTAAATATTCTCTATCTCCATATTTTCTTTTTTTTTAAATATTTTTATTTTATTTTATTAAAAAAAAAAATTACCAGGTTTTTTTCAAATAGGTAGGTTAGGGTTATTTTTTTGATGACCCTAAAAACGAATCTGCTCCCAGATATAGGTAGGTTAGAGTTATTGGCTGACAGCGTTTGGTTTTTTACTTGTAGTTTTTTAGATTATGTTTTAATTTTAGTGTTTTTGATATTTGTTGTATGTGAAATACCTATAAGAAACAAATATAATTACTACACTATTAACATACAGTAACAAGAAAATATTATCCTTGATATTTTAAAGAACGAAAACTATACGGAAAAGATTAATTTAAAAATATTAAAAATAGGCGATTGCGGAAGAAAACCATTGGGAAAATATGGGAACGGAGTAATAAAATTGCTACCGAGAATGAATGATTTCGGGAAATTATGGGCAACGCAAAATATGAGAACGGAGTAATTGCCTCGAAGAAAAAATGATTTTCGGAAATTATGGGCCACACTCGACCGAGAAAAGTCTGCAGAGATTTTGACACTGGCACAAATAACATTGGCACTGCGTGTGCTGTCAAAATCTCTGCAGACTTTTCTTGGTCTAACTCTATCCACTTTTCTATACAATTAGTATGGCGACGTGGATACTTAAGGGGCATCGACCGTACACTGACATCGGGATGATATTTTTATCATGTTATTTAGTAGTCATCGTGCGTCTCGCTTGCGCCAATACATATACGGACAAGAACGAGTGAAATGCACGATAACTAAATGACATCAGTTAGATGTCTTTCTGATATCAGTGTAAGTTTGAATTGGCCTGTTAGCCAAAAATTGTTTTGTATGTCCATATGTTCTACTCTACAGGTCGCATATCTAAACCAATTCCCGAATTTTGTAAGCAATTGATAGTTAAGTTTTTATGGTCAAATTAGATTCTCTAAATTCTTCTAAACAACGGAACCATACATTTATTCAGTTTTAAGCTCTGCTCGCGAGGTCTACAGCTCACAGAGCCACTAGTGTAGTTTATTGACCGAAGCGAAGCGAAGGTCTACGTTTTGACTCGGGCATTTTGCTTTCGTATGTCCGGATGTTCTCCTCTACAGGTCGCAATTCTTAACCGATTCTCGTGAAATTTTGTGACCGAATTTTATGACTAAATAATTTTTTTTTGTCAATCCGGTTTTTGGAAATTTTTAAAAATGGCGGAGTCGTGATACCTGGCGCCTAAACAAATAGTCGTATCGATATCATAAGACTTTTTTCTTTTTGAAACATGTTTACAGAGTTAATAGCAAAAAATGCAGAAAAAAATTATCGCTGGTTTAGGCGGTATTTAGATATTTAATTTTAACTAATTTTAATTTGAGAAGGAGTAGCTAAATTTCGTCAACCCATCTAAGAACTATTTGGCTCAGTTTGTAAACGTTCGCTTTTTCTGTTTGCACAGAGGGTCTGGGTTCGATCCCCAGTAATTGTATGCTGGGATATTATAACTTTTTGTATTTTTTTACACATAAATTTCGTATTGTTTTTCTTTAATTTACTATACACCGTGTTTTTATTGAATTCCGTTAACTTCGGGGTATAGTTAAGTACGTTTATAAGAACTAAATGGCATAGTTAATTTAAAAAAAAAAAATTTTTTTTTGTTTTCTTTTTTGTTTTTTTTTTTGTTTAAAAAGTAATTAAATGTAGCATATAGCGTTGTTGTAACACGGGCATTACATTTAACTCAACCAAACAATTGAAATCTGTGACATATCAATGTCATTTCGTACATCAATCGACCGAGATTGTACTTAAGTTTAGTAGCAAATGTATGAACTCATTCTAAACACTAATCAATATGTAAGCCGGCCCTAAGGCAAGTGTACACGCTTGTAGAGGCCTTATAGTAAAAAAATAAATTATGGATTATCTCCGAAATGGACTTAATTAGAACATCGGTGTCTTTGAGAAAGTTACTTGATTTAAGCTCAGGAATGCACCCTTGAAATTAACGGAAATCAAAAAAAACACGGTGTATTTAAAGCTCTTAGCACCATGTTATTTCAAGCTCTGCTCGCGAGGTCTACAGCTCACAGAGCCACTAGTATACTATTTTCCACGTCCAAAATTGTCACACACACGCCATCTTGCTTGTGCCACAGAATAAATAATAGTACTACCGTACAGAAAGGACACTTCCTACAAAACCGATGTTTGACAGCGATTCAGGGACGAATAACGCTATCCCTTTCGGCTATTAAGTTCTGTCAAATTCAAGTCAATCTGTGGTCGTGCACGCAAAATGACGTCAAGTTGTGTCAAGTTGTCAATAATCCTAATACTGCCCTCCTAAGCCGAAAAGCGCTATCTCAAAAACAAATGATTTTGTAAATGGAATTCTCAGTTATAGAAACTAAAGTATAAATTAGCAATGCATTTTCTTTTGAGATAGCGCCACTCGGCTTAGCAGGGCAGAATAATTGCATGCTGAGCTGAAAGGAGCCGAGTTTGCACGAAGTCAGGAGTGTCTCCCCACTGCTTGTGCATTATTAGCTACACAATTTAAGAACCAAAGTCTCCTCTAAAGGGTAGACCACGGATACTTATACTCTGGTATCGCAAGTCGCAACATCGTCAGTGGAAAAAGGGAGCAAATAAAAAAAAAATGGGTGCGAAGGGTTTATCTCGCATAGAAAATTTGAATTTCGCGCCTATTCCTACTGATAAGTTGGGTGTATTTCAGTATAACTAAGTTGATGTTTTCAGGTGAGGGCTGAAGATGTGAGCAGCGCAGAGTTCTGCGCCCTCAAGTACAAGTGTTCTGACTGTGTCATCGGGTTCAACTCGGAGAGGCTCATGCAGGACCACATGCAGGGGAAACATGTGCCGGTAATATACTATGTTTCACGTCCCATAAAAGCAGGATCATTTTGTAGTAAATTGAGCAAGCGAACTGTATTTTACCCCCTTACTTTACGGGCCTGATTTACTTCAATTATGTATTATTTCTTTCTTACAAATACATTGTCAAAATGACAGATAAAGACAAGCGATTCATAGCTAATTCAGGCCAATAACGCGTTTATGAATAACGCCATAAGAGTTTACAACATTTGCTTGTTGTTGTTAAACATTTGTCAACGGAGCGGCAGCTGACGTCCACGAGGGTTCACTACGCATTGCCCGTAAGCCATGCACGAGTTATCGCCCGGGATGCGATGAATGACGAAATTTGCGCCTGGCCCGCGGTTTATATTTACAATGTGTTGTTGTGTCACAACCTTTTTCATAGCGCGAAATGGCTCAACTTTATTCACCTTCGCTTGGCAAATTTTGGGACCCTATTACTAAGACTCCGCTGTCCGTCCGTCCGTCCGTCTGTCACCAGGCTGTATCTCACGAACCGTGATAGCTAGACAGTTGAAATTTTTACAGATGATGTATTTCTGTTGCCGCTATAACAACAATTACTAAAAACAGAATAAAATAAAGATTTAAGTGGGACTCCCATACAACAAACGTGATTTTTGACCGAAGTTAAGCAACGTCGGGCGGGGTCAGTACTTGGATGGGTGACCGTTTTTTTTGCCGTTTTTTGCATTATGGTACGGAACCCTTCGTGCGCGAGTCCGACTCGCACTTGCCCGGTTTTTTAAGTGAAATAATTACATGTGCTCGTTGTCTTTACAGAAAAGTCCGTCCTGCCACCAATGCGACGTGTGCCGCGCGTACTTCCTCACGCGCGACAACGTGTCCTCGCACCGCGCGCTGCACTTCGCCGCGTACCGCTGCACCGCGTGCGGCGCGCGCACGGCGCTCAAGCGGCGCATGTTGGCGCACGCACGCACGCATCGCGAGCAAGCCGTCACGTGCCAGACGTGCGGGGAACAGTTCAGGTAGGCTATCGACTACGTGGGCCATACTGAAAGTTTCTGGATTCTGATATACATATATAGACGACTTATTTTTTCTAAGTGGCCAGTCCAGGAATTTTCAGTATGCCCTAAGTATATACTGCACTACATACTCAACTATGATTTGTGGCTTTCTATAGAGACCGTGCGCGTTGGAGGGTCTGCCATCTTGTGGCTTGAATCGGAAACATATGTGCACATGTACATTGCCAAAGCAAGTGCTACCATCTACCGTTCTCGTCGGTACGTTTCATTGTGCATAGTAGGTTTTGCCATCTTGTGGGCTACATCGGAAGCATAAACAACACATTTACGTCTCGCGCCAAAAATCTGACGGCTCCTTTGCTGCCCGCTGCTCCCTATAGTTCATGCACGGGGCCTATTAGAGAGGGGTGCTTATGTACATGGAGCATTAAGGACCCTTTAGGCGTAGAACGCCACACTTATCATTGCAGTGTACGTGATGTAACCGATCGGTATACCGCGTACCGCTGCACCGCGCTTAAGGTGCAGTGGGTTCAGAAAACGAAGTTTTTAAAAAGCCGTAGCTCTTTTTTGGATCACAATACGGCTGCCATACATTCAATTAGCAATCTTGAGGGCTTCTTCTAGGGACTTCCACGATTCGAATCCTAAGTTTTTGACTTTTGCTCGATAGAAAACGATCACGAACATAGGTCTAAAACAGACTTTAAAGATTCGTAACAATTTGTGCACAAAAGATAAAAATATGAAAACTGCTTCTAATAACGCGCAATTCTATGCTTGAGCGAATTCCGCGATTACTTTTTTTTTAAATTTAACATTAAATAAATAAGTTCAAAAACATGATATCAGCGGTCCCGTGCACGCAACTTCTTTGATCAGATGCCCGCTGGGCTTGAACGAAGGCGGTCCTATCGCGGAGCGCACTAAACTGACAGTTGGATTTTGCAATTAGTTTGACATTAAATCATATACGTATACGAAAAAGTATACCAGTAGACAAATTGTATTTAAAAAAATAGGGTAAATAAATTATCATCACATAGAGCTCGAGTCTCATCTTAAATTTGATTTGTTGTTTTTTATGGGGCATAATTATTGAAAAATGCAGTAAACTATCTTAAAACAATACGGTTCCAAAATCATTTAAGTAATTTGCTCCTTGAAACCCCGCTTAAAATGAAAAAAGTTTGAAGACTCATACTTACTCATTGGAGTTAATTTTCATTATGCTGGTATTACCTAATATTGCGTCATTTTAAAAACGTACCCATGTGACTTCTGTACGTCAACGTCAATGAACTGATTGTGATGACAATTTTGTGATCTTGTATTTATGTTAGAGAACTTTTGATCTTCAAATATTACCTATTAATACGGAACGATATGTAAATATTTCGTGTACTACTTGAAAATCTTGAGCGGTACACCTATTTTGTTGCTGTGAGGTCCTTGATGTATAATGCGGTTACGTGCTGTTCTGCAAACCTTCATGAAATCAAGAATAAATAAACTACTATGGTCTAGCCTCAGTCCTAGCGAGATTTTGCGGCTCGTGAGGCCGAGATATACTTGCCTACGAGGCTTACAGGCTGCGGACTGGTTTACTGTGATTGTCTTTGTATCGATTGTTATCCAAATTTACTATAAAATAAAACAAAGTTTTTAGTTCAATTATATTCTGTGCATATTTAATTTTATTTTTTATACCTCGTCGCTGACAAAAGAACATACGGCCCGTCTGATGGTAAGCAGTCTCCGTAGCCTATGGACGCCTGCAACTCCAGAGGTGTTAGGTACATGCGCGTTGCCGTGCCTAACCCTCCGCACCCTCGTTGATAACTGGCAACCATACTCACCGGCAGGAACAATACTATGAGTAGGATCTAGTGTTATTTGGCTGCAGATTTTGTAAGGTTGAGCTTTGCTCTAGATCTGGAATGACATCCGCTGTGCTGTGTCCTACCACACAAAGCGAGATGTAATTCACAGTGCCCATACCTCTCTTTCGGACGTAGTTCAAGGACCAGAGGAATGTCCATATATCTTAAGTATTTTCGTACTAAATAACTACACAGATTCAGATTCTGAACATATAACCGTAAGTTTACCAAAAATTTGGCGTAGCTGTACAGTCAGATGCAGAGAAAAACAATCCGCCAATATTAAATTTCCACCCTGCCAGGACTTTATTTATCGATAAAGATAACGATATGTTTATTTGCAAAAATGTAGTAATGAACATAGGTGGACAGTAATTTTGGATGCGTAGGGGAGAGCGGGGAGAAACGCAACACTTTGTACTTTGACCTTAGTTTCTGGCTAACCGCTATTATTTTGATGAAATTAATGTAGTCATATATAACTTCATTTCATGTTCTGTACATTAACATCTTGATTAACCTTATAATTGTGTATGTTGTATGTAAGTACCAGAGTGACAAAATCGTCTTTTGTTACTTATGACCCCGTTGTCGTGCAGAAAGTAACACGTGTGGGTCAAAAGTAACAAGACACAGTGGGCTGTAATTGATGATCAAACGAACTTCTTGAAGTGAAGTTCGATCGAAATTATATGAGTCACTTCATTTGAAGATATAAATTTATATTAACCATGTAGTTTCCCTATTGTACAGGTAGCATCGCACACATTTAAGAGTAAGTATTTTGATTTAAAACTGACAAATAGCAACTTCCGCCCACTTCCGGTTATCCCTCCCCAGCGTGGGGCGGCCGCTCAGCTCCTCATTATTTTTAGAGAAGTCAGGAACCAAAACTTATATCAGGGTTCTAGGGCGGGAGGGACCTTATATTATATCTTCAAATGAAGTGACTCATATAATTTCGATCGAACTTCACTTCAAGAAGTTCGTTTGATCATCAATTATATTTCGTCACTTCATTTTTCAGATATAAATTTATATTAACCATGTAGATGTTTAGAGATATAAGTTTTGGTGATATTAAAAAGGAAACCAGTGTATGTATTAAATATATTTTAATAACAGAACCAAGAATGCATGTTTTATTTTATCATATTTATTATAACCTTGACAATCTTCTAATTGATCTTAATTGTACCTATGTTGAGTTATTTGGTAAACAAACAGACCTGGCAAATTCAGAGTGATCTATAATGGGTCTATTATAGAATTTGGCAAACGTCAGTGACGAGCTGGACCAGCCCGCTGTTTTCCTAATAACGTCAACACTAACACCAGCCGCGTTCGCAGCTGACGTTGACGCATGTCGTGCGCTGTGTGCGCCGTACATCACA
Source organism: Cydia splendana (assembly GCF_910591565.1). Classification (NCBI taxonomy): domain Eukaryota; kingdom Metazoa; phylum Arthropoda; class Insecta; order Lepidoptera; family Tortricidae; genus Cydia; species Cydia splendana. Next base: position 6,316,845 of record NC_085983.1, read on the forward strand.
TCTACTCCGCTCGCTGATAATACTTTTTTGATCCATTTACTAATGGTTTGCGATGAAGCAGCTTTATAGGGACGTCTGCAGGTTAAGAAAAGATTATTTATCGTATCAGTTCTCATATCCTTTGTTATATCTAAGTAATCATTTAACGCTTTCGCAGGGCAAATTGTGGGATCTTCCTTAAAATAAGGAAGAATTAGTACTGGCTGCTCTCTATTAGGCCCAGAAGTTTTAATAATATCAGTGATGAATATTTGAGCACCATTGGGTGTAAACTGTATATTATTTACTTTAATTAACGACAGCGTTTGAACACGGTGGGCCGTACATAATGCGAATAACACAGCTAATTTTTTAGTTAAATTTTCGAAAGGGATGTCTTTATGAGGCGTCCATTGCGAAATATAGTGTAACACTTTTTTTGGATCCCATGTACTGTTGTATTTAGGGGCAGTAGGTTTAAGTCTATACACGCCTTTCAATAATCGTCTTACTAATGGGTCCGATCCAATGTTCTTAGGGCCTAATAGCAAAGATAAAGCTGAGCGATGAGAATTGATAGTACCATAAGACGCGCCTTTAGAAAACTGCTCAGATAGGAATGTAATTACCGATTTAATAGAACCTTCAAAGAAATCAACTTGATTAATTAAACAAAAGTCCCACCAAAGCTTGAGGGATGAGTTATATTGACTTATCGTATTGTCAGCGAGCGAGGCCACCATCAGCTTTATAGCGACAGCCGTGTGTCCCTGCCGTGCGTAGGCTTCCCGCAAAGCTTCGCGACACCCAGGGTAAGTTTTCTGAACAGGGGGTGATGACTCCTGAAAGGAGAATGTAACAGGTCTTTATGCGGTCCAAAATACATTATTTCAGAAACTAACATACTTTTTAAAAGAGGGTACCACGGCTGTGATGGCCAATGTGGAAATACGACAACGCCAGTCGCATTGTCTTCGAATATTTTTTGTACGCATTTCAACATCAACGAGAATGGAGGAAATGCATAGAAATAATATTCGTTCCAACTCACTGTAAAGGCATCAATTGTTAGGGCCTCTGGGTCTCTTTTCCACGATATGTAATCGTGACATTTAGCGTTGGTGCGAGACGCAAACAAATCAATTTGCGGTTGTCCGAATTTACTTACTATAGTCTCATAAACCGTCTGAGAGAGCTCCCATTCCGTATCTGGATTAATTTTTCTTGATTCTTCGTCAGCTTCAAAATTCTCCGTTGTATTTATGTATGATGCAAATAACCAGATATTTCGTGTCTCGCACCACTGCCAGATTTGTCTAGTAAGGTTTGTTAAATGTGGGTATTGAATACCGCCCATCCTATTGATATAACTTAACGCAGTTGTGTTATCTACCCTCAATAATATTGCGCAGTTAAAACAATTTTGTGCCAAACATTTTAATCCTAAGAAAATAGCTAATAATTCGAGATAATTTATATGGTGGTTTCGCTCGTCGTCCCTCCAATAACCATTAACGCGATCATTGTCACTGACTGCTCCCCAGCCAGTGGAGGATGCATCAGTAAAAATAACTTTGTTAAAATTTAATGTTCTCATAGGGCTCGTTGCGCTATATATGTGTTGAGCCCACCAAACCAGATCGTTAATAATTGTTTTTGGAGGGGTGACCTTAGTTTCATAGTCGTCAGTTTTTTGTAGAAACAGGTATTTTTCCCGTTCCAAGATTTTAGTGTATAGCCAGCCATATCGTACAGCTGGGCAAGCGGCGACTAGAACACCAATAAGTTGGGCGAATTCTCGAATTGTACATCTTGGCAAGGACATAAATTTATGGACTAACTGTGCAATTTTGTTTTGTTTATCTATAGGTAATGACACTGTCAAGTTAGCCGTATTATACATAAAGCCAAGGAATTTACAGATTTGTTTAGGTTTTAATGAACTTTTTTCGTAATTAATCACAAACCCTAGGCAAACGAGTAGGTTTAGTGTTTCGTTGACATTTTTAACACATTCTGTATAAGAATTGCCGATACATAGAATGTCGTCAAGATATACGACAGATTTAAAGCCGCGTGACCTGAGAAATGTTACAACTTCTCTCATTATTTTACTAAACACTCTAGGGGCTACTGAGAGTCCATACGGCAAGGAGGTGAATTCATATGTTAGTAAACGTGATTGATTATCTTCAAATTGGAAGCGTAAAAACTTTCTACATGAACTGTGGATAGGTATAAGAAGATAAGCTTCTTTTAGGTCAATTGTTGCTAAAAAACCGTTTTTAGGGATAAGCTTAGATGCAGTTCTGTAGTCTTCCATCTGGAAATGTTCGGTTTTTATAAATTTATTAAGTGGTTTGAGGTTAAGTATGAATCTTTTACCTCCATTTGACTTAGATGCCAAGAATATTCTAGATATAAATTGATCCGGTAATGGGAGACATTCTGAAACTGCACCTAAGTTCAAAAGGTTTTGAATAGCTTCAGACATTTCATGTTTTTCCTGATTTGACCATATCGAATTATTGGGTACTACATTTTGAACAACATCAGTGTCAAAGGGGATACTATATCCTTCCCGGATCCATTTTAATATTAACAAATTACCAGTAATGTTTTGCCAACAATCAAAAAAGTAATGTATTCTACCCGCATGTGGTACCTGTGTTAACGGCGCGCTAATTGGGCACGCGTTGTCGCCTTGCTGGCCGGCCTCGTCTGAGCCGACGAGGCAGAGCTCGGTCTGTAAGATGACGTCCTCTTGGGCGCTCCCCGCGTCATCTTGATCAGCGGGTAACGGGGAGGCCACGACCAGTTTCCCCGATGTTGGGGAGGACGAGCGGTTGATGTAGATGGATATGGTGGGTAGGATGGGGCCGGGATTAGGTTAGTAGGATTTTTCTTTATTTGAAGGCCTTGCTTCTCTATAGCTTTACAAGCTTTAATTTTTTCGGATAAATTGTTTCCGAATAATGTTTCGTCACGGCTTGCGTCTTGAATTACATTTAGAAACTGTTTTTCTAAACCGGGTGTTAATAGCTTGATTCTGGCTTGTGTATTAACATGATGTAGATCGCTTAAAATGCGGCAGGCGTCACTTAAGAACCTAATTGCTTTTAAATTATCTTCGTTGCCGTTGATCAAGACGTCCATAGCTCTGTTGATCGCCGTGATGCCTGCGCCCAGTTGTTGCTGATTGAAACTTATTTTCTTATCCCTACCTCGAGCTGTTTCTGGAACGGCGGCAGATATCTCTGGATTTAGTTTCGGTGACTGCAACAAACTACAGTTTTGAGGAACTAAGTATTCCTTAAGAAGTTTGTCCTTGTCGTCCTTTGACATGCCTTTTTTTAATAAAGGCGTCCAAAGTTGTGCTAGGTTTTCGTGTATTTTGTTGCCGTACACCGCATCATCACCAGTTTTGGCACCCAGTGCCACTAAAATATCAGGATTTAGCTCTGACGCGATTTGATCTGCGTCCGTGGCCTTCAAAGGATCCGCTACTAACGGTTCTAATTGTAATTCAGGCTCATGATTTGGTTGTAACTCGGGTTCAGGGTTTGGTTGTGACTCGGGTTCAGGATTTGGTTGTAACTCGGGTTCAGGGTTTGGTTGCAACTTAGGGTCAGGATTTGGTTGGAGCTCAGGCACCGGATGTAATTGTAATTCGGCCTCGGCGCCCGTGTGCAACATAACCTCCTCAGGTGTATTTCCATGTGTATCTGCAATATGTAATCTTATAAGATATCTATTTGTAAAATAGAACAAAACGACAGCCTCAATCGGCTCTAATGCTCAAAGTAAAAATTCGCAAGGAATGGAAATATCTAGGCCCTTTTGTTTCGTTTCGTGCGTTATTCGATCTTTTGCCTTCGTGTTGGTTCACGACCAACCCCCGGGCGAAATCAATGTTCGAAATACGAACGTACTTTCCTTCGTGTTGGTTCACGACCAACCCCCAGGATGATTTATTCCTTCGTGTTAGTTCTCGACTAACCCCCAGGATATATATATTTTTTAATTATTATTATTTTTTTTTTTTTTTTTTTTTTTTTTTTATTGCACGCCATAAAAAAGATAAAAGTTGGCTCTCGGCCAGAGTAGGTAGTGTACGAAACGGGCAGAAAGATTTTCGAGACTAACGTTGATTTACGATACTTACCGTCACCATCGGAAGAATCCGATGAAGAGTAAACTATTCTTCTACGAGATTCTTCTAGTTTTCTTATTTTATTTTTATAATATTTGATGCGCGCACTACGTTTCGGCATCGTGCTTAGCGTGTGCTCGCTACCGCGCACAAATAAGGAATGAGGAGCTGAGCGGCCGCCCCACGCTGGGGAGGGATAACCGGAAGTGGGCGGAAGTTGCTATTTGTCAGTTTTAAATCAAAATACTTACTCTTAAATGTGTGCGATGCTACCTGTACAATAGGGAAACTACATGGTTAATATAAATTTATATCTGAAAAATGAAGTGACGAAATATAATTAATATAATATGACATATCAAATCAAAAAAGTACTAATTAAGTATGTAAATTATTATTGATCACACACTTTAATATTTGCGTTTTTACTACATAAACATTAGCATTTTAAGAAAACAAATCAATATTAAGTCCTCGTTAGAAATTGTTTATATTTCAAGTGATGAGATCAATTATTCTGTTATAAACATGTTTTCTACTCAGATTATTCAGGGTCAGAGTTTTTTTACTCACAAATATGGCATACATCGTTTAAATCATCATTGACGCATTAAGCATGTGACCCCATATAAGATTCAATAGATATATATTGTATGGGATGTAAATGTTACTTTTGTACCTATACGGCTTTGTTACTCTTGTACCCGACCGCATTTTTCTGAAAACATGAAAGATATATTTGAAACGGAACGTGCTCAAGAAAATAAATTGCAATCAATCTAATCAATAATCAACATCCCTTCGGGTGGCAGGGCCTCCGGTTGAAGGGTAGGAGAAATGGCGCGGCCATTTTTTTAAATATGCCCCTGCGTGGCAGGGGCCGGGAGCCGGACACTTCCCTAATTGGCGGCGAACCGGGAGACGGTTCCGTCATAACAAGCCCGTGAGTGGTAGAGACTGTCTCCCGGCCTCTGTGCGACATCGTATTTCGCGCCTAAAATAAAACCGTTAAAACTATGCCTTGCTTGCTCACTCTTGCAAGATGCATTCGTCAATAAACAAGGATGGTATTCCTTAACGGTCGAATTCCCGCGTAAAATAAAGTTTGTTAGAACTGTGCCCAAGTAACATTTTAGTCCTATAATTTTAGTTTTTATCGCTAAAAGCTTGTATAGACGTCGTATTAAGGTTTCAGAGATGACCACCTGTCGTATAAAAGCGCTTGGCAACACCTTTTTGCTCTATAGGCTTATACAGCTAATATATTCTATAAGCAATTGATGTAAAGGTTTACATCATCATTTTATAGAGCCGTTACAGGCGTGTACTATAACAGGTTCAAATATAATCACTATAGAGCAATATTACTGTATAATAGTATTTGGAATCACTTTTATGCAACTAATTTGCGCTATTAAGGTTCCCTGCCAAGCCGTTATAGTTTTGTGTTTTAATAGTGACAAAAACCCAACTATACAACGATTTTAGGATATAGTGGCTTTAGAGATGACTGCTATAGTACATAATACTTTAGTAGTTTGCGCTATTAAGGTTCCCTGCAAGCCGCTATAGTTTTGTGTTTTAACAGTGAGAAAAACCCAACTATACAACGATTTTAGGATATAGTGGCTTTAGAGATCACTGCTATAGTACATAATACTTTAGTAGTTTGCGCTATTAAGGTTCCCTGCAAGCCGCTATAGTTTTGTGTTTAAACAGTGACAAAAACCCAACTATACAACGATTATAGGATATAGTGGCTTTAGAGATCACTGCTATAGTACATAATACTTTAGTAGTCATATGAACACTATTATAGAACTGTTTTGCTCTATAGTAGCGTTTTTGGGACATATTTATAGCGTTAAAAAGCGCTTTAGTAGTTTTAAAATCCCTATTATATCTCATCGCTGTAAACGTCACAATGACTCTTTTATATCACAAAACTGTTGTATAGTGGTTTTGTTTTTTCTTTTAAAAGACAACAGCGTTATAGCTGAGTTTTTATGTCTTTTATAAACCGAGTTAGATACATAAAGGTAGAAAACGACTACTTGTAAATGATCAATTTGATCTGTAATGGCTACTTATATCTTGCTTATATAAGTTCAGGCCTAAGCCACATAATGTGGTTCCGTACAAAATATTTTTATATTTTAATGAATTGATAAAAAAGACCCCAGTGATATTAGTGATTGTAGGTGAGATTTATCATCAATGATTTAATACAAGCATAAAATCGTGACGGTTTAGATATTTATCGACATCCATTATTAGCACATTTTTTTTACCAATCTCGTTGAAAAAGGAAACAACAGTAATGACTACATCTAAATTAAAAAAAAATCCTATATCTTTCTAAAGAGTTTGTAGGTGCAACTGGGTCACAGCAAAATTCTTTTGGAACCCTAATTTTAATCATGATGGCGGTGAATATTTCGTCCTAAGTTCTATAGTTAGCCTATAAAAGCGTCGGATTTACTTCTTGGCTGTATAGTAGTAACTATGGTGAATATCATAATATTTTATTAAATTATTTTATTAAAAACATAAATAAATCGAGGGGGCATTTAAAATTCCTCATTAACCTAATACTATTCTAACGGTAAAACTTCCGTCCCATATACTTTTTGCACTAAAGACCGAATTATTCGACATCTAAATGGCGCATATTAATATAACGTCTTTATTTATCACCATTTTACTTAGTACCGTTTTTGTGAAGTAAACACACAACAAGTAGTAAAGGAACTATGAATTCTACAATAGTATAAAAAAGCACTATAATAGAATTTCAAATACTACTATAGTATAAAACAAGCACTATAATGGAATCTCAAATGCTACTATAGTATAAATTAACACTATAATGGCGTTTCTGACAACAAATTAGCACAAGAGTCATGCATTACATCACTTTTATAGACCTAAAACGTCACGGCTGACACTGCTACAGGTCTACTATATCACTGAATGGCACTAAAGATACGCCATTTCGGCTTTATACAACCTTCTTAGGTCTTTTATAGGACCTTAGGTGGTATTTAGGAAACGTTCTATTGACCACTATAGTACCACAAATTGTTACTTGGGTGTGAATCATATTAAATGTATTGTTTTGTCATAAAAACTGCTTTTTCTACAATCAATTGTTTTATTTCCTAATTATACGTATTTTTATACATGAAAGTAGAAAAATTTGGTAATAATATGAGATTTGATCAAGTCCAGCATAATTCACATAAATTAGAATGTAATTCATTGGTATACAATCAAATAAACCACTTTATGCTGAATTCAATAATACGTAGTTAATGTATATCATTCATACATATTTTTTGAGAAATTGACATATTTCTAACGCGCGACCACCCTAGAGGCCCCGCCACTACACGTATATTTTTCCAAAATGGCCGCGCCACTCAACCTCAACCCACCGTTAAATCTGAGGCGCCGCCATTCAACGGCTTGTTATGTCTGTCCGTCTCCCGGCTCCCCGCCACTTACCGTAGAGACCGGGAGCCGGACAATGCCACTCTAGGGGATATGCAAATATTCAGAAAATGTATGTATTTAATACAACGTAAACATCAAAAAACAAAAGTCCAAAAACGTACTTTTGATTCGAAAAATCACGTTGCGTTCTCTCACACAACCTTATAGCACGTGGCGCCCGTTTCGACTGGTTGCAAGTGAAGGGGGCGCCACTGTGTATCACCTAATAGCAGCAGAGTGGTGTTTTGACTATTAGATAAACATTAAGAGCAATAGTTACTTTCCTTTCCACCCGCCGTTACGTTTGTCCCCGCTCTCCCCTACATTTCACTTGAAAAAGCATGCAAAATTTTCTTATTAGCTAGGTACTACAACTAAATATATACAGATTGAAGCTAAGCTAAGGTAAGTAAGTTATATAATAATAAGATCATCGGAATACACATATGATTTCAATGAAATTGTCATTGAATTGATTTTGCGCCTTATCGAAAGCCCTATTGAATAGAGTAGCACCTAAATAACGTTTTTCATCTGACGACTTCTGTATTTATTGGTTTATTTAGTACGCGTCACATGTGACATGAAAAGACAAGGAGAGTAAGATAAAATATATTGTTTCTCTTCCTTCTTTCAATGGAACTTTTTTAGAGTTTCTCTTCCTCAAAGGAGGCTAGTGGTTAACACGAAACTCAAAATACTCTCATTTGCATCTTAAAAAAAACAGGATGGGTCACTGACCTGGCCCAGTAAAGTGAGGTAGTGTGCGTGAAGTGTGCTTGTGTGTGAAATGGGGTAATTTGACAGAAACTGAAAATTTTCCTCGGGCATACCTCGCCTTAAGCGGCGCATGATGGCGCACGCGCGCACGCACCGCGAGCAAGCTGTCACGGGCCAGACGTGTGAGGAACAGTTCAGGTAGGCTCTCTCTCTCTTAGCCTTTTTCTACCCTTCGGGTGTAGGCCTCCTTCATTTTGCGCCATTCGTCACGGTCCTGTGCAACCTGGAGCCACTTCTTCCCCGCAGTCCTTTTGATGTCGTCGTCCCAACGCATCTTGGGTCTACTTTGAGGACGCTCTTCCCCCCATGGTCGCCACTCGAGTAGTCGTTTACTCCACGAATCGGTCTTTCTTGCTATATGACCAGCCCATAGACCATGTAGGCTATCGCGTAGTATATACTGCACTACATACACAACTATGATTTGTGGCGTTCCATTAGAGAAGGGTCGTTATGTCATCCTGTCCTATCCGGTTTCGGCCTCGACGACTGAGTATGCACTGGCTAGTGAGAGCGACGATTGTGAGCTCTCAGGTGGCTGACGTAGCCTATTTTTGCAGTTAACGTACGTCCACACTCTCCGACAAAATTGTAGTTTATGACTGCAGGTGGTCGGGCTTTTAACTCGTCATGGGTCCTTATGTACATGGAGCATTAAGCACCCTTAAGGCGTTTATCATAGTAGTTTAGGTGATATGCGATCGGTATACCGCGTACCGCTGCACGGCGCTCAAGCGGCGCATGTCGGCCCATGCGCATACCCATCGACAGCAGGCTGTCACGTGTCAGACGTGTGGGGAACAGTTCAGGTACAGCCATAAACTGACCCGCACGATTACAGTTTAATAGAATTAGACCAAGAAAAGTCTGTAGCGATTTTGATAGCCCACGCAGTGCAAGTGTTATTTTAAACGTCAAACTTCTATGAAATTATGACGTATAAAATAACACGTACTTACACAGCGTGGCCTATTAAAATGAAAATTGGATAGGTGGAAGACTACCCTTGGAAAAACTTTTAAACATAAATTTTATTAACCTTTACCGACCGGAAAGTCTAATGCTCAACAACATAAGACTTTCCGGTCGGTGCTACATCTATTGTCACTTGACAGTACTACTACTGCTACTTAGCAGTGCTGATAATTCCGCTACTCGATGCTAGATGTCGACTATGAAAATATTAAGCCGAACACTGACTAACAGGCCGCCGGACGATATCGGCCTGTCAGTTAGAACAAATATTTGACAGTTCCGAACAACTGACCGGCCGATATCGTCCGGCGGACTGTTAGTCAGTGGTCGGCTTTAGTCTTTTTGCGGCCAAAACTGATGTATGGAGTGAGCACACTTGTCTTACTATATTTCTCTATGCCTTTACAGTACAAAATCGAAGTTATCCTACCACCGAGGAGTGTGTAACCAGGCGAGACCACAGTGCGACTGTTGCGGTAAAGTGTTCGCTAACAAGATGACGCTCAAGTACCATCTCAAGTGAGTCCCGACACTATACCCTAACGGCCTCCTAGCCTAGTCGGTAGTGACCCTGCCTACGAAGCAGGAGGTCCCGGGTTTGAATCCTGGTACGGGCATTTCTGTGTTTATCACAAATATTTGTTCCTGAGTTATGGATGTTTTCTATGAATATAAGTATTTATATATATGTGTATTACCCACAACACAAGCCTTATTGAGCTTACTGTGGGCCTGTGTCAATCTGTGTAAAATTATCCTTTAATATTTATTTATTTATTTTTATTTTATACTATATGTCTTTAGGTAGGTATAAAACTCAACAAAATTTACCCTCAAATGGCTCCTTAAGCCAGTTGAGGGTAGATGAAAACATTACATGATCAAATAATGTAGGTTAAAGTCAGGTCGCTCAGTGACTGATCCATGCGGTTTTATATTTGGTTGGTTAACCAATAAATGTTATAACTACCCGAAAATTTACAAATTGTGTGTTTACTCTTATTTAAATACCTAAAGATACAGAGTATAGTGACACAATAGACTATTTTACGAAGCAATAATAGTCTCCTAGGTCCCGATGTCAAATCGAATTTTGAACTATAATGAATAGGGAGTATTACTGCAGTGTTCTGCCGCCAGAGTGTAGCACTAATTTGTTTAGTAAACCATAGAGTAACTTATACATACTAGGCCTTAAACAGTTTTTTGACAAGTTTTCACTATGACATTGATGCATCATGGCGGTTTGTTTACAGGTGGCCTACCGCGAAACGCGAAAATCGAAATGTCTTTATCTGCCTCTCTATCGATCGAATAGGCAAGAGTGATGGAGAGGCAGAAACCGAAATTTCGATTGTCGTGTTTCACGATAGGCCATGTGATTGGCCTAGTGACGCCCTCTACGCAGAGTTTTGCGTAATATTCCCTATTAATTCAATAAGAGGGGAAAAAACCCGTGCGAGCCTTATATTCCATCGTAAGTTTCGTCTAATTTCCTGGCTTTATGATTTACGGAAATATTATTAATTTACGGAATAAATCCAAAAAGGTTTTATTTTGGTCTATGGATTTATTTTGTATATAATAATCAGATGATATAGACAATATAGGTACTAAACTAATTTTTAGGGTTCTGTACCCAAAGAGTAAAAACGGGACCCTATTACTAAGACTCCGCCGTCTGGCCGTCTGTCTGTCTGTCTGTCACCAGGCTGTATCTCATGAACCGTGATAACTAGACAGTTGAAATTTTCACAGATGTATTTCTGTTGCCGCTATAACAACAAATACTAAAAACAACCTGAAACAAATATTTAAGTGAGGCTCCCATACAACATCCGTGATTTTTTTGCCGTTTTTTGCGTAATGGTACGGAATCCATCGTGCGCGAGCCCGACTCGCACTTGGCCGGTTTATTTATTATTATACTTTTGTTGTTGTTAATCGTTTGTGAATATTTTGTAGGATCCTGCCTCAGAATAAAGAAGATAAACCTAAAGAGAAGCTATACATAACGTGCAAGGGCTGTGATAAGGTCTTCCACTCCAAGAAGAGTTACCGAGCGCATGTGTAAGTGCTTTTATGTTTTTACTAGGTTTTATTTAGTTTCACCTGACCGTTGTCTGTCTGTCTGTCGGTCTGTAATCAAATCTTGCAAGTTAAATTTGAAAAAAGAAAGAAATATAAAGCTGAAAATGTGTATACATAATTATAATTATGTAAGAATGGTATTTCCACCTGCCCAATTTGTTGGTCCAATGTCATTGCGTCTCACTCTCATTAAGCAAAATGTGAGACGCTAATACACATTGGACAGGCGGAATACCACCCTAAGGGGCTATTCATAAATTACGTCATTTCAAATTAGGGGGCTGGACATCGGATGATGGTAGCATGACGTAGGAGGAAACGGGGTCATTCGAAGCATGATTTTTGGATGATTTTAGGGGGCGGGGGGGGGGGGGGGGTCAAAAATCGATGACGTAATTTATGGACAGCCCCTAAGTAGGGTGACAATGTTATTTATCCTGTTTTGTTTTGATTTTTGTACAATAAAGTGTTTTACTACTACTACAATGCAATATCATGGTACCATGGAGCTGATCTGATGATGGAGACAGGAGGTGGCCATAGGAACTCTGTGATGAAACAACGCAACCTAATTGTGTTTGGGATTAGAATTGTCTCGATGAGTATTAGTTGCCTGGGGAAAGAAAAGTACAGTCAGCGACAAAAGCTTGTACCAAAAATGAAATATTTGCCAAAAACTTATTTGCTCCTTATGACCTCAGGAATGCGTGGTTAAAATCTGTTGGGTTACCCGAGCCCACGGTGTATATTACAAGCGACACAGGACATAGTGTGGCCAGTGATTAACCTTTTCGACGCCGTGTCAAACACAAAACCGAAGTGTCGTGACACAATACGTGAAATATGCACGTAGTTCTATGTTGCTCTGTGGTCTGTGACGGATTATTCCGTCTTCGGCGTTGGACCTACGGTGCGGATATATCCGTCATTGGCGTCAAAAAGGTAAATAAAATATGTCTTGTCTGTTTCCAGCGTGATACACGACGGCCTAACCTACCCGTGTCCCATTTGCGGAAAACTGTTCCAGTGGAAACGGAACCTGGCGCGACACACAAGGAACCATAGGTAATTGACCGAGCGCTAGTGAAGGTCTCAGCTTGGTCAAAAATGCTTTCGTATGTCCGGTTCTCGTGAAATTTTGTGAGCAGGTTCGGTAGTTAGATTTAATTTTTCTGTCGTTTCGTTTTTTGGAAAAGGTTCAAAATGTTGGGAATTGGCATAAAGGACTTAAGCATAAGGTCTATGGCACTTAAGACCATTGTAAGTTCGCTGTGATAATGACTTAACGAAGTATTTTTAATCTTTTATGGCTCCTCTTCACGTTGGGCCAACGCCAACGCCAACGAGGGACGCATTTATGCGTTAAAGGGAACAAGGGATATTGCTATCTCATTCTACCGCATGGCTGCGTCCCTCGTTGGCGTTGGCGTTGGCCCAACGTGAAGAGGAGCCATTTCATATGGATCTTATAATATAACACTTTTCGATTTAAGCAATTGTTAGTGTGATTTATTCGTGACCTGGATCAAAGTAGACATGAGTAGTTCGCGAATGAGAGATTCAAATGAAGTACTTCACTTCATGTCACTCTTTCATTCACTAGTTCAGCTCAGATTCGTTTAGTTCTTTACTTCAGCAGTTCTGTTTAAAAACCTTTTCATTTACTTGCTCATTCGCTTAGAGAGTGACAAGGATGCCATGGTAAACCTTCGATTCATAAATTAATTTATTTGAGTGATTCATATTGAATGAATTTATCTATCAAATTCTTCATTCAACTCAATATATCCGCGAATGAGAGAAATGAAACCATTACTTTTGATATGGATGGATCTGTTGAGGTACTGAACTAAACTGAACTAGTGAACTAAAAGAGTGAAGTACTTCACATTGTACGAAAGATGCATATCAATCTTTTCTTTTCAGTGACACATTTTGCGCATGTCTAGATCAAAGTGTAACTTTGTGTTCTTAACACATTCAACACCAAGAACCCGACTGTCGGGTACACTGTTCGTAGCGACTACGCGCTACATACGACGAAACCGTGGCTACGCGCTACGAGCGTAACCCGTAGCACTTAGTGGTATTGAATGTGTTAACAAACATTTTTTTTTATTCCATTTTTTTTTTTTTTTTTTTTTATCAATTCTTTTACCTGACTTTAGATCTCCTATAAATAGTATAAAACATATATAATATTAATATATTCTTAAAGCGTTATTCATAAACGCGTTACTGGCCTGAATAGCCGTGAATCTTTTGTCTTCATCTGTCATTTTGACTTATATATTTGTATGAAAGGGATAAAACATAATTTAACTACATCAGGACCGTAAAGTTAAGAATAGGGGGGTTATAGCACTTATACTATAAGGCACGTATTTAACCGGTCAACTAATTAATCGAATTTGGGTAGTTTAAAATAATAGAAATGGGTACTAAAATTAATAGTTTGGCGACAAAAACGAAGCCTTAATATATATCAATATGAGTTGTATTTTAATGCCGTTACAGCTTTTGTTTATTATTTAGGCAGGTACCAAATATTTATTTGGCAACTGAATTATTATATTGGCGACTATTTATAAAGCACATTTTAAAAAGAAAACGGCTATCTATTAATTTAAAGATGAGGTTCTTTTAAAATATTTTGTTTGGTCACTACACGGTCAACCTAACACGCTCCTCCTCGCTTCGCTCGTCGTCGCACCTATCTTTTGACTCTGGCAGAACACAGTGGTAACTATTGAAATTAGTAATTAAAAGTTTAAAGACCTAATGGTATAATGGCCATTAGGTGTTTCATGATTAGGAATTTCGACTATAAGTATAGCAAATATAGTAGGGTATTATTGGTAAATAAATTTGTGGTGTTTTGTGGATTAGGAAATTTGTCAATTTAAAGTACTAGGTATGCATATGTTTAAATTAAAATTATTTAAAAATGGAGTATTTAAAGCTTATATACACCGTGTTTTTTTTTATTTCCGTTAATTTCAAGGGTGCATTCCTGAGCTTAAATCAAGTAACTTTCTCAAAGACACCGATGTTCTAATTAAGTCCATTTCGGAGATAATCCATAATTTATTTTTTTCCTATAAGGCCTCTACAAGCGTGTACACTTGCCTTAGGGCCGGCTTACATATTGATTAGTGTTTAGAATGAGTTCATACTAGAGATGTGCGCCGATGGCAAAATCATCGGCGGCGGCGTCCGATGATTTTTTGACCGGCGGCGGCGGCGTGATCGGCGTGAAATCGGCGTGGCATAATTTTTGATACTGCATGAGAACGTGGCCGTAGAAACTCTACATTAAAGGTTTCTGAGTATTTACTAGGCTATCTAAAACATATTATGAGTGTTTTCTAAATTATTGTCGAAAATTATATCCCATCACGTCACTTGGCATTTAGCAACCATTTCTTACTAACCTGACGGTTACCAACGGTATGTTTAAATATTAACATAAAAATAATATACATATATAGGTACTTTAAAACGCTACATTCTATGCAATACCTATAATGACAGTGTAAGCGGAATACAAATAAAACACATAAATCATTATAAAATATTTTTTACGAAATAATGATGAACTACTTTAGTGTTTTTTTAGTGTTGAGTGTTGCAAAGACCCAATTCATGTCCCTGAACGAGCCAGATCCAAGCGACAATAGCCCAATTTCCATCGATGGTCAACTAGTCACCATGTGCGATCAGTACAAGTATCTGGGTAGTATGATGCACCATTCTGGGAATGTGGAATGCAACATTCAACACCGAATAGCCGCTGCTTGGCTAAAATGGCGAGAAGTGACTGGTGTTACGTGTGACAGGAGAATGCCGGTCAAACTCAAGGGTCTGGTATACAAAAGTATAATAAGGCCGGTTCTTATGTATGGCAGCGAGACGTGGGCAACGACTCAAAGACACGTGCATACCATCCAAGTTGCCGAGATGAAGATGCTGAGGTGGATGTGCGGCGTTACCAGGCTCGACATAATCCGTAACGATACGTACGAGGAAGCCTGGGCGTGCGCGACATTGCCGATAAAATGCAGGAGAGCAGGCTGCGATGGTATGATCACGTAAAATGAAGGCCTTCTGACTACGTAGGAAATTTGGCGCTACAACTTTCCATCCCAGGTCGAAGATCTAGGGCCAGACCCAGAACAAGATGGAAGGATGTAGTGCTAAAGGACATGAGTGAGTGCAAGTTATCCGAGGACGATGTCGTGGACAGGGCGAAGTGGAGAAGGTTAAGCGGGAAGCTGACCCCGCCACCATGTGGGATGGATAGCTAGGGAGAGAGAGAGAGAGAATGATGAACTACTTTACATTTGTCTGAACTGAATTATCAGAAATGTATGTTAGAATAAAGATGTCATCGTTTTCGAAAGTAAACGCCAGGTTGATTCGCTCAACAGAATGTCTTTGAAGTGTCCCGTGTCGCATGGCACTTGCAGGGGAAAACCCGCGTGTGTTCAGACCTACATACTGCGAGCGACTACTCAAAGATTTGAAAGACGAGCCCTCTAACGTAAAATCGCTTGAAAAACTTTTTATGAGATAATACATTGTATTTCATAAAAGAGTTTTATGGAATATTAAGGTCTACTTTGTTTTCTTTACTGGTAGCTTATGATGACCCTTGGTGATTTAAGTTCCTATAAGTGTAATTGCTTAACCTGACTTTTATAACTTTGATTGAAATATATATTGTTAAGTAAAGAAGCCGATAATCACGATAAAATGACTACCTATATTATATGATAAATAAATCAAACCATATCTATCATATGATGACCCTTATGCGCGTCACCAGCATCACACGAGATATCATAAAATACGCAATTATAATCGTAGTGAATGCTGGCTGGAGATTCTAAGAAGAAAATAGCATTTTTATGTCCTAGGATATGCATACCTCCAATTTTCTTGACTTTAGTTCACTGATTAAATTGACAATCAAGAGACTAAAACAAAATGCGTTTTACAAAAAAGCTGTGCGATAAAATATTAAATAATAACCTGTGATCCAGAAACTAGATCTTGTTTAAATTAACGCTAAATCGTTATCACAGCTAACACCGCAAGGACAAAAATGATGCTAATTTGGTTCACTGGCAAATAATAAGCGAAAAAGCATAAGGATCTTCAAATTATATGTCTGATACTATCTACTCACTACGCAAAATGCAATAAGATACGTTAGGTATCAAAATTTCCCACGCCGATTATACGCCGGTCAAATTTATCGGCGGCGGCGGCGTGGAAAAATCGTCGGCGGCGGCGGCGCGGCGGCGTGGCGCACATGTCTAGACTTCATACATTTGCTACTAAACTTAAGTACAATCTCGGTCGATTGATGTACGAAATGACATTGATCTGTCACAGATTTCAATTGTTTGGTTGAGTTAAATGTAATGGCCGTGTTACAACAACGCTATATGCTACATTTAATTACTTTTTAAACAAAAAAAAAAAACAAAACAGAAAACAAAAAAAAAATTTTTTTTTGAAAATTAACTATGCCATTTAGTTCTTATAAACGTACTTAACTATACCCCGAAGTTAACGGAATTCAATAAAAACACGGTGTATAAAGGTATCTTTGGTATTCTGTATATGTACAAAATATATAAACAACCAAATTTTATGATCGCTTTACAATATTAGTTGCCAATTAATTATTTTAGACGCCAACCTATCAATTCAAGTTCCCTATAATTTTTTTGGGTGGCTTAATTTTGCTGCCAGTTTTTTTAATAATATGATGCTTAAATTTGAGGCTAATATAAATTTATTGGTGCTAAAATATTAATGCACAGCCAAATTATATTATTATATGCCCAGTGAAAGTTCCTGTTTAATATTTTAGTTGCCCGGTTAATAATAAGCCATACTATAATGTTTCAGAGATCGCGACGCAGGCGCCACGCACGAATGCCGGGACTGCGGCAAAACGTTCAGCTCGCGCGACTGCTACAACAACCACATGAAACTGAGCAAGCGACACGTTCAAGAGGACGCTTATGTGTAAGTATTCTTCACTAACTTCATAATATTCCTCGCTCATGGGAGCCTGGGGTCCGTTTGATAACTAATCCCAAGAATTGACGTAGGCACTACTTTTTACGAAAGCGACTGCCATCTGACCTTCCAACCCAGAGCGGAAACTAGGCCTTATTGGGATTAGTCCGGTTTCCTCACGATGTTTTCCTTCACGGAAAACCGACTGGTAAATATCAAAATGATATCTCATACATAAGTTCCGAAAAACTCATTGGTACTAGCCGGGGTTTGAACCCGCGACATCCGGATTGAAAGTCGCACGCTCTTACCGCTAGGCCACCAGCGCTCGGTCTAAAGGGGCCCACTGATTAACAGTCCGCCGGACGGTATCGGCCTGTCAGTTAGAACAAAATTTTGACAGTTCCGAACAACTGACAGGCCGATACCGTCCGGCGGACTGTTAATCAGTGGGCCCCTTAAGTCTGACGTACCTACTTATATTTTACAGACACGAATGCTCGTACTGCGGCAAGAAATTCGCAACGAAATGGTGCATGGTGGACCACATAGACTGGGACCATCTCAAGCGGATCAAGTACCAGTGCAGCGTCTGCTTCAAAGTAAGTTCTGTGCCCTGTTTATCACAAACTTGTGACTTGTAATACGAGTAATACTTCGGAGTCGAAACTCTGGGTCCGTGGGGGCCCAGTGCGAAGTCTTTATATAAAGAAATTTCCGAGCGCCTTATAGATGCGTCTGGTGACCAGAGGGCTGGCAGCTACTTCGGCCAGAGACTAAGTCTGGCCATCCAACGAGGTAACGCTGCCAGCCTACTGGGCACCATAACTTATGACAGCGACCTAGGCAGCATTTTTTATTTATAAGTTTATTTATAAGTTCATTTATGTTCATTTATAAGTCTATTTATATGATTATTTTAAGTTTTATATTCCATGTAGTTTAGTTTTATTATTGTTTAGTTTGTATTTTTTGTCTCAATAAAGTCTCTTTTTAGTAATACTTTTGACAGCTTTTGTTAGAAAGGGACTTCCACTTGTATTACATTTTACAAGCTTTCGATAAACAGGGCACTGGTCATGCTAATTTTACTGTTTTTTTTATACTAATTGACTAAGCCCCACGGTAAGCTCAAGAAGGCTTGTGTTGTGGGTACTCGGACAACGGTATAATATATAAATACTTAAATACATAGAAAAGCAACCATGACTCAGGAACAAATATCTGTGTCATTACACAAATAAATGCCCTTACCGCGATTCGAACCCGGGACCATCGACTTCATAGGCAGGGTCACTACCCACTAGGCCAGACCGGTCGTCGAAACATTCGTCTGTTTAACTCGCGGGTTTTTAGTCGCTCGCGCGACATGTTTCCGAGAGCCTAGGCCTCCATTTTCAAGCACTAACAGTGTGTGACTAGCGCTGTGCGCGCTATGAGATAACCGGTTGGGGGGAGATCTTGCGCTGTCGTTGTAGGCCCAGCGCGCGGCGCGGAGTGCAGCAGTACGCGGCGCGCGGCCATCGTGAGCGCTGGTCACGCACTGTTAGTGCTTGGAAATGGAGGCCTAGGCTCTCGGAAACATGTCGCGCGAGTGACTGAAAACACGCGAGTTAAACAGTAAAATTAAAACGTTATACCGTAGAATAAACTCAATGTTAGTATGTCTCACGACTAGGGTTTGCACGACGGATCCGAAATGTATGCGAATATCCGCGGATCCGGATCCAGATCCGGATAATTTCATATATTTCGGATCCGGATTGCAAACCGACAGTTTAAATTCGATTAAGTTCTGGTCTTCAATATTTTAAAGTTTTACAGTTCTGTTAAGGTTTTCTCGTGATATTACATATAGAATTTTTCAAAAAAGGAGCGTGTAGATCGGTGAGCTACGCGCATGTGACACTAATGGAATTGCAGGCGCTAATAGGCTATTATATGGCAGCCGTTTACCATCAGGCGGACCGTATGCTTGTTTGCCACATACGTATTAAAACATTACATGTATATTAGCAATAGGGGGTATTACTGCAATGTTCTGCCGCCAGAGTGCAGCACTAAGCTAGATAGTAAACCATATAATAACTTATACATACTGTGCCTTCAACTGGTTTTTGATAAGTTTTCACAGACAATAAAATATGACATTGATGCATCAAGGCGGTTTGTTAACAAGGGCCTACCGGTAAACGCGAAAATCGAAATTTTGTTCTGCCTCTTTATCAATCGAATATGCATGAGTGATAGAGAGGATAACGAAATTTCGATTTTCTTGTTTCGCGGGAGACCCTCAGATTGTGATGGATAGTGGTCGTGGCGCCCCCTATGCAGAGCTTTGCGTAATATTTCCTATTACAATTAAATAAGAGATTAGCAATATGTGTATGTCTCTGATATTATGAATGTATTTTTCAGGCATTCAAAACGGCAAAGATAATGGTGGCACACATGAATAATATTCACGAGGGCAAGAAAAACCGCGAGCCGGAGGGCGAACATCTGTGCGAGATCTGTGGCAAGTCTTACAAGGTGAAATATCTCTTTATCCTCTCGCGTTCCTAGAGATGGGTAACTACCCGGGTAAATACCCGAGAGCGGGTATTTACCCGGTAAATACCCGATATTTACCTACCCGCGGGTAAATACGGTATTTTCGTTTTTCTTCTAATTTTGATGTGTTTAATGGTATGTGAGTATAAATAAGTTTAATTTAAGTATTGTTTTATAATGTTACATAAAATATATGTTCAAACTAATTACGAAAAGGTTGCTATGAGGTGAAGTTCGATTTAACATATCAGTACAATTATGAAAATCGTGTAAAATCATTCCCTGGCTTCCGGAAATGTTTTAAAACGCTTTTAATATACATTAGAAAGATGAAACTAAAGACTACTTATGAATGATAATAAAAAAATTGTGCAGTATCGCAACTTGGAAAGCTCATAAGTCAAATACAGTTAGTTTTAGGACAAAAATGTATATAACCTTTTTTGTAGAAAATTATGTCTACTTTAGTTTGTACATACAACACTTTTCGATAGTAATGACAGATTCCAAGAAATATGAAAAGTTCACTTTTACCCCCCTCCCCCCAACCACACCCCCGCCGACCGAAGTTGGAATGTGTATTATCATTATTATCAACGTATAAGTACGATAATTTACTCAAATCTAAAAAAATATACTCTTATGACGGCCTTTTTTAATGTTTATCAAAATTGAACTAAAAATTCCTTATTTACAACTGCAGGTTTCACTAAGCCATTTCATTTTAAATGACACACAATAATTACAACCATTAACTCGGTTTATATCTCCACTTTAACACAAATCGACATGTGCAACAAGAAATGAATCTACCCGTCCATCTGGGTAGATACGGGTAAATACCGGGTAGATGGGTATTTACCGGGTATTTACCTGGGTGGGTAAATTGGGTAAATAGCCGCGACCCATCTCTACGCGTTCCACGCTCCTAGTACTATCGACCACACTGTTAACTATCCATCGGTGGACTTTATTACAAAAGGCATAGGTACCACCGATGGACAGTTAACAGTGTTGCTGTTTGTACAAAATCACCTCCAATTAACTTCAAAACTACAAGCTTTTATTCTCCCCGATTTCCTATTCAGCTGAAATCTTGCATACATATTAAGTAAATCACAAATGCAAACTAATTAGAATTGTCTCGATGAATATTAGTTGCCAAAAACTTATTAATCTTGTATTAGAACATACAAGTTCAATTCAAACTCGTGCAGCCTCCTTAAAACATAGATAAACTACGTGAGCCTTCACATAGCGGCATGTTTACCTATTGATTTGTGTTTATTGCCAGTTCATATATTTTCTACTTGCATACTGCCAGCCACACTTAGCCGTATTGACCTTTCACTGTCTTGTAATGTAGGTGATCTGTGGAATGACTCTTTTACATATGTTTTCAGACGGTGAAGCGACTGAAAGGCCACGTGTGGGCCATGCACACGAACCGCTCAACAACTAAAAGCTTCAAATGCAAGCTCTGCCCAGCCACCTTCACCTGGCAGACCTCCATCTACAAGCACGTCAAGATGATGCACGACAAGCGGCCGAAGGTATAGTCTATCGATTCGTAGCTGGCCCCGAACGGCAAATCCTTTGTCTATTGTTAAGTTAAACCGGTCACTTTAACCGGTTATTGAATTACAACTCCTATGGAAATTGCAATAAGATTCAAAATGAACAAATGGAAAAATCATTTGCCACTTCTTGTGTGGTCTACGGTTACACGATTTTGCCACTATGGAATTTATATGAAACACTAGCATGTGACCTCACAATCAAATTACCTACTCTTTATAGTTTTATACGGATTTTAAAATTGAAATTGTGTCTAAAAATAACTGCTGTCTACGTTTCTCTATTAATCTTCTGGTGCTTAATTTCATGCATGGTGTAAAATAATTTATTTTAAATACAGTCAAATACCCAATTGTTTTCCATCGTATTTTTTTGGAAACGTTCGTATTTGTCATGCTACTTCAGTCAACGTCAGAACTTTTTGTACCGAGACTGGCAGAAATAGCAAGACATGTTCGTACGTTTCTGTGAAAATACGAAGGAAAATAAAAATGCACTACATCCATTCGCCTTCAGATATATTGAAACGACCAAGGTTTTCAAAAATATTTGAACATGCAGTTTAATTTCTTGATAAACACCTTGTAAACACCTTGGCCGCTTCGATGTACCTGGTGACTGTACTGTATTGATGTCACGCAGAAGGTAGCCACCAGGTTTTTTTAAAACAACTCAAAGTTAGAATTAGTCTCGATGAGCGGTAGATGACTATAGTCTGTACCTATCTTTAGGTATTTAAATAAAAGTAAACAATATCTACCCTCAAATGGCTCCTTAAGCCAGTTGACGGTAGATGAATACATTACATGATCAAATAATGTAGGTTAGAGTCAGGTCGTTCATTGACAGATCCAGGCGGTTTTCTATTTGGCTGGTTAACCAATAAATGTTAAAACTACCCGAAAATATACAAATTGTTTGTTTACATTTATCTAAATACCTAAAGATACAGAGTATAGTAAAGCACAATCGACGATAAAAACTTGTGAATATCTATATAAAATCTTTTCGTAATTTACTTCGTTTTGTTACAGCAAATCCGTCCCCTGCCGGCCAAGAAGCCGGAGTTTCCCGGCGCCGAGCTGATCGCCCGCGAGTACTTCCAGCAACCCGCCGGCCTCGCGCACATACCCCTACACAACATCGTCCAAAACATCGTATAACACGACCTCACTAGTGGCAAAGAATAAATAATAGTACTAAACTGAAAATTGTAATTCAAGACCAAAAAAAGTAAGACAATGTTGCCACTGCAATAATTTGTTTGTAAAATAGTAAATCCCTTTTTTATAAATAAACACGCTAAGATAATTTATTTATTGGTAATTTTACTACTACGATTTAAAAAAGTACTTTTTATTACTTGTTTTTTTTTTTAGACGCGCTAGTAAAAAGTGGCAACATTGTCTTACTTGTCTTGATTTACGATTATCAGTTTAGGTACAGAAAATTCACTCTCTAACAAAACGCGTCTGTTACGATCAGGACAGATATGGCCGCTAGATGGCGACAGCGCCACGCGCGGCTTATGGCTAGCCACCTAAATTGGTGTGGAACGGATGTACTTGTAGCTACCTGTTGCAAAGCGACGAAATCGCCTGCTAGTGGCTTGGAGAGCTGCATCTCGATCCCCCGTGACTCCAACATTTTGGAAAAATTCCAAATGATGAATGTATAAAAAAAATCTAGTCTGTCAAGCCATTACCGTCAGTAGAAATAGAAAAAAAAGCGGAAAATTTAAAGTGTCGGCGAGAAGGGTTATCGTCCCATAAAAAAACCTTTTTCTACTGACAAAGTTGTTTGACCGGCTATATCGTCGGGTGACAAGCAAAACTCACTAAGTACTATCAAAAAATTAAAGTAACAATGCACTTTATTACACTTGTAACACGGTTTATTGTCCAATAATTTCAATGATGTTAGTTAGTGACTTTTGCTTGTCACCCGATGATATGTATTAATCACGAAATTTCACGAGAATCCATTGAGAAATGGACCTGTAGAGGAGACCTATCGTGCGCGGCGCGCCATCGTGAACCTTGTCCGAATGCGCGAAGGTTAATATTGGGCTGTAGCCCCGCGCGTCATTTGATGTCTTGAGCGGTCAACGGGTTATTGCAAAATTTACCAGTGATCTAAAATTAATGTAGAATATTTATTTTAAAGCTTTATTTTTACACTACAATCATATCTTAGCTTTACTTTATACAGTATTTTATTGCCATAATATTGTACTTAACTTTAAGCATTAATTATAGTTTTTATACAAATTAAAAGCAATACTGGAAAATAATTGTTTTTTATTTCAATAGGATAGAAGTCCTCGCTTCAATATATCGTGAAAGTATAATAATACTATTAGGTATGGGGTATATTTGAGTTGCTTAACCTTCAAAACTCGGTCAAATCCAACTGTCAGATTTTGCAAGATTCCACTTTTCGAACAATTCGCTACATTCGTAGTTCAGTTAAGGCACAGAATAAGTATAGTTATTTGTACAACAAGAGATCAAAGTTTGATATTTCTTCGAGTGCTTATTTTGAGTCCCGTGCAAGCGAAAGACTATAATAGATTCACGAGCGTAGCGAGTGAATCTAATTTAGAATCTTGAGCGTAGTAAGGGATTCAAAAGCGCACGAGATGTAAATAACTGATCTCGTGTAGTACACAAAATTTTTCACCCTAAGCAGTGAGAACATACCTAGAGGGACAGAGATAATAGAACCCAAGTATATCGAACTTGTATTAGACCCCGCATGTTGAAATGACATTTGACTATAAAGGTCACTTGAATGTCATTTTGTCTCACTCAGTGAGCAAAATCGCATTTTGCTTCTTAAAAACAGTGAGCAAAATGCGATTTTGCTCACTGTTTTTAAGAAGCAAAGTACCCTTGTTCGAGCTGCTGAGGTGAAATAGTACATTATTGTCGAGGCTCGGAAGTAGCTACTTGCGGGCTGAGGATTCGTTTTAAACGGACGACCTTGGGAGTCCGTTTAATTGAATCCGAAGCCAGCAAGTAGCCTTCCAGCCGAGTCATATATAGTGCTTTTCTCAAAAATGGTGCAAGAAATATAAATATCATAGAAATATTTTACAAAAGCAACGTTCTTACGTATATATTTTCACAGAAAAAAGTAGAAACAATTGAAAAAAATAGCTTTGCCGCCTTTTTATTTTTTTAATAAAAAAATTGAAGTGTATTTTTCTGCCGAAAATACGCCAACCTATTTGAGACAGCTAAATAGTCGCGGTACTAATCATCTGTTTGGCTGTTTAATGGGCCTGTGCCTTCATTTGATATGGCCATTTCAACTTTTAAAAAGTTTGGAACTCGACAAATAATGGAATTTGTATGCAACATTGCAGTCCCAAAATCGAGACTGCAATGTTTTTAACTTTTTAATTTTTGACTGACCATAAACTACGCGCTTCGCGACCTATTTTTTAAACGGCAAAGTCGACTTTGCCGTCCATTTTTGAGAAAATAGTATTATCATACAGAACGGCCACGCATCGCCCCGCCCCGACTCGCATTACCTCGCCCCGCGACTGGCCGCGACATGAATCTGGCGGACTTCTGGCGTCCTCTCAGTATAGCGACTTACCCACACATACACAATGACGCGTGTACTAAACGCAAATGATTTTGGATGTATGGCGTGTCCGCCCTGTGGTTAAGGTAAAGGGCCCCTGTTTCAGCAGGTTAAGGCTCTTAAGAATTCGTATATTTTTTTAAATATTGCTAAGCATGACCTTGAAAGCTTTTGAGTAAGTAATATATTGGTTCTTTGGTAGTAATTTAATGTATAAACTATAGAGTTTTAGTTAAAACCTTTTTTATATGAATTTTTTCGTGAACCTCCTATTTGGGTCCCATTTCGTGATAAAATTCAGCTCAGCTCCTAAGTTCGTGAACTCGTGTCCCCTATTTCGGAATAATGTTTCCTAGAGTAATTCATGATAATTTGTTGATAATAATCTTAAATATTTAACGGGCTTTTACCTACTTACGAACCGACGTGTAAAATACTTACTTCAAAATGCATTTATAAAAAATGTGCTGAGGGCATAGAAGGTACTACCTATGGTACTACCTATAGAAGTGGTATACGCGTGCCTCCGTGACGGACAAAACATACGCAATGCGACACTATGATTGGTCGAATTTATTTGTTGCCCACCATAATCCATACTAAATTTACGGTGGGGAACAAAAATATGTGAGACTGTGACAAGGACAAACAATAATAGCGCTTTCGCTGCTACTCCTACTGAAAGATACATAAGACTATCCCGTTCTGTCAGTTATCCCCACCACTCATGCCGAATCCAGTTTAATACTAGATTCATGGCTGAGGGATTCACCCACGATTCACCTTAAGTTTTTAAGGTGGATGTCAACGGATCATGTCGATTAGAGATTAAAAATGATTTAACTTACATTGTTGTAGGTAATTAGGGTTATGTGTTGTACTTAGCGCTAGAGCTGAACAGGTTAAGGTGGATGTCAAGGCAGGTCATGGCGATTAGCGACTAAAATACGAGTATGACGTGATTTCCCACAATCCCTTTTTTTTCAAGATTGTCAAGTTCCAAATAAAGATTTTCACACTATAACCAAACGTTAGAATCATTTTACCGTTTTCAAACGATTTGAAAACGAAAAACTAAATGTGGGTGACCTTTTCAATTACGATTATGACTTTTTTCTACATATGGCGTTTCTCAGAGATGACCTTCGGTGCCTGACTTCGGTGCCAATTTTTTTTTTTACTTATTTGATATGTGACTTTATTTCCTAAAATCTAGCCTTAATATAAAAAAAATATTGGTAGTGGAGGCCTCCATTAGAACCTTATAGTTTTTAAGATATTTGAGATTTAAAAAACACTGAAATCATGTGCAGGCACTGAAATCAATTGGCGTCACCGAATTCAATAATGCATACACAAAAATCACATTTCAATTTTATATCTCAATCATATTACATTCAATCATATTTTTCATTCTTATTTGATTATAAGCGATGTAACAAGGGGGCTATTCATAAATTACGTCATTTCAAATTAGGGGGGGGGGGTCTGGACATCGGATGATGGTAGCATGACGTAGGAGGAAACGGGGTCATTCGAAGCATGATTTTTGGATGATGTTAGGGGGGGGGGGGGGGTCGAAAATCGTCAAAAATCGATGACGTAATTTATGGACAGCCCCAAGGCTAATGATCTCGAAAGCTTACATAAATTTAATAAATATAGACCCAAGATTTTAAAATAACCTAATAACGGCTTGACTATTTGACGGATATCCCAGACTGACTGTCCTCATATAATAGGGTGATGGGCGATGTATGGTCCTGGAACGAGTTTCAGACATGTCGACCGCAAATTCGCACATTAGTGCCATAAAGGAGAAGATATTTGTTTCAAACAATCCGACCGCACACGCATCAAAAACAAACTTATGTTACCTACACCAGATAAACAAGAAACTTTTGAGTGGTGTTCAATGCCCAAAAAATATTTAATGCGCTTATAAAGCAATGTGATGCAATACGGAAAACAAGTATTTTTGAATAACAGAGTTTTAAAGCGTGAACTCCATCAATTTAAAACTGTTTGATGTGGTCGACTAATGCTTGAAGATCTAATTACCCGTTAATTATTTGAGGGTGTTGGAGATCTCCAGCATCCTCAAACACTTGAGCTAATTTGTAACTCCTATATTTAGACATAAAGACAGAAAATGAAGATGAAATGATGAGATGAATGATGATTGAAGATTGTTAAATCATTTGCTATGTTCAATTTGTGTCTATGGCTATCCTTTAGAAATATCGATCAGTAAGGTACGCTCATTGCCTTTGAAGCGATCTCGACATTAGAAGGCCACTTTATTTTTAATCCCTTGTTCTGAACATCCTGTCCCTTGGGTGCACCTTGCACAGTACTTACATACACAAGTTATTGTAAAAGAAGTGGGATATAATTGAATGCATTCATTTAACATGGCTGACACGTTTAAAGGTATCGAGGTGTAGGGCCTCAGGTGATACAGAGGACAATTAACATAATTTACTTCATTGGTTTGAAGAGAATATCAAGACAGAGAAAGAAACATTGGGTCTACAAGTTTCAACACACGTCTGGTTTAAAAAGCTACTCATAGTAAACTAGTGATTTTATGTACCTAATAGGACTTAATTTACTTACAAACATAATTTTACGTTTATACAACGTATCTTGCACTTTTTAGATGTGATAAATTAGTACAACAAACTAGTTTACAAAGCAGGATTTGAATTCAGTGATCACTTTTTTGATATCGGTGGTCAAAAAATCCACCGAGTCCAAGGAAATCAACACCAGCGATGTCAAAATTAATCGCTTTTTAGCAATTACAGAAATAGCATGAGTGATACAGAGGAGATGTAATAATGATGGATTTACGTACTTTCGAGGATTTCTTAATCACTTGCACAACGATAAATGCACTAAAACTTTCGGAGTAAATTGCACCACCGATCTCAAAAAAACATAGAACCAAACCCACCGAAGGACGGCGAAACTTTTAAAAAATCACTTTATTATACTGTGACTGTGCCTCTACTCTATTCAACGGTTAAGGCACAACTAAAGCATACTATGTTTGAGACGCTGAGTTCCTGGTTTACAACTTTGAAGGAGTACCGACATGTTTTGCAAATTACACCGAAATCAGGCACTAGCCCGGGACACATCGTAAATTTGGTTTTATTCAATGAGTTGAGCAAACACATTATTGTGATATAAAGAATATGATAAGTTAACTAATACCTTATTAGTCCCTGGTGTTCACTTAATTATACGGCAAATGATGATGATGGAATTTCCTTTTGCAGAGTTGCTCCTTTTGACTCACAGATTGATTTACGAAGGGGAGCCAATCGAATTTTTGATGCAAAATTTTGACTTAAGGGGGGGTGCCCCCCTAAATTTGTAAAAAATAAAGTTTTGCTATGTGGTCAAGTTTGGTATCATTTTCGTGTAACTCAAGGATGCTAAATTCGTTTCTGATATTTAATTTATACGGTTTCATATACATAATTTGAAAAAAATAAAAAATAAAAAATTTGTATTTTATTTTTTTCCAATTAAAGCCGATATTTTTCTTTAATATGCACACAAAAAAACAAAATTTCATGAAAAAGCCCTACTATTTCTCGTTATAAAAAGTATACATATGGCATATTTATTTTACATTAATGTGACCAAAAAAATTAAATGTAGACCTACTTTCGACTACTCATTGAACAAGATACAACGATGTGAGCTACAGCTTAGCAATTTATGATGATGAGATCCCTTTTTATTATACATAGTGACTCCTTAGAACCCTTACATCATTTTAGGAAGGAGATCCACCTTGATTTATGATACAGTCGGGATGAAAGGTGGGGGGATTTGTCCTATACAATCATACATTTACGCAAGCACCTGTTTAGGTTTCTGCAATAAGTTCGATGACATTTTCGAGTAAATCAAAAGACAGAAATCATTTAGGTAATTAAATATTCAATATACAAATTAATAATGTAAATATTAACTAATATTTAAATTATTTTCCTCCGTATAGCTACGTCCCTTAAATCGGATTACGTTGTGCACCAAGCATAAGCAATGTTAACCCTTTAATGTTTTCTGCTTTTAAGCACATAAATGAGTTCTTAGGGGTAATATAAAGTACAGAAAAATAATAAAAAAAATATTTTGTATATGATCTTCTAGAAAACATATGTTAAGAATACTCAACATTGCCCAACTTTCACAATATCACCATTGGCAACCAATGTTGAGTACTCTCAACATTGCGCATGATTTAGAGATAATGAAGAAATAAAAAAATTATAGTTTTTAATAAAAAGTTTCTATTGAGCGTCATGAAAAGAGTAGAAACCATTTGTTTTTGCTACTAGGCGAGACATAATATCAATTTTGAATATGTTCGTATATCTTATTTTGCAATACGTTCAAGGTGTACACTGATTTTATATACTGAACTACAAGATGTGGAGGTCTTGAAACTTGAAGCTTCTAAAAAAAACAGGGCCCAGCCCTGTTTTTAGGTTTCCATACCCAAAGGGTAAAAACGGAACCCTATTACTAAGACTCCACCACAGTCTGTCACCAGGCTGTATCTCATGAGTCATGAACCGTGGTAGCTACAGCTACACAGTTGAAAATTTCGCAGATGATGTATTTCTGTTGCCGCTGTAACAACAAATACTAAAAAGTACGGAACCCTCGGTGGGCGAGTCCGCCTCGCACTTTTCTAGTTTCTTTTTAGCAGCTCCATTGCTAGTTGTGTTGTAGTCTTAATTTATTCAGTAGCATAGTCTTGTCAGTAGCTCCTGCTTGTCGCCGATACAACAACCAGCCATTATTTAGGTACTTTTATCTATAAAATCTGGATATCCAAAGAAGTTCGTAAAGCTCATTCGCCAATTCCACGATGGTATGAAAGCGCAGGTTCAACATGAAAACGAACTCTCTGAGGAGATCCAGGTTACAAGCGGAGTGAAGCAGGGATGTGTCATGGCACCCACTCTATTTGCCATATACATGCTTCTCAGTGGAGACAACTAAATGTGAGGGGCCTGAGAAAGGTGTCTTAAAGGTTCAGGGCGAAGTCTAAAGTGCGACGAGTCTCCATATTAGAGATACTCTACGCTGACGACGTATGCCTTATGTCTGGCAGTATGGCGCATCTCCAAAGCTACGTTGATGCATTAAACCGCTCTTGCCAACAATTCGGGCTGGTAATAAGTATTTCTTAGACACAAATCCTCAACAACCACCCTGTGGAGTTGAATCTGATTCAAAACCACTGAATCTAGATGGGACCACTAGATGAAGTCTTATTTTAAATATCTTGGGATCCCTATACGACATGACAACACCCTGGCTTCAGAAATACCATCTCGCATCGCCAAATCCGCTCCCATGATATCAAGTTTGAGACTAAGATAAGCATCTATAAGGCCGTAATAATCCCAGTCCTATATGGCGCAGAGACACGATACCTGTACAAGCCAGATATCAAAAGACTAGACACGCACCACCTAAGATGTCTAATGTTTAGGTACTCAGAATTAAATGGCAGGACCGTATTCCAAACTCTGAGGTTCTGCGTCGTTCCGGGATGTACGGCATGGAGGCACTATATTGATGCAGCGTCAGCTCAGGTGGTGTGGGCATGTTCTTCGGATGGACGATCGCCGCCTGCCTAAAGCTATATTCTACTCAGAATTAGCAGAGGGCAAGCGGAAGCACGGCGGACATGCTCAAGCGTCACCTAAACGTGTGTGATATCGATCCTGCACGTTGGGATGGGAAGAGCTCGCTGCAAAACGGTCATCTTGGCGGTCCACCATCTTTGAATTCATCAAGTCGTGGATGTTGCATCGTCCCTTATATTAACCTTATCTTCGCACTGTTAAAATTACTTAACAGCCTAACAAGAATGTACTTTATTCATAGCGTCGCAGTGTTAAGAATGCTCAACATGCGTTACACTAAGTATATTTCTACGAATCTCGCAATGTTGAGCATTCTCAACACGCATAATGGTAACCCAGTCCTGTGTTAGTTAGGCTTCTATTGTGTTATAAAAACATAAAAACACAAAGCACACACCCTCAAGAACACATTGTAATAGTATTTCAATCGACATTATAGGTATAAATATTTTTTAATATTTTTTAATTAACTAGCGTCCTGAGGTCAATTGCTGTCGTGGCACCATTTTGCCATTAACTGTCAAAATACGTGCGCCTGGGCAATAATCTCACTCGTCGAAGATGCGTTAGGTTTTAAACTATCATTTTATTAAAAAAAGTACTGAGTTTAAGTGAAAATTACGTTGCAATATTTGTTTTTGATTCTAATGTTAAGCATACTTAACATTGCGAATTAAAGGGTTAAAGAGTATTTACAAATAAAATCTTACAAATAAAAGCAGTAAAATCTTTTAAATACGAAATAATGTAACTATTAGTCCATTTCTCTCTTTTTTCTTTTAATTCAAAATTAATGCAGAAACCTAAACAGATGCTTTCATAAATTCAAATCATCCCCACCCTTTCAAGCACACCGCACCAAAAATCAAGGTGGCTCCCGTTCCTAAAATGATTTAAGGGTTCTAAGGACTCACTATGCTAAAGGGGATCTCATCATCATCAAACGCCGTAATTCTCATAGCTGTAACTCATATCTTTGTATACTATTCAGTGAGCTGGTGGTCGAAAGTAGGTCTACATTTCATTTTTTTTCTCTATATTTTTAGACATAAATATGCTATGTGTATACTTTTTAAAACGAGGAATAGTAGGGCTTTTTCATGAAATTTTTGTTTTTTGTGTATATAGAAAAATAAGAAAAATTTTGGCATTTATTCGAAAAAAAATTAAAAGGATTTTTTTATTTTTAGTTTTTTTTTTCAAATTATTTATATGAAACCGTATAAATTTAATATCATAAATGAATTTAGCATCCTTGATTTACCCGAAAATGATACCAAACTTGCGCACATAGCCAAACAATTTTTTTACAAATTTCGGAGGGCACCCCCCCTTAAGTCAAAATTTTGCATCAAAAATCCGGTTGGCTCCCCTTCCTAAATCAATCTGTGAGTCAAAAGGAGCAACTCTGCAAAAGGAAATTCCATCATCATCATTTGCCGTATATCACACTTTTTTGTCGTGAGCTCCACGTACTATATGCGTGAATGTGAATACCCATAATAACTCCGATCTAATGCCCCATCTTGAGTAATAATTTTTTGTTTCATAAAATCTGGGTGCGGGACACTCCCACCGAACATCATTTTTGGCATTTGAATTTTTTTTTCTTGTATTATATAAATAATAAATAAATAATTTGATAGTGTCCCAGACAGAATATAGGCTGAAGATCATGCTTAAATTAATTCAGATTTATTGAACAGTAAATTCAATCATTTATTGCCTCGGACACGTAAAAATGGCCCTCCTGAGAAATACCCATAGTATAGACGACAGATAAATCTTAAAAGTTCTCTGGGCATTTAGAATTGCTCATAAATATACTAAAATAAAATACAATATACACTGTTCTGATAACAGCGACACCAATACACACAATAATAATATTATTACAAAGGTCAGTCCAAGATGTCACCACGCTAAGGCCGTCAACCAAAATATATGTTATACAAATTATGTTAAAAATTTTGGAATCCAATTAGACTTAGACCACGCTAACTTTGCACAAACTTGGCAGACTGAATAGGTACATATAAATATATATAGGTAGCAACGGCACCAGTCATGGGGCATTTAACAGGAAATTTGGAGTATTTGTGATATTTCCCTGATACATGTAAAACTTCCACCGCTTAGCGTGTTAAAAGATGAATGTCCTATCCTTCTTTCAGGTTTCAGGCGTGTTAATAGTTTCCACATATCAAAGAGAATTTAGAAAAAAATCTCTTTGCACATATTTAACAAATTAAAACTGTTTTTTTTTTTTACTCCAGTCATGGACATGAACAAGTGTTTAATTGCGAGGGCCGTAGGCGGCTTTTTGGCGTAGGGACGTGACTCTTAATGATGAGGTACCATGCTGAGTTAGCGTGTTAGTCCGTTCACGACAAAAAAGTGCGATTTACGGGAAATGATGATGATGGATTTTCCTTTTGCAGAGTTGCTCCTTTTGACTCGCAAATTGATTTAGGAAGGGGAGCCAACCGAATTTTTGATGCAAAATTTTGACTTAAAGAAAATTAAAAAAAAATATGTTTTGCTATGTGCTCAAGTTTGGTACTTATCATTTTCGGGTAAATCAAGGATGCTAAATACATTTCTGATTTTTTTTCTACGGTTTCATATAAATACTCTCTGCAGCTGTTGTGACTTTTTTAGAGACGTTCTACGTACTGATGTGGAAGACTCCACATCAGACGTCATTATCGATAATTCATTAAAAATAAACTAATGGCAAAATGGTAACTATTGTTTTATATAACGATCATTCCATTTATAATTTAATAAATTGTAAAATAGGTTTAAGATAGAATATATAAAATAAAATACATACTTAATAAATATTTAATAAACTTTAACGAAGTCAAAGTTTCTTACAATTTGTACTTAGGCTCACAAAAAAAACTTAACAATCAACAACCTAGAAGTTGTTGATTGTTAAGGTTTTTTAATTAAATAATTTATTTTTCGTGTGCATATTAAAATAAGAAAAATATAGGCTTTTATTACGAAACAAATAAAATAGCAAAATTGTATTTTTAATTTTTTCAAATTATTTATATGAAACCGCATAAATTAAATATCAGAAATGAATTTAGCATCCTTGAGTTACACGACAATGATACCAAACTTGACCACATAGTAAAACTTTATTTTTTACAAATTTCAATTAGCTCCCCTTCCTAAATCAATCTGTGAGTCAAAAGGAGCAACTCTGCAAAAGGAAATACCATCATCATCATTTGCCGTATAATTAAGTGAACACCAGGGACTATGTTGAGTTAGTTTAGACTCTAGGTAACCTACTCGTAGGTAATAATTAACCAATGTGACCTTATGTTCTGCGTCATATCTCATATATAAGTTTCAAGACAATACATAGTTTTTGATATTGCTCATTATCACTGCATCTGGCTTAGAAAGCAGAAGTGTACATAACTGTGTATTTTAATAAAACCCTTACTGCGTAGGTAGTAAACCCTGCGTTAACTAAAGGGTCTGGCCGCAATCCTATTGTGAAACTGCCCCTGGCTGAAGTGTATACCTTTCTTAGGTGCGTTTATTTGTCTTATTATAAGATATCGTTTTGCCAAATTCCAAGCCTAGAATCCTCTTGGTTTGGCCAAAAAAAAATTGTTTTTAACCTTTTTTACTTTTTTGTAGCTAAACTAGTGGATCGATTGTTTTGAAATTTGGATGTTACATGCACCTAATAGTAATTCATTTATTAAAAAATCGAGGTTCTAACTTGTTTATAAAGGCTTAAAAAAATATTTTTAATTTTTTAAACTTTTTTTGAATACTTGAGAGATAGCGACAACCTCATTTTTAGTTATTAAATGCAGAATATATTATTGCATAAAATATATTTTTTGTAAAATAATCCATTTGGGGCAACAAGGTAAAAATATTTTACTTAATAACTTATATCTCACATTTACAAATAATGTGAAAACAACTAATACACGATGATTTTTAATCGGTGATCAGGAGTAGAAAAATATTAATATCTAGCCCAAATTAAACTTATTAGGCTAGATCTCACGTAATTATCTCATTGTTTAATTAATTAAAAGTTAAAACTAAAAACCACTACTAAATACATGGTTATCCTACATGAAGTAACTACGATACGTCAAGTGCCATCGATATGGCGGGATATTTGACGGATCTATGACTTTGTTTATGCATATGACAATGACAATGACAAGTTATTACTCATAAATTATCAATTGCCATTAAGTTTGTAAAGAGGTTATAACTCATAGATACCGATTAGTAGAGTGACAAGGATTTTAGGATAAAATTGATCTCAAAATTAAAATTATGAAAAAAAGAACAAGTTTATTTCCATGTAATTACGACTTCAACGTGATCTACATCAATTACTGAGTTAGAAAAAAATGTTCCTGATCACCGATTAAAAATCATCGTGTATAAAAATCGAATAAGTTATAATTTATTTATTTTTGGTTTTCATACAACGTTGAAAAAATTCTAAGTGGTTGAGCACCCCCTTGTAGTTGAGATAAAGTTACAAAACTTGGTGTACATTATCAGCATAATAAGTGTAACCAAATAAGGGGGTGCCGCTTCTTCTAGCTAGAGTTTGAATTTTTCTCTTACACCCTAAAGTACGTAAGTAGGACGGCCTGTATGCATTAGTAAGACTTTTTTGCCTTGTTGCCCCAAATGGATTTTTTTACAAAAAATATATTTATGCAATAATATATTCTGCATTAAATATACTTGGTCAAGCAGATCTTGTCAGTAGAAAAAGGCGGCAAATTTGAAAAATGTAGGCGCGAAGGGATATCGTCTCATAGAAAATTTGAATTTCGCGCCTTTTTCTACTGACAAGATTTGCTTGACCAAGTATAACTAAAACTTGAGGATGTCGCTATCTCTCAAGTATTAAAAAAAAAGTTAAAAAAATTAAAAAAATATTTTTGTGCTTTTATAAACAAGTAAGAACTTTGATTTTTTTTTAAATGAATAACTATTAGGTGCATGTAACATCCAAATTTCAATTCAAACGAACCACTAGTTTAGCTACAAAAAAATAAAAAGGATTTTTAAAAAATATTTTATTTTTGCAAACCAAGGGGATTCTAGGCTTGGAATTTGGTAAAACGATATCTTATAATAAGACAAACCTAAGAAAGGTATACACTTCAGCCAGGGGCAGTTACACTAAAGGATTGCGGCCAGACCCTTTAATTATTTATTAAATTTAATCGAGTTAAAAATCTGGTATTTCGACCCAACTAAACATTTATTGAAGCGGGATTAATCAAAATATTACATTCGCTTCGGTTATTTTATGTGATTTAACCATCAGGTCTTAGAGAACAGGGGGATGATCTGGCAGCTGTTATTGGTGGCGTTGGCGCTGGGCGCGGCGTACTACCGCTGGTCGCGCAGGCGGCTCTACAAGCTCGCGGCTGAGATACCGTGCTTACCGGACAGCTACCCCGTCATCGGACACACACACTTCTTTGCTGGCAGTAACGAAGGTAAAACTTGTAGTTCATAATGATAAACCAATTTGAAAAAAGAAAAGAATAGATTAGGAAAACGTTACTTTGACATATGAATGAAATAACTTGAAGGCTGACAAAACAATGCTATTTGGCCCTGAGATCCTGAGATAGTGTCGCTACAAGCAGCTTATGGCCATGTCAACGGTCATGTCAATACATGTATTAAGGCAATGTCAACGGTCATATCAACAACTAATTTCAAAGCATTTTTTTTAATGCTAAGCATAAATGTCTTATTGTATTCAATAGTTACCGTCATTATAGCCAACTTTGCCACCAGGGGAAGCTTTGCCCAAAACCACAATTTTAAACAAATTCGTTAATGTAGAAAAAATTAAAATACTTATGGCCACCCTGCTATTTTTAGCAGAAAATAGGTTAAATTAGTGACAAAACTATATACCAAACATGTGCACAACTTGACTTGGGAATTTTCAGCGAGTTGTCAAATATAGGGTATCTTTCGGCGGGCAAAAAATTGTTGCAAAATGAATGCAAGTAGAAAAAAATTGAGAACCCTTTGACAAATATTTCCGGGTTTCAGTTATAAATAAAACATGAAGCATAGATTATGTCCATTGAGGTTTAATCTAAAAAGGCCTAAAGACACAAAAGTTTTGGCGGTGGGCAATGTAATCCGGTAATTTACAGACCTATGGATGCCAACATTGCCCACCGCCATAAACGGCTTAGGGTTGTCACTTTTAACAAATGTACCCAACTTCGCAAGGGGCTATTCATAAATTACGTCATTTCAATTTAGGGGGGGGGGGGGTCTGGGCATCGGATGACGGTAGCATGAAGTAGGAGGAAATGGGGTCATTTGAAGCATGATTTTTGGATGATTATAGGGGGGGGGGGTCAAAAATCGTCAAAAATCGATGACGTAATTTATGGACAGCCCCCAAGTAAAAGAAGGTTATGTTTGTACACTAAAGTAAGTTTATAAATATATACTGTATTTGATTGGTCTTATCATACTTTATTTAGACGTTTTATCCCTTTAACGCATGAAAATACAGCTAAACTCATATTTTAGGCCATTAAACTATTGTAACAGGTTTTCTCAAGGTGAGTCTTGTATGGAAATGGCCAAAAACGGGTAGGTAACATTGCCCACCAAATTTATTCAAAAGTTTTTACACTTATCGCCAAGTTATTAACAGGGGACGGTAGGATAAAACGCCAAAAAAGTGGGTAAAAACTTGATTTAATTTTTTTTTCTTCAATTAAACTGATGCGTTTGATCACTATGGACGTGCTGAGCAAAAAAAATCATATGATGTGATATTTTTTTTTGCGAAAATCGTGTATTTCCAAAAAAAGCGGGCAAAGTTGGCTATAATGACGGTATTTGTTTTACAAGGGGGCAAAGTTGTTGTTTAACCTCTCGTGCTAATATTGATACCCGAGCAAGCGGAATATTCCAAAATATGAATCGAAAAATGGAAGCTTGAGCATTGCGAGGGTTTCAAGGCACCATGGTTAAATAAATTTTGCCACCGAGTGAAACACAACATTTTTCACCACACCAACACAAGGAAAATAATAACTGTAAAATATCAAACAAAATCAAAATGAATGTTATAAAATATGTATCATTAAATTTTCATTTAAAAGTCAATTCTTCCAGCAAAAAGAAGAAAACAACTCAAAATTTGCATTTGAATACTTTGCCTCACATGTGGATAAAATGCAACTTTCTTATCAGTTTTTGAACAATCAAGAGAGCTTTTACCAGCTGGTATGGTGAATAATATTTTTTTTTATGTAGGTAATCTTAGACAATCGTTTTTGGCATTTTTTTGTAAATTTGTTTATAATTGCTAAATCTTTTCTTGTTGTTTACGTCGATAACAGTCGATGATTTTTCAATATGGAAGGTAGAGGTACCGTCCTATATATATATAGGTACTTAAGTACTATACTCTTTGGGTAGGTACCGTCCATATTTTTCATTATCAGTTCTTAAAGAGTACATTCGGAAGATCGCGGGGTACTCGGATGAGACTAGATAGATAGGCCAAAGACCCCTATTCGACAAGCGACGTTTGACGTATCGTGTTGATGTCCCGTTGATGTGGGAAGAAAAATAAGTTCTCGAATACGTACAATGTTAAAATTTGACATTATACGTATCCACACTTTGGTGACAACCAAACCAAACCACCCCGAGTTCAGAGTTCAGTTTCGGTTGTACCATACTATCCACAGTTGATCGAATCAACACTTGATGCAATAAAATCATCTGTTGATTTGACGTGGATGCGAAATCTGACAGTTGTAGATGTCGAATTTGGCCCCAGGATAGACACTTTGCATTATTCTATTTAGCTGAAACATCACATACCTACGTATGTAAATTGGGTGAAAATGAAATAGTATGGTACCATTAAGCTTATCTGATGATGGAGACAGGTAATTGCCATAGGAACTCTGTGATAAAACAACCTAATTGTGTTTGGGTTTGTTAGAATTGTCTCGATGAAGTACTACTTGCCTGTTGAAAGAAAAGTACAGTCAGCGATAAAAGCTTGTATCGAAGATGAATTTTTCGACAAAAAACATTGCTAGTTACACCAAAATCGGCTTCACTTAACTTCAACTATTTTTTTCATTACTCAATGAGTTCGGCTAATTATTTTTCTCAGTGTGTTCAGATATTTCTGAGCACCTTGGCCGCTCCGATGTATCCGATGGCGACCGTACGTATTTTCCTTTTGTTTTCAGATATTATGCAAGCGTTACAACACGTCGGTCGAATATCAAATGATCACGATGGCCTTACAAGTTTTTGGGTGACCAATAGGCTGTTTGTTAGTAAGTATAATAAAATTAACGCTTTACTTATTACTGCATGGCATATATTTTTTCTCCAATATGCTTGGAAATGTTCACCTTATTGTAGCAAAAATAGTACGGGAAGTTCTTCTTTATTGTCAAACTCTAATAAAAAAATATCATACTATCGCTGTCCTGTTCTAGCGGACGGGAAGTAAAAAAAACACTACAGTAATAACTTATTACCGTAGTGTTTTTTACTTTTTTAAATAAAAAACGCAAACAGCCAATTATTATAGCCACGGGCCGCGTCTACACGACCCGATCAGCTACGAGTATCATTTCAAGCTAAAGGATTGAGTGAGATAGTAAGATAAACGACCTTACATGTCTCGTTCTTTAAGGAGACCGTTGTCCTCGTGTATGATCGTGCGAATACTGCTTAATAAAATCAAAGATTTTTTCTAAGGATCTGATCCGTGTTCATAAAGCTTATAGTGCACAATTATATTGAATGAACGAATATTGAATGGTACTGAGTGGCAGAATAAGTTTGTGCCTTTAACTTTTAAAAATTAATTAAAGAGGGAAATTGTTTTTGACATTTTTGATGTGAAGGTTCGATTTGAGTGAATTATTATTTTACCTTATTACCTCGCATGTTTGGAGAAAAGCACTATCTATGCCTCGACAGGAATAGCAATTCCAATAACTCATCCACGACTTGGTCTTTCCCGGCCTCTGCAATAATGTACTATTAGGGTTCCGTACCTAAAAAGGAAAAAAAACGGATCATTATAGGATCACTTAGTTGTCCGTCCATCCGTCCGTCTGTCTGTCAAGACCCTATCTCGGGAACGCGTGGAGGTATCAATTAAGTTGAAATTAAAACCATATAGGTACTTAGGTCTTTAGTCCCTTGAAGCTGTGAAAAAGTGTTTGATATTTCGTCCTCATAATTACTATTACTGTTTTTCACATAGCTTGGGTACGGTGACAGCTGACAAATCAACACAATTTTGGGTTATTCACACTAGTTACCACCAAGTTCTTACCAGTGGTAACTACTGGGAATTTTTTTCCCACCTTTTACCATTGGTAACTACTGGGAAAAAAAAATCCCAGTAGTTATCACCAAAATATTGTTACAGTTAAATACTAATAAAAACAGTATAAATATGTACAGGGTGTTTTTTTATAGTCACCTGCAATAATTTGTGAGGTGAATATGTAGGTCATACTAAACAAGTTTTACTGTGGAACCAATACCGAAATCGCGAAAAAAATTTACTCTCCCATACAAATATCAACATCAGACCAGTCAAATTGTGACACAGCCAATTTTTTTAAAATACATTTTGCATTAATAAATTATTATAAATTAATATGTGTTTCATTTCAGTAAACTGTCTTGAAAATGACCAAAAATACTGAAACAAACTCTTTAATTAATAAAATCACTTGAAAAATAATCTAAAATTTAGATTCTAATTGGACGATTAAATTTATCCTAACAAATATTTTAATTTTTGCTCTTGTAACGGTTAAACTGTTTTAATATTTTTGATCACCCTTAAGGCAGTTTCCTAAAACACTAAACTTATAATTATTTATTAAAGCACTCTATATTTAAAATGTCTTTATTAGTATTGAACTGTAACAATATTTTGGTGGTAACTACTGGGAAAATAAATTCCCACCTTTTACCAGTGGTAACTACACTAACTACTGGGAATAAAAATTCCCAGTAGTTACCACTGGTAAGAACTTGGTGGTAACTAGTGGGAATAACCCACAATTTTGCGTTTTAAGGTTATAAAATGGAGATGAGTAGATGACAACTCACTGTACCCAAGATATGTGAAAAATATTATAGTCTCTCACACAAATAGTTGTTTGACAGGTATGACAGACCCTAAGGCTATCGAGGTGGTGTCCAAAGCGTGCCTGGACAAAGATGAATTCCTAATGAAGTATATGCGAACCGCAATAGGCTACGGATCTATATTTGCCCCAGGTAAATACAAATCTTAATAAATGAACCAAATTTCATATGTTTATGTTTTATAGATTTTGAGTTACGTAGGGGTCAAGAGTAGGTCACTACGCAGAGTATTGGTATTGGAGTAGGTGATTAAAATTTCACCTTGTACAAACTTTCAGTGCAAACTTATTTCATATCACGTGACTCAAACCGTTGCAGTAAACATTTGGCACCCTCGTCGCAAAATCAACGCGCCCTTCTTCAGCCGGAAGAACCTCAACCAGCTGGTGCCAGTGTTCGACGCGAAGAGTTCCATCATGGCCGACCTGCTGCGGGCCGAGGCGGGGGGAGCCGACTTCCCCATCTGGAGATACATCACCACGTTCACGTTCGATACAGTTTGCGGTATAGAAAGAAGCTTAGCAAAGAATAAATAATCATACTAGGTATAGAAGACTCGCTCTCTAACAAAACGCGTCTGTTACGATCAGGACAGATATGGCTGCTAGGTGGCGACAGCGCCACGCGCGGCTTATGGCTAGCAACCAAAATTGGTGTGGAACGGATGTACTTGTAGCTACCTGTTGCAAAGCGACGAAATCGCGGAGTGAGCCACGCCTGGTTTAGCGCGAAGAATTTCATACATTCCTTTAAGTTTCCGATTTAAGCCACAAGATGGCAGAACCTACAACACACAGGAGAGGCGTTAAGTGTCAATGTCAAGTTTAAATTTCCGATTTAAGGGGACCACTGATTAACAGTCCGCCGTACGTTATCGGCCTGTCAGTTAGAACAAAATTTTGACAGTCCCGAACAACTGACAGGCCGATACCGTCCGGCGGACTGTTAATCAGTGGGCCCCTTTAGATCCTAAGATGCCAGACCAAAGAATATAATAGTCACTAGGAGAACAACGGTAACTCCATACAAAAAAATGTCCCCTTCCGTTTATACGTTTATACTTATGGCGCCCTCGTTGTGTACCAATGGAACTAAAGTTGACAACCGGTTTAGCCTGGCGGGTATTGGTAGGTAGTAATTCTGTTGATAAACATATTTGTTATCTTCATATCACGAAGTATATGAAAGATGCAAATAAACCCTTATTTTTTGGTATTATCAATTGATTTAAATAAAATGCATATTTATGTTTATAACATTGTCTTGTTTATTAAAAAATGTTTTACATATAGAAATATACAAAGAAAATTAAACCCTGACAACTTAATAAAAAAATATACATTAATAAAGCGCATTCTCAAAGTTTTCAGTATAATACAAATAACTTTAGGCATGCCTACCTATTACATTTTACACACACAGATACACTACACTTTACACACGGCATTTTACACAGATTACCAACTTGTATTCATACATTTCTTCACGGCTAATTAATACCCTTTCCAGAT
The DNA here is from genome assembly GCF_910591565.1 of Cydia splendana. Taxonomy (NCBI): domain Eukaryota; kingdom Metazoa; phylum Arthropoda; class Insecta; order Lepidoptera; family Tortricidae; genus Cydia; species Cydia splendana. Next base: position 6,359,489 of record NC_085983.1, read on the forward strand.
GCGTTATGACGCTGTTCCTTCTGAACCCACTAAAGCTGTGAATTTCACTCAAATATGTATCTTTAATAGCCGTTGCTCCGCATTTAGCACATTTTCTATGTGCATTGCTGTAATCCATGTAGGTACAGACTTACAGAGTCTTAAGTGGTAGTACCGCTACGTTGTATTTATTATTTAAAGATATAATAAATAAAATTTTCGTTATGAACTTTAACCACAGCAGTTGGACAGAGTCATTGACAAATCTTCTTCTTCTGCCTCGCCTTTGTCCCGTTACACGGGGTCGGCTTTCCCAATCATGCGACGCCATCTATTTCTTTCTTGGGTGTCTTGCTCGTGAAGTCCCAATACCTTCATGTCCTTTCGGACATTCGTCATCCAGGTTGTTTGGGGCCTTCCAATTCCCCTCTTTTTTGTAGCGATGGAAAGACACTTTTTAACCACGTGATCGTCTGGTCTTCTCATTATGTGGCCGTACCATCTTAGTCTGGCTTCAGAAATTTTATGGGTTATGGGAGCCACTTTAAAACTCCCCCTTATATACTCGTCGCGCACTTTGTCTCTAAGAGTAACCCCGCCCGACCAGCGCAGCATACGCATCTCCGTTGTATGTATCTTTTGCTCGTGAATCTTGGTCGTCGGCCAGACTTCACATCCATACAGTAAAGCTGGCCTTACCGCAGTTTTATAGACTTTTCCCTTGGTCTTGATGGGCATTTTGGTATCACATAAAACTCCGGTTAGCGTACGCCACTTGCTCCATCCTGATGTCATCCTGTGTATGATGTCAGCATCAATTGTCCCATTTTCAGAGATAACTGAGCCCAGGTATTTAAATGTTTTTACTTGCGGGAGGTTTATGCCATCGAGGTTTATCGTAGCATTGGTGGGACTATTTGGGTTGAAGTTGCAGATCATACATTCGGTTTTTGTTCTACTGATGCGCAACCCATTGGTTTCTAGTGACTCTCTCCATTGTTCGAGGTTTTCTTGAAGCTCGTGTGGGTCTTTCGATATTAGGACTACGTCATCGGCATACAAGAGATTCCATGGTGTTGGTTTTTGTATTTTTGCAGTCAGATAATTCATCAATACATTGAAGAGTAATGGGCTTAGTGCGCTACCTTGATGTACACCTACTTTTATATTAAAGCTCTCTGAAAAACCCGCTGGGCTTCTAACCCTTGTTTGTACATCAGTATACATGTCCTTTATAAGTCGAACATAGCATTCATGGACACCGTGAGCTCTTAAAGCTTGCCATATGATCGTTCTCGGCACACGGTCGAAGGCCTTTTCAAGATCTATAAAGACCATCATCACGTTCTCCTTATTTTCACGGGCTTTTTCCATTACTAATCTTATAGCATGAATTGCATCTGTGGTACTCTTTCCCGGTGTAAAGCCAAACTGATTTTCAGTTATTTTGAAGACGTTTGATAGGCGTTGGCTCAGGATTCTTTCCCAAAATTTTAGGGTGTGTGACGTCAGTTTTATCCCACGGAAGTTTCCACAGTCCCGAACATCTCCTTTGTTTTTATAAAAAGGAACAAGCGTGCTCATACGCCACGTATCAGGCATTCTTTCACTTCTAAGGATATTGTTAAAAAGTTTACAAAGCCATACATCTCCGTCTTTGAGGGTTTTCCAGACTTCCGCTGGTATGTCGTCTGGTCCACTCGCTTTGTGATTTTTCATCTTAGAAATTGCTTTTCTAACTTCCTCTATAGTGATTCTATCGGCAGGTCCTTGTATTTTAGGTTCTTCTGTTTCTGGTTTTCGTGGAAATTCTTCATTTAAGAGTTCACTGTAGTACTTATACCACCGCCTACATATGTCCCTATCATCTGTGAGCAATACCCCTTTGTCATCTTTTATGTATTTCGTTGTGATTATATCTTTGGTGTTGTTGTGTCTATGTTTTGCGATTTTATAAATTTCAGTGTCCGTTGCTAGTTCTAGGCGTTTATACAAATTTTCATCAGCTTTGTCTCTTTCGATAGCCACTGTTCTTCGGGCATTTTTCTTTGCCTCCTTGTACAGCTCCTTATCTTGGCCCTGGCCGGTTTCCTGCCATTTCTTGAACAAGCGCTTTTTCTCAGATACCTTTTCTTTAGTGTTGCTGTTCCACCACTTGGAGTCCTTACCGTTACGAGGTGGGCCTTTGCTGATTCCTAGCACGTCTTTTGCCATAGTAACACATACACTTTCAAAGTTAGACCAAGTTCTATTTGGAGAGTCGTCCCTAGGGGGGTTTTCCTTCATAAAATTTCTAATTTGATTTTGAAACTTAGATCCTTTTTCTGACTGAAGTTCTTTCCACTTAGTTTTTTCTATTTTTAGAAACATCATTTTTATTTGCCTTTTAAGCTTGAGTGATGCTAATAGTAGTCTGTGTTGGCTAGTGAGTGGCTCTCCTGGAATCACTTTACAATTTTTGAATTGCTTGAGGTTCACTTTATTGGTAAGAATATAATCAATTTGCGTTTTTGCGTTTCCGCTTTTGTAAGTTATAAGATGCTCGTCCTTTTTTTGGAAGAATGTATTTACTACTGCTAAGTTGTGTAAGACGGCAAATTCTAAAATTGCTAATCCTGCGTTGTTTTGTTGCCCATACCCAAACCTACCATGATGGCCTTCAAAGCCATTCCTGTCTTTGCCCACATGCCCGTTTAGGTCTCCGCAGATAAGTTTTTGTTCATTTGTGGGGATTGTGTTTATATAGATACTTAATTCTTCCCAGAACTCCTGTTTATCTTTATCTGAGCATCCGGTTTGCGGCGCATAGACAGACACGACATTTAGGCATGCCTGCTTCTCTATAAAGCCAGCTTTATACCAATGATACGATCACTAATTCTATTTATCTCAACTATGTTTTGACTAAGGGTTTGATCTAAAATTATCCCAACTCCATTTCTGGAATTGTCTTTCCCATTATATATTAGTTTGTAACCCTTGCCAATGTTGCGTGATTTAGCCCCTTTCCATCTTGTTTCCTGTACACAGCAGATATTTATGTGGCGTCTCTCTAAAATATCGCTTAGCTCGGCACTGCGTCCAGTCATGGTGCCAATATTCCATGCAGGTTGCAATGCGGATCTGGGACATTGACACCTTAATTGTTTCGGTGTTTTTGATTTTCGTCGCTTATGGGGTACGCCCTAGCATTTAATGCAGTATCATCGCCAACGTCGCTTACGGGGGACGCCCTAACATTATTTCTCCTCTTTTCTTTTGTACTTTGTCTCATGATTGGTATGTTGGATTGGCTATAGCTTTATGGCCGGTTGCCGCCTGACGCCAAGACTATAGTCTGTCTGACAGACCTGGGTGCCGCCGTTGGCCATAACTATAGGCTCGTCCGCCGCCATCCCTACTGTGCGCCCTAGCCCGACACACAGCACAATCGTCGACCTTGACTCCAAATATGTCAGAGCAGCCCGACGTAGGGGTTTTTTTTACGAAGTTACCTTCTTCGGCCTTGTTGGTCCGCGGGAGTTATTTTATTTGGCTCCTACCCTCCAGGCACCACTTGCGAGGCACCTGGTGAGCGTTCCCTTATCCGCCGCCTAGGGACGCGTTCTCTAGGGGTGAGGCTCCCCCGAGAACAGAGTCATTGACAAATATATTTTTTTATTTTGGTGGCTATTAGACGTACCTACCCTCCATATATTTTATGAGCATTGATAAAGACAGTTGGAAGTTGGTTGGAAGCAAATATTAATTATAAAACTTAATCGCGTGTAATTAAGTTTTAAGTGTTTTAAGTCCCGTTTTATGATTCATAATGTAAAAAATTCGTGAAAATTTAAATCAGAGTAATGTTGGGAGCAATGTTGCTGTAGAAAAATGTTTTTATCTTTATTACTGGCAACTTTTTCTAGGAGGCCAAAGCACTCATAGAAGCTTCAGGCGCACACATGCGCAATTATAAAATGACATAATTTTCTTAGAAAGTGAACAGGCCTTGTGCCAGACCCTCTAACGTGAGCGGTCCCTATAGTTGGCGAGCCAATATGAGTCGCTTAACTTCAAAGTCGGGTAAATCCATCTGTCAGATTATGCGATTTTGGTATTAAGAAAAGGTAATAGGGTAGTTATTTGCTGAGAGGGTAGAATGGATTTACCCGACTTTGAAGTTAAGCGACACACAAATGAGGGCCGAGTACGAAATGTAATCTGAAAGGAATCAAACTTAATGTATTCCTGTAATGAGGAATCGACATTGATTCCAATTACTAGTACCTAATTGTAATACATGAGCGCCTTTGAAGATCGTCATCATCATCGTGAATCTGAGAGAATGGGCCGTAGCCGCGCCCGTCAGTTGACGTCGTCAAAGAGTTAATAATATAAGTTCATATTTTTTATGTTTACAAGAAATACCTTCACTATACTATCTTCATACCACACACACTCTATCTCACTCACACTTGCACAGTAGGGGGAGTGGTCATGGTATAAATATGGCCGACCGTTCTAGACAGGTCATTCCGTAAATTCCGTTGCCGGGCGTCACACCGTCAACAACTCCTGAGGATGCCTCGTAGAGAGGTGAAACACGTGTCGAGTATTATTCTTTTAGTGGTGGTTTGTTATATTTATTTGCGTATTTATTCTTGCGGTGGCAGGGTGGGAATATTAATTGCATGTAAAAAATACGCAAGTAAGTATAACCGGTTAGCACTGATTGACTAGCACGTTATCTTTTCGCGTATTAGCAAAGTAATATTTTGGTTTTAATTTATCCTATCTTGTTTTAGAAACTGCCCTGGACACTGAAATTAATACTCAAAAGTGCTCCGACCATTACTATCTTCTGCGCGCAATAGATGAATGCACGCAAATGTTGGCGAAGCGCATGTTGCAGCCGTGGCTGCACCCTGACGTCATCTACAAGAGGCTACCCCTGTACAAACGGTATCAATACCACTTGCAACGGGTATATACCTTTTTAGAGGAGGTATGATTCATCTTTGTATATCATCTGATCATATAATTTGTCTCTGTGCGAGTTCCGCAAACTTTGCCTGTTTATTTTTTAACATTGCTAATTTGTATCATGTTGCGAGGTTATCTAATAGGTAAATTTAATAAGAAAATAATCCGAATGATACATATTTCATAAAATACAGACTTTTTACAGTTCCAATTAGAACCATTATAACCATTTACCTACTCATTACCGTAAATTGGGGTGAGTTATGACAAATCCGAAGTTCCAACCTCAATAAAAGTTTTTTTTTTTATATTGGCACATTGATTTATCTATATGTTACCTACTTGAAAAGTGTTCCGGTAGTATGAACCTTAGTTTTTCAAAGATCTATCGTTTCATTTCATAGACTCAACGATAAACACAAAATAGTAGGAAATCCCACCTCACCCAGTAGTCGGGGAACAGGAACTGAGTGAGATAAGCCAATTACTAGAATTGACACAATATTACAATATAGCTTGATTCCTCAACAGAATAAAGTATTTACGTATCAATGTGATAACTCTGGTCTAAAAATACCATCTCACCCCCTACCATCTCTCCTCACCCCATAACATAACCCAACTGCCCTACTCTTCCCATTTTACGGTAATATATTTAATTCAAACTTTTTCTATTACCTAGTTATTTCTTACTTACAGAATATACAAAAGAGAAAGGAAAAAATTACTGAATATGGAGTTAAGAATTTTAGTAAGTATATACTCGTACCTACTTATAACACCTTCATTTCATACTATTAATCGAACGAGCGAGCGAAGCGAAGTGAAGTTCTTATCGAAAGAGCCAGCGAAGCGAAGTGAAGTTCTTACATTCAACTTTGAACACACGGCTAGCTAGGGGCACGTCCCGGCATTTCGATGTTTTTAAGCTGAACTATCAGAGGATAGTTTGATGGACAATAACTTAAGTAAATTTGTTCTAATTTAAATAAAATCGGGTAAACGCGTAGATGAAGGCATAATTTTTTAGTCATTAAATTTTGAGCAGGCTAATTCAAGGGGTTAGGGAGCTGTAAGAGCCTAGAAGGCCAAAAAGCTATTTGTGAGGGGTCTTGCTATTCTGGTCAATTTGTTTGCAAGAAAGTATGGTCGAATTTGGTATCAAATGAAAGTGCTCGGTTTATACATTTATAATATTGCTTTTTAATTTACGATATTATAATAATTGGTAAGATAACAACGAAATAAAATAAACATAATATAGGTAGGTATTTGACATTTGACAAGAAATATTACGGCTTACCACAGATACAGTTTATTTTAATATCTATGGTGACTTAAATCTATCAGTTAAGGGCTGCACAGACCTTGCAATAAATCGCACGCGGTTATCGATCCTTTGCCGAACCGCCGCGAGTGCTCAGTTCAGGGCGAACTACTAGTATATTTAAAGGGTGTCATTTAATCGATCTGCAGAATATTCTATTTTGATGCTTTAGTTTACGTAGTGCGAATACTGCACTACCAAGCCTGTCGCACAACGAGTCCACATGGTGTTTCCAATTTAATGTAGGTAGGGTCTAGCGTGAAATCTAGGAACCTACACTTGTCACTCATGGGTATTGGATACTGGAATGTTCACGCCCGTGACGCACCCGCCAGAGAACAGCATTACGTATAATTTTTTCATTTTGAGTATCAAACCGTTTGTCGAAAACTACGTTTGCAGATGAAGACAAAAAATAACATTTAGTGAATCTTAAATATTTTCCAGAAAACAACAATGAACTGTCACATTTCATCGACGTGGTAATCCAGTCTTCTGGAGGACTGGAGAAGGGCTACTCGGTCATGGAGCTGCGGGAGGAGCTGATGGTGTTCATGATCGCCGGGACCGACACGTCGGCCACCGCGGTCAGCTACACCACCGTGCTTTTGTCCCGGTACCCGGACGTGCAGGATAAGGTGTACCAGGAGTAAGTATACCTGAGCTGCTGGTGTTCATGGTCGCCGGGAGCGACACGTTGGCCACCGCGGTCAGCTACACCACCGTGCTGCTGTCCCGGTACCCGGACGTGCAGGATAAGGTGTACCAGGAGTAAGTATACCTGAGCTGCTGGTGTTCATGGTCGCCGGGAGCGACACGTCGGCCACCGCGGTCAGCTACACCACCGTGCTGCTGTCCCGGTACCCGGACGTGCAGGATAAGGTGTACCAGGAGTAATTATACCTGAGCTGCTGGTGTTCATGGTCGCCGGGAGCGACACGTCGGTCACCGCGGTCAGTTACACCACCGTGCTGCTGTCCCGGTACCCGGCCGTCCAGGATAAGGTGTACCAGGAGTAAGTATACCTGAGCTGCTGGTGTTCATGGTCGCCGGGAGCGACACGTCGGCCACCGCGGTCAGCTACACCACCGTGCTGCTCTCCCGTACCCAGACGTGCAGGATAAAGTGTACCAGGAGTATGTACATAAAATAATTAAAAATCCCTCTAAAGGTGCGTAAATTACGGCGCGACACCCTCGCTTCTTTGTGTGGACTCCACAAGCCAAGCAATCCCTCGGTTGGGCTGTCCCGTACACATTTTATTTCGTGTATATATTGAGTATATAAAATATATTTTTTAGTGTTTTAAGGTGATAAATTGATAATTACATATTTTTGTAAGCAAATTTTTGATCCTTTGTCATAGACATACTTGCAAATCGTCAGAAAATGCACATACGAGTCAACGGTAGATTAAATTAATGATTTTTCGCGCCATGTTCCCCTATTTTTGTCAGTTCTTATATAAGGGTTATTAAATCTATCCGGGCGCCAGATATTTCGTGCTATCTTGCTTCTTACGATGGGAAAATACTTTCTCTGGCCCTCTCAACAGAAAATGTCCGGCAACCAGATAAATTATCTTTTGTGTCGCGGCGAAGAAGAAACATAACTATAATTAAATGCGTTTTCATTGGATCGTGGTTCGCGTCCGTCTAACGTCTAAGTTTGGAGTGTTTTAGTTTGTTCGAAGTCTTCTTGATGCCTACTAAAATTTCCTACTGTAGACCGCCTTTGGCCCTTTCCTCATCTCTTAGTTATTAACTGATTGAATTGAGTTGTCTATATTGCTTTATCAGACTACACGAAGTGTTCGGCGAGTCGGACCGCGCCGTGGCCCTGGAGGATCTGCCAAAGCTGACGTATCTGGAGGCCGTCATCAAGGAGAGCCTGCGACTTTACCCCCCGGTGCCGGTAGTGGTGCGAGAGGTCCACGAGGATACAATTCTGCGTAAGTTTTCCGAATTAGTCACAAAGATATAGTCACTGTAAAAAAAAGTATCTTCGCTTTTGGAACTTTTATGTTATTTTTGCATAGCCAGGTAGCCAGCTCTTTCGATCCTAATACAAGCAAAAACAGTCCTAAAATGTCATACGCTTCAGTTAGACTCACGCTAGAATGGTACGGGTCTGGGCCCAGGCGTCTGACACTTCATTTTCTATACTTGGAAAGCATCACGCGATAACCAATCACTCGTCATAGAAAGCGAAGTGTTGAACTCATTGGCCTGGATCCGGACCTGAAACGAGCGTTAGTGATAGATTTTCACGATGACGTTCACACACGTGCACACGATAAGCGTGGCGTTCAAAAGGATGTGCTAATACAAGTATTTTAGCGTCAGGTACAACGCTGGTGGACGAGACGACGGTGATGTTCAACATCTGGGGTACGCACCGCAACCCCGCGTACTGGGGGCGCGACGCGGAGGAGTTCCGCCCCGAGCGGTTCCTGCAGGGCCCGCTGCAGCACCCCGCCATGTTCGTGCCCTTCAGCCACTCCGTCAGGAACTGCCTCGGTTAGTATACAACCCCGCGTACTGGGGGCCCGACGCGGAGGAGTTCCGCCCCGAGCGGTTCCTGCAGGGCCCGCTGCCGCACCCCGCCATGTTCGTGCCCTTCAGCCACTCCGTCAGGAACTGCCTCGGTTAGTATACAACCCCGCGTACTGGGGGCCCGACGCGGAGGAGTTCCGCCCTGACCGGTTCCTGCAGGGCACGCTGCCGCACCCAGCCATGTTCGTGCCCTTCAGCCACTCCGTCAGGAACTGCCTCGGTTAGTATACAACCCCGCGTACCTACTGGGGGCCCGACGCGGAGGAGTTCCGCCCCGAGCGGTTCCTGCAGGGCTCGCTGCCGCACCCCGCCATGTTCGTGCCCTTCAGCCACTCCGTCAGGAACTGCCTCGGTTAGTATACAACCCCGCGTACCTACTGGGGGCCCGACGCGGAGGAGTTCCGCCCCCAGGCGGTTCCTGCAGGGCCCGCTGCCGCACCCCGCCATGTTCGTGCCCTTCAGCCACTCCGTCAGGAACTGCCTCGGTTTGTATACAACCCCGCGTACTGGGGGCGCGACGCGGAGGAGTTCTGCCCCGACCGGTTCCCGCAGGGCCCGCTGCCGCACCCCGCCATGTTCGTGCCCTTCAGCCACTCCGCCAGGAGCTGCCTCGGTTAGTAAACAACCGCGCGCCGCATACCAATAGTCGCAGTCGGTAGTGACCTGGTGACCCTGTCTAATACGAGAGTCTCGGCAAAAAACCGACCTAATCGGAGAAGGGTGAGACGAAAAGAGTAACAGCGAGACGAGAAGGGAACAGGTAGGTACCCACTCGTTTTCGGCCTGTCTAAGGTTCTCTCGACGAGTGTGTCAGCCATAATAATATAAAGGGTTACGACTTTTCGTCGGACACTTTCTAATCCCTCGACTAAGTGCCACTTGCATTATTCCACTACCCGGGGGTTAACCGGTTAAACCTGGAGTTACCAGTACATTTTGACACTGGGTTAAAGATTTACGCTGAACCCCCGGTAAGTGGGATGGTGCAAGTGGCGCTAAGAAAGTTATATGTAATCTCTCAACAACATAGCAGTATCCTTCGAAAACGTAGATAAAACTTTAACACTTGTGTTCTCAGGTGCAACATACGCAATGATGTCGGCGAAGACGGCGCTGGCGAACCTGATCCGGCGCTACCGGCTGCTGCCGCCGGCCGGCGTGCGCGTCGCCGACCTGCAGCGCCCTCTGCCCGTCAAGTTCGACGTCATGATGAAAGCCGTCGACAATTTCACCCTTAGAATAGAAGAGAGGAACCAAACCAACATTTTATAAGCATAGTACAGCATGGATGCACCACAAAACTGGTGCCTACGTCAATTCTTGGGTTTAGTTGTCAAGCGGACCCCAGGCTCCCATGAGCCGTGGCAAAAATGCCGGGATAGCGCGAGGAAGAAGAAATGAAAAAGGTTAAGATAATGGGTTCTGTGATTCCTCTCTTCGACTCTAACGACGAAATTGTGGCTTTGAAAATCATAAATTGTTTTATTATTCTTCTCTTCCTTTCCTACAACTTCCTAGAACTTCCCTTTTAGGGCAAAATTAATAAATTTCCTTTCATTTAATGTAGTTTATTTATACATACTAACTAATTCGGGCCAGCAATTTCGCTATAAATCCAATTATCAAAAATTTAAAATCAAAATTCAATGTGTGGTACTTAGATGACGGAACCCTAGGAGGCGACGTGAATACTGTGCTCTCTGATTTGTCTTTTATTAAGAGTAGTTTCGAAAATATTGGTTTAGAACTGAATTTCAGTATGTGCGAACTCTTTATTCAAAAACCTTCTTGTACTTTGACCGACTTACAACCTAAATTTGACGATCTGACTCCCAATATCAAATCAGTAGACAAGTACTCTCTTTGCCTCCTGGGTTCTCCTATATTCGAAGAATCTTTTCCCGATTATATTTCTAACTCTATAACTAAATTCAAAAGTCACACGGATCGCTTACTCGAAATTAGCCCTCATTATGCTCTTGTGATTCTTAAATTCTGCCTTTTTGTCCCTAAATTTACGTATGTGCTCCGCTGTTGTCCTTTTTGGAAACATCAAAATTTATTGTCGCCTATAGATGATTTGATCAAAATTAGTTTAGAGGGGTGAGTTTTTTCGACATTTGTATGGCAATTTTTTATTTTTGGAAAATCAGATTTATAATCATCGTTTTCGAAAGAGTTTTTAACAACAAAAAATATACTGTACGAGGCACCACTCTACTTTTTATAGTTAGCTAGATATGGACGTTTAAATATCGACATTTGTATGGCACTATTTAGCCATTTGTAAGGCGCTTTTGACATGTATATGTCATTTTTTCGACATTGTATAGTAGTATCAACATTTTTATGGCACTATTTATTGTTTTTGTGGCATTTGTAAGACCCTGACAACATTTGTATGGCACCTTTTCGACATTTGTATGGCAGTATATCGACATTTCTATACCACAATCGACATTGATATGGTCAAAATAGCCGTACAAATGTCGCCATACAAATGTTGCCAATAATATTTTTTTGCGAAATTTCCTACACAATATAACCGATTCACTTATTTATTTTACGATATATTTTAACACTGTATTTGTAACTATTATTGTAAAATACAGATTTTTATTACGACTGTATACTAACATATTAAGCGTCCATACAAATGTCGTTGTAGTTGTACCAAAATATGTCGAAAGAGATTCTTGCCTGTTTTTATATAAATAAAACTGGGTCCACGTCCACATTCGATGTTGATCGACGCCCAACTAACCGCACTATTGCGTCTTCAATTTAATTTAAACGTTATTCAATAGACTAAGAAAATTTTGGGGGGTATCTTTAAGTCATAACAAAACAAGTGCCGCGCGGGACAACGATAAAAAGGCTTCCCTTGTTTTATTGAATAACGTATTAAATTATCGAAATTATTAAATCCATTCTCTAGAAAATGCCCTTTACAAAAATATAAAGTTATTCATAATACGTTGCCTACATCCAAAGTTATGATTTTTTTATTGAGTGTGTGCCGCCACTGGGACACGCAAAAAACGGCAAATTTCGCCGTTTTTGGAACTTCAAATGAGATTTTGTCAGAAACAAATGATATTTGAGGTACAGTTGGACATTATATTTAAAGTTTACAATACATTGGATGAAAATATATACATACCCAGTCTTTTAGTCCTATGGACTTCGAGTTATAGCCGTGGGACAGCAAAAAATGCCTATTTGAAAATTGACCCAGAGACGATTCTAAACATTCAGCTAAGTGAGCCTTCCTGAGGTCTCAAGCGTCCCTCCCTATTCGGTTTGGAGGTTTAGGAATTCGCAAAATTTCCAGTGTGGCTTCCCCAGCCTTTTTGGCGTCCACTCATAGCACATCTGGCGGCTTAGCACGGTCGCGTTTTTATCCCTTGTCACCATGCCTGTCACGTTCTAACAAGTATGTAAGTGCGAAAGGGACGCGCATAGTGATAGTCGATAAAAGTGGAACCGTGCTGAGCCCGCTGGTCTCATAGGAAATATCTTAAGGGCTTTGCACACAAACTGTGAGATTGCGGGCTTTGAGGACGCCAAAAATGCTTTTAAAATTGCTTGCCCAGGCAAACAATTTCCAGACAACCCAAATTCACAAAGGAGTTGGGATAATGTTTATTGTGATTTAACTTACAATACTCTCCTAAACAACTGTACAGGTCCAGACCGCGCTAGGCTTTTGGCGGTCGGAACCCGGGAAGCCGGTTACTGGCTTTACATGCCCATCCTTCGCCCAATACTGGTACTTTCTTAGACTGGCGACTGGATTGCGACTCGGGGTTTCGGTGTGTACGCCACACATATGCTCTTGTGGCACGGACGTGGACCGACTGGGACACCACGGATTATCTTGTCAAAAAAGTGCAGGCCGTTTTTCGAGACATGCGTCGCTTAATGACATAATCCGTCGGTCTCTTGCCACCATCAATGTGCCTGCTCTTCTTGAGCCGACTGGCATTATCAGAGATGATGGCAAGAGGCCCGATGGGGTGTCCTTAGTTCCTTGGAGCTTGGGACGGATGTTGGTGTGGGATGCTACCTGCGTAGACACACTGGCACCGTCCCACCTCCAACGGACTAATATAAAAGCGGGCGGGGCGGCGGAATGCGCCGAAATTTTAAAACGTAACAAATATAAGAGCCTCGGTAGAGAGTACCATTTTGTACCATTTGGAGTTGAAACTCTAGGTCCATGGGGTCCCACCGCGCATAAGTTGTTTGCAGAAATCGCGAAGCGTCTGGTTGACGTAACTGGTGACCGAAGGGCTGGCGGCTACCTCGCACAACGTATCAGCATTGCGATACAGCGAGGAAATGCCGCCAGCATCCTTGGTACAATGCCTCAGCGCCTATTTTAGATTTTAGATTTTGGTTGGAAAGGGAGAGGGGAGGGCTTTGCCCATCAAAAAGACACACAAATAGGCTAAAATAAAATTATAAATATAATGTTTATATCGTTTACCGTAGTTTTAATAAGTTTCGTTCAAATTCATCTGACGAAACTTTGTTAGGTAATCATGAATTAATTTCTCTGTACAGTTTATTAATAACGACCAAAATCAACACAAGAAACTAAACGTTAAAATTAAAACTAAAATAAAACAAATCTTAAACTAAACTTATAAGTAAAAAATGCTCCCCAGGTCACCTTCATGCGTTATGGTGCCCAGAAGGCTGGCAGCGTTACCTTTTTGGATGGCCAGGCTTATCCTCTGGCCGAGGTAGCTGCCAGCCCTCCGGTCACCTGAGGTGTCAATGAGGCGCTGTGATATTTCCTTAAAAAGGCTTTTTGCACTAGGCCCCCACGGTCCCAGAGTCTCTACGCCAAACGGCGCAAATATGTAGCCCTCGCTGAGGACAGCATATTTGCGCCGCTTGTTCTGCTCAGCGGTTGTAGCCGCCGCTCCCGCCTTGACGGAGGTCGCCTGTAGGTGGGACGGCGCGAGCGTGTCAACGCAGGTGGCGTCCCATACAAGCGTCCTCCCCAGCCTCCACGGAATAAGTGTCATTCCGTCGGGCCGCTTGCCGTCGTCGCGTGCGATACCGTTCGGCTCTAGGATAGCCGGCACGCTAACGGAAGCAAGCGCCCTCCGGATGACATCATTCAGGGAGGCGTGGCGAGAGATGCGGCCCGCGCTTCTCTGGCAGGACAAGCCGTGGTGGCCCAGCTCGTCAACAATGGAGCCACAGCGGCAGCGGTGAGGCTCATTGGTTTTGACTCCCAATCGCAAACTGGTAGCGAGTGCGAGGGTCGTTCTCTCTAGGAGGGTGCCTATGTTGGGGGATGGCAATGCATGGAGCCAGAGCCCCGACTCTGGCTCCGATACGGCTAGGAGACGAGCGCGCTCTGCAGGGCTTTGAGCATTATCAATAAGAGCTTTTTGCCATTTCTCTTAGATTATTAAATAGATAGTATGAACACAGGCTAAAATGGTTGAAAACGCTTATGGTTGGTTGGTTCCTACATGAAGCTGTAAGATTTACCTCAAAATGACCAACGATATAATTAAATAAAACACAATAAAGATTTGTTATACTAAAACTTATAATTCTTATAAATAAATATGTCTAGACAGGGTTTCCTTTTCCTATATACAATTATACATACTAACGACGATACTATGAGGTGTTTTGGTTCCTCTATTCGACACTAAAGTAGGCGTGGTTCTATCACTCCGCGATTTCGTCGCTTTGCTACAGGTAGCTAAAAGTACATCCGTTCCACACCAATTTTGGTGGCTAGCCATAAGCCGCGCGTGGCGCTTTCGCCACCTAGCGGCCATATCTGTCCTGATCGTAACAAACGCGTTTTGTTAGAGAGTGGGTCTTCTGTACCTAGTACTATTATTTATTCTGTGACTAAACATAAATTGTCGACAGCTCTCATGATGTCGATATTGTCGATACTAATGTGATGCTAATCATGATTTTAGATTCTTTTCCTCGACTCATAACATAACAGTAAAATTGTGAACGATCTTTTATATCGGTTTCTCTCTGCCAGTCTGCGACTTTATTTGTATACCTTCTCATGTTTTTTTTTAATAATTTTCTACGACTCTAAACAGTTAATTTCTTTATGAATTTTGGTAATGAGTCGGCACTTACTTATTAAGGATTTTCGGTTCCTCTCGTTGACTGTAGACGCACTCATAGGGTTTTGGATTAGATTACGTATTTTCTTTAAGTCTGAAACAATAAAATTGTTATCCTTTTTTGTAATGTCTATACTTGGCTGTTTTAGTTTCTCTCTTCTTCTTTAAGGGTGAAGTTGTCGAACCCTTTCATCATGATGTACCTAATACTCATAGCTTTTTAAATTTTTTTTTGGTTTTAATAGCAAAATTGTGAAAACTTTCCTAATGATTTCTTTCTTGTGCGTTTTGGTTTCTCCCTTCGACTCTAACGATGAATTTGTTTTTTGCTTTCATGATGATATTAACACTTATAGGGTTTCTTCGTTATTTTCTTCACCTCTACAGAGTACAATTTAAAACGGCTTTCGTTATGATTTCTATACTTGGGTATTGTGATTTCTCTCTTCGACTCTAACAATTACAATTATAGTAGAGTTTTTGGTGCATTTCTTCAAATCGAACAGTAAAATTGTCTATCGTAATTATATCTATACTTATAGGGATTTGATTTGGTCCCTCTCTTCTACTCGATCGATCAAATTGTCTACAGCTTGCATCATCAGAGGTTTCCGGTTCCTCTCTTCGATTCTAAGGGTGAAGTTATCGACAGCCTTCATCATGATGTCGAACTTGACGGGCAGAGGGCGCTGCAGGTCGGCGGCGCGCACGCCGGCCGGCGGCAGCAGCCGGTAGCGCCGGATCAGGTTCACCAGCGCCGTCTTCGCTGACATCATTGCGTATGTTGCACCTGAGAACACAAGGTTACATCCATAGTTAGGAAAAAAATAGTTTGATTGAAAAAGGAATCGTCATTCTGATTACGCCTATGACATCGGTTACACGCTAATTCTGGCGTCAGTTCAGTCCATCATTATGGTCAGAATGACGAGAGAATTATCGTGTAACACTCGGACTGATGAACTGATGGTCTGATATTTAATATTTTAGATAATATTCGTCAGTCCATTTTGAATGACAGACAACTGATAGGAGACTGATCGTGTAACCTGTTTGTGTCATTCTCGCGTCAGTCACCATATTAGACAAGACTAAATGACTGTTTGCGTTCTGTGTCCAAAGGGCGACTGTGTCATAGTTTTATCAGTCTGGACTGATCGTGTAACCGTGTCCATTTTTCATCATTCTGGCATTAGTCAAAGCTCGAATAAGACTTATGACTGAACGACGCCAGAATTAGCGTGTAACCGATATCTATCGCGTGCAGCAGTGTCATCGTGAACCTTGTCGCAAACTCGCAATGCACGTTGATATTTGGCTGTCTCCGCGTCGCGCCCCCAGTACGCGGGGTTGTATACTAACCGAGGCAGTTCCTGACGGAGCGGCTGAAGGGCACGAACATGGCGGGGTGCGGCAGCGGGTCCTGCAGGAACCGCTCGGGGCGGAACTCCTCCGCGTCGCGCCTCCAGTACGCGGGGTTGTATACTAACCGAGGCAGTTCCTGACGGAGTAGCTGAAGGGCACGAACATGGCGGGGTGCGGCAGCGGGCCCTGCAGGAACCGCTCGGGGCGGAACTCCTCCGCGTCGCGCCCCCAGTACGCGGGGTTGTATACTAACCGAGGCAGTTCCTGACGGAGTAGCTGAACGGCACGAACATGGCGGGGAGCGGCAGCGGGACCTGCAGGAACCGCTCGGGGCGGAACTCCTCCGCGTTGGGCCCCCAGTACGCGGGGTTGTATACTAACCGAGGCAGTTCCTGACGGAGTAGCTGAAGGGCACGAACATGGCGGGGTGCGGCAGCGGGCCCTGCAGGAATCGCTCGGGGCGGAACTCCTCCGCGTCGCGCCCCCAGTACGCTGTGTTGCGGTGCGTGCCCCAGATGTTGAACATCACCGTCGTCTCGACCACCAGCGTTGTGCCTGACGCTACAATTAATAAATATATTTTTTATTTACCAAAAACAGATTACGTCACATAAAAGCATGTAGAATCTAAACGTGGATATAAAAAATATTATCGGATTACAGAAACTTTGTCATGTCCAACTACAAGTATAGCGTGGTTCCAGAGTGCAGCCAGCGGGCGACGGAGATCTGTTAGAAAATTTATTATAAATGGTGTGTGTCGTGTGATGAGGTGCGTCTAAGTGTGAGGATTCGGAAAACTTACGCAGAAGTATATCCTCGTGGACCTCTCGCACCACTACCGGCACCGGGGGGTAAAGTCGCAAGCTCTCCTTGATAACGGCCTCCAGATACGTCAGTTTCGGCAGATCCTCTGGGGTCACGGCGCGGTCCGACTCGCCGAACACTTCTTGTAGTCTGATAAAGAAAATAGAAGACTCAATTTAATCAGTTATTAGATGAGCAAAGGACGGTACCTACAGTAAGGGTTGCCATATAAAAACATAGAATATCCTAACAAAAATCCTGACGTTTCCTGGACGGTCATCTCACCTAAAATAAATTCAGGTATACTTACTCCTGGTACACCTTATCCTGCACGTCCGGGTACCGGGACAGCAGCACGGTGGTGTAGCTGACCGAGGTGGCCGACGTATCGCTCCCGGCGACCATGAACACCAGTAGCTCCTCCCGCAGCTTCAGGTATACTGACTCCTGGTACACCTTATCCTGCACGTCCGGGTACCGGGACAGCAGCACGGTGATGTACCTGACCGCGGTGGCCGACGTGTCGCTCCCGGCGACCATGAACACCAGTAGCTTCTCCCGCAGCTTCAGGTATACTGACTCCTGGTACACCTTATCCTGCACGTCCGGGTACCGGGACAGCAGCACGGTGGTGTAGCTGACTGCGGTGGCCGACGTGTCGCTCCCGGCGACCATGAACACCAGCAGCTCAGGTATACTTACTCCTGGTACACCTTATCCTGCACGTCCGGGTACCGGGACAGCAGCACGGTGGTGTAGCTGACCGCGGTGGCCGACGTGTCGCTCCCGGCAACCATGAACACCATCAGCTCCTCCCGCAGCTCCATGTCCGAGTAACCCTTCTCCAGCCCTCCGGAAGACTGGATTACCGCCTCGATGAAATGTGACAGTTCGTTGTTATTGTTTTCTGAAAAAACATTTAAAAAATCCTTCAAGGTATGATTAAATTGGCCATGTTACAGAATGGTGTCAATGAAAGGAATCCTTAATTATTTTTATATTTAGTAAATTTCACATTAGTTTTGCTTAGAATCACGAATCATTTCGGCTAGAATTAGAATCAGAAATCGTTTATTGCGAACCATGGTAGGTACATAGTTGTTACAGTAAAATCATTGATTCACATGGCACCCTATACTCGTATAGCAAGTATTCTTATAGCTAGTTAGGACTAATTTGTATAGTATTATAATATAGGTACCCATTTTTTCACATTGCTTTTTAGGTACATCATTTTTTTTTGTTTCCATTTTGTCGCCGATAAAAATACAAAGTACTTAGGGTACATGAAAAAATTTAACGGAATGGGAAAATAAAGTCTGTCAAGCCATTTCCGTCAGTAGAAAAAAAAAACGGCAAAAACTGTAGCCGCGAACGGTAATCGTCCTATAGAAAATTTTAATTTCGCGCCTTTTTCTACTGACAAAGTCGTTTGACCGGCTATATCTTTATATATCACAAAAACTCAATAAAGTAAGTATACTCTGCCAAGCCAGATTTGTCGGTAAAAAAAGCGCCAAATTAGAAAAATGTAGGTGCGGAGGATATAGGGTGTAGGGTACTTACTGAAATTCTTAAGCCCAAATGCAGTCATTTTTTCCTTTTTGTTTTGTATAATCTGTAAGTGATAACAAAGTAAAAAAGAGAAGTGTATACTTATTAACTAGCCAAGACAAATCCTGAACTTTAATTACACCCCAAGCAAACTAGAACTTGGCACCCATATAGATCTCAATTCTTTTTCCGGCGAAGTCAACAACGACGAATATTCTTAATATTGAACTTAGCTCTCATTTCACATTTATGTTTTTTATGGGATATCATTACTTACTTTTTGTACGGAAATTATTAGTATTCATCATAGTTGATTTCGAAACTAAAATTCAAATGTTAGCTATTAAATTACATAATCGTTAGGCGCTGTAGGTATGTAAACACAAACTGTTTTTTGGAAAATGTTACAAATCGTAAAAAATACACCGTTTCTTTATCTCAGTTTCGTAACCACACAATTAACAAGCTGGATGCCAAATTTCAACTTGCTAGGTCATCTGGAAGTGGGTTAGGTTTTTGATGATAGGTCAGTACCTACGTCAGTGAGAAAAATCCTGATTTTTAGATGTTTTTATCTTAACAACCGGTTGAGCTATATTCATGAAATTTGATGTTCTAATTAGCCTTAAGGGTCTTAAAAATGAACCAAATTTCATATGTTTATGTTTAATAGATTATGAGTTACGCAGGGGTTAAAAGTCGCTCTAAGTAAATGGTTCGTGTAATATAACACACGACCGCTGCATCGCCAGTTCCTTTGTCTTTTGAACTTGGCTTTTCTAGATCTTCCAACATATACCATACAGCGGGGTAGGGTGAATTTCAACAGTACGGTTACCATCAGTTTGTCACTGACATAAACGCCGTCGAGAACGTAATTTACTTTCTATCCATCCCGTTTGCACTAATATGCGAGTGCGAGCGAGATGTATAGAAAGTAAATTACGTTCTCGACGGCGTTTATGTCAGTGACAAACTTATGGTAACCGTACTGGTCCAAAATTTACCTAATTTTGGTGGGATTTTTTATTTTTGCAATTTATGTCTAAATTATGTATCGATAATACGTAACTAGTCACAATCGATATTGTGTAGTAATGGCCTTTCATTATACATAGTAGTTTTCGAGATATTATGATTTTAATAATTTGGTTGTCACCAAAATTAGATTTACTGGCCACCATCCCCATTATAGTCTGTATCTTTAGGTATTTCCATAAAAGTAAACGAAATCTACCCTCAAATGGCTCCTTAAGCCAGTTGAGGGTAGCATGGTCTAATAAAACATGGTCTTCCATTCCCAGAGTGACACGCGATTACGTCACAATAACATTGCCACTTTATTTCAACATAACATGTTACATGGGTACATTATACCTATGGTTAATAAGTTAAAATATTTCTTTATAATTTTATAATTTTCATTTATATGTATTTTAGCTTAAATTTTACAATAACACGTCTTTTTTAATTACTCGTTAGCAATATCTTCCGATTCACGAAAGAAATTTCAGACTTTCGGGTAATTCTGTTTATACTACTGGCAACACAGGATAGCTCTGTGGACATTTGACAATTCGGATCTAGATAACTTCATGCCCTGACCGTCATCCTTGTCGAACGCGTGTTAATTGTTATTTCCTTCTCGCTCAGTGTCAGCAGTCGCAGTGTTTTCCAAACTTTTCACGTCGTAAGCTTGGTAATTAATGTGTAACTGTGAATTAGTTTTTTAAACGTTTGTCTTGTATAGATAAATAAAGTTTAATTTAATACATTAGATTTGTTTTATTTTACTATGTTTCTACATGAATAACTTAAAATTAATGCCGTTAAAATAATTTTCACCGTTGGTTAAAATTCTCCCACATTTCAAAGTTTGAGAACCTGTAAACAGCATGATGACGTAGGCGCGTGTCAGTTAGGTCATACGCGAATCTCGGAATGGAGTACCAGGCGGAGTATATTATTATACCATGGAGGGTAGATGAAAACATTACACGGTCAAATAATGTAGGTTAAAGTCAGTGCAATTACAAAAAGTGAAATTTTGTTTTATTGTAAAGTATTTATTTTTTACTGGTAATCAATGCACTTAGTCATTAATGCTATGAATACAAAATATAAATATATGACAGCAAATACATAATTACTTAGTTATGGCTCATAAGTATCAATTTTGGTGGCATTAAGCAATTTTGGTGGTTTTCAAATTACCACCAAAACCACCAAAATTAGAACCATTGCATAAAAGTATATTTAAAAGTAAACCGTATCACTCACTTCAGTTTCAAGTTTATATTTTAAAAAAGAAACTATAAATATATGCTTTAAATACATTTCACACAAAAACAACTACTTTTCGTTCATTAGTTAGATACACCACCAAAATTGCATTAAAAAGTATTTAAATACACCAAAATTAGATACTTACGCGTTTGCTGGACAGATCTAGCGTCATACGACACGTGCATCATCACTCAGTGCCGGAGCAGACCTAAATTAATAGGCATGGTATAATAATATACTCCGCCTGGTACTCCATTCCGAGATTCGCGTATGACCTAACTGACACGCGCCTACGTCATCATGCTGTTTACAGGTTCTCAAACTTTGAAATGTGGGAGAATTTTAACCAACGGTGAAAATTATTTTAACGGCATTAATTTTAAGTTATTCATGTAGAAACATAGTAAAATAAAACAAATCTAATGTATTAAATTAAACTTTATTTATCTATACAAGACAAACGTTTAAAAAACTAATTCACAGTTACACATTAATTACCAAGCTTACGACGTGAAAAGTTTGGAAAACACTGCGACTGCTGACACTGAGCGAGAAGGAAATAACAATTAACACGCGTTCGACAAGGATGACGGTCAGGGCATGAAGTTATCTAGATCCGAATTGTCAAATGTGCACAGCGCTATCCTGTGTTGCCAGTAGTATAAACAGAATTACCCGAAAGTCTGAAATTTCTTTCGTGAATCGGAAGATATTGCTAACGAGTAATTAAAAATGACGTGTTATTGTAAAATTTAAGCTAAAATACATATAAATGAAAATTATAAAATTATAAAGAAATATTTTAACTTATTAACCATAGGTATAATGTACCCATGTAACATGTTATGTTGAAATAAAGTGGCAATGTTATTGTGACGTAGGCCCGTGTCACTCTGGGAATGGAAGACCATGTTTTATTAGACCATGGGTTACTCCACGTTTGTTAGCCTTGTTGCGTTTCGTTCGACCATAAAATTCATTTTCAATATTTACCACCAAAATTTACAATTTTACCAGGACAACTATTAATGCTTAGCTTAGAGTATCAATTCATGTACTAATCTTCACTTTTATTTTCTTATAATATACGTAGACTAATAACGAGTAAAAGTTTGTGAAGTTTTAGCTAAATAAATGCATGTTATGGTTCTACTATAGAAATCATTCAAGAAAAACGGATTCGGGACACGGACACTACACCAAAATTATAATTGCGGCGAAAAAAATTTTTTTTATTAATATCAATAACTTTTATAACATTTTGCGATTTGGCTTAAGATAATAATTTGTGTAAGGTTTTCAGAAAAAAAAAAACCATTGTGAAACAATTAGTCCAGTGTGGACATTATCAGCTCCGCCGCAAAAAAAAATCGTTGAGATAATCACCCGGTAACGCTTCTTAGAAAAGGTGTCGAAGGGATAGACAGAATAATAGCCAAAGGGTTCATATTGGGTTGCATACAAGTTTAGGTCATATCTTTGATGCGCATAACAACTTGTGTCATAATCATCATTGCGCATACAAATGAAAAGTCATATTATATTG
This sequence comes from Cydia splendana, assembly GCF_910591565.1. Classification (NCBI taxonomy): domain Eukaryota; kingdom Metazoa; phylum Arthropoda; class Insecta; order Lepidoptera; family Tortricidae; genus Cydia; species Cydia splendana. The sequence goes on from NC_085983.1 coordinate 6,381,998, forward strand.
TGTCATACATTTTTAGCCATAATATTTGATGACATAGGTACTCAGCAGTTATCATAATTTTTTTGTGCATATAGGTTTTGATTATAATGATTCAAATGTCATACAGATAAAAGCATATTTATCGATATTTATAAGGTTTTTACGTATAACGTTTTGTAGAAAAATAATTTTCAACCATAATGGTTTACATAAATAATTTAAGAAACAAATTTTAGCCTCTCAACAACTACTCGAAAAAAACCTTTTCCCTAATCTCCGTCCAAACACTTAATTCGACGGAGCCCCGCTCACGCGGGGCTCCTATTTCTGCGTAGTTTGCCCTTCGGGCATCTAAAGCAACCTAACGAACCTAACCTACCTATTATGATTAGTTTCTTTTATGACCACTAAATATATGACTTAGTTTCTTATGTCTATATTAATACTATGCAGTGCAATACTTCGAACGAAAAACAATTATGGATATCAAGCAGATGACTTAAAATTTTATGCGAATTAAATTAATGACTACAAAAATTATGACAACTAATTTATGACAAAAACCCAGTTATGCTCAGGAATAATTCTGACTAAAGATTTTTATGACTTACAATTTTATACATAAAGTGTTATGACAATTAAAAATATGACAAAAGCTGTTATGCGACCAGAGGGAGTCCCATAGCCAAACTTACACAATCAATCAATTTGATAATGTAGAATATGTAGATGAATAATACCTCCTCTATAAAAGTATATGCGCGTTGTAAATGGTGTTGATACTGCTTGTACACTGGCAGACTCTTGAAGACGATGTCTGGATGCAGCCACGGCTGTAAAACACGCTTCGCCAGCACTTGCGTGCATCCATCTATTGCATTCAGGAGGTAGTAGTGCTCCGAGTCTTTTTGCGTGTTAATTGGTACGTTCAAGGCAGTCTCTAAAATAGGATGAGATAGAGAAGGTTATTCAACGGTAACATAAAAAGGACGATTTTATTTTATTGAAACTAGCACTTAAACGATCTCCATAAAAAAGTGTACCTAAAGTAAGGCCAGCGTAAAGCGTAGGTAGTCTAGGTAGGGATTCTAAACATTTTTATTGTAAGAAATCAGTGATAAATATTAATAAATATATTTAACTACCTATAATATAAATATAAATCACTATTTGGGGACATCTTACACCGATCAACCTACCCACCAACTAAGCAAAGTTTGTACTATGGGTGCTAGGCGACGACATATACAGGATGGTCCAAACCTTGACGTCCAAAAATTTTTTTTAGATGGCTCTAGTCGTGGGCTATCAGAATATACCCCATGTATATTAGCCGATTTTTGTAGTTTTCGAGTTATGAATTTTTGAAGTTTTTTTTGGTTAAAAATTTGGGGGTGAAGTAATTTACTCATAAAAAAAAACTATTAGAGTTTTTTTATGTTTCTTTTTGTAACATACTCCTCAATAAATTACGTAATTATTAAAAAAAAAATCAGCGTCCTCACGTTGATACAAGTTGTAAAAAAACATGACAGAAATAAAAATTTTACGCTCCAGCATCTCATGCTTAGGTTTTGCAATTAAAAAAAAAATACAAGCTGTTACAAGGACTTCTGCTGATTTTAAAAACTGATAGACCCTAAGTATTTTACAAAAAGGTAAAAAAAAGTGACACTTAATAGTCGAAATTTGACAGAATCGGCACTCAAAGGAACTGAGGTCGAAAGTTCCCAAATTAGTGATTCACAAAAAATAACGGTTTTATTATTCCTAACTTTAATAAAACACAGAAATGACCACGATGAGTCAATGTTGTGACATGCGATAAGCGAATCATCATTTGGGTAAGCTTAATCATTATCTTAACTGGACCCGTGTCGCGGCGGGTTGTTATCTACAAAGGGTTCATTTTTACCTGCTCCCACCCCGCCGACTACTGTCTCCATACACACTATTGTTTAATAAGTTCACCCCTTTACCTCTAATTAGTATTATCAGTGACAGTCGCTCAATGGTTTCGTCAGATTCGCATGTGTTGCTACTGTATTCGTTACGTTCTGTTTTTGAAATCTTCTTGCTGTGCTAACTGGACTCCGATTGATTTGCCTTACGACCGACCTGTGCTTGTGTTTTGGACTATTGATCTTTGCCCCGTGACTTGGAAATGAACTACACTCTTAGTGATTATGCAGAAAAATAATTACACTTGCCACTTGAATTGCCAGCGAGATTAAATGGTGCCGAATACCTAAGAAACTTTTTGCAAAACGACTTGAATGGATTGTTAGATGGCGTCAACTTGGCGACAAGGAGAAAAATGGTATTCCAAAATGATGGCGCCCCTTGCCACTATTCCTTAGACGTAAGACGACACCTGACCGAAAACTTTCCCAACAGATGGGATGGGCGTGGCGGACCTATCGAATGGCCTCCACGTTCACCGGATTTAAATCCCATAGACTTTTTCGTCTGGGGATACTACAAAGAGATGGTTTACGCAAGAGACTCAAACTCCGAAGCGGAGCTAAGAGACATGTTAAGAGAGAGCGAAAGGAGAATAAAAGAAAATCGAAATGCTTTCAGGAAGTTAAAAGCTAACTTTTTAAGGCGGTGTAGGCTATGTGTGGAAGTAGAAAGTCGAATATTTGAAAATCTTTTGTAAATCTAATTCTTTTTTGGGAGGTGGAAGGTTGTTATTGTAATTTTAAGTTGTTTAATTTGTTGCGTAGTTTTAGTTAGTATCAAAACTATTTAATTTGTATTAAATGTTCGACCTTCATACGTGGCCTATATAGCCTTAAAAAGTAACTTTGAAAGGACGAAGGTAGTTAGTTGATAGAACATTTGCAATGTAGTATTTATGTTCGGTTGTAATAATTATTTAATTAAATTGTTTAACCAAATTAATTTTCCTTGTGTTTTATTTCATGCAGAATGATAAAAACTCCTTTGTTATTATGCCTGCTAATAATTATTGCGGCAATTGCGCTACGAACAAGCGCTAGAGAGTGGTTCCATAAATAAATGGTAGGTATTCGTGATGACATTCAATTCGAGCAGGTAAAAACAACCCGCCGCGACACGGGCACACGGGTCCAGTTAAGATAATGATTAAGCTTACCCAAATGATGATTCGCTTATCGCATGTCACAACATTGACTGATCGTGGTCATTTCTGTGTTTTATTAAAGTTAGGAATAATAAAACCGTTTTTTTTTGTGAATCACTAATTTGGGAACTTTCGACCTCAGTTCCTATGAGTGCCGATTCTCTCAAATTTCGACTATTAAGTGTCACTTTTTTTTACCTTTTTGTAAAACACTTTAAAATCAGCAGAAGTCCTTGTAACAGCTTGTATTTTTTTTTATTTATTTGCAAAATCTAAGCATGAGATGCTGGAGCGTAAAATTTTTATTTCTGTCATGTTTTTTTACAACTTGTATCAACGTGAGGACGCTGATTTTTTTTTAATAATTACGTCATTTATTGAGGAGTATGTTACAAAAAGAAACATAAAAAAAACTCTAATAGTTTTTTTTTATGAGTAAATTACTTCACCCCCAAATTTTTAACCAAAAAAAACTTCAAAAATTCATAACTCGAAAACTACAAAAAATCGGCTAATATACATGGGGTATATTCTGATAGCCCACGACTACAACAATCTAAAAAAAAATTTTGGACGTCAAGGTTTGGACCATCCTGTATACTTAATATATAGATAAATACATACTATGAAAACACTAATTATATACATAGAAAACACTCATGACTCAGGAACAAATATCTGTGCTCATCACACAAATAAATGCCCTTACCGGGATTCGAACCCACGACCATCGGCTTCACAGGCAGGGTCACTACCCACCCGGTCCTCTAGTCTGTCATTAACTGTCACGTTAATGACACGTGTCACGTCTGTGAAACTAGAATAAACTTTTTCACAAAATGGAGGCCCAAATGTTGATATCATCTGTACGGATCAAACCTAGCAATACAAAGGATATCAACAAGTGGACCGCCAGTTTGTGAAATACTTTCTATTTATTAGGCAATAGAGTTAATAAAGTACAGAATGGTGTTGGCAGGAACTCGAGCCTTTTGAGTCTAAATCGCCCCCCTCCCTCGAGTATAATATTAATAGTGCCAATTTAATGCCATAAAAAATAAAAATATTTCTAGGATCTTACCACAAACTGTATCGAACGTGAACGTGGTGACGTATCTCCAGATGGGGAAGTCGCCGCCCCCCGCCTCGGCTCGCAGCAGGTCGGCCATGATGGAACTCTTCGCGTCGAACACCGGCATCAGCTGGTCCAGGTTCTTCCGGCTGAAGAAAGGCGCGTTGATTTTGCGACGAGGGTGCCAAATGTTTACTGCAACGGTTTGAGTCACGTGATATCAAATAAGTTTGCACTGAAAGTTTGTACAGGGTGAAATTTTATTCACCAGCCATACTCTGCGTAGTGACCTAATTTTGACAGCTATACGTAACTCAAAATCTATAAAACATAAACAAGATTTGTATTTACCTGGGGCAAATATAGATCCGTTGCCTATTGCGGTTCGTATATACTTTATTAGGAATTCATCTTTGTCCAGGCACGCTTTGGAGACCACCTCGATAGCCTTAGGATCTGTCATACCTGTCAAAAAATAATTTGTGTGAGAAACTATAATTTTTTTCACATTACTTGGGTATGTCTCCCATTTATAACCATAAAAAAGCAAAATTGTGTTACTATGTCAGCTGTCACCGTACCCAAGCTATGTGAAAAATAGTATAGTAAATTATGAGGACGATGTACCAAACACCTTTTTACAGCTTCAAGAGACTATAAACCTAAGTAGATTTTGGTTTTATATGATGTTGATTTAAACTTAATTGATAGGCACCCGTTCCTGAGATAGGGGTTTGACAGACAGACGGATGGACGGACGGACAACTAAGTGATCTTATAACGGTTCCTTTTATTCCTTTTTGGGCACGGAACCCTATAAATATAGGTATGCCATGCAGTAAAGAGTTAATTTTATTATACTTACTAACTAACAGCCTATTGGCCACCCAAAAACTTGTAAGGCCATCGTGATCATTCGATATTCGACCCAGGTTTTGTAACTGTTGCATAATATCTGAAAACAAAAGGAAACTACGTTGTACAGTCGCCGTCGGATATATCGGAGCGGCCAAGGTGCTCAAAAATATCTGAACACCCTGAGAAAAATAATCAAATATTTTATATACCTATTTTATAAAAATTTAATATTTTTTAACTTATAAACAAAAAATATTAAATAATAAACCTCGGTATTTTAAAAGTAAAACTCTCTTATTCTCACCTTGACTTTAAACAAAGTATTTTACTTATAATTTACTAGCTGTGCCCGCGGCTCCGCCCGCCTGGAATTCGGTCTGTGTCAGTAAGCGGCTAATTTCTAATCCTAATTCCTCTCCCTCTCCCCTGGAGGCGGAACTTGAAGTAAAGTTGACAGATGGATATGCTAGAGGACTGTAGTCCAGATAAAATATTTTACAGTTAGGTACCACTAAATAAAACTACACTCCAAAATCAATAGTTTTTTCGCCCTTATTAAAATTTTACACGTGATTTTAACGACAGAGTAGTAGGTGTGTAGGGGATGTTCTCGACAGATTAGTAAAGTTTGCATCAAAATCTGTTCAGCCGTTTTCACGTGATGCGCGTTCAAATAAACAGACAAACAGATAAACAGACAAACAGACAAAAATTCTAAAAACTGTTGGAACGTGTTCTGTTATCGATTCTAAGTATCCCCAGCCAACTTTTTTTCGAATATCTTCCATGTACAGACTTTCGACCCTCTTCAGCTTTATTATATAGAAGAAGATAATATAACCATGATACGTATGAATTAGTGACATAATAAAATAAAAAAAGCTATAACTCCCTAGGGAGTTCTAGCTTTTTCTTTCACAATATGGGCTTTTGTCATTCAGTACACCTGCATGAAATATAGTACCTACATTGTGTAAGTGGAAAATGTACGAGAGTCTATTATATTCACGACAGCCGTAATCATCATCAAATTTGTTGAACTTAAGTAGGTACAGGTAATAAATATATAAATTTTGATAGATACCCTAAAACCGATTTTTTGACAAAAAAACATCTTTGATACAAGCCTTTATCGCTGACTGTATTTTTCTTTCAACAGGCAAGTAGTACTTCATCGAGACAATTCTAAACAACCCAAACACAATTAGGTTGCGTTGTTTTATCACAGAGTTCCTATGGCAATTGAAAATTGCCTGTCTCAATCATCAGATCAGGCCCCAATTTCACCACGGTGACAGGTGCGACAATTGTAAAATCACTGTTGCCGACGTCACAGGCATCCATGGGCTACGGTTACCACTTACCATCGGGCGGGCCGTATTCCTGTTTGCCACCATCATTGTATTATTTAAAAAAAACTTTATTATATTATTTTTAATAAAACAATTATGGTTGCAAACAGGAATACGGCCCGCCCGATGGTAAGCGGTAACCGTAGCCCATGGATGCCTGTGACGTCAGCAACAGCGATTTTACAATTGTCGCACCTGTCACCGTGGTGAAATTGGGGCCTGGCTCCATTGCCACCATCATTGTATTATTTAAAAAAGCTTTATTATATCGGAAAAAACAGATATTTCTTTTGCGAAGTTTCTGACAATTGTCAAGATTTAGAAGAATTGTAGGTAATTCTTGACAGGTAATGAGTTATATGTCGGAATTTCGTGACAATTGTAGTGTTTCTTGTGACAATTGTCATAAACTTAGCAAGAGAAATATCAGTTTTTTTTCCGATATAATAAAGTTTTTTTTAATAAAACAATGATGGTGGCAAACAGGGATACGGCCCGCCCGATGGTAAGCGGTAACCGTAGCCCATGGATGCCTGTGACGTCAGCAAACGTGATGATTTACAATTGTCGCACCTGTCACCGTGGTGAAATTGGAGCCAGGTCGATGGTACCATAATATTGCATTTAGGGATTGCAATCCGGTCCGGCGGATCCGGTAATCCGGCCGGATCCGGCACTTTTTAGGAGCTACCGGATCCGGTTAAAATCACCGGATCCGGACCGGATCCGAGAAAATAGAAAAAAAGAGCGCACACAGCACCCACTGTGCGTTTTAGGTGAGATAAAGGCGACGGATGGAAGAAAGAAGTTGAACAGAATAAAGAACGAATGAAAAAGTCAAGATTTAGTAAAATAAGAAGTTATTTAATATGATGATGATTGAGAACAGAAGAGGATTTCCTCTTCTTTCATGTGGGTGGCACGAATGGCACGATACGACGATTACTTAAATACTTATAAGTACAAATTAAAGGATGACGATATGTCATGGAAGGCATTTGTAACGACCGGTCTGGCCTAGTGGGTAGTGACACTAGTGTGACTAGTGACCATTCAGTGACTCTGCCTATGAAGCCGATGGTCCTGGGTTTGAATCCCGGTAAGGGTATTTATTTGTGTGATGAACACAGATATTTGTTCTCGAGTCATGGGTGTTTTCTATGTATACAATAAGCATGTATTTATCAATATACTATACGTGTACAAGCTTTGCTTGGTTTGGGGCTACGAGTAGGTCGATCTGTATAAGATTGTCCCCAAATATTTATTCATGAATTTTTTCTTTATTTGTAATTTAGGCTATAAAACTATTTCCACGGATAATAAATGAAAGCAAGATAATATTGGAGCGCATTTCATATAATTTTGATTAAAAGTAAAATATGTTTAGTTACTAGAATGGATGTCAGCGTTACAAATAATTCCATCCTAGAACAGTTACGAAAACTTGTCCTTTCAAAAAGTTCCAATTCCCATCCCATAATTATCCCATTAACAGGCTTTGGAATCTAATCAAATTTATAATTTTATTGTAAACGTAAATTTGAGCAGAATGCATGTGAATTTACATATAATAAAATTAATAAATGACTTAGATTTTAAATTTTATTTGAGATTGACATGATATGACACTTTTTTCCTCGTATAACGCATAAAACTTGAAAAATATGTAATTTAATTAACTTTCATATCCTTATACCTAACCGGATCCGGTCAGGCCGGATCCGGCCGGATTGTGGCAAAATCCGGCCGGATCCGGCCGGATTGATCAAATCAATCCGGTTTGCAATCCCTAATTGCATTGTCACCCAACTTACATATGTAAGTGAAGTTTCAGCTCATTCGAATAATGCGAAGTTTCTATCCTGGGATTCCTGGGCACATCCTGGGCTAGTCTCATCCAGAGGGCCTACCGCGAACCAAGTTCGACGTACTGCCTCCCTGTCCACTTGTAAATTCATACATAAGTGTGACAAGGAGGCAACACGTCGAACGTGCATGGTTCGCGGTAGGCCCTCAGAAGTGCCCCGCAGTCTGCCGAATGTCGTCAACCCAACGACCTAACGGACGCCAGGCGTTTCTTTCATCCGAAGGCGGCCGTCAATCCGTTAATACAACCCGTTAGTGTTTAAATATGCGACATCGAAAGAAACATAAACAAGTTATGATTGTCAGTTAGAACCAATAGGTATAATTTTTGGGTCTTTAACCTCATGATGCGAAAAATGTGCGGATCGCGAACACTCGCGCTCGAAGGCGATCCATGCCCGAATGAGAAAGGGGTTTAAATAATGATCGCGAATACGAATTATTTATTTGTTTTACAAGCGGGAACGGTTCTTGATTAACCGCTCGTGCTAATAATATTGATACCCGTTTAAGATTCCAAAATTGAACCACGAGCGTATGTCAGGCAGGTTATGTCGATTGGTGTGATTTCCCGTAATTGTCAAGATTGTCAAGTTCTAAATAAAGATTTTCACAGTAGGTAAGAATATTTATTGGCGACTTGTAGACAACCGAATGTTGGGAGCAAAAACTGGATATGCGTGTGATTTTTTCTATTATGATTATGACGTTTTTCCTATATTAACGACAGATAAAACTTATAAAAAGTCTTCTTGGCTTTTAGAATTGTTCATTCTAAAACAAAACACAATATACACTAATAAGTCATCTCGACAACAATACACTGGTTGATATAAATATTATAAATATATTAATACTAGCTTTTGCCCGCGACTTCGTCTGCGTGGAATTAGTGACAGCAGCTAAAGTGGGTCTCTATTGGTTCCCATAAATTTTTTGTTCCGATTTTTTCAGTCCATAACGTTTTCGATCATAATTTTTATTAGGCATATTGTCAATAGTCATAAATTTTAACAATATAACTTGCAGTTTCGATTTTTGCAGGTCATTATTATTGTTAGTCATAAAATTTGTTACTTATAATATTCAAAGTCCAGAAGGTATTCCATTACATAATGTTGTAGGCAATAAACTTGCTTAGAATAATCGTTGTAAGGTCTTTTATCGCAGGTTATAATAAGTAGGGGCTCTATTGCATTCCCTAAATTTTAAGTTCCGATTTTTTTAGACCATAACTTTTTCCATCATAATTTAAAAATATTGTCAATAGTTATAAAATTAAATAATTTTTCTTTGCATTCTTGCCTACCTACTTGGGGATTATTTTTTATTTGGCTTACTGGTTTCCCCTCCATTTCTTATTTTTCATGTATTTTATTAAGCCATATCGTCCCGCCAACGAGTCGACAGAGCCCCGCTTCCCGCTTCGCTTCGCGGGGCTCCTATTTCTTCTCTGAGGGACACAAGGTAACTAACGAACCTACCTGAGGAAACAGATTTTTTATTGTTTGGCTTACTGATTTCCCCGCCATTTCTTATTTTTCATGTAGCTTTTTACGCCATTTCGTTCCGCCAACGAGTCGACGGAGCCCCGCTTCGCGGGGCTCCTATTTCCGCTCTCAGGGTCATAAGGTAACTAACGAACCTACCTGAGGAAACTGATTTTTTATTGTTTGGCTTACTGATTTCCCCGCCATTTCTTATTTTTCATGTACATACTTAACTTATTAAGCCATTTCGTCCCGCCAACGAATCGACGGAGCCCCGCTTCGCGGGGCTCCCATTTCCGCTCTGAGGGACACAAGGTAACTAACAAACCTACCTGAGGAAACATATTTCTGTTTTCTTTATATGAAGAATGTTATTGATTTGGTTTCTTAGAAGTAATTCACTTTAGTCATTAAAAATGGGGGTCCCTTTGTTTGACATAATTATTGAAAGTCAAAATGTTTAATATTATGGCTCCTAAATATTAGAGGATATCATTTTCTGACTATCGAAATTCGAAATTCATTATTAGTAATATAATAAATAAATAAATAAATATTATAGGGACATTCTTACACAAATTGACTAAGTCCCACGGTGAGCTCAAGAACAACAAAGATACGATCTTAACTATTAACAATCATAAAATTAAAGAAGTTAAAAATTTTAGGCTTAACCTTTGATCCAAAAATGAATTGGGTAAGTCATATAAAAAAGTTAAAGTCAGAATGCCATAATAGAATGAACATTGTTAAAATTTTATCATCCAATAAATAGGGCTCGGATAGTAGATGCATTAAAAATACCTACAAAGCATTAATTAGACAAAAAATCGATTATGGATCAATTATATATGATTCGGCTTCTCCCACTATTTTAAAACTTCTAGAAAGCACACATAATACCTGTTTAAGGTTAAGTCTTGGAGCCTTTAGAACTAGCCCAGTAAACAGTATCCTTGCGGAAGCAGACGAAATACCCCTAGTGTTTCGAAGAAAAGAATTGTGCCTTTCCTATGCCATTAACCATATAACTAATAATAACAATTCGTTTCTCTCGAAAACTTCATTACCATCTGATATTGAATACAACCTACAGCCATCTCTTCCCATCCCCTTAAGACTTAGAATTAAAAAATATCTAAACGAAATTAAATTTGAATTACCTACAGTATTTCCGCGTAAACTATCTGTGTACCCACCATGGAAAAATATCGAACTCAAAATTAACCTGGAAGTGGCTAACAACAACCCTCGAGATTCTACTCCTGACTATTTTAATAGGAACCTTTTTTATGAAATTAAAGATAAATACCAAGATTTTATGCATCACTATACCGATGGTTCCGTCTGTGAGGGTAGAACCGGTTGCGCGATCGTAACAACAAACAGCCGGCCTAGACAAGGTTACAATCGCTATCGCTTCGACAACGAAAAGCATTACAGCTTGGCAAAAAAGAGTAGAAATTAAAAAGTGGCAACATTGTAGTGTCGTCCCTTTCAAACCAATATATATAAGAAAACGGGACGACACTACAGTGTTGTCACTTTTTAATTTCTACTCTTTTTTGCCAAGCTGTAATGCTTTTCGTTGTCGAAGCGATAGCGATTGTAACCTTGTCTAGGCCGGCTGTTTGTTGTTACGATCGCGCAACCGGTTCTACCCTCACAGACGGAACCATCGGTATAGTGATGCATAAAATCTTGGTATTTATCTTTAATTTCATAAAAAAGGTTCCTATTAAAATAGTCAGGAGTAGAATCTCGAGGGTTGTTGTTAGCCACTTCCAGGTTAATTTTGAGTTCGATATTTTTCCATGGTGGGTACACAGATAGTTTACGCGGAAATACTGTAGGTAATTCAAATTTAATTTCGTTTAGATATTTTTTAATTCTAAGTCTTAAGGGGATGGGAAGAGATGGCTGTAGGTTGTATTCAATATCAGATGGTAATGAAGTTTTCGAGAGAAACGAATTGTTATTATTAGTTATATGGTTAATGGCATAGGAAAGGCACAATTCTTTTCTTCGAAACACTAGGGGTATTTCGTCTGCTTCCGCAAGGATACTGTTTACTGGGCTAGTTCTAAAGGCTCCAAGACTTAACCTTAAACAACTAACCTTAACTGTCTCTCTATCACTCTTCCATGTTAGTGCGACAGTGACAGTTGCGTTTCGATCGCTACGGAGCGTAAGCGATCGGCAACTTGGCTACGCGGCCAGTAGTCATAAGTACAGATTACAAAACTATTCATCTATTTTAACATGCGAAGCTGTTGCTATCCTTAAATGCCTAGAGGTAATTAACGAAAACTCGAGGGTAAGAACACATCATTTTTTCTGATTCAATGTCATCACTTAAGGCCCTGTCAAATATTAGAAACAAAAATCCCTTGATTAATTTAATAAGAGAAAACCTACTCAGCCTAATAGATAAGCAATTTGTAGTGGAATTATTCTGGATACCTAGTCATCAGGGTATTCCTGGTAATGAAAGGGCCGATACCGCTGCTAAAGACGCTTTGAGGTATGATCAATGCAATTACACGACTACCAACCACGAAGACCTCAAAAAATACCTTAAACTAAATATGAAAAGATTGTGGAACAGCCATTGGGTAAATAATAACAATAGCGCCTTATATGAAATAAGAAAATCAGTTTTCGAAAAGAGTACATTTTATGTAAATAATAGAAGAGATCAGGTGATTATGAATAGATTACGAATAGGACATTGTAATGTGACTCATATACACGGTGTGGCCTGTAACACGAGCAAAGAATTAAAACATAGATTGTACTCCCTCAAACGGTGACACTTTTGTTCAACAACTTTTAAAAATTATGAAGTATTTAGACTCCCTATTTTTCATACAAAATAAATATTATCTTCAATGGACGCCATCGCCACGCCATATTATTGTGATTGACGTTGCTTGTCACGCCTTAAACATAACAAAATTCGCAATACATTGCGTCTTAGAATAAACTTTAAAGTGTAATAAAAATCAAATCACAAGTTATTTTTAAAAGTCGCTGAACAAATGTTGGTCTGTATGAGGAGTACAGCCTACAGTTTAATTTTTTGCTCATGTTACAGGCCACACCCGGTATATCTTATAACTAAGGAAAGTAAAAATAAATGCTTAAGGTGTAACAGTGATATATCTATCAAACATTTGTTTATTGATTGTCCGATGTATAATAATGAAAGATTAGCTGTTAACCTTCCTAAATGTTTAAAAGATTGCTTGAATGACTCAGAATGTACTGTAAAATTCCTTAAACTAGTTAAGTATTATGGTTTGATTTGATACTGTATACTGTGGTCGCTAATGACCTTAGCTGTTTAAGCGACCTTAAATAAATAAAAAAAGGCAAGAGAAGTTATTGGAAGGAAAGAAATCTTAATGTAAATTTTTCAAGAAGTTAGGCAAATGTTAATCAACAAAATTTTCTCGCACTTCCTTCTTTATTGTAAACTAAAAAAAATCTTTAATAATATTCTATTTAGATTTCTTAAATACTAATACTTTTTTGAATATTGGCGAAAAAAGAAATAGGTACCTACCTAACAAGATTTATTTCGACGTAAACAATATATTTAGTAGGGAGTTACATAAAAAAGGTTTGAATGTTTTTTGTCATCATCATTCCTAATCCAATGAGGTATCATCACACCATGGTCTAATAAAACATGGTCTTCCATTCCCAGAGTGACACGCGATTACGTCACAATAACATTGCCACTTTATTTCAACATAACATGTTACATGGGTACATTATACCTATGGTTAATAAGTTAAAATATTTCTTCATAATGTTATAATTTTCATTTATTAGGGCGAGCGAAGCGAGCCCTATCACTAATCGACGAACTATGCATTCTTGTGGTACACTTTACGGAAAAACTACTGCACTGTTAGGTTTGAAATTTGACATAGTCATTTAAATTCATGTCTAGATGTGTTATCAAACATAAAAATATCATTTTATAAACATAAAAAATAAATAAAAGGGTCAATAATGTGTATTACTACTAACGCCATCTGTTGACCTAGTATTGGTTATTTATTTTCCTAACAGATGGCGTTAGTAGTAACAAGGTTAAAGGTTGTTCCGTTAAAAATGCGCTGGGTTTTTGGCTCAGTATAATTGGGTAATTGACTACTAGTCAAATGAGTTTCTTTTTTCGAACTGTCAAAACGATTTGCTACTAAGGAATTTACATGAAACACTAGCATGCTTCGAGCAACACGGAAGGGAGGCGGCATTCGCACTATTTCCCCTCTGCCGAGGTACAAGATTAGCGCGTCAATCTAATCTAGCGCGGGTAATAAAACTAGTTGCACTTGGATTTTTCACTAGACCGAGTCCAGACGCGCGCGTGAACACTGCTGCACAAAAATGCCTGTTTGCTCGGTTTTTTGTTATAAAAAGAGGTCGGGGACATCAAATATATAAAAAGAAAGTGTTACATTTCATATGTAATATTTTTTTTTACATATCATACGTTTAATTACATTCAAACACAATTATTATATTTTAGTCTTATGTAATTGTTGGATTTATCGATTTTGCTCGCTCAGTACAAATTGCGGATCGGTCGAGCGACAAATCCGACTTCTCATCTCTCAGAATACAATAACATACTTCAACGAAAATGTGTTAGTGTGCGTGTTGTGACACTTGTCACTCGTCCGTACACAAAAAGAGATCGAGGTTTGCAAGATTTGTCTTTGACGTGTGTCATTTTCTATGTATTTGTGTCGTCATTACAGATTGGATTTTGTATTTAAGTGTGTGAGAAGTGCGACTGTGTGCACCTTTCCCCCCGCGAAAAATGGCAGATAGATTTGTACGGTGAGATATCGCTTGGGCCCCTCCCTTCCGATGTGTCGGAAGCCGGTGTTGCTCGAAGCTAGCATGAGACGTCACAATCATATTACCTACTCTTTATAGTTTTATACGGGATTTAAAATAGAAATGTGACTAAAAAAAACTGCTATCTACGTTTATTAATCTTCTGGTGCTTTATTTCACACATGGTGTAAAATAATTTATTTTAAATACAGTCAAATACCCTATTAGTAATAATAATTAATTATGAGTGAATACGTGACTATTTTTAGGGTTCCGTACCTCAAAAGGAAAAAACGGAACCCTTATAGGATCACTCGTGCGTCTGTCTGTCTGTCCGTCTGTCACAGCCTATTTTCTCGGAAACTACTGGACCATTTAAGTTGAAATTTGGTACACATATGTAAATTAGTGACCTAAAGATGGACATGTTTTTTTTATAATTTTAAAATACATAGGTTCGAAGTTATTTAAGAAAACAGCCAAAAAATGACCATTCACCCCCTTTTATCTCCGAAACTACTGGGTCTAAAATTTTGAAAAAATACACAAAATACTTCTTTACCTATAGATGACAGGAAAACCTATTAGAAATGTGCAGTCAAGCGTGAGTCGGACTTATGTACGGAACCCTAGAAACGCGAGTCAGACTCGCACTTGGCCGGTTTTTTTATTGAATCTATAATCGTTTTTACTACTACGTCGGTTAAAATCACACGTGACTGCTTTCGATATTGCGGCAATAATGCACAATGCAGTTGGCAGTAATATCGCAGTCGCGGCAGCAGTATTGCAGCGCGATATTATTACTTCCTTACTGTTTCAAATGCCAAAATCGATTTCGCTGCCAGGGTTTTGACATTTGAGGCAATAATGTAGTCGGCAGAAATATTGCAGTCAGCAGCATGCTGTACTGTAGCGCGCAAATGTCGAAATCGATATCGCTGTCAGGATTTTTGATATTTGCGGTAGTAATGCAGTCGGCAGTAATACTGCAGTTGGCAGCAGTATTGCAGGGCGATATTACTGTTTCTAATGCCAAAATCGACGTCGCTGACAGGGTTTTTGGGATTTGCGGTAGTAAAGCAGTCGGCACACTCGGCAGTAGTATTGCAGCGCGCAAATGTCGAAATCGATATCACTGCCAGGAGTTTTTAATTAATATTTTTATTTACATTTGCAGTAATATAGTCGGCAGTAATATCGCAGTCTTACTACTGCCTTACTGTTTTAAATGTCAAAATGGATGTCGCTTTCCACTCTGGACGACCGGCTAAAGCAAGACAGAAGCAGAGGGCCCTTTTTATACATATCGGGTGGCAGAACTTCTCACTTCCCAGGAGCAGTGGGAATGTTTCTTCCCAACAGCTCTCCACAAACTGCCCTGCGTTGACTGATTGTACTGGTCTATCAGCAGGCGATGGGGTCGTCAGTGTCGTTACATCGCTACGTCCATATTCATGTCTACCCATCAAGAACCTATAGGTGCTCCAGACATTACGTGCGCGGAGTTTAAGCCAACACGTGGGGCCCTTTTGACATTTTAATGAGATGTAGTACTCGTAGTAGTAGTAGTAGTAGTAGTAAAACACTTTATTGTACAAAAAGAAACATGAAAAAACACACAAAGTTTTATAGTACAAAGGCGAATGTATCTCTTTCAGGGATCTCTTCCAGTTAACCTTTGAGCAATTGAAGAGAAAGAGAGGAGAGAACGGTAGACATAAAATCTGTACTAAACGGCATTAAAATATGAGATATTTTGGATACATCGAGATATAGATATGGTTCCCTTATAATAGATTACGTAATGTTAAACTCTCATGTATTGAAATGTAGGAAACAAGAATATATTTGTACGAGGAATTTAATGTAAGTAGGTACCTATTGATATAATATAATACAAATAGTCTGAAAATGATTTGGGGTATTAATTATATTCAGAAGCCCTTCTTCTTCTTCTCGTGTCGATGGTTTCGTATTTCATATTAAGCGGGACCAGAAGGTAGCGACGGACAGAAGCCCTAATATCACATCATATCCTTTTTAGAGTTCCGTAGCTCAAAAGGAAAAAAACGGAACTCTTATAGGATCACTTTGTTGTCCGTCCGTCCGTCTGTCTACTAAGACCTTTTATCTCGGGAACGCGTGGATGTATCGAGTTGAAATTAAAGCATAAGGTCCTAAAAGCTGTGAAAAATTCAAACTTCTAAGTTATCCGAAAAAAAGATACTTGTCCGGTTTTTTAAAGATGTATCTCTTATTAAACTACCTTAGTAATTATAACTATATAGGTAGAAAAACTCCGCGAGCCCTTATAAAGCTCTGCTTTTTGCTAGTATGTATTTTAGCTTAAATTTTACAATAACACGTCATTTTTAATTACTCGTTAGCAATATCTTCCGATTCACGAAAGAAATTTCAGACTTTCGGGTAATTCTGTTTATACTACTGGCAACACAGGATAGCGCTGTGGACATTTGACAATTCGGATCTAGATAACTTCATGCCCTGACCGTCATCCTTGTCGAACGCGTGTTAATTGTTATTTCCTTCTCGCTCAGTGTCAGCAGTCGCAGTGTTTTCCAAACTTTTCACGTCGTAAGCTTTTTAATTAATGTGTAACTGTGAATTAGTTTTTTAAACGTTTGTCTTGTATAGATAAATAAAGTTTAATTTAATACATTAGATTTGTTTTATTTTACTATGTTTCTACATGAATAACTTAAAATTAATGCCGTTAAAATAATTTTCACCGTTGGTTAAAATTCTCCCACATTTCAAAGTTTGAGAACCTGTAAACAGCATGATGACGTAGGCGCGTGTCAGTTAGGTCATACGCGAATCTCGGAATGGAGTACCAGGCGGAGTATATTATTATACCATGCATCACACGTATTTTTTGAAGTAGTATCTCTATTTTTCACCATTTTGAACAGCCTAACCCTACCTAACCCGTCTACCTCCACTCTGCACTACCGCCATGTTTTTGTTGTTGCCATTCTGTTTTTTTTTTTATAATTTTACATTTTTGATGAATAAATAAACTATGGATGACATGCCGTTTTGAACTTGTCGAGTACTTAGACTTTGTAGCGACACTATCTCAGGGCCAAATATAATCTTGTCAGGATTTCAGTTATTTAATTCATTTATCAAAGTTACGTTTTACTATTCATTTTTTTTTAATTGTTATCATTTTGTTCGAGACGAACTAAGTTTACCTTCGTTACTGCCAGCGAAGATGTGTGCGTGTCCGATGACGGGGTAGCTGTCCGGTAAGCACGGTATCTCAGCCGCGAGCTTGTAGAGCCGCCTGCGCGACCAGCGGTAGTACGCCGCGCCCAGCGCCAACGCCACCAATAACAGCTGCCAGATCATCCTGGCTCAAAATGGCCGCCTGTGGATAAAAGTTAATTTGGGTAATTAATAATTTTCACTCGATATTGGCGCAAACTTTGCCCAAAACGACAATTTTAAACAAATTCGTTAATGTAGAAAAATTGATAATAGTTATGGCCACCCTGCTGTTTTTAGTAGAAAATAGGTTATATTTCTGACAAAGTATATACCAAACTTGTGCATAACTTGACTTGGGAATTTTGAGTTTGAGCGAGTTGTCTAATATAGGGTATATTTCGGCGGGCAAAAAATGTATAAATAATGAATGCAAGTAGAAAAAATTGAGAACCCTTTGACAAATATTTCCGGGTTTGAGTTATAACACATGAAGCATAGATTATGTCTATTGAGATTTAAACTAAAAAGGCCTAAATACACAAAAGTTTTAGCGGTGGGCAAAGTAATCCGGTAATTTGGCATCCATACCAACATTGCCCACCACCAAAAACGGATTAGGGTTGTCACTTTCATCTAATTTACCCAACTTCGCAAGTAAAAGAAGGTTATGTTTGTACACTAAAATAAGTTTATAAATATATACTGTATTTAATTTGTCTTATTATCCTTTATTTAGATGTTTTATCCCGTTAACGAATGAAAAACACAACAAAAATCATATTTTTGGCCATTAAACTATTGTAACAGATTTTCTCAAAAGTGACAACCCTAGCCTTTGTAAAATGCTTAGGCGAGCCTTATTTGGAAATGGGCAAAAATGGGTAGGCAACATTGCCCAGCAAATTTATTTTAAAGTTTTTACACTTATCGCTAAGTTATTAACAGGGAATGGTAGGATTGCCCAAAACCTTTAAGTGATCCTTAGACATCATCATCGTACGAGCTGTATTTGAATACCAAATTGACGTGGGCAATGTTGGCGAAAACCCCGGATATCTTTGCCCGCCCTCTAAAACGCAAAAAAATGGGTAAAAACACGATATTTTTTTTTCTTATGCTCTATAAACTGATGCGTTTGATCACAGTGGACGTGCTGAGCAAAAAAAGTCATATGATGTGATTTTTTTTTTGAGAAATTCGTGTTTAAAAAAAAAAGCGGGCAAAGTTGGTGATAATGACGGTACCTACTCTTCGAACGCCGCAAAAATATGTGACATGCTCTTATGGTTCTACAAATAAGATCGTGTCAGATATTTTTGCGGCCTTCGTTGTGTAACATAAATTGCAGGTGACTGTACATTTGGAATAATTATTTTATTTAGTTTCAACGAAAGTTTCAAGTTTAGTACGAAAATACTTCAGATATGCAATATGCACAAAATGTAGACCTAATCGAAATAAAACATTGCTTTTTATAGGTAATTTATAAAACATTCGATACATAGGTATACATAACAATAACTAGAGCGCTATTGGCCCGTAAGCTTCATCTCGGTCTCCAAAGCCGCAAAAACTCGCTAGTACTTAGTGCTGGTCTAGCCGTTATTTTTTCTTGAAGATTTTCAGAGAACAGCACGTACACGCATTATACATATAGACGGAACGAACCGCATAATCATAATCATTTATTCGTCGCAATCCATGGTATTACAGACTTTCAGGTATTACTTATACGAATTACATAACTCTTCCTGTTAATAGGCAATATTTTAAGATAAACGTTCTATAATATAATACAAGATTACAATTGTCATCAAAATTCATTGACGTACAGAAGTCAAATACGTTTTTAAAATGACGCAAAATGATACCAGCATAATAAAAATTGATCCCAATCAGTAAAGATGAGTCTTTAAACTTTTTTCATTTTAAGCGAGTTTTGAAGGAACATAATACTTAAATTCGACTGTAATCATATTGTTTTAAGATAGTTTACTGCGGTTTTCAACCATTATAACAGCAAATCAAATTTAAATGAGACGCGAGCTGATATTTATGTACCCTATTTTTTGAAATACAATTTATCTACTGGTACTTATACTTTCTCGTGTGCGTATATGATTTAATGTCAATATAATTGTCAAAAGCAAGAAAATCAAGCTGTCATTTTCATTTGAAGAAGTACACGTGTACTCCGGTGTAGCCCCAACGGGCATCTGACTTGAAGAAGAATTTTGAGTGATGTCGTCAATGTATGGAAATTGTTCGAAAGTTTACATTTGAGATTGAATTTCTGTGTTGTCTTTGTGAGTAAAAATATAAATCGATAATAAATTGGTAGCTGAATTATCTAGCTTTCAAAATCATACAGTAATTCAATTACTGTCAAAGACAAAATTGTTTTGCTTCTGTCTCAAACGGAACTCCATATTTTGATTTTTTGATACTTTTAGTGTCGATTTGTAGAGAATAACAGCAAATTAAAAATATAATGGCATGAAGAGTCGGTACACGGTTTCTTCGTGAACAAATTTACGTGTAATTTAATGCAATTATTAAACATATATTCAACAAATTATGCTTACAAAGTGAGGTCTAAATCGAAAACGTCATATAGCGGCCCCTTAAATGTTTGTTTTGTCATCCTTGTGGTCTTTAAATCCGACGGTAACATAATAATTCGTAAAACTAGGTACCAGCAATTTATTACTATCTCTGTTTCTTATTAACCTTTGATTGACAATAGGTATTTTAAACTCATCATTACACATTTGATCTAAAGCTAAGAATAACGTGACTTTTTCATGAACTGTTAAAATTTTAAGGGGCCCACTGATTAACATTCCGCCGGACGGTATCGGCCTGTCAGTTGTTCTGAACTGTCAAAATTTTGTTCTAACTGACAGGCCGATACCGTCCGGCGGACTGTTAATCAGTGGGCCCCTTTACATTCTAAAAAGAGTTGTTCATATGAAGTACTTTTACATTTTATTTTAGTTTTTTTGTCAACCATTAATTTCATGAATCTAATCTGCAGTGCCTTTATCTTGTCTAGATACGTTTTAAATGTACGACCGTAGCTTGACAGCCCATACGACAATAGCGAATCCACTAGGGCATAGTAGACTGCATATACATAGTAGCCCTATTCAAAACGAACTTCAGGTGGTGGAATTTTGCAAGTACTGCCCTTAATTTATTGCATAAGCCATTTACATGTGGCTGCCACGAGAACTTATAATCTATAAGCAAGCCTAAGTACTTGTATTGTTCCACCACCTGGAGCTCGACACAGCCGCACGCGTCCCCGGCCGCGGCTATAAAAATATAGGTACAAAAAAATAAAAAAAATAAAAATAAATAAAACTTACCAACCTATCTTAAGTCCCCCAGATCTGTCCCCTGCGTAAGGGTGCCTATAAGGCTGGCAGAATCAAAATCAAAATATATTTTGAATAAATTAAAAATATCGTATTTATAATAATATCGTATTTATAACCCTTTATAGAGCGCCCTTAGATATTATACCTACGGCAATAATGACCTATATATAACATCTTTTTTAAGGTTCCGTATCGCAAAAGGAAAAAACGGAACCTGTCCGTCCGTCTGTCTGTCAAAACCCCTTTATCTCAAGAACGACGAATTGGGAGTTATTCAAACAATCCAAATTTTATCCAAATGAACTAAAAACAAATTTACCACATATAAAAGCGTTTTATCGTAATATTCAGTCTTCACACAATGTGACCCTCCTGAAAATATTTAAGTTGTGGGTATATCTATTTAAAGTTATACCAAAACTTTTTGTGTTAAAATTGGGAAATTTTTATATTATTGCTACTCAGAATCACGAGCTTTTTCCATTTTAACTGAAAAAAATGTGTCCCCAAAATTTTTGGTCCGTTTGGTGACGGTTTTCAATACAACCTTCTATATATATGACCGTAACAAAACGGACACCAAAAATTTTGGGGACACTTTTTTTCTTGTATTAGGATCGAACGAGCTCATGATTCTGAGTGGAAATAATGTAAAATGCAACTTGGGGGTACAACTTTATATAGAAATTCCCTTGTACAAACGGACTTACTTGCGTGTGACGAACTATAGGTATATTGACAGTGGAGCGTTTGGTCTACTCGTGCGTCAACGCCGCCCGATCAACCCGTATCTACTGCGACTATTATAGCTTAGTTGTCGCCGGCCAAGGACCGGAAAGCCCCGTTTTTAAAGTTACTATGGAGATACTAACTTTATTAAGCCTATCGGCAATTATTATTAATCATTTGTTTAAGTTTAAGTTGATCGGGGTCTAACCATTATGTATGTACATACTTTGTTTGCCTATTGATCCAATTTACAAAGGTAACACAGAGGCAGATACCTAAAAAATTTCCCAGTTTATTTCTATTAATTGAATTCTGTATTTTTGAAGTGAAAACTTCTTTTGTGATGGGGAAAAAATGTTAAACTCGCGACAGGTCACGTGACCGACAGATTGAAAATTCGTAAGACGGACACGTGACCTGATCAAAAAACTGTTACAATGTCATTGAGTTTTCACTTCTGCCGGCACTCCCGGAGTGCAACCCGTTGTTTTTTATTCTAAAGGATGACTCACGCTAGACCGATCCGGGCCCAGGACAGGTGATGGTGATCACGTGACGCTCTCTATAGAAAACTGAAGTGTCGGACGCCCCGGCCCGGGCCCGGACCGTTGTAGCGTGAGTCATCCTTTAACCGTTCTTTACATCAAGTGAAATGTATAGGTGCCAATGACAATGTACCTATGATTATTACATCTTCGTCGCGTTATCCCGGCTTTATATTACGGCTCACGAGAGCCTGGGGTCCGCTTGGCGACTAATCCCGCGAATTGGCGTAGGCACTAGTTTTTACGAAAGCGAAAGCCTTCTGACCTTCCAACCCAGAGGGGAAACTAGGCATTGTTGGGATTAGGTAGTCTGGGTTCCTCACGATGTTTTCCTTCACCGAAAAGCGATTGGTAAATATCAAATGATATTTCGTACATAAGTTCCGAAAAACTCATTGGTAATACGAGCCGGGGTTTGAACCCGCGACCTCCGGATTGCAAGTCGCAACGCTCTTACCGCTAGGCCACGAGCGCTTCTGGTAAGTAAAAAAGTGTTTTGTTCAAATAAAGGATGACTCATGTAACAACGGTCCGGGTCCGGGCTAAGGCGTCCGACACTCCAGTTTTGGGGTCGTCCAGAAATCATGTGATCGTTTAGAGGGGAGGTGGGGGTAAGAAAATATCATAAAAATAATGTACAAATGGCGGACTTAATGCCTAATCTAATTCTTATTTTATATGCGTATTTACCCAATAAAAAAACATTTATCGCACTTTAAAACATTAATAATAAAAGCTCGCATCGGCGCCATGGCCTTGATTGCTTAGAGTCTAATCTAAAGGTACCCGCGTCATAATTATCACGTGAGCTTGTGGCAGGGGGGGTGCGTTAAAATCACCAAATATCACCAAGGTAGGGATTGCAATCCGGTCTGGTTTTGAATCCGGCCGGATCCGGCCGGATTATGGCCTCAATCCGGCGGATCCGGCCGGATCCGGCCGGATTGGTATTGCGGATAAAAAAATCATCAAGTCACGTATTTTATTATGTTTTTTAGCGTTATATTATGCGGAGTTAAGGATATTTTTTAATGGATTAATAAAACGGCTGTTTTAAGTTTCAAAAATCAACGTTTTTGTTACTTTACCACTAAGTCTTACCACTAAGTTTTGACGACCGGTCTGGCCTAGTGGGTGACCCTGCCTGTGCAGCCGATGGTCATGGGTTCGAATCCCAGTAAGGGCATTTATTTGGGTGATGACACAGCTATTTGTTCCCGAGTCTTGGTTGTTTTCTATGTATTTAAGTATTTATATATTATATATATCGTTGTCTGAGTACCCACAACACAAGCCTTCTTGAGCTTACTGTGGGACTTAGTCAATCTGTGTAAGAATGTACATGTCTATTTATTTAAGTCTTATTACAATAATCAGTCTCACAAATAAAATCTTCTTTTTCATTTAAAATATCTATAGCCCAACCCACATTTCCCACAAAAAGGTGCTTTCAATTCAACCATTTTAGTTTGAGCAAACAAAATCAATGAACGTGCATACCTATACAAGTATACATTAAAACATTTATTCACACAAAACATTTAACATTTTTAACGGGATAAGTTCGCCTTTGTACACATTTATGGTATTCTCTCTGTGTTATGTACTTCTTTGTGCAATAAAGTGTTTACTACTACTACTACTACTACATTTTCCCGCTTTATTTAGTAGCATAATAATAACAAAATAACATATAAATAATAATAATAAATTAATATTATAGGAAATTTTTACACAAATTGACTAAGCCCCACGGTAAGCTCAAGAAAGCTTGTGTTGTTGGTACTCAGACAACGATATATATAATATACAAATACTTAAATACATAGATAACAACCATGACTCAGGAACAAATACATGTGCTCATCACACAAATAAATGTCCTTACCGGGATTCGAACCTAAGATCGCGGCTTCACAGGCAGGGTCACTACCCACTAGGCCAGACCGGTCGTCAAAAGTCAACATATAATCCCTATAATTACTTTTAATTCGACAAAACATTGGTTAAACTGCTGAAGTGCTGAATGAAGTTTTATAAATATTTATTCATTATATTTTAAATGCAGGTAACACTTATTATAACTGGGCTATAATGGTTTGTACAAAATAAAACGAAAGAAGATGTACATTAAATTACAATGTAACAACACAATAAATTGAATAACCAATTCAGTACTTACGGTGCACGGAAATCTCAACGCTACGACGACACATATTTCGTCGGCTAGAAGACTGGCGTCAACTAACAAACAAGTTGTTGTGTTGCTGTTTGTGAGCTAGAAAATTCGAATATTGGCAAGAACTTTTAAATTTTAGCAGTGTTTTAAGCTGTTATTTTATATTTTAGCGCTTTGATTCACTTTACCGGATCCGAGACCGGATCCGGTGAATTATGCCGGATCCGGTAACGTGAAAAATGTGCCGGATCCGGCCGGATTACCGGATCCGCCGGACCGGATTGCAATCCCTACACCAAGGGGTCAAAAATAGGCCAAATATGATCACATGATATCTTGACGACCCCTTTCTAAAGAAAGCATCACGTGATCACCGATCACCCGTCATAGAAAACGAAGTGTCGCAAGCCTCGGCCCGGACCCGGAGCGTTTCTAGTCGCTTTCGTAAAAACTAGTGCCTACGTCAATTCTTGAGATTAGTTGTCAAGTGGACCCCAGGCTCCCAAGAGCCGTGGCAAAATGCCGGGATAACGCGAGGAAAAAGAGACTTTTTTACTTACCAAAACTGTTGACGCTAAATGCTTATGCAGTACCTAAATATATGTGAAGATAACACTTGTTTTCTAAGCTCGGCTGACTAAACAATTATTAATAAAGAAACTATGTTTTGTTTTAATACTAGGATATGACGCAGGACGTTAGGTCAAATGTTAATTATTACTATTACTATTAGTCACACTAGCCAATATTTCGTATAGCATAGTTTGCAGGCTTTTTTTTAATTTAAGTATTTAGATTTTTTTGAATAATTATAATTTATTTAAATTGCTTGTCCGTCTTTGCGTCACGTGTTGGTCACGTGAATAGAAAAGTATTAAGTAAGTGTTCAGAACGTGTTCAGAACAGAACGCATCCTATGTGACGTCACGGACGGCCGATTGCGTCGGAAATTCGAAGATCGGCCACGATCGGATGCGTATAATAGGGAATATTACGCGAAACTCTGCGTAGGTAGTGCCACTACCACTGTCTGTCACAATCTGGGGGTCTACCGCGAAACAAGAAAATCGAAATTTCATTATCTAACCTCTCTATCACTCTTGCATATTCGAGCGATAAAGAGGCAGATAACTAAATTTCGATTTTCGCGATTACCGGTAGGCCCTTGTTAACAAACCGCCTTGATGCATCAATGTCATATTTTATTGTCTGAGAAAACTTGTCAAAAAACAGTTTAAGGCACAGTATGTATAAGTTAGTCTATGAATATACTAGAGTCGGTAGTGCTGCACTCTGGCGGCAGAACATAGCAGTAATACCCCCTATTATAAAGCTATATCAAATGATATCTTATTTTATTCTTAAACTAACTGTAATACCTAGGTTGCCTTATTAAAAAGTTGGCCCGGTCCATGATGGTTGCCTAGATTTTAGATGTACCTAAATTTTTAAATCGGTTAATCTTACTTAAGGATGACTCACGCTAGACCGGGCCGGGGCCGGACCGGAGCTTCTGGCGTTTCGTTTTCTATGTAAAGCACCACGTGATGACCGACCAGCGGTTATAGAAAATAATGTTCGCCTTTGTACAGTCGACTGTAAAAATATGGGTGTACAAATCATCTCAAAAATATGTCCCATAACTCTTATGTCAGTGAATTAAGAACTATGGGACATATTTTTGAGTAAGTTGTTTACACCCATATTTTTACCGTTGACTGTACAAAACATTGTTATTTTTATTTTGTATTGTCTGTTTTATGTGAACCTGTTTATGTGCATTAAAGTGACATGCATACATAAATATGAAGGCTTGAAAAAAATTACAAGAATATTACATGGGAACTTTGCAATTTTTGCTAGTTGTAAATGCGTTGCCGGCTTTTAAGATGGGAGTACGCTCTTTTCTTGAAGGTTTGATGGTGTAACCGGAAATACCGCGGGCGACAGTTCATTCCACACTGTAGCTCTGTGCTAGGAAGCGGTTTTTTCCCATTTTTAGGGTTCCGTAGCCAAATGGCACAAAACGGAACCCATACGGATTCGTCATGTCTGTCTGTCTGTCTGTCCGTCCGTATGTCACAGCCACTTTTTTCCGAAACTATAAGAACTATACTGTTGAAACTTGGTAAGTAGATGTATTTTTTTGAACCGCATAAGATTTTCACACAAAAATAGAAAAAAACAATAAATTTCGGGGGTTCCCCATACTTAGAACTGAAACTCAAAAATTTTTTTTCATCAAACCCATACGTGTGGGGTTTCTATGGATAGGTCTTCAAAAATGATATTGAGGTTTCTAATATCATTTTTTTCTAAACTGAATAGTTTGCTCGAGAGACACTTCCAAAGTGGTAAAATGTGTCCCCCCCGTCCCTGTAACTTCAAAAATAAGAGAATGATAAAACTAAAAAAAATATATGATGTACATTATCATGCAAACTTCCACCGAATATTGGTTTGAACGAAATCTAGTAAGTAGTTTTTTTTTAATACGTCATATATAGTAAACCGCAATTTTATTATGTTACTTGCTGCTACAGAACCCTTCATGGGCGAGTCCGACTCGCACTTGGCCGCTTTTTCCATTTGATGTACGAAACCTAACAACATAGTATGTGTTACTGTTATATGTTACTTCTGCGAAAAACGGGGTCTCGACAGATCACGGAGCGAACTACTAGTTATGTTAATTAATATTTTAGTGCTAATAAAACACTTGCCTACTAAAGTACTTGGTAATAACCGTACACGGCGGGAAACAGATGATAACTGGCGGGAAAAAATTGAAGAAATGGGAACCTTATTAATTTTGTATTAAGTTCAAATTTCTTCAATAGAATATCTCGACTTATCAACTTCATCCCGCCGTGTAGGTTAACTATAAAGTAGGTACTTGGTAATAATGGTAATAACTAGGTACAGTGGCGGCGCGTATAGATTGTTCGTAGGCAAGCCGTAGCTAAGTTGCCCTTCCTTTCCTTCATAAGGGTAAAGAAAATGGCCCAAGAGCCTGAATATCAGACAAGCCGATGGGAATCGAGTTTTATGGACGCTCCGCCACTGCTAGGTACCTAGTTTACTTTACCCTGTCACGTTTTTCGTTTGCTTACTTGACATGTTAAGGTGCAGTTTTAGTTCAAGGGAATAGCCATGACAATCGTTGATGTAAAATACCAATCGAATCCTATGTTTGTTCCACGCGGCGCGCTCATTCTTGGTGGTGGTTCGTTCAATGGAAACCTCGAAAACAATGTTGGCTTAAAGTGTTAGGGATTGTATTGGCAGCGGCTACATTAGTGTGACACTTAATTGAATAGAAATTCCAGAATAATATTTAATTAGTGGTTTATATAGGCAGATCAGCGACCCGCCCCGGCTTCGCACGGGTTAACAAATTATACACCGAAACCTTCCTCAAGAACCACTTTATTGATAGGTGAAAACCGCATGAATATTCCTTCAGTAGTTTTTGAGTTTATCGCGAACATACATATGTGACGTTCGACGGCAAAAGGTACCTTATGGCGGCTGGCGCTTACGTCGCATAGCGCTGCAATAATATTGGAGCGGCGTTAATAAAGGTACCTTTACTCGTGGGACGTCACATATACAAACACACAAACAGACAGACGCGGCGGGGGACTTTGCTTTATAAAAGGTGTAGCCTGTCGGAAGTTAGGTTACTACTAAATAATTACTCCAAAATATTGGCGGCAAACGTGTAGAAATCAAACAATGCTATGAATAAATTATCAGGGGCTAGCTCCAAGATAAAAAGTTTGGATAACTTATTTGGGACAGTCGCCATTCGCCATCAGATACATTGGAGCGGCCAAGGTGCTCAAAAATATCTGAACATCTACTTTAAGCTAGTTATAAGCTGTGTAAGTGGTGTGTATGCTAGTTTTAAGGTATTTATGTATGGGCCACTAGTTGCCTGAAATAAAAATTGTCATTACATCTCATTTAAGGTCTTGATCATAGAGGTTTTGTTCAGATATTTGTAAACACCATGGCCGCTCCGATATATCTGATGGCGATTGGACCTCCTCAACAACTGCCTTGAATCGTAGCGATTTGCTGAAAATAAATATTATTAGGAGGCCAACGGCCTCCTAACCTAGTTGGTAGCATAGTCTAATAAAACATGGTCTTCCATTCCCAGAGTGACACGGGCCTACGTCACAACAACATGGCCGCTATATATAGCGCTATCGCATATTATCATATAGCGCTGTCGCATGATGACGTAGGCCCGTGTCAGTTAGGTGACCTAGAAAAGACGGGAATGGAGTACCAGGCGGAGTATATTATTATACCATGGTTGGTAGTGACCATAGTGGCCCTGCCTCCGAAGTAGGAGGTCCCGGGTTCGAATTCTGGTAAGGGCATTTGTTTGTGTCTTTGGGCCCGATTCGGAATTTGAAATAGACATCTATTAGATATCTTTTAGACATCACCAAGATACGATAACGATATGTTTAAGATCTAACCTGTCAAATATGACATTTGCGCGATTCTGGAGATACTCTTGAAGTATTTCCTCAGGATATGACTTAGAGATCCAATTCACATCTAATAGATATCTTACGCTATCTAACGTAAAAGTGACATTGGTTGAATTGCGCTGCAAAAGAGAACTAGTTGATATCTAAACTATAACGTATCTAGAATGGGTCCAGTACGTGTCGTCTCTTGTGAATATCTTGAAGTTCGAATACGGCAGTTTATCAGTCATCAGTGTCATCACAAATACTTGTTCCTGAGTTATGGATGTTTTCTATATAAGTATTTAAGTATAGTCTGTCCACTTTTCTAAGATCAAGTGCGCCTTAGTACGAAATCTATAGCATTTATCGGGCGGTTAGAGGATTAAGGGGTCATCCATTAATTACATCACACGTTTAGGGGGAGGGAGGGGGTCAAGAAAATGTGACATGTTGTGACAAGGGGGAGGGGGGAGTCATAAACTTTGTGACGTCACTTTAACTTCATCAGTAACCGAAAATGTATTTAAATTATTTTATACGCTAATTATCATTTAAATAACAAGGTTTTGAAACGATAATCATTTTTATTCGTTTAATTTTATTTCTTAATTAGTTTTGAGTTATAAAATTACTAATATTTCTTTTGTCAAAAATATTTTGATAAAATATTAAATAAATATTTGCCGATTTCGTTGAAGAAATGTGACGTCACACCAGGGGGGAGGGGTTTGCCAAATGTGACCAAGTGTGACAAGGAGGGGAGAGGTGACGTAATTAATGGATGACCCCTAAGGTCAGCTCATAGATTTAAAAAATACTTGGTTCTTGGTCACTTGAAGCATACTTACGGGGTATAATGAAGTACCTAATGATACTTGTGGTTAGGGTTACCAGATGACAGGAATTTTCCTGACATGTCAGGAATTTTGGCCTTTTGTCAGGAATGGAGACGGAACACGGAAATGTCAGGATTTTTTTGAGTTGATAGACTTTTTTATAAAGTGCCTTTTTATTTACTTTTAAATTAATAAAACGCGGCTATCGGCTCAATCGGGTGGCCATCGCTAACGGCTAGACCCCCCCCCCCGTCGTAGTCAAAAATATGAATGTCAGGAAAAATATTTGGAAATCAGGAATTTTGTCAGTAAATTCTAAATTTGTATCTGGTAACCCTACTTGTGGTAGTATCAGGAGTGCGAAACTCCTCCCTTCGGGCAAACTCGGCTCCGTTCGGCTCAACATTGCTCCGAGCTATTATTAGGGTTGACACAACTTGACGTCCCTTTGCGTGCACGACCACAAATAAGATAATCGCTAGAAACTTTGACAACCCCAAATAGCCGAAAGGGGTAGTGCCATATATTAGAAAGGGCGATCATGATTCGACCCTGAACCGCTGTCAAACTTCGGTTTTGTAACTTTTGTAGGAAGTTTCCTTTCTGTAATTAAGTGCGTTGACGCAGCGGTTTGTGCGCAGCGGCAGTGTGACGTCACACGCGCGGCGCCTTGTTCGTAGGGCTGCTCCTCACTTATATGTCTCACTGTTATTGTCAATTTCCATAGTACAGTCGTTACAATATTATTAGATTAGTGAGTGTCACAATCAACCGGTTTACGGTATACAATGTCCTTATTCCTAAAATACATATAGTACAGTTCAAATAACCTGAAGATTAAATCAATGTCAGAAAAAAATAATACAAAATTCATATAAATTAAAAATGTCTAAGGTAGGGGAGACCGAGGTGAGTTGTGACAGAGGATAGTTGTGACATTGTCGATTTTTTGGAATCTATTAACTGTTAGTGAGCTCGCAACAGTGTGCCTTTGTTAGCTCGCAACTTGAACTAACAAACGCGCGCTATTGCGACCTAGTTTTTAGTTAATAGACTCCAAAAAATCGACAATGTCACAACTCTCCTCTGTCACAACTCACCTCGGTCTCCCCTACAATATACATATAAAAACTATTAACCTTCAATCATAATATTATAACGCAACATTATTGTTTATTACTTACTGGCTAGATTATTAATTACATAGTCAATTCAATATTACTATAATGAATGGTAGTGCTGCTGTCGTTGGAAATGGACTGTAACCTTAAGTTGTTCGCAGAAATCCCGAAGCGTCTGGTTGACGTGTCTGGTGACCGAAGAGCTGGCAGCTACCTCGCACAACGTATCAGCATTGCGATACAGCGAGGAAATGCCGCCAGCATCTTTGGTACAATGCCTCAAGGGCCTATATTAGATTTAAGCTAGTTATTAATTTCTTTTAGTAATAACCACTGTATATATCCTGTTTGTAAATAAATTATTTTCCAATAAAAAACAAAAGTTTCACTTTAATAATATAAATCAATTATATCCATTATTATTAACGAGCTACGTAGGTTTTATTATTAAGTAATTATGTTATTCAGGAAAATGGTATAATGGGATAATAGCGTCATAGTCATAGAGGATAAATTACAATTTGAGTATGATTAGGTATACATACAGATCCATACTGTAAAGGTTTGCAACCTTTGTGATAATTGCTGTTTTATCCATTCCCACAGCGTCCTCCCAATAGGATACTATGGAAATGGCATATTATTTTTGTTTTTATACTAAGTATATTTTGTTCACCATTAAGGGTATACTACTCACTTACATTAGGCATAAAAACCGGCCATGTGCGAGTCGGACTCGCGCACGGAGGTTTCCGTCCATTACGTAAAAAACGGCAAAAACATCAGAAGCACTACCACCAGTTTTAACATTGACATATTCACTCACGTTTAAGTAACTTACTTTCTATGCATCTCGCTCGTACTCGCATATTAGTGCAAGCGAGATGTATAGAAAGTAATTTACGTAAACGCGAGTTAATCTGTCAATGTCAAAACTGGTGGTAGCCGTACAGGTTTGTTGTATAGGAGCCCCAGTTAAATATTTATTTTATTCTGTTTTTAGTATTTGTTGTTATAGCGGCAACAGAAATACATCATCTGTGAAAATTTCAACTGTTTAGCTGTCACGGTTCATGAGATACAGCCTGGTGACAGACGGACAAACGGACAGTGGAGTCTGTGTCAACATTTTAATTAAATAAAACTCCAATTGATTATATCGCCAATAAATAAGTAGGTCTCTGGGGACAAAAGAGCTGGCAGCTTCCTCGCTCAACGCATAAGCGTTGCGATCCAGCGAGGAAATGCTGCCAGCATTCTTGGCACTATGCCCCAGGGGCCCTCTCTAGATATAGATTTTTAGGTTTTTTTTTTTTAGGTTTAGTTTTAGTTTTGTAGGTAGTTCTATATTTTTTTAGGTATTAGTTTTAGTTTTGTAGGTAGTTTTAATTTTAGGTTACTTTTTATTCTAAGTTTGTTATTAATATTGTAAACAGTAGGTACTTATTTTGCGAAGCTAATGACAATTGTCACGAAATTCCGACAGAAATCATTTCCTGTCGAGAATTACCGAAAGTTCTTTTAAATCTTGTGACAATTGTCATAATCATCATCATAAACTTCGCAAGAGAAATACCTGCTGTGTAGAGAAGTACCTTTGCCGATATAATAAAGTTTTTCCAAATAATACAATGATGGTGGCAAACAGGAATACGGCCCGCCCGATGGTAAGCGGTAACCGTAGCCCAGGGATGATTGTGACGTCAACTACAGTTACATTTTATAATTATCGCACCTGAGTGTCACCGTGGTAAAAAAAGAACTGTATATTTCTTAAAAAAATATTCAATATGTACATATGCTTGGAGTACTTAGCTTAATCTATATTTATTTTAGATTCTTAGCTAAGACGAGTAGGTTTGTTTTAATTAAATACAAAAATATAACATAATTATTGGTGAAATAGGGGCCAGGTTAGCTAAGGGCCTACCGCGAACACCGAAGTTCGCAATTTACGGGCATTTTTCTCTGTCACTCTGATTACGCCTTAATTGGAGTAAAAGAGAAAGATGCCGGCAATTTGCGGACTTCGGTATTCGCGGTAGGCCCATAGTAAAACCTTACTACACAACACGTTAGTATATGACAATCCTTCGACGCGAACGCTCGTGTGTGCGAGAAAATAATAAATAATAAAAATAATATAAAAAATATATATACAAACGTTACAATCAGTGAAAAAAGTTAAACAAAAACAATAGAAATTAAGTGTTATTGTGATACTGTGGGTGTTTTTAAGTGAATCAGTAATCGTAAGTGTGATATTTTGAATAATTTGTTGATATATATTTCTGATTTCTCACAACTGACGCATTTTTTCTGTAATAGCCACAAGAAAACAATATACTACTACCCGAGATTTTAGTTGTCTCGTTACAAAGTATGTAAATTTAAAGTATGTACCGAAAAATGTGCTACTTTGCTCCAAAATTAGAATTTAAATTAGATTCTAAAATTATTGTACTATAGTAGATACCTTTGTTGATTATACTGAGCAACTTTTACTATCGGACCAACGACGAAATCGCGAAAAAAAATTTACCCTCCCATAGAAAATGGACCAGCCAAAATGTATGAAACTGCCAAAAAATTTTTTCGCGATTTCGGGGTTGGTCCCATAGTAAAAGTTGCTCAGTGTAATCCCAAAACGTCCCTGGCAACGGGAATGCAGTATTTTTTTAGCCACTCTGTACCTATCTTCTTCTTCTTCTTCTTCAACCTAAGATCGTTTTCCCGGCCTAGCGCCAGGGTCCGCTTTCCTGCTCAATCTTCTCCACTTTGCCCGGTCTTCGGCATCCTCAGCTGTGAGATTGTTCTCTTTCATACCATCACTACTATCATATTGTAATGTAACACATAAATAAGAATGTGATATATTTTTCATATTATAAAAACTGTTGGAGCTCAATTACCCAGTGAGGGTCAATATAGCCACATTTTACGTTACGTTATAGTCCAGTATTACAACAAAAAAAAAAACAACTATTTCATCACACTCGCTCAGTAAATGTGGAATTGCACGCAGGTTTAGCGGGAGTTAGAGAAAAAGCGTTCTCCCTAGGGAGTTATGAAGTTTTTAGTGCCATAATTAACAGTTTTTTGTCTTTATACTTAACTTACGCCCCATGTTGCACAATGTACTATTAGTCCAGTACATAGGTAATTGAGTATAAATACAAATGTTCTTTTTAGGGTTCCGTACCCAAAGGGTAAAACGGGACCCTATTACTAAGACTTCGCTGTCCGTCCGTCCGTCCGTCCGTCCGTCCGTCCGTCCGTCCGTCCGTCTGTCACCAGGCTGTATCTCACGAACCGTGATAGCTAGACAGTTGAAATTTTCACAGATGATGTATTTCTGTTGCCGCTATTATAGCGGCAACAGAAATACATCATCTGTGAAAATCATCTGTCCGTCCGTCCGTCCGTCCGTCTGTCACCAGGCTGTATCTCACGAACCGTGATAGCTAGACAGTTGAAAATTTCACAGATGATGTATTTCTGTTGCCGCTATAACAACAAATACTAAAAACAGAATAAAATAAAGATTTAAATGGGGCTCCCATACAACAAACGTGATTTTTGACCAAAGTTAAGCAACGTCGGGAGTGGTCAGTACTTGGATGGGTGACCGTTTTTTTTTTGCTTTTTTTTTTCATTTTTTTTTTGCATTATTGTACGGAACCCTTCGTGCGCGAGTCCGACTCGCACTTGCCCGGTTTTTGTTTTGCGTGAGTTTTTTCTTCTATTCATACCTAAGCATATTTTGCAATAGAACTACGACATTTAAATCCTGCACCTGAACGAAGATATTCGAGATAATATTTATTTATTTTAAACTTTATTGCACAAGAACAAGTAAAAAGTACAAAAGGCGGACTTAATGCCTTGAGGCATTCTTTACCAGTCAACCACTGGGCCAAACATATTAACCATACCATTAATACCATACCATACCATTAATATTTAACCATAGTTGGCAGTTTTTGGACTATTTTGGAGTTGAGTGGTTTAACGATAGGTAGGTATACTTAAACCCCTAAAGCATCAGAGGGGTCATTAAACTTATGAGAATTTTGTTATGTAGTAGGTAGATAGGATTGGTACCTACCTCTTTATAAAAAAGGACCTTAAGTTTATTTACACTTTTGTCTGGGTCTTATATTTATTTTAACATTCGTCAATCTTCCAAATACACTGCACTTCGACAATAATTTAAGTTCCCTATCTAATAAGTATACATTACTACAGAGGCTGGAAGTAAGGGGTTGCCGGCCGAATGCATATAGACGGCCGAACGTAGTGAAGTCAGATAGTTATGAGGCAGACAACCCCTTTTCACGCCGATGTATGATGTATGGATAGTGCTTTTCTTAAACATGCAATGAAATAATAATAAAAAATTATTGGTTATTCAGTGCGTGGGGTTCTTGAGGGGAACGAATTTTTTTTTATTTGTGCACTACGACGCACGGCTTAGGAGATACAGCCCTATAAAGATGAAAAAAAAAGAAATCGAACCATAAATTACTTCCCGGCCTAGGCCTTCAATTTTGTATGAAATTCCTTTACATTTCTCTCGAGTGGCTCCGCCCGGAACGTGATACTTCGAAGGCTATTATTAGTTATAACGGACGGACGTAACGACGACATTTTATTGCATGTTTGAGAAAATATATTTAATAACAAGGCCTAGTTTCTCCTTTCTGGGTTGGAAGATCAGATCAGATGGCAGTCGCTATCGTAAAAACTAGTGCCTACGCCAATTCTCGGGATTAGTTGCCCAGCGGACCCCAGGCTTCCATGAGCCGTGGTTAAAAGCCGGGATAACGCGAGGAAGATGATGATGGTCAAACACATAGCTCTCCTTTTTTAGGGTTCCGTACCTCAAAAAGAAAAAACGGAACCCTTATAGGATCACTCGTGCTTCTGTCTGTCTGTCTGTCTGTCCGTCTGTCACAGCCTATTTTCTCGGAAACTACTGGAACCAATTATATATGTATGTAAATTAGTGACCCAAAGGACATGTAACGTAAACAAATGAATTTCAAACATGGGGGCACTTTTGGGGGGTAAATGAGAAAGTTATAGAATAAAGTTTTTCAAACTATATCGTGTTATATATCAAATGAAAGAGCTCATCTTGAAAATTTCAAATATATATTTTTTATAATTTTAAAATACATAGGTTAGACGTTATTCAAGAACTTAGCCAAAAAAATTACCATTCCCCCTTTATCTCCGAAACTACTGGGTCTATAATTTTGAAAAAAAAAATACACAAAATAGTTCTAAAACCTATAGATGACAGGAAAACCTATTAGAAATGTGAAGTCAAGCGTGAGTCGGACTTAATGTACGGAACCCTTGAAACGCGAGTCCGACTCGCACTTAGCCGGTTTTTTTATTTAAGCGCAATCGGGTAAAAACCAACATATTCAAACCACTAATATACTTTATATTAAGACAAAGCAAGATATCACAACACGCAAATGACTCCATTAAGCAAGAATTTTCATGTTATTACATACCATTGTTGTTTATAACGTGACATCAATTAAATAACAATTAGACATTGTGTTGGTAAAAAAATAATTGTATCCACGTTTTCTCAGTCGCATAGGCTGTTTTAGCTTTGGGTGACAATGGCTGGTATTTTTCCAAATTGCGCATATTTTCTGAGCATGAGCTCTCATTGGTTGAATTCCAAGATTCGAAATACATTGGGTTTAAAAACCACTGCACACAGGGGTCATTTTAGCTCCGAATGCATCGTTTCTAGCGCAGAATCAACGTCATCTATGTCAGCGTCACAGGACACACATACACACACACACACTGATATCAAAACCATTCATATAGATACCTACAGTTACAGAGATATAAGCCACGGCGGCATAACACATCGTTACATCTGGTTTTTGATCCGAGCCCCTCTACTGCATTATGTTTCACGTCAAAAAAAATATGGCAATAAATAATTGTATCCACTATTTCTCAGTCGCATAGGCTGTTATCTTAGAGCGTGTCTAAGATCGTATTTAAGAGCGCGCTTTTCGCGCTGAATGTCTGAAGGGCGCCGCAGGCGCCCTGTGCGTAAGAGCGCGCGAAGCGCGCTGAATGTCGGGCTTGGCCCGACCTTTAAGTGTGATGAGCGCCCCAGGCGCCCTGCATGTATGAGCGCGCTGAATGTCGGGCTTGCCCCGACCTTTAAGTGTGATGGGCGCCCCAGGCGCCCTGCATGTATGAGCGCGCTGAATGTCGGGCTTGGCCCGACCTTTAAGTGTGATGGGCGCCCCAGGCGCCCTGCATGTATGAGCGCGCTGAATGTCGGGCTTGGCCCGACCTTTAAGTGTGAAGGGCGCCGCAGGCGCCCTGCATGTATGAGCGCGCTGAATGTCGGGCTTCGCCCGACCTTTAAGTGTGAAGGGCGCCGCAGGCGCCCTGGATGTAAGAGCGCGCGAAGCGCGCTGAATATCGGGCTGGGTGTAGGGTTACCAGATTCAAATTTAGAATTTCCTGACAAAATTCCTGATTTCCGAATATTTTTCCTGACATTCATATTT
Source organism: Cydia splendana (assembly GCF_910591565.1). Classification (NCBI taxonomy): domain Eukaryota; kingdom Metazoa; phylum Arthropoda; class Insecta; order Lepidoptera; family Tortricidae; genus Cydia; species Cydia splendana. The sequence goes on from NC_085983.1 coordinate 6,419,673, forward strand.
TTCACGACGACGGGGGGGTGTCTAGCCGTTAGCGATGGCCACCCAATTGAGCCGATAGCCGCGTTTTATTAATTTAAGTTTTATTACATTTATTATTTGTATTCATTTAAGTAAATAAAAAGGTACTTTATAAAAAATCTATCAATTCAAAAAATTCCTGACATTTTCGTGTTCCGACCCCATTCCTGATAAAAGGCCAAAATTCGGGCGAAACCTATAAATATGAATAATTTTATTATGTTATGCCAGCGGCACTCGGCCGGAATCCAGAACCCACCTCCCCGACCATCCTCCCTATAAGTGACTCAGAGGTATATATACGCGCCAAGAAAAATTTCGATAGCGCGATGTAGAACATTCCAATTTCGAAAATTTACTGACGCCAATTTTTGGACTTGGCACTTGTGCTTACCATGTGTTTTTTTTTCTTTGTATGAACTTGAAGGCTACGAAACCAATGTTGTGTCTATTATTTTTTTTTACAATTTATCGATATCTGAGGATCCGAAAGGCCCCTTAACACGAATCTGAAGTCAAAATTGAACAAAACGGTCGCCATCTTGAATTTCTTTATTTTTAACCCGATCCTGATCAAAATCGATATCTGAGGATCCGAGAGGCCCCTTAACACGAATCTGAAGTCAAAATTGAACACAACGGTCGCCATCTTGAATTTCTTTATTTAAGACCCGATCCTGATGAAATTTGATATCAAAGGACCGGAGAGGCCCCTTCATAGCGTATATTGAATAGTCCATATGGAATTTCCTGTACGTAGGTATATACTTAGGTAAGTAAGGTAAGGTAAGGTATATACCAAATGTTCCTAAGATACATTATAGAAATATCAATTCTCATCTATTATTTATACTTTTCAGTCCAAGATTGTGTTACATAATAACTAATAAGTACCAGTATTATTTATATATTAATTGCCACATAATTAGTATATTGCGCCGTGCACAACAAAGATAGATGAATTTATGACGCAGTTACTTAAGAGGGGGGCTAAAGCAAAATTGTATATTTTAGGGTTCCGTACCCAAAGGGTAAAAACGGGACCCTATTACTAAGACTCCACTGTCCGTCTATCTGTCACCAGGCTGTATCTCATGAACCGTGATGGCTAGAGAGTTGAAATTTTCACAGATGATGTATTTCTGTTGCCGCTATAACAACAAATACTAAAAAGTACGGAACCCTCGGTGGGCGAGGTAGACTCGCACGCGGTTTTATTACATTGAATTTTTACACGTTTTAATCAAGGGCAAAAGTAGCTAATAAAAAATCTTCCGTCGCAAGCATGGTATAATAATATACTCCGCCTGGTACTCTATTCCCGTCTTTTCTAGGTCACCTAACTGACACAAGCCTACGTCATCATGCGACAGCGCTATATGATAATATGCGATAGCGCTATATATAGCGGCCATGTTGTTGTGACGTAGGCCTGTGTCACTCTGGGAATAGAAGACCATGTTTTATTAGACCATGGTCGCAAGTTTTGGGCGGCGCGCCATATCTTTTGTTACCTTCAAATTTTCTGGCTCCCGACCCCTCTGTATGATGTTTTTTTTTTTATTTACATTCTTGGTTCTATCTTAAGTAATCATTACGTCACTGGTTAGGTTATTAGGTTAACCTAATGTACTGAAGCTAAATGTACCTACCTACCTAATTGTATTATAATGCTAGAATACGAAATTATGCAAGCATATATAATGATAAGTATTGTTTACATATCTACCTACATTGCTGTGCCCATCATGGTTTCATGTGTCATATGTGTACCTACCCATACTCTTAAGTACTTGTAAAACCTTTAATATACATGTGAATTGCAATAAATAAATACAAATACAAAAAAACCTTATGAGAAAATATTACCGAGTACCTAGTCATTGTTATTGTGACTTGTGATTGGCCACTAACCTCATAAATTATGACATTGTATGGACATTGACGGTCTTTATTTTATATTAAAGGAACAAATGGAAAAAGTTACGCTTCCGGCAGGACTTGAGCCCGCAACCTCCGCAATCCGTGCGTTGCTCTTAACCAATTGAGCTACGGAAGCCTACCACAACCTCGCAAATCTCGCAAGTTGTCGGTCTTTGTTTTCAAGTGTCTCTAGTACTCGTAGTGTCCGTGGCAAGGTCAATGTAGCTCGTTATCTGTGTAAGCTCGTGGGCGGATGTCCGGTATGTTATACGTATGATATTAATATGCAAAAAAGTATTTATTTATAGCTATTCTGATAAATATAATAATAATCTCTAGCATAAACCCGATTTTACGAAATCAGTTTAAAATGTCGTCATTACAAACTGGAAATTCGAAGAACGGACATGCATGTTATTATATGTTGGAGTAAGTTGGAAATTTACATATGTAATTGTGTACAGTACCGTCTTTACCATAAGGGCACACGAGGCCCATGCCCAGGGCCCCCTTCCTTCCTATTTGATACCCATAATAAATAGAAGATCATAGTAGAAAAATGTTAGTTTAATTAGCTTTCTTTACTCTCCAAAAGGGCCCCAAATTCTTATGTGCTCAAGGGCCCCGGCATAGTTTAAGACGGTCCTGATTGTGTATGAAATGAAATAATTTATGTAATTTAAATGGCTATAATAATTACCTTATTATAATGGAATCAATAAAAACGGACGAATTAAGGCTCAAATAAAGCTTTTACTTTGTGCTTTTACTTTACGCGTTTGCGTAAAGGGGCCCACAGGGGTTCGCCGGACGATATCAGCCTGTCAGTTGTTCGGAGCTATCAAATTTTGCGTTTAACTGACAGGCCGATATCGTCCGGCGAATTGGAAATCAGTGGACCCCTTTAAGTCTCCAATTTTATGGGATTTCGAACAGCGCGCCAAGCGGGACGATTTGGAAACTCAAAATCCCATACAAAATGCGACTTAACCCAAATGCGTACGTCACGTCATCGTCACGATATCGAATGAAATTTACACTCGTGGTACAGTCACCTGCAATAATATGTTACTCTTCGAAGGCCGCAAAAATAGAAAGAGTAACATATTATTGCAGGTGACTGTACAGTTCAATGCACCGAAAGTAGTTATACGGGTGTTTGCACTTTCGCAAGCTATTATACTTATCAGCTCAGGTTAATACATTAAAAAAATACCTAAAGCAAACAATGCAATCTATACGCATCCAGGGATGTAACGGATGTGGTTTTATCGGAACCGAAAACGGAAACAGATGTTTTCAATTTAGTTTAACGGAACCGAAAACGGAAACGGAACCGAAAACGGTAACAGAACCGAAAACGGAAACGGAACCGGAACCAGAATTGGAGCCTGACTTTTTAACGATGTAGTCGTTTTCCCCTTTCTAGAATAAACCTTCAGACAAAGTTTACACTTAGCCGTGTCCCCACTAACTTCATCAAAATAGTTCCAAATCGAACTTGATTTCGGCTTCATTGTGCGTTTTTTTACACACTAACATTCACCACACAGACTACCGCGTGGCTCACTCCGCAATTTCGTCGCTTTGCTACAGGTAGCTAAAAGTACATCCGTTCCATACCAATTTTGGGGAAAGCCATAAGCCGCGCGTGGCGCTGTCGCCACCTAGCGGCCATATCTGTGCTGATCGTAACAGACGCGTTTTGTTAGAGAGTGAGTCTTCAGTACCCAGTACTATTATTTATTCTGTGACAATACACACAGTCAGTAGTCAGTATACAACAGAACACATACGATTTTAATTTTAATAACACGAATAAAACAAAGTATACAAACAAACAACAAATTAGCGTAGTACGTGGCAAGTGGGGCGATGAGCGAATGACTGGTATGAACGTTTGTTTTTGATGTACGCCGCCGCCGCGCGAAGCATTGACATCCGTTATAACTTCCGTTTCAAACATAACGGAACCGGAACAGAAACGGATGTGTAATACCAAACGGAAGTTCCGCCTTAACGGAAACGGAACCAGAGCTCCGTAACATCCCTGACGCATACCACTAAAATTGGCCAAGAGGATGTCGGGCAATGCTCATTGTAGGGTTCCATTTACACTATTACCGTAGACCGGGGTGAGTTTGGAAAATTTGGGGTTACTTTGATAGATTTAAAACGGCCATAGAATTACCATTATTCATTATTTACTGAAAATGTTCCTGTAACTAGTTAGATAACTATATATTCATATTCACCTACTGTAAAAAATCTCGCATACATATATATTATGGCTTAAAAACTAGAATTTTAAAGTCACCCCTGCGTTTGAAAGTCACCCCGGTCAATGGTATATCATATGTAATTACCAGGGATGTTACGGAGCTCTGGTTCCGTTTCCGTTAAGGCGGAACTTCCGTTTGGTATTACACATCCGTTTCTGTTCCGGTTCCGTTATGTTTGAAACGGAAGTTATAACGGATGTCAATGCTTCGCGCGGCGGCGGCGTACATCAAAAACAAACGTTCATACCAGTCATTCGCTCATCGCCCCACTTGCCACGTGCTACGCTAATTTGTTGTTTGTTTGTATACTTTGTTTTATTCGTGTTATTAAAATTAAAATCGTATGTGTTCTGTTGTATACTGACTACTGACTGTGGACGAAAATAATCTATTCAATTCTTGAACCTACTCACATCCCGAGAATCGGTTGAGAATTGCGACCTGTAGAGGAGAACATCCGGATATACGAAGATTACGAAGGCATTTCTGTCCAAGCTGAAACGGAGACCTTTGCTGACGCTCGGTCAATTACAAGTTGTGTCTGGCCCCTATTTCACCACGGTGACAGGTGCGACAATTCGACAAATATCACTGTTGCTGACGTCTCAGGCATCCATGGGTTACGGTTACCGCTTACCATCGGGCGGGTCGTATTCCTGTTTGTCACCATAATTGTATTATTTGAAAAGACTATTATATCGGCAATAAATTGGTATTTCTCTTGCGAAGTTTATGATGATGATGATGACAGATGTTTTTTTTAATTAAAATGTTGGTGGCAACCAAGCACACCGCCCGTCCGATGGTAAGCGGTTACCGTAGCCTATTGAGGCCTGTGACGTCAGTAACTGATGTCGACAATTAATTGTCGCACCTGTCACCGTGGTGGAATGGATGGAAGTCCTAAAAAACTTATATTGAGAATACCAAAAAAAGTACGAAAATTTTGCGGTTTTTCGATTGGTGCAAAGTTAGCACAGGTCTTTCGAAGCTGCAAACTTGGATTTACGATCCTGGTAGTGAACCCCATCCCCACAACATTAAAAAAAAAAATAGCTTGCGAATTTAGCGATTTTTAGTGTTAAATATGACGGGCCTATTAAATACGAGCAATACAATGTGGAAAAACTTAATGGGCCCCGGAGTTTTTTTTAAATATTTAGTCGGTTTGATTCCCAGGCGATACAAGTGAATAAAAAAAAACTGTGAATGCAGATTTGCTTATTTTTAATAATAAAAGAATGTTTCCTTTATGTAAAATGAGCTAACTTAAGGTTTTAAAGCACATTCCCTCCAGGGCCCATTACACTGTATATGGAAACAGCCACGTGACTTTTCGTAGCATAGAAACTGTCATCCCCATACATTTTTCTTTACGTTTGGCGTTTGTCGATATACGATTGTTATCTTGGCTAAGCCCCCAGCAGTTTAATAGCTCATCAACGTGCACACTAGCGCCACTGCTAAATAATTGTGATTATTCAAATTTAACGAAAGATATTTTAAAAAGGGGGCCGCTACGTACCTACTGTATTTTGTATTTAAGTACCTTTTGAATACACCAGACTACTTTTTATGTTGCTGGATGCGTCGATCTATGCGTCCAAAGTTAAAACGGCCGTTTTTGTTTTGAGTTCATAGATCGACGAATCCAGCAACATAAAAACTAGTTTGATTCAAAAGGTAGTATAAATACAAAATACAGTCTGTAGCGGTCCCCTTTTTTTTAAATATCTTTCGTTAAATTTAAATAATCACGATTATTCAGCAGTGACGCTATTAGTGTGCACGTTGATGGGCTCTTAAAAACGAACTGGTAAATTTTAGGTTACCTACTCAACCGATTTTTTCAAGCATTTCATGTTTACACCGTCCAATAACTTAATCGTTTAAAAATTAGTAACGGTCGAGCAATTTACTACGAATTAATAACAAAACGCTCAGTCACGGCGGGGACTTAAACTATCGAGTAGGTAAACTGTACCCGTACCATGAGTTTTGCGAATGTTCTGCATCTTGCACATTGCTATATGAAATGAAATGAAAGCATTTATTTCGGATACAAATACATCCATATTATGTTAATAAGTAATAACTTATATTAGGTGTGTTAGTAGAAAGTATAATTATAATTACAATTGATATGCAAGGACATCCAGTGAGCGAGGATACGGCTGTCCATCCTCTCAGCGATCACCTTCAGGAGAGTGTTGGCACTGCCCCGCACGCGCTCGCCCAGGGACGCCACCCGCTTGCGCAGCACGGCTTGGAAACCGTCGGTTCTCCACGCGGCGAACATTCCTGACGCGCTGCAGCGCCAGGGCAGCCCCAACAACCCCCTGAAGGCGTTATTGTATTGGACGCGCAGAGCACTGTAGGCTTCTTTGGTGTAGTGACTCCACAGGTTGCACGTGTATAAGGTTTGACAATACGTTTTGAACAGGGTTATTTTCACCTCTGTCGAACGACGCGCAAACCTGCGAGACAGCATATTACACCTTACCGACAGTGCTCTGCGCTCCCTTTCTATATCAACATCGTCTTTTAGAGTGTCAGTAACCCAGTGACCCAAGTATTTGGATTTAGTTACTGTTTGAAGAAGAGAACCACTGAGCATTATTGGCTATACTCTGTATCTTTAGGTATTCAAATAAAGTGAAAAAAATCTGCCCTCAAATGGCCCCCAAGCCAGTTGAGGGTATAAAACATTACATGATCAAATAATGTAGGTTAAAGTCAGGTTGTTCAGTAACAGATCCAGGCAGTTTTGTATTTGGTTGGTTAACCAATAAATGTTATAACTACCCGAAATTGTACAAATTATTTGTTTACTTTTATTTAAATACCTAAAGATACAGAGTATAGTAACGGTCGAGCGATTTACTACGAATTAAGAATTAATAACAAATAGTCATGGCGGGGACTTTAACTTGGAATAAACTGTATACTAATGACGAGCGCTTGGGGAATCTGTGATTCATTCATTAAAGCAATCAACCGGTTTTATAATTATAGAACTGGTTATTGTTCTATATCATTCTATATGTATGTTTTTATTTTTATTTATTTTTGTCAGAGGTTTAGGTAATCCTCATTGGATACTGCCGGCACAGAATAACTAATAGTACTACCGTACAGAAAATTCACTCCTTCACAAAAGTCAGATTTAGGTATAAAATTATAACTATACTCGCCGCCTGCAACAAAATTTAAATTATAACCGCGCACGAACGATGAATCTTCTTTGCGCGAGCGCCACGTGACACTACTATCGTGCGGTCGAGCGGCAGCCCACTGCCATACACCTGCCGGCCCGGGTGGCGCGCCGGCCAAATGTACCTAAACTGCGTAGCTGCGTAGTGACACCCCCCTGCTGCCGGCCCGGTATCCGGCAGCATGCCCGACTCGGCTGCGTTGGAGATTGTTGTATGTAGGTACAAACAGCAACACTTCTAACTGTACATCGGTGGACCTTATTACATAAGGCATAAGGTCCACCGATGTACAGTTAACAGTGTGGGCCATGGTAGGTTTAATATGTTGATTTAAATATAGGTACTTTCACGATTTCCGCTCGTCAAAAGGCAGCTCCCATACAATTGAAGTTATGCTCTCTTTTTAAAAATACATATGTACTTCAAAATTTAATTAAACTTGGCTTGAACAAATGAACATAATACTAAGTTTTGTATGTGAAACTTCTACTCGTTCTAATTTCTTTGTATCTATTTATTACAATTTCTAGCAACGAAATCTACCAGACATTCGTTCGTCGTAACATCGTCGTGAGGTCGTGACCAGGGATGTAACGGATGTGGTTTTATCGGAACCGAAAACGGAAACAGATGTTTTCAATTTAGTTTAACGGAACCGAAAACGGAAACGGAACCGTAAACGGAAACGGAACCGAAAACGGAACCGGAACCAGAATCGGAGCCTGACTTTTTAACGATGTAGTCGTTTTCCCCTTTCTAGAATAAACCTTCAGACAAAGTTTACACTTAGCCGTGTCCCCACTTACTTCATCAAAATAGTTCCAAATCGAACTTGATTTCGGCTTCATTGTGCGTTTTTTTACACACTAACATTCACCACACACACTACATACAGTCAGTAGTCAGTACACAACAGAACACATACGATTTTAATCTTAATAACACGAATAAAACAAAGTATACAAACAAACAACAAATTAGCGTAGCACGTGGCAAGTGGGGCGATGAGCGAATGACTGGTATGAACCTGTTTGTTTTTGATGTACTTACGCCGCCGCCGCACGAAGCATTGACATCCGTTATAACTTCCGTTTCAAACATAACGGAACCGGAACAGAAACGGATGTGTAATACCAAACGGAAGTTCCGCCTTAACGGAAACGGAACCGGAGCTCCGTAACATCCCTGGTCGTGACATCGTAACATCTATTGTATGGCTGCGGCTAGTTTCGTCTGACTCTTAATACCCATCCAAGGACTAGATGAGCTTTTCTTTTATTTTTTGCAATTTTTATATATTGTGAACTTTATTGCCACTTTTGTGTTATTTCTAGTCAGAATCGCGAGCCCTTTTCATCCTTACAGGAGAAAAAAAAGTGTCCTAAAATTTCCATACATTTTTCAAACTTTCCTTTTTCTTACCGCCATACAAAGTATATGGGGAAATGGTAACACAATAGGAAAAAAACGTGTAAACATAAAACTAAACAATTTTTATTCTCCTTTAAAAAATGATGATGGTTTTAACTCAAGACATATTTATTGGACTAAGCAATTTATTATTTTCTTTAAGCAACCGTGCGCAAGAGAGTTTTTCGTTTTGAATTAAGATATCTTTTTTATCCGTCTAGGATCGAAAGAGCTCGTGATTCTGAGTAGAATCAACACAAAAGGTCACAATATATAAAAATGGCAAATAATAAAAGAAACGCTCAGATATAGGTACTTCTAGACCAACTGGTACTAGATGTACTTAGATGTGAATGTTGTGAAGTATTAAGAATTCGGAGAAAATGTCGAAGGCCATTCCCTGTAGGAGATACCGGGAAGTTTTTAGAGGTCAGGTAGGAAAAATAATCAATGTTGGAAACTTTCCATCGGCAGATCTGTAGACGAACGTAACGATACGTTCGAAACCACAAGATGAATAATTTTCAACGACAACTTTTTTGCGGTTCTAAGTATTAATTACATTTAGGTACCTATCAAAAATCAAAATCAAAAATATTTATTGTATGGTATGGGTGGGGTTTACAAAGGTGGTACAAATGATTGATATTCTCCATATCCTGCTTTACACAGGCATACAATATTGGTACAAGTTGTCTTAGAACTACATACAATTGTATACACTTTAATAACACTTTTAACAATAAACTACGCTAGATAGACTCAATAATAATTAATAACAGTATGTACTAGCTCTGTAAAGTAATTTATGCTATAAAAGCACTGTTTGATTAGCCAATCAAACAGGCTTTTTTAAAGGTATGATGCCAGTGGATAGTGTTAGATAAGTGGGCTAGTATAAGTAGCCAAGCCACCAAGTGGATGCCGCAAGATAAGCACGGGCAAAAAAATGGTTCAATCTACTCAAATATCCTTAAAAAAATTATTGATTGTAAAGTATAATATGACTAATTGACTATTACAGGTATCCAAGACAAAGAAAAAATTGTATGTCACTAGCCTAATAGGTAGTTTCCCTTCTATCATTATGAAATAACACTAAATATCGGCCTAGTTGGACACAAATCTGTTCAACGATTACGCTTATCCCTACCTATTAGGTAATTTCGTAATTAGTTATACATTAGTTGTTTTAACGGTGTACAAAATTGAATGTCTGGCCGCTGACTTGACAGTATAGGGGCGTTTTCACATTGTCCGATCCGGTATCGAATAAAACTAATATCGAATATAACATATGCTTTTTTCAATATTTCTTTTATCAGCTAAGAAATCTGCATAGCTAAAAAAAACACACATAGATACTTCCGATAATTTTTAATTTCAGACATGTCGGGCCCGATAATTTTTGTTTGTGTGCGTATATATATGTGTAGGCATCTTGGGAGGCGGCATTCGCACTATTTCCCCTCTGCCGAGGTACAAGATTAGCGCGTCAATCTAATCTAGCGCGGGTAATAAAACTAGTTGCACTTGGATTTTTCACTAGACCGAGTCCAGACGCGCGCGTGAACACTGCTGCATAAAAATGCCTGTTTGCTCGGTTTTTTGTTATAAAAAGAGGTCGGGGACATCAAATTTACAAAAAGAAAGTGTTACATTTCACATGTAATATTTTTAGGGTTCCGTACCTCAAAAGGAAAAAACGGAACCCTTATAGGATCACTCGTGCGTCTGTCTGTCTGTCTGTCTGTCTGTCTGTCTGTCTGTCCGTCTGTCACAGCCGATTTTCTCCGGAACTACTGGACCAATCAAGTTGAAATTTGGTACACATATGTAAGTTTGTGACCCAAATACGGACATGTAACGTAAACAAATGAATTTTAAACATGGGGGCCACTTTTGGGGGGTAAATGAAAAAATGAAAAAATTTAATTTTTCAAACTATATCATGTTACATATCAAATGAAAGAGCTTCTTGTAAGGATCTCAAATATATATTTTTTATAATTTTCGAATAACCGATTAGAAGTTATTCAAGAAAAAAGGCAAAAAATGACCATTCCCCCGAAACTACTAAGTCTTAAATTTTTAAAAAAATACATAATATAGGTCTATACCTATAGATGACAGGAAAACCTATTAGAAATGTACAGTCAAGCGTGAGTCGGACTTAATTACAGTTTTTGATCCGACCCCTACGGATTTTTTAAAGAGATTTCACTCACGTTTCACTAAAAAAATACATTGTTAACAGTGCCGGATTACTTAGAGTAGTAGGTTTCTTAGAGTAATTGGTGATAATTTTCTGATAAGATAATCATTTTAAATATTTAACGGTCTTACCTACTTACGAGTAATTGTAAGGTCAAATTAAAAATAATGTTTAAAAAAAATGTTAAATTGAGAGCTAGCTCAAAGTTTTTTGTACTCGTCGACTTTAATGGTTAAATTAATAAAGACTTTGTAACCAATAAGCAAAACAAGCACGTGCTTACGGCACCACGTTCAGGGGGGGCACCAAAATGCCAGGTTGAAAAAGGTGAACAAATTTTAAAATTAGGGACAGACACATCGTTTTTACCACACGATTTTTTTAGCTGTCCAAAAGCTAATTTGCAAAAATAATGGCGCGTAATTCTTTGGGAAACAATCGGTAGCAGTAGAAGAGTCGTGATTACATGCATAGATTCGATTTCAACCCACTCTTTTGCGGTTCGGCGTTAGGTCTTATGCGAGGCCTTCTGCCTTATGGCAAAGTTGATCTTCTGCCTTAATTACACTTGGGCGTGGATCCAAATCCAAGCTTTCCTCTTTCGCAGCTGGGCCTACTGCCTTTCTCACACTTCGCCAATTCAATTCCAAGCTCTGCTTTCTTGCATATTTTATGCATGAAAACAACCTCGCTGAGACCCTTAAATATCGAGCCCTATGCGAAGCTAGGCTGATAGAAAACTGTCCCATCCCTTCTCTGTACGAAATCCTGGATTCGCGCCTGGTTGGGACTAAAACTAAAATTGCGTTTTTATATCGAAAAATTTTCGCGCTCGCTTCGCTCGCGTTTTCAATAACTTTATAAGCTATGATAAAGGTGACATTCGGGTGGCGACTGCAACAGCATTAGGTACTCTGTTGCAACATTACTGCTGCGGCACTGTCAATTTTCGTGATAAAATGATGTGACTGATTTCCATTCTCAGCTGTAATGCGGCAATGAACTTCTCTCAATTTACCAAAAAATCAATGTAATCTTGATGACCCTAGGGAGAGGGGGCACCTAGAAATGCTTAGGGCATCAAAATATCTTAATCCGGCACTGATTGTTAAAAATTGTGTAATATACGGAACCCTTGGAACGCGAGTCCGACTCGCACTTGGCCGGTTTTTTTTTACATATCATACGTTTAATTACATTCAAACACAATTATTATATTTTAGTCTCATGTAATTGTTGGATTTATCGATTTTGCTCGCTTAGTACAAATTGCGGATCGGTCGAGCGACAAATCCGACTTCTCATCTCTCAGAATACAATAACATACTTCAACGAAAATCTGTTAGTGTGCGTGTTGTGACACTTGTCACTCGTCCGTACACAAAAAGAGATCGAGGTTTGCAAGATTTGTCTTTGACGTGTGTCATTTTCTATGTATTTGTGTCGTCATTACAGATTGGATTTTGTATGTAAGTGTGTGAGAAGTGCGACTGTGTGCACCTTTCCCCCCGCGAAAAATGGCAGAAAGATTTGTACGGTGAGATATCGCTTGGGCCCCTCCCTTCCGATGTGTCGGAAGCCGGTGTTGCTCGAAGGTAGGCATAATTCTTGCCGCGCGGCCCGACATCATGGATGTAGTGTCCTGCATCCGATATCGGATCGGACAATGTGAAAACGCTCTTACGACCTTCAAATCTTCAAGAAAAGGCGTACCCCCATTTTGCAGGACGGCAACGCGCTTACAACCCCTCTGGTGTTGCAGGGGTCCATGGGCGACGATAGTTTGTCTCCCATATCATAATAAGGGTTCCTAGTTCACTAAGACAACCCTAGAACCCTCAGACATCGGGTACACGCTAATTCTGGAGTCAGTTCAGTCCATCATTCTGGTCAGAATGACGGGAGAATTATCGTGTAACACTCGGACTGATGGACTGATGGTCTGGACTAATGAAAATTTAATATTTTAGATAATATTCGTCAGTCCATTTTGAATGACAGAAAACTGATAGGAGACTGATCGTGATCGTGTAACCTGTTTGTGTCATTCTCGCGTCAGTCACCATATTAGACACGACTAAATGACTGTGTTGCGTTCTGTGTCCAAACGGCGACTGTGTCGTAATTTTATCAGTCTGTTGTCACTGTACTGATCGTGTAACCGTGTCCATTTTCCATCATTCTGGCATCAGTCAAAACTCGAATAAGTCTTATGACTGAACTGACGCCAGAATTAGCGCGTTGTGTCGTAATTTTATCAGTCTGGACTGATCGTCTAACCGTGTCCATTTTCCATCATTCTGACATCAGTCAAACTCGGATGGAATGATGGACGGAACTGACGCCAGAATTAGCGTGTAACCGATGTCTTACAAGTTAATTCCGTAAACATCATTGGTGCTTGTGGTTTACGTGGCCTCTCTGCGGTGGGATACCTACAACTACGTACATACATGTTTATGTAGTTCAGATGACGTGCAATAAAATATATGTTGACTATATTTAAAATGATTTTTTGCTGTGATTAGTTCCGGTTGGATAACAATGAGCGGCGAAATCCCACCCAACCTACTTAATATACAATATTATGACGTAACGGGTCATACACGGATTCGAGTTTTAACTCCTCGATTCCCACGTACATTAAAAGAATTTAATTTCAGTACCATTTCGTAGGTATCTTGTCACATTGACAATCAATATGAAAGTCGCTAGAGACCTCATACTATAGGGTATTATACCTACTGTATTTAAAATAAATTATTTTGCACCATGCCAGGCGTGGCTCACTCCGCGATTTCGTCGCTTTGCTACAGGTAGCATCTGTTCCACACCAATTTTGATGGCTAATAGCCATAAGCCGCGCGTGGCGCTGTCGCCACCTAGCAGCTATCTGCTATCTGTCCCGATCGTAACAGACGCGTTTTGTTAGAGAGTGAGTCTACTGTACCTAGTACTATTATTTATTCTGTGACCATGCATGAAATAAAGCACCAGATAGTTATTAGAAAAACACAGATAGGAGTTATTTTTAAACACAAGTTCTATTTAATAAATCGGATAGAAATATAAAAAGTAGGTGAGTTGACCGTGACGTCACGATGTAATGTTTCATATAAATTCCATATTAGCAAATCGTTTTGACAGTTCTAAAAAAGTAACTGATTTGACTAGTAGGAAAATACCCTATTGTCACTGTGACAAGGTACGAAATGGTACTTTACTGAAATTAAATTGATTGTCTGGTCTACCGTGAAAATCGAAATGTCCCTCTATTGCTTTTGCATATTCTACCGAGAGAGAGCTAGGCAATCAGACGAGCAATACAAAAAAAAGATGACGTCATAACTCCTTTCCGTTTTTTTTTATTCTTTGGTGCTACGGGTCAAATTGATTCAAATGGCCTGGCCTGAAGATTAATCGTGCCGATTTTCATACTTTTAACACCATTTGCAGCTAATTCCCGAATTTCAGGGTGTACCGCTAACACTATAATAAATGCTCTTACAAGTTGTTTATAAGATCACCCAAAATATCAACTTATAACAGGTATTCTATTTCCAGACTGACCCCAAAAGATGACGTCGAACGTTGGCCGGACCGCGCTTCTGCTGTTTTTGGCGACCTCCGCTACCTCACAGTTTTATGGTACGTGGAGTTTATCAAATATGGTACATACATACATATAATCACGCCTATTTCCCGGAGGGGTAGACAGAGACCACGGATTTCCACTTGCTACGATCCTGACATACCTCTTTTCGCTTCCTTCACTTTCATAACATTCCTCATACACGCTCGCCGGTTTAGGGTGCTCTTGACCTGGCCTTTCTTCAGGATTTCAAATATGGTAATGGTAACAATGTTGTATTTTTATTTTTAGTTAGTTTTTTTACATACAGTAAAAATCTAAAAATACAGCATAGTATACCTATTACGTCTAATATTATTTTAAGAAAACCCAGCCAAAAGTGACTTGAAGGACCTGTCATAGGGACCATCATTGTCACCGACCACCACGTTAATAGATAATGAGAGTAGGTAAAAATAAACGAAAAATATGTTAACCATATTTTTATTACTTAAATGTTACATTTCTAATTAATTTGCTATGCATCCAAAAAATACTACAAACATTTTAGGCATGTAGGAATATAGTATGTAGTACGTGACAGCTACTCCACATGAAATGAATAGGCTACGAACCACTTTGCATAAAGATTGACAGTATTTTATTCACGTACCTCTGAATACAGCAGCCCTTGGGCCTTGGAATGGAAAAGGTTAAGGGTTAAGGCGGACCTCTGACATTTATATTGTCTTCATTATCGATCTACGAAAGAAATCCATATTTAGTACGATATGAATCATTCACACAGTTAAATGACATATAAGGTGTACACCTTATTTCAAACATTTATATGTTTAAACCTTATGGTTTCTTCTTATAAGTCTCGCCGTCAGGTATATTTTATCTTAGTTTGACTACCATTTCATATGTATCTCTCAGTTACTTATAGGTTTTTTTTTTACTAATTAGTAATTTATGCTATTTATTAAGCAAATAAATATAAATATTGTATCATCATCATTCATCATCATTTCAGCCTATATACGTCCCACTGCTGGGCACAGGCCTCCTCTCATGCGCGAGAGGGCTTGGGCTATAGTCCCCACGCTAGCCCAATGCGGATTGGGGACTTCACATACACCTTTGAATTTCTTCGCAGATGTATGCAGGTTTCCTCACGATGTTTTCCTTCACCGAAAAGCTAGTGGTAAATATTAAATGATATTTCGTACATAAGTTCCGAAAAACTCATTGGTACGAGCCAGGATTTGAACCCACGACCTCCGGATTGAAAGTCGGACGTCATATCCACTCGGCCACCACCGCTCCAAATATTGTATAAAAACTTATAAACTAAAAGTATCTAACTATTCTAAATTAATAAAAATAAAACATCCCTAAACCTAAGCTACAATAAAAAATCACCCCTCGGCAAGGTTCCGTAGACGCTGGCAGCATTACCACGCTGAATTGCAATGCTTATGCGCTGTCCGAGGAAGCTGCCAGCCCTACGGTCCCCAGTCACATCCACCAGCCTCTTTGATATCGCTATATGTTTATAGGTTAAAGGTTAGCTGGAAGAGATCCCTTAACGGGATAGGTTCGCCTTTGTACACATTTACTGTACCTATTCTCTATGTGTTATGTACAGTCGCCATCAGATATATCGGAGCGGCCAAGGTGTTCATAATATCTGAACACGCGCCCTAACGCCTTGACAATAGAGGCGTGTTCAGATATTTGTGAGCGCCTTGGCCGTTCTGATATATCTGATGGCGACTGTACTTCTTTTGTGCAGTAAAGTGTTTACTACTACTACTATAAGGTTCAGTTAACCCTTCGAACGGCACGCCTGTCGTGCGCGGCGCGTCATCCTTGTCGGAAGTCACGAAAGTTGATAAGTGGTAAACAGGGCTGTGGCCGCGCGCGTCAGTTGACGTCTTTGCGGTCAAAAGGTGTTGTTAGTGACGCATGCGCTTCTCACCACTGTCGTTTTTTGATAAATTTCCAATTTAAGAGGAAGGTCGCGTTAAAACCTCACCTTTTCGCACAAACGTAGCCCTCATTTTCCTCTCTGAATATTCATCATATCATAATCATTTATTTACAGACTGCAATGGTCCACACAGTATACATAATATTACACACACATATTAACTTTATGTAATAATAACTTAATGAAATATTAACTTTATTTATAGAAAACATTCTTACAACCTCAGCTATGCCCCATCGTTTGATTTATTTAGATTTATTAATTATTATAAAAACACAGACCAACCCAGGCGGTTTTCTGTGTATAAGAACTAGGAGCTTTTAATAAATTGTATGGCATTTATTTTTCGCTTTATACTCTTAATAGTAATCAAAAATCGAAAAAAGTCAAACGATGGGGCATGGTTATGGTGAATATACATTAAATTGTGTAAAAATATTTTCCATGTCAATATCCAGATAGGAAAATGGGAACTACGTTTGTATGGAGAAGCGATCGTCCCCTTATCCTCTTAAGAGCGAACTTAATGCCATAGGGGCGAAGCAGATAAATTGTAGGCAACCATCAAACTGAATATATTAAGCATACTTAAAATTCTTTAAAAAACAGATAAAATTGGTTTAAAAAATTGTACCCATAATTTAGGCAAGGTAAACGTACTAGTGCTCGACATGGGAATGCCCAATAGATGACACCTTGCTGTCACCTCTATTGACAATGACTTAAGTTTCAAGATGACATGTACTAGGACCGCATCGAGCACCAGTACGTTTACCTAATACAATATACCTACGTAATAACGGATCAATAACACTAGCTTTTAAGTCACGAAAACTAACTATTAGTTCTAGGTAGTACCTAACTAATTAGTTTAAGACATAATTTGCATGTAAATATAGGTATTAAGTAGATGTAAGTAAACATTGCACGCCCATTTCGGGTAACTGTTGGGACAATGTTCTTGTATAAATGTCATCTTCTGTACACAGTTTGTCAATAAAGTGTTTCTATTCTATTCAATCTAAAGATTTGTATTATAGGTACAATAATACTCTTTGATTTATTTATTATTGGTTATAAATAAAGTAAAAGCCACTAAGAACTGGTTCGTCACAGGGGAACCCCGGGTATTGGAAACACCACGAAACCGATTCTAACTTTAGAAATATTATCTTAATTGGTTAAGATCATCGGTTATATTATAATAAATTGATCGGGTATTGACATGGGGACAGTTCATGAACTGTGCCTATAGTCTGTATCTTTAAATACCTACTTAAATAAAAGTAAACAAACAATTTGTACATTATCGGGTAGCTATAACATTTATCAACTAACGAATTTATTTCATTGAAAAAGACAGTAAAAAGACAAATAAATAACTTCCCAAGTAGCATGGAAGTGTCGGCAACATCAATATAGCAGCCAATTAAGAACTTAGAGTGATTTAAGGGACGTATAAGAGTGTCAGAAAAGATTTAAGCTGTATAAAAGGTACTTTACAGACATTATACAGCTCAAGCTGTATAAAATCATTATAAAGGATTCTGCGGAAGCATGGGGTGCTTTATCAGAATATAAAAAATCTACTATAAAACTAAAAGTGTTGTGAGAGACTACAAGCTAATTCTATCGTAAAAGCTGTATACAGGCTGTATTGTAGTAACACTTGGCACTTTTAGCTGTACAAAAGTATCTGTCAACTCCGTTTTAAAACATTAAGTGTTGTGAAACACTACAAGCTCATTTTATCGTAAAAGCTGTATACAGGCTGTATTGTAGTATCACTTGGCACTTGTAGCTGTACATATGTATCTGTCAACCCCGTTTTAAAGCTATTTCTTATGGCGTAATCTTACTCTCCTATAAGAATAGTAGTTGTATAACTTCTGTCTGTAAGGGTATTATAAAACCAAATGAATAAATGGCAGCTATAGTACAGCTTTTTTCTGTATTACTGATAGAGTCGCTTATAACAATCTTTTGGCGTAATTTTACACTCGTATAAGTATAGTAGTGTAATGATTTCTGAAAATAAGTGTATTATAAAACTAAAGGAATATATGACAGTTACACTACAGGTTTTTTATTTGTTATACGGATCTCTAAAGAGAATTATAACTTATTATGGAGAACCGAAATACAGCCAAACGAATACAAATATTCTATTATAAAGCTGTTTTAATTACAAAAGCTGTAAAAGACACTCCATTTATTATACAGCACAGCTACTAAGATTATAATGCTCTCCAACTATCCTGTAGGCTGTTTAAAAATTGTCGCCATTTTACAATAAAAAAAAAACGTATTTGTAAATATAATTAAAGAAATACTTGCAAATATTTAGCAGACTAACGCCGTGTTATGATTACCAGCTAAAATAAATTGTTTAGCCTTAGAATTAATATTTATAAATATTTTTGATACTCTAACCTTAAAAACAAACAGTAACTTTACCGATTTTTGATATTTTCCTTATGGTTTCTCTTTGTTATTTTGCAGGCGCGTAAATATTTTGCCAGAAAAGATACACAGGTTCACAATAAATAATAATCCGCACTTACCAATAATGTAATATTCCATTCAAGTCCTGTATAATATTTACTTTTACCATCCACTATAACACTTTATTGTCGCCATTACTATATTACGAATGAACAAGATTAAGACATTTTAGTTTCTTAAATGATTATTATTCTCTTGTAATTCTTTCTTATAACTCATTTAAAACTTATATATATTCTTATATCGTACTTTATAAGAGATTATATGTAGTGTTAAGGTTTCCTGTTACACCGAAATATAGCTGTAATGCAGCTATTATGCAGCTTATGTATTGCTTATACAGCTACTCTACAGCTCTAATAACGCCAAAGGCTGTATAATTTGGGCCCTTTTTTTACTTATAAGGGCTGTATAAGCGCTTATACAGCCTTTGTACAGCCTAACTGTACAGCTTATAGTATACAAATAAACTTTAATACAGCTTATATACAGCTTGCAATGCTACTTGGGTTATGAACTAAATACATCTATGAATAACACTAAATTAAAACTAACAACCCTAAATATATCTAAAATAAAACAAGGAATAGAAAAACTACTGAAAGACTACTACTACGCGCTACCCCCGGCGCAAAGGTGCCCATCACACTCGCTGCGTTGACCAGAGTTTAACCTACATTATTTGATCATGTAATATTTTCATCTACCCTCAACTGGCTTAAGGAGCCATTTAAGGGTAGATTTTGTTTACTTTTATTTAAATACCTAAAGATACAGACTATAGGGGCAGCACAGGGGCAGGCTATTTATTGATATGAACTGTAAAGTGTAAAGTAAATGTCAAGTTTAAGATTCCGATATTGTTATTTGTTTTAATTTTTTTGCGGCTGCAGTCCAAAATCAAACTTCGTGCATTCCTACAAGGTTCACGATGTCGCGCCGCACACAATACGTGTTGCGATGGCGTTAAAGGATTAAGTAGTTTAAAGTTTTCTATTCAGGCCCTGTAGACAACATACCAATCGCTGACGCTCCGTAGCGAACGAAACACAACTGTCACTGTCGCACTAATATGGAAGAGTGATAATTGTGATAAAGAGACACAAAGCGTTTCGTTTTCGAAGCGATAGCGATTGTCAGCTTGGCTAGACCGGCTGGATACAAAAGCGAGCGATCCAACGCGCAAGATTCCTACATAATCTGTGTAAAAAGCGTTTTCACATTGTCCGATCCGATATCGGATGTTCAATCCTACATCCGCGTAGGTAGTCAGGCCGGTGCGGCGGGCGCCGGCTTTAACGGTCACGCACACTACAACAAACATTATGCATACACATACGGGGGGGGGGGGGGTGGGGGGCTCCGCCATTCCGATATTACGATATTAGTAGAGAAAGCCTTTGGGGTCAAAATAATTCCCACAATATGACCAGTCTACAATAGTTTAATAAAACTTTTTAAATTAATTTAGAGCCTATATTTTTCATATTATATTAATATAATTAAAAATAGGTATTCTTGAATTAAATATGCTTTTCTTTTACACAATGTATTTTGATGTGTAAAATTATAATAGTTTAGTTTAGTTTTCAATGTGGGAAATAATTTTCAACATTGAAAAAAAAATCAGTGCGTCTCAGGCACCACTTTGTTTTTTATTTTTATTTTGTAAAATCAACCTCACAACCTTTTTTAGCGTGTAATTTCCTATCATTTGATGCCACACAGGATTTTTAATATTTATTTGATTTTTCAAATTTCAAATGTCAATAAATGCGTTTTGCATGCATATATTATGATATATTTTTAGTAGGTCAAAAAGATACACACAAAGAACTAAAAACATAAATATTGATCCTAGCGAAAAGTGTTCACATGTTTCTTATAGGAAATTTTATGTTTATTATTTATGTATAAGATTTTATTTTGCTATGAATCATACTTTTCAAATTATTAACGAAAAAGTATAAACAAGGAACCTTAGAATTCATTATAATTAACTTTCCCTCTTTATTATCTTTTTAAATATTAATCCCTGCGAAAAGTGTACTGAATCTTTTTTGTAGAAAATTTTGTGTAGATTATTAACATTTAACGACATTTTTTTATATTGGCCACCGTTTACGAGTTATTTACGAAAAACTAAAAAAAAGGGGACCTTACAAGTGATTATAATTAAGTTGCCGCGTAAATATCTCTTTGAATATTGATCCTAGCGAAAAATTGTACTAAATCTTTCTTGTAGGCAATTTTATGCAGATTACTTATGTATAAGAACATTTTTACTATGCGCCACCGTTTATGAATTATTTACGACATACTAAAAAAGGGACCTTTAGTATCAAATATCTCATTTCCGTTCAAGAATTCGATCGAGCAAATTCAGATTCAGCGGGGTCTAATTAGGGCAAAAAACCCGGTTGCCAAAAAGTAATATAATTTGCCAGTCGAAATCGATTTTTACAAAAATATGACCAGTCTACAATAGTTTTTTGTTTTTTTTTTTATATTCTGCCAAGCACCTCCTTTGATGTGCGTTCAGTGTATTAATAAAACTTTTTAAATTAATTTAGAGCCTATATTTTTCATATTATATTAATATAATTAAAAATAGGTATTCTTGAATTAAATATTCTTTTCTTTTACACAATGTATTTTGATGTGTAAAACTATAATAGTTTAGTTTAGTTTTCAATGTAGGAAATAATTTACAACATTGAAAAAAAAACAGTTTTTCAGCCACCATTTTGTTTTTTATTTTTATTTTGTAAAATCAATCTCACAACCTTTTTAGCGTGTAATTTCCTGTCATTTGATGCCACACGCGATTTTTAATATTTTTTTGATTTTTCAAATTTCAAATGTCAATAAATGCGTTTTGCATACTTACATATATTTTGATATATTTTTAGTATGTCAAAAAGATACAAACAAAGAACTAAAAAAATCAAACCCCGTTTTTGTGGGAATTATTTTGACCCTCACCTACAAATTTTCTTACAACTCCTCTAGTATATCGAATGTCGTAAGGTGGCAATGACAAAAACAGCTAGATGAGAGTGCCGTTAGCATTAAGTCCGCCTTTTTTGCGTTATCTATATTTTTTTAGTAATAATGATTTATTTATTATATGCATTTAAATAAATACAGAGAAACACATATATCTTACATTTTACTTCCTTCCGAAATCCGATATCGGAACGAGCAATGTGAAAACGCTCTAAAGGACGGTCGAGATACACAGATATCAATAACAGATTGACCGAAGAGCTGGCGGCTACCTCGCACAACGTATCAGCATTGCGATACAGCGAGGAAATGCCGCCAGCATCCTTGGTACAATGCCTCAGGGGCCTATTTAGATTTAAGCTAGTTAATAATTTCGTTTAAAGTAGTAGTACCACTGTATATACACGGTGTGGCCTGTAACATGAGCAAAGAATTAAAACATATATTGTACTCCTCAAACGGTGACACTTTTGTTCAACAACTTTTAAAAATTATAAAGTATTTAGACTCCCTATTTTTCATACAAAATAAATATTATCTTCAATGGACGCCATCGCCACGCCATATTAGTGGGATTGACGTTGCTTGTCACGCCTTAAACATAACAAAATTCGCAATACATTGCGTCTTAGAATAAACTTTAAAGTGTAATAAAAATCAAACCACAAGTTATTTTTAAAAGTCGCTGAACAAATGTTGGTCAGTATGAGGAGTACAGCCTACAGTTTAATTTTTTGCTCATGTTACAGGCCACACCCGGTATATACTGTATGTAAATAAATGATTTTGTCCCATAGCAGATTAGAATAAGATTTTTATAATTCGAAATGTTCGGTTGAGTCTCCATATTTATGTAAACACGCCATATTCCCTGCGTCATCGTTGTAATGGTGATTATATGCAAAGAACCGGTAAATTGTTATTTTATTGCATAACACGATAATGAGTATACCTCAGGCAGGAAGCTAGATGCTATTAATATCACATTGTTTAGGTATCTAGTCATATGAAAACATTGCACTCTTGGTTTATACACAAGAATAAAAACCGGCCAAGTGCGAGTCAGACTCGCGCACGAAGGGTTCCGTACCGTCAAAAAACTTACGTTTCTTGTATGGGAGCTCCACTTAAATATTTATTTTATTCTGTTTTTAGTATTTGTTGTTACGGGAACAGAAATACCATCATCTGTGAAAATTTCAACTGTCTTAAGATCACGGGTCATGAGATACAGCCTGGTGACAGACAGACGGACAGTGGAGTCTTAGTAATAGGGTCACGTTTTTACCCTTTGGGTATGGAACCCTAAACCGAAAATTGACCCTTCTGTCCCAAAAAAATCAAAAATATTGAAGCCCAATTTGGTTCTCTGTAATAACGTCTCCCGAAACTGGCTTCACGAAGATACGAATACCACCCTTGGTATTCCTATCCAATTTCTTTTTACAATGTGTATTGCGTCTCACATTTTGCTTTAATGAAAGAGTGAGATGCACTGACATTGGAGAAAGAAATTGGACACTGGACAGGTGGAATACCACCCTAAAATATTGCTTTTTTTATTATTACAGATTTCTTTCAAGGATTCAAACCATTCGCAACGAATCAACCTTCATACGGATCAGCGTTCACAACACGAAGACCCGAGAAAACGTACAAACAGACAACCAAACGGGAAGTAACCACAAAAACTTACGAAATTGATCTCTACAATAACCCCTTTCTACCACAATTCAATTTAGATAGAAATCAAAACGATTACAGAAGAAAAAAGAACATAACTAATAGCACTACATTAAAACCTAAGAAGAAAACCACCATACGTACGAGTACAACCAACAAAATACCTCAATATTTGCAAGAATATAACAATATATATGATGGAAAAATAAATGACGTGGCCGATTATTACACGCAAAAACCAAATTATAATAATAATTATTATACGACAGAAAACCCGTTGAATAAAGGGGTTAGGCCTGTAGTTACCAATGGGCCTCCTATAACGAACAGGCCGGTGACTAAGAGGCCTAACTATGGGGTGAACGCGAGGCCGAAAGACGAAGATTCTATAGCGTTTCCTGATGATGATGCGACTCCGGAGATAATTATTGGGCCTGATGAAGATTATATGAGTAATGTTGAGAAGAAGAGGTATATAGAGCTGGCGGAAAGAAGTAAGTATTTATAGTCAGACCGTATAAAGTCTGCAGCGATTTTGATAGCCCACGCAGTGCAAGTGTCATTTTAAACGTCAAACTACTATGAAATTATGACGTATACATAACACTTACACTGCGTGGGCTATCAAATCCGCTGCAGACTTTGTTTGGTGCGACTCTACCAAATAACTAAAACTTATATGTTTTTTACTTTCGTTTATAAAAAAATCAAAACTCCCTTTGAGATTCAGAATAAATATATAGGTATGTAGGTAGGTAGGTATGGTTGTATTATAAGAGAGCCATTCGCGTTGTCTATCTGACGCAGATTTAATTAAGCTCTAGGGGCAAGTTAGGTCACTTAAAAAAATATAGGTAATTAAAGTCATTAACGGGTCTAACGCGATTATTTTGCCATTTTTCCGACGTTTCAGCCACAAATAACATACATGCGTTTTGCATGTGTACAAAACGCGACAGTTTCACATAATCAAATACAATTCTTTCAAACGAGATTTGCTGAACTAAAGTCAACTTTTTCATGTTTTTTATATCGTTTTCAGAGTGCGACGAGTACAAGGCACTGGGCACAAAGGCAGTCCAAGCTATCCCCCTTCTGCCCCGCCCTGAGCCGGTTCAGATCAACGTGCGTAAGTGCGCGCCCACCACGGTACCTCTGGTGGTGGGGGGCAAAGTGGTGGACATACAGGAGTTCCCACACATGGCGCTGTTGGGATGGAGAAAAATACAGGTGAATTATTTGAGAATAATATTGAGGACAGTCTTTTGATTTAGATATTAGAATAGAACAGTGAATTTCCGCAGCGCTTGACTCCAGGGGCCTACTTCACCACGGTGACACTAACAATTGACATCTTAAAGACTAGACCTACACCTGTTAACAAATGGTCCTTATTAACAGCGCCATTTAGATTATTTATCATTTAATTAATGTCATTAACGGGTCTAACGCGATTAAGTTTCATTATTTTACCTTTTTTCCGACGTTTCAGCCTTGCACTAGCTGTGGTGTGTGTGCATGGTGTGTTAATGACATTAATTATGTGTACAAAACGCGAGAGTCTAAATTGTTTTATTTATCATTAACTCAAAAAGTACATGATTTGAACGGTGTAGAAACTCATGTAGATTAGGTTCTTATTCCAGTTCACCGTGTTGCAGACTTTCCGACTTCTTAATGTAGTTATGTTACTATATCTTAACAGTTTCATATCTTCTCCAGGCGGCTGGCTACGCCTGGAAATGCGGCGGCTCTCTGGTCAGCGAGCAGTTCGTCCTAACTGCTGCGCACTGCTCGTTCCAGGATCGCGACAATACCGTTGTTAAGTAAGGAACTATTCTCTTAACAGATCTCTTCTCCAGGCGGCTGGCTACACCTGATAATTCGGCGGTTCTCTGGTCAGCGAGCAGTTCGTCCTCACTGCTGCGCACTGCTCGTTCCAGGATCGCGACAATACCGTTGTTAAGTTAGGGACTATTCTCTACGTATAGCATGGGCATAAGTAGCTGTGATTGATGTACAACAAATTGTGTCAAAATATTTTCAAAAACCTTCGTCAAGTTAAAGTTTAAATTTACACTATATGAATTTCCTGTCATATCTTTAAAGGATATGCCTAAATACATGCAACATTAATTGAATAACAATAGGTGTAGCTTGAACAGAGAAACGAGAACGATGGCAATTAAAACTGTAAACGCCTGCCGATGTGACGCGCAAAGTTCACGACACACACTTATCACTGTCTTTTTAACATAGGCTCCAAAGCCTGTACTGTACCTACACTTCCAAACACTCTCTACCAAACATATTAAATATATTAATAAAAACCGGCCAAGTGCGAGTCGGACTCGCACACGAAGGGTTCCATATCATTATCTATGAAAACGGTCACCCATCCAAGTACTGACCCCGCCCGACGTTGCTTAACTTCGGTCAAAAATCACGTTTGTTGTATGGGAGCCCCACTTAAATCTTTATTTTATTCTGTTTTTAGTATTTGTTGTTATAGCGGCAACAGAAATACATCATCTGTGAAAATTTCAGCTGTCTAGCTATAGTAGCTATCACGGTTCGAGAGATACATCCTGGTGACAGACAGACGGACGGACGGACGGACGGACGGACGGACGGACGGACGGACGGACGGACAGCGAAGTCTTAGTAATAGGGTCCCGTTTTACCTTTTGGGTACGGAACCCTAAAAACGGGTCACTCACGTATTTTAAGTCGAAAAACGCTCGACATGTTTCATTCCGTACCGAGGAGTGTCATCAGGAGCTTGCGTTTATGGTGACGGACCGGCGCACACTGCGGGCCGCAGCCCCCGCGCCCGATGACTCGGCGCGGGCGCCGGTGGCGACAAGGGGGAGCAAGAAACTACCCTCGTTTATGGCATTATTGTCAAATGATGGGTTGCACACAACACTCACTACGTCATTCGCTAATGTTTCGCAAGCTCCTGATGACACTCCTCGGTACGGAGTGAAACATGTCGAGCATTTTTCGACTTAAAATACGTGAGTGACCAGTTATTAATATGTCTGTGACTCACGGAAGTTTTGTTATTAAAATAACTCTCTACCACTACTAATTTTGATATCTATTTGGCACAGCGGACCTCCCAGCGCGGTGCAACTCGGCTCTTCGTACCTGGACGACCCTGGCGCGCTGGTGGTGAAGGTCGCAGCCGTCATCAGACACCCGAAGTACAAGCTGCCACGGTCCTACTACGACTTGGCGCTTGTCAAACTAGTCAATGCTGTCAAGTAAGTGCCTTTCTCTATCTAATCTTGGACCTCCCAGCGCGGTGCAACTCGGCTCCTCGTACCTGGACGACCCTGGCGCGCTGGTCGTGAAGGTCGCAGCCGTCATCAGACACCCGAAGTACAAGCTGCCACGGTCCTACTAAGACTTGGCGCTTGTCAAACTTGTCAATGCTGTCAAGTAAGTGCCTTTCTCTATCTAATCTTGGACCTCCCAGCGCGGTGCAACTCGGCTCCTCGTACCTGGACGATCCTGGCGCGCTGGTCGTGAAGGTCGCAGCCGTCATCAGACACCCGAAGTACAAGCTGCCACGGTCCTACTAAGACTTGGCGCTTGTCAAACTTGTCAATGCTGTCAAGTAAGTGCCTTTCTCTATCTAATCTATCTAATGATGCTCGTGCGGGTTCATACCTGGTGCAAAGGCTGGCCATCGCTATCCAACGTGGTAACGCGGCAAGTGTGATGGGCACCTTTGCACCCGGTACAACTCGCGGAGGTCTTTTAGATTAAAATATTTTCATATTTAGATATATTTAAGATTTAAGTTATTTTTGTATAATTTTTTATATAGGTAGGTACCATTATCCTTTTGTAGAAATAAATTATATTTGTTTTATCTATCTAATCTAATACCTTTAAACAAGCAATTCTTGTTTATTTATATCGGGGATCTCGGAAACGGCTCTAACGATTTCGATTAAATTTGCTGCGTGCGCGCATGCGTGCGTGCGTGCGTGCGTGCGTGCGTGCGTGCGTGCGTGCGTGCGTGCGTGCGTGCGTGCGTGCGAGCGTGCGTGCGTGCCCGCGTGTGTGTGTGTGTGTAGTAATAATTTACTCTATGGTTTACGGTTTTGTGCTAGTGCTGCACTCTGGCGGTAGAACATTGCAGTAATACCAAATTCAAAATGGCGCTGACATTTACGCCTCGCGCCAAAAATCTGACGACTCCTGTGCTGCCCCTAGTTCATGCACGTTCCCTATATATACCTACACACACACACAATATAGACCTGCTAAAATAATTTTGGTCTGATTTTGGTAATAGTTTTCTTTTTATTTGTAAATACTGTACTTACCGAAATCAGGCGTGGCTTACTCCGCGATTTCGTCGCTTTGCTACAGGTAGCTAAAAGTACATCCGTTCCACACCAATTTTGGGGAAAGCCATAAGCCGCGCGTGGCGCTGTCGGCACCTAGCGGCCATATCTGTGCTGATCGTAACAGACGCGTTTTGTTAGAGAGTGAGTCTTCTGTACTTACTATTATTTGTTCTGTGCCGAAATCAAGACTTATATATGGGCATTTTCATTCTAACTTGTACTTTAAAGCGCGACTGAAGTCGTCTATCAGTCACATCTAACCTTCCTGACAAAATGTAAGGGATTTGACATTGACCGGAATGGTACACAGTTTAGTGAAAATGCCCATATAACAATCCGTTCTTAAATTCCAGGTTCTCTGAGGTGGTGAAGCCAGCGTGCCTGGGGACCGCCCCAGCTGTGGGCAAACCCATCATTGCCACTGGTTGGGGCCGCACTGAATATGGTAAGCCGAAAAGTCATTCACATACATACATAAAGTTAAACCAAGAAAAGTCTGCAGCGATTTTGATAGCCCACGCAGTGCAAGTGTTATTTTATACGTCATAATTTCATAGAAGTTTGACGTTTAAAATGACACTTGTACTGCGTGGGCTATCAAAATCACTGCAGACTTTTATTTATTTTATTATTTATTTTTTTTATTTTCTCGGTCTGACTCTACATATAATCACGCCTATTTCGCGGAGGGGTAGGCAGAGACCACGGATTTCCACTTGCTACGATCCTGACATACCTCTTTCGCTTCCTTCACTTTCATAACATTCCTCATACACGCTCAATCACTCTCTGAAAAGTTAATTTTACCAACAAACCAAATTTTAGAAAAGTAGCCTATACGTAAAAACTAGCCAAGACAACTCCTTTATAATTTCAGGATTTTCTACACAACACAGAACTTGGCACCCATATAGATCTCAATTCTTTTGTCAGCGAGTCAACAACGACACATATTCTTAATATTGAACTTGGCTCTCATTTCACATTTATGTTTTTGTTGGGATATCATTACTTTTTGTACAGAAATTACTATAGTAGGTATTCATCATAAAAGCAGTTTGCCTAAGCTGAAAAGGAGACCCTAGCTAACGCGCGGTCAATTGTTAAAAAGTTTCAGTTTTCAGATTTTTTCTTTTTTATACGCCTAATAGTCTAGCTTCATGCCAAATATCAAGTTTCTAAGTGATCTAGAAGTGGGTTAGGTTTTTGGTTTATGAGTATTACCTAATAATTTTTTTTACATGTAAATATCAATAATTTCCAGTTTTCAGATTTTTCCCTCTATATAAACCTAATAGTCTACCTTGATGCCAAATATAAAGTTTCTAAGTCATCTAGAAGTGGGTTAGGTTTTTGGTCTATAAGTATTAATTATGTTTTTTCCATCGAATTATCAATAATTTCCAGTTTTCAGATTTTTCCCTATATATACACCTAATAGTCTACTTTGACGCCAAATATCAAGTTTCTAAGTGATCTTGAAGAGGGGTTAGGTTTTTGATCTATAAGTATTAATTTTTTTTCCATCGAAATATCAATAATTTCCAGTTTTCAGATTTTTCCCTCTATATACACCTAATAGTCTACCTTGATGCCAAATATCAAGTTTCTAAGTCATCTAGAAGTGGGTTAGGTTTTTGGTCTATAAGTATTAATTCTTTTTTTTCCATCGAAATATCAATAATTTCCATTTTTCAGATTTTTCCCTCTATATACACCTAATAGTCTACCTTGATGCCAAATATCAAGTTTCTAAGTGATCTAGAAGTGGGTTAGATTTTTGGTCTATAAGTATTAATTATTATTTTTTCCATCTAAATCTCAGTAATTTCCAGTTTTCAGATTTTTCCCTCTATATACACCTAATAGTCTACCTTGATGCCAAATATCAAGTTTCTAAGTCATCTAGAAGTGGGTTAGGTTTTTGGTCTATAAGTATTAATTCTTTTTTTTCCATCGAAATATCAATAATTTCCATTTTTCAGATTTTTTCCTCTATATACACCTAATAGTCTACCTTGATGCCAAATATCCAGTTTCTAAGTGATCTAGAAGTGGGTTAGATTTTTGGTCTATAAGTATTAATTATTATTTTTTCCATCTAATTCTCAATAATTTCCAGTTTTCGGATTTTTCCCTCTATATACACCTAATAGTCTACCTTGATGCCAAATATCAAGTTTCGAAGTGATCTAGAAGTGGGTTAGGTTTTTGGTCTAAAACTATTAATTATTTTTTTTCCCTCGAAATATCAATAATTTCCAGTTTTCAGATTTTTTCCTCTATATACACCCAATATTCTACCTTGGTGCCACATATCAAGTTTCTAAGTGATCTAGAAGTGGGTTAGGTTTTTAGTCTATAAGTATTAATTATTTTTTTTCCATCGAAATATCAATAATTTCCACTTTTCAGATTTTTCCCTCTATATACACCTAATAGTCTACCTTGATGCCAAATATCAAGTTTCTAGGTCATCTGGAAGTGGGTTAGGTTTATGATCTATATGTCAGTCAGTCACAAAAATGCCGGTTTTTAAACGTTAATTTATCAGTAACTGTTTGAGCTACGTTCATGAAATTTTGTATTTTGGACAAGCTAAGGGGCTTGAATACATGTGCCAAATTTCATTAGTGTAGGTTAAGTAGGTTTCAAGTTGTGAAGGGGTCAAAAGTAGCTCGAAATGGTTCGTGTAATATTACACACGGTTGCTGCGTCGCCAGTTCCTTTTTCTTTGAACTTGGCTGGACACGCTACCGCGTGTCTAGATCACTGTGTTAGACATGCTACATATTGCCAAGATTTCGTGTAGCTACAGAATAGGAGGAGAAGAGTAGGATAAGAATATTTAAGTAAAAGCCAGTGCCGTATCACGAAATTGTTCGGATGAGCTTAACGGGCTTTATTTAACTTATGGGTGCTCACATAGTTACTGGTGAATTCATAATATAACTTCTCAGGTGCCGTTAAGATACTTATAACATTCTTACCTATACGGTATATGTAAGGCGTGTAACCATAAAGGAAGGGATGGACACATTCGCACGCTTCTAGTAAGCTTCCGTATAGCTCAATTGGTTAGGAACGATCGGATCGGTGTACCGAAAGTCGCAAGTTCGGGTCTACCGTTTCGAAAGCGGTGAATTTTTCCGTTCTAATATGTATAAAGCTGAGTTTTTCAAACTTTATGGTGTCACCAGGGCTGTCTTTAACTATGCTAGAAAGTAAAGAAACCGAATTAAACCAACATTTTTCTACTATGATCTTCTATTTATTATGGGTAATCAAATATACTGTTACTGTCTGTCCTTCGGGACCCCCTGAGGATGGGGGCACGGGCCCCGTGTGCCCTTATGGTAAAGACGGTACTGGGTGTCACGGGCCTTTATGACCAGTAAAATTTTTTCGCGACCCCCAAACCCCGTTTCTAACGTTTTTCCATCTAGTACCTATAACAAATTTGGAACCACAGTGCACAGCCCAGTGTTTGGAACGCACCTTTCTGTCATTCACTTACATACGCCGTATTTATAAAGAGTTAAAATAACATTTAAAAATATATGCAACGTCATTTCCAGGAGGTGACCAATCACTGGAGCTCCGTAGTGTGTCTCTGCCAGTTTGGGACATAAACCGATGTCAGGAAGTCCTCGGGACGTCACGCAAGCTGCCTCAGGGTCCTTCGAGCGACAGCCAGATCTGTGCTGGGGAGGAAAGAGGAGGGAAGGATACTTGTCAGGTAAAATATCTCCCTAGCCTTAACACATTTTATTATATTACCTCGGTGGCAAACACAATACGGCCCGCCTGATGGTAAACAGTCTCCGTAGCCTATGGACGCCTGCTACTCCAGGGGCGTTACATGCGCGTTGACGACCCTAACACCCCGCACCCTCAAACAATAGGGTACTATACTGTATTTAAAATAAATAATTTTACACCATGCATGAAATAAAGCACCAGATAATTATTAGAAAAACACAGATAGGAGTTATTTTAAACACAGGTTCTATTTAATAAATCGGATAGAAATATAAAATGTAGGTGAGTTGACCGTGACGTCACGATGTAATGTTTCATATAAATTCCATATTAGCAAATCGTATTGACAGTTCTAAAAAAGTAACTGATTTGACTACTAGGAAAAAACCCAATTATGCACTACATCTGTATTTTCTCTGTATTCAGGGTGACTCCGGTGGACCCGCTCAGCTTCAAGAGGACTGTATCTGGCGTGTCGTGGGCGTGACGTCACTAGGCAGGTCCTGTGGCGCTGCTGAGACCCCAGGCCTGTACGCCAAGATCCAACGGGCCTTCGTGGCCTCTCAGATCTTCGGCTCTCAGAAAATCAGGAATTATACCAACAATAATCAGAATTATGGAAACAATAATAATAATGCCATTCCTGGAAATAATAATGCCAATTCTGGAAATAATAACAATTTTGACAGTAATTATGGGAGCAATAATAGGCAGGACAGTATTTATAATGAGCGACCAAATAATGCCAACTACAATAATAGACGACCACAAGGTAATAGTCAAGATAATGCGCAACGTCCTGATAGAAATGTAAATAATTATTCTGGAAGTCAAGGTGGTAATAATAATAGAGAACAAGACGACTATAGAGGTAGACCTTATAATCAACAAGATTATAATAATTACGATACACAAGGCAGTAATAATAGACCAAGTTACACAACAACAACACAAAAACCAAATAGAGGCGTTATTTCTTCAGACTATAATAATGGTAATTATAACAATCAACAAAATTCACAAAATTATTATACCGCTCGAAAACCTGTTAGGAATAATAATTATGACAATAGTAATTATAATTCACAAAATTATGGAAGCAATAATAATAATCAACCGACACAAAGAACACCGAACAATTATAATGACAACAGACAGTCAAATGTGGAAGATTATACGGTAAATAGGCCATGGTGGTTAACATGAACCACAAATGCTGTTCTACCGTGTGGTAGATGAAAATAAGTATTAAATTAAAGTTAAAATGTATTGCAAATACTCTAATTGTTTAATTTGTAATTATAAAATGTACACTACCAAACTTTTGTTTTATTTAAAAATATCGGAGCTATATCACAAGGAACAAAGGCATTAATAAAAAAGCTGAATCGTACAAGCATTAATTGTTTTAATGTTTAGTTTATTTAGAGGTATTTATGATATTGCTATTACCCGTAGCGGGCTGTACCGTAAATTACTCATCTATTGTCATTTTAAGGGTCATTAGATTGTGGTCTTTAACAATCAATCCATGCTTGATAGTTTCTTAGTAAACATCTTCGCTACCTTCAATCCCTTATGTTCTATCTCTCTATGCCTCTGTACTTCGCACGACTTGAGATTCTTGTGACACACCAGACATGTAAATATGAATTTCCTTTTCATTGATTTCCTTCTTTTATTCACTTTTATCAGTTCTTTACTAGCTTCTTCTTTACGCGTAAATATTTCAGGATGACTTATTTTAACGTGTTCATTATGATACTTCTGTTTTGAATATACTCCACAGAAAGGACATTTTCGCGAAATACATTCGTCTGTTAAACCTTCGTCAATCTCATTTATATTATGTACCTGCATATGACTTACAAATGTTGTGAAATAGGTAAATGTACAACTGCATATATGACACGTGAATACGGTGTCAGGTTTTTTACTCATCTTATCCTTTAGTTTTGATGCTATTATATCTGCATTAGTTATTTCATTGAAAGATAAGGAGAGTATTAGCTTTGCTTCATTTTGCTTATTTACTCTGTTTTCAGTTAAACTCAGTCTGTTTTGACTGCTGTAGTCAATTATTATTTCTTTTTTATCATTAATGGTATTTAGGACTGGTTTTTCGATTCCCATTCGGTTGCTGTGAGTATCAATGCGTAATGAGATATCACTATCATCAATAGATATAGTTGGAACCCAATTTGGTGAATTCATTACATTTTCAATATTTTTGCTTGGTAGACTGAAATTTAATACCGATAGTGAGTCTAGTAACTTTTTATCATGTAAGCTAGCTATATGATGCTTGTCAATAACAGTGCTAGTGTCCGCACCATATGTGTCCTTATTCGATATTATGCTATTAGTATTTGCCTGACGCTGATTTCTTTGCAATTCTTCATTAATATCCATCTCCACATTTCTTCTAGATTCACTTATACCAATTTCTTTACAGTCTGTACCTTGACGCCGACATATAACGGTTTGTGCCCTAATTCCTCGAGCACTCTCTATTGGCAAATTTACATTTATAGTTTCATTGCCTTTCTTCGCATCATTTTCTTGTTTTCCACTTGCAGATTGCGTGGATACTAAATTCAAATATTTTTTCTTGTACAACTTGTAACAGTTTTGAATACAACTACACACATTACAAATTTTAGCTCGATTTACATGTTTTTCTATCCTATTATCATCGTCAGTATTGTCAAATCGGGGCAAAGAATAAGTGGACACAGAACAATATAATGGACAAATGTATTGTATGTCTGTTTTCAACCTTCCACTATTCGTCCTTTTTCCCAAATTACCAATTTCCTTTTCAAGCGACTTTGAAAATTCGGGAAAAGTGACTTTCACGAGCTCCTTTACACGTGTAAAGAAAACTACCAATAGTTGTATACTAATATCATTACTTTCTCGGTCAACTACCTTTTCCTCATGTGTCTTGTTCACCTCATGTTTTTCGATTTCTTTAGCAGTTGTTCCGATCTTATGACTGCTTTCGCGAATTATTTCTGATGCAGCTAAATCATCAGACTGGGCAATCTGGTTATGCGTGCTTTTTTTATAAATGTTTTTAGTACTTAATATTACTGTATCTGGTCTATTCGTTATAACGGGCACTCCCGGTTTACAGATATCCATATGTTCTGATTCAGGTTTATTCACACTCAAAGTAATTTTACTGCTTTTCATATGGTCTTCCATTGTTCTGTTTAGACTGTTTTTATATTTATACACAGGCAAATCCAGATTTCCAGATTTTTTAAACCTTTTATTTGTATTCAATGGTGCTTTTGATGCTTGATTTCCTGTACTTAAAATAATTCGCAGTTTATTTTCATCGTTCCTCGCATTTCTTAGCGTGTTAACAGCTGTACTGGTTGTTTCTTGTTTGCGGGATAAATTCAGTGTACAATCATCGTTTCTATTAGCATCATCAATTTCAGTTCTGTAGGAGCTGATTTGTTGTCTGTGGCAATATATACCTGTAGTTTCTGGATATAATGGATTTCTTGTTAACATCGGTTCTCTACAGGTATCCATATTTACTATATCAGGTCTGTAAATGTGAGGAAATTCTACTGGTCTATAGGGATCCAAACTTAGACCTATTGGTGGTTTATAAGCATTGTCGTATGCATGCCAATATCTTAAGGAGCGTTCATAGTCTTCCATGCTTATTATATTTTCTGGTCGGTAAGCATGTCTGCTCATCATTGCTTGCCAGTAGTCATCTAAAGCATGATCAGGTATATAATCACTGTAAGGAAATTGATTGTTCATAGTATTTCCATAATCACGTGTCAATGGTTCATGTGGTCTATAAGCATAGCTATAAGCGTCTCTTTCTATTGCTGTATTCCTATAGTCATAAATTCTAATCAAATCGGGTCTTTGAGAATATAATTTTGGAGCCCTATTTATTTCAGCACGTCTATATTCATCTATGCTGAACATATCTTCTGGTAGATAATGATGATTGCGTGTATCTCTGGGCATTGCATTATACCTACAGTTTGTGTTTAAAGTTGGTCTTTGAACATGGAAATAAGTGCTTCTGTTTATTGGATCATGAGGATAAAAATCATTCCTCAAAGGAATTTCAGGTCTGTGAGTATGTCTGTATTCATATCTGTCCATTATAGGATAATGATCATCTATGCTTGAATCAACTTCTGGTCTTTCTGTATCATAATATCTATATGCGTGTCGAGCATGTTGAATGTTAGGTAAAGTCCTCACATCTTGCATATATCCATCCATTCTTCTAAAAGTATTTCCGTTTCTATGGTGTGGTATATCTTCCATCATATATTGAGATTCGTAACTCGGTTTGTAGCTGGTTGTTTCTGCAATTCGATTTTCTCTAACACAACTGAATACACGATTTCTTGAATCACACATGCTATCTTGATTTTTTCCCAGACCAAGCTTATGTAGAGTCCTGTGATCTCGAACTTGATTTGTGATACCTCCATTTATTGACTCACTTTTATACACTTGACTATCATTAAGTATTTTATTAGCTGTCGCTTCTTTCAATTGTTTATTATTTTTTAGGTACTCTCTGCCTCTTTTATTTGCAGCACTTATTAATTTTTGAACCGACTGTTCGTAGTCGTCATCATCTATGACTTGTATGTAATCATCATCTGAATTGTGATCGCTATTTTGACTCTGTATTACGCTAGTTTCTTGAAGTTCTTTATGATAATGTTGCTTCATAATCTTGTTTTCGTTGTTATTATTTATATATATTATTGGTCTCATTTCTTCATCTCTGTTGTTACTTCCATGTGGTATTTCCTCTCTTTCATCGTCTAAGTCTATAACTAGATCACAATCTTCATCCATGTTGACCTGAAAATATTAATTCAGAAATTATGTAAATGTTTAAACTAGAGACACTTATAACTTTTTTTCTAAAAATAAACTAGGAATAAATAAGGCATTTATTTACATAAAAGATATATACAGTGGTACTAAATTTAATAACTAGCTTATATCTCAATAGGCCCTTGAGGCATTGTACCAAATGTACCAAGGATGCCGGCGGCATCTACTCGTTGTATCGCAATGCTGATACACTGTGCGAGAAATTGATTAGTTTTCCTATAAAAATTGATTAGTTTACCTAGATTTCAAATGTAATTATTTTTAAGATGCCTCCATGTATTCGTATGCCGTTTGTACACAGCTGAAAAGGTGAGACTATTTAATGTGTACCTAATACATTAAGACCTGAAACGTTACCCTTTTTACAAACAAATTATTGTTTGTTATCGAAATAATATGTAAGAAAATTTGATTTGTTCTATTTTTACATAAAGTTTGATGTTTATGTTATCAAATAGTATGTACCTACTTATTCTGATGATTCTCATAGTGTACGCAATTTAAATTCAGAAGCGTAATTTGAGATTTATTGCCGAAAAACCTCACTTACCCTAAACGCCAACGACACCATAATGATTAATGAACTTTAGTATGCTTTAATATAATTAAAATGACAAAAACACACATACTTACCTAACCTAAAACTCTAACATATTATGATCACCCTCCTTACGTCAGCTCTATCCCAAGACTGTATAAGACCGGAAAACAACACATTTAATTATTTAGACTAACATACCTACTCCCTTTATTCATAGAAATGAACCTAATTATAAAGAATAAATGGGGTACCTAATGATTCTCCGATAAACTTTTAGCAGATCATCGATTCGCCGACAACGATTCGCCGAACAGCGTTTCGCAGAGTCATTTATTTGTCAATGTAACTTCTGGTCAACTAACGTTACGTAGACTCTTGGTTCACATACCGTTCAGTTTGCTTCTGTGTAAATTCGCAGAACTATTATTGGACGATTTCCATTTGGCAGAGTAATCGTTTCGTTTAAGCAATGTTTAGTCGAATAACGTTTCACATTTTACATATAAGTCGTTATTTTCGAAACAAAAGAATGAAATAAAATTTTATCATTTTTTAAGTAAATGCGTTAAGTATATGTATATAAAGTTACGAAGAAGTTAGCGAATATGTGGTGTCAAACTCGTGGTAAGGCTACAGTTGCACTTAATGAAATTGGTGGATTTCAGGAGGAAATGATTGAGTTACTTTAGAAAATACCGAAATCATAATACACATGCCTTTAAAAATTGAGGGGTTCCGTCAATTCCTCATGGATTACAACATCAGATCAGAACCAAAATTGTTATGGGAATACCTCGCAGGTAACTTTTTTCAAACAAAAAAAGAATAACTCAAATCGGACCATGGGTGCTGGAGTAATCGCTAAACATACTACTTTAAAAAAGTCATCATCATTATCATCAACAATCATCATCAGGTGCACTTCATCAATAATTGAAATCTCACCTTATTTTATAATTTTTTTTAGCATTAGAAAGAAGGTAAGCGAAGTTGACATGTCTTTTAATTGAAAAACGCTTTTTAAAAATCAGTAACTAAGTATTACTTATGAAAGCAGAAGAATATAAATGATCGTATTAGATTCGTGAATGTTACATATTTGCCATGACTTATTTTTAAAAAGAGTTTTTCAATTAAAAGACACGTCAAGATTGTTTACTTACCTTTTTTCTAATGCTAAAAAAACGAACATTCAATATTAATGCCAAATGAACATTCGACCTATTGTGTTTCGACCAATGGTTTCTCGGGTAATTATGACAGTTACTAAATGATTATTCTACGAATAGTAAATATGCGTATCAATGTTCTGCTTATTGACTACTCTCGCAATCGACTATTATGCGTAACGAGATTCGGCGAATCGTTACTCTGCCAAACAACCCGTCTGCGAATTGTTGTCGGCGAAACAAAAATCGGCGTATTTTTTTTCGGAATATCAATAGGGCACCGAATAAATGAGTCATACTAAATGAGTAATAATCCAGTTTTTAGGGTTCCGTACCCAAAGGGTAAAAACGGGACCCTATTACTAAGCGTCCGCTGTCCGTCTGTCCGTCTATACGTCCGTCCGTCTGTCTGTCACCAGGCTATATCTCATGAACCGTGATAGACAGTTGAAATTTTCATAGATGATGTTTTTCTGTTGCCACTATTACAACAAATACTAAAAACAGAATATATATAATAAATATTTAACTGGTGCTCCCATACAACAAACGTGATTTTATTGCCGTTTTTTGCGTAATGGTAAGGAACCCTTCGTGCGCGAGTCCGACTCGCACTTGGCCGGTTTTTTTATACCAAAGCTTACATGTAGTAAAACACCCAACTATAGTCCAGTACTACATCAGCCGGCATCAAAAATAACGGATCAGACTACGCGTCAAAAATATCTACTTACCCTTCTCCAATAGCTTAACAGAAAAAGATTATAATAATGTCTATATATGTAGAACAATTGGGTCGAACACAAAACTGTGTTCGCGTCTTTCCTGTAGACATACCCAAAAGTTAAAGGTTAAAACTTGTGTGTTCGTCCGAACTGTACAGTTTTCTCTCCTGTCGGCAGTAGTTAACAGCTTGTGTGCTAGTAGGTAAAGATGTTATCATACGTATCCAAATAAAAGGAGTACCATTTCATGTGGATAAGGGTTAAATAAGAAAATTAACCTTTATAGCCCTTAACTTTTGGGTAATAAGACTAAAAAGAAAGACGCGACTTTTGGGTTTGGCCCAATTGACTAGACTGCAACAGATAATTTTTAATTAAATAATGCAAACTGTGATAATTTTACATTAAACCTAGTCCCAAATTAAGCAATACTTAGGTATTGAAATCTATGACTAGACGTTTAGCTGCTACGGTTTAAAGTAGTTAGATAAATATCTAAGTAGGTAATATAAGTAGTTTACGTACCTTTTCCACTATTTTCAATCCACTGCACTTTAAACACAAATTCACAAAAAATTATTCAGGAAATCACTAACAAAACATGTTCAAAGAGTTCTCCTTATGAAATGACATACTCTGGTGATAACACAGAACGAGGGTCATAGGGCATTTTGTACAACGCTTTAAATTAATTTTGTACTGAAATATATTTATAACGCCTCGATTTTCAACCTTAAAGTTATAATAATAAAGTATGTGATTAGCATTATAACTCTGAAAAACATTTTAAATATAGACTTTATTTTATTTATGTTTAGGTAGCAAATCAAGTGTATTAACCGTGAATGTTTCTCCCGAAATAGAAGTAATCGTGGTGTACCACTGTACGTCGGCATCGCTGTATGTGACACAGCTGCCAGTTAATTAACTTGTTGAAAACCCGTCAGTGCAATAGGTATACTCAATATAGTAAGCAGCAAAAGTACCGGGCGATGTATGCGGGCGAGTTGTTAAAAAATAAAAATGCTTTTGATTTTTTAATTATAAAGTCGTGCCAAAGTTAAATAGTGCGAATGCCGGCTCCCATGGTATAATAATATACTCCGCCTGGTACTCCATTCCCGTCTTTTCTAGGTCACCTGACACGGACCTACGTCATCATGCGACAGCGCTATATGATAATATGCGATAGCGCTATATATAGCGGCCATGTTGTTGTGACGTAGGCCCGTGTCACTCTGGGAATGGAAGACCATGTTTTATTAGACTATGCCGACTCCCTTCCGTGTTGCTCGAGTGGTTGCTCGAAGCCTACCCGTACCACAGATTATATAATAGGGTATTATACTGTATTTAAATTTAAATACAGTAATATTTATTTATTTATTTAAAATAAAATATTTTACACCATGCATGAAATAAAGCACCAGATAATTATTAGAAAAACACTGATAGGAGTTATTTTTAAACACAAATTCTATTTAATAAATCGGATAGAAATATAAAAAGTAGGCGAGTTGACCCTGACGTTACGATGTAATGTTCCATATAAATTCCATATTAGCAAATCGTTTTGACAGTTCTAAAAAAGTAACTAATTTGACTAGTAGGAAAATACCCTATTAGTCACTGACAAGCGTCAAAACTGACATATACGCTAACGTCTACGTAATTTACTTTCTATAGGTAAGTACATCTCGCTCGCACTAATATGCGA
Organism: Cydia splendana; assembly: GCF_910591565.1. NCBI lineage: Eukaryota > Metazoa > Arthropoda > Insecta > Lepidoptera > Tortricidae > Cydia > Cydia splendana. The sequence goes on from NC_085983.1 coordinate 6,460,683, forward strand.
GTACGAGCGAGATGCATAGAATGTAAGTTACGTTCTCGATAGCGTTTATGTCAGTGCCAAACTGGTGGTAGCCACACTAGAATAGTTAACGAGAATATATTCCGCAAGCTCCTTATATTTTGATAACTTAAATTCCTTACTACTATACCTATAATACCTATTACATTACCTACTTACTTACTTCGCTGGCTCAGCGGATCTTGGCCTCCGACACTAGATTTCCTTTCCTGCCATTCGTTCCTATATCCTGTACCTAAGGGTATGTTGGGGTCAGATATAAGCACATACAGACCGATCGCGGTCCTTTCTGTCTTCGGCAAGTTGTTCGAATCTATCATAGACTACCGAATCAGTCGTCAAATTGCATCACAGCTTACTGAAGCACAACATGGATTTCGCCTTGGGCACTCCACTGTCACTAACCATGTAGATTTGGTAGATTATGTTACGGCAGAAATGGATGCGCGCCGACAAGTAGACGCAGCTTACTTTGATTTTAGAAAGGCCTTTGATCTCGTCGACAACGACATCCTTCTGCAAAAGTTTGCTGCGATAGGTTTTGCACCTAAACTCTTGGGATTCTTCGCGAATTACCTGGATAATCGTAGCCAAGTTGTCAGGGTAAGAGGATATGAATCGGAACCGTACTACACTCGATCTGGGGTAAGCCAAGGGAGCACCCTTGGACCTACGCAGTTTATTATAATGATAAATGACTTGCCGAGGGCTGTTAGGTCTGCTAAGTGCTTAATGTTTGCTGATGATCTCAAACTATTCTTGGGCGTAAGCAACATCACCGATTGTGTAGCACTCCAAAAAGATATAGATGCAGTGGTAAGGTGGAGTGAAGAAAATAAATTATATTTTAATGCAGCAAAATGTAAAGTTATTACTTTTACCAGAGCCCGGACGCCGATCTATGCTACATATACTTTAAGCGGCGATCAGATGGAACGTGTAACTGAGATTCGAGATCTGGGACTGTCACTAGACAGACAACTGGACTTCAGACAGCACGTGACTATGACATGCCAAAATCCAAGTAAAATGCTCGGATTTATAATGAGAGTAGCATATCAATTTTCGAATGTCAGAGTCGCAATCATGCTGTACAATGCGTTTGTTCGGAGTAGGTTAGAATTTGGAGCCATAATATGGAGTCCGCACGAATCGAAGTACACCACTGTGGTAGAAAAAATACAGCGCAAATACGCTAGGTTTTTGTATAAACGTCAGTACGGATACTACCCATATCTGTATCCGTCGCTATTCGTATCAGGGATGGTAGGGCTGGATACGCTAGAGTTCAGGAGAAAGACGCTGACGTTGATCCACTACTATAAACTACTCAATGGTAGAGTTAGTGGTTCGGCGGTGTTAGAGCGGGTAGGGCTAGCGGTGCCGGCTCGGAGCGCTCGGGACGGCTCGGGACAGGCTGTCGCGCCGCGTCGCCGGCCGCCGCTGTTCGCGCGAAGCGTGGCGCGTACTCGCCGCACTGACAACGCGCCGACGCGCCGGGCGTATGCGCTTCTTAATGACATGGGCCAGCACCTCCCGGAGGTCGACGTATTCGCTGACAGTATAGGGACGTTTGTGAGGCTTGTGGCGCTGTATCTTAACAATTGCTCTACATAGAATGGTATTTAATGTATTATGATTATAGTGACGCGAATTGTATTTGACTATTTATTTCTTATTTTATTTTTCTATTTTTTATTTCTTTGTTGACTTTTATCTTTATTTATCAAATGACATTTATATTAGAATAAGCTTGATGTGATGACATTTTTTTTCTTTATGTATAATTTTTTTATTGAATGTATTGAATTTTTAAATGTTTTAATGTTAATAATGTAATTAATGTGTAAGTGTTTTGGTCCAGCACTGTAAACTTGCATGTGGTTTTAAATAAATGAAATGAAATGAAATGAAATGAATCCTGTGCGATCAGACGCGATTCACCCGCTTGGATGTCGCACAGGTCTTTCTGGACCTCGTCGATCCAACGGTACCTAGGGCTTCCTACCGGACGTCTCACAGTTCGTCGCCCCAGATACCTAACCTCTCTTGGCCGCACGATCCTCTCCCATCCTTTCTACATGGCCGAGCCAGCGAAGTCGAACAGCCTTGCTCTAACCGATGATATTGGGCTCGCCCACCAGTTCTTCCACCTGCAAATTCCAACTTAAAATACTGCTCATAATATTCATATTGCGACACCGCCAATTGATACGAGCATAACAACAAAAACAACACAACTACATACACTGGCCGATCCATCTTGAGGAACATTATCAACTATTTTATAGCTTAACCACTGTAGCCGCTTAATTTGTTTTGTGTAATCACCCGTACGGGATCAGAGTAAAAAGGGCGTAACACCACGAAAGTGGCATTACACATACGCCATTTTTTGACGTTGAAAACGTCCAACAGATGAACATTGATTACTGAGTTGGCATCCCATATGCAGCGCCACGTCATCCTATCAACTATGACTTTTAAAACACAATTGGTTGTGCACACATCTTACTCAAAAATATGTCCCATAGCTCAGTGAAATTTTTGAGTATGTTGCATCATATAACATTGCATACAGTGCACCCATATTTTTACACTTGACTGTAGTAATTATTAGGTATTTCAATTTCAAGGTATCGTCTTGGGTCGTCCCATTCGTTTTTCGTCAAGTTCTTAAATTAGTCCTATGCTTTCGTCACTCATTCTACATTCGTCACACTCGTCGGTGGCTTTCAATGTAGAATGAGTGACGAAAGCAGAATAGGACTAATTTAAGAATTTGACGAAAAACTAATGGGACGACCCAAGACGATACCAATTTCAATTAGGTATGGACTTTTGCAAAGTAGATATAAATACCTTGTATACTCAGGCAATTAAGCCACCTTTTTGAGTAGAAAAAAGCGGTAAATTTGAAAGATGTGGGCGCTGAGCGCAAAGGATCGATCTCCCATGCCTACACATTTTATATATCGCGCCTTTTTCTTACTAACAAAGTTGGCTTGCCGGAGAATAGGTACCTACCTACAGTAACATGGAAATAGTGACCATCAGCGACTGTTTTTTATGAGAAGATCGGTGTCACAGCCGAAAGGGCCACCACAGTCACCACCGAAGACGAAGAGGAAAGGTAAGTTACAGAAATAAGGATAGAAAAAAGCACGAATAGAGAAGAGAAGTAAGAACTCTTAATAAATAGGCGTAAAATTACATTATAATGTCATGTTAACAATGTTAACTTGTCATCAACTCATCATCTTCTTCTTCAACCTAGCGTTTTCCCGGCCTAGCGCCAGGCTCCGCTTTCCTGCTCAGTCTTCTCCACTTTGCCCGGTCTTCGGCATCCTCAGGCGGCGAAGCACGGTCGCGTTTTTATTGCTTGTCACCATGCCTGTCACGTTCTAACAAGTATGTAAGTGCGAAAGGGACGCGCATAGTGACAGGCGATAAAAATAAAACCGTGCTGCGCCCGCAGGTGTGATTGTTCTCTTGGTTCCATGTCCGCTGTCACGACGTCCAGCAAGCGCTTCTTAGGCCTACCGCGGCCATCAACTCAACCTCAACTCATAGGTCGGTTTTTTTTTATCGATATCATTATTTCCATAAATATAATGTAGTCATCGCTACAATGGACAATTAGGAACCACTTGAAAATATTTCATGAAAAATAAACTTCTGAGAAATAAGTAGATTCGAAATAAGAAATTCGAATTTTCTATGGAAAGTTAACTTTTCGATGCTACATTTTTAAAATTTGACCCCTTTTCTACTGACAAGGTCGCTGTGACAGAGTTATAAAAGTAAGTAATAGTCTGGCAAACATGTTTTGCAGTAGAAAAAGCGCAAAATAAAAAAAAACCCGGTTACTATTTTCAAATTTGCCGCCTTTTCTACCGGCAAATTAGTTTGCCACCTTTAATGATCAAGCCGCTAAGGTTTTTTATGAATCAAAAAGCCACTGACCAGCAACACGAAGACAGTTTGTTTAACTCGGGGCACATTCTAGGGATTTGATATCGATAAATAGGGATTTGATATCGATAAAAAAGATGTCGATATATAATAATACATGTGCTCATTGAAAATTCTCGATTACTATAATGTAATGTTTAAGAAATAATACATATATCGTCGGGTGACAAGCAAAAGTCACTAAGTACTATCAAAAAATTAAAGTAACAATGCACTTTATTACACTTGTAACACGGTTTATTGTCCAATAATTTCAATGGTGTTAGTTAGTGACTTTTGCTTGTCACCCGACGATATATAGATAGTCAAGCAAATCCTGTCAGTAGAAAAAGGCGGCAAATTCATTAAATGTAGGCGCGAAGGCTTATCGACCTTATCGTCCCATAAAAAAATTGAATTTCGCGCCTTTTTCTACTGACAATACTTGCTTGACCATCTATAACGATATAAAATGATTAGAATAAAAAATATTGTGACAATTTGGAAATACTGTCCTGGTTTAAAAATAAAATAAATGCTTCGATTAAACATATTTTTAGAATTTAAGAAGCAGTATACAAAGCGATTGTGTATAATATATATATTTTGTAGAACATTTAGATGTCGACAGTATATATTTATATTTAATTATATGAGATATATTTAATTGTCGATAAAATAAGTACCCCGAGTTATCCCAGGTTTGATCATTAATATATTTACTTTACGTACTTTATTTGACTTACATTACTTTGACGTCGTTCCTTAGGTAGGTACACTTTTTCTGTTGGTTAAGCCTGTGCCTGGCGCCACACTTAAATGCAACAATACATGCTAGCAGAGCGACAAGAGATAGGAAGGTTAATTAAAATGAAATAGCATTTTGACAACTCAAGTTTTATTATTGTTTTCATTGCGTTTTAGTTCGTGACAAGACTTTAGCGAAAAATGTCACCATACGCCTGTTCGTTAAGTTTACGCAATGTTACAGGAAGACATATAACAAAGTATGGACAAGCTTACAACAGTCAGTACATAGGGTAATTGCGTCAGTCTACCGTCCACTTGACGGATTAACAAAATAATACATTTAATTTTTTTTTAGTTTGCTACTTGCGGAATATAATTTTTATGTAGGTAAATAGATAAATTGTTTAGATATTAAGGATTGAAATAAGTCCAAATTTGTGTAGCAATGGAGGTTTATATTCAAATTTCGTCAAGTGGACGAAAACTAGAGCCGGACGAAAACTAGCGCAATGACCCTATACAAAATACATTTGCAGAGCAGAGCTGTGTTGATCATACCATACTGCACTTAACGATATAATATATATAAATGTATGAAGTTAATGTGGTATGTACAGACATTAATGAAATGTATCGTCGTAACGAAAAAGGCTGCAGCGTGTTTTTTTAACGCTTCTTAACAGTTAGGTAACTAAATAAATTAACCGTAAGTGCGGTAAGTGACCAGTTTTAATATTACAAAATTACCAACATTAAAGGCGCGTTTATGATTGGCAAACAACAAAGTCGATTCGTGTATTCGGGTGATTTTATATGATTTAGATACATGTGGACGGAAGTTTACCACTGGTTACATTTTACCAAACTATTAAACAATGAATTCAGGATTACAAAGATTAAACAGTGAGGCAAATGGATAGGTAGAAGCGTCAATTGAGCGCTGGTCGTAAAGAGCTCGAATGTTCATTAAAAACGATTACATGCTATTTAATCCGTATAATTAGCTTATTTTCATGAGGATCTCGTTAATTATTACGCCTAGTTACTTAATGATATGACCGTTTTCCTCGTGGGTCTAATTTATTTTATTGACTTTAGATAATATAAAACTGTAGGCGCTTATAAGGAAAACCTGATTTGGCTAAAAGTACCTACGGTAATCAATAGAGTTAGACCAAGATAAGTCTGCAGCGATTTTGATAGCCCATACTGTGCAAGTGTTATATTAAACGCCAATCTTCTATGAAATCATGACGTATAAATAACACTTTGACGTGACTTGGACAGTAATATACATATATGTGTTGTCAAAATCGTTGCAGAGTTATCTTGGTCTAACTCTACCTCATTTGGAAGAGATACGAATAATATAGATCTGACAATGATATCGTACTCTCGTCTATGTACGTATAATTTACACTCTACAATCTACATTATAATTTTTTTTACGTCTAAGGTCGTCTGGAGTTTGGGGGGCAACGACCTGACGGGTAAATAATCGTTAGAGGACAAGTAATTATTTACTCTAATTCCTTTTGTTGGTATTTTTGTTTTATAGATTTACATTTTAAAGAAGATCAAAAAAGAGCAAGGTCACTTTACCTATTAGTCCTTCGATTGGCCCATCAAGTCTTGTATTTATAACGTATTATTCGTTCAAAATATATTCGTACAACTTTTTAAATCAACATGTTTTATGTGTTGTTCTCCACTTAGCCAATAGTGGTTCTGGCTCATAGAGAGACGTTATACTTACGATCAAGCTAATGGATACTGTTTATTTTTGAACCTTGTTACGGTAAGTAACATAAAGACTGTCATTAAGGTAAACTCGCATATGCATCCATACATGTTGGCTGGTTACCTTAATATGACTCTGTTCTCGTAATAAGATTATACAGGAGCATTATTTTGATGTGGTATCAATTTGTCTATATAAATATAGTAAGTAGTTATAGCTGGCACTTTAATCATAAGCATTCTCAAAACAGATAGAGAAGGCAGCCATCTGTCAGTTAACAAATGTTATCATTTTATGCTAATAATACAAGAGATAGCAAAAGAAAATGTTACCATTACGGGAAATCACATTGTCTCTTTCTAATAATCTTTAGCGAATAACCTCGCTAAGTATTGATTATTTCTACATGTGGGCTAGGCCGATCGATTTGAAGTACGAGTTAGATACGTAACAAAAGATACAATTCAGTATGCATAATTTACTCCTATATCTAGGCATAAATATCATGCTTTGATCAACATTTCACCAAACAAATACCTACTTAAGTACCTATTTCGCGTCTTAACTCACATTTATAGACGGGTCTAACGCGAATGTTATTCAATTACCTTGATTTTATTTCGCGTCATTGGTATTTATAACAAATTGAAGCATTAGGGGACGACCATAATTTAAATGTGTAGGGTAACTAATATAAATTAATGGTTAACACTAAACCTACCTAATTAACTATTAACTAACGAGATGAACTCAACAGAAAATATTTACTTACGTACGTACATCATAAGTAGTTAATTACTTTCATTTGAAACACTTATATTTATAGGTACCTACCTAATTAGATAGTATTATAAATTTTAAAAATATTATTTAAATTCCTATTTCATAAATAATTGCCTAAACAGACTAAGATCAATATAAAAAAGGAAGGTTCGAATTTGCTCAGCTATAACAGGTTGAATACGTAAGCGCTTGACGAGTTGCGATGCCGCGTTACACAAAAGAAACAACCTCGGGCGCTTCGGTCGCACAGCGATAACACGGCAGCCGATAACGACGTCGAGTAGGTAATAATACAATGCCAACTCGACACCCGACCTACCTATAACTATCGTTTTTCCACACTGTCTTTCCTCCACTCGCCAGTCCCACACCCAACAAAATGTTGCATGATAAAACACAACGTCCAACCCTTTATCGATAATTTTAAATTTTCAAAAAAGGCGTGTCGCATCACTAATTTTTTTAGGGAAAATATGAGAATTTATTTGTTGCAAATTTCCCTATTATTACGAATTTTATAAAATTAGAATGCTAAGCGACTAAATTAGGAAGTAGATGATTGTAAACAATTCGGTCCGAACGATGGTAGAGAGAAACGAAATTGACACTTGAATTTATTAATTTAATAAAGATGTTATATTTTTCATAGTGTTTTGAATCTAGTAAATTTGTTTTTAAATTAAAATATAAAGTGCACTATTTATTGTAATAAAAACGTACTTAATACATTACCGTTAAATAATTAAAATAGGAAATGGGAACTAAGTTTTTAGTTTGGACCAAAATCTCAATGACACATCAGTGTAGTCGAGTGTTTTTAAAATGGCCGTATCATGCTCAGTGTTGCCAAATAAAAAATACATTTATCTTTTTCTTACATTTCGTAGGCAGTAGCATCACCTTATTGCTAGTGTAATGGACGTCGAGTCAGTTTTTAGGTTTCGCGTATTTTGTTTATATCTACGATAATCGGCGGCGCAAACTTTTGTAATCAGTTTTAAAAGCTTTCCTACGGCACAATAATGTAGTGCGTGCATTTAATTACAATCAAAATCGTGTGTTTTACGTATTATGTTCAAGCTTTACTTTGCACTTCTAATGTACTTCTACAATCTAAAGTAGCGTAGTTATTAGTTCTCATTGAATTGTTTAAAAACCCAATCTATCGTGTTATTTAAGTTCAAATGAACTTTATTTTGTTATGATAGTTGTTTTTGTGTGAGTTTTACACTGTTATAAGATACGGAAGGGGTTTTTTTTCGTAAATATACTCGACACAAAATGGTCACTTGTTTGTTGTAAGAGCGAGGTAAGTTCCATGGCACAGTTTTATGTCTATAGTAATATTTTTACAGTTCTAGCTGATGTTGATAAGCTTTGTAATTACATTTTCACTTCATTTCGTGCATCTCTGAGCGGATTTACTTTATTCAATAAGATTGCCATATCTTTTTAACTTTTCCACCTTTCATGACATATTCATATATCGTAACAATTAAAGACCGGTTCATTATGATTGAAATTAAGTGTGTTGTTTGTGTTGAAATGGGTTTTCTTTTAGCTGTATGAATGCTAAGCTTGCCCTCGCTAATAACACTCATTTATTATTACTTAACCTATTTGATTGTTATTCTTATTTATATTATTAAACGAAAAGTCGCAAAACAATGTTGGAAATTTATTGATTTTATAATCTTAATAGCAAGTGATTTACAACATTCCCTGTCCAGTATTGCCAAAATAGAGGTATTTTGATATCCAAATTGATACAATATTAATTTCCAATTTGTTATGACCCCAAAAGTAAGTAAATATTCTTTATTTAAAAATACACTGTAAATGAAATACAGTTAAAAGCTAGGTAACAACAGGCGGTCTTATCGCGAAGAAACAATCTCTTCCAGACAACCTTTCGGAAAATAATTTTATTATACACTTTTATAATATTTATTTTTAAATATATAAATTAAAAAAAAATAAAAATAAAAATTTAAAGGCTATAATATATGGCAGTGTAGTGGTTGGTGTTAAGTTATTAGTAAGAGCACGTTTTGCAGTCTTATGGTAGCCTGTGGAACTCATTGATGGAAACACACCAATACATTGAGTTTAGGCTCATTAGAAAAGTAGTTCATAGATATGCAAATGAGAAGAAGTACAGTCAGCAATAAAAATAGCAATAATTAAATTAAATGAAAATGTCAGATAAAATATTAGACGGTCACTTCTTTTCTATAAAAATAAGCACATAGTCAGGCGTGGCTCACTCCGCGATTTCGTCGCTTTGCTACAGGTAGCTAAAAGTACATCAGTTCCACACCAATTTTGGTGGCTAGCCATAAGCCGCGCGTGGCGCTGTCGCCACCTAGCGGCCATTTCTGTCCTGATCATAACAGACGCGTTATGTTAGAGAGTGAGTCTTCTGTACCTAGTACTATTAGTTATTCTGTGACATAGTGGTTAATCTTACAATAGTACATAATAATTCATGTACAGTTGCCATCAGATATATCAGATCAGCCGAGGTGCTCAAATATATCTGAACATGCACTCTAACATCTTGACAATAGAGGCATGATCAGATATTTGTGACCACCTTGGCCGCTCAGATATATCTGATGGCGACTGTACATACAAGTCCAATTCTCACTTAGTCAGTTTTTTTATTATTTTTTTACACTTAATGTATTAGAATCCCTTTTAAGCAATAAATAATAAATATTTAAAAGTATAAAGATATTTTTTTACCTACACAAAAATGAAGTTTACTATACACCGTGTTTTTATTGAATTCCATTAACTTCGGGGTATGGTTAAGTACGTTTAAGAGAACTAAATGGCATAGTTAATTAAAAAAAATAAAAATATTATTGCTTTAAAAAAAATGTAGCATCGTATAAATTTGACATGTTCTCAGTTATTGATTTATGTATATTGTAATATGTACCTAGTATTTTATTTAGAACATGACGATCATTAAGAGATACTCGTACTAAGTTATTACCGTATTTTGTTTTGACATGAATGGATAAATTGTTGACATAAGATTAATTATTGCAAGACATTTTTTAATTTGTATGTATTAAATAATATTATGTAAATATGAATGACGATCATAATATAAATTCGTGTAGATTAGTCTAGCATAATTTATAATGTAATTTAATATTATGAGAATAAATATCTAAATCTAAATCTAAATCATATAGTGTTGTTGTAACATGGGCATTACATTTAACTCAACCAAACAATTGAAATCTGTGACATATCAATGTCATTTCGAGCATCAATCGACCGAGATTGTACTTAAGTTTAGTAGCAAATGTATGAACTCATTCTAAACACTAATCAATATGTAAACCGGCCCTAAGGCAAGTTTACACGCTTGTAGAGGCCTTATAGGAAAAAAATAAATTATTGATTATCTTGAAATGGAGTTAATTAGAACATCGGTGTCTTTGAGAAAGTTACTTGATTTAAGCTCAGGAATGCACCCTTGAAATTAACGGAAATCAAAAAAAACACGGTGTATAATAATCAGTTAGAATGGGGTTGGCAACTGTCAAAGGTTTGCATAGATGGCGCCATCATAGCTTGCCCCTTTTTCTATGAGATTTGGCTTAAAGGGCTGGCATCCATGGTATTAAAAAAACAAAAATTTGACACAATTCTAGGGATTGACAGGGCAAGCTATGATGGCGCCATCTGCTAAAAACTTCCACCGGCCAACCCCATTAACAAATATATGTTTAGTAAAATTGATGACACTCAGGCAAACTGCTGATAGTGCTGATTATCAGTCCCCAACCAAAAAAACTTGAAACTACTTAATTGTGTATTAAAAAAAACTTACAAGAAATCAAATCACCTTGGCCGTTTTCCTTAAAGATTATTTACCTTACTAACGTTTTCTATTTAAATTAAAGGGCAAATTCTAAGATACAGTGTAAATACCGTAGTTTAGGCTTTGGTAGTTCTTGATTTTTGTTTGCAAAGCTTGCTTATTATTATGTAAACACTAGCGACCCGCCCCGGCTTCACGCGGGTTATACACCTAAACCTTACTCAAGAATCACTCTATTGATAGATGAAAACTGCATGAAATTCTGTTCAGTAGTATTTGAGTTAATTGCGAACGTACATACACACAAACAGACAAATACGGCGGGAGACTTTGTTTTATAAGATGTAGTGATATAATGATAAAGTACATTAAGCTCTAGATATTCCTTTAACCCAGCGGTCGGCAACCTTTTAGCAGCCAAGGGCCAATAGTAGTTAACGGAGGTGACGCGGGCCGTACTTTGTTAATATTTATGACTTTATGACACATTGTCGTTTGTCACTATTACATACAAAACAGCCAAGGTTGCCGACCGCTGCTTTAACCTGTCCAAGCCACATCGCCTCTTTAAAGTCCTAAACATTCTGCATAAGTAAAAGTACAAAAAGATGTTGTAGGGGGGTCATTATTGCCATATCTCTACTCTGTATCTTTAGGTATCTAAATAAAAGTAAACAAACTATTTGTACATTTTCGGGTAGTTATAACATTTATTGGTTGACCAACCAAATACAAAACCGTCTGGATCTGTCACTGAACGACCTGACTGCAGCATTTGATCGTGTAATGTTTTCATCTACCCTCAACTGGCCTAAGGAGCCATTTGAGGGTAGATTTTGTTTACTTTTATTTAAATACCTAAAGATACGGAATATAAGGCCCACTTGCACCATCCCACTAATCTGGGGTTAAGTGGTTAAACCGTTAACGTAATGTCGAATTGTACTGGTAACCATGGTAACTCCATGTTTAATCGGTTAACCCTGGGCTAGTGGAATGGTGCAAGTGGCGCTAAGTGTGCGCTGTAAAGGGTAAAAATTAGGATTCAATAATAAATAAATACTATAGGACAATTTTACACAGATCGACCTAGTCCCACAGTAAGCTCAATAAGGCTTGTGTTGTGGGTACTAGACGATGATATATATAATATACACACATGTATAAATACTTATATACATAGAAAACATCCACAACTCCATCCAAACAACAAATATTAGTGATAAACACAAATAAATGCCCTTACCTGGATTCGAACCCGGGACCTCCTGCTTCGTAGGCAGGGTCAGGGTTAAATGTATTTAAAATGTATTGTTTATGTCATGTGATATAATTTCAGCAATCCTAAGATGGCGTTGTGCGAGAGCCAGTTGGACGTGATTCCTGTCAAGCGCGAGTCGTCTCCCGGCTCGGAAAGCAGCAAGGAGAGCCCCGATAAGAAGGCCAAGATGGAACCCAATGGAGACCTGTTTGGTAACTAATTTACACACATACAGTAAAAATAGAGTACATTATTAGAATCTTACAATGATGATGATATTGATGATGATGGTATCTCTCATCAGGGACATAGGGCTCTCAGAAGGGCGTTCCATTTTTCGGCCTCCTCCAGCTCCGCCTAGCTGAGGCCAACTAAACGGGCCCACTGATTAACAGTCCGCCGGACGGTATCGGCCTGTCAGTTGTTTGGAACTGTCAAAATTTTATTCTAACTGACAGGCCAATACCGTCCGGCGGACTGTTCAGTGTCAGTGTCAGAATCAGTGGGCCCCTTAATACAAACACAAATGTCAAAATGACGGATGAGGTCAAACGATTTTCTAGGCCTTGTTTGACTTAACAGGCATTTATGAAGAGTGCTATAACTGTTATAAGTTTTTATTTTAACATTTTGTTACAGTGCCCGGCGGGCTGCCCCTGGGTGTGGACTACAGGTCCCCCGTCTCCCACTTCGTGCCTCCGGAGCTGGCTGGCTATGCGGCCAAACCGAAGCCGGAGGCGCCTATCGTCACAACACGTAACTATTCTTACTGACATTTATTCTAAATTCTCAAAATGATGAACCATGATGCCTTGGGGTCCCTAAAGTGACGTCTATAGTTCCTAAAACGACTTCTATAGCCCCTAAAACAAAGCCTTTGGTCTCTAAAAATGATGCCGTTGGCTCCTAAAATGGCTACTCACTAATAGTCCTGAATAATAATTATGACAAAGACAGTAGGTACCTACAACCCTGAGTATAATAGGTCCCCCGTCTCCCACTTCGTGCCTCCGGAGCTGGCTGGCTATGCGGCCAAACCGAAGCCGGAGGCGCCTATCGTCACAACACGTAACTATTCTTACTGACATTTATTCTAAATTCTCAAAATGATGAACCATGATGCCTTGGGGTCCCTAAAGTGACGTCTATAGTTCCTAAAACGACTTCTATAGCCCCTAAAACAAAGCCTTTGGTCTCTAAAAATGATGCCGTTGGCTCCTAAAATGGCTACTCACTAATAGTCCTGAATAATAATTATGACAAAGACAGTAGGTACCTACAACCCTGAGTATAATAGGTCCCCCGTCTCCCACTTCGTGCCTCCGGAGCTGGCTGGCTATGCGGCCAAACCGAAGCCGGAGGCGCCTGTCGTCACAACACGTAACTATTTTTACTGACATTTATTCTAAATTCTCAAAATGATGCCTTGGATCCCTAACGTGACGTCTAAAATACCTAAAACGACTTCTTTAGGAATGAAGTTATTTTTTAGCCACGCTGTATATACCTAAAGGGGCCCACTGATTAACAGTCCGCCGGACGGTATCGGCCTGTCAGTTGTTCGGATCTGTCAAAATATTGTTCTAACTGACAGGCGGATACCGTCCGGCGGACTGTTAATCAGTGGGCCCCTTAACTGAATGAGGACTACTTTATAGTTACAAGTTTAAAAACTTGTTCTCATTTTTTACCTCCGGATCTTTGCGGTGAAATTAAAAGACAGGCCACACCGGCTAAAATGTTGGAGCCGCGCACGTCACGCAAGCGGTGTGTCGTCTCTCATAAGGAACTGTATATTACTACGCACACGCACCCGGTGTGCACAGGCCATAAAGCTAGATGCGCGTGCTAGTCCAGTAAACATTTGTGGACTGTTACCATATATACACAATTATATAGCAGTAGCGGAGAGTCCACATAACTCGTATACCACAGAATGGTTTGCAGGTATTTATGGGCTACGGTAATTGCTTACCATCAAGCAATTCGTCTGCTCGCTTGCCTCCTATATAAGCCTAATAAAAGGCTTTCCTATTTGAGGCAATTGTGTTGTTAATAATAAGTTACGAAGTAAAAGAATACCAAATTAGCTTTAGGGCCTACCGCGAACCGCGTTCGACGTGTTGTCTCTCTGTCGCACTTGTAAATTCGTACTTAAGTGTGACAGCCTGACAGCGAGGCAACACGTCGAACGTGGTTCGCGGTAGGCCCTCGACTTGTCACTAAAAGCCTAAAAAAAGCTGTGTTTTTGGCAGACATTTCTGTACTGAACGAATAATATCTTGACGTCCCGTGACATGGGCAAGGGCAGCATCCGCTCGGTGTACCCCTTACATTTAATTAAAGTGTCAAAAGGGCCTCTACGTGTTGGCTTCGGCTCCGCGCACGCCTCCCAAAGGTCCGGAACACCATTGTTCCGTGATGGGAAAGACATACACTTAAATTTTATTTTAATCAGACTAAATAGGCCATTGTGAATGTATTTTTTCTCCCTAGTTATAATTTATATATCTATTGTAACTCCATTGTGTATAGATTTTGTCATAATTTATATACAATCCGTATTCCTCTCAAGCCCCACTTATAATTGGCAATTATAACTTAATTTAAAACAACATTTATTTTCTGACACAGAAATTACAGTACTTTATTTCTCCCCTCTTTTTTTGACCCCGTTTATTTTCTTTCCCCCCTAGCGGTGGCGGAAACGACGCCGGTGAAGCGTAAGCGCGGCAGGCCGAGGGTCGACAAGACCAGCCCCGAATACCTGGCTAATTTAGCCGCCAGGAAACAGGCTAAGGAGATGGGTGAGTACACAATTGGCAAAAAAAAAAAGTTGGATGAAATGAAAACAAGTGTTTTACGATTTTTATTATATTGTATTTGACTTAAGCTTTGGTTTCCCATGAAAGCGGTGCCGTCATATAGCGGACGCAAAAAGACGGCCGTTTTTTATGTGACGACATGTGGAAAGTTAAGGTGACAGTCCATTTCCAACGACAGCAGCACTACCATTCATTTTACTATGGAAATTTACAATAACACCGACATGTTCGTACTATATGTGCAGCTGCGGTCAGAAATGGAATGTTATTACTTTATTACCCTTGGCGTCATAACACACCGTCAGCCACCAACGTCAAACGAAAAGTATTCAGGAGAGAAAATGGACGACCTTGATTTAGCCTCAATAATTTACTTGGAAGATGAACTATCATCAGAAGAGGAAAATAATCGTAGTGCGGAAGATCATGTATTCAAATCTCGTGGTATAGAAGGTGCATTTGAGATTGTAGTAGAAATGGCTTCACCGCTATCAAATAAAACGTTCACGAAACTATCGACACCGTCAAGATGGCCGTCATGCAAATGGCGCCACTGCTTTTTAACGTTACGATGTCAATCACCGCCCTCTAGGAAACCGCGCCATTTGGTTTACATAGACAACGTTCTAGTGACGTCATTCACCGCTGTGTTACGGCCGCTATATGACGGCATGGCTTTCCTAGGAAACCAAAGCTTAAGGAGATGTCAATAAGCGTTGATAGTTACTATAGATCGCCGAGTTTCTTGCCGGTCCCATATTGGGATACCCTTCTCCAATTGAGGGGGGATTTAAAATCTTCTCGAGGCAGAGGTGTAGGGTTTAGAGCCGGCGTAGCTTTATTTGACGTTCATAAGCGCATTGTAATATGCCTACTTGAATAATAAACTATCTACTATATATATATTGTGTGTTTATACATTTCGGGCCGAATTATTTTGGGTGGTTAATATTTTCATTGTATTTCTAAGCAAAATTTATTTATCTCAATAGGTATACTTCTTTTATTTCTTAAATAGTCGCCCGTATTGAATTTACACACATATATTTGAGAATCTCAAAAACAAATCGAACAACTACCTAAATATATAATTTCATTTACAATGGGTTTGGCAACTGTCAAAGGTTTGCATAGATGGCGCCATCATAGCTGGCCCCTTTTTCTATGAGATTTGGCTTAAAGGGCAAATCCAGGGCATTATATTCCATTGAAACACAATTCTAGGGATTGACAGGGCAAGCTATGCTGGCGCCATCTCCAAAATACTTCGACTGGCCAACCCCATTGTCGATGTCCAAACAAATATACCAATTTAGTATAAATATGTATTATAAATGCATGCTTTTTATTATCATTATTTTACTTAAATACCTACATTTCTTTTTTTCTGATCTTATGTACGGAACGTCAGTTGATATTTACCACTAGCTTTTCGGCGACGGAAGACATCGTGAGGAAACCTGCATACATCCGCAAAGAAATTGAAACATGCATGTGAAGACTCCAACCCGCATTGGGCTCTCGCGCAAGAGAGTTGTGCCCAGCAGTGGGACGTATATAGACTGAATTCATTTTTATTTTTATACCTTCAATTTAATGTGGACTGTGTAGTGTGTACCCGGCTCACAATGGTAACAGTTCACAAATGTTGAATGCTATTAGCTCACAGTGGCGGCGCGTCAAACATATCCATAGGCAAGCCAGGGCTAATTTGGCTTACGTATTTCCTTTACAAGTCTGCTCAAACGTCCAAAAACAGGCAAGCAGGTGGGAATCGGCTTTTATGGACGCGCCGCCACTGTTAGCTCAAGACTTTTAAGAAACTAAATCAAATCAATATTAAAGAAAAATTAGATGATAGGGATTATATTTAAAAAATCACCCAAGTTGATTTTCATATGAGTACGAACCATACTGATCTAGCTCGGGGTCCCTTTGTTTGACATCAAGTTTTAAGTCAGTCACGAAACCGTTAACTTTTCAGGATTTTCGTAAGGTTATCCTATAGATAGGTTCGGTTAGGTTAGGTTTGTTTTATGGCATTCCTGAAAAGTTACGCGTTTCTGAGAAAAACAAATTATGACTAACGAAAATATGGAAAAACAATACATTATGACTTAAAACTTTTTGGGAAACAATAGAGACCCGTTCTACCTTATAGTTGGCAAGAGGGTGCCGTAAGCCCTTAAAAAATTGCATATTTTCGAGCAACACCGAGAAGGGAGTCGGCATTCGCACTATTTCCCCTCTGGCGAAACACATGCCCAACTGTGCATGCACACAACTAGCGCGGTGCGTGTTGTGACTCATCCGTACACAATAAAGAGATCGAGGTGTGCAAGATTTGTCTGACGTGTGTCATTTTCTATGTATTTGTCTCGTCATTACAGATTGGATTTTGTATGTAGTAAGTGAGAAGTGGGTGAATCAACTCTCTTGTCACTCGTTGCCATAGTTACGGTCTTCTGGGTCACTCTTAAAATACTAGTTTTTTCGTATTTAAATGAACCAAACTTGATTTTTTTGGTAGTTATAAGGCCTTTCCATAATGGGACATCTACTAAGCATGTTTGTAGAACATGATACGGCAGTTTTTCTAACAAACTATGCTAGTATTGTCTCCAGGCTGATGGGACAGAATAACAACAAGAAATAGTTCATCGACCCAAGTGCGACTGCACGTTTCCCGCAAATAATGGCAGAACGATTTGTACTGTAAGATATCGATTGGGCCTCTCTTCCGACGCGTCGGAAGCCGGTGTTGCTCGAAGTTGCATATACTTGTGAAAATTTCGTGGCCCAGTGGTCTAGGCATCTTGGACGCTAGATTGGTTTCCAGCCCTGGCCGCGTAGCCAACATGCCAATCGCTTACGCTTCGTAGCGATCGAAACGCAACTGTCACTGTCGCACTAATATGAAAGACTGATAGAGAGACACAAAGCGTTTCGTTGTCGAAGCGATAGCGATTGTCACCTTGGCTAGGCTGGCTGGGCCCTTAATAACCTTTTTTTTTCGTATTTGACGTATTTCGTATTTGAGTGTATATTAAATAAAATGTTGTTCCAGCGGCCGTTATGAACAATCGCAACGAGAGCGGGGAGAAGCGCAAACGCGGCCGGCCGAGGGTGGACAAAACCAGTCCGGAATATTTGGCCAGAAAACGCGCTAGAGAGTTGGGTAAGTTATTATGAGGATGTTTTGTCTGTGGTTATTATATTCAACCCTTTGAACGCCTAGTTCACTAGTACATAATATACATATGTAGTGCATAATTCTATTCCATTGTTTCTCGGAAACGTTCATATTTGTCATGCTACTTCAGTCAACGTCAGTACTTCTTGTACCGAGATTGACTGAAATAGCAAGACACGTTCGTACAAATTTGAGGCAAGAATTTATCATAGATTCATGAATTTTCAAGTAAAGTACTTTTATTTACATTTTACACAATCAATACATATTTGATTTCAATAGAAAAACATATTGATGTGATTTCCAAAATTTATTTACATGCTTACATAGGAGAAACGCGGCGTGCTGCTCAAAACGGTAATTTATTTTCCCAATAAACAGGATGTCCGAGAAAAATCTGAAGTATCAGAACCATATTTTCCTGAGGCCGTTTGAAGCGAAGCATCCTGTATATTGTTTTTGACATATTTATAGCATATTTTCTCTTGTTCAGTAGCCCAGCGGACATAAGGTCCGTTTTGCATTCCAAGGGGGCTTATAGACCGACCCCGTCGCCCCCGTACCGCGCAGGCGAGGACTCATTTAAGCGGTCGGTCTATAACTAAGACATACTGACAAACGCCAAACGAAAAAAAAATGTATTGGTTTGATATTTCCACACATTATTTAAGTTTTGTATCAATTATGTATTCAAAGTCAAAGTCAAGTCAAGTGTGTGGTCAAAGAGAATTGAGTATAGATAGAGGCGTAATGTCAAAGTAAATTTTGTAGTCAACATAATTTACTGCAATATTTCGACACAGGACTAAAACTCTTAGAATGACATATGGCTATTTGACACATGTTCTTTCACTGATATGTGTTAAATATCAAACGGAGTCGCCATCTACTCGAGTATAGGCTAAGTATATCCCCAACTATTCGAGCATATAATTTTTTCATGATTTTTCGAGGCAATTTTTTTTTCTTAGAGTTTATTTATCTTATACGGAGATATATATACAGGGTAATTCACCAGTAACTGGCCGCCCTAAACTAAAAAACCGGGCAAGTGCGAGTCGGACTCGCGCACGAAGGGTTCCGTACCATAATGCAAAAAAAAAAACAAAAAAAAAGCAAAAAAAAACGGTCACCCATCCAAATACTGACCACTCCCGACGTTGCTTAACTTTGGTCAAAAATCACGTTTGTTGTATGGGAGCCCCATTTAAATCTTTATTTTATTCTGTTTTTAGTATTTGTTGTTATAGCGGCAACAGAAATACATCATCTGTGAAAATTTCAACTGTCTAGCTATCACGGTTCGTGAGATACAGCCTGGTGACAGACGGGCGGACGGACGGACGGACGGACAGCGAAGTCTTAGTAATAGGGTCCCGTTTTACCCTTTGGGTACGGAATCCTAATTAATTCTATTCACCTATAAATATAATTCATTTTAGTATAAGGTGGCTAGTTATTGAAACCTTATACTAAAATGAATTCTGTTTACAGGTGAATAGAATTCTTTTTTAGTTTAGGGCGGCCAGTTACTGGCGAATTGCCCTGTATACATGATTTCTGGGTCGTGATCCAGAACCACTTTTTCTGACTCTGTAAATGATCCACATTATCATATAGTAGTATTTGATTAAAAGATAATTACTTTAATAATTCTTATTTTTCAAGTAAAATTAATGTTATACTAAGTAATTATTGTCACCCTATGACTTTTGACATACGCTGTATGGAAAGCGACAAGACGTCACATTGAGTAGGGTCACCAAATAGGGTATTTTCCTACTAGTCAAATCAGTTACTTTTTTAGAACTTTCAAAACGATTTGCTAATATGGAGTTTATATGAAACATTACATCGTGACGTCACGGTCAACTCGTTTACTTTTTATACTTCTATCCGATTTATTAAATAGAACTTGTGTTTAAAAATAACTCCTATCTGTGTTTTTCTAATAATTATCTGGTGCTTTATTTCATGCATGGTGTAAAATAATTTATTTTAAATACAGTATAATACCCTATTGTATGCAAAAATGTTTTTTCCTACTTGTCATCTGGAAAATAATCATCATTATTGGTGAAAACCAATAATTAACAACATCATTAGGCTCATCTTTGGATTCTGTATGATGTCTGGCTCTCTTGCTCCACGACCCCGAAATCACCCTGTATATATCTCGGTATAAGATAAATAAAGTCTAAGAAAAAAAATGGCGAATTACCCTATATATATATTTGGTGTGCTGGTCAAAAATCGTGGGTTCAAATCTCATACACAGACTAGAAGTTAAAGTTACCATTTTTAAATGTTTTTTTTTTCCAGAGGCCTTAGAGAGAAAGGCCAAAAGGGAATACAAACGTCGAGGCGCTGGTGGTAAGTGTTATTAATTATTATTTAACGAACTGTACAGATTAATAATAATAACATCACGTTGTGCTAATTAGACTCACAATAAGGTGCTGGCAACATATTCTTTAAGGCGAGGTATGCCTTGACCGATTTCCAATTCGATTTTCAATTCAGCGAACTTCATGTGTTCGTGTAATGAGAGTTTCCGCGATCGAGTTATTCAATATACTGAAAATCGTAATTCAAGACAAAAACAGTAAGACAATGTTGCCACTTTTTACTAGCGCGTCTTGTATTTATGTAAAAATAAGTAAATAAAAGTACTTTTTTAAATAGTAGGAGTAAAATTACCAATAAATAAATTATCTTAGCGTGTTTTATTCATAAAAAGGAATTTACTATTTTACAAACAAATTATTGCAGTGGCAACATTGTCTTACTTTTTTTGGTTTTGAATTACGATTTTCAGTTTAGATGACATCATCGTGGCGAGAGGTCTAGCTGTCATAATCCACCAATCATGTTTTACCATGTTTTTTTATTGGTGGATTTTGACAGCAGCTGTCAAAAAGACCTCTCGTCACGGTGCTGCCATCTAGTGAAAATATCGATCGCGGAAACCCTCATTTTAAAATGCGTGGTTAAAATGTCTCGGGTTCCTTGTGGGCACCTTGTATATTGCTAGAATATTGAAGCCAAATTATCTACATATGTAGCGAATAATCCTTTCCCATCGTATTATCATGCTACTTCAGTCAACCTCAGTACTTTTTGTACTGAGACTGACTGAAATAGCATGACACGTTCGTGCGTTTCCGTAAAAATACAATGGGAAAGGATTATTCACTTCATTTGTCATACCACAAATGGGATCATCCACATATTACGTCACAGCAACAGGGGGTGGGGGGAGTTCAGAAAAAAATGGTACCATTTACTTTTTTCGAAAAACCATCAACTTTTGAGTTATTTAGATTTTTCATACAAATTTTGGGTGTCAGTTTTGTAACAAAATATCACATACAAAATGCGTTACAAAACTGAAATTTTTATTTCACAAAAACAAAAAAATTAAAAATTTATTGTAGGTAATACACAAAAACATTTTCAGGGGTGCTAAGATTATCCTAATTATGTACAATTGACAAAGTGTAGGTACCTCAGCTAAGAAGTATATTATATCAGGTTGCTCTGGTTCCTACACTAGGCTCAGCCTGTCTCGTAGGTAACCCAGACTCAAGTGAGTTTATACAATTGAAACTTAAAGCCAAGGAAGGGGAAATACTTACTAACAGAAATTATTTTTACAATAAATGAATTAAGACACAAACAATTGTAAAACTATCTTAAATTATAATAAAAATAAATTAACCTAGATAAAATTTAAACTTATCCATCAGCGTGCGACTCAATCAAGTTAATTGTTGCTAGTGAATGTGTGTTTGTGTGTGTGTGTGTGTATATATATGTCGTCCAAGTACCAGACATGGCGACGGTAACAAAGAAATACTTTTGCGTTTCAAATCAGATTTTATTGCTTTACTTCAAAATCACCTTAATAATTAATTTTACAATTTCAAATTTACACTAGGGACACGAGCGTCAGGCCGAAGCCACGTACCAAGCAATAATGATCCCCGCTCCATTTTGCACCTGCATTTATAGACGAACGCAAACAAGTCCGGTGGAGGGGCGGTGGGGATAGTGGCGCACAGGTGGCGTGACACCTGACTCGACCCGCCGCACGTGTTTACAATGGTACGATGACGTCGCGCCGTCACGGCCATGCTGACATGCGTACGTCCTCGTACGAGCACTTTCAAATATCTGGGAAAGAAAAGTAAAAGTTAATGCTCGCTCATCCTGACCCAGTAATTAGGAATTAATAAAGTGAAGAAGAAGAAATAATCGAGGGTGATCCTTCAAGTCAGAAACGCGACTGGTCCGGCCCCCTTGGGCCCTTCAGTATGAACTATACTTTTTTCTTCCTTTTTTTTTATTTTTTTTTTTTTTTTTTTTTTTCTAATCACTGGACCGACCTTTTGTTGTCCTTCAGTGTATGAAAAGCCTGGACCAGTCTATGGACCCTTCAGGACTACTATTGTCACTGGACCGACCGTTATTGGTCCTTCAGTACCCCTTCAGTTTTAACTGGACCGGATATTCTTATTACTATTTTTTTTTTGTAATATTTTTTTTTGACTCCCCTTTTTATGACTGTTTTTATTTTAATATTCCCTATGTACCATTGCATCAGTGATGACAAGCCTAGGCTGAGACTCAAGTGATTCTACTGAGGACGTACGAGAATAACGACTTTGTAATGTATTATCCGGAATCGGGTATACTTCATCGACTTGTATGTCGTTATTATTGTTAGTCGCCGTCACGTCATCATGACTAAGATTTTCTGCCACTTCTATCAAGCCAGATAGCCCACGGGGTACTTCACGTAATTTTTCATGGGAATATTTAAAGACTCTATTGGTTCCATTTACATGCGTCAATTCGTACCGGTCATTGTCTAAAATAGCAATGACTTTAAAAGGCCCCTTATATTTACGGTCCAATTTGGTTTGGTGCCTTTCTTCGCATTTTACAAATACAAAATCTCCTATCAAAAAGGGTCGTACTCGAGCTTTGCCTCTATTAAATCGAATGGTGTCTGACTGTGATTGTTTTTGGATATTATTGGATGCATTTAATCTGATTGATTCAAGGTCAAGCCGTTCGGCGCCATTCATGTTCGGAGATATTTTTGAGAGTTCTAATGAATTACCTTGTATACCAAACATTAATTCCAAAGGTGTGTAACCTGTGACTCTACAACGGGTACTGTTCAAAGCTAACTGAATATCTCCTAATTGGTCCTGCCACCGAACTTGTGAATCACACTCTACTATGGTTAGTAGACCTTTTAAAGTTCGCATAACGCGTTCAACTTGTCCGTTTGCCCTGCTAGCTCCGGTTGCAATGAGATGGAGTTCGATATTATTATCTTTACAAAAGTTCTTGAAATGAGTGTTGTCATACGATCGGCCCCTATCGGCAATTATTCGCTTTGGTGCGCCAAATAGATTAACTGCATTTTTAACAGCATTTACCGCGTCAGAACAGTTCAGTGTTACAGTGTGTTCAAGGAGGACATATTTTGTAAAAGCGTCTATGATAACAGAGCAATACTCTTTACGCTCACTTTTTCCGCTAAGTTTGCCAGTTAAATCAAGATGAATAGTATGCCATGGGATAGTAAGTTTTGGAATCGGGTGTAAACGGACTTGTTGAGCGCCTGACGCGCCCTTGGACGCTTTGCATACTACGCATGAGTCAATAATTTTTTTGACAAATTTTGACATGTTTTGGAACCAGTACAGGTCATATAATTTGTCAAGTGTTTTTTCAAAGCCAAGATGTTTTATTTCATTGTGAACGTGATTAATCGCAGACCAAATTAATGAACGCGGCAAAATAGGTAGCCATTTTGTAACTTTTCCACGCTCAATTTTCCGGAAGAGGATGCCTTGCCTGATGTCGTAGGTGTGTGTCGTAACTGAAGGGGTACTGAAGGACCAATAACGGTCGGTCCAGTGACAATAGTAGTCCTGAAGGGTCCATAGACTGGTCCAGGCTTTTCATACACTGAAGGACAACAAAAGGTCGGTCCAGTGATTAGAAAAAAAAAAAAAAAAAAAAAAATAAAAAAAAAGGAAGAAAAAAGTATAGTTCATACTGAAGGGCCCAAGGGGGCCGGACCAGTCGCGTTTCTGACTTGAAGGATCACCCTCGATTATTTCTTCTTCTTCACTTTATTAATTCCTAATTACTGGGTCAGGATGAGCGAGCATTAACTTTTACTTTTCTTTCCCAGATATTTGAAAGTGCTCGTACGAGGACGTACGCATGTCAGCATGGCCGTGACGGCGCGACGTCATCGTACCATTGTAAACACGTGCGGCGGGTCGAGTCAGGTGTCACGCCACCTGTGCGCCACTATCCCCACCGCCCCTCCACCGGACTTGTTTGCGTTCGTCTATAAATGCAGGTGCAAAATGGAGCGGGGATCATTATTGCTTGGTACGTGGCTTCGGCCTGACGCTCGTGTCCCTAGTGTAAATTTGAAATTGTAAAATTAATTATTAAGGTGATTTTGAAGTAAAGCAATAAAATCTGATTTGGAACAAGTATTGGAAACTTTATGTGTGATTAAGACCAAATTATCGACACTAATTTCAACCTTAATGCCCTCCTCGAGAATATCACGACCTAATATAACATCATCAGTCAAGTATTCGTCAGGTAAAACATGATAGGTTACATCAAATTGGCAATCATTTACTGTAGTCGGACATTTAATTTGTGATGAGCAAACCACGTTATTGGGTCCTAAACCTTTCAAAATAAATTTCTTATTCAACCTTTCACCCTTTATGAGATTGCCATAACTTTGTTTAATAAGACTGCATTCTGAACCTGAATCAAATAAAAAAGGTAATTGAACATCACTTATCTGTAACACACCTCGCGCCGACCTCGAACACAGGTTTACTTGTTTGGTGCCGCTGGTGCTGGCTGTGGTATCTTCTCTTTTCTTCCAACGCATAGGGCAGGCGCTAGCAATATGCCCTGGGTCGTTGCATATGTAGCAGACTCCGGTAGGTTTGGTCTGTTCCGTTTTAGTGAAAGACGACTGGTTTTTAGAAGTAAGACGCTGTTTTTCTCTGCAGTCCTGTCCACGGTGGCCAATTTTTCCGCAGAAATGGCATGCTCCACGAAACGTCGACAACCGTTGTTTCTTTGGGTCGTTTTCAGAACTAGAGGGTTCTTCCAGTTTCCGTTTCAAAGTAAAACTCCGGAGTGTGCGGAACAGCTGATGTTTGTTGTTTATAACCACTGAATTTAGTTCCCGGCGGATTTTGTCATCACACTGAGAAAGGACAGAAATAGAAAATCCAGTCATAACGTTTTCGGGTAGATTGGCATCTGGAATTTTTTCTATAAGCTGCCACAGACGCATTCCCGCTTCGGCTGGACTTTCCTTATCATTTAATCTAAATTTTATTACTTGATCGAAGTAATCCTGCATCATCATTGGTTTAGAAAATGATGATATCAACATTTCTTTAATGGTAGCCCAGGAGAGTTTATCCGGTTGTACTTTTGTAAGGCATGTCGCAGCTCGGCCCTTAAGAGAGTGCGTAAGGGCCAAAATCAAGTCCACTCCGTCTAGCTTTTTTTTCTCGATGATCAACTCACTTAGCAAACACCAATTTTCAATATCGGCGTCCGAGGTCTCCGGATCGAAAGGCAGCAACATTGTTCGTGGGCCAACTGCCGGGGTAGCAACATTATCAGCTATTTTTTGAAGGATTGCTTCAACACCAGTGGAAAACATGGTAAGAAGTGAAATTCCATCCGTATTATTTGAAGTTTGCTGTGGCGTGGGATCCGACACTTCTGATGTCGTCCAAGTACCAGACATGGCGACGGTAACAAAGAAATACTTTTGCGTTTCAAATCAGATTTTATTGCTTTACTTCAAAATCACCTTAATAATTAATTTTACAATTTCAAATTTACACTAGGGACACGAGCGTCAGGCCGAAGCCACGTACCAAGCAATAATGATCCCCGCTCCATTTTGCACCTGCATTTATAGACGAACGCAAACAAGTCCGGTGGAGGGGCGGTGGGGATAGTGGCGCACAGGTGGCGTGACACCTGACTCGACCCGCCGCACGTGTTTACAATGGTACGATGACGTCGCGCCGTCATATATAAATGTATGTGTGTTTGTATGTGAAAAGAAAAAGTGGTTATTTATCAACTTTTAGAAGTTCTTCTATGTCCTCTTAGGAAAGGGAGCTGAGCCATGAAGATATTTTTTTCTGAACTTCCCTAACAGACGACCGGTGTGGTCTAGTGACGACCGGTCTGGTCTAGTGGATAGTGACCCTGTCTGCTAAGCCGATGGTCCTGGGTTCGAATCCCAGTAAGGGCATTTATTTGTGTGATGAACACTAATATTTGTTCCTGAGTCATGGTTGTTTTCTATGTATATAAGTATGTATTTATCTATACAAGTATGTGTATCGTCGCCTAGTACCCATAGTACAAGCCTTGCTTAGTTTGGGGCTAGGTTTGATCTGTGTAAGATGTCCCCAATATTTATTTATTTAGTGTTGACTTTATTGTAGACAAACGGATGGATGAAGTTAGGCAGACGTTGAGCGAAAGCTGATACAGTTGGGGGAACTGGGACTTTGAATGTGCGTTTTTGTAGCATGCAGTCGTAGTTGGAGGACTTCAAGACTTCTCCGTGAATCCTTGATACCACACGGAGGATAAAAATACCACGAGCACTGAGGACATCCAGATCGCTGTACACTAGTTTGGTAGCGTATCTAATTGGTTTTCGAAGGGAGACCTTGATGACAGCTCGTTGCGCCCTCTCCAGAGTAATCAAGTGGGTTTTGCATGCTCCGCCCCAAGCAGTTATGCAGTATGCCAGTACAGATTGGCAGATGCTAATGTAGACTGTTCTGAGCAATGATTTGTTTGCGGAGTTACGTAAAATTTTAAAAACGTAAATAAGTTTGCGTACCCGATTTGCTGTGGTTTTTATGTGCTCCTTGAAATCCAGCTTCTCGTCAATTACTATCCCAAGATATTTTACGGAAGTAGCTCTGTCGATCGGCTGGCAAGAACAGGAAGATGTTGGTGATTGCGTTCGGTTACAAGTGTGAATTTTGATACTGGGTGAAATAGTAGGAGTAGGATTTCTTTTTAAATAGATAGAGATTCTGAGTCTAAATAACCCAAAAGTTGATGGTTTTTGGAAAAAAAGTAAATGGTACACTTTCATGTGAAAATACCCATTAACGATCTATCTTTTCCCTATGAAATAGTGTGACAAGGGAGTAGGGGGGTCTAAAAAGTCGAAATTTTGTGTAATGTAATTAATGGATGACCCCAATCGGTTTGGACACATTTCGCTTAAATTATGCCAGAACAGTACAAGTCTTACTTTTCGTGAACTTCATTGAAATATGGTTACTGATAGTCACGTCTGTCCTGCCAGTTTCTTCATAGCTATTACCAGTCTGGCTTTATTCATAAAGGCACTACAAGCCTCAATTAGCTATTAATCGTTTTATTACTCTGTCATTATTTGTAAGCAAAGGATTAAAACATAGTAACTAATTGTGGCTTGTAAAATTTTATGAATAACGGGTATAGCACTACCTCAAGAATATCACAAATACGCATAAGTCACATAACCTACCATGAGATAGCTTTTAAGAAATTCGCAGTCGCACAAGGCGTATATACAATACAATGGGTTATTAAAACTGAATTAATTACTATGGGAACAACACCGAAATAAAATTTTATTTCATCAATTATAGATATTCTCTATAAGACAGTTACTTGATTTATTTTCATATTTTCGTGGTTCTTATAATAAAAGTTGATTTTATATTAATTGAATAAACATAGTCCTGAATTGATAAGAATTAAAAATAATTAATCTTGCCTGTGGTATGAATAAAATAGGAACAAAAAGTATTTTTAAGAAAATAATTCAATTTATATTACCCATTTCGCTATATTTCCGAACATTATGTGTTTTAACACAGATTAGTTTTCTTTTGTTTATTCACTTAACACACATTATAATTAAAGTATTGATTTTGGGAAATAACAAAGATACACTTAACAATTTAATGATATTTGAAGGACCTATATACTAGTAAGTTCTATCTTTTTCTTTTAATAATGAGACTATAAATACAAGACATCAATTCCCGAAATCAAAACTTGTTTGAACCCAAAAAGTAACTTCACTACGAAATAAATAAAGCTTTTTTTTAGATGAAAAGGAAAACGTGAACTAGAAATGTTTTCGCCACGAAAAAAAAGCTTTTTTTCGCCAAGAAAAAAAAAGCTTTTTTTGTTTCGTATGTGTAATTCACTATCCATACTAACCCGGGACATCAGGAACACTTAAGAATCATCATTGTATTGTCATATTTTCAAGCTAAAGTACTGAAATCAACGAAAATACTTACGCGGTCGAGAAAGTTACCGCCAAAAAAGTCCCTCAAAAAAATGCCGCAGCGCGTGGCGCGAAAGATTGGCGACAAAAAGGTGGTTATCCGACGGAATACGAAATTGATTAGGAGGAAAGGTAAAGGTTCATGTTTAGGCCCGTGCATGTGCTCTGTAGGTAGTGCAACGGCTGAAGCTGATGAGAGGCACGCCGGTTTACTCGAGGAAGGCAAGCCGTATAAAAAAAATGTTTTAGTGAATGTCAAAAAACTAGCACCGGTTCGTAAACACGCTGTCTCAAGCTGGATTTTTAATGCATGAGGTATAAAATATTTTTTTGCAAAGCGCAGTAGACAATTTTTGCATTGCAAAAATATGAAATGAACATGTAATGGTAGAAAATGAGTTTAAAAAGTATATATTAAAATAAAAGCGAAGATTATTAAATAATTTATATTTATTTACATGAACGATTTACACACAATTAATATTATGATATACTTACAGTACAAAAATAGTAGTTGATTTATTAAATAATTTTTAACGTCTTCAATAAGTGTCTTCTTGAGTAAGTGTGCCTCTCAGATTCAAAGCATTTCTCAGCAATTTTAAATTATTTATTTAAAAATATGTTTCTGGGCTGATTGCCTTTAAATCGGGGTAATGCTAATAGGTGTTATTGTTACTTAATATTATGTTTATATGTAGACAGGAAATGGGTGTTTATTTAAAAAAATGTTGTGTTCTAATTTTGAACACAATAGAATTTCAGAGTTAAAAACTTACTTTTTTCTCACTCAAAGTTCCAAAATATCAGTTCCGGATTGTGACGTTTTTGACTTTTTACACGTATATTTTGTGACCTACCGGAAAACTGCAAATAAATATTTCTTAACTAAATTTAGAACTGGGGATCAGAAGTGGATTTTGAGTAAGAAAAATTTTTTTTAAGAAAAATAAGAAATAAATGAAATTGCTCAAGTTTGGTAGATTTGATCGTCGCATGGTAGTTTTTATTAAACTGATTGGTAGAAAACATATGCATCCAAATTTTACATTGATGTGTTGAGATGGGTTTACGTAGATAGAAATTTTACTAATGTATTTTTTACTAACATCACTAATTAATATTTGTATAAATTAGTATTTATGTTATTTGTTTATTGTATGTGTATGTAGTTAGTAAACGGTGAAATTGATGTTATTTTTGTAAAACAGGTATTTTGTGAAGTGAATATCTTTTCTACTTCTGCTGTACCTATCTGTTAAATTTTTTTTAGTTAGCAATACCGGTTCTAATTTTTTATTTCTTGTCATATTTTCAATACTTGTCGAGAATTTTCCTTAACATGTACATGCAGGTTTTAAGCCAGGGCATAGAGAAATAAGTAAGGATAGATGGCTCACTCCATACAAAGAAAAAACCTACTTATAAGAAGTTTTAACCGAGCTTTCTATGAAATATTATTCTCAACTTAATCTTTAGCAAGATGCCAATGGATTTTCATACATTACTGGCTTAGGGCGGGAAAACTGGCAAAACCGTGCGTCACCTGCTGCGCCATATGAGCTTTCAGGTTACCGTTGGTTTCTAGAATTAGAATGGTGCTATACAATACATACCTAGCCGGTATCTATGTCTATAGGAAACAATCCTATTATCGCCCGTAAATCTCAATGGGGTTGGCCGGTCGAAGTATTTAGCAGATGGCGCCAGCATAGCCCCTAATCCCTAAAATTATGTCTTACTTTTGTTTTTGTAATGGAATTTTAAGCCCTGGATGCCAGTTTTTAAGCCAAATAGGAGCATAGAAAAAGGGGCTAGCTATGATGGCGTTATCTATGCAAACCCTTGACAGTTGCCAACCCCATTGTTACCACCGGTAACAACTTAGTGGGAACGTGGCAAAACGACCAGCGATTCACGTTTCTGCATCTATTGGTCAGATATCCCTTCATATCCATTGCAAATGGACGCGGAAAAATAATTGGACACTTAAGAGCCCATCAACGAGCACACTAGCGCCACTGCTAAATAATCGTGATTATTTAAATTTAACGACAGGTATTTAAGCGTCCAAAGTTAAAACGGCCGTTTTTGTTTTGAGCTCATAGATCGACGAATCCAGCAACATAAAAACTAGTTTGATGTATTCAAAAGGTACTTAAATACACAATACAGTCCGAAGCGGCCCCCTTTTTTAAATACCTGTCGTTAAATTTAAATAATCACGATTCTTAAGCAGTGGCGCTAGTGTGCACGTTGATGGGCTCTTAATACGACACGAACACTTCTTGAAAACTATCCTGGAGGGGCGGATAGGACGCAAACGGGGTAGAGGAAAACCCAGACACAGCTTTTTGAAGCAAGTGAAAGAAAAAGTAGGGGTCGTGTCGTATCAAAAAGTCAAAGAGCTGGAAGGGAAAGCTGGAAGATAGTCCACCGACAAGAGAATAACTCTTAAGTTAATGATTGATTCCTTCATACTATGACGGGATATTTCGAGTATATGGGGCTCTGCCTGGGTTCGAGGCCTAATGAGCTTGTGTTTGCAGAATCAGCGGCGTCCTCGTCGGCCGGCGAGACCCCAAGGGTCAAGCGCAAGTATACCAAGCGAGCCCCTGGAGTTAATAAGGACTCGGTGAGTTTTAGGTGTTGCACTTGGCACTTATCTCAGGAGATTTATAGAGAAGTCGCGCGGGCAGCTCTCTTCCGGGCCGCATTAATCTAAAGTGGAGTTCAATAGAAATAGCAAATAATGTACAGATGTAGTGCATAATTGTTTTCCATCGTATTTTCTTGGAAACGTTCGTATAATAGCTGGACACGTTCGTATGTTTCCGTGAAAAAACGATGAAAAATAATTATACACTACATCTGTGAACAAAATATGACAGAGTTTGCAAATGTATGCATTTGACGTATAACCTAAACGTTTGACGATGGTAGTTTTTCATTTTAATATTAATAACATAAATTTAGAGTCTCGACCAACACCTAGAGAGACTCTCGCTGGGTGGTTGGATCAAGGGTCAGATGCAGAAGGCGGTAATTTTGGACACGGCGCGTATAGTACGTCGGTTCCTCACTCTGCGGCCCTGACCACCGGCAGCTTGGGCCAAGCCCCGCTGCCGGCGGCAATCTAGGTTAGGTTTTTTATAATGTGTTTATATGTATTTTATATTGTTTTGTAAATGTTTTTATATTTTACTTTTATATGCATATTATAAATAACCTAACTTAAGAGGAGAAATAAATAAGGAACATAAATTTTAACTAGTATGTATGTATGTAGGTAAACACTTTATTGTACATAAGACAGATTACAAACACAATAAAAACAATGTACAAAGGCAAGCTTGTCCCTATAAGACTACTAGTAATTGATATAAATAAAAGATCAAACTGAATAAATAAATATAAAATAATGCTTAACAATTTACAACTAATATAGTTTCGTATATAATATTAGCTGAAAACTGTTCACCATTACATTTTTTGTTTGTCGCTAAATCCGCGACATCTAGTGTCAAGTAGCGATACTGATAAATCCGCTACTTGACGCTAGATGTTGACTATGAAAATAAGCAGCGTTTTGGTAACGCGCATGTCAAGGGAATTGGCCTTTTATTATTACATTAACCGTGAGTCCCCGTGTACTAGTACAAGTTAAATTCGAGTATTGAACTCGTATAGAAATAAAAGAGAATACATTCAAAATTTCCAGAGCCCAATAATTTCTTTCATCTGGTATGTATGTGTATACAAGCTTTTTATTAAATTGCAATGTACCTATGTATGTTTGTAAGGGTCAAATCTTGCAAGTTAAATTTGACCCACTTCCCGGTTTCCGATGAAGATGAAAATTTGCATACATATGTAAGTCGGGTGACAATGCAATATTGTGGTACCATCGAGCTGATCTGATGGTGGAGACAGAAGATGGCCATAGAAACTCTGTGATAAAAACAACGCAAACGAATTGTGTTTGGGGTTGTTGGAAATGTCTCGATGAGTAGGTAATGTAGGTATTAGTTGCCTGTGGAATGAAAAGTACAGTCAGCGATAAAAGCTTGTACCAAAATTTTTAGCCGATCATTTTTATATGTATTTATTTTTTGAAATGATGTTTCGACAGCCGCCAGCAGCCGAGCGAGTGAAGGGCAAACGGGGGCGCCCCCGAAAGGACGCCAACAACCACAAGCCACAGCAACCCAGTGAGTACGATCGACCGTTGTCAATTCGACAATGACTAGTCAGTATAGGCTAACTTACACTTTTTAGGGTTCCATACCCAAAGGGTAAAAACGGGACTCTATTGCTAAGACTCCATTGTCCGTCTGTCTGTCACCAGGCTGTATCTCTAGAACCGTGATAGCTAGGCAGTTCAAATTTTCAGAGATGATGTAGTTCTGTTGCCGCAATAACAACAAATAGTAAAAAGTACGGAACCCTCGGTGGGCGCGTCCGACTTCTTCTATTAGGATCTTGTTTTCTTCTATTAGGATCGAAAGAGCTCGTGATTCTAACTAGAAATAAGATAAAAAAATCCCAAATTTGAAAAAAGTGAAGATAAGATAATCTTTATTGGTACAACGTCAGATACATTTTTTACAAATAAACATACAAATTCCACGATTTCGGGGTTGGTCCCATAGTAAAAGTTGCTCAGTATAATCCCAAAACCTCCCTGGCAAAGGGAGTGCACTTATTTTTTTGCACCCTGTATGGGTCAACATTATTTTCGTTGTCTTGTTTCTGACTACTCTGTCACGTTTGTAGTTTTTCTTTTATCAAATAAATAAAAAAAGTCCAGTGCATGTCTTTCTAGCTGAAGATAATAATACACACAAGAAAAATTAAAAACTAAATTTCACCTCATACAAAAAGCACCACTCCGTCACATTTTTTTGGGGACAAAAAACATTACAACAATAAGAATACTGAGTCAATATTATTGACTTGTAATATTATTGACCCATATTCGTCCCGATAGTCTATGACCTATGAGGATATCGTCAGGCGTGGCTCACTCCGCGATTTCGTCGCTTTGCTACAGGTAGCTAAAAGTACATCCGTTCCACACCAATTTTGGTAGCTAGCCAAAAGCCGCGCGTGGCGCTGTCGCCACCTAGCGGCCATATCTGTGCTGATCGCAGCAGACGCGTTTTGTTTTTGAGAGTGAGTCTGTACCTAGTACTATTATTTATTCTGTGATATCGTGGTTAAAGCTAACATGTCCGTTTTCAGAGATCCGTGTGAGGAGTAACCTGATGCCGGACAACAATGAGCCCATCACTCTGGACAGCGACGACGAACCGGACCTAGGTATGTGGAGGGACCCACAGACTTACTATTGGTATGTCTAATCACCCATATTACCTAGGCAATAGAGTTCAATTAATCCCTCGCGAGTCCCAGGCACACAGACTATGCAGACACGCATAGTATCAAGTAGCAGTCGTACTGATAAATCCCCTATTTGCCGCTAGATGTCGACTACGAAGCAGCGTTTTGGATATAGTATGAATTATCTCAGATGATTTTTTCAGGCTCGGGCCCTAATCCGTTAAGCAAAAGCCTTTGTTTCTTTCAAGAGCGATCTTCAGCACGTGCCAAAGCAACCAATGTCTTTTAAAAAGCATCTGTCATGATAGTCTTAAGGTTCATATTCATGTGACAGTTGATTCAGAGAACAATCAGGGTGGTCTTGGCTTTGGAGATAACAAAACGTGTTATCTCCGAATGGGCTGTTTAGTGAACCTGAACCATATAATTAGAATGGTAAATTTGCTTTTTAAACGGGCTTGTTCCCGTTACTTATGTCGGGGCTATTAGCAGTAAGTAGTGTAACCACTGCATAAAGCAAACAATACCTTTTGTTTAACAGATTAGGGCCCGAGCCCGAAAAAATCACCTGAGATAATTCATACTATACGCGCTGGTCAAGGGGATTGACGGTCTAGTGATTTGTTAGTCTATGAATGATGTGGCATTTTTTCGATTTGTAATTTTTCTAATTGAGTGATGATTCTATAACTCTTCTCTTTCCTCACAGACTATCCTAAAAGTATGAATCTTT
This sequence comes from Cydia splendana, assembly GCF_910591565.1. Taxonomy (NCBI): domain Eukaryota; kingdom Metazoa; phylum Arthropoda; class Insecta; order Lepidoptera; family Tortricidae; genus Cydia; species Cydia splendana. Next base: position 6,495,533 of record NC_085983.1, read on the forward strand.
GCCCTTTATAACTTTGCCCACCGCGTCACAGTTGAGAAAAAAACAGATACACTTTCTTCACAGTGTGTATCTGTTACTACTTTTAAGTTTTACTGAACTGTGACGCGGTGAGCAAAGTTATGTTAAAGGGCAAAGTTTTATACTTTTACGGTAATTAATATCCAGCTTGTTTATATTGTGCAGGGTCCCCGAGCCAAGCCTCAGATTCTCTGAGCCTCGACGAGAATCTCCGCGCACTCAGACATATACACGAGAAATACGCAAACATAGATAAGGTATGTTAATTATTATACTCTGTATCTTTAGGTATTTAAATAAAAGTAAACGAACAACTTGCAAATTTTCGGGTAGTTATAACATTTATTGGTTAACTGACCAAATACATAACCGCCTGGATCAGTGACTGAACGACCTGACTTTAACCTACATTATTTGATCGTGTAATGTTTTCATCTACCCTCAACTGGCTTGAGGAGCCATTTGAGGGTAGATTTTGTTTACTTTTATTTAAATACCTAAAGATATAATATAAGTATAGTGTCTACAAACCAATGTGTCAATAGAATACTAACAAGTGCGAGTCGGACTCGCCCACCGAGGGTTCCGTACTTTTTAGTATTTGTTGTCATAGCGGCAACAGAAATACACCAGCTGTGAAAATTTCAACTGCCGAACAGACAGACGGATGGACGGGCGGACAGTGGAGTCTTAGTAATAGGATCCGTTTTTACCCTTTGGGTCTTCTTCTTTGTCGGTTCCTCAAGGCTGAGGGTCGTGACCATCAGGAGTGCAGTTCTTCACCACCGCTCTCCAAACCTCCCTGTCTTGGGCCAGCTGTATTGCCCCTGGATGTTGACGCCCGTAGCGTCGCGTATGGCATCAGACCACCGAGTTGGAGCCCTGCCTCTACTTCTTCTCCCTTCGACGCACCCAACCAGAACGAGCTTTTCAAAACTGGACGGGTCTTGGCGGGCCACGTGGCCAAAGAAGGTCAACATTCTCTGGAAGCATGTAGTTGAAAGCCGGGTGGTAATATGAAGCTCTTCGAGAATAGACGCGTTGGTGCGGCGTTGCGACCCTTTGGGTACGGAACCCTAAAAACTCGCGAAATCATAATTACATTTGTTTTCTTTTAAAGTAAAAGTATAGTAAGTGCAAGTGACGCTTATTTACCTTTGATTTTCCCAGATTTGATTGAAATTTAATACATAATTGACGACCGGTCTGGCCTAGTGGGTAGACCCTGCCTGTGAAGCCGATCTTCCTGGGTTCGAATCCCGCTAAGGGCATTTGTGTGATGAACACAAATATTTGTTCCTGAGTTATGGATGTTTTCTATGTATATAAGTATGTATATCGTCGCCTAGCAGCCATATGGACCGCGAGCCACGAACAGATTTCCATGATCAATCGCCTCCCGGGTGACAGCTCGTATATTGGTTAACGGCTATGTATGATCCCTCATGGACGTCAGCTGGCGCTCCGTTGGTGGATTGAGGAATGGCAGCCACCGAAACATGTAAAAAAATAAAATAAAACTTGTCATCGCGTCCCGGCTGATACTTTGTCAGAAGATAGTTTAGACGTTATTATTAATAAAAACAACCGTCAGCCGGTTGTATAGCGGTGGAAAGACCGTCAGCTACTTGCATAAACATGTAAAAAATAAGCACTGTACCTTTTTATTATAGTAATAAGTAAATCATGAAACTTTGCATGTAGGATTTCATCAGGCATTTCAATTAACGCCTTATGGATTTGCGGACATGATCAACTGACGGTCTTTCCACCGCGATACAACCGGCTGACTATTTTTTAATTCATGATAGCATCTAAACTATCATTTGACAAAGTATCAAGCGGGAGGCGATGACTGACGATATTTGCTCCTTGCCCGCGGTCTAATAGCACAAGCTTTGCTTAGTTTGGGGCTAGGTTGATCTGTGTAAGATGTCCCCTGATATTTATTTGTAAGAACTATTAACTACGTTACGTCGTCGCCCAAATCCAATGTTTAATTTGTATCTCATTTTTAGGGTTCCGTACCCAAGGGGTAAAACGGGACCCTATTACTAAGACTCCGCTGTCCGTCCGTCCGTCCGTCTGTCACCAGTCTGTATCTCACGAACCGTGATAGCTAGACAGTTGAAATTTTCACAGATGATGTATTTCTGTTGCCGCTATAACAACAAATACTAAAAAGTACGGAACCCTCGGTGTGCGAGGCCGACTCGCACTTGTCCTGTTTTTATGTGTTTGTTTTTCTTTGTCTCCTTATATTTTTTTTAATTTGTAGTTTCACAGTGCCTTGGTTTTACTGTAATGCTGTGTTACTTATTTGATCAATAATATATATTTTTTTTTTTAATTATTCGCAGGATGAATTGTACGAAGCCCACTTGCTGGCGGCCAAGTTCAAGAAACCCGACGAGCGGGCGCAGGACGACGACGTGCTCTCCGTGAGGAGCTCTGAAGGTACGACCACATCATAGATAAATGTAGGTATAGTCATAACGACATACAGGGTCATTTATGGACCGTTAGCCATATTGAGCGAGGTGATTAGGTAGGCCATGCCATGCTGAACAACTTTTTCTATGGGACCAACTCCGAAACCACAAAATTTTTTTGGCCGTTTCATACATTTTGGTCGAGTTTGGCCTTCCCATAGAAAACGTTGATATCCACGACGTTTTCTATGGGAAGGCCAAATTTTCTTTGGGATTTCGGGGCTGGTCCCATAGAAAAAGTTGTTCAGTAAGTAAGGAAAGAGTGGTAACTCCATTCATCAGTTTTCTTACCAAACCGCGAGTTATTTCGTAGTCGACATCGAGCTTCAAGTAGCGGAGTTTATCAGTTCGTTGCAACGAACGAAAAGTAATGCTTAACAATTTTCAGCAGCGGATTAATTCTAAAACATTCATACATTTAAAGATAAAGATAGCCTTTATTGCTAGATACTATGTGTAGTTACATGTTTTAATTTATTTCCTCTATTTTTTTTAATTATCTAGCTTTTCCACTGACATAGGCCTCCTCTAAAACCTTCCAGCGCTCTCTCTCCCGCGCTTCCCTACTCCAAGCTGGTCCAGCAACCTTCTTTATATCATCTTCCCACCTTAGTATCTGTCTGTCTCTCTTTCTTTTAGCATCTCTGGGGTACCAGTGGCTTAGTTTCTGTGACCATTTGTTTGGGCCTCTGATCGTATGACCCGTCCATCTCCACTTAAGTTTTTTGAAAATTTTTGTTATGGGGATCACCATTGTTTTTTGTCTAATGTCCGTTAGTCTTTCTCTTTCTTTTAATTTGATGTCTAATAGGCTCCTCTGCATGGAGTTTTGGCATACTTCTAACTTTCTCGTATTTTTGCTTGTAAGGGCCCAGGTACATTCATACATTTACATCCATTGGAAAGATAAAAATCTTTCTCTGTTTCAATTTGCTCACCAGTTTCCATCTGTCAGTTAGTTGTATGTATGTTTCCAGGTCGGGCCTCGGTGAAGGACTCGGATAGAGTGGAGAAACTCGAGGACAGCTCGGGATCTGACTCTGACAGCAGCAGTTCAGGATCCGGTACGTCAATAGGGAATATTACGCGAAACTCTGCGTAGGGGGCGCTACTACCACAATCCATCACAATCTGGGGGTCAAGAAAATCGAAATTTCGTTATGAAATGAAAAATATTTATTTCGAGCAACTATGTACTCGTACAGATTTGTTAGTAGACTTACGTTCCTAATGTTAGTACCTAATTAACTATTACAATATATATACACTGCTGGAAACATGCATTTCGCAGCAGTGTCTCATATACGGGCAGTCAAGTCTGTCCGCTATCACACACAGGATAGGGTTGGGGCTGGCCCGCACCCGGCGCACCAGGGATGTGCATCGTTTGCGCATAGTCGCATAAAAGCAGTCCACGCGAGCTTCTGCGAACATCCCTGATGCGCTGCAGAAACGAGGCAGCCCCATCAATACCCGGAACGCGTTGTTGTATTGGATCCGGAGGGCCCCGTAGGCCCGCTGCGTATAGAACCTCCATAGGCTGCACGTATACAGGGAAGTACAGTACGTTTTAAATAAGGTAAGTTTTACCTCCCTTGTACATCGCGCAAACCTACGGGAAATCATATTTGCCCTAACCGACAGAGCCCTCCGTTCTCGTTCTACGTCCAGATTGTCCTTTAAGTCAGACCAGGTCAGGTCAGGTCAGGTCAGGTTTTTATCTAACCTCTCTGTCACTCTTGCATAATCCGATAAATTCAATTCAATTCAATATATATTTATTGCAGACCAAAATTACAGTCCATAATTTTGTTAGTTATGTACAGTAATATCTACTTATATCTAATGTTAGTTTATCCTAGTCCTATCCTAATAATAACTTATCAAATTACTATTTGCAGTTCTGGTACTTAGGAGCATGCAGCGACACCCAATGTCGTTTAAAAGGGTATAAAGAGGCAGATAACTAAATTTCGATTTTCGCGTTTCCCGGTAGGCCCTTATTAACAAACCGCCTTGATGCATCAATGTCATATTTTATTGTCTGTGAAAACTTATTAAAAACAGTTTAAGGCACAGTATGTATAAGTTACTCTATGGTTTACTAGCTAGCTGAGTGCTGCACTCTGGCGGCAGAACATTGCAGTAACCTCCCTTGAAATTTCCCAGGAGACTTGTATGAAATCGTGTGTCCAATATCGCATCCATGGGACCTAGAGGACCTCTAGTAGAGGTATCTTTTCGGCCAACCCGATATCGTTGGAATTGAGGGCTTAAACATTAACCCGTGGAGTGCCCTAGCAAGACACGTGTGATGTTAACTCAATTTGGGTTGTAGCGACTTAGTATCAGCCGTGTGTTACTACAGATGAATATGGGTCAAATTGCTTTGCATCAATTTCTTGTATGGTGGACGTTCGACGGGTTAATGACGGATTTGTTGGCGGAACCTGACCTGGGTCTGACCCTAAAAAGAGCGTAACAAATATTTATTTACTTAAACTTTATTGCACGATATATAATTGTACAAATGGCGCACTTAATGCCTTAAGGCAATCTCTACCAGTCAACCATTGGGTCAATCAGAAACTTTTAGGATTGTAAATATCGAGATGAAATATGAAACACAAATCCAGTTACCTATGTAAACTATAAAACAAAGTTATACACATATAAAGATGATTATATATACATACAGCATGGCAAAAAAAGAGTAGAAATCAAAAAGTGGCAACACTAGTGTCGTCCCATTCTCTTGTATATTATATTGATTTGAAAGGGACGACACTACAGTGTTGCCACTTTTTAATTTCTACTCTTTTTTGCCAGGCTGTACATAGTAAGAAGCATAAAAAACAATAACTTACATAGCATTTTATCTACTTCCTGTACGTTGTTCAGTCAGTTCAGTTAAACTACAGAATAGTAGCTAAGCGGGTGAGGTGCTCATAATGACTTTGGTACTGCATTATTTTTTAGAGAATAGCATGTTTAGGTAGAGAATAGTATTTTCATTAGCTTCGTCTGTTGCTTAATGAAAATTATGAAAAATATTTTTTATTAGCGTTTGATCATCATTTCACAACCCACCAATGAAGCGGCAGCTGACATCTACGAGATTTCATTATACATCTTTGTTTACCACACGCGTTATCTTGGTTATAAATATTCTGTTGCTGGCTCGCGCTCTAAGTTTTACGACTTGTATTAAGTCTCAAATTTCAAGTCCATTGCAGGCAGTTCGTCCAGCGGATCCAGCTCTTCGTCCAGCTCGTCGTCCAGCTCTTCAGACAGTTCGGACAGCGAGTCTGAATCAGAGAAGAGAACTGCCAACCCACTGCAGCCTGCCGAGGATGACAGGTGAGTCAGGCAGTTTGTCCAGCATCCAGCTCCTCGTCCAGCTCTTCAGACAGTTCGGACAGCGAGTCTGAATCTGATAAGAGAACCGCCAACCCACTGCAGCCTGCCGAGGATGACAGGTGAGTCAGGCAGTTTGTCCAGCATCCAGTTCCCCGTCCAGCTCTTCATCCAGCTCTTCGGACAGCGAGTCTGAATCTGATAAAATAACCGCCAACCCACTGCAGCCTGCCGAGGATGACAGGTGAGTCAGACAGTTTGTCCAGCATCCAGCTCCTCGTCCAGCTCTTCAGACAGTTCGGACAGCCAGTCTGAATCTGATAAGAGAACCGCCAACCCACTGCAGCCTGCCGAGGATGACAGGTGAGTCAGGCAGTTTGTCCAGCATCCAGCTCCTCGTCCAGCTCTTCAGACAGTTCGGACAGCGAGTCTGAATCTGATAAGAGAACCGCCAACCCACTGCAGCCTGCCGAGGATGACAGGTGAGTCAGGCAGTTTGTCCAGCATCCAGCTCCTCGTCCAGCTCTTCAGACAGTTCGGACAACGAGTCTGAATCTGATAAGAGAACCGCCAACCCACTGCAGCCTGCCGAAGATGACAGGTGAGTCAGGCAGTTTGTCCAGCATCCAGTTCCCCGTCCAGCTCTTCATCCAGCTCTTCGGACAGTTCGGACAGCGAGTCTGAATCTGATAAAATAACCGCCAACCCACTGCAGCCTGCCGAGGATGACAGGTGAGTCAGGCAGTTTGTCCAGCATCCAGCTCCTCGTCCAGCTCTTCAGACAGTTCGGACAGCCAGTCTGAATCTGATAAGAGAACCGCCAACCCACTGCAGCCTGCCGAGGATGACAGGTGAGTCAGGCAGTTTGTCCAGCATCCAGCTCCTCGTCCAGCTCTTCAGACAGTTCGGACAGCGAGTCTGAATCTGATAAGAGAACCGCCAACCCACTGCAGCCTGCCGAGGATGACAGGTGAGTCAGGCAGTTTGTCCAGCATCCAGCTCCTCGTCCAGCTCTTCAGACAGTTCGGACAGCCAGTCTGAATCTGATAAGAGAACCGCCAAACCACTGCAGCCTGCCGAGGATGACAGGTATTAAGGGGTTCTCAGGTCAAATATCCTTAGGAGATAGTCAAATTCAATAGGGACTTAAGGCCATAGCACACCGGCTGCGTGTGCACGCACACGTCACGCAAGCGGTGTGCCGTCTCTCATAAGGATCTGTATATTACAACGTGCACGTCTACACATGTTACGCATCCGGTGTGCACAGGCCTTTAGGGTTAAAATTCGGGACATTAATTATGTCATGCCTATAAATATATTAAAACTGGTCACTCACGTCCTGTTGGGTGGAAAGCTGCAGCTCGCAGTCTGCGTCGATCCGCCAACGCGTGCTCCTGTTGAAGCTGCTCCTTATGGAGCGTAATCTGTCGAACAATATTGGACTTCAAAATATTTTAATACCGACTCTCATGGAAGATTTGTTATAAGTATGTCATGCGGCTTGTTTAGTGATATCGAGGAGACCAAGCTTTGCTCGGAAAACATATAAACTGCGCGTTTTCCCAGAGATAAGACTTAGCTAGATTGATTTTTCGCCCCCGAAGCCCCCACATAGCAAATTTCATTGAAATCGTTAGAGCCGTTTCCGAGATCCCCGCAAAATATAAATATATGTCGATTACCGATGGTCTCAAAGGCGGTGGGCGCGTGGGGGTAGTACGATAATGTATTACTTCACAGCTAAACCAGTATGCTACCATTGCTACCAGTGCATGAAATAAACATTAGGACTCGTTAACCATACTAGTGCCTACTATACTTCAGTACTAAATGTTTAAAAGAACTAATTGCTATTTTTAACTCAAGGGAGCGATATGAAAGTAAAAAGAAACCGTTTAAATCTTTATTCAAGTCAAACTAGGCCGGCTTCAACCCTACATATCTGACCTGAGAAGATTTAGCCCTATATGGGACCGGCAACAAACTCAGAAGGACAAATCTTTTCAAAACAAGTTAAAACAACACATAACACATCATTTCTTTATTTCACAAAAGTAAGCTTCTAATGAAACATAAGAAAACAAAATAACACTTGAAATAAAACTAAATGGTTAAAGAACGCGGGATTCTATAAGCTATCAGAATAATCCTTCAGGTATAAACCTTCAGGAACGTAGCGAGTTAGGCACGAGGTTGGCTAACGAGTACGTCCGATCTCTAGCGCGGTCCGATCAAGAAGAACTACCAGCGGCGGAGCCTCTCCTCTCCCGCCTCAGTCAAGTTGGCAAACCTGCTCGACCAGTCTACCAACATACCGACAAAAACGCCAACTCGTGCCTACGCTCACTCCAGAGAAACCTCTCGACGTTCCAAAGCCTTCTACCTGTCATCTCAGTTCAACAACACGCCAATAGATGGCGTTACTCTCTACGCAACTTTATTTCAACAATGCGCCAATAGACGGAGTTACTCTCTACACAACTTTATTTATTTTGTTACAACCAAATAAAACGTAGCTCAACATTGCTAATCGATTTTATACAGGCGTCTAAAATAATGAACTATTACGCTGCAATATGTCTTTCTGGTGTCAGGGTCCGACACGGCCGTCCTGCGCTACACACGTCCTCGTGTGTGGGTGTATGCATTTGATTCTGTAACAAAATACTCAGCACAGTATCTCATCGCTCGGTCATTCCTGACCCACAATTTGGGTCTCTCTCAAATTACTATTAAAATCAAACTTTGTTATCAATCCAACCAGAAAAAATGATTGTTCAAAATTACTTTAACAATCCTCAATTCTCTAGTCAAAAATAGTCCATCGAGCAACGACTTAATAAAAATAATCATCCCCGCTATCTAGCGGATACACTCCATTAATCATCGCCTCCATCTGGCGGATACTCTCAAATTTATGTGAAAACAGAACAATCTCAAACATCAAAAACACAAATCACAACAGCTCTAATTCATTGCTCGACAGTATCACTACTATTGTCATCAATATCAATTTACGGGGAAATTATCTGGCATTAAAAAAAATATTTTGGTCAAATGTGATAATAATCATTGTAGGACATCTTAAAATAAATAGCACTCTGACTTAATAATGCCAATTTTACTCATATGAACACAGTACATCAACGGGAATTCATTTTTAACAAAACAACACCAGTCCTTCGGTGCATTGCCAGTCCTTCGGCAGATACCAGACCCTCGTCAGAAGTAACCATCTCAGCCGCGTAAGTGCTACTCCTTGCAAAGAGCATTCTGCACATAATAAGCAGACCACGTGCACCTCTTACATGCTCCGGCACTTCTGATGCGGTCACTAAACAATACCCAGTCCATCTAAAGCAAAACATTAGTGCCCAGTCCATCGGGCGTACCTTCAGTCCATCGAAAGCAAAACAGTAGTGCCCAGTCCATCGGGCTTGCCTTCAGTCCATCGAAAGCATGACAGTATTGCCCAGTCCATCGGGCGTACCTTCAGTCCATCGAAAGCAAAACAGTAGTGCCCAGTCCATCGGGCTTGCCTTCAGTCCATCGAAAGCATGACAGTATTGCCCAGTCCATCGGGCGTACTTTCAGTCCTTCGAAAGTACAAGCTTTCAGTCCATCGAAAGCAAAAACAATGTTAAGAGTGAATTCCAAAAAGAAAATAAAAACGGTTCTTTAAATCATGTTACTCAGAACCATTGGTACTATCAGCGTCAACTGATCAACTGAAACTGATCATTGATCAAAATCACTAAAGATAGCTTCTTTCTACTTTAGCTTTAACAACAGAAACTCGCTCAAAACTTCTATGCAGAAGTAAATCCTCTCAAAATAATCCCAACAAAATGGGAACTGCTCACCAGATTAATAAAGCATGATGCACGCGTCCCAGTCAAAGGTGGTGGTGAAGTCCAACCCAAGCACGAAGGCTGATGCTTTCCGCCTTGCAATAGGGAATATTAGGCAAAGCTCTGCGTAGGTGGCACCTTTGTGGCACATACAGTAAACAAACCACATTGACACATCACACGTCACGTCAAGAACATGGCCTACCGCGAAACAAGAAAATCGAAATTTCGTTATCTAATCTCTCTATCACTCTTGAATATTCGAGCGATAAAGAGGCAGATAACTAAATTTCGATTTTCGCGTTTACCGGTAGGCCCTTGTTAACAAACCGCCTTGATGCATCAATGTCATATTTTATTGTCTGTGAAAACTTGTCAAAAAACAGTTTAAGGCACAGTATGTATAAGTTAGTCTATGAATTTACTGAGTCGGTAGTGCTGCACTCTGGCGGCAGAACATTGCAGTAATATCCCCTATTGCCGTTACTGCGGCAGATGGCGAGATGCACGATGTAGTTTAACATAGCTGGCTGTTACTGAAATCATCATTAGCACGGCAAAAATCAAGATGGAAAGACGAATGGATAGCAAATCCACCCAGGGCTAATGTTTCTAACTATGACCCCACGCAAAAGCCATTTGGCTTCTCGGGCTCTAGACGGGACTTGTGCCAGCTGAATAGGCTCAGAACCGAACATGGACTCTGTGGGGATTACATGTTTAAGTGTGGCTGGCGAAATTCACCGGCGTGTGATTGCGGAGCTCCAGTGCAGTCTATTAATCACATCATCTACGACTGCCCCAAGAGGAAATATACCGGAGTTTCCCTGGACCTGCTCTGCCCTGATGTGAACGCAGCCCAATGGGTGAAGAAACTAGATGTTAAACTATAGTACCTATTCAATAAGCAATTAATTACTAAGCGACCAGTTTGTAGCCATACGATTAAATAAATTAGCACGGCATCAGGTTTATCATGTAAGCAGGATAAACTCAAAGGTTTATTAAATGCAATGTAGCAGACACAAAAAAACATGTTTCCAATGTATACGGGACTTCAAAAATCTCAGAATAAAATTTAAACTTCAATGAGTGCGTTTTATTTCATTCTATGAACAAACAAACATGTGTTCCAAAAATAAGTAACACGGTAAAATGGGCCAATACGAAAAGTGACAGCTAATTAGTTACGTTAGACTGTTATGCTTCGCCATTACACTGAAAATAAAATTCACTAATAAACAATTGGAACGAAACCTGTCCTTTTATTTCCAAATCTCCAGAACAGACGATACTGCACAGCTGCTTCTGTATTACAGGTGTGATGGCGTCTGTAAGTTGTCCCTGCTCAGGTTGCAGCACACTGTAACATTAATTTTCATATGCGTAGCTCATGCTTTCATAGTATGCACGATTTGTGATCTATCACGGCATTACGGGCAATAATTTGTAGCAATTTTACTAATTACTAAACGTTACAGGATAAAGATAACATAGTCCTATGCATTGGCAAATCAGCAGGATCAATTTCTAACGGTGCATTGTATTTAAAAAAAAAAATATTTTTGAGGGTAGAAGCACAAGTGAGCGATGAAATAATATCACGTCGTGATAGCCGATATTTGGTTGTAATTAACAACATGGATTTCACTTCAAAATAATTCAAGATCACTTAGATTTAAATGGATTATAAAAATGAATTGTATTTTCATGAAAAATCAATTATTGAGGGTAAATTCACAAGTAAGCGATGAAATAATATCACGTTGTAATAGCTAGTACTCGCTTCGATTTAAATGGATTACAAAAAATAATGCTACCAGTGCATGAAATAAACATTAGGACTCGTTAACCATACTAGTGCCTACTATACTTCAGTACTAAATGTTTAAAAGAACTAATTGCTATTTTTAACTCAAGGGAGCGATATGAAAGTAAAAAGAAACCGTTTAAATCTTTATTCAAGTCAAACTAGGCCGGCTTCAACCCTACATATCTGACCTGAGAAGATTTAGCCCTATATGGGACCGGCAACAAACTCAGAAGGACAAATCTTTTAAAAACAAGTTAAAACAACACATAACACATCATTTCTTTATTTCACAAAAGTAAGCTTCTAATGAAACATAAGAAAACAAAATAACACTTGAAATAAAACTAAATGGATAAAGAGCTATCAGAATAATCCTTCAGGTATAAACCTTCAGGAACGTAGCGAGTTAGGCACGAGGTTGGCTAACGAGTACGTCCGATCTCTAGCGCGGTCCAATCAAGAAGAACTACCAGCGGCGGAGCCTCTCCGCTCCCGCCTCAGTCAAGTTGGCAAACCTGCTCGACCAGTCTACCAACATACAGACAAAAACGCCAACTCGTGCCTACGCTCACTCGAGAGAAACCTCTCAACGTTCCAAAGCCTTCTACCTGTCATCTCAGTTCAACAACACGCCAATAGATGGCGTTACTCTCTACGCAACTTTATTTCAACAATGCGCCAATAGACGGAGTTACTCTCTACACAACTTTATTTATTTTGTTACAACCAAATAATACGTAGCTCAACATTGCTAATCGATTTTATACAGGCGTCTAAAATAATGAACTATAACGCTGCAATACGTCTTTCTGGTGTCAGGGTCCGACGACATATATATAAACAGGAATTGATCGTTTAAACTGTTTAAAGGTATAAGATATAAATGGTTCATTATAAACCTTCCGTATTAGGTACAGAACAGTGGACGCAGTCCAATACGTTGGTCCGACTCCGACCAGATCCGCACCGCTCTTGACTCCACAGTTCACATGGCTCTCCACACCGCCAAGGACAGAAACAGATGGAGAAAGATCGTGAGAGAAAAAGTGAATCAAAAGGCCCCCCTTTTGAATCAGTTCACGACCCTTAATACTGAGGATTACGACAGAAGGAGGATGAGGTACAGAACATTACGGCCCAAAGAATCTGTAATATTCTGGATGCAAGGGCCGTCACAATAGATCATGCTCGGTCGATGCGGCACTCAAAGGTCCATAACACCCCAATAAACGTTCCCTTCCTCAGATCGTTCGGCGCGTGGTCGTACTCGGGCGCCGTGTCGTCGGGCTCCGAGTCCGACCCGGAGCGCCGCGCCGCCGCCCGCCCCGCCCCGCCGCGCCACGACGAGATCAGCGAGTCCGAGAACGAGTCGCCGGACAAGAGCTTCCAGTGCCACATCTGCAAGAAGTGGTACTCGACGAGAGTCACGTTGAAGTGAGTATATTCTAATACGTACATTTGCATGATAATATGAAAAACAGGCCAAGTGCGAGTTGGACTCGCACGCGAAGGGTTCCGTACCATTACGCAAAAAACGGCAAAAAATCACGTTTGTTGTATGGGAGCCCCACTTAAATATTTATTATATTCTGTTTTTAGTATTTATTGTTATAGCGGCAACAGAAATACATCATCTGTGAAAATTTTAACTGCCTAGCTATCACGGTTCATGAGATACAGCCTAGTGAGAGACAGACAGAGGAGTCTTAGTAATAGGGTCCCGTATTTACCCTTTGGGTACGGAACCCCAAAAATAATAATAAAATGCGATTATTGCAGGATTCACCGGCGTTCCCACCAAGCCCGCGGCGGCGGCGGCGGCGGCTCGCGGCAGCGTACGCGTAGCTCCGACCGCTACGAGTGCGACTGCTGCGACATGACCTTCAACCGCCGCGAGAAGCTGTGGGACCACAAGTGAGAGCTTATACCGTACCCATCCCCCATCCACCAGTAGATACGAGTGCTGCGACATGACCTTCAACCGCCAAGAGTAGCTATGGGACCACAAGTGAGAGCGTATACCGTACCCATCCCCCATCCACCAGTAGATACGAGTGCGGCGACATGACCTTCAACCATCGCGAGAAGCTGTGGGACCACAAGTGAGAGCTTATACCGTACCCATCCCCCATCCACCAGTAGATACGAGTGCGGCGACATGACCTTCAACCACCGCGAGAAGCTGTGGGACCACAAGTGAGTGCTTATACCGTCCCCATCCCCCATCCACCAGTAGATACGAGTGCAGCGACATGACCTTCAACCACCGCGAGAAGCTGTGGGACCACAAGTGAGTGCTTATACCGTACCCATCCCCCATCCACCAGTAGATACGAGTGCTGAGACATGACCTTCAACCGCCGCGAGAAGCTGTGGGACCACAAGTGAGAGCTTATACCGTACCCATCCCCCATCCACCAGTAGATACGAGTGCTGATACATGACCTTCAACCGCCGCGAGAAGCTGTGGGACCACAAGTGAGAGCTTATACCGTACCCATCCCCCATCCACCAGTAGATACGAGTGCTGAGACATGACCTTCAACCGCCGCGAGAAGCTGTGGGACCACAAGTGAGAGCTTATACCGTACCCATCCCCCATCCACCAGTAGATACGAGTGCTGAGACATGACCTTCAACCGCCGCGAGAAGCTGTGGGACCACAAGTGAGAGCTTATACCGTACCCATCCCCCATCCACCAGTAGATACGAGTGCTGAGACATGACCTTCAACCGTCGCGAGAAGCTGTGGGACCACAAGTGAGAGCTTATACCGTACCCATCCCCCATCCACCAGTAGATACGAGTGCTGAGACATGACCTTCAACCGCCGCGAGAAGCTGTGGGACCACAAGTGAGAGCTTATACCGTACCCAGCCCCCATCCACCAGTAGATACGAGTGCTGAGACATGACCTTCAACCGCCGCGAGAAGCTGTGGGACCACAAGTGAGAGCTTATACCGTACCCATCCCCCATCCACCAGTAGATACGAGTGCTGAGACATGACCTTCAACCGCCGCGAGAAGCTGTGGGACCACAAGTGAGAGCTTATACCGTACCCATCCCCCATCCACCAGTAGATACGAGTGCTGAGACATGACCTTCAACCGTCGCGAGAAGCTGTGGGACCACAAGTGAGAGCTTATACCGTACCCATCCCCCATCCACCAGTAGATACGAGTGCTGAGACATGACCTTCAACCGCCGCGAGAAGCTGTGGGACCACAAGTGAGAGCTTATACCGTACCCATCCCCCATCCACCAGTAGATACGAGTGCTGCGACATGACCTTCAACCGCCGCGAGAAGCTGTGGGACCACAAGTGAGAGCTTATACCGTACCCATCCCCCATCCACCAGTAGATACGAGTGCGGCGACATGACCTTCAACCGCCGCGAGAAGCTGTGGGACCACAAGTGAGAGCTTATACCGTACCCATCCCCCATCCACCAGTAGATACGAGTGCTGAGACATGACCTTCAACCGCCGCGAGAAGCTGTGGGACCACAAGTGAGAGCTTATACCGTACCCATCCCCCATCCACCAGTAGATACGAGTGCTGCGACATGACCTTCAACCGCCGCGAGAAGCTGTGGGACCACAAGTGAGAGCTTATACCGTACCCATCCCCCATCCACCAGTAGATACGAGTGCTGCGACATGACCTTCAACCGCCGCGAGAGGCTCTGGGACCACAGGCGAGCACTCTGTAACTTATACCCACAAGGAAATTAACGGGTCGGCCACGACATTGAGCGACTTGCGACGTCGGCAGCGATAACCATAGGTTGAAGTGAGACAGCGATCGGACCTTTCGTTCCCACCTATGGTTGTCGCTGCCGCCGTCGCCAGTCGCGTAATGTCGTGGCCGATCCGTAAAGAGAGCGCTTGGGAACGGGTCTTTATTAACAACTTGCTATTGTTCCGAAAACATAACACTAATTTGAAAAGTTTGACGTTCTGTTTTCGATCTACAAGCAAAAAAACCGATAAAAAGCAAAAATGTACGCACACCAGGGATGGATTACACGCATTTAGGAGCAAACGAAGGTTTAAAAAGGCTTTCAGCTTGCTGAGAATTAATTCCTCAAAACGCTATTTTAGGATCTAATTTGATTGGCCTTATGTTGTGTCATATGGCCTCAGTTCTGTCCTGACAAATTTTATTGAAAGAAGAAAGAAGAAAGAAAATACATTTATTTAACGCCACAACATATTACATCTAGAAAACAAAGACATACAGACATAAAAAAAAACATTGGACGCTAAAATAGGACCCCACTCAGCATAATGCCGCGGCAATCCGTGGCGCTGGTATTGCTAGATAAACTTTTATGGCGTTATTTTTGAACGCGATACTGGCCTGAATTAGCTATGAATCGTTTGTCTTTATCTGTGAATTTGACTTATGTACTTGTAAGAGAGGGATAAAACATAATTTAACTAAATCAGGCCCGTAAAGTTTTATAATAATGGGGTTAATACGTTTATCTACACACATATATTATCATAAACCCTATATGATGTCTTCAATATCGTCGGCTGTATATATCATAGAGTTTAAAATATGTGTGTAGATAAAGCGGTGTATGTGACTAAATAATTAGGCATTATACTGTATTACATTATAACTACTATTATGTATTTTCAGAGCGAGCGCGCACCGCGGCGCCATGACAGTTCGCTGCGAGGTGTGCCGCAAGTGCTTCGAGGACGACGCGGAACTGGCGCACCACGCCGCCACACACTCCGCCGACGACAGAGCGGGTGAGTACATCTACAATACTATATTATCCGTTGGTTGGGCCACCTTGAGAGAATGGATGAAGATCGGAGCGTGAAAAGAGCATACCTGGGCCGTCCAGCAGGAAGACGTCCTATCGGACGCCCCAGATATCGCTGGCGACATGGTGGAGGCGGACCTGCGCGAACTTCGAGTCAACAATTGGCGAGAGGTCGCACAGGACCGAGAAAAATGGCGCTGTCTTGTGTCGGAGGCCAAGTCTCATTTTGGGTCGCTGAGCCAACAGAGTAAGTATATTATACTCCTTAGATTTTACTAATAATGGGCCATAGTGCCCACTGCCCATAGCCTCCTAAGGCCCAAGGTCTTACCTATAGTACCTATTCAGTTCGATTAAATTTAAATCATATTCAATTGGAACAGAGTCGCATTTGTTTTGTTTCGTTCAATTTTCATCAAACATAATCAACTCTATTCCCTGCACTAAAGGTTCAAATTTCACTGGCAAATCTGGATTTTTCATTTGTATGGCTGGGCCTTGGGAGGATAGTTAACATTTAAATAAATAAAAATTGAAAACACATTTACACCCGCAGACTAGGGTTACCAGACGTCAGGAGTTTTGGCCGTTTGTCAGGAATGCGGCCGGAATACGAAAATGTCAGGAATTTTAGTGAATTAGCAGACTTTTATTATGTACCTAAAAAGGTACATTATTCAAATTTACTTATATAAATCCACAACAAAACAAATTTATTAAACTAAACAATGTACCAAGAATACATATCGCTTACTCCCACCCTTATAGTTCGACAAGAAATTGTAGAAAATTGTATTGAGGGCGCCACTTGCTACGTAACTGTCACATTTTTGATGTAAAATGCTTAAACATGGCAAAAATTTTAGTTCCATTTTATTTAATTTCTACTATTTTATGTCGCAATATAGCTATAATGTCAATTCATTTTAATAACGATGATGATGATGATGATAAGGCTTGTTATTCTGAACTTCGCTTTTGTGTGACTAGACATGTTCTTGTTTGTTATAATATGTCACAAAGCTCAGTTTGCCTCTTGGCATAGGCCTCCTCTAACATTTTCCATTGGGACCTGTCACGTGCAACCCTTCTCCATGATGTCCAACCGTGAGTTTTAGGTCGTCTTCCCATCTTGTCTGTTGGTGACCTCTACTTCTCTTGCCATCTCTGGGGTACCAATCCGTGACCGTTTTGCTCCATTTCTCTTGTGGATCGCGTAGCATGTGGCCTGCCCATCTCCACTTTTGTTGGTCAATCCGGGTTATTATGTCTACAACTTTTGGTTTTTTCCCTTATTATGCTGCATCTCACTCTGTCCTGTTTTATTATACCTGTCATCTTAATAATACAAGAATATAAAATTGTGTGTTGCAGGCCGATGCACAGACTGCGGCTCGTCGTTCCAGCGCTACGAGCAGCTCGCGCGGCACCGGCTGTCGTGCGCACGCGCCGACAGCGGCGGCGCGCACGCCTGCAACCAGTGCGGCAAGCGCTTCACGCACGCGCACTCGCTCACCAGGCACGCGCACAACCATGCGCGCCAACTGTATAGATGCGTCGTTTGCAAGGTGAGACAAAACACGAGGACACTGGCTTAGTCAGGGCAGCCGAATCGGAGCCATAAAAATGACTTTGTAAGGATCAGCTCCCATAGCTGCAACCAGTGCGGCAAGCGCTTCACGCACGCGCACTCGCTCACCAGGCACGCGCACAACCATGCGCGCCAACTGTATAGATGCGTCGTTTGCAAGGTGAGACAAAACACGAGGACACTGGCTTAGTCAGGGCAGCCGAATCGGAGCCATAAAAATGACTTTGTAAGGATCAGCTCCCATAGCTGCAACCAGTGCGGCAAGCGCTTCACGCACGCGCACTCGCTCACCAGGCACGCGCACAACCATGCGCGCCAACTGTATAGATGCGTCGTTTGCAAGGTGAGACAAAACACGAGGACACTGGCTTAGTCAGGGCAGCCGAATCGGAGCCATAAAAATGACTTTGTAAGGATCAGCTCCCATAGCTGCAACCAGTGCGGCAAGCGCTTCACGCACGCGCACTCGCTCACCAGGCACGCGCACAACCATGCGCGCCAACTGTATAGATGCGTCGTTTGCAAGGTGAGACAAAACACGAGGACACTGGCTTAGTCAGGGCAGCCGAATCGGAGCCATAAAAATGACTTTGTAAGGATCAGCTCCCATAGCTGCAACCAGTGCGGCAAGCGCTTCACGCACGCGCACTCGCTCACCAGGCACGCGCACAACCATGCGCGCCAACTGTATATATGCGTCGTTTGCAAGGTGAGACAAAACACGAGGACACTGGCTTAGTCAGGGCAGCCGAATCGGAGCCATAAAAATGACTTTGTAAGGATCAGCTCCCATAGCTGCAACCAGTGCGGCAAGCGCTTCACGCACGCGCACTCGCTCACCAGGCACGCGCACAACCATGCGCGCCAACTCTATAGATGCGTCGTTTGCAAGGTGAGACAAAACACGAGGACACTGGCTTAGTCAGGGCAGCCGAATCGGAGCCATAAAAATGACTTTGTAAGGATCAGCTCCCATAGCTGCAACCAGTGCGGCAAGCGCTTCACGCACGCGCACTCGCTCACCAGGCACGCGCACAACCATGCGCGCCAACTGTATAGATGCGTCGTTTGCAAGGTGAGACAAAACTGACACGTGGACATTGACTCAGTCAGGGCAGCCGAATCGGAGCCATAAAAATGACTTTGTAAGGATCAGCTCCCATAGCTGCAACCAGTGCGGCAAGCGCTTCACGCACGCGCACTCGCTCACCAGGCACGCGCACAACCATGCGCGCCAACTGTATAGATGCGTCGTTTGCAAGGTGAGACAAAACACGAGGACACTGGCTTAGTCAGGGCAGCCGAATCGGAGCCATAAAAATGACTTTGTAAGGATCAGCTCCCATAGCTGCAACCAGTGCGGCAAGCGCTTCACGCACGCGCACTCGCTCACCAGGCACGCGCACAACCATGCGCGCCAACTGTATAGATGCGTCGTTTGCAAGGTGAGACAAAACACGAGGACACTGACTTAGAGCTGATTTAGACGGCGCACGAACTCGCATGCGATTTTAGTTACATAGCGAACTGTTGGTTACGTCCAATTCAACCGACCGAACAAAACCCGCGATGTAATATAGCTCGCATACGATTTCTCGCATCGTTTATATAAGCCCTTAGGGTGGTATTACATCTGTCCAATATATTGGTCCAATGTCATTGCGTCTCACACTCTCGTTAAGCAAAATGTGACACAAAATAGGTTTTCTTCAGGCATTTCAATAAACGTCTTATGGATTTCCGAACATGATCAACTGACGGTCTTTCCACCGCGATACAACCGGCTGACTATTTTTCTTACAAGCTTTTATTTAGTTTCACCTGACCGTTGTCTGTCTGTCTGTAATCAAATCTTGCAAGTTAAATTTGATCCACTTCCCGGTTTCCGATTGAGCTGAAATTTTGCATGCATGTATAAATCGGATGACAATGCAATATTATGGTGTCATCGAGCTGATCTGATGATGGAGACCGGAGGTGGCCATAGGAACTCTGTGATAAAACAACGAAACCTAATTGTGTTTGGGGTTTTTACAATTGTCTCGATGAGTATTAGTTGCCTGTGGAAAGAAAAGTACAGTCAGCGATAAAAGCTTCTACCAAAAATGAAATTTTTGCCAAAAACTTATTTTAATTCGTGATAGCATCTGAACTATCATCTGGCAGGGTATCAAACGGAAGGCGATGACTGACGATATTTGCTCCTGGCCCGCAGTATATACAGAGTATAAATTACGTGTTTGGTTCCAGGCGTCATTCGCGCGCGCCGACCAGCTGGCGCAGCACCTGAACAGCCACCTCGCCAACTACAAGCGGCTCAAACCTTAAGCCGGGAGTGCAACATATTCACACAATAATGGATTATTATATTATATTAATATAGAGTTTTATTTACAAGTGTGTTTCATTTATTTATTTACTAGCGACCCGACCCGACAACGCACGGGTTAACAAATTATTAGTGATGTACCGACTATTGTTTTGGCCGACTGGCCGACTAATCGGCGCTCGGATGGCCGATTAGTCGGTCGGCTAGTCGACCAGATCATTAGTTTGGTCTAAGTTCGGTTCAGATGCACTAATAAACTATCGTTTTACTTCTTTCGTCGCGCTAGTTATCATATAAATAGTAACGCTAAAAAATAATCATATGAAAGGCTATGTATTTCATATCACGACCGTACAATCGGGCATAAGAAAGCGACCACACGGTCAATAATTCGAACAAAAGTTTTCGTAAGCACTCTAAATAGGAATTTGAGTAAAATACGGTAAAAGCTTATGAAAATATGTGCTGTTTATTTCTTTTTGTCCTGTTTTTCTGTCACTTATAAAATGCCGACTTATCGGCCATTTTTGCCGACTATTAATCGGCCATTTTTGCCGACTAATGGCCGACTACAAATGAGGCCGGATAGTCGGCTTTCCCGACTAGTTGGTACATCCCTACAAATTATACATAAACCTTCCTCTTGAATCACTCTATCTATTAAAAACCGCGTCAAAATCCGTTGCGTAGTTTTAAAGATCTAAGCATACATAGGGACAGACAGACAGCGGGAAGCGACTTTGTTTTATACTCTGTAATGATTTATTTAACCTTTATTGCACAATACAGTAAAGTACAAATGGTGGACTTAATGCTATAAGGCATCTCTACCAGTCAACCATTGGGCCAAAAAGAAAATCAGTACAGAGAGATAAGTCACTATCTAAATACGGCTGCTATTTAACTGATCACCAGATTTATTAAAATTTAATACCAAAAAAATCTATTTTACCACCCTAAAATCATGAATGATCACCAAAATTATAACACCATTTTAATGTGAAATGATTACCAATTTTATTACATTTTACTATCATTTTAAAGGAAATGACACCAAAATAATCATTATTAACCCAAAAATAGTCAATGATTACCAAATTTCAATCCCCATTTTAATGTGAAATGATAACCAAATTTTTACATCTTGCTATCCTATTAAAGAAAATGACACCAAAATAATCATTGTAAACCCAAAAATAGTAAATGACCACCAAAATTAGAACTCCATTTTAATGTAAAATGATAACCAAATTTTTAAATCTTGCTATCCTATTAAAGCAAATGGCTCCAAAATAATAATTGTAAACGCAAAAATAGTAAATGATCACAAAATTGTAACCACATTTTAATTAAAAATGTGCAATCATTTAATATATCGTTATCCTATTAAATTAATTAATCCACTTCGTCACCTTTTTCTAGTAGCATTTTATTTCTGTAACAGTCGCAGTTCTAACCTAACCTAACCCACTTTTCTAGTAGCATTTTGTTTCTGTAAGGGTCGCAGTTCAAACCTAACCTAACCCACTTTTCTAGTAGCATTTCTTTTCTGCAAGGGTCGCAGTTCAAACCTAACCTAACCCACTTTTCTAGTAGCATTTCTTTTCTGTAAGGGTCGCAGTTCAAACCTAACCTAACCCACTTTTCTAGTAGCGTTTCGTATCTGTATGGGTAGCAGTTGAAACTTAACCTAACCTACTTTTCTAGTACCATTTCGTTTCTGTAAGGGTCGCAGTGCTAACCTAACCTAACCCACTTAACTGATAGCAGTTTAACTTACTTTTCTAGTAGCATAACGAAATGCTACTAGAAAAGTAGATTAGGTTAGGTAGGTATGCGGTACGGGCTACGGGGGGTTGAGCGGGAGGGGCTAGTAATTTTGGCATCAGTTTACTTTATTTGGTAATATGTATAAATTTTTTGGTAATCATAGTGGTTTATTTAGGTGAAAATATCGCATTAATTTGGTCTTCAAGATTTGGTGATCATTAATGATTTTTGGTGATCATTCAATATATTTGGTATTTGAATACAATTTGAAGTGCAGTCGTAATTAAAGTGGTGGTACTTTTGTATTTTTAGGCCTTATTTTTTTGGTGTTCAGTAATTTTTTTTGGTAAGCATGATTTTTTTATTTAGGGTACCAAAGTATTTTTTGGTGGTCATTATATTTGTAGCCTCTAAATACTACTTATTATCAATATAAATACATTCTTTTTGTAAATACATAAATAAATATTTTTATGGTTTAAGCGTCGGCAAAGTCTGAGGCTAACAATTGGTTAAGTTTAGGTTCTAAGTGAAGTTTAGTATCATCAGTATCATTTTCAACGAAATCAAAGATGTAGACTTAGATTTCATCTAAATTGGTTCGGCGGTTTATTGATTTCCCATACAATCCTACACCTTCCATTTGCACTTTTAAGGGATTCTTTTGGAATAAATCCTATCTTCTTCCCCGGGACTCAAACTATCTCTATACCAAATTTCAACTAAATTAGTTCAGCGGTAGCGTGAAGAGAAACTAAAAAAAAAAGTATTTATTTTTTCATATTTTACTTCGGAATGGTGTCATTATGATATCATAAATGAATTCGGCATCCCCGATTTATACGAAAAGGCAGAGTTGGGCGTAATCAATTCCTTTTGGAATTAAATTACACTTTACAGTAATCATGATTCCTTAAACGCCTATTTTCGTAGTTGACATCTAGCATCGAGTAGCGGAAGTATCAGTACCGCTACTTGACAATAGATGTCGCGACGAACCAGTAAAAGAATAAGTATCAAAGTGAAAAGTTTTAATCCTATGTCGAAAGATGGCAGTAAATTTAAAACTACAAAATTTACTTTGATAATAAGCCTCTATACTAAATTCTCTTTGGCCCGACGAGAAGGTAGATGTAATAAGCCCTTATTTTATATCCAATATACTTAAATGACAGTTCGATTGGTCAATCTGCTATCCAATCTTTCTTTTGTACCAATTTTTATCCAATTCTGTACTAAAATGCCAGATTCGGACAGGACGAAATGTCATTTTAGTATCTAGGATAGATATTACAACCAGGTTCAATATGTTCAATAAAGAAGTAATACAATACAATACAATGTATGAAACCATCCATTGAACTATTCTAATAAAATATGAATAAAATTTATTTGTTTATTTATTTCTAGGCATCGTAGTTTTCATCGCATGATAAGATTATAGTGAGCTATGGAGACGATATTAACATTCAAATTAAAAACGGAAGATATTTTCTGATAAATAGGGATTATTACTGGAATGTTCTGCCGCCAGAGTGCAGCACTAGTACCTACCCATCCTAAGCCATAGAGTAACCTTATACATACTATGCCTTAAACAGTTTTTTGACATTGATACAGTGTAAACTCTATATAGCGACACTCAAGAGACCGGATGTTTCTTGACGCTTTAAAGAATTTTCGTTACCTATATCAACCTATATGGAGAGATTTTAATATTAGTTAGCTGTTAGTTAGTAAGTAAAGC
Source organism: Cydia splendana (assembly GCF_910591565.1). Lineage (NCBI taxonomy): Eukaryota > Metazoa > Arthropoda > Insecta > Lepidoptera > Tortricidae > Cydia > Cydia splendana. Next base: position 6,519,290 of record NC_085983.1, read on the forward strand.
AACTATAGCCAGTATAGCCAGCAATCGTCGACGCTATAAGGGAGTGAATTGTTATATCGAGTGACGTTATATGGAGTTTACACCTGTATATAAATGTCTGATGTGCGCCTCGTGCGAGTTAGGGTGATATTCCACCTGGAATACCACCTAACTAGGAGTGCAAAATATATGGCTTTCCATATCCTTAAACTTCGAGTGCAATGAGAACTTTTCCATCAGAAATTCCAACAGAAATCTTATTGCAGATGAAGCATAAGGGCCCTACTGTCATGGAAAGCCACATATACACAATAATGGATTACCATATTAATCTGAGAGCATACAATAACTGGAGTAGCCTTTCAGTAACTTACCCTCTGACAAAAACTACACGATGTGCAAAAAATCACATGAAGATTATGACTATTATGAGGTTGGCCGGTCGAAGTATATTACAGATGGCGCCACCATAGGTTGCGTCAATCCCTATAACCATAACTGAATCAAATTCTCTTTTTTAGGGTTCCGTACCTCAAATGGAATAGTTATTTACGATACAAGTGCGGAAAAGAGGAAATTCGAAACGAGTGGCGATAAATTAAAACACGAGTTGCGAATTACCTTTTCGCACGTGTATCGTACAACGTTTTACAGTACATATGATATGGGCCTTTATGCTTTTGACATCGCACGAAAAGTGCAGTATTTTACGCACTAGTGTGGGACAATAGGACCATATGTACTGTAATAGTTATTTACGATACAAGTGCGGAAAAGAGGAAATTCGAAACGAGTGGCGATTAATTAAAACACGACCGAAGGGAGTGTTTTAAATCGACACGAGATGCGAATTACCTATTCGCACGTGTATCGTACAACGTTTTACAGTACATTTGGCCCATTAAACTTTCGACATACGCACGGAAAGCGCGCTTTACGCACTAGTGCGGGAAAATAGCACCATATGTACTGTAAAATACTAAACTAGACAAAGAAATCGTTTACCTACAGGGAAATCCTAATATGGCCTAGAATCAAAATATTTATACAAACAGCACCCATACGGTCTTCAGTTCCGAGAAACATTCAATATGTTTCCAAGAATCATTCAAGAGACCTTCGTTACTGCTTTACAATAAGTAATCCCATTAAAACATTTCATTTGAATTTCAACCGTAAAGCTATTGGGATAAGTTAGAATTTAGATAAACATGTTTAAGAACCGCTCCTAAACAGATTCTTTGTTTATTTAAATAAAGAATAATTTAATAGGGAATATTACTCGAAACTTTGCGTAGGGGGCGCTACTACCACAATCCATCAGAATCTAGCGGTAGACCGCGAAACGGGAGATTCGACTCCTTAAACTGTTTTTTGACAAGTTATCACAGAAAAAAATATGATATTGATGCATCAAGGCGGTTTGTTAACAAGGGCCTACCGGGAAATGCGAAAATCGAAACCCCGCCTCTAGCCCGCTTATCGCTCGAATATCTATGCAAGAATGATAGAGAGGTTAGACAACAAAATTTCGATTTTCTTGTTTCGCGGTAGACCCCCAGTCCCCCAGATTGTGATGGATAGTGTGGTGTTCATCAATAAATAAGCAGATGTGCTGGCAACATTCATTCGCATGATGGCGGCGGCTGTGTTACGGGCGCACTGTATGGACCGAATAATAAATTGTTTTATTTACCTACAAACAATATAATTCCTCTAAAGTAAACTAGATTAAAATTTACAAGTGAACATCACAGATAGTGGTAGTGGCGCCCCCTACGCAGAGTTTTGCGTCATATTCCATATTGCGGGCATCTTTCTGTGTCACTCTAATTACGCCTTCATTGGGTAAAAGAGAAAAATGCCCGCAATTTGCGAACTTCGCTGTTCGCGGTAGACCGAGCGGTAGGCCGCTTAGAATTTATTTATTATAACCTTAGTATTGAAAAGTACAAAAGCTGACGAAAACTCTTTCGTTGAGTTTTTACAATAAAGCGGTATCCAGACGGGATGATCAAATTGAGCGATTTGATCAGAAATGAAATTAGCGTCAATCTCCAATTTTAGATTTATGGTGATATTAGAGCCCTCTAAATAAAAAAAATGCCCCAGAACGTAAATACTGGCCTCACAAATTTGTATTCTTGCGTCCGCACCTCATTTTATCGGTAATATCGGTAATTATCGGCGGTTGAATTCGGCGAGCCAAATTGGCGTTTGCGTCCGCACGTCATGATTCGATCGAGCAATTTAATCAGATTGCCGAAAAATTTACTAGTCAGGACTCAGGATACGCCTTAAGGTATGCGAGTTCCCTGGCCTTTTGCACCAAGTAACCTCCAGACTACTGCGTAGCATGGTGCATTGACCTTATTTATGCGTGACCAAATGCGCATTGAAAGGGGCCCGCAAAATTGTTTGTTCGAATAAATATGTTGGGGATTAGGGCGCCGCCTTTCATTTGCCCCGAAATCTTTTATTCAAGTATGTAGACGTCTATAATGGGCGAAAACTAGCACAATTACCCTATTATTCGTAGGCTCATCACACATGACCAGTTTATTTTCTTTCAGAAATGGGGTTGGCAATTGTCAAAGGTTGTTATAGATGGCGCCAGCATAGGTCGGTTGGTATAGTTGGTTTAGTTTTCATACAAACTATAGGTACCAGCTGATGAAAAGGCGCAGTAAATGGGTTAAAGAGGTATTCCCCGTTGGATATATGGATATTAGGGTGTTTCATTTTTTCGAATTTTCGATTTTCATCTGACTTTGCTCGAATTCTTGTTCTAACTGATAAGCGGAGAGTAGTGTGATACTGAACCTTCTACATATAAATAAATTTTAAAATTAGTAGTAAACTTGGATTTTGGTTACTCGATAAATGTTCTAATTAAGATTTTTCAGTTTTTCCACCTGTTTCTAAAGGAAAAGTGCTTTTATCGTGTTTTAGACGCAAAATTCAGTTTTCTCATTCGATTTTAGTATCAGTTCATTATATTTTGTCATTTTAGAACATAGTTCATTTTCACGCAATGTATGGGGTTCTCACTCTACCTTTTCAACTTGTGCAACCTCTAAACGTTATTCGATTCTTTTGAAAATTGAAATAGATAGTTTTTAGTGTGGGGAGACTCCATTGGTGAGCAAAGTCAGGAAAAATATTACAACTTTTTTTTCTCCATACAAAAGTGAATCACCCTAATGGATATTACGTAATACGTATCATTTTATGATTAATATGCACCGTATCTACAGTACAGTTCCATTAAGTCTCGTAAAATAGGTACTGAAGTAGGACTGTATCACTTAGTAAAATTGAAACTTAAAAATAAAACTAAATGAAATTATTTTCAAAATTGCTATATTGGGGAAATATGAGAATATCACGTTTCATTTGTGGTATATTGTACAAAAAAAAACAGCCATATCGTATCTGGAGGAGCCCAAACTTGGTATGTTTTGAAAATTATTTTTGTTTAATTAAAAAAAATGGCTGAAATGTAATGATGACGTATATTTTTAGAATCGCCTCAAATACCCCTTTCATATAATACCACAGACGATAGGTTTCTAAAAATAAAGGGGAGTGCCGAGTCATTATTTTTTTGTATGGGAATAAACGTACAAAAAAATAATGACTCGGCACTCCCCTCCTAAGGGAAATTTTTTTAGGAACTGCGGGCCAAAAATTATTTTTGACCTCTAGTATACGTGTGCCAAATGGCTAACCTGTACATCGATTTGCGGTTTTTCTTTGAAATTGGGGTCGTACGGCTGCCGCTATATGTCTCTAAGTACAAATTAAATTACTTTCTATGAAATTATTTTAATTTGTGTTTGTTACAATTAGTAGCGTAAACGGAGGACGCTGGTTCGATTCCAGCCCTGGGCACTGGAGGCCTTGGTATTTTTTTCCTTTGTGTATGACATTTATTTATTTTTACGATAGGTCTGGCCTAGTGGGTAGTGACTCTGCCTATGAAGCCGGCCTGCCTGTGATGACACAGATATTTGTTCCTGAGTCATGGTTGTTTTCTATGTGTTTAAGTATTTATATATTATCGTTGTTTAAGTACCCAAAACACAAGCCTTCATGAGCTTACGGTGGGGCTTAGGCAATTCGTGTAAAAATGTACTATAATATTTATTTATTTCGTTTGAAATGTAGGCACCTATCGACCCAAACTGTCAATAATGCAGCCACAAGCAGCTAAGTTTTGTAAACATCGCCTAATAGCGATTGTTATTGATACTCAATTCCACTTAAAAAGCGCTCCTTATTTATGGTCAAGATGAAATGCCGTTCCACACTAAATAGATGTCGTCACTACTTTGAAAAGATCTCGTATCTGACACTGCTACTCAAAATTGAAAGGCAGTAACTCTGTATGCATCCCGTACATAGATACCACTGTTCTTTTGATTGACAGAACAAGATACGAGTTTTTATCAAAGTAGTGCCGATGTTATGCTACAGATCACTTCTTAGATAGAGCAGGGGGCGGCCGCGTAGCCAACATGCCAATCGCTTACGCTCTGTAGCGAATTGTCACTGTTGCACTAAATATGGAAGAGCGATAGAGACACAAAGCGTTTCGTTGTCGTAGCGCAAGCAATTGTCACCTTAGCTAGGCCGGCTAGGATACGACATTCGTTTGCGGAAAACGAAACGAAACGCTATTGTTTCTCTATCACTCTTCCATATTAGTGCGATAGAGAAAGATAGCGTTTCGTTTATATGTAGAATATTTAGAATAAATGTCGTTTCTCAGCGTAACGTGACACTCTCGACACCACGAGGTGCAACATTAATGTTTTGGTGCTTTATTTCATGCATGGTGTGAAATGATTAATTTTCAACCGACGAAAAAAAAAAGGAGGAGGTTCTCAAGTCGACGCGTATATTTTTTTTTTTTTATGTATGACCACGCATAACTTTTTACAGAGATGTTCGATTTTGATAATTATTTTTTTATTGGAAAGGGTATACCCCGAAGTTGGTCCCATATAAATTTGGAAAAAAAAATCCAACCTTAAGGGTAGGAAAATAGGGGATGATTGATTTATATTACAGAACAAAATAATAGTTAAAGTAGGTTTATTAATATAACAGTTAATAGCTAAAGCAAGGTAGGTAGCTATTTTAAAAGTAATCAAAAATTAAGCATGTAATAATTTGTATCAATTATAGCCACAGAAAAATATAAAATAAAAACTTTTTAACAAAAAAAATAACCGCCGAAAAAAAACTAAAAGGAAATAAAAAAAACCGGCACTAACACGAAACGAGTCGACCAACAAAAACAATAGCACACTGAAAAGAAAAAAATAATTATTTTGTCTTCAATAACGCAAGTGAATACCTATAAACTATGTATATACATACTTCTGAAATCAATCACACAAATCTGCGTATTTATATATTTACAATCTGTTATTTTTGGAGTCGGTGCCAGCCTCAAACAAACTTGAGCACCTTAGTGAAGCACCTGCACCGACTCCAAAAATAACAGATTGTAAATATATAAATACGCAGATTTGTGTGATTGATTTCAGAAGTATGTATATACATAGTTTATAGGTATTCACTTGCGTTATTGAAGACAAAATAATTATTTTTTTCTTTTCAGTGTGCTATTGTTTTTGTTGGTCGACTCGTTTCGTGTTAGTGCCGGTTTTTTTATTTCCTTTTAGTTTTTTTTCGGCGGTTATTTTTAACACAGTTAATTACTCAATTGGAGTGAAAGAGAAAGATGCCCGCAATTTGCGAACTTCGGTGTTCGCGGTAGGCCCTCAAATACTACGCAGTTCATTGAATGACGCAGTTGTGAGTAGAGGGTGCGTTTCGGTGCAAGCAGGCCATTGACCGGAAAAGGGGGCGCAGGGAACGGGGGGAGGGGTGATGAATGAATCATCTTTATTGCGTATTTGGTACTGCGTATTGCGTATTTGTATTAGTAAAGCTCGGTTTTCCTAGGATAGCGCCGTCATATAGCGGCCGTCTTTATACAAAATAATACGGCTAAATATGGATGTCATAGTATTTTGTATGGAGACGGCCGCTATATTACGGCACCGCTATCTTAGGAAACCAGAGCTTAAGGGGTCATCCATTAATTACGTCACGTTTCTTTCACGAAATGTGTCATGTTGTGACAAGGGGGGAGGGGAGCGTTAGTTACAAACTTTGTGACGTCACTTTAACTTTTTTGGATTCGCTGTATAGAAAAATAACTGGTTTTTATAATATAATATACTTAGTTTTTATTCATGAATTTTTGATTCCTAATCGGTTTTGTGTCCTAAGATGTATAATATTGCTTTTAGTACCAAATTTTTTTTTATTTCAATTAATATTAAGGTATACCTAATTACCTACTTACCTACCTAAGTTCAAAATGATGCAATGTTAGCTTGGATGGATCATTTTACTTAGTACATATTTAGACGACCGGTCTGGCCTAGTGGGTAGTGACCCTGCCTATGAAGCCGATGGTCCCGGGTTCGAATCCTGGTAAGGGCATTTATTTGTATGATGATACAGATATTTGTTCCTGAGTCATGGTTGTTTTCTATGTATTTAAGTATTTATATATTATATATATCGTTGTCTGAGTACCCACAACACAAGCTTTCTTGAGCTTACCGTGGGGCTTAGTCAATTTGTGTAAAAAAATGTCCTTAATATTTAAATATTTAAAAGATAAACAAGGAACTTAAAATTTCTTAAAACAAATTAAATTGACCCACGTGTCGCATGGTTTTGATTATTTACCTTAACAATATACTTAATCAGATTCTCGGAATATTCAAATGAGACCACACTAAAAACCTGTTGTACCTACCCTAAAATACAAATATGTAGGTACTGGTGGAATTTGCTCAAAGTCAATGACTGTCTGGCCCGTTAAGGCCGCTAGTAAAATATTCGTTTTTGGAGGACATCGGGCCGATTTTTGAATTTCCAGCGCTCCATTTCGTCACTCGAAAACCTGTGGAAAACGGTGAATTGATATTTTTGAAATACGAGCAATAGAAATTGGGATTCTAGCGGTATTGACCACTCGTTTTCAATAGGGAATATTACGCAAAACGTTATTAATTACCTTTAGGTTTTTGTATTTAGTATGTTTGTTTATTTTTCCGCTTTTAATCAATAAATTCATTTGATAATACTAAAAATAAAACTAATGCATAAATAAATTGTATTTTGAACTTAACGTAAATTCGGCGCGCAACGTACGGGCGACGCCGACGGGTTCAACGTACGGTCAAGGTCGTTAAGGACTGTCGTAGTCGCTTTGATTTAAAGCCCGGCGAGTGAGCTTAACGTTTGTATAATATTTTAATCAATTACTTAATGTTTAGGTCATACTAAGCAACTTTTACGGGACCAACTCCGACATTGCGAAATTGACTCCCATAGGAAATTTCAACATCAGACAAGCAAAATTTATGAAACATTCAATTTTTTTCCGCGTTTTCGGGGTTAGTCCCATAGTAAATGTTGCTCAGTATGACCTAAACATTAACGGGTTTGAGTAATTGCTTTTCGTTCAGTTACATACTGTATACATTCAAACGTTATATTGAATGAAAATGAAAGAAATGAATGAAAAATCGTTTATTATTGGTCACAATCATTGTGTTACAAATTGAGAAAGGGTTGGGACCTCCTAGTAAGTATATCAATACTTGTGACAGGAGACCCCGCCCTTCCAGCACCAAGTTAAGGGTATACAAACCAATACAATACTCGTTAATTATGTAGGTACAGAAAGTAATTCATTAAAATATATATATAATTAGACTGTATGATATCATAGATAGAGAAATAAGTATAGAGTGCTAACTCCATACATCAGTTTTCTTACCAAAACGCGGGTTATCTTCGTAGTCGACATCTAGAAGTAGTGGATTTATCAGTATTGCTGCTTGACAATAAAAAAAGCTCTTATTTTGTAAATATTATATGGAATCTATTGTAGATAATCTTTGTCATAGAGACCGCCAGAGGCGCCAGATGATTTATGTTGTCATCGTCTTAAGAGAGTCCTAAGAAATGCTTACAAAGGTATTCATTACAATATTACCTACCTATAGGTAGGTATTAGGTATCCACGGTAGCTATTCCAAGTAGAAATTACCCTTATTATTTATTTAAAATTTATTGCACAAATTTACACAAAAAGAGTACAAAAGGCGGACTTAACGCCTTGAGGCATTCTCTATCAGTCAACCATTAGATAGGGTATATGGTATAATGTTTTATTTATTTAGTATGATTACGTATTGTATTTGTCTAGGTATTTGTAATATAATAAACCTTGTCAGTAGAAAAAGGCGCGAATTTCTAATTTTCTATGAGACGATATGCCTTCGCGCCTACATTTTTCAAATTTGCCGCCTTTTTCTACTGACAAGATCTGCTTGACCAACTATACCTATTGATACAATTAATTAACAATTACCCTTGATTAATTAATTATTAGTCACCATCAACAACAAGTTGGTACTTCCTTTTAATAAGATACGCTGAAACAACCTTATCTCGAGTGCACTACGTTCAACATTTAATCTTATCTTAATATAAATGCGGTTCAAAATAAAAATAGATTGTCAGATCATTCACTGTCTGCATCAGAACTAGACAACGATGACAATCTATCTCGCTCTACTCTTTTGAACTTATTCCCAAAGCATAATATTAATAATATACCTACCTACATAATAAAATTAAATGACCTCGTTCAATATTTAAGTTGCATTATAACGTAATAACTACAAATTAATGCGTAATCGTAAAACAAAACGTGACGGATTCAAGGTTGCATAAAATTATACTTAAACTCTGGCACACCCACTTTGTTAGTAAAAAATGGCAATTTTAAATAAGTTTTTGGCAAAAGTTTCATTTTTGGTACAAGCTTTAATCGCTGACTGTTCTTTTCTTACGACAGACAACTAAAGCTCATCGAGACAATTCTAAAAACCCCTAACACAATTAGGTTGCGTTGTTTCATCACAGAGTTCCTATGGCCACCTCCTGTCTCCCTCATCAGATCAGTTCGACAGTACCATATTATTGTATTGTCATCAGAACTACATACAGCTGCTAATTTTCATGACGCTACGATCCTTGGAAGATGGTTGTTGTGGATGACCTTAGATTCCATTACATATGTAGTTACATACAGGCAGGGCCGGATTAACCCTAAGTCAAAGTAGGCAACTGCCTAGGGGCCCCGCCTCGGCTAGGGGGCCCCGGCGGCTCAGAGTGCACCATCACAAAAAAAAAATGTTTCATAGGGTCAAAATTCACGCGTAAATTTTTTGTTCTTATTAATAATGAGTATGCTTTGTTATTGTTTTTTTTTCGATCCATTCTTTAATTTAATGAAACTGTAATAAAATGGAAGCAATACGTTACAGTTTGCGGGGCATATATGCGTACCTGGGGCCCGTTTCTCAAAAGCTTAACTTAAAAGCGTAACTTGTACCTAATACAAGTGGAAGTCCCTTTCTAACAAAAGCTGTCAAAAAGTGACATCCGCTTGTATTACAAGTTACAAGCTTTTGAGAAACGGGGCCCTGTTGTAAAGGTTTTCTGAAAAAAATTAACATTTACTTTTTTTCGAACAACTTCTGGGTTATACTCGTATCGACTCAGAATCACGAGGACTATTGATTAAAACAAAGAAAAAAAGTGTCCCCAGTTTTTCATATGAATTTTGGGTGTCAGTTTAGTGACGGTCCATACAAAATGTATGTATGTAAAAATGCGCGTCACAAAAGTGACCTATTTCGACGATTGGTTCATGTTAGAGCGCTCCTTCCTTACATCTCGGCCTTCGGCGTCGCTTTTTAAGAAATATCAACATTGATTTCAGTAGCTTGGCCTTTTGCCTCACATGAAAGCTCACTTCGCTAAAAAACGCTTCGGGCTTGTCGAGCAATGCGGAGATTGCTGAGCTCTACCTTTACTTCAGCCTCACTTTTTACCTCATTTTACCATTGGTATGTGTTTCTCATCTCCTCTACTTCAGCTTAGCCTTTGGCCTCGCTGCGGCTAGCTCTGCCAGCGGTCTCGCTTTTTAATACAATGGAATTTGGTTCGTGTCTGTGCTCAACTACTTATCCCGAAGCCTGAACGGCTTTGAGTTCGCATGAAAGCTCGCCTCACTGGGGCACTTCGGACTTTTAGGCCCAGGTGAAGATCGGTACCCGGCCTGGCCTTTTAACAGGCTTTCACAATTTGCGATATTGTTAAAAAAATTTGCGCTCGCTGCGCTCGCGTTTTTGCTAAGTTTTTTGGTTGGCCCTCTATCTACATGTTAGCTTGACTGGTGAATTAATACAGTTAGACCAAGAAAAGTCTGCAATGATTTAGATAAGAGACGCAGTGCAAGTGTTATTTATACGTTATAATTTCATAGAAGTTTGAAGCGCTGGTGGCCTAGCGGTAAGAGCGTGCGACTTTCAATCCGGAGGTTGCGGGTTCGAACCCCGGCTCGTACCAATGAGTTTTTCGGAACTTATGTACGAAATATCATCTGATATTTACTAGTCGCTTTTCGGTGAAGGAAAACATCGTGAGGAAACCGGACTAATCCCAATAAGGCCTAGTTCACCCTCTGGGTTGGAAGGTCAGATGGCAGTCGCTTTCGTAAAAACTAGTGCCTACGCACTCGGGATTAGTTTCCAAGCGGACCCAAGGCTCCCATGAGCCGTGGCAAAAATGCCGGGATAACGCGGGGAAGATGATGAATTTCATAGAAGTTTGACGTTTAAAATAACACTTGCACTGCGCGTGCTATCAAAATCGTTGCAGACTTATCTTGGTCTAACACTAATAATTTTAACATATGGAAATTCTTTATTACCATGTAGCTCCTAATAATGTGGCTCGGCGTTTTGTCTTATGGTCGGTGTTAGAAAAAAGCTTTATGTCCAAGCAATAAGCGCGAAAAAGACATCGTTCTGACTAGACTCGGATCGGCTCGGCTGAAGATTGAAATTAAAAACGCAAACTTTTTTCCCTGTAACTGAACATGCTGTATGCAGAATTGACTGTAAGGGGGCCCCGAGCCTTGCACTGCCTAGGGGCCCCGACATGCTTAATCCGGCCCTGCATACAGGTCGACCTAATAAAAGCTTGTTAAAAATGTCAGCGCTAAGGGTTGGCTTCCCATAGAACATTTGAATTTTGCGCCTTTTTCTACTGACAAAATGGGTGTGTTTGAGTACTTATATTCATCTGAGTTTTTGACTTAAGCGTAATTTAAGAGAACATTAGCGTAATACAGTTCCACACTGTGCTAGAAGCTTACAATTAAACTTAGATAAATAATTAATAAAGTTACTCTATGGTCTGACTAAAAACCGGAATCTCTATTGTTATTGTTACATTTGTTACGAAATAAAGTTATTAGGCAGAGGTTTTTGTTTATTCATAACCCTGAATGAATTCTGTATCTAAACTTTTGCAAGCCAGTTTTTTCGGTAGAGAAATGACAAATGTGAAAAATATTGACGCGTAGGATCGATATTCCATACAAATCGCCCCTTTTTCTACTGACAATGTTGAGTTTCCATTACATACACGGTGGCTAAAAAATAACTGCATTCTCGTTCCCAAAAAAATTTTTCCCTCAGAAAATGGACTAGCCAAAATGTATGAAACAGCCAAATTTTTTTTCGCAATTTCGGGGTTGGTCCCATAGTAAAAGTTGCTCAGCATAATCCCAAAACCTCCCTGGCAACGGAAATGTAGTTATCTTTTGGCCACCCTGTGTAGATGCCGATTCGTACATTGCAAACCATGTGGGATGCCCGAATACGAACAAAGCATATTTATGACGTCATTCATGGTATTTCTGCTCCGAACGTTCTGTCCAATATTAGTATAAAAGTTTCTTGGAAAGCGCTATTACCACTGGTTCTTTCTAGCTTTCAAGTTTCAATATGCTTTCAACTGGTCCGCACGTGTTTGTGATGTCACCAGTTATATACCACGCGTGCCTTGTTCCTTCATTTGAGTGGATTCGGACTGATTCAGATCAGTCTGCGTCCGGACACGCGGGCGCACGCCTGCGTCCTCGGAATTAAAAAGATAAATAAAAAAGTTTCGCCAAAGTTGTAAACACGCAAAAGAACTGCAATCGAGAGTGAATGTGATTTGGAACAACGCCAAAGCGAATATAATAAACTGTACCTACTTGGGAAAATTGTGAGTAAGTAAAGATATTTTCAGATACAAGCGGTCGAACGGTCAAACGATTGAAAAGAAATTTGCAAAAAATATATTAAAGAAAAATATCACTGTTTGTATAAAAGTCTGAATGAAATGTTTATCGATAAAACCACTGGATAAAACGATCATTTAAAATACGTGAGCTTGTGTTTATTTATTTTTATTGCTTAATTTTCGTCAAATGTGTAATTTTTAAGATTTTTTTTCGGTCAGCAATGAAATTCTGTATTTAATGTTTATTTATAATTGTTTTATTTATCTTAAGATTAATAAAGATTTATGTTGTTTATTGTAAGCATATTTATTTATTTATTTTATTAAAAACGATAAGTACCTAAGTAGTTTTTACATACCTACCTAACAAAGGAGCTTTCTGGGTAGGACCGTGGGCCTAGGATAAAACTTTATGAGTTTTACATTGTAAACTTTATGTTATTCAATGCAGAGTTAACGTGTATAATATACCGTGTACTTTTAAAATACATAATCTTGACTTTCCAAAGAGCGTCGGTTTTCGCTTACAACTTTGTAACGAAACATAAAGGCCAGTCCAGACGGGATAATCAACTCGACCGATTTGATCACAAAAGAAATTGGTGTCAAGTGCTATACGAGTACCTCTACCTAGTAGATTGTTAACCAAGGGATGAAATGCACTCATTTCTGTCGATGTAGTTTGGCGCTCGAACTCAGTGAGAACGCCAATGGTCCGAGACTGAAATGGTACCTTTCACCCGAGTTAAACACTCTACTTGTCATTTCGAATACGAGGAAAGTAAAATACATGTGCATTAAAAAAATGCCAAGGTTAAACTTTAGTAGTATTTCTTGAGGGTACTTTCAGTTAACAATTTAGGTAAAAATATCGTTATTTATGGAATAGGGAGTAATTATCAGAATGGAAATTGTACAACAGATCCATTTAAAACCAAAATTTAAATTGTTTATCGAAAAAAAGAAAAACAAACGAGTTTAGAAAGTACAGTGCTCTAGAGCAGAAACGTACTATTTTCTACACACTTTTAAGAACAACATCGACATACTTTCAGAGCATGAGAAATGAAAAATCTAACCACCAATTGTTATATTAAAGAACTCTAAATTATAAAAAATGCCCCCTAATGCTAATACTAGCGTCACAAACTGGTATTCTTGCGTCCTAACCTCCATTTTATAGGTAATATCGGTCATAATCGGCGTCAAAATCGGCGAGCCAAATTGACCTTTGCGTGGCGTTTGACCACCTGAATTGATCAGACAATTTAATCAGATTGGCGAAAGATTGTTCACAGCTGGATTAGCCTTAAATTAAACCGCGCCGGCGGCGCTACAATAACATTTCAAGTAGGTATGCAATTATGTATGCATAATTATAATGGTTTCTTCAAACCTCACCGATAATCGCATGTGATTTGCAATACATTGCAGCATTTGGTCGATCGATTAAATTCATTGCTCCTACTTAACCAGCAATTAGAAGCCATAACAAAAGTATCACTGCGTTGTATTTCTGGGATCTAATTTGCCTCGAGCAATTTGGACGCGGAGACTGTAGGCAGTAATATATCGGTACTTTTTGATAAATAGCCACGTTGATTTATGATTGTTGCCATGTTATTATGTTAGGGGTCATCCATTAATTACATCACACGTTTAGGGAGGGGAGGGGGTCAAGAAAATGTGACATGTTGTGACAAACTTTGTGACGTCACTGTACTTCATCAGTAACCGAAAATTTATTTAGATTATTTTATTCGCTGTACAGTGAAATAACAAGTTTTTGGAACGATAATCGTTTTTGTTCGTTTAATTTTCTTTCCTAATCAGTTTTCAGTTAAATAAAATTACTAATATCTCTTTTGTCAAAAATATTTTTATAAAATATTAATGGTAACACTTAATTCGATTTGCCGATTTCTTTGAAAAATTGTGACGTCACATCAGGGGTTTGCCAAATGTGACCAAGTGTGACAGGGAGGAGGGGAGGGGTCCAAAATCTAGAAATTCGTGTGACGTAATTAATGGATGGCCCCTTAGTAGTATAAAAAACTAAGTGCATGTTAATTCGGGTGGGACGAGTGTTCAAATCTTGAAAGCTAAATTGAATCACTTGATATTGTGACGTGATGACGGAGAACGAAGGTCATAATAGTAAAACAATGCAACCGAGTACCTTTATCGCACTAATATGTAAGAAAGTGAGAGAGACAGAAAACGTTTCGGAAAATGGCAGTAAATTTACTGTGGCTACATAATTTACTTTGACAATCCGCCTCTATTTGTTGAAATTCTCTTTGCTTATTTTTTATTTATCCCGAAAGCACAGAATAAATAATAGTACTAGGTACAGAAGACTCACTCTCTAACCTAATAAAACGCGTCTGTTACGATCAGCACAGATATGGCCGCTAGGTGGCGATAGCGCCACGCGCGGCTTATGGCAAACCCCAAAATAGAGGCCGAACGGATGTATGTACTTTTAGATACCTGTAGCATAGCGACGAAATCGCGGAGTGAGCCACGTCTGCCGAAAGCGTGGAAATGATATGAGTGTAGTGGAGCTGGAGCACACACAGCTGATGGACGGGGTCCCTTTGTCTGACAGAATTATTGAAAGTCATAATGTAATGAATAATGATTGTCAGATTATCATTAGTCATAATTCTGAAACCGTTAACTTTTCAGGATTTTCGTGAGGTTGTCCTATAGATAGGTTAGGTTAGGTTTGTTTTATGGCAATCCTGAAAAGTTACGCGTTTCTGAGAAAAACCAAATCATGACTAACGAAAATGTGGACAAACAATAGAGACCCCTGATAGACACTTGACCAGTATTTTACTACGTAACAGAACTTTAATTTAACGATGCCATAAACCTTGATTTAATTACAGTAATTTGATACACAATGTTTTAACGACCGTTGTCATAACTTCTAATCCATTGAACAATAATGTAACCTAGATTAACGTATGAATAATAGGGTATTTCACTTTTTTTTAATAAATTATTTTACACAATGCAAGAAATAAAGCACCAGAAGATTAATAGAGAAATTCAATACCACGCATCCCCATGAAGTGTGCGGCGCGGCGTTGAGGGGTTATTATAGGATATTTGGTTACAAGTCAAATCAGTTTCTTTTTTCGATTTTGCTTCTATGGAATTTATATGAAACACTAGCATGTGACGTCACGATCAAATTAGGTACCTACTCTTTATAGTTTTATACGGGTTTTAAAATAGAAATTGTGTCTAAAAATAACTGCTGTCACGTCTAGGGTTCCCATATGTCAGGAATTTTCGTGACATGTCAGAAATTTTGGTCGTTTGTCAGGAATGCGGCCGGAATACGAAAATGTCAGGAATTTTAGTGAATTTACAGACTTTTCTATTATGTACCTAACAAGGTACATTATAGTTATACAAATTTAAACAATGTATCAAGCATACATAGATATCGCTTTTTACTTTGCCATTTACAATATTATACCAATAGGTACATACCTTACCTACTTAAGGATAACAAAGTCCCCAATTATTCTCCATTCGACATCACCTCATCTTGCGGTTAATTAAAATAAATCGACTTATCAAAACAAGGAAATATATACACGAATCTGTAACAAAGAAGTTCATATAAGGTCAACGTGGCTAATTCCGTCATAGGGCCTATTCCGTCCACGAGCACACATTTCTTTGATTTTCAATCGTAGGAAAAAACCATTTACCTTTTATTGCTGAAACTAAAATCAATCGCTGCTTTGTCGGCGAAATTATCAATGTTGTTCGTTGTCCGAGAAAAACGCTAGGGAACGGAATAACCCCTATTGTTTATTGTTTATATTGTTTATTGTTTATTTACAAAATATATAAGCATTACAATCAACAAACCATGTCGCTTATATACAAGGACAATTCATAATATATACATTTAGAGAGAAATAACCATAATAAAAATAATACAACTGTCATTAAAACCAAAATAAAATTAAATATACATAATCATTAAGAATTAATTACATCAATTAAAATAAATCCTTACAAAAACTACACAGGGGTCATCCATTAATTACGTCACACGAATTTCTAGGTTTTTTACCCCTCCCCCCCTCCTTGTCACACTTGGTCACATTTGGCAAACCCCTCCCCCCTCGTGTGACGTCACATTTCTTCAACGAAATCGGCAAATATTTATTTAATATTTTATCAAAATATTTTTGACAAAAGAAATATTAGTAATTTTATAACCCAAAACTGATTAAGAAATAAAATTAAACGAATAAAAACGATTATCGTTTAAACACCTTGTTATTTAAATGATAATTAGCGTATAAAATAATTTAAATACATTTTCGGTTACTGATGAAGTTAAAGTGACGTCACAAAGTTTATGACTCCCCCCTCCCCCTTGTCACAACATGTCACATTTTCTTGACCCCCTCCCTCCCCCTAAATGTGTGATGTAATTAATGGATGACCCCACACAATTATTATCCTTTTAACCGCCATAGAATTTTTCATCGAGCGTGCCCGTGTCGCCGGCGGTACGAAGTTACACGAAGTTTTGTCTTATTTATCAGACCGCGGCGAAATGAGCCCGATTTCGTTTGTCTTATATATCAGTCTACGGCGGTTAAAAGGTTAAATACATTAAACGTTTTTGGCCAAATCCACCAACACTATCCGCAAACACGTCTATATGTGGGGCGTCGATGGACATGGCATTTAGGATAGCCAGGGCCCTATGACGGAATTAGCCACATTGACCAGTTAATTTAATCAATAGATACTTAAATATGTTAATATTCAAGGAAAATCGTGTCGTACGGCTCCGATCGTGGCCCACAAATGGTCTCGCCGGAAATGGTCTGACTTTAATCTTATCAGCATTATGCTGTTATAACTTTGTTTTAAATTATATTCTTTATTAATAACGAACTAAGTAAATAAACTAAACATTAAAATTAAAACAAAACCGTAATACATCTTAAAGTAAGCTTATAAATAGAAGCTCCCCGGGTCACCTTCAAGCGTTATGTTGCCCAGAAGGCTGGCAGCGTTACCTTTTTGGATGGCCAGGCTTATCCTCTGGCCGAGGTAGCTGCCAGCCCTCCGGTCACCTGAGGTGTCAATAAGGCGCTGGGCTATTTCCTTGAAAATTTAACCGTGAATGTATATACATTTCATACGTGAATACATTTCATACCAAAGTATAGGAACGTTGGTATGAAATGTATTCACGAATAAATGCAATGATTCTGATTCTGATATATGTAAATATGTCAAACATCTTGCGCGGCATTACAATATTTGACGTTATTAACATACACGGAGTAGGTACCCACAGTTAAGTCGCTCGCAGCATAGTCTAATAAAACATGGTCTTCCATTCCCAGAGTGACACGGGCCTACGTCACAACAACATGGCCGCTATATATAGCGCTATCGCATATTATCATAGAGCGCTGTCGCATGATGACGTAGGCCCGTGTCAGTTAGGTGACCTAGAAAAGACGGGAATGGAGTACCAGGCGGAGTATATTATTATACCATGGCTCGCAGCACAATTCCCGTGGGGTCATTAGGGTTCCGTACCCAAAGGGATCTCATGAACCGTGATAGCTAGACAGTTGAAATTTTTACAGATGATGTATTTCTGTTGCCGCTGTAACAACAAATACTAAAAACAGAATAAAATAAAGATTTAAGTGGGGCTCCCATACAACAAACGTGATTTTTGACCGAAGTTAAGCAACGTCAGGCGGGGTCAGTACTTGGATGGGTGACCGTTTTTTACTTTTTTTTTTTGCCGTTTTTTGCATTATGGTACGGAACCCTTCGTGCGCGAGTCCGACTCGCACTTGCCCGGTTTTTTTTAGCTTTCCGTACCCAAAGGGTAAAAACGGGACCCCTATTACTAAAGGCCACCCCCACACTAGCTTCTTTTGAGCGTCTGCGGTTTGTCAGCGCTATGGAAAATAGCGTCGCTGCGCAGGTTGCGCCAACGTTGCGTCGAGCAGTAGCCAAGAGTCGACTAGACTGTCTGTCTGTCACCAGGCTGTATCTCATGAACCATGACAGCTCGACAGTTAAAATTTTCACAGATTATAGCGGCAACAGCCGCTATAACAACAAATACTAAAAGGTACGGAACCCTCGGTGGGCGAGTCCGGCTCGCACTTTTCCGGTTTTTGAGCTGTCAGACTTCTATAGTAATTCTAGTTCGTTATTTTCGCATGCTAACGTGGTGTTTAATCTGCAGCCCCATACTTACGCAGCGTACTACGTAGGCGAGAAACACGCGAACGCGAAGCGAAGCGATGCGGCGCGGGGTGAATCAAACCTTTGCTACCTATAAAAATGTCCTACGTGGGCGAACTCGTGGCGAACGCGAACGCTTTGGGCCCGCCGCGTCGCTTTCGCGAATTGTTCGCTTACGTAAGGGGTTGTGCACAAATCACGTGAGGTGTTTTCGGCTACTTTATGACCCCTCCCTCCCCCTTGGTGATATTTTGTGAGGTTTTTGGCAACCCCCCTCCCCCACCCTCACGTGTATTTTTTTGAAATTTTTCCATCCGACCGGTCAAAGCCACGCGCTCCAAAATTTCGTAAAATATACTCGCTATTTTGAAGTGCGGAGTGAAAATTTATGTTTAACGAAACCGATAAAACGTATCTTCTCATGTGGAAGGTATTTTTTCTTAGTTTCGTTCACTGTAGAAAAATACACGTGAGGTTTCCTTATACCCCCCTCCCCCAACGTGATCTGTCGTGATTTTTTCGTGACCCACCCCCCCTATCGAACCTCGCGTGCTTTGTGCACAAGCCCTAAAGCCCCCTCCAGACTATGCGCGTGAATCGCGGGCAAAGCCGCGAACGCGAGTGTGGAGTCGATTTTCGCAGACAGCGAAATCGACTCCACACTCGCGTTCGCGGCTTCGCCCGCGATTCACGCGCATAGTCTGCAGGGGGCTTAAGACGCAGCGTTAGGTAATTAAATAACTACTGAGTGCGTCATCTGCTAGAGTTGTAAAGTTAGCCGCGCCTATATAAAGCTTAATTAATGCGACGCGGTCGAATGAGTATTCTCTTGCTAAGTTTAGTTGATAAAAGTAATTTAAACGAGCTGGGCATATTTACGAGTAAATACGTACTTACTTCATTAGAAGCTTTTAAAGTCAAGTAAAGTAAAGAAAAGTAAAGTAAAGTACAAATGTATTTGTGGAACACAGGTACAGTTAAGGTCTTATATATAAAATAATAAATAGAGCTCTGTGTTTTGCCTATTAGCGTATAAATATTAAAACTTAAAAATAATGGTGACTCATTATGTTAATATTAAATTAATTATAGGTACTTAAATCAATGACCTTTTATTTATGTAGACGTGTGACGTTCATAGTTGACAAAACTAAAATTTGATCCAACAATTTTGACAACTTGACAGGTTGGCGTCACCCATACGACTAACTAAATATAGGTTCCGGAACCTATATTTAATAGCTCACGATCGTGCGCCTGGTACCATATCTACCTCAATTTACTTACATCTATGACTTAAATCATACGCGCAACCCTTTAAATTAGGGGATGGAAGCAACTTACAAAAAGAAGTGAAATCCCACCAAAACATTTCATGTAAAGTGTTGCCAAGACTAGGCGCATAAAGCTTTTACACTAAAAAGTTATCAGATCCCTTAGTACGAGTAGGTACCGAGACTTTTACTCTGTCAGTCCTAACTTTATAAGCTCTAACTGTATAAAGCCAACATCTTGGTCAAACAGTACGGCTTGGCCGCTTCGGGTTGGTGTGGTGAAAAATGTTGTGTTTCACTCGGAGGCAAATTTTGTTTAACCCTCGTGCTTTGAAACAACTTTGCCCCCTTGTAAAACAAATAACTATTCAATAATTGTCGATTAACAGACTTTTTTTAATGCTAAAATAACGAAGAATAGCCAAGATATAGATGGTCAGACAGAACGTACAGAAAGGAAACTTCATACAAAACCGAAGTTTGACAGCGGTTCAGGGTCGAATCCTGCTGTCCCTTTCTAACTTATGGCACTATCCCTTTCAGCTATTTAGGGTTGTCAAAATTCAAGCCATTATCTTATCTGTGGTCGTGCACGCAAAGGGACGTCAAGTTGTGTCAACCCTAATAATTGCTCGAAGCAATGCCGAGCCGAGTTTGGCCGAAGTCAGGAGTTTCGCACCCCTGGTGTAGGTGTATTTTAATAGTAGGCAGAGGGAGAGAGATGATGATGATGCGCAGTGAGACAATTTTATTGATTGGTATGGCTTCTTTATATGAAGTAATAATAACTCAATGCTATGAGCAATTTGAAGCCAGTCTTATGGTCGCCTCTCAGCAACAGTAATAGCTAGTACACCTTAAAGGTACCTATTTAATGCAAGACTAGGTCTAGGTGTAGGATGTCGGGCCGCAGATGTTGAAAAATATGCGAAAACTTTGTATGTACAGTTTATTTTTACACAGCACATAAACACAGCTACACACAGAATATAAATACAAAAGATGTGCAAAACCAAAAACATTAGTCGCTTACATTCGCAAAGAAATTTCAGAGTGAAAAAATATATACAAAAACCAAAGACGCGCGCTGGCTTTATATGAGACGATATCCCTTCGCGCCTATATTTTTCAAATTTGCCGTTATTTTCTACTAACAAGATCTGCTTGACGAACTATATATCGCTAGGCGCATGGTATAATAATATACTCCGCCTGGTACTCCATTCCCGTCTTTTCTAGGTCACCTAACTGACACGGGCCTACGTCATCATGCGACAGCGCTATATGATAATATGCGATAGCGCTATATATAGCGGCCATGTTGTTGTGACGTAGGCTCGTGTCACTCTGGGAATGGAAGACCATGTTTTATTAGGCTATGGCTAGGCGCAAATACAGTATGTTGCGGCTGTAGCATGATGGCAGGATTTTTATCGCCTGTCACCTTCGCACTTACATACTTGTTAGAACGACTGTTACCCACCGAATCCCATCCCATGACAGAGTGCCAAAAATGCATTCCACTTAAGTGATGCTGAAATATTCCAACATTCACACATACACACATACATACATTCGACGTTATTTATAAAAACTACCTGGCGCCATCCAATACGTTCTCAAGCTAACCACTTGAAACCTATTTGTCAGACATATTTATTACGGCGCTTATAAGGGGCTCACTGATTAACAGTCCGCCGGACGGTATCGGCCTGTCAGTTAGAACAAAATGTTGACAGTTCCGAACAACTGACAGGCCTATAGGTACCGTCCGGCGGACTGTTAATCAGTGGGCTCCGTAGTAGAAGCGTCGGTTATAAGTTTTTATGACAATTATGTTCAGGCGACTATTATAATACATATTTATAATTTTCTATTATAATATTTATAATTTTAATATAAGCCGCGCGTCTTAGAACTATGTTGTTTCGCGATTTCGGTATTGGTCCCATAGTTAAAAGTTCCTCAGTAGGTACCTATGACATGACCTAGATACATTCACCCCGTAAATTATTAATTGCAGGTGGCAAAAAAATCCTATACATAGGCCATGGCCATGACGCAATTAGCATAGAGATTAATATTTTTATGTTGCATTTCTAAGTAAAATTAATTAAGTAAGAAAAGAATGATCTCTATTTAAGTAATAAACAATCAAGTAAAGTAACATTAAGTAAGTACATGTAAACATAAATTAATAAAAGAATGTCAAAAAATACAAACTTCAGACAGCCACTAGCATTGTGATCATAATTTTAACGATCTAAATATTAAAATTCAATGACGTGGCGGTCAAAATGTTATATTTTATCGCTGTTTTAATATAACACACAACATTAAACTTTATTAGAATGTTTTAAAGTTTATTTTATACTGTAACCTTTGTCGGTTATGGCCGACTATGGCGGTCGAGAATTAAAAACATGAACCAATGTATTCCCGCTGTTATCTTCTACGACCATATCCTGGCCACGTACTCGTTGTATGATTCAATGTGCCTACTTAATTATAAATGTAAAATGTATGATTCAAGTAGGTAACTAAATAATAAAAAGCCCACTGATAATATTATCGCGGGGTCAGGTAGTCAGGTCAGTTTTTATAGTTTCTCGTAAACAAGTTCCACGAAATTGTTATCATTTATTTTAAAAAGTTTTTAACCAAAATGTTTATTTTTTAACCAATATGTTTGCGCAACTGCGATGAGGAAAATTCAGATATATACTCAGATATTCAGATATAAAAGATTTGTGGCAAAAACGAGTGTTTGAGAAAATGAAACATCGATAAATCTGTTATCGATATTATAAGGGATAAGTTCGCCTTTGTACTTCTTACTAATTGTATGTTATTTTTAATATGTTTTTTGTACAATAAAGAGTTTACTATTCACTACTATATTTAGGTATATTTATTTAAAATATGTAATTTCTACTTGCTGTAGGTAAGTTACCGAGAAATTTCAATAATGCAAATAAATTACAAAGCGGTACATAATTTCTTTATTACATATATTTAGCACTTAAAAATTAAAACGTAAACTGTAGTATACAGTGCCGAAAGAATAGAAAACTACCAATAAGTATATCAAAAGAGAAGAAGATATCGAACGTGTTGTGTATTTCGCGGTAGCTATCTTCTTATAAAATGTATAAATATCTAAGTAGGTACAGTCGCCATCAGATATATCGGAGCGGCCAAGGTGCTCACAAATATCGGAACACGCCTCTATTGTCAGGGCGTTAGAGCGCGTGTTCAGATATTGTGAACACCTTGGCCGCTCCGATATATCTGATGGCGACTGTACATAACGTTAAGGTAACATCGATAACTGACATGTCGATATTTCATTATTGTTAATCACTTTATTTTGCCACAAAAATGTCTGCTTATATTAGAAGTAAGTAAAACTTAAATTAGTAGTTTTTTTTTTTGTATGACCATCATATTGTAAAATTCTTTCTCATCACGGAACAATGGTGTTACGGACATTTGGGAGCCGCGCGCGTGGAGCCGAAGTCGACACGTAGAGGCTCTTTTGACACTTTAATGAAACTTTAGAAACTTAAAGGGTACACCGACCAGATGCTGCCCGTGTCTATTCTTATTATTAAGTTTGATAATCTATAATCATTCAATATTTTTTAAGAACAATAACAATTTCATCAACATTCTACTCTGATAATTAAAAAAACCTTTTATATATATTTTTATGTTCTTTGTTATAGCGGCTACAAAAATACATCATCTGTGATAATTTCAACTGTCTTGCTATCACGGTTCATGAGATGCAGCCTGGTGACAGACAGATGGACGGACAGACAGTGGAGTCTTAGTAATAGGGTCCCGTTTTTACCCTTTGGGTATACGGAACCCTAAAAACCACGCAAAAAAAATGTAGGGTGGATATCTTATCTTATCTTATTGTTTTCGGGGGCCCTTGCGGATACACTTCGACCCATAGGGATCTTTTGTGCAGTTACCCCCTAGAAGAGATCCGTCAACTACTCAAGAGCTTTTCCCACCATATCCATGTGTCGGATGATGGAGCTCATGGGTAGCGTTTTAAAGTCCTTTGGTTCCAGGTATCCTGCTCCAAAGTCCTTCATTCTTTGTCTGGCGAGGGCGTGACATTCACACATTAAGTGTCTTACTGTCTCTTCCTCTTCGCCACACATACGACAATCGGTGTTGTCAGAGTGTCCCATCTTGGCCAGAAATCCTTTGACCCCGTAATGGCCAGTAAACACCCCCGTTATGATTTGGAGTTGTCTTTTGCTAAGTTTCCAAAGCTTTTTGCTCCAGCCGGAGTCTATTCCTTGCATAAAGAGCTTTGCATGCTTTAGACCCGTCAGACTATCCCATTCTTCCTGGTGTTTGGTCTTGGTATGGTCTTTAATAGCCGTTGTGATGGTTCCCTGTGAGAGCCCCACGAATGGTTCCGGACCTATAAGGTTACTTACAGATCCGGCTCTGGCGAGTTCATCTGCATTTTCATTGCCTATGAATCCCTCGTGCCCTGGGATCCATACCAGTTGCACTCTGTTTTGCCTTCCAAGCTGGTTCAGGGCTTGGACGCCAGTATATACCAGTCTAGAGTCCACTCTGGGAGCTTCGAGCGCTTTGAGAGCGGCCTGACTGTCGCTGAGTATATAGATATTCTTCCCTTGGGTTCGCCTAACTATATTCTCATGCACACAGGCAATTATAGCGAATGTCTCGGCTTGGAAGACAGTGGCGTAATTGCCCATGCTTATACTACTACTAAAGTCATTTGCATAAATGC
Organism: Cydia splendana; assembly: GCF_910591565.1. Lineage (NCBI taxonomy): Eukaryota > Metazoa > Arthropoda > Insecta > Lepidoptera > Tortricidae > Cydia > Cydia splendana. The sequence goes on from NC_085983.1 coordinate 6,543,845, forward strand.
CTGCCCCCGTACCAGATTCTGTCTTAGACCCATCTGTGTACCATATGATGTCGTTTTCATCAGAGATTGGTGCTTCAAGACCTTCGGTCCACTCAGCCCTTGTTGGAATTTTAACGTTAAAATTCTTATGGAACACAAACTTGGGTTGCATCTTATCGCAGCCCATGTTCGTAATCCTTTTCATGAAATTGTCACATTCCATGTTTGTGTGTTTGGTCTTTGGCTTGCTATCGCTCCAGAGGCCTGTTAGGGTCAACCTGTGTAGCGATTTCCGCGCCTCAGATTGTATCACTAGGTGTAGCGGCGAGAGGTCTAGCAGTACCTCCATCGCCGCTGTTGGCGTCGTTCTAAACGCGCCAGTAATAGCCATGCATGCCGTTCTTTGTATTTTCATAAGGGCATCCCTGCATGTGCTCTTTAGTGTCCTTGGCCACCATGCCAGGCATCCGTACAAGATGATTGGTCTTACCATCATGGTATAGATCCATCTTAGTACCTTTGGGTTTAGACCCCACGTTTTGCCATAAGCCGATCTACACATTCCAAACACTCTAAGTGCCTTGGTGGTTGTTAGTTCGACATGCTTTCTCCAGTTCAGCTCTTTATCTAGTGTAACGCCTAGATATTTCACTTCATTGGACATTTCCAGTACCCTTCCATAAAGCTTCAGCTGCTTCATGCCATTAAGGGTCTTTTTCCTGGTAAACGGTATTACCACTGTTTTGCCTGGGTTTATGGAGAGTTGATGACAGTTGCACCATCTCTCCACTTGCTTCAGTGCTTTATTCATGATTTCCGATACTGTTCCCGGGAATTTCCCGTTTACAAGAATCACTAAATCATCTGCGTACCCTACCGTATGTATTGGGCCTTTGTTTAGTTCTTCCAACAGTGAGTTAACTACCAGACTCCAGAGAGTTGGTGAGAGAACCCCACCCTGTGGACAACCCTTCGTGGCCGTAGCTAATATTTCATCTCCCATAAGGGAGGATTTTATTAGTCGGCTATTTAGCATAGTACCAATCCATCTACAGATTGTTGGTTCTATGCCGTGTTTAGATGCTGCAATATTGATTGCCTGATACGTGGTGCGGTCAAATGCCCCCTCCACGTCTATAAAAGTGGCCAGACATAGTTCTTTGTTCTCTATCGCCTGTTCCACTCTGGTTGTCACCAGGTGTAGTGCCGTTTCAGTCGATTTACCCGGCTGATACGCACACTGCAATTGGTGCAGCGGATGCCTCTTAAGAGGACCATCCCTTATGTGTCTGTCTACCAGTTTCTCCAGTGTTTTGAGGAAAAACGATGACAGACTTATCGGCCTGTATGATTTGGCTTCTGTGTAATCTGCTTTGCCCGGTTTAGGCAAGTACGTTACCTTTACCATCCTCCACACACGCGGTACGTGTCCGAAGGCTATGCACGCTCTGTACAGTCTACCTAAGTGCGGTATTAGTACATTGGCGCCCTCTTGTAGTAGTATGGGGTAGATTCCATCTGGCCCCGGGGCTTTGTATGGTTGAAATGTGGATAGTGCCCATTGTATCTTATCGTGATCTACTACCTTTTTAGACGTGTCCCAGTTGTATCTGGTCGTGCTGATGGATTGTTCCATTGCACCGGTTCCATCGTCCGTTACGCTCTGATGTATTATCGAGCCTGGGAAGTGTGTGTCACACATAACTTTGAGGGTTTCTAGCCCCGTTTCAGTCATTCTTCCGTCACTTCTTCTAATGGAAGTGAGTGGAACTGACTTCGTTGCAGCTAGTGCCTTTGTAAGTCTCATGCCTTCCGGTATGGACCTGATTTGATCGCAATGGTTCATCCATGCTTTCCTTTTTGCTTTCCTCACAGCTTTGCTGTATTCCGTGAGTTTTCGCGCGTAATGCTCGAAGTCGTTGGTCCTTTTAGCATCATTGAAGACAGCCCTGGTTTCCTTCCGGAGTTTTGCAATCTCCGGGTTCCACCAGGGCACCCTCTTCGCCAGGATTTTCTTTTCCGGGCAGTTGTTTGTCCAAGCTGTATAGACAGCTTGTGCTATTCTGTCTGTTTCAAGTTCTATGTCAATAATAGAGTTTAACTTGCCTTTAGGGTCTCCCAGTTCCACCTCCAGGTCGCTTTTGAACGCTAACCAGTTGGTGTTCCTGGGATTCCGTTTGCGTATAGTTTCTAATTGGATTTTAGTCTTATACCTGAAGCATATATATCTGTGGTCCGATAAAGAAATCTCCCCAGAGACATGCCATGAGCTAATCTTATTACTCGCGTTGTTGGACGCTAGCGTTATATCAATAACCTCCCCCCGCCTTGCATTGACGAATGTCGGTTCATTGCCTTTATTTAATAGTTGTAAAGAAGAGCTTACCAGAAAATCCAGTACCTTCTCTCCTCTTCTGTTGACATCCGAGCTCCCCCAGATGACGTGGTGAGCATTTGCATCGCAGCCGATGATCAGGTCGGTGTTCGCCTGGCTGCCGTAAGCAGCGAGATCCCTCAGTTGCCCAGTGATTGGATCCGCTGCCTCGTAGGGAAGGTAGGCTGATGAGATGATTAGTGCCTTACCCCCCCCCCCCTTGTTTTGGATCTTGACCGTAGTCAGATCCCTGGAACAGAAAGCATGTAGAAGCAGAGCGTCAATGCCATTTTTAACATAGATACATGTCCTCATAGTACTCTCAGGACAAACATATAACAATGTCCCGCCAGTACCGTTTAAGCCTCTTATCTCGCCTTTGTAAATGTATGGTTCTTGAATAAGAGCAATATCGAATTTATCGCTTTTTAACAGCTTAGCCAGAAGGGCAGTGGCTGCTTTATTGTGCTGGAGATTAATCTGTACGCACCTTAAGCCCTCCATTGCGGCGTTTATTGTTTGGTGGTGCTGAGATCAGCAGCCACCTCCTGGACCGTGTCGTCGAAGGACATGGGTGACATGGTACCCTCCAGGTAGATTTCCGCCAGACCACGCAGATCCTCTGAGCCCGCCATCGATGAAATCGGTGACGATGCTCGAGACATGCGCGGTCCAGCATGGTCCTCTCCTAGCTGCACCATGCCCCCGGCCTCCTCCGACTGATCCTCCGCCACCTCCACAGGTGCGTCACCGGCTGGTGGCGCCTCCCGTTCCGGGCCCCCCCCTGTCGCCACAGCGACCGTAGCCTTCTGGGCTACCTCCCCCCCCTCTCCCCCCTCCCTACACGGCTCGACCTCAGCCCCCCCAGGCCCCTGCTCCCGCGCTTCCTCCAGAAGCTTGAAGTGGCTGGTGTCGAGCCCTGTGTGCAGAACGTAGTCGGCCTCCTTGATGACGGCGGCCGACACCCGGTCCATCAGTACGATTCGCCTGGTGCTCGGCCCCGACCCCACGGTGTCGACTACCTTCCACTCGCTCGTGCGCAGCCTAGGGTTCCTCCTCTGCAGCACCCTGAGGGCTCTCGCCATGTCCTGAGTGCCATCGACCACCGTTCTCCAGGCCATCTTGACCGGTTTCGGCAGATCTTTGGCACTCACGACCTTCAGGCGCAGCCCGGCAATCTCTCCACCTCCGATTACCGTGCTGAGCCATGCCGCGGATTCCCTCCCCTTGCAGGTGACGTTGAGCGCGCCCCCCACGAGATTGCCGAGTGTGATGTCGGGCATTGGTTCTTCGGCCTCGTCAAGAGATAGTAGCAGAGCTCCTACGATGGCCGGCATATGCTCCTGCACCACTTTCTCGGCAGGAAAGGCCACTGGGACGATGGCCATCTTCTCGCTCGCCGTGACTTCCGCGAACGATCCCCCTACCTTCGCTCTCTTGGAGTCACCAGCGAGCAGAGATGAATCGCCACTGGCCCCCAGTGACCTCTTATTCTGTGGCCTTCCCGCTCCACTTGTGGAGGGTCCGGCCACCGATTCCGCGTCCGTTCTAAGTCGCGCCTTCGCACGCCTCTTCTGCCTCCTGGATTTAGCGGCTCCTCCACCCGACTGCACGTCCACGCCCTTAGGCATGGCCGCGCTGTCGAGGGCGCCCGGAGCAACGCCAGCAGGATTTGGAAGCGGTGCTCCCGTTTGCCTCTTGCAGTAGGCCATCGTTCCGCTGCCTACTCCTCCGGCACCTGCGCTAGTCGGTCCCCCTGGGGGAACTTGCTCGGCGCGAGTGGTACCTTTGGAGTGGCCTGCTCCACCATGGCCTCTGCCTTTCGCGCCGTGCGCGTCCTCCGTCCTCGCGGACCGCCAAACCTTACCGCTACCTACTCTCGCGTTCCTGTCAGGGACAGGCCCACTAAGAGCTGGTGCAGCAACCTTTGCGCTATGCGCCTTTGCCTCATCCCGTACGGGTCCGGCTTTTCCTCCTTCCGTCGTTTTTGGTATTATGTTGTCCATAAACCACCAGTGAAATTTTCAGCAGCTTGGCTCCCCACCCTCCTCGGAGCCTCACATTTGGGATGCTTTGACGCATCAGGGATACCAAGCTGATATAGCGTCCCAAAGTGCGTTGCCCATGAATCCGCACGGTGCCAAAACCCTAGTCAGCTCCACAGCCGACATGGGAGTCGTGCTCCGCCGATTACAGACCCCTACACCCCAGGACACTCGCCATGCGGCCATCTGACTGGACACAACAGCCGATTGATCTTGACTGGCTAGGTCTAGACCTCCCGTGTGAGATGAATCTAGAGCCAAAGGAACTTCTTCTAACGGGGATAACGACAACAGACCCCCGCTTCGCGCCCGCTCCCAGGATCTCCTTCTCCACCCGTACGGGTCCCCGCGCACGGCACAAACACGCGGGTGGCATTCTACCGCTAATCATCCTTCTTTGTGGATGAAAAGCCCGCTGCGACATGCCACATCATCGCTTACGGCTGATTACGTGGGATATGGATCGTTATTTGCGGCCACCAATCTTCCCGCCCCTGCATGCTCGCCTCCGTCAAAGGAGACGAACCTACAGTGGCTTTTCGATGTTGGCACACAAATACAGATCCATCTGAGGGATAGGGATGGGTTGGGATTGCGTGAAGGGTGTTCTTTGCACTGGTTCACTTACCTGGCCCCGTTATAGATGAAGTCATACGGATGACATCATCGACTTCCGAGCCCGGCGTTCGATCCGTTGCAAAACTCACCCTGAGATAGTTCAACTGGTTGTTTCCGTTCTGCCTGTTTCTACGGTAGAACCAGGCAGTTAACAGGCAGTAACCTCGGGAAGGAGCACAACCAGTTTTGCCTCGAGGATCTCCGCAACTTGTGCTCCCCCCGAGACCATTCACCATGCCAACTACCGGACAGGTAGCTACCATAGAGACAGACCCATCGCAAGCAGCGACCGGCCGCAAATTATTCCTTGCATATGGACCCGCCTCCGCCCAATGTAGGGTGGATAAAGACGAAACATAAACTTCTTAGAAGATTTATAAACCTGGTTCATGTAGGTAGAGGTTTTATAAAAATAAATTCCTGAACAACTAGAGCACGAAAGTGAGAGAAGTTTAATTTTCATCAAACCCCTTTATCAATGTTGCAATTCATTGAAAATCAGGGTAGCAAAAGCATTTACCGTAGGGAACCCTAACTTCGCCATTGGTGCCCAACTTCGCCCAAATGAAATATGTATTACGATTACTTATAATTTTATCAATAAATAGATATCCATTAAATTAACGATAAAAAGAGCTGTGTAAAAATAGATTAAAAGTGAAAATATAAAAATTCTACAATAACGTATCTTTGTCACCCGTCCCCATATTCTCCGTAACATTTTTTTTATTAAAAACATTATCTTACTACAACTTTTTAAAATTTCGGTTTTGAACTCATATTAAATCACATTTACAACCTATGCATCCAAAACATGTTTAAGAACTTTTTACTGTACATACCTATAAGTATGCGTCAAATCAAAACACTTAGGGCCACTTGCACCATTGACATTTGACACTGGGTCAACGGTTTAACCGGTTAACCTCGGGTTAGTGGGATGGTGCAAGTGGCGCTTAGGGAGTAATGCAGTCGATGTATAAAATTAAGTCTGCAATTTTCGCCTTATCACATGAGAGTAAGGTACCTACAAAGTAGAACATATTTTCGTCGGCTGTACGCTCGTTTTAACCACCTAAGGCCCAAAAACAAGAATTTGCCAGTTAAGGAAAAAGAGTTGATTTGGCTTTGTTTGGAATTTTAACAAACAAAACAAATGCAACTCTAATACATATTGAAAATGATTTAAGTTTCATCGAACTTAATAAGTACCTACTAGAGTCTGGTGGGGTTTACATTTATACAGGGTGTTTGGTACATCATTTGCCAAATTAAAACGGCAGATAGGTTGAGTCATTTCCTATCTTCCCAGGCCTAGAAATTTTTAATTTTGCGAACTTTGTTTTTTCAGCTCTATGGCAGTTTTTCGAAAATTTCAAATTTTTACTTGCGCTGTAGTAAAAAAAAACCATGGCCAATTTTTTTTTCTAGGCATGAGAAGATAGCAAATGATTCAACCTATATGCCGTTTTAATTGGGCAAACGATGTACCAAACACGCTGTATAAGACACGGGTAAAAATAAGACAACGTTGTTACCACTATTCTATTTCATTAATATTCCATTTAAAAAGAAGCCATGTGTGTAGACTTCTTTTTAAATACAATGAGAGCTAAAACTAAAAGCTTTGTCTTAGTTTTCCCGTGTTATATTTACAGACCCTACTGATAGGACCGCGCCTTACGAGCATACTGTGATAGTATTATTAGTAACTGTCTCATCAACATCATCTCGACCCCGCTTCAGCTGAGTCGGAACCCTTATCACAACTTCCTGACCTCCCCTCCATTTCAGTCGGCAAAGAGCATATACCTAATCAGTCGGTTGCACGCCGCCGGCGCGGGAGCACGTGACACGTGACAAGTGACAACCGTGTTCCTCGTTTTGACAAGACAAGTGACTATATACGCCGAACATTATTATCGTGCGTGGTATGTCGTGAAACTGGCAAAATCCCTCCTGCCATAACCTAAAAGGGGAGAGCCATAATTTTAAAGTGACTGTATATACGTTATTCGCTAGCGAGAAAGTATATAACTTTTTTTTCCTTGGTAACAAAAGTAAATGAAGATCTAGAGTTTTTCCCGCGTTTTATAAAAACGAGTGTCGAACTTTGTGCAAGTGATAAAAGCGAATTTTCCGGACTTCTGTAATAGATTGAAAAACAATCAGCAACCCAGTGTTGGGCATTCAAGAATAAAATCATTATTTGAATAAGAATTCGTAGGAATAAAATCATCTCGATTTCATTCCCGTCAAAAATATTCAAATAATTTTGGTCGGGAATAATTCGTATGAGAAAAAATTGAATGAGAATAACTTATTCTTAATCAAATAAATATAATCATGATTTTTAATCGAAATAATATTCCACGAATAAAAATGTAGTCCGGGTACCGTATAGGTACTAATTACGTATAGTTAGGTAGATGTAATAGTTAAGTAGTAAGTCTCTTGTCTAATTTATACCTATTTTATGGAATAAAATCTTACAAATTGACTGTCGCATAACGCATAGTTTTAGTAACCGTATTATTTTTAATTTACTAACCAAATCATTAGGTTCAATTTAGCTGGTCTAGGGGCCTAGCCAAGATGCCAATCGTTTGTGCTCCAACAACGAATCGCTTTGTCTCTATCACTCTTACATATTAGTGCGATAGAGAGACGGAGGTAGCGTTTCGTTGACGTAGCGCAAACCATTGGCATGTTGGCTACGCACTCAAAATGCCTAGCCAAGATGCCAATTTTTGTTTTTAATTTAATAACCAAATCATTAGGTTCAATTTAGCTGGTCTAGGGGCCTAGCCAAGATGCCAATCGTTTGTGCTCCAACAACGAATCGCTTTGTCTCTATCACTCTTACATATTAGTGCGATAGAGAGACGGAGGTAGCGTTTCGTTGACGTAGCGCAAACCATTGGCATGTTGGCTACGCACTCAAAATGCCTAGCCAAGATGCCAATTTTTGTTTTTAATTTAATAACCAAATCATTAGGTAAATTTAGCTGTTCTGGGGGCCTAGCCAACATGCCAATCGCTTGCGCTCCAACAACGAAGCGCTTTCTGTCTCTATCACTCTTACATATTAGTGCGATAGAGAGACAGAGATAGCGTTTCGCTGTCGTAGCGCAAACGATTGGCATGTTGGCTATGCACCCAAGGTGCCTAGCCAAGATGACAATTTTTGTTTTTAATTTAATAATCAAATCATCAGGTAAATTTAACCGTTCTGGGGGCCTAGTCAACATGCCAATCGCTTGCGCTCCAACAACGAAGCGCTTTCTGTCTTTATCACACTTACATATTAATAGTGCGATAGAGAGACAGAGATAGCGTTTCGTTGTCGTAGCGTAAACGATTGGCATATTGGCTACGAACCCAAGGTGCCTAGCCAGGATGACAATTTTTGTTTTTAATTTAATAACCAAATCATTAGGTAAATTTAGCTGTTCTGGGGGCCTAGCCAACATGCCAATCGCTTGCGCTCCAATAACGAAGCACTTTCTGTCTCTATCACTCTTACATATTAGTGCGATAGAGAGACAAAGATAGCGTTTCGTTGTCGTAGCGCAAACGTTTGGCATGTTGGCTACGCTCCCAATGTGCCTAGCCAAGATGCCAATTTTTGTTTTTATTTTAATAACCAAATCATTACGTAAATTTAGCTGTTCTGGGGGCCTAGCCAACATGCCAATCACTTGCGCTCCAACAACGAAGCGCTTTCTGTCTATTACTCTTACATATTAGTGCGATAGAGAGACATAGATAGCGTTTCGTTGTCGTAGCGTAAACGATTGGCCTGTTGGCTATGCACCCAAGGTGCCTAGCCAAGATGTCAATTTTTGTTTTAATTTAATAACCAAATCTTTGGGTACAATTTAGCTGTTCTGGGTGCGTAGCCAACATGCCAATCGTTTGCTCTACGACAACGAAACGCTATCTCTGTCTCTCTATTGCACTTATATGTAAGAGTGATAGAGACAGAAAGCGCTAAAAACAGCTAAATTGTACCTAGGGGCTATTCATAAATTACGTCATTTCAAATTAGGGGGGGGGGGGGCTGGACATCAGATGATGGTAGCATGACGTAGGAGGAAACGGGGTCATTCGAAGCATGATTTTTGGATGATTTTAGGGAGGGGGGGGGGGGGGTCAAAAATCGTTAAAAATCGATGACGTAATTTATGGACAGCCCTCTAATGATTTTCGTATGCGCAACTCTACGGAGCGTCTAAGTTTGGCATGTTGGCTAAGCACCCTGATCGGTTGATAAAACTAGATAGTGCATAGCGGAACTCTTCAATGTGTACTATACCTAAACTAAAGAACTGAAGTAACAAATATCAAATCAATCCGACTTTTAAATAGAAGGGTGAAAATCAACTTACAAAATATAACCAATTGTACAACAAAAATTAACTTAATTCTAAATAACATTTTAATTGAATAAAACCTTAGTTAGAATAGGCCCACTTCTAGAATAATTATTCTGTTTTTTATTCCGCATTTAAAATAAAAGTCACATGATTTATTCACCTTAATTTTATTCTCAAATAACTAGTGCCAGAATTATTCTAATTCAAATCGATTTGAATAAGAATAAAATTTCTGTTTTTATTCTTATTCTTATTCAAGTTAAGTTTTGCCCAACTCTGCAGCAACCACAACAAAGTAAGTTATAGGGACCGTGCGCGTTGGAGGGTCTGCCATCTTGTGGCCTGAATCGGAAATGTGCACATGTACATTGCCAAAGCAAGTGCTACCATCTACTCGTCGGTACGTATCCATGTGCATAGTAGGTTCTGCCATCTTGTGGGCTACATCGGAAGCATATATCGCGCGCCAATAATCTGACGGCTCCTATGCTGTCCCCTATAGTTCATGCTAGGAGCCTATTGTCTTAGCCGGCCGGCCGGCCAGAGTGGAGCCGTAACTTGATTGGTCAACTAAGTCGACATACTTAATTTAATTTTAGAACTGCTCTCCGATTAACCCGTTATCTATCACGGCAAGACGATCTCTATTCTCTACGACTTAAGGATGACTCACGCCGGATAAGGATGACCGGGCCGGGGCTTCGTTTTCTATGGAAAGTACCACGTGATCACTGATCAGCAGTCATCTAAAATGACATGTCGGACGCCTCGGCCCGGGCAGGGCCCGGTCTAGCTTGAATCATCTACTATTGCGAAGGGCTATCTTTTCGTCTGATGTATTTATTTATCCGTCCGAACGCCTTTTGGCAATTAGTATATATATCTGTTAAACAGTTATTTGATACAAAAATATTTGTTCGTGTCTTTTAACCTCCAAGGGGTGTTTTCACCTCTTTGTGGTATGTAATCACCCCCTATGACGTAACTACTCACCCGATATACGTGTCCACTGACCCTGTTCACGTATAATTGCTTGTTAATATTTTTTTGCAAAAAAATGCCTCATTATAGAGAAAATTGGTGATATTATTTATTATTTAGGTACTACAGATACTATATACCAGGTTAGCTAACTTTAACTACGTTAATGTCACTACATTTACCGCTAGAACAAAGTTCAGACAGGCTTCATTTCTTACATCGGCGAGGCCTTACTTTAGAATGCAAAAAACTAACTTTAAGGCAGTTTGATTTTTTGGTAATTATCAATGTAGAGAATAAATAGTCTACCTACTCTAAAATATGTATTTTTTGTTAAATATAACAGCTTTAAAAGGTTAAAAATTTCTCTATTCACCCCGCGATTTCTGTTGACCCCGTTTTACGGTACATAAATGTGACCATTCATTAGCCTCAGGGCTTGTGAATAATATTTATGCTCAGGCCAACAAGTTAATACAAAGTTATACGCCGCCATCAGATATATATATACATCAAAGCGGCCCAGTCAAATATCTAAAGCCTCTATTGCCAACACATTAAAGTGTATGTTCAGATATTTATGAGCACCTTGGCCGCTCAGATATATCTGATGGCGACTGTACTCTGTGGTTGCACAATGTTTTTACGGCTTTCATAGTCCGAGACTCCCGGAAGTCTGGCGCCGCGCCGGGCAACAAATGGCATGAACGCACAAGTTTTGAGTAGAGATGCAACGGATAGCTGTTTGGCCGGATACCGGATATTCGGCCTGCCCATCGGCCGAATATCCGGTATCCGGCCGCCGAATATTCGGCCGGCGGAACTATACCTACATTTCGGTATTTCAGGTGCGCATTGTGCAGGTTTAATTTATTTTTAATTTTAATTTGACCTGTTTCCTAGTGAACATTCGCGCAGACTCATTTCTAGGTTCGAATTGAATGCGCGTGCAAGTCAGTGGAATGTTTAAATTGTTTAATAATAATAAACGAGTACGATTATTAATTTATGATAGTGAATGTTTCTTAAATCCAATTTTGTTTACTCCGAAATCAAGCAATGTTACTATCCGGTATCCGGCCGGATAGTAGGTCACTATCCGGTATCCGGACGAATATTAAAATAATGGCCGGATAGGCCGGATACCGAATAGTAACCGAATATCCGGTGCATCTCTAGTTTTGAGTGTCTGGAGTTGGTCGGTAGAATGTAGTGCTAGGTAGTCACCTGCATTAATATGTTACTCTTCGAAGGCCGCAAAAATATGTGACACGCTGACACGCTCTTATGGCTCTACAAATAAGATTGTCTCAGATATTTTTGCGGCCTTCGTTGTGTAACATACCTATTATTGCAGGTAATGTTTTATACATATGTTTTATTACATTTAAATGAATCAGTTATTGGAATGAGTCAATAGGCAAGTGTATAGCGTAGTAGAAGCTTGGGTGACTCAACTGTGTGCAAAGTTGCACTTTCATGAGTAAATTCAAATTCACATGCAAGTTTCCACTTAAAATTTTCCCGTTCAGATTAGGGATTATTACTGAATGTTCCCCTCAACGGAACCCTTTTCATGGCAATGTAGGTACCTATCCTACAGGATAATTAGGTATGTACATAATTTTACACCCATCTTTTTGTATTTTTTTCTAAGAGCATTTTTTTTTTGCTCAATCAGGCGAGGCTTGAACTCACGATTATTTTTTTAATTTGCCAAGAAGTGTCATAGAAATCGAAACTAAGTAACATGTAAGATGGTTGGGCAATAAGCGTGCAGAAAAAAAACCTATAATAGATAGAAGTTTGACGTTTAACCTTTAAATTCATAGTGTTGCCAAATGTCTACAAAGCATTAGACAGCTCACAGATTTAAAAAAAAGGCTTACGTTCTTGAACGCACCTTTATACCAAACGTCAAGTAATAGGGTGATGATTTAAGTGTTAAATTTACGCAATATTTTTAATTTATAAAAATTACATTGGTTTTAAGACGAAAAGTCGGAAAGCTTGGAAAAATCCAGAAGTTGATAATTTTTAGTGTTTTTGAACGGTGTTTTCGGGGTTTGTAATTATTTTATATTTAAAAACTTTATCATAGGTATATCACAAATAGTGTACCTACCTTTCTAATGGTAGTAAAAAATGTCATATATCTATTACTGAAAATTACATATTTACATAAATATGATTTAGCCAATTCAACTTCTAACACTGATTTCGCAGTGAAAATCGAAGTTATTTTTTTTTTTCAATTTTTCCTAGAATCGGCGAACAATTATGTGATATTTACATATATTAATTTCGGGCAAAAAGCAAAAATCATGCATTTAAGGGTTAAGTTATTTTAAACTTGTACAATCTGGAGGCCGATTTTTTAATATCGAGGACTTGATTTCTTGTGACTCCCTTCTATATATCTCCACTACTAGGCATTAAGGCGCCAGCCATAGCCTGCCCTGTCAATCCTTAGAATTGAGTCAAATATTGTTTTTTTTTAATGCCCTGGATGCCAGCCCTTTAAGAGCCAAATCTCATAGAAAAAGGGGCAAGCTATGATGGCGGCATCTATGCAAACCTTTATCCGTTGCCAACCCCATTGAAAACGAATGGTCAATACCACTAGATTCCCAATTTCTGTTACTTCTATACAATTTCTATTTCAAAAATATCAATTCCCCGTTTTCACAGATTTTCGAGTGACGACGAGCGCTGGTAAATAAAAAATCGGCCCCGGGGCTATCAAAATCGCTGCACTTATCTAGGTCTTAATCTATAATTAAACTTACTATTACTACTAGAAAATCACCACGCAACTTACCCCCTGAGATAAGTGGAGACAATGTAATAGGTATACTTCTTTACCTCGAATGACCGTAGGACAAAAGATGCCATTCTCAGAAAAACACCTGGCGCTTATCTCTTATGTTTAACCATAAAGAGTTTAGCGACTCCTATTGCACGTGTGCGTTTTTAAGTAGGTCAGGTAGGTTGCCAGTAAAATATCTAGGTACTATCGGGTGCAGCGACGGTTGAGCATGCTACAGTTCGTTTTCAAATGTACCCCAGATGCGGTCACTTATTTACATTATCGACCAATGGGAACAGTCCAAGATTTTTGACCAGTAACTCAATTTTTAATATAAACGTAATGTGCCTAACATTACAGTACAATTTACAACGGATAGGAAATCGAAAGGAGTGGCTTTTTTATACTGTATAAGTAAACCACCAAGAAACATCTGGCTAGTAACACTCACTTAAAATAGCATGCATTCTAATGACCCAACTCAAAGTCCTTACCTCGCAGTTTCGGTTCTAAAATTTAATCTCTTGACGCCTTGCCTTTTTTTCTAGCCACCTTTTTTATCTAAGTTTCTTTGTTTCAAAAAAGTTGAATGCTTAACGAGTTCAACAAAGGTCAATAAATAATAATATTGATGTGTTTAATTTATATTATAATATAGGTAAGAATAAAATATACTTTAAGTGGAGCTCCCATACAACAAACGTGATTTATTTGCCGTTTTTTGCGTAATGGTACGGAACCCTTCGTGCGCGAGTCATAATAATTCAGTTGCCAATTTAAAAATTTACTTGCCTTAAAATAAACAAAAGCTGTAACGGCATTAAAATACTACTCATATTGAAATATTTTAAGGCTCTACTCCGCTTTTCTTGCCAAAGTATTAATTTTAGTGCCTATTTCTATTTTTTAAGCTACTAAAATCCGATTAATTAGTTGACCGGTTAATACGTGCCCAAACAAAGTATGGGTTGTTAAACAATTTAAGGTGAAAGCGGACAGATGTTAAGACGCCGCGCGGTCTCTGCACGCAAAATGCGCAAAATTAAACAATTCTGGACAAACATTATGGCTATTAAAAAAAAGCTTCCAAGTATTCTTGGTCGCACAATTGTTTAACGGCCAGCGGATGTGTAAATAATCTTTCTAACATAGAATACTGTTTAAGATGCAACTGATAGACCGATAACGATGGTCAACACATGTTTGGGTTGGTGAGGTCAGAACCCAAAAACAATACCGATGCAATATACTTATTGCATGACCGTGATTGGTTGTAATCATCATACCGTCCTGGCCGGTTTCGACCACGGCGACTGTATATTACTGATCATTGAGAGCGACGTTCGTGAGCTCTCAGGTGGCTGACATAACCGATTTTAGCAGTAAATGTACGGCCACATTCACTGGGTCAGCACCCCTCCGACAAAATTGTAATTGATGACCGCAGGTGGTCGGGCCTTTAACTCGTCGCGCTTCGCGTCGAGTTCCACTCGTCTCAGTTCTTCGAAGGCTTGCACTTTGGTACTCACTGTATGCCTCCACTTCGGCCGATCTTGTGCCGAAGTCTCCCAGTGCGATGGCTCAATGTCACATCTCCGCATGTGGCGCTTCAGCACATCTTCAGCACATCAGGTTGTAATACTTGTAATATAAGGAGGCGTGACGATTTAAAGTTTTGGGTGCAAGCGATTTTCCTTGAGAAATGCTCAACCGTGGCTGCACCCGATAGTACGATACACTGTTTATACAAATTACATAAAACCAAAATATTACTTTGCCAATTAAAGTGCTAGCGTGCTATTTGCGAAAAAATAACGTGCTAGTCAATCAGTGCTAACCCGTTATACTTACTTGCGTATTTGTACATGCAATTAATGTTGTTCCCACCCTCCCACCGCAAAAATAAATAAATGAATATTACAAACTTTTGGTGGTAAAAGAACAATACTCGACACGTGTTTCGCCTCTCTACGAGACTCCTCAGGAGATGTTGTTGTTTGTTGGATTAGCATTTCCGCAAAGTAACGCCTGATTCTATTCACTAATGTCTACTCGTATACATCTTATAAAACAAAGTCCCCCGCCGCAAATGTACGTTTGTATGTTCGCGATAAACTCAAAAACGACTGAACGGATTTTCATGCGGTTTTCATCTATCTATAGAGTGATTCTTGAGGAAGGTTTAGGTATATAATTTGTTTAGGTTTACCCGTGCGAAACCGGGGCGGGTCGCTTGAAGAAACTAGGCATGAACTAAATATTTACTTATCATTGCCAGAAAAATATTTAACGCATTCACTGCCAGGGGGCGTGGCCTAGGAACAAACTTGTATGACGGTGGACGCACATGTGCGTCGGGGGCAGTGAATGTGTTAAGTAAGGTTACGATACACTGTTAGAAATAATCTTAATTCTCTTTACAGATCTGACTGCTGGAAACGATCGAGATTTTTGCAGCTGAAACACATTCTACTTATTTAAAAAGGTATGTTGTAAAGTCACCTGCAATAATATGTTACCCTTCGAAGGCCGCAAAAATATGTGACACACTCTTATGGCTCTACAAGTAAGATCATGTCAGATATTATTGCGGCCTTCGTTGTGTAACAACGTATGACGTCACAGCAACTACCCCCACCACTTTCGCGCTTGTCATCTCATATATTTGGGTTCAGGGCATTACACTGAATGCGTCGATACCATATTCATCCATATCCGAGACGACATGAGCGAAAATCGATTTCTAGAACACTTTTCTTTCGTTGGCCGGGCCACTAGTATCGCTCTTAGACGCATCACATTTATTTTCGAATTTTTTACAAGATAAGTCTGAAACGATTTTAATAGCACTCCTATGAAATTATGACGTATAAACACTTGCAAGATCGATTAATATCTTCCAAAAAAATCAGGCATGTAGCTAATTAAATTACGAATAGGTATTTCTGACAGTTTCATGTATACCCTATTGTTGTGTGTGTCTCCCACGCTACAGGACATCAGAAAAAATAGTCAAAGTCCCTTTATACACGTAAGGACGCATTTTTTGCGCCGATATCTGTCCGTCAAAAGCTGAAAATTTATGGGAGCATTTCGTGATGGGAAAAAATGTTAAGCATCTGACTGACTCACTGTACTCAAGACTGCTAAGAGGTAATAAATTATAACGGCTCATAGAAAAACAAGTCTAAACGAAACTAAAACAAAACGTATTATTTTCAAAGTATACCCCTTTAATATTGATACACAAACGCCAACGTTTGTTAAAATTACAGATTATAAGTAGTGTATAATTATTTTCCATCGTATTTTCACGTACACGTACGAACGTGTCTTGCTATTTCAGTCAGTCTCGGTACAAAGGCTGAGGTTGACTGGCGATGCAAACGTTTCCGAAATACGATGGAACACATTTAGGTATCTACCACATCTGTAAACAATATGTCAATATTTTTTTTAGGGTTCCGTACCTTAAAAGGAAAAAACGGAACCCTTATAGGATCACTCGTGCGTCTGTCTGTCTGTCACAGCCTATTTTCTCGGAAACTACTGGACCAATTAAGTTGATATTTGATACTTATATGTAAATTAGTGACCCAGAGACGGACATGTAACGTAAACAAATGAATTTTAAACATGGGGGCCACTTTTAGGGGGTAAATGATATCCGAAACTACTGGGTCTAAAATTTAAAAAAAAAATACACAAATTAGTCCTTTACCTATAAATGACAGGAAAACCTATTAGAAATGTGCAGTCAAACGTGAATCGGACTTAATGTAGGGAACCCTTGAAACGCGAGTCCGACTCGACTTGGCCGGTTTTTTGGGTCACCCTGTAAAAGGGAACAAAGGACTATTATACCTACTGAGACTGCAAAGAAGCTAATAAATAATAATTTTACGACTCACAACTAAACATGTCTGATCCCGATTTGTATCGCTACAGAATTTAGAAACCGGTTGAAATATCGCGCATGGTAAAATGCTAGAGCTTCTGACGTCTAAATATTGTAATATGGCATAAGATTTGCATATACCAATTCCGCCTAGCCAATATGATAGATGATGTCAATTAACCTCGATTAATTGACCTCGTGTCCTACAAAGTACTATGGGAAAAGATGGAGAACATTACATGCCCAGGGAATTAATTAATATCTTTAAGTATTGGTATGGACACCAGGTCAATAGGGTCAGGTGGGCAGGTAAAACATCGGAGGAGTATGGGTTGGAGTGCGGGGTGAGGCAGGGGGGGTTGACTTCCCCCGCACTGTTCAATCTGTACATAAACGCACTAATCGGCGAGCTCAGCAGTCAGCATGTCGGTTGTCATGTGGATGGGGTGTGTGTGAACAACCTTAGCTACGCGGACGATATGGCGCTGTTGAGCGCGTCAGTGTGTGGTCTCAGATGGTTGTTAAGAATCTGTGAGGAGTACGCCATGAGCCACGGCCTGAAATATAATGTAACTAAGAGCCAATATATGGTCTTTGAGACCGGCAGTAATCGACCATTGCATGTACCTGAGGTAACTCTGTATGGAACACCACTAGAAAGGGTTTTAAATATTTAGGGCACATCGTTACTGCCGACCTGAAAGATAACGTTGACATTGAACGGGAGCGGAGGGCATTGTGTGTAAGGGCGAACATGTTGGCTCGCAGGTTTGCTCGGTGTTCCAGCGACGTGAAGTTGACGCTGTTCAAAGCCTACTGCACGTCGCTGTACACATGCAGCCTGTGGGATAATTACACGCAAAAAGCATACAGTGCACTCCGCGTCCAATACAATAACGCGTTCCGGCAGTGATGGGGCTGCCTCGCTACTGTAGCGCCTCGGGCATGTTCGCGGCGGCACACACGGCGTGTTTTCATACCACGATGCGACTGCGCGCCGCGTCCTTGGTCCAGCGGGTGCGAGCCAGCCCCAACACAGTCCTAGCGATGATCGCGGACAGACTGGACTGTCCTTACATCATACACTGCTGTGACAGGCATGTAATTAAGAAAGGGATAGGATAGGATAGGGACTAAGTAATGTGTTGTTTATTGTATTATTTATTTTTTTATTTATTCAAATTTTAATAGTTCAAATTCAATTTTAATTTTTAATGTTTAATTTTTGTTTATATTTATTTTATTAGTATTAATTAATAGGATTTTTTAAATTATTATTTTTGACATTTGTTGACAACCAATTATGAGCCTTGTAGCTTGAAATAAATGATTTTTTTTTTTTTAATTAAAACTTAAATAATGTATAGAAATTTAGTCACATGAAATTTCGTGGCATCATCCCAAACCCGATACATTTTTTTTACTTTTCGTTTGACGTTTGTCTATGTACCATTGTCATCTTGGGCAGGCTCCCTGATGAGATTTGTAATAGAGATGGGCCGAATAAGGTCTATGCCGAATACGAATATTTGGCCGATTATCGGTTCAGATCATACCGAACCGAATATTCGGTTGGGCCAAAAGTGCCTAAAATAAGTTCATATAGGTCCGCGATCTGCACTCTGCACGTGTTTTTTAACCTTCCCCTTTGGACTGGCAGGGCATGTTTATGAAAAAAATATGCCGAATACCGAATAATTACCGACATACCGACTATTCGGCCCATCTCTAATTTGTAATATGAAATGAGATTTGTGTTTGCCAATGCGTCTGATTTTAATCGGCTAGCGCAGCCTAGACGCTTGCTTATAAAAATATGTCGTTTATAGTGGTGCGCCATACCTTGTCGCAGCCACACATACAGGGTGTTCACATATTCATCCCGTAAATTCTTGCAGGTCATTAAAAAAACACTCTGTATAAGCGTAGGATTAGCTTAGTCGAACTCTAGTCACCGACCACTGTATTCTTTTTCCAGGAAAGCGCCACCATGGTCACGGCGGAAGACGACGACGACAGCGACAACGATTGTCTATACATAGACGAGAGTCCAACTGCCAACCAAGGTTCCACAAGCCAGCCACAGGATGCTGCCAACAGTGCCAACACCAGCACTAGCAACGAACTGACAAACTCAGAAGTTCCAATCGACTACTTGCCCCTTATGAGGAATGTGGAGATCTTAAAAAACATTCCATTTATTCCAGATGTTTCGAAAAAGCCAACATCAAAACAAACAACCGCTAGAATTGCTTGCAAAGACTTCTCTAGAAAGCCTTTTGGTACAAATGAGATGTTAAATTCTGCTTTGTACCATCATCTGACTACAGACAATACAATGCCTCCTAATCAGCATACGAGTTCCTCAAATGGTTTAACATCTGGCAATCAGAACCTCAAAAATTTATTAGACGCACCAAGCAGACCGCCAACTAATCCTTATGCATCTTTACCAGGAGTGGATCCCCAAAGCGAAACTTTTATGACACCACAAGTCCAAAATGATCCTAGAATTCATATTCAAATGAACGAGTACGTCCAAAACGTTCCTACAACTCAACCTAATATGAATAGGGATGCCCAAAATTATCCCAAAATTCAACCAAATATGAATGGAAATGATCCTATAACTCAATTTAATACGAATGTGTATGTACAAAATGATCCTAGAAGTCAACCCAATACTAATGTGTACGTCCAAAGTAATCCAAGAAACCAACCAAACATGTATGCCCAAAATGACCATCAAATGGATGGAAACCAGATGCCAAACGCACAACCCTCACCGAACTTACCTATTAAGATGAGTGTGATCGTCCCTCATCCAGGAAATTATGCAGGAGGAGCCAATGACCTACAGATACACAAATGACCAAAGACCAGACAACAACTTGCCAATAACAATTAATGGTTATCCAGTCCAGAATGGTTCAGCTCCAGCGAACCATGAAGCGCAAATAAGTGTCTACAAACACGCTGAAACGCGCATGGAAGTCCATAGACAAACAACGATGAATTATCAAGGAGTTGGGCCTTACAGAACTTGTAAGCTGACATGTCCGTGCAGAAGATTGGGAGTAAAGTCACATTCCCCTTTAAATCCGGTGCCTGACAGAGGTGCAGTGAGCATGCCTCCTTTAAATGAACATCAAGGAATTAATCCTACTTTCAATCATTATTCCACTAACCAAGGAGCACCGGCTTTGAATCCAGGACATGAGTTAATGAGTCCTTCGTCAAGCACTCAGCACCAATCAATGAATCCAATTTTATATTCTCATGTCAATGGCCAGGGAGTACCAGCTTTGAATCCTGGACATGAATTAATGATTCCTTCACCAAACCGTCAACGTCAATCAAGGAATACTTTAAATTCACAACCAAATTCAATGGATCTGTCTTTCCATCAACATAGAATTAATTTTTCTATGACTTCTCATCATCAGTCAATGACTTCCCAAACTTTCATGAGTCCTCAGCCCACTACTGGCATGGTAGGAGACCCTATCAACATGTCTCCTTTAACTCTTCACCATCAAAGAATGAATCCTTTGAATCCTCAGACTCATAGTTCCAGGTCACCTCCATGCTACTCCTGTGTTATGGGCAAGTGTACCAATAATACAGCGCCATCGTACATTCAACCTGCAGTTCCACTGACAAACTCTCAAACGGTTCCTTGGAATGGCGTTAGACAGAACTATAACAGAAACGGTTCTATACCGCAATATCCTGGATATAATAGTGAGCAGATTAGCACGGCGGACTATTTAGCTGCATTGAGATCACAGGAATGTTTACAGGATGCAACGAGGGACATACTGGGCCCACCTGTCCCTGTGAACAAGAAACCAAGAGGCCTTCTGAAACAAAGAGCTACACCCGTAGAAAAAACAAAGAACTCTAACGCTAGTTTAGCAGCAATCTGTAATGAACCAACGAATAATGGTGCCTCTATCTCTACCCTGCCCAGCTGCACCCCTGCTCAATCTTATCCTTTACCAAACTGGGCGTCTTTCGGAACTCAAAACGCTGCTCCCCGAAAACCAACCCCAAAGGCTATAACAGCAAAAGTATCAAATGTAAAAAAAACTCAAGATAACAATATTGAGATACCACAAATTGACTTAACAACGGACGTCACCCAGAAATCAAATACGAACATGACTCCGAAAATAATGCCAACTGCGTTAAGTATGGAGACTCATAAGCAAACAGTTAATGAAAGAATTGACACGACACAAACTAATGTAACAACAGCAGCTCATAATATGAATGCAATCAGCCTAATACAAGATTCTTCCAACGTAGAAGGCCAAAAACCTATGACCACGAATGTTAATAACAATGGAAAACCTACTCATTTGATTGACGCTTCCTCTCAACAAGATACATCCAGCAATGATGACAATGATGTCAATCAATCGCAAATAAACACAGAGCAACCATGGATAGATTTAAAAAGCGATGGGGCTCCGATTCCACTGATCATGGATCAGCAAGACGTGAGCGTGGAAAACAATGTTCAGACAACGATACAACCTAGCGTAATACAAACAACAACGAAGACGGTTACAAAAAATGTGCAGAGTGAAACCTTTCTACAACAAGCAAGTGACAACATAGACATTGAGACTGCAATGGCTTTGTTACATGCGGATACTGACGAAGCTCCTACTAATTCCACACAAAATTCTAAAGCACTAGCTAAATCAACTAATGCTTATGAGCTTGTGTCTACGACTTCTGTCACAACGGAAACAACATCACATAATATAGAGAGCAATGATATTATAATGAGAACTGACACATCTAATTCGGAAGTACATACTAACGGAGAACTCAATATCAAGCAAATAATAGAAAACACAGTAACAGTTTCAATTGTGAAGAAAATTATCACTAATCCTAACATTTCGTTGCCCAAAACAGAAACCCTCTTAGACATCTTAAACAAGGTGCATTGCGCAAAGGAAACTAGTATGGGGGAAAATATGGAACAAACAAGAACAGAAGATGAAAACGAAATTAAAACCACAGATGCAGCTGTAGATGCTGGTTCCACAAAAGGAATTGAGGAGAATGATGACCAATCAACGGATGTGCCCGATAGTAAAGACGATGACGGATTAATAATTGCGCGACAAAATTTAGCACGGTGGTCTGCGATAGATGATAGCAAAAATAAGCGTGCTGACTATAATACTAAAACAGAAACTGACAATATATACCATATCGAAGTAATAACTGGCCCTCATGGAGAATATATAGCACAGGTTAAAATACCATCATCTGATGGTTCTTCCGTTCAACACGAAGAATTTAATATCAATTGCACTATCGGCAAAACGACACAAATTAAAAGTGTTGATAGTAGCGAATACAATATATTGCCTAAATTAGTAACAAAAATAGAAAACCATCAAGATAAAAATGAAGATGCTGAGTCACAAGAAATTCAAAATACAAAAAAAAAGTCACAAGAAATTCAAAATATAAATAGTGAGTCACAAGGAATTAAAAATATAAAGAATGAGTCACAAGAAATTAAAAATATAAAGAATGAGGAATCAGAGCCCACCATAGATGAGTTGATATTTTTCAAATTTCAGATAAATTTCTTTAGACTTGTGCAAGAACGGTTAAGCGAAAACAATCAGGAAGTACATGCCCAAAAGCTTCATAATGCCATTCATGACCTAATAATTTTAAGTGACTATGAGGATTCCACGGCCGATTTGAAATATGAGTGTCATGAATGCCATAATGTTACTATTTATTCACCCCGCCAATTTTATTATAATGCAATAAATTATCTAATAAGCATAATTAATTGTGCATATAATTGTCAACTTTGTCTTACATTCAAAAGAAAATACATTGAAGTTTTAATAAGATACGTCAAGCGAGAAACATCAGGCGCTAATCTAAACGCGTCTAGTAAACAAATCGCTGAAAATACGGAAATTAACGATCAGAAACCTGACACAAAAACAGATTTGATTAACGAGCGCCAAACTCATTCCAAACCTGCACTCATCGACGGTGAAAGCGATAGCACTAACAAAAAGAAGAAAGATTGTAATGTTAAAGAACAACGGGGTGTAATAACAGCTGACGCGCCAACAAGTTCTAAACAGGTTGAAATAAACGATCAAAAGAAGCATAACAATAAAAATACGGCAAACAACCAAAACCAAACTAGCTTTGTGGTGAAATTGCCACGACACATGTTAAAAGAATCAACTGTGAAAGCGCTTATACAATGTAAAAGTTCGAAGTCTAATGATAATAATTCAGACGGAGCTAAGAATTTAAACATTGTTTTACATGATAACTATGGTAAAGGCAATAACAATTCAAGCGATCTTAGAGTAAAACCAACCATAGACACTGTAACTACTACCCCCACGGTTCATGGCAACAAAAATATAAGTACTTCTCTAGCCAACGACAACAACAAAGAAAATCACTATTCAAAGAGAAAAACTATTAATACGAATAAACAAAAAAACACGAATACGAAGAACTGTTCCACTAACATCCAGGATAACAATAATCAAGAACGGTGCGCCAACAAAAGAAAAAGCAGTAGTGCTGAAAACGCGTCCAGTTCGAACCCTGACCCACATAATATAAATTCAAATCCTCCATCAAATAATAATGACGCGAACCAAGAAAGTCACTCTAAAAGGAAGAAAAGCATTAGTGGCGAAACAAACCCAGAACTACAAAAAATTAATCCAGCTGTTGTGTCGAAAATCATGGACGGTAGTGACACAAACCATAAAAGACAATCCAAAAAGCGGAAAAGCCTTAGTGCTGAAATTGCACCCACAACAATCCCAGGTACAAACAATACATCAGATAACATCGACGATCACAACAAAAACCAAGACCAGCACTCGAAGAGAAGGAAAAGTATTTGCAGTAAAACTGCAACGATTACAAGCCGAGGTGCACAACATTTTAAGACTACATCGGATAACAATGATGATAATGATAGGAACCACGAGAGGTCCTCCAAAAATCGGAAAAGTACTAGTGGTGAAGTTGCACCCAGTAAAAATCTAAATAAAAACACTAAGGTATCAGAAAACATCGGAAAGGACCACGAAGGGCAGTCAAAAAGAAGAATAAGTATCAATGCTGAATCTGAAACCAGAGCAAGGCAAAATGACTGCCATAACAACTGTAAGAACAAAGAAAAGGATTGTGAAGCGAGGAAAAATATCTGTGGCCAGTTAACTACCCCAGAAGACAAAGACACTGCAACCAAAAACGACGTAGAACATGAAACAAGGCAACCTAATGCAAGCAAAAATGTTAGTGATGAAATTGCCCCCAGTAAAAATGATGAGTCGCAGAAGAGAAAATCAATTACAAAATCTAATAACGATAGTAGCAATAGCAACAAAGAACCATGCAACCCAGAAATAAATCACGCTGCAAATAATAAAAAGGAGAATAACGAAGTAAGGAAAA
Source organism: Cydia splendana (assembly GCF_910591565.1). Lineage (NCBI taxonomy): Eukaryota > Metazoa > Arthropoda > Insecta > Lepidoptera > Tortricidae > Cydia > Cydia splendana. The sequence goes on from NC_085983.1 coordinate 6,568,413, forward strand.
GCACCGATTCTGAAATTACTGCTAACAAAGATACAGGACGACTCAATGTTCAAGACACCACTACGAGAGTGAGTAATGCTACAAGTACAGAAACTACAACTAATAATAATACTGAAACCCAAAAATTACCAAATATCATACTAAAAATCTTTAGAGATCATGTAGAGAGTATAACAAGGAAAAACAATAATGATGAGAAACGGCATAACAGTGTTACAGACAAAAAAGCGTCTGACAAAAGTGCCGAAAAATTAAACGCCAAAGAAAAAGATGAGTTACCCAGGGTGGAAATTCCTGGTAAAAAGGAGAAAAAAGTTAAAAAGGCTATATCAAAAATAAATGACACGTACATTTGCAAACATTGTACATTTAGATGTGGAAATTTTACAGCTTGCGAAAACCATTTAACTAACGATCACAAAATAGTAAAAATTGATTCAAATGACTATGTTATTTGGACAAAATGTCCATATTGTACTAAGGATTTGATAGCAAAACGTTACAATAACCATCTAAAAAATCGCCACCCAGACGAGCAATCACGAGTAATTATTAAGTAGGTAAGAAAAAACAACTTCTAAACGGTATTAAGTAAACATGCACCTACTTATCCGCTTATTCATAAAACTTTACAAGCCTCATGACAGATAAAGACACACGAACAATAGCCAATTGGGTATTTGACTGTATTTAAAATAAATTATTTTACACCATGCATGAAATAAAGCACCAGAAGATTAATAGAGAAAAGTAGACAGCAATTATTTTTAGACACAATTACTATTTTTAAACCCGTATAAAAGTATAAAGAGTAGGTAATTTGATTGTGACGTCACATGCTAGTGTTTCATATAAATTCCAATGTAGTAAAAACGTTTTGACAGTTCGAAAAAAGAAACTGATTTGACTAGTAGTCAAATACCCTATTCAGGCTTGTAGTGCGTTTATGAATAATGCCATTACATTAGAGTATATCTAAAGTTTATTCGCTTTTCAAATTAGACATTATTATGTATAAAGAATTACTTTTGAATTCGTATAATTTTTAAATATGGTCACATACCTACCTCGTAAAACCTTGAGTTTTCTTTGTTATTATATACTATTAGATAGTATTATTACTGTTTTTTAAGGCTAATTTTAAAGTAATTATAGCGGCTACGATTAATGAAGTTATGATAAAAATTCATCGAGTTTTTAACCGGTTCTTCTCACTATAGTCTATTTCATAAAGATCCTCAAAGAATATATTAACAAAAAAGTCAGTCACGTGACAGTCATTCGGCCCATGAGGGAAAGGACCATGGGCAACTTTGTATGGAGCCTGGTCCAAAAACCAACAGAAATTAGAGTTAGGTCATTAGATAGGTCTTTCTATGTTCTTCATTTTGTTCTATGGGCACCAAGCGGAATTCCATTGCAGAACTGAGATATTGGCATTTAAGTCAAAATGTCGTCACCCTTATCACTTAGGCAATAGAGTCCAAGTAAGTAAATGAATTGCTGTAGGGTAGATGTTCGTGCAGCGCCGGGCGAGCGCGGCGGATGGTTTGCTGCGTTCGCCCGGCGGTGGACTCTATTGCCTTGGTAATAAGGGTGGCGACGTTTTGACTAAAATACCAATATCTCAGTTCTGCAATGGAATTCCGCTTGGTGTCCATAGAACGAAATGAAGTTCATAAAAATACCTATCTAATGAACTCTCTTGGTTTTTGGACCGTTTTGCCGCATAGTCCTTTGGTATCTATGGAATTATGTAATTGGTCGAACGACCGAGTCCCATTGGTTTTTGTATTAGGTTAATGTGGAGAAGACCGTCTATCAGGTAAAATAACCCTATACAAGTTCTTTCGTCCCTTTTAACAAGCCAAGTACGTGGGGTCCCTTTGTTTCACATAAAGTTTTAAGTCATAACGGATTGTTTGTCATATTATCATTACCTATTTATTCCTAAAACTGACACCGTTAACTTTCAGGATTTTCGTAAAGTTATCCTATAGATAGGTTAGGTTAGGTTTGTTTTACGGCAATCCTGAAATGTTACGCGTTATAAATACAAATTATGACTAATGAACATGCGGACAAACAATACATTATGACTTAAAACTTTATACGAGAGTTCTTGGCCTAATGGGTATAGTCAACATTTTTTAATGCCGGTCGTCACCATATTGACCTAACGTTTTTATTATATTTTGGAATAGACTATGGAAATATGTTAAGTAATTTAGTGCCCCATACTTGTTAAGGGGTTAATACATTTATCCGGTCGCTGGACGCTTTCTGCTGAGAGGGACAGAGTAAGGTATATGTTATTTCTCTGTCGCTCTTAGCAGCGAAAGTATCCGGAGACCCGATAGATAATGTAACCTCTAGAATATATAATTTAAAAAAAGTTTAGTTTTAATCATAGAGAAATATAAGTAAAGAAAGAGTGGTTCGCAAAACGCGAGTTATTTCGTAGTCGACATCTAGCGACAAGTAGCGGAATTTATCAGTACTGCTGGTTGACAATAGATGTCGCGGCCAACGAAAACTCTAATGCTCAACAATTTTCAGCTAATATTGTAACCGGATTAACTCCTTCTGCTTATAATATTAGTTGTAAATAGTTTTAGTAGTAGGTACATTTTTCGTCAGTAGCGACACTTGTGACATTTGGTGTCATTTAGTTCCACTACTTGACGCTAGATGTCGACTACGAAATGACTCGCGTTTTGGTAAGAAAACTGATGTATGGAGATACCACTCATTCTTTACTTAAAGGTGAACCAGGATCTATTGAGGGTGCGCCATGTTACGGAAATTTGTTGGTACTAATTTCTAGCAATGGCAACAATTTTAATAATAGACAACATCTACCCTCTATGATAGTTGTCAATATTGACAATGTAAACATTGCTTTGTCTAGTTTCGTGTGAATTATTATTAGACTGCAATAATCATGCCGAAAGTTTTAGATTTTACAGAGAAAAAGTTGTAAATAGTGTATATAGTTATTTATTGGAAAAAAAACATGCGGGAGAGAAATTTCTTCCATTAGAAAACATAACGAAATTACCACCTGAATTGACGGGTAAGTTTCAAACTTATGGACAAATGTCACTATAGTCAGGTCGTCACGATTTGGTTGATGTCTTGTAATAATTTGATTTGTGTATTAGGTGTATCGCATGCATCGGTATCACACATTACCACCAAACCTAAAAAAAAGAAAACAAAAAAGAAAATAGATTTGGATGATTTTGATTTATGTGTCATACGTCGTAAAATTCACGAATTTTATAGCGTAAAAACCGAAGACATATCCAAACATCAAACTTCGCACTTATTAAAGTTGTCGGAATAAAACAAAAATCATCTGCCAATTTCCATTGTCCCCACTATACAAATTGTTGCTATATAAAATTCAAAACGAGCGCCCTCTTGACAATACTCCCAAAGTTCTGGTTTACCTATATATTACACTATAATTTTAATTTAAGTAACAACTTTTTTTTGGTGATCGAAGACCAGAGCTTTAAGGAGCCCACTGATTAACAGTCCGCCGGACGGTATCGGCCTGTCAGTTAGAACAAAATTTTGACAGTTCCGACCAACTGACAGACCGATACCGTCCGGCGGACTGTTAATCAGTGGGCCCCTTTAGTATCGCAATACAGCGAGGAAATGCTGTTAGGGCAATGCACCATACTAAGAGGTTAAATTTATTAGATGTATTTTAGTATTCGTTTTTATTTTTATAAATAAGTTAGTTCGTCATTTTATACGTCACGTCATTTAAGTTGATTTATGTAATTTTCCATCCAGTCTAAAGCCCGATTTAGACGATGCAAGAACTCGCATGCGAGTTTCATACCATTGCGGGTTTTGATCGGTCGGTTGAATTGGACGTAACCAACAGTCCGCAATGTAACTAAACTCGCATACGAGTTCGCGCGCCGTCTACATCAGCCCTAAAAATAAATAAAAAGGTATGTTTTTTTAGTAATTAAGGACCAAATTTAAGTTAGACATACGTACTTATTCAAATGTCATTGAGTTTCTTTGTCATTCGTTCTTCTCAATTAAAATATAATACGATATATTAATCTTAAAATTAAATGTATTAGGTTTAAACTAGTTTAGGTAGGTTAGTCATTTTTCTGTTCTCCGGCCGGAAAGCATCAACTTTCGGCCCGCTGCGCTACAAAGTTGCCGCTTTCCAGCTCCGTCGAACAGAAAAATAGTACAGTCAACAACAGAGCTATGAATACAGGCAAAGTGCCAAAAATATGTATACACGACCTTAAGGTAGATGATATTGTACAGGCAATAAAGTACTGTATACATATTTTTGACACTTTGCCTGTATTCATAGCTCTGTTGTTGACTGTACACACACCTCGGCCACTTGGTAAATAAGAAATCGATCACATGTGATCTGAGAGATTTGTTACATTAGTGTCCTAGGTATGTAACGTATATGTAACAAAAGTTATATTAATATAACATGTTCCGTAGATAAATAAGTAATCTATAGTAGACCTATAATAAGGTCAATGCGGCCAAATTCGTCTGCAGGATAGTTTAGGATAACCTCTTATTTAAGGCCCAGCCATACAAATGAAATATCCTTTTGGCACTGAAATTTGAACCTATGGTGTAGGAAATAGAATTGATTTTGCGTTGTTGTAAAATTGAATGAAAAAAGAAAGAGCGCCTCTGTTCCAATCGAATAGAATTTAAATTTCATGGAACTGAAGAGGTACTATAGGTATACGGAATTTCCCGCAGACGGATTTGACCGCATTCACATTAAGTTAGTTCAGGTTAAGATAGTCAAACTGGTGAGTTTGTTCCGGCGTTTCTTCTCACCAGCTATAGTTTAGGAAGCGCTAGTAAGGACGGACATGTACACAAACACACACAGTTGCAGGGAACTGTACTATTCAGGAGTTATATTACCTTTACGTCGGACACTTGCTGGTTAGAGACAGAGAAAGGTATATGTTATGCCTTTGTCGCTCTTAAGTATGCGCTCATCTATGTCTATACGGTCGCGGGGCACTTTTTGCAAGAAGTCCGGTCAACCTCCCTACCGACTCGGCCACGACATTGAGCGACTTGCGACGGCGGCAGCGAAAACCATAGATGGGAATGAAAGGTCCGATAGCTGTGTCTCGCTCCAACTTATGGTTGTCGCTGCCGCCGTCGCAAGTCGCTCAATGTCGTGGCCGAGCCGTACAATAAGTGTCCGGAGACCATGTAGATGTAATAAAAGCGCTTATAGAAGAAAGTGACCGACCAGAGATATAACTCCGTATAAGCTAAATAGAAAAAAATGTGCTTCCGAAAAACAAGAAAAATTTGATGGCGCCAGTTTGATGAGATGGCGCCAGTTTGTTATATTAATCCTGAATCCAAAGATGACAGTAAATTTACTGTGGAGTGAGTGTGGCTACAAAATTTACTTTGACAATACGCCTCTATACTAAATTGTTTTTGGCCCGACGAAAAGATAAATGTAATAAACCCTTATTTTATATCCAATATACTTAAATGACAGTTCAATTTGTCAATCTGCTATCCAATCTTTCTTATGTACCAATTTTTATCCAAGTCTGTACTTAAATGCCAGATTCAGACAGCACGAAATGTCATTTAAGTATCTAGGATAGATATTTCAATAAGTTTTAATATATTCAATAAAGAAATATACAATGTATAAAACCATCCATTGAATTGTTCTAATAAAATATGAATAAAATTTCTTTGTTTATTTATTTCAATTATTTCTTAACCTGTAGGAACACACAAGGAAAAATGTCAGTCTGAATGAAACAGATTAGAAAACAGAATTGAATTTAATCGAATTTCAAACTGTTGTGAGACATACTAACATTGAATAATTTTACGGTTTAGACTCACTTGTTTTTAGTCACGCAGCCGAGCCGCAGTACGCGATACACGGCCGTCGTGAACGCTGCTCACACTGTTAGTGCTTGAGAAAGGAGACCTAGGGGCCGATTTTTGAAATTCGATCACTCGATTTCGTCACTCGAAAATCGGTGGAAAACGGTGAAATGCTAATTTTTGAAATAAGAGCGATAAAAATTTGGAATCGAGTGGTATTGACCACTCGTTTTCAATTCTGTTAGTAGAATTTAAATGCATAGTAGTAGAGATATTATATAATGAAATACACGAAATCGAGCGATCGAATTTCAAAAATCGGCTCCCTAGGCTCTCCGAAACATGTCGCGCGAGTGACTAAAAACAAGTGAGTCTAAACCGTAAAATTATTCAGAATTGAATTTGTTTTGTTTTAACACATTCATTGCCACCCAGCTAAACAAGACATCCTCGAGGCGCGTAGCCAACGTGCAATCACTAACGCTCCGTAGCGAACGAAACGCAACTGTCACAGAATGATAGAGAGATGACTACGATACGCTACGGCGCGTTAACGATTGGCACGTTGGCTACACGCCCTGGCCACAAAAATATAGTACCACGATCCCGCCTATCGGGTTGTCCGGCCTGGTAAAGGAATCATAAAATACCCGATAGTCGGGCTTTCGGCACTGAATGTGTTAAAATCAAATAAAAACAAAACAAAACCAACTCGGTTCCATATCGCCGGCCCAATATTACAGGGTTCTACTCACTCGTATGTTACATTTTCAAGATAGTTGAAATTTGACTTAATGTCACTAATTGTATGACAATGTCAGGGGTGCGAAACTCCTGACTTCGGCCAAACTCGGCTCCGCTCGGCTCAGCATTGCTCCGAGCAATTATTAGGGTTGGCACCACTTGACTTCCTTTGGCGTGCACGCCCACAGATAAGATAATCACTTGAATTTTGACAACCCTAAATAGCCGAAAGGGATAGTGCCATAGATTAGAAAGGGATAGTATGATTCGACCCTGAACCGCTATCAAACTTCGGTTTTGTAGGAAGTTTCCTTTCTGTACGGTAGTAGGTACTATTATTTATTCTGTGACAATGTTCAAATTTCAGTTCGATAAAAGTGAAACATAGAGCCCCGTAATATTGGGCCGGTGATTTAATAACGATTCAAACATTGGAGGTAAAGCGCCGCCTAACCAGTAAGATATGATCATTGTCAAGAGGGCGCTGTTATTCTCATGTATAATAATATGTAGAGTGACAGTTCAGTCACAGAATAAATAATAGTACTATCGTAATCATGCTGTCCCTTTCTAATATATGGCTCTATCCCTTTAGGCTATTTGGGGTTGTCAAAATTTAAGCCATTATTTTATCTGTGGTCGTGCACGCAAAGGGACGTCAAGGTGTGTCAACCCTAATAATTGCTTGGAGCAATGCTGAGCCGAACGGAGCCGAGTTTGCCCGAAGAGAGGAGTTTCGCACCCCTGGTTCAGTATAGTATGAAAAAAATTGTTCCAGTGAAATTCAGCAACATGGCGCGTGATCATATATTAAGCCTCCTCCACACTCGTGCGCGAATCGCGGCGCAAAGCCGCGAACGCGAGTGTGGAGTCCTGAACGCAGACCTGCGAAATGGACTCCACACTCGCGTTCGCGGCTTCGCCCGCGATTCACGCGCATAGTCTGGAGGGGGCTTTACTGGTCACGCTTTATTTTGTCATTTTTATTAAAAATTTTAAGCTTAAGAGGCTAACTAGTGGTTCTAAAGCCCCCTCCACACTCGTGCGCGAATCGCGACACCCAGCCGCCAACGCGAGTGTGGCGTCGATTTCGCAGATCATGAGATCTCGACTCCACACTAGTTCGCGTTCGCGGCTTCGCGCCGCGATTCGCTCACGAGTGTGGAGGGGGCTTAAAGTAGTGTTCCGCGAAGTTAAAAGCCGTAACAGACTACCGCACGTACGGCGCGCGTATCGATAGTGTGTAAGGTGGTCGGACTACGAAAATAGCTCGCGTTTTGGTAAGAAAACTTATGTATAGAGTTAGCACTCTTTCCTTTCTTATATTTCTCTATGCCTTAAGGCTTAAATTGTCAGACTGAAATATCAGAAACTGAAAAGAGAATGGGGCCTGTAGGTCCCCCCCTAAATAATAAAGTTACATAGAATTTACAATAAAAGTAATATTTTTTTATTAAAAGCGGGTTGGGTTTTAAATGAATAAAAAATCATTACTGTAAAAAAAATATTTTCTTTTATTTTTACATAAACCTAATTATTGTACTTATATTTTAGCTTGTAAAAATGATTTCTATAAATATTAAATCATAAGATATTTTATTAACCTTTTGAACGCAAAATCGTGACAACGACGCCAAAGACGGCATTTGACGTCGATCGTTTTTTGATGAAAATCTACTGAAAAACACCCCACTTTTAGGTTGGCATTATTTATTCACAAAACTAAATTTTACCCCCGTGGCGTCAGCGGCGTGGCGTGGCGATGCGCCGTTTGGCGTTCAAAAGGTTAAAATAATTAAGGCCAAATTATACCTGATATAGGCCCGGCCGCCAGGTAAAGGTCTCACTAATATTGGCCAATTAAGGCCAATCTAAGGGACGCAGTTATACTCTGTATCTTTTGGTACTTAAATAAAAGTAAACAAACAATTTGTACATTTTCGGGTAGTTATAACATTTATCGGTTAACCGACCAAATACAAAACCGCCTGGATCTGTCACTGAGCGGCCTGGCTTTAACTTACGTTATTTGATCGTGTAATGTTTTCAACTACCCTCAACTGGCTTAAGGAGCTATTTGAGGGTAGATTTTGATTACTTTTATTTAAATACCTAAACATACAGAGTGTAGAGGAAGCAAGCAATGGGTACAATTGTAGTACTAACAGAAATGCGTGGCTACGTTACGTTCGCTCCCACATCCCAGTTTGCCCGCCGCGTTACCTGCAAACAAACACACAAACATTATTTATCACGACTTAAATAATATTCATTCTTTTAAAATTATGGCTTCAGTCCAGTGGGACTATTTCCCCAGTATCAAGGTATTAGGAGCTAAATACGACGACGAAAATTGTACCGTGATTTTATTAGCTCTTGTAAAGCGATAGCTGGACTTTACAAGTAGCACGTGGACTACCGGCCGTTGACTCCAAAATGGTGGTTAAACGCATTTCAAGATTAATTCTCCATTCACTGCACACTACCACATTAGTTTACTGTATAATAACTCACTGTTTAAAAGAACAATCCTTTATATACTAAGGATCACTTTCACCATCCCACTAACCCGGGGTTAACCGGTTAAACCGTTAACCCAGTATCATAACCATGGTAACTCCAGGTTTAACCGGTTAGCCCCGGGTTAGTGGAATGGTGCAAGTGACACTAAGTTATCTAGAATAATTATGAATCACACTACTAGGGAGGTCTACACGTGGAAGGTGTCAAACGGTTGTTTACATGTTACCAAAGACATATATAACTTCGTATAAGACGAATAAAGTCTAAGAAAAAAACGTGCCTCGGAATTCAAGTAAAAGTCATTCTCGAATAGATGCCGCACACACCTTTAGCCTATCCTCGGCTAGATGGCGTGACGACACCGTTTCATATTTAACAATTTTAACACATAGATATCAGTGAATGAACATGGATCAAAATGATATAAAAATAATAAAATAATTTATCCATAATACATTTTTTGATAACTTTATACGTTTTTTTTGAGATTTAGTCGTGTGTCGATAGATGGCAGTAAATTTACAGTGACTACAAAATTTACAATGACAGGACCCCTCTATACTATCTATTCTTTTTGCATGTTACTCAATATGGTAAGTATCCTATTGCATCCTATTGTCCCTTATATGGTATTACATTCCAATGTATAGGTAAGGTCTCCGGTTAAATTTATTATGCTTATTCTCTTTATTTATTTCAACTCTTAGGCTAGGTGATTTAAATTATGAATATAAAAGTAACTTAACTTTGGTCAAAAATCACGTTTGTTGTATGGGAGCCCCATTTAAATCTTTATTTTATTCTGTTTTTAGTATTTGTTGTTATGGCGGCAACAGAAATACATCATCTGTGAAAATTTCAACTGTCTAGCTATCACGGTTCGTGAGATACAGCCTGGTGACAGACGGACGGACGGACGGACGGACAGCGAAGTCTTAGTAATAGGGTCCCGTTTTACCCTTTGGGTACGGAACCCTAAAAACCTAACCTAGGGTGCCGCCGGCAGCGGGGCAAGGCCCAAGCCAGCGGGGCAAGGAGACTATCGAGGACCGAGTTACCGCTACAAGTACATGCGGCAACACCAATTTTGGTGTCTAGCCAGAGTATTCAGTTGCCGCGCACCACTACGGAACGGACGCTTGCTCGCGCTGCGCTTGTATATTACTATTGAGGGCTCTGTCGGTTAGGGCAAATATGGAAAATTGTGAAATTCATAATATTAATACTAGAAATAAACATAAGCTCGCAGTGCCCTTCACTCGGCTCCATAAAATTAAAAAATCATTCATGGGTAATTGTGTAAGATTTTATAATAAACTTCCAAACCATATTACTGAATTATCTATTGATAAATTTAAGAATTATGTTAAGCGTAAACTTATTTCTAAAGCTTATTATACCACACAAGAGTACATGAATGATATTACAACGTGGGATTAATTGTTATTCGAAATGATTATTTATTTATTAGGTATATTTGATTATTGATGAGGAAATGGATATTCCTACGGATATTAATACTATCTACTTCTTTTGTTACTTAGGCTTTTTTTTGACATTTAGATTTTATTCTAGAAATTCTGGACTAGTATTTTTTTATACATTTTTTTTAATGTTTGACGATCCTTTTGTGAAATTCTTAGTGTTAAGGCGCTCTTATACTCGAGTTTTACGTTTTCAAGGGGGTGAAGCAGACGCGTGGTAGAACGGGCAGGCGGGCGCCCCGCGCGGCGCACCGCACCATTCCCGCGCAGCACGTCTACGTCCTTATTCTGACGACATCGGTATTCTGAATTGTCAGTTCCGGGATTTTTAGTTCGGCAATTAATATTGAATAAGATTTATTAGTAAATTCGAATTTTGATGAGTACTTAATGAAATTAAAAACCGGACAAGCGCGAGTCTTACTAATAGGGTTCCGTTTTACCCTTTGGGTAGGGAACCCTAAAAATGGTAGGTAAGACGGTGAGGTCGGTGAGTGTACCTAAATAATTATTAATTATATACAATATGAGTGTAAATTGCCGGTTGCTTGATCGAATTCTTGACTGGAAGTGAGATAGTTGATATTAAAGGTCCCTTTTTTTAGTTTTGCGTAAATAACTCGTAAACGGTGGCCAATATAAAAAAAAATTGTTAAACGTTAATAATCGACACAACATTTTCAATAAAAAAAGATTTAGTACATTTTTAGCAGGGATCAATATTTAAAAAGACAATAAAGAGGGAAAGTTAATTATAATAAATTCTAAGGTTCCTTGTTTTTATTTTTTCGTTAATAATTTGAAAAGTATGACTCATAGCAAAAACAAATTTCACACAAATAATAAACATAAAATTTCCTACAAGAAACATGTAGAACACTTTTCGCTAGGATCAATATTTAAAAAGACAAAGCATCCGGTAAGTCAATTATAATCAATTTTAAAGTCCCTTTTTAGTTTTTTGTAAATAACTCGTAAACGGTGTCTCATAGCAAAATAGGTTTTTATGAATAAATAATCTCCATAAAACATCTGAACACTTTTCTCTAGGATCAATATTTAAAACGATATTAAAGGAAGAAAGTTAATCACAATCAGTTCACAGGTCGCTTTTTTTTCGTAAATAACTCGTAAACGGTGCCCCCGTTGCAAAAAAATATTATACACAAATATTGAACATAAAATTGTCCACAAAAAAGGTTTTGTACATTTTTTCGCTACGATCAATATTTAATGAGGTATTAAAGGGGGTAAGTTAATTATAATCAATTTCCAGGTCCCTATTTTAAGTTTTTCGTAAATGACTCGTAAACGGTGGCCCATAGCAAAATAGGTTCTTAATGTTAATTAACCCCCCTTGGCTAAAAAGTGGCCTCCATGTTTAAAATTCATTTGTTTACGTAAGATGTCCGTCTTTGGGTCACGAATTTACATGTGTGTACCAAATTTCAACTTAATTGGTCCAGTACTTTTGAAGAAAATGGGCTGTGACAGACGGACAGACAGACAGACAGTCGCACGAGTGATCCTATAAGGGTTCCATTTTTTCCTTTTGAGGTACGGGACCCTAAAAACTAAAAAAAGTGACATGTGAATTGATTGTAATGAACTTTCTTCCTTTAATATCGTTTTAAATATTGATCCTAGAGTAAAGTGTTCAGATATTTTTTGCAGGAAATTTTATGTAGATTATTTATTCATAAAAACCTATTTTGCTATGGGACACCGTTTACGAGTTATTTACAAAAAACTAAAAAGGGACTTTAAAATTGATTGTAATTAACTTACCGGCTGCTTTGTCTTTTTAAATATTGATCCTAGCGAAAAGTGTTCTACATGTTTCTTGTAGGAAATTTTATGTTTATTATTTATGTGTAAGATTTGTTTTTGCTATATGTCATACTTTTAAAATTATTAACGAAAAAAATAAAACCAAGGAACCTTAGAATTTATTATAATTAACTTTCCCTCTTTATTATCTTTTTAAATATTGATCCCTGCTAAAAATGTACTGAATCTTTTTTATTGAAAATTTTGTGTAGATTATTAGTTCATTTTTTTTATATTGGCCACCGTTTACGAGTTATTTACGAAAAACTAAAAAAAGGGACATTTAATATCACATATCTCACTTCCAGTCAAGAATTCGATCAAGCAACCGGCAAATTCGGATTCAGCGGGGTCTAATTAGGTTAAAAAACCCGGTTGCCAAAAAGTAATATGTTTTGCCAGTAGAAATCGATTTTTACAAAAATGTGACCAGTCTAAATTATTCAATTTGATTAATTTTATAGCCTTTTAAAATATGTTTACACAATTTATCAATCGTGACTGAATTCCGGATTGGTTAGATGGGTGTGTGCCTTTGCTGCCCAACTTGTTATAAAATGACAATATGACGGACGAATGTCTGAAATGTCACCGTATTTAAGAATTATTTTGCTTTTCTTCGTAAGTATGTTGAAAAACATTGTGTGTATAACATATTTGCATATTTGTACGGTGATTACCCATTTTATGTAACGTCCGCTAAACTAGCACAGGTCCGACGCTGACAGTGGTCACGGGCGTACTGGCGTGAGGAATAGGCGCAAGGTATTGCCGCGTAGGGTGTAATTTAGTAGGCAAAATGTTGAATTCATCAAATGATGAATGAAAAAATTAACGTATCGATAAAAGGACAAGCAATAATGAAGATTTACTTAAAAGCTATCGACTGAAGTAAGTTTCATATACATTTTCGTCCTAGTACTTCTAACATAAGGAAATAAAGACAGTGTTAGGCATGTTTTCAACTTAAGATTCTATCGAGAAAATAATGAGCCGTCGTGTTTCTGACAAGCAATAACGTAGTTCAAGGACTGAAGTTATACATACTAGAAAATAATGCGTGAAATCCTTGTAAAAGTCTGTAAATATGGTGACAAAAAAGTGCATTTTACTACACACCGCGCCTTAAATTTGATATGTATAATAATCCAATTTTATTATGGAATAATATTAACATCAATAAATTGCTCTGATAATTAGATTAAGATTAATTACGATTCATAAGAGCTTGTTGCTAGGCCTACATGAATAAAGTATATTTTGATTGATTGATTGATTGATTGATATGATATCCCGTAGGTTTGCGCGATGTACAAGGGAGGTAAAACTTACCTTATTTAAAACGTACTGTACTTCCCTGTATACGTGCAGCCTATGGAGGTTCTATACGCAGCGAGCCTACGGGCCCTCCGGATCCAGTACAACAACGCGTTCCGGGTATTGATGGGGCTGCTTCGTTTCTGCAGCGCATCAGGGATGTTCGCAGAAGCGCGCGTGAACTGCTTTTATGCGACTATGCGCAAACGATGCACATCCCTGGTGCGCCGGGTGCGGGCCAGCCCTAACCCTATCCTGTGTGTGATAGCGGACCGACTTGACTGCCCGTATATGAGACACTGCTGCGAAATGCATGTTTCCAGCAGTGTATATATATTGTAATAGTTAATTAGGTACTAACATTAGGAACGTAAGTCTACTAACAAATCTGTATGAGTCCATAGTTGCTCGAAATAAATATTTTTATTTCATTTCATTTCATATTGTGTATTTTTTCTTAGAGAGAGTGAACCTTCTGTACTAGTACTATTATTTATTCTGTGGGATAACTAACCTTGCTTTTGAGGTGCACTAGTTTGTTGTGGTTGTATAAAGCCGCCTCGTAGGAGAATGTGGACGAGCAGAGACCACAGTGGAAGGGTCTCTCCCCGGTGTGACTCCGCATGTGGCCTTCTAGAGTCTTCTTCGTCTGAAAACCAATAACTAATATTTCTTATAAACCGGACAAATGCGAGTCGGACTCGCCCACCGAGGGTTCCGTACCTTTTAGTATTTGTTATAGCGGCAACAGAAATACATCATCTGTGAAAATTTCAACTGTCTAGCTATTCTACGTCCATTTTCTGCCAGCAAACTGTGGCTTGCCAGCCGCATACAGATCTATAATTGCAGTTCTTCAAGTCACTCTAAAGATTAACCCCCTTATCAAAGAGAATTAGAAATAGAGGAATATTCATCGCTCGAAAAGATGGCACCACATCGGTTGTAGCCGCGCGCATCAGCTGACGTGCCAGCGGCCATAGTGTTAATACGCATGGTATGTGATAATCAAAATCATTTTTTCGTAATAAATTTAAAAGTCAAAAATTTCATTGATTCAAAGGAATTCTCTATATTGGAAACACAGACAAGACATCCTCCAGACTGAGCATAGTCGCGCTACCCCCTCTGCCACAAATATACGGTAGTTTTACTCCATTTTTGATCAAGTGTCTTTGTGTGACGTCCGTGTCTTTGAACGGACCAATCACGGCACGGGACTCGCTCACCTCGTCCCCCGCACCCCAGTATTTTTGGCAGCATCGGTTTCATGAAAGAATTGCTCTAAAGTCCGTTCGTCTAGAGCAGGGCTCTCCAAACCCCGGCCCGCGGGAGTTAGGCTCCAGGGGTTCAAGCCCAGCAGCAACCAGATACAACCAACCCCCCCCCCCCCCCCCCCCCTCGGCGGATATAATCGTCATCGTACCGTATAAGCCTTGCCACAGGTGTCACAGACGTGGTTGCGCACGAAGCGCAGGTTCCGGTGCACCATGCGTATGTGCGTGCGCAGAACTGGCCGCGACGAGCACGCCTGCAAAGGATACCAAACGATATATATATCTATCAATGTCAGATACGTGCTACAGATGTAGTGCATAATTGTTTTCCATCGTATTTTCTCGGAAACGTTCGTAGTTGATTGACAAACTATATAATCTTATAGTTCTGACACTTAGAGACATTTACACCTCTAATTTTTTTTATTTTTTTTGTGTTTTTGTATGTCTTTTATTTATATCTTTCTCATCACGGAACAATGGTGTTCCGGACCTTTGGGAGGCGTGCGCGGAGCCGAAGCCAACACGTAGAGGCCCTTTTGACACTTTAATGAAATGTAAGGGGTACACCGAGCGGATGCTGCCCTTACCCGTGTCATGGGACGCACGCAGAGGCAGCACCCGCCAGGGTGTAAGGGCTATTGAGAGTTGATGGTATCTAAAATGAACTAGGTTATTGGGTGAAAGCGATGGACTAAGTACTGAGCTATGGGGTAAAAAACCGGACGCCTGTCTAATAAAACGGTATGCAATTTTATTTCCGGCAGACGGTGACTCGCCCTCACAAGATGGGCCCCCACAAAAAGCGACATCTAGGATGGCTCAAGGGCAACACCGGTGTGAGCGGCTCAGGGGTGTCGAGAGGTGTGCGCCGCTTATTTATATTATTATTATAGTTTTTTTTTATGTAATTCGACATTAAGAGACCATGTGCAGTACATCTCTAAGTAATTGTAATATAATACGTTAGTTTGAATTGGTAGTTGCAGTTAGTTGTATTTTATAAAATTGTTGATGTATTGTTATTATTTTTCCTTGTATGTAAATTCAATGTTGACGTGTAAATATGCCCTTGTGGCCTATTTGCTGAATAAATGTTGAAGTTTGAAGTTTAAATTTGTCATGCCACTTCAGCCAACCTCAGTACTTTTTGTACCGAGACTGACTGAAATAGCAAGACACGTTCGTACGTTTCCGTGAAAATAGGATGGAAAATAATTACGCTCTAATCTGTAGATTAGGGTACTAGAAAAACCTCGCATTTACTCAAAAGTGAACTCACAAAGTCACAGTCGGGCATCGTGCACCGTATGGGCGTCACTTTCAGATGTACAGCCATATTGTGCTCCTCGAGTCTCGCTGCTTTCAGGAATTTCTTGTCACACAGGGGACATTTGTACCTGGAATGTGACAACAAATACCAATGTAGGTATACCGAAAAAAGCGAAATTTCTTTATTTGCCTCTTTATCGCTCTTGCATAATGGAGCGCTAGAGAGGCAGATAAATAAATTTCTGGTTATTCCCACTAGTTACCACCAAGTTGTTACCAGTAGTAGCTAAACTGGGAAAAAAATTCCACCTTTTACCAGTGCTAACTACTAGGAATAAAATTTCCCAGTAGTCTGGAGTTACTTAATTTTATTTTTCCCAGTAGTTACCAGTGGTTAAAGGTGGGAAAAAATCCCAGTAGTTACTGGTAACAACTTGGTGGTAATTAGTGGGAATAACCCGAAATTTCGTTTTCTTTTTTGGCGGTGGGGCCTCAGTTTATAGTTTGCATAATATCTGTACCCCTAGAGTAAATTTCATTGGATAGCGTGACGTGTCGTACGCGTTTGCGTTAAGTGTCATTTTGTATTGGATTTTGAGTTTCCAAAACGTCCCGCTTGGCGCGCTGTTCAAAATCCCATACAAAAAAAGACAACGCAAACGCGAACGCACGTCACGTTATCGAATTAAATTTACACTTGGGGTTCTGGACTTACTCATACAATACAATACAATACAAATACTCTTTATTGTACACCTCAATAAAAGAAGACAATACAAAATAAAACAGAAATACAAGCAGAGGTAAACAACAGGAGGTCTTGTCGCTAAAAAGCGATCTCTTCCAGACAACCTTTGGGCAGCGGAAATTAAGAAATTTACATATGTCAGTAGACTTACTTCAGTTTCTCGGGGTCTATATGTTTCAAGTTGTACTTCTTGTGCTGGTAATATGACATGCGATTCTTGAACGTCATATCACACTGGAACATATTAAACAACTAGTTAAATACAAACTCACAATCTAATACGACACCAAATATCACGTAGGGGAGATGGGGTCTCGGCAATCGTAATTTTTTTTGGCAATAGTGTGAAATGCGAGAAAATTAAATTAAAATATAATTCAAAGGTAGACTCTGTGCGGAAGGAGAAGAGTCGTGAAATTTATGGGGTCCAATACATTCTACGACTCTTCTCTTTCCGCACACAGTCCACGTGTATGTGAAGTCCCCAATCCGCATTGGGCTAGCGTTGGGACTATACCCCAAGCTCTCTTGCGCATGAAAGGCCTGTGCCCAGCAGTGGGACGTATATAAACTGAAAATATTAGGTAGTATTATTATTTATTGTGACGAAAGGCGTTGCGTCACAGGGCGGACGGATGTGTGCGCGGCACGTCTGTACACGCGTCATTGTGTATGTGTGGGTAAGTCGCTATACTGAGAGGACGCCAGAAGTCCGCCAGATTCATGTCGCGGCCAGTCGCGGGGCGAGGTACCTAATGCGAGTCGGGGCGGGGCGGTGCGTGGCCGTTCTGTATGATAATACTATTACTTATTCTGTGGTTGCGTTCAAAGGGGTATTACCTCAAGGCAGTAGAGACGGGCGGACGCGGCGTGGGTCACCAAATGGACCTCCATGGCTTTCTTGAACAGGAACCGTTTGTCGCAGTGTGGACACGAGTATTCTTTCTCCCCACCGTGGATGCTGCGGACAAACGAATTTGTATTCAAAATAAAATAGTACTTTCACAATTTAAAAGTACTCTTTTGACATATACTGATGGTGTACTGTACTTTCTTGACATTCATAGGTGCATTATGCGTTAATGCCTAAAGTGAAAAAAAAAACAAGGAAAGAGGTCGGCCGTTTCTCCATACAAACGTAGTCCCCATTTTCCTCTTTGGATATTGAAATTATGGAAAATATTTTTGCATAACTTGATGCATATTAACCATACCTATGCCTATTCATAATTTGTAGTCAGGCTAAATAAGGGTATGGTTGTTATTAAAATCGCGAGCAGTCAGCCCATCCGAAGCGCGCCCTAAGCGGTTTTAATAACAACCACGCCCTTAACTTATTTAGCCTGACTACAAATTATGAATACCTACACATTCCAGCTCTGCATCGTGTTATAATAGAACGAAATGAAGTAGCTGTAAATAATAAAACGAAATCAGTTCTGTGGGTTCTTGACTGATTTGTTTGTTCGTTTGTATAAATATGTAATTCAATTTACAGTTAATAAGATAAATTTAATCCGATTAATAAGTTAATTTCTACTTAACTCGAATGCGACTCTTCTATTTTAGTTTTTACACTTATACCGGTAAAACTGTTTTAATATTTTTGATCACTATTAAAACCAGTTTACTGAATCACTAACTGACACATAATTATTTATTACAGCACGCTATATTTATACTATACTATTTATACTGTTTTTATTAGTATTGAGTTCTAACAATATTTTGGTGGCAAAAGTAAAAAAAAAATCCCACTTTTTACCAGTGGTAACTACTGGGAATAAAAATTCCCAGTAGTTACCACCAAGCCGAGTTGGTGGTAACTAGTGGGAATTTTTTTTCCCAGTAGTTACCAGTGGTATAAGGCGGGGAAAAAATTCCCAGTAGTTACCACTGGTAAGAACTTGGTGGTAACTAGTGGGAATAACCCTTATTTATTCTGTGTAAGACTTACAACAAGTGTGTCCTGAGCGACGACCGGTCTCTGAACGTTTTCCCGCACAGCTCGCATTTTTGACGTTCCGCGTGATTCTTCATGTGGTTCCGGAGTTTAGCGAGCGACCTGTCAACACACAACAACACACTAGTTATTTACGATACAAAGTGCGTCAAGTAGGAAATTGGGGTATTTTAAATCGACACGGGTTGCGAATTGCCTATTCGCACGTGTAACACCTTTAATATAGTAACATCCATAATAGACTACGGAAACAACTTAGCGTTGATTGTTAGTCTCCATAGGCTACGGTGGCCACAATCGAGAAACGAACTGTCTAAAAATTGAATTTAGCGCGGAGCAAGTACCAGGGCCTCATGAGTTACGAGAAGGTGTCGTTGACCAGCCCGCCGGGGCGCGGCGGCCGGCAGTGTAACGTACCACGTTTTACAGTACATAATTATGGCCCTTTAAACTTTCGACATAGGCACGGAAAGTGCACATTCCCGCACTAGTGCCGGAAACTAGCACCATATGTACTGTAATAGTACATTACGATACAAGTGCGAAAAGTAGGAATTACCTTTTCGCACGTGTATTGTACAACGTTTTACAGTACATATGGCCCTTTAAATTTTTGACATAGGCACGTAATGTCCTTAATCCCGCCCTAGGGTGGTTAAGTAGCACCATATGTAATGTAAATAAATAAATATGTATTGGCTATGGGGGCTGTCCATAAATTACGTCATCGTTTTTTGACGATTTTTGACCCCCCCCCCCCCCCCTACAATCATCTAAAAATCATGCTTCAAATGACCCCGTTTCCTCCTACGTCGTGCTACCGTCATCCGATGTCCGGACCCCCCTCCCCTAATTTGAAATGACGTAATTTATGAATAGCCCCTATGTAGAAAACAGCTCTTATACGTACTCCTAACGGCAATTTTTTTATGATATGAAAGGCATGAGCAGACGGATCACCTGATGGTAAGCGATTACCGCCGCCCATGGACACAAATGTAGGTACGAAAGTTTGATCTCCCATAAAAAAATCAATTTCGCGCCTTTTTCTATAAAGAGGGCTTGCCAAATCTGGCGTTATAGTTATAACGTAATGAAATACCTAGGGGAGGGGGGGTCGCCTCCCCCTGCCGCCACCGGCACGGAGGGCTGCGGCCCGCAGCCTGCGCCGGTCCGTCACCGTCAACGCAAGCTCCTGATGACACTACTCGGTACGGAGTGAGTGACCCGTTCTTAATATATTTAATACTAGACGGGCCCGCAGCTCCGCTCGCGTAAATGAAATAAAGAGTTCGTCTTAAGTTTAGTTAAATACCGATATTATTATGTATTCAACCCTGCCAGGGTTTATAACTGTGATAGGGATTTCTTATTTGTAGCCGTTATTTGGTTAACTTAATTCGCAAATTTCTCATTGCGAAAAGGCAAGATGCTATTTTTACATCTACCTACGTAGGTATTTATTTAAAACTTGTTTCAACAAAAAAAAATATTATTTATTTTTATAAGCCTAGTTGCAAAAACATTTATTAGATTAATTTCCGCCTTAAGACAAATATGGACGACCACCGCCCATAAATCGCCTTTTCATACAAACGTAGGTAGTCCCCATTTCCCTTTCTGGATATTAACATTAGGTACTTACTACGGCTACGGTGACGCAACGACCCAAAGTGAGTCCTGGCCTCCGACACCAGATCACGCCATGTTTCTCGGTCTTGCAATAGCTCTCGCCAGTCGCCATGGCCGAGGTTGAGCAGGTCTTGAGCAACTACGTCGTTTCAGCGGTACCTAGGACGTCCACTCGGGCGTCTCCCATTTTGTTGTCCCAAGTACGCTCTCTTCACGGCACGGTCCTCTCCCATTATCTCTAAGTGTCCGAGCCACTGAAGCTGCCGCTTTGGTCTCTCAATATTTCGCCACTATATCGTAACACATCCTTATTTCTATGGCAACAAAGCTATATTACGATATTTGGCTGACTGCTGACTGTACATTTGCTTATTTTCATCAGGTCGCTCAAAAATATCTGAACATGCACTTTATCTACCTACATTATAACTTACTATCCACTTTGTATTTCTGGCCATGGCAATGTTTGCCGAAACCGTGAAAGTCAATCTAATATAATATTAATTTGATTGATAAGTCATATATGGCATAAGTCACTCGTATGGGCTATAGACTAAGGTTGAGGTTGATAGCACTTTTTATTTTACTTCGTGTAAAAAAACGCCGAAATAACTGTATACCAACATGACAAACATAATTTAGGTTACTTTAACTTACGAATAATTTTGTCTAGTCTGTAGCACCACCGAAACGAAAACAACCGAGAGTTGCCGAGAGATGGCCGATCGTCGTAAAATAAAGATTGTTATCAAAATTTCTTTTGCTTATTATAAATTAAATACGCATCAAAAGCGATAGTTTTTATGCTCTAGTTCTATTCTCATATTTAGATAATAGATTGGAACAGTTTTTTCTTATCATACGTGCGTCGTATTTGAGAAACGTGTCAAAAACTTTTTTAGAAATTTGTAAGGCGCCATCTCGCTTCTTCCCTCGTTTTTTATCCCGTTCTGGTTTTTCAATTTTATATAAATGATGTCTGTGTCTCAGAGAAATTTTGTTATTATAACGTAATTGTGTATATGTAGGTAGATCCGTAGATAGTTACTCTAGAGTGGCTCCGCAGCGACGACACATGTGCGCGCGCACGGCGCCGCGCCCACGCACACGTGTCGTCGCTGCGGAGCCACTCTAGAGTAACTATGCCGCGCGCGATGACAGCTCCCCGCACTCTACGCAGCGCCATCTATGTATAGTGTACACTAACGTGTGGATATGTAGGTAGATAGTTACTCTAGAGTGACTCCGCAGCGACGACACGTGTGCGTGGGCGCGGCGCCGTGCGCGCGCGCCGCGTGGTCCGCCGCCACGGCCGCGCGCGATGACAGCTCCCCGCACTCTACGCAGCGCCATCTATGTATAGTGTACACTAACGTGTGGATATGTAGGTAGATAGTTACTCTAGAGTGACTCCGCAGCGACGACACGTGTGCGTGGGCGCGGCGCCGTGCGCGCGCGCCGCGTGGTCCGCCGCCACGGCCGCGCGCGATGACAGCTCCCCGCACTCTACGCAGCGCCATCTATGTATAGTGTACACTAACGTGTGGATATGTAGGTAGATAGTTACTCTAGAGTGACTCCGCAGCGACGACACGTGTGCGTGGGCGCGGCGCCGTGCGCGCGCGCCGCGTGGTCCGCCGCCACGGCCGCGCGCGATGACAGCTCCCCGCACTCTACGCAGCGCCATCTATGCATACAACATTAACCTTTCATATATTGTGCCATGATATTTTTTTCAAAAGCAGTAAACACCTAAAATGATAAACAAAATCGAAGTAAATACTAAGAGTAAGGTAGCCTTTAAGGTAGTCATAGTCTACATTTTAGTGCATAATTACTTTCCATCGTATTTTCACGGAAACGTACGAACGTGTCTTGCTATTACAGTCAGTGTCGGTACAAAAAGTACTGAGGTTGACTGAAGTAGCATGACAAATACGAACGTTTCCGAGAAAATACGATCGAAAACAATTATGCACTAAAGTCTATTTCAATAGAACTTGCTAAGTATGTAAACAAACCGCCATATTGAAATTGTCTCTGAATGATGAATTTACTAGTGATGGGCAAGACTCCTACTTACTACTTTACTAATGTCAAACCATATCGAATAATAAAATACCAAAAGTAAAAAACAAGTAATTACTTATTTTTAATTTGTTTAATCACGACCAGAAGACAAATTAGTACTTAAGAATGATGTATTGATGTATTTTATAACCGCGGCGGTAGGTACAGAGCGTGGGTTGGGTAGTGTGTAGCGGGTTTATATCACAAACTTTAGTCACAACACTACCCATCATAGACAATTGTAGAATTTAAAAGAAACAAAACCGTCATTCCAACAGGTCCTAATAACCTAACGTATGAACCCATTTTAAACTTTTAATGAAATATCCAAGATACAGTTATATATTTGTGTACTTTAAGGAACGGACCGTTTCAATAGTGTATATGTGTATGGTTTCAATGGTATTTGATGAGGTGGTGTGAAAATTCAAAGAGAAACAGTGATACAACAAAGTTACGTTGTTTGTTTACATAGTTAGCAAGTTCTATTGAAATAGACTTTACATCTGTACAATACAGTATGAAAATTCATAAGATGCTATGCTACCGCGCAGCGCTTTAAATGAAGTCTATTTAGATACCACACTCAGTCTGTCAGTCATTTAATTAGCTAATTGAAGTATTGAATCATAAAATAATATTGTACCAACCTCGCCCGATGCCGTCGCTTATGGGCAACCAGAGCGTGGTCGTCTCGGCAGCGGACGCGACACACTGGACACTCCGCGAGACCGGCTGACTGTTGAATCAAAAATTACAGAATATAACTAGCGACCCGCCCCGGCTTCGCACGGGTTACACAAAGATATATACACCTAAACCTTCCTCAAGAATCATTCTATTGATAGGTGAAAACCGCGTGAAAAGTCGTTCAGTGGTTTTTGAGTTTATCGCGAACATGCAAACACACAAACAGACAGCGGCGGGGAACTTTGTTTTATAAGGTGTAGTGATAAAAGCAAAACGTTGAACATCCTTCACTCGACTACGGTTTTTAGTAAATAAAATAGTTTTGGTACAGTTAAATACAATAAAATTAAGATTTTAATAGCTGTTTTTCCACCGTAACCGTATTTAAACCTAACCGTAAGTCGTAACCATGGCAACGAGTGATAGTAAAAAGTTGATCCCACATGAACAGGCGCGTGCTTAGCTATTCGGTTATCTAGTTTGAACCGGTGGTTGAACCCGAGCATGCAGTCACAGTGGCTCGCGAGTAAATACTAGGTCACACCTGTGACATACTTACAGGGGCGTGCTTGGCCATGTGGTTGTCCAGGTTGAACCGGTGGTTGAACCCGAGCATGCAGTCACAGTGACTCGCGAGTGAATACTAGGTCACACCTGTGACATACTTACAGGCGCGTGCTTGGCCATGTGGTTGTCCAGTCTGAACCGGTGGTTGAACCCGAGTATGCAGTCACAGTGACTCGCGAGTGAATACTAGGTCACACCTGTGACATACTTACAGGCGCGTGCTTGGCCATGTGGTTGTCCAGTTTGAACCGGTGGTTGAACCCGAGTATGCAGTCGTCGCAGCGGTACTCGTGTCGGGTGAACACTATGCTCTCTCGAGCGCGTTGCCGTTCTGCCTCTACCTGTTCATAAAATATATGTGTAATATAAGTTATATAACTGTTTATTTTATATTAAATATTATATATTAAACAGTAACTGTTTAGTTATAAAATATTTGACATGTAAACTTTATTATGTGTGTTTATAATATTATATATACTCTATAATTTCAGTTTTACAGCTAGTGCTGTACTCTGGGGGCAGAACATTGCAGTAATATCCCCTATACCAATGTCATATATGGAGGCCTTGGTCACTTTTTCTTAGTACATCGATGGCGAAGTACCATGAACTTCTAAGTAACATTTTTAGTAATACACATTTTCATTAATTAACAAGCTTTTATTTGGTCGACCTGTATGTAACTATGTAATGGAATCTAAGGTAACTAATTTAACCATCTTCCAAGGATCGTAGCGTCATGAAAATTGGCAGCTGTATGTAGTTCTGATGACAATACAATAATATGGTACTGTCGAACTGATCTGATGATGGAGACAGGAGGTGGCCATAGGAACTGTCGACCTGTATGTAACTATGTAATGGAATCTAAGGTAACTAATTTAACCATCTTCCAAGGATCGTAGCGTCATGAAAATTGGCAGCTGTATGTAGTTCTGATGACAATACAATAATATGGTACTGTCGAACTGATCTGATGATGGAGACTGGAGGTGGCCATAGGAACTGTCGACCTGTATGTAACTATGTAATGGAATCTAAGGTAACTAATTTAACCATCTTCCAAGGATCGTAGCGCCATGAAAATTGGCAGCTGTATGTAGTTCTGATGACAATACAATAATATGGTACTTTCGAACTGGTCTGATGATGGAGACAGGAGGTGGCCATAGGAACTCTGTGATGAAACAACGCAACCTAATTGTGTTAGGGGTTTTTAGAATTGTCTCGATGAGTATTAGTTATCTGCCGTAAGAAAAGTACAGTCAGCGATAAAAGCTTGTACCAAAAATGATTTTTTTTCCAAAAACTTATTTAGTAAACATAGTTCATGGTACTTCGCCGTCGACATGACATTTATTCCAGTTTATACCAATGTCGCCAAGGGGAAGATGGGGGGAAAAAATGGTTCACGTAGTATAGGTATGTTCCCCAAGGCACTCTTCTCACCTCCTCCCAGCTAAGTACTATCATCTCGATCTGTCCGTCCTTCACGTTGAGCTGTGCCAGGTTCTTGTCGACCCGGGGGTTGTTTACCACCCCCGCCGGCTTCTCCCGCTTGCGACGCTTTTTTACTATATTATCCTCTGAAAAAATAATGTTGATTTTTGTTATACTACGTCGGTGGCAAACAAGCATACGGCATATGGCCGTAGCCACTTGCAACTCCAGAGGTGTTACATGCGCGTTGCCGACCTTAACATTCCGCAC
Source organism: Cydia splendana (assembly GCF_910591565.1). Classification (NCBI taxonomy): domain Eukaryota; kingdom Metazoa; phylum Arthropoda; class Insecta; order Lepidoptera; family Tortricidae; genus Cydia; species Cydia splendana. Next base: position 6,594,138 of record NC_085983.1, read on the forward strand.
CCTCGTTGGGTTCTGGCTACCTTACTCACCGGCAGGAACACAACACTATGAGTAGGGTCTAGTGTTATTTGACTGCGGTTTTCTGTGGTTCAAATCCCAGTAAAGGCATTTATCCTCCTAACGCCCAGCCATACAAATGAAAAATACAAAATTTGCCACAGGAATTTGAACCTACAATGTAGGAAATAGAGTTGATTTTGCGTTGTTCAAAAACTGAACGAAACAAAGCAAAAGCAACTCTATTCCAATCGAATATGATTTAAATTTCATTGAACTGAATTACGGAAATTGAACTTATGACTTACGGCTCCGAAACGTGGTCTTTCACTATCGGCCTCATCTCAAAACTCAAAGTCGCTCAACGAGCTATGGAGAGGGCTATGCTCGGAGTTTCTCTACGTGATCGAATCAGAAATGAGGAGATCCGTAGACGAACTAAAGTCACCGACATAGCCCACCGGATTAGCAAGCTGAAGTGGCAATGGGCAGGCCACATTGCACGCAGAGAAGATGGCCGATGGGGTCGAAAAGTGCTCGAGTGGAGACCACGGACTAGCAAGCGCAGCGTAGGACGTCCACCCACAAGATGGACAGACGATCTTGTTAAGGTCGCCGGAAGACGCTGGATGCGGGTCGCTTCCAACCGGCACGTATGGAGGTCCAAGGGGGAGGCCTATGTTCAGCAGTGGACGTCTTATGGCTGAGATGATGAATAAGTACTATAGGCAGGACCTTGGGTCTTAGGAGGATATTTTTGTGTTAGTCGCAGATGTTTGTTCCTGATTTATTAATGTTTTAAGGCCTCCTCTCATGCGCGAGAGGGCTTGGGGCTGTAGTCCCCACGATAGCCCAACGCGGATTGGGGACTTCACATACACCTTTGAATTTCTTCGCAGATGTATGCAGGTTTCCTCACAATGTTTTCCTTCACCGAAAACCTAGTGGTAAATATCAAATGATATTTCGTACATAAGTTCCGAAAAACCAGGTACGAGCCAGGATTTGAACCCGGATTGAAAGTCAGACGTCATATCCACTCGGCCACCACCGCTTACATTTATTTTGCAAATTGTGGCACTATTTATAAACATTTGATTATAATTTTGAAATTATACCTGTATCTTCCTTTTCCAGTGGCTGCTCTTTCACCTGATCTTTCTTCTCTTTCTTACTAGGTTTGAGTGGTTCATCGTCAGAGGCGTTAAATTCATCTTTCTCTCGTTTCTTCTTCTTTTTCCTCTTCTTTTTACTGGGAGCAGGTTCTTGTGTGATAAGTACGTCATCAGTCTTAGTTTCCGTCTGAAAACCAGTATTTTTTTATCAAAAGTGTTTTTGTGGGTTGTACAGTCAGCAGCAGAAGTTGCTAAGCGGGCGAGGCAGTGGCGGATTTGCCCTAAGGCCCAGTAGGCCCGGGCCTAGGGCGGCAAAAAATTAGGGGCGGCAAATTGTGACACAGTCCGCTGATGATAACAAGAAATAACTTAAAATATAGTCAATATGGTGGGTGCTGCAAAAAGGGCGGCTATAGGGCCTGGGGCCTAGGGCGGCAAAGAATACAAATCCGCCACTGGGGCGAGGTGTTCAAAATTACCTTGACACGCTCTTATTCTCTTAACAATAAAGTCGCGTCAAGATCATTTTGAACACCTCGCCCGCTTAGCAACTTTTGCTGACTGTACCAAAATACATAAATACTTACAAAGAAAAAGTAATACATAAATACTTACAAAGTCCTCTTTATCCTCTATCAAACTATTATTTTCATCTCCATCAAATCTTTCATTGTCAAAATCATCTTCAATTTTTATAACAAATGAAGACTGGCTATCATTCTCATTTGTACTATCTATTATCTCAGAAACAATAGTATTAACTTCAGAAAATCCACTTTCAGTACATGTAGCTATTTTACTTAAAATATTAGGTTCATTTATATTTACAAAATTTCTATTTGAGGCACTGTCAGGGCCAAAATAATTTATAGAAGTTTCATTTTCCGATGAAATTAAGGTTTTGTCATCTTCATCTTGATAATAGTAGTCTTGAGCTGTATTTATTATTGTTTTTAAATTTGACAGCGACGCTATGGGTGTAGTTTGGTAAACCTGGAAATTTGTAAATAATGTACATATTAGTAATTTTTTTATTTTTTATTTAGTACTTAAAACTTAAATCTATCATTACAGGTTTTACCTAATGCAATAGATAAGCGACAAACCAATAATCAGAGTTATTGCCAATATAAATAAAACTTAACTTAAAACTTAACTTAATATTAACACAAGTGGCCTTTGTGAAGTCATTCAGGGAGCACGTAAATATGTCTAACCCCAACGCAACTTTATTGACAGTGCGAATAGCCCTCGTTAGGGGAGCTTCCTTTAGCAGTTTTGTGCGAGCAACGGGTACGGCCAGCAGCGGCGGCCGGCGGCGGCGCCACACGTGCCGCCGGGCACGTGTGGCCGTTTAATGTTATTTATGTTTCATAGTTTATGATCTCATTCCCAATATTATACTTAGACAACGCTATGTACTCCATAATTGTCGTATTGTATCAGGTGAAGTACTTTGACACTATTGTAATGCAACATATGATGTGGTTGTACTTATTCAATAAAATAAAAATTTGAATACAAACACATTTTCAATCATGCCTCGATCTTGATTAAGAGTCTTAATTTATATAGAATGGTAAGTTTTAAGATTTTTTTTTTATTTTGTTTGACATAATTAGAAGTAAAACATCTCTACAGGGTCATTTTTGGACCGTTTGCCATATTGTGCGAGGTGATTAGGTAGGCCATACTGAAAAACTTTTTCTATGGGACCAACACCGAAATCACAAAAATTTTTTTGGTTGTTTCATACATTTTGGTCAAGTGGATGTCGACGTTTTCTATGGGAAGGCCAAATTTTGGGATTTCGGGGTTGGTCCCATAGAAAAAGTTGTTCAGTATGACCTACCTAATCACCTCGCACAATATGGCTAACGGTCCAAAAATGACCCTGTAAAAGTATCATTTTTCATTGCTTCTCAACATTTACTGTAGCAGAGGGTCTATAGACCCCATGTGAAAGACCCCACGCAATGTATGGTTAACTACGGGTTCTAATTACCACAGCAGAGGTGTTAAATTACCTCTAAATTGCATAGCTTAGATTGTGATTAGCGCACCTACTTACCACTAATATCTGGACTTAAACCAATGCAAGAACAATAAAAAATATTTACCATATACCGCAGCAGGAGATCACGGGCCGTGCGGACTGTCTTCTTGAAATGTATCACAGACCGTATTCTAGCGATGCATTCCCAACATAATAACCACTCCTGATTCATCTGGTCCTAAATATATAGTGATTTTTTAATTAAGTTTTTTGTGTTAACCTTGTAAGAGTTTTAAGGCCCAACATACATTTTATTCCTATTTTTAATTTGAACCGTGTTGTGTAGTGTAAATTGGAATGAATTTCGTTTGTCTGCGAAAGCAATAGGGGATATTACTGCAATGTTCTGCCGCTGCAGCATTAGCGACTCAGTAAATTCATACACTAACTTATACATACTGTGCCTTAAACTGTTTTTGACAAGTTTTCACAGACAATAAAATATGACATTGATGCATCAAGCAAGGCGGTTTGTTAACAAGGGCCTACCGGTAAACGCGAAAATCGAAATTTAGTTATGTGCCTCTTTATCGCTCGAATATGCAAGGGTGATAGAGAGATTAGATAACGAAATTTCGATTTTCTTGTTTCGCGGTAGGCCATGTGTATGTCGGCGGCCGATCGTAAGATCAGGCATATCGTGAAATTCCTAGGCATATCGTGAAACGTGAAAATCTTTGACTCGTTCCCTGAGTCGACGGAGCCCCGCATGTTTTAGTTGGCATAATATACACTTAGTTGAGTATTGTTTACCAAATGTTTTAGTGAGTTTAAAAAATAAATAAAAAAAAAACATTTTATTGTAATACCTACAATAAAATGATTTTTGTTTTCTTCTTTTTTTTTGTAATACCTACTTTTTTTATAAGACTTATGTTTTATTTGTTTTTTATTACATAAAAAATCGGTTCCGGTTTGCTCACGGTTAACCTAACAGGCTCCTCCCCGCTTCGGTCATTGTCGCACCTAACTGGACTGTGTCACTTATGAGATTTCTGTTACTATACTATTATTAAAACCTACCACTATCAGTGTTGACTAAAGTCGCAACTCATTATTAGCATATAAACATATGTATTTATAAATTTAATATTTCCAACCAACAAATGTAGGTATGGGTATGTATCTTTTTTCTTTTTCTTATTTGTAACTTGCCTAATGTATGAAATGGGGAACTGTTGCATCAACAAAACGTTATTTGTCCAAGAGTTGTTTGACCAAGTGAAAGATTTGACAAATGATAAGTCTCCCAAAAGTTTAGAGGCATTATAATAATCTGCTTTACAATAATTCTACCAATTGAAACGTTGTTATACAAAAATTTGCTAATCGTTAGTTGTCAAAGTGAAACGTCCGCGAAATATTGGTTGGCAAATGAAATTCGGCCAAAAAAAGTTCTGCGAAAAGGCAGATTACCACGAAATCTACGTATTTGGGTTCGTCTTTAACGTCTCTAAAAATGTGTTTAATTTTAAACTAAATAACACGCAAATTATGGCCAAAAAACCAGTGTTTTGGTCTAAAATCCCGACGACGTGGTGACGACCGGTCTGGCCTAGTGGGTAGTGACCCTGCCTATGAAGCCGATGGTCCCGGGTTCGAATCCTGGTAAGGGCATTTATTTGTATGATGATACAGATATTTGTTCCTGAGTCATGGTTGTTTCTATGTATTTAAGTATTTATATATTATATATATCGTTGTCTGAGTACCCACAACACAAGCTTTCTTGAGCTTACCGTGGGACTTAGTCAATTTGTGTAATAATGTCCCTATAATATTTATTTATTTTATTTTATTTTTTATTTAAAATCGTTTAACATTGATACCAAATATCTCGAAGACAATGAACTTTGAAGTATATACGGGATATATACTGGGGTATCTTAAAGTTCGAATCGGACCGATACGTGACGATACACAGACAGACGCGGCAGGGGACTTTGTTTTATAAAGTGTAGTGATTTAAAAACTTACCATGAAATCCAGCATTCCCATAAATATTTTTTTGTATTCTTCGTCGTAAATTGTAGTTAGCTTGCGATCAACACACAGGCATCCTTCGCAGATATAATTAAGTGGTACATTATTTATGCTAGGAGGGTTCATTTTATATGCTAGAAAGTTTCAAGTTTAATTTAAGATTTAGCTGGCCATTATATCGGATTTATTACTTTCTTATGAGTTCCAAACGGGTTCCAAACTTATTTATACCAAATCCCGAGTCCCAAACAAATCCCAAACATCGGTTCAATCGGTTGACATCAGTGACATTGACATTTAACAATGACATAAGCAACAATGCTACCAGCTGAAAAAATGTTCTTATTCCCTTTTTTTCGTCATCGGTGTAGTGTTCCAAAACGCGTTGAGGCAATAAGCTATTGCATACAGCGCATAAGGCCAGTCGCGGCCAGCGACACCATCAAAGAGTAGTATTATATAAGCATGCTCAAGCTACATGCACCCACCATGCACCAGTTACTCGCAAATGCAAATATGTTGTGAGTTTCATCGTTATGCTTGAAACGACTTTTGCGATTTCGATTAAATTTATATATAGTATATTTTACACCCATGTTATTGCAGGTGACTGTACCTACTAGTTCTCGTTGCTGAAAATTAGCACTAAATAGAATGTACCGCACCTGAAGTTGCAGGCGTAACCCTCTACTGCGAACAAATTTCTATGAGGGTGGGGTGAGTTAGCAGCTGACTGTACCTATCGAATGTCAAGAGCGCATCTACAATAATATTTTTGAAAATGTCGACATGTTTTTCCCCTTGAGTAGGTATATAAATAAACCATTTAAACAGATGTTTTTATTATCTAATGGTGGCCTTAATGCGGAACAAATACAATTTTATGTATTCACGCACGGAAGAAAGAATGAGCGCGCCTTTCACGTCATCACGTACAGTCACCTGTAATAATATGTTACACAACGAAGGCCGCAAAATATCTGTCACGATCTTATTTGTAGATACATAAGAGTCGCATAAGAGCGTGTCACATATTTTTGCGGCCTTCGAAGAGTAGGTAACATATTATTGCAGGTGACTCCGTATACGTAGGTACTACAGTGAAACCTGGTTAATTGGCACCTGGATAAATGGAAAACCTTAATAATTGCAACGAAAGGTCCGGTCCCGGTCCCTTGAGACCAAAATGCCTCTATAATTGAAAGTTTGGAACCTCTATAATTGCAATTTAGATTTTAGTGCTTTTCGTAATTTTGCCTCTGTAATTGTGACCACATCGCAACTAAGACCTCTATAATTGACACTGTGCTAAAAAAATCCGTTATTTTAGCTCTTCTTATTACCTCTATTATTGAAACGAGACTTATTGATTACCTCTGTAATTGAAATAATGTAGTTGTAGACAGCAGAAACAATATTTTAATAGCAATGATCATTTTATTTTAAATCTTCATCCAGAATTCAATTTATTTATTGGGTATCTAATATCTATCACAGCCAAATAGGTAGGTAGGTGAAATAGTTTTGATTAAATCAAAAACAAAGTATGCTTTTTACATTCCAATAAAACTTTCTTCTGCAATTCAAGGGAATTTTTTAAACCCAAATGATTAATAAGAAAATAAAGTAGTCATTAATGTAGTATAAAAGTGCAAGTCATAGACCAGAAACCCAGAAAGTAAGCTTGTAAATCTACTTTCAATGGTTATTTGCACCTCCATAAAAGAAATTTGCCAGAACGCAACCTCTATTAATGAAAACCTCTATAATTGACACAACGAAATTTTGAACCTCGTTAATTGGCACGACCTGCTTAAATGAAAAACCTGGTTAATTGACAAAAAAATGCCGGTCCCTTGAAATTGCAATTATCCAGGTTTTACTGTATTTGCTAACATCGGAATGTAGGTACTTATTAGGTACTTAAGCGTATTATATTGATGAAAAGTTTTGTAAGAAAATATGTGTCAGGGCTAAAAATGAAAAACAAAAATATATTACACTGATAACTAGTCCCTATCGACATTGTAAAGTCCGACCAAGGTAACTCTGCAGCGATTATGATAGCACAGACTGTGCAAGTGTTATGTTATAAGTAAGTCAAACTTCGACGGTCGTGCAACAAATTTGATTATTATGAATTCTTGTTAAATTGGCCTATTACTAAAAATGCCGTATAAAAATATGTAGGTTTTTATGGCTTAGAATCTGAAATTTCAGAGTCGCCCCTGCATTTCAAATTTACCCCGGTTTACGTAAGTACTTAGAGTCGAATCAAGTTAATGGCATGGCATTCTTAATGGCAAAGTGTGGCAATGTCATTGTATTGGGCCCCATACATTCCACGACCTTCTCTTTCCGTACAGACTCAAGCCTTCTTGAGCTTACCGTGGGACTTAGTCAACTTGTGTAAAAAATGTCCTATAATATTTAATACTAGCTTATTTTATACCAGCTTTTGCCCGCGACTTCGTCTGCGTGGAATCAGTAACAGCAACTAGTGTAAGTATAGCGCCTGAATAAAGTGTAATAGCAATCATTCAATTTGAGCATAAGTTTCAATCAGTGATTTCAGTATCTTTAGGGATGATTCCCGATATAAAAACTATCCTATGTCCTTCCCCGTGACTCAAAATATCTCTATGCCAAATTTCAACTAAATCGGTTCAGCGGTTTAAGCGTGAAGAGGTAACAGACAGACACACTTTCGCATTTATAATACCAGCTTTTGCCCGGGACTTGGTCTGCGTGGAATTAGTGACAGCAGCTAAAGTAGGTATAGCGCTTGGATAATGCTAATAACAATCATTCAATTCGCGCATTGCTTACTTCAATTATTAGGCAATTCATTAACTCTTTCAATTACCCCTTTGCACTCTCTTCAGGGATGATTTCCGACATCAAAACCATCCTATGTCCTTCCCCGGGACTCAAACTATCTCTATACCAAATTTCAACTAAATAGGTTCAGCGGCTTAAGCGTGAAGAGGTAGGTAACCGACAGACAGACACACTTTCACCTTTATAATACTAGTAGTTCGAACTGAGAACTCGCGGTTTTCCAAAAATTATATAGAGCGATTGACTTTGTTGCACCTACTTACTCGTATACAGGGCCGGATTAACCCTAAGTCAAAGTAGGCAACTGCCTAGGGGCCCCGCCTCGGCTAGGGGGCCCCGGCGGCTCAGCGCGCACCAAATAAAATTTTGTTCCATAGGGTCAAAATTCATGAGTAATTTTTTTATTCTTATAATAATGAGTAGGTATGCTTTGTTTTTTTTCGATCCATCCTTAAAATTAATGTACTGTAATAAAATTGAAGCAACACGTTACAGTTTACGGGGCGTATTCTGTCCCCAGTTTTTCATAGGAATGCTCGACCTTCAGCCTCACTTTTTACCTCAACCATTACCATTGGTTTGTGTTCCACATCTCCGCTACTTCAGCTTAGCCTTGGGCCTCGCTGCGCCAAGCTCGGCCTGCGGTCTCGCTTTTTAATACAATAGACATTGGTTCGTGTCTGTGCTCAACTATTTATCCTGAAGCCTGATGAAGCACTGCTTTGACAGCTCGCATGAAGGCTCGCCTCTCTGGGGCACTACGGACTTTTAGGCCCAGATGAAGATCGACACCCGGCCTTTTAATTAACACGCTTTCACAATTTGCGATATTGTTACCAAAAAATTTCGCGCTCGCTGCGCTCGCGTTTATTTTTGGTTCTTTAGTTGACCCTGTATCATCTACATGTTAGCTTAACTGGTGAATGAATAGAGTTACACCAAGAAAAGTCTGCAATGATTTGGGTTATTCCCACTAGTTGCCACCAAGTTCTTACCAGTGGTAACTACTGGGAATTTTTTCCCACCTTTTACCACTGGTAACGACTGGGAAAAAAAATTGTCCACGCAATAAGAGCGAAAAAGACATCGTTCGATTTGGATCGGCTCGGCTGACGCCTGACGATTTAAATTAAAAATGCAAACTTATTTCCCTGTACTGAATATGCTGTGTGCAGAATTGACTGTAGGGGGCCCCTAGCCTCGCACTGCCTAGGGGCCCCGACATGCTTAATCCGGCCCTGCTCGTATAGTTCGACATAAAATAGTAGATAATAATTTTCAAGAAAAAAAAACCGACTTCTATGGGGGCCGGTGAAAGATTATTGTACATAGATGGTGCACTATGTAGAAAAGGAGGTAAAACCACCCACTTTTCTAGTAGGTAGCATTTCGTTTCTGTAAGGGTCGCAGTTTTAGCCTCACGAACCCACTTCTCTGATAGCAGTTCGGTTCTGTGAGGATTGCAGTTCGAACCTAACCAAAACCACTTTTCTAGAAGCATTTCGTTTCTGTAAGGCTCGCAGTTCTAACCTAACCTAACCCACTTTTTTTCGGTTCTGTGAGGATCGCAGTTCAAACCTAACCTAACCCACTTAACGGCGCGTGCGGTGCGGTGTACGGGGGTTTGAGCGGGAGGGGCTAGTAAGTTTGGCATCATTATACTTTATACCTACATTTTATGGTAGGTAATCATAGTGGTTTATTTAGCTTAGGTATCAGTGGTTTTCCGGGTCAAGGTCCGAGTCCGGGTCCGAGTCCGGGTCTGGGTCCAGTTCCGGGTCCAGGACCAGGTCCAGGTCGAGATCCAGGTCTAGGTCTTGGTCCAGGTCCAAGTCCAAGTCCGGGTCCGAGTTCAGGTCCAGATAAGAGCCCGGATCCGGGTCAGGTCTGGCTCCAGGGCCAGCTCCGTCAAAATCGAAATTCGGAATCGCCAAACGTGTTCTGTTCTGATCATCATCAGCAGTTCCACTTCATCAAATGCGACAGTTTTTAATGTAAATTCTTGATTTTCTGATGAAAATACACAATTCTCTATACGCATGCCTTTAAGATTTGAGGAGTTCCCTCGATTCCTCATGGATACCATCATCAGACCTCGAGCTTGACAAAAATGTGGCTTAAAAATTTAACTTGCTTAACAAACATAACGAAGAGGACAAATCGCCAAACGTGAACTATGCTTCGTTGAAGAGTTCCGTTCTGAACATCATCAGATGTCACTTTTTTGAATGTATATGCTTGATTTGTCGATAAAACACATAAATCACTATATGTATGCCTTTAAGATTTGAGGAGTTCCCTCGATTCCTCATGGATCCCATCATCATAACTGGGTTTTGACAAAACGGGACCAATCTGTATGCATATACATACAATCAAAAAAATAATTTTCAAAATCGGTCCAGTAATGACGGAGATATGGAGTAACAAACATAAAAAAAATCACAATCGAATCTCCTCCTTTTGAAATTTGGAAGTCGGTTAATAAATGAGGGCGCCACTTTCTACTTAGCTGTCATATTTTTGACGTAAAATGCTTACACATGGCAACAATTTATAGTTTGTCAAGCCATTTCCGCCAGTAGAAATAATGTAGGCGCGAAGGGTTATCTTCCCATAGAGAATTTGAATATCGCGCCTTTTTCTACTGACAAACTTGTTTGACCGACTATAGTATGGAAATTTTAGAGTTCCATTTTATTTAATTTCTACTATTTTATGTCCGACTATAGGCGGCAATGGATCAAAAATCGCGTGGATATGTTACAAGGTCTGTGGAGCCCTTAACTGATACTGTATCTGTGGTAAGCCGAAATATTTCCTGTCAAATGTCAAATACCTATAGTATATTTATTTTTATCTTGCTAATTATTTCAAAATGGTAAATTTAAAAACGATATTATAAAAGTGCAAGCCGAGCACTTTCATTTGATACCAAACTCGACTATACTTTCTTGCAAAAAGATGACCAGAATAGCAAGACCCCTCACAAATAGCTTTTTAGCCTTCTAAACTCTTCTAGCTCAATAACCCCTTGATCGAGCCTGCTCATAATTTAATGACTAAAATATAATGCCCTCAATTACACGTTTACCCAATTTCATTTAAATTAGAACAAATTTACTTAAGTTCTTGAGTATCAAACTATCCTCTGATAGCTCAGCTTAAAAACATCGAAATGCCGGGACGTGCCCCTAGCCAGCCGCGTGTCCCAAGTTGAATGTAAGAACTTCGTTCGCTTCGCTCGCTCGTTCGATTATATATAAGTATGGGTTATTAGTATGGATTTAGGTACTCTCGGTACTTAAGCACAATTCGGTGAAGTGGAACTCCTTATGAACCACAAAATGTTGTATTAAACTGTTATTGTGAAATCAGCTCTGTTTTTGTTAAAGACACATATGACGAAATTAGGAATCTATAGTTGTTTATAAAGTTTGGCAATGAGATCCATTTACGTCTAATTCGGAACACCTGTGTCCACGAACCCTTTTGGGCCACGGGGTATAAATAGCAGCCTAAGCCTGCTGAAGACATACTTGAAACAAAGTTCAACATGGTCGCTATCAAAATCGTCATTCTTCTCGCCGTGGTAAGTTTTTTTCTGCCAAGAATAAGATACAGACCAAAACTGAAAGTTCGGTTTTGCTCTAGTACATAAGTATTATATTCTTTGCTCTAGTACCTAACATGATAATAGTATACTTATACCTACCTTTAGAATACATCAAACTAGTTTTTATGTTACTGGGTTCGTCGATCTATGAACTCAAAACAAAAACGGCCTTTTTAACTTTGGATAGATTGACGAATCCAGCAACATAAAAACTAATTTGATCTTCGAACAACACCGGCTTCCGAACTTGATGTACTTATTCAAAAGGTACTTAAATACAAAATACAGTACGTAGCGGCCCCCTTCTTAGGGTTTCGTAGTCACCTAGAAACCCTTATAGTTTCGCCAGGTCTGTTTGTCTGTCTGTCTTGCATTGCGACTGAACGGTAAAATAAAGTTAGTTAAAGAAAAAATAACGGTAAAAATTTTTTTAGGGTACCTCCCATACAATTTTTTTTTTGCTTTGTCCCGATAGTGTGGGGTATCGTTGGATTAGTCTTTCAAAACGAATAAGGGTCTCCTAAAACCATTTTTTGATATTGTTAATATTTTCGGAAATATGCGCTCCGAAAGAAAAAAAATATGTGTGTCCCCCTCGTAACTTTTGAACTACGGGTCCAAAAAATATGAAAAAAATTGTGAAACAAGAGCTTAATAAATAAAAACTATAGCGAACATGATCGGTTTAGTTGTTTGTGAGTTATTGCAAAAAATCTTCTTTTCTTAGTAAAAAGACTTAATGTACAAAGCGCTGCAAAGGTACTCCCTTATGATCTTACTAATAGCCCCCGTTTGGCCTATTTTGACAGAATGGTAACTACGAAACCCTACACTGAGCACGGCCCGATATGCTCTTAGCCGATTATTTAAATTTCTTTCGTTAAATTTAAATAATCACGATTATTTAACAGTGGCGCTAGTGTGCACGTTGATGGACTCTTAAAGCGTTGGCTATATTTGTTTGTATGGAAAATTTCATACTTCGCTGCAGTTTGACGTTAATTAGTACTAAGTTCATAGTTTATCTTCATTTACAGGTTGCTTTGGCAGCATCGAAGCCACATTCGGTGAGTCTTAATCTTATGATAAATTATTTAATACTCCAGGCCGTGCCCTAACATAAGTATCCTCCACTTTTCTATACAATTATAGTTCGTTTTTTTTTTGCATTAGAAATAAGGTAACCAATCTTGACGTCTTTTTATTGAAAAACACGTTTTAAAAATAAGTCACGGCAAATATTAAACAATTATGAATCTAATACGATCATTTATATTCTTTTGCTTTCTTAAGTGATATTAGTTACTGATTTTTAAAAAGCGTATTTCGATTAAAAGACATGTCAAGATCGCTTACCTTCTTTCTAATGCTAAAAAAACGAACTATAGTATGACGTCGTAGGCCAATCAAATTAGATAAAAAAGCGTTTTAAGCATTTAAGGAATTAATTCCTAGCAAGCTAGAAATCATTTATTACCTTCATTAGGTCCTAATTCGTATAATCCGAGTTTGCTCCATCCCACGAGGTGTGGATAAATTTTGGGGGCCTTGGGAGGTACATTTTACCTTGGATTGATAAAACCACTCGATGTAGAAGGGACCCACCATCAATTACAATTTCACTAGGTACTAGCAAGGTTGTTATGGATCAGACACTGGTGAAAAAAAAACCGATTTAAACACGATTATAAAAAATAAGTATCGGCTATTTTTTACAATTTTTGACTACGAACTATTTCTGTGGTACAAAAATCTTCCGGATCCTCAGATATCAATTTTTATCATGATTAGAGCAAATTTTCCGTCCGACGTACCGTTTTTGAACTACGAGCAAAAAACTGAAAAAGAGCAAAATTTTTTACAACTCCTGGAATGAAGCAAAGTCGGATTACGCTAGTCTTGAACCAAATGAAGGTATTAAGACGATTTCCAGCTTGCTGGGAATTACTTCCTAGAAAAAATCAAATTGGATTGGCCTAACGTGGGTACTTACATAAGCTGGCGCACCGACCGTACCTCGGACCGTACTTATCTAACACTAATTTTCATATTATGTATAAATGACCTAACTTCAGAAGAAGAAATAAAGAAAGTGTTAAGATGTGAACCGAGCTGTATGTACCTTTGACTGTCCTCAGGGTGGCGGTGGGTTCGGAGACTTTGCCAGTGAGTTCGCAGGCGCTGCCGGCGGGCCTGTTGCCGCTGCCACCCAACTTGCTTCTAAAGCTCAAGGCGGACTTGGCGCCGCCCAACAAGTTAAAGGTGCCGGACTTAGCGCCGCCCAACAAGCTCCAGGTGCCGGACTTGGCGCCGCCCAACAAGTTAAAGGTGCCGGACTTGGCGTCGCCCAACAAGCTCAAGGTGCCGGACTTGGCGCCGCCCAACAAGCTCAAGGTGCCGGACTTGGCGCCGCCCAACAAGCTCAAGGTGCCGGACTTGGCGCCGCCCAACAAGCTCAAGGTGCCGGACTTGGCGCCGCCCAACAAGGTCAAGGTGACGGACTTGGCTGCGCCGGACAAGGTCAAGATGCCGGACTTGGCGCTGCCCAAGAAGGTCAAGGTGCCGGACTTGGCGCCGCCCAACAAGCTCAAGGTGCCGGATATGGCGGCGCCGGACAAGGTCAACATGCCGGATCTGACGCTGCCGTACAAGGTAAAGGTTCCGGACTTGGCGCCGCCGGACAAGATCAAGATGACGATTACTCAGACTGAACCAGCCTATAAAGATCTGTTAACAATAAAACTTGTCAATTTTATGATTCCCTTTTAATAAAGACAAGTTATTATAGTATTGTTTTTTTTTCTTATTCCAGGACCTTACCTACAGCACAGTATAAATAATAGTACTAAGTACAGAAGACTCACTCTCTAACAAAACGCGTCTGTTACGATCAGCACAGATATGGCCGCTAGGTGGCGACAGCGCCACGCGCGGCTTATGGCAAACCCCAAAATTGGGGCCGAACAGATGCACTTTTAGCTACCTGTAGCAAAGCGACGAAATCGCGGAGTGAGACACGCCTGCCTACAGCTTGGCAAAAAAGAGTAGAAATTTAAAAGTGGCAACACTTTAGTGTCGTCCCTTTCAAACCAATTTATATAAGAAAATGGGACGACACTACAGTGTTGCCACTTTTTAATTTCTACTCTTTTTTGCCAAGCTGTACATGCAATCGGAAATTGTATTCGATGGGGTAAATAAACATCTCTTTATGTTTTTATTACATGTTATCCTCATAGATCTAGCTTAGGGTCGTATTCCATCAGTGTATTTGCGTCGCACATTTTGCATTAAGGAGAGAGTGAGACGCACTGACATTGGATAAAGAAATTGGATAGGTGGTATACCACCCTTACAAGTTATTCTGATATCAATGCGTAAAATCATAAGTATATTATCATACATAAATGTAACGGTAAAAAAATTAAGTTATCTTCTTACATGTATTATAGAAGTATGTATATAAGTACTTATCTACTTATATACCAAGAATACACGCCAGTTCAATTATATAAAAGTCAAGTATACAGTATACACATTACTTTTATTTACTTCAAAGTAAATGATATGTACAAATAGGGGGTATCGTCTTGGGTCATCCCATTCGTTTTTCGTCAAGTTCTTAAATTAGTCCTATTCTGCTTTCGTCACCCATTCTACATTCGTCACAAACGTCGGTGGCTTTCAATGTAGAATGCGTGACGAAAGCAGGATAGGACTAATTTAAGAACTTGACGAAAAACGAATGGGACGACCCAAGACGATACCAAATAGGGCTGTTGTATGACTTATGGTGTACACTGTACAGTTTGTGTTATTTACTTGTCTATGACAGTAAATTTTTTTTTCTTAAGCTACTTTCTCTTTGTCCTTATGTTTCTTCTGTTTCTTCTTCTTCTTCTTATTCGGATCTTTCTGTTTAGTAATGTCATTATATTTCAGAAGTCTCTTATACATTTTAAGCAGCTGTTTTGCGTCTTTTTTCATTTCTTTTGTAACGTTTTCATTTTCATCTTCTTTGTTCAAATTATCTTTGTTTTCAGAATCTTCTTTACATTCTGCATCTTTAGCTTCTGTTGTGTCTACTTCTTTAACTGGATCCACATATTTGGTAGAACCTACAAGGGTTTCATACTGTTCAATAGTACCATCTTCAACTGTCGGTGTATCATCTTCTTTATCTTTATGTGCTTCCTTCTCTGCTAGCTCTGCCTTCTTAGCTTCTTCTAACTTCTTTTTCAACTGTTTATTCTTCTTTCTAATAGCATTTAGTATATTAGATGTAGTCAATACTCGTTTTACCTTCTTACTACCTAGGTATCTATCTTTCCATGATACGTTTTCAAGGTCATTAGTATCGTTTTCCGTTTCTATGTTTTCGTTTGGTATTGGTATCACCGTTTCATCTTTTTCTAAGTCAATTTCATCCATCCTTGCCGAAAATGCTTCTATTTCTTCTGCAGTAGGTTCTTTAGATAGAACTGATACGCCTTCCACCTCGTAGCAAGATGAATCATCAGAAATTTCCAAATATTCATACACGTCATCATCATCATCTATTGTTTCTATAACAGTAGGTATTTCTTTATCTGCGACATCTTTATCTTTATAAAAGTTTTCATCAGTTTGCTCCCGAAAACCCGATTTCTTTTTTTCTTTCTTAGATTTCTTGTCCTTTTTCTTTTTCTTCTTCTTCTTTTGCTCGTCATCGGATATACAAACTACTTCCGGTTGCACATCCGAGGCTTCAACTTCAGAACTCTCTCTGTCAGATATTTCACCGTCTGATTTTGTTTCTATACAAGATGAGCTTTCCGCTATATCGTCACTTTTCTCAATGTACGCACATTCATCTGTTTTTTCATTATTTTGTTCCTTATTAGCATCATCTGTCTTTTCTTTACTTAAATCCTGAGCTCTCTGATCATCGTCATCACACTTTTCATCAATTTGTTTATCAACTTTTGCGTTACTAGATTCTTCTTCTTTATTATCAGTTGATGTTGTAATATCATCGCTTATAACAGGCAAATCATTAATTTCTACTGTCCCTTCATTGTCATTTGATACATAACCTCTTATCTCTTCATCTTTTTTACCATCTCCCTTTCCTTGAGGTTCGGCTGTAATTTCCATAACAGTATCGTATTTTTGTTATTTTCTAAATTATCAGCTTTACTCTGTTCCTCGACGGCCTGTTTCTGAGTAATATTTTGTTTTTCATCATGTTGGTTTTCATTTTCACTATCCTCTGAAGTCTCTGAACTATCAGAATCGCTGGAGCTAACATTATCGAAGTTCTTTGCATCTAAATCTTCAAGCAGATCCATTTTCTCTGTATCCGATAACTGTATAGTTATTTCATCTTCGTCACTGCCTTCTTTTTCTTTTACCTTCTTCTTTTTCTTCTTACTCTTCTTACTTCTGTTCTTAGCTTCAACATTGTTAGCTTTAATAGGTTCTGTTTCACTTTTTTTGACATTAGTTGCAGCAGTATTGTTGACAGTATTGCTAGTTTCAACCTTTTCTTTTTCAGCTACTTTATTAGATGTTGTTGCTTTAGTAACAGTTTCTGTTGGCTTTTGCCTTTTCAGTTTAATTCTCCGCGTCGGCTTGGACTGTGGAACCGTTATTACCAAGTCGTTTATCCTTTTAGTCACTGTTTTAGACTCACCATTCTTATTAGTCTCAGATTCATTAGACTGCGATGTGGCGGTTCCTGGAATCAATGCATTTTTGCAATCAATAAAAGTAGAGTCATAATGATGTATATTTGTTTTAAAACGATTGAAATACGATGAAAAAATGCGCACACAATTAACAACAAAAGTAGCGAGTAAGCTAGACAGGTGTTCAAAATGATCACACATTTATTAATTAATAATTGTGTTTCTTATTTTTTATATTATGAAAAAGGCTAGTCAGAGTAAGCTAACTCCGCCCCCGATGACTCAGGTTTTTAACCTTTTGAACGCCAAATGGCGCATCCATTTGCCGTGCCACTGACGCCACGGGGGTAAAACTTAGTTTTGTGAATAAATAATGCCAACCTAAAACGATCGACATCAAATGCCGTCTTTGGCGTCGTTGTCACGATTTTGCGTTGACGTCAATTGCCGTCTGTGGCGTTCAAAAGGTTAATATATTTTTCACCACACCAACTGATAAAGGCTCTCTTGATTGTTCAAAAACCGATAGCAAAGTTGCATTTTATTCACATGTGAGGCAAAGTAATCAAATGCAAATTTTGATTTGTTTTCTTATGTTTCCTGGTTGAATTGACTTTTAAATGAAGATTTTGGATGATAAATATTTAACGCATTCACTGCTAGGGGGCGTGGCCTAGGAGCAAACTTGTATGACGGTGGACGCACATGTGCGTCGGGGGCAGTGAATGTGTTAATGACATTCATTTGAATTTGATTTGGTTTGTTTTTGTTTGATATCTTAGTTAATATTTTCTTCGGGTTGGTGTGGTGAAAAATGTTGTGTTTCACTCGGGGGCAAATTTTGTTTAACCTTCGTGCTTTAAAACCCTCGCAACGCTTAAGATTCAATTTTGGAATTTTTCGTTGCTCGGGTATCAATATTAGCACGAGCGGTTAAACAACTTTGCCCCCTTGTTAAACAAATAACTATAATATGTCTGTCTCTCACGGAAGTTGTATCATATTTCTGTTTCTTACCAATCTGCTGGTCGAGCCTCTTCACATCCGGCTTCTCGTCGTCGCTGCTGATCTCAACCACCTCCGCCGGCTCCTCCTTGATGAGGACCTCGTCGTTGTCGGAGCTCGCGGGCTCCGCTGCCGGCTCGGCCGTTTCTGAACAAAAAAAATATATTATAGGACATTATTACACAAATTGTCCCACAAAAAAGTCCCACGGTAAGCTAAGACTTGTGTTGTGGGTACTTAGACAACGATATATAAAATCATAAATCATCTCATTTATAATATACACCGTGTTTTTTTTGATTTCCGTTAATTTCAAGGGTGCATTCCTGAGCTTAAATCAAGTAACTTTCTCAAAGACACCGATGTTCTAATTAAGTCCATTTCGGAGATAATCCATAATTTTTTTTTTTCCTATAAGGCCTCTACAAGCGTGTACACTTGCCTTAGGGCCGGCTTACATATTGATTAGTGTTTAGAATGAGTTCATACATTTGCTACTAAACTTAAGTACAATCTCGGTCGATTGATGTACGAAATGACATTGATATGTCACAGATTTCAATTGTTTGGTTGAGTTAAATGTAATGCCCGTGTTACAACAACGCTATATGCTACATTTAATTAGTTTTTAAACAAAAAAAAAAAACAAAAAGAAAACAAAAAAAATTTTTTTTTTTGAAAATTAACTATGCCATTTAGTTCTTATAAACGTACTTAACTATACCCCGAAGTTAACGGAATTCAATAAAAACACGGTGTATACATATTTATAAATACTTAACTTAACGTGACATATCGTGAGGAAACCGGACTAATCCCAATAAGGCCTAGTTTCCCCTGGGTTGGAACGTCAGATGGCAGTCGCTTTCGTAAAACTAGTGCCTACGTCAATTCTTGGGATTAGTTGTCAAGCGGACCCCAGGCTCCCATGAGCCGTGGAAAAATGCCGGGATAACGCGAGGAAGAAGAAGACTTATAAATACCTAAATACATAGAAAACGCCCATGACTCAGGGACAAATATCTGTGTTTGTCGGCAAAATAAGATAAGATGGTCTATTGACTAAATTGAGGCCCAGGTGCGCTTCAGACCAGAACCTACCTATAAATACACCGCATCTTAAAAGTGTTCCCTTGTTTTACTTACTAGTGCCGAAATAGTCGTCTTACACGCCCACATGTTAGATCTTGAGCAACCCAAAGAGCCTAGCATCGGCCCTAAGCCGTCATGTTCATCACACAAATAAATGCCCTTACCGGGATTCGAACCCAGGACCATTGGCCAGACCGGTCGTATCGTGGTCGGACCAGAAGGTATTATTTGAAAAGGTTAGCTCGAAAGATCCCTTTAAGGGATATGTTCATCTTTGTACACATTTATTGTATTCTCTCATTGTTGTGTACAGTCGAATGTTTTAATTTATGACCCATTTTGTACCTTGTCACAGTGACAATAGTATGAGGTCTCTAGCGACTTTCATATTGATTGTCACTGTGACAAGATACGAATAGGGGCATACATTAATACATTCGACCGTACCTACTTGTTATGTGCAATAAAGTGTATAACTAATTACTACGACATACTACTACTATACATATAATAGACCTTTATCATCTGTGTCAGGTCATCCCAGTTACGACACTTGCGTTCCTGGCTGTAAAGCCCTATACGAGAGAGGGTTTTAGTTTTCTACTTGTCGATTTTAATCTAGTAATTAAAACAAATAAAAAACGATTTACCGAACTGTAATCACATATTTTTAAATGTTGGACATTCTATCGGTGGTATTCAGATTCATTTATTATGGTACCCAAGAGATGGAAACAGAAAGAAAACTAGACCAAAGAGGTGGGACGACGACATAAGACAGGTCGCAGGAACAACTTGGGGTAGAGTGGCCATAGAAAGGCCAGAATGGAGAAGATTGGAGGAGGATTTTGCCACCAGGCAAACGGACACACAATAATGGACAAAAAGGGAAATATATGAACATGAATAAAAGAAGAAATGTATTGTCCGACTAAAGCAGTGGTGGGCAAAGTACGGCCGACTAAAGCAGTGGTGGGCAAAGTACGGCCCGCGGGCCATCTGCGGCCCGCGAATGGATTTTATCCGGCCCGCCGCTGGTCCTATGAAATAATTAGTATATGGGCTATATGGCATTGGCTCACGATTATCACAAATTAAAATAAAATTTGGCTACAATTCTGGCCCTCCACTTAAATTTCCTAAACTTTCTGGCCCCCCATGAAGAAAGTTTGCCCACCACTGGACTAAAGGCTAAATAATAATAATTATTATTACACAAGACACAACATAATATGATAGCAATACAATAATTCTGTGGCCCTAGTGAATAAGGGTACAAGTCTCGGGCAGTGCAGTTGTAAAAGGGCGATTTAAAAAAAAACTAACTGGTCGGCTCCTGGTGTAGCTGCGCGCGGATGGCTCGAGCTCGGGCCTGTAGCTCGAGCAACTCGAGCACGGTCAGGCCGGCGCGCGAGGCTCGACTTTCACCCTCGTCGCCCGACTTTGACTTCTTACGCCGTTTCTTCTTCGAATGTCTGTGCTTGTTCTGAAACAAGTGATTGCCGTTGTACACTGGCGTTCAAAAGTGCATGGACAGATGTCGACCATAATGCCTTAATATTACGGTTGAAACATGTCCATGCACTTTTGAACGCCAATGTACAAACAGCAACACTCCTAACTGTACATCGGTGGACCTTATTTCCAAAGCCATAAGGTCCACCAATGTACAGTTAACAGTGTGGGGGATGGTATTGTTTTGTGACGAAGCCTGCGTTTTGGATATGAAATTATGGCCCCTGAATAAAATTTAGATTTCATTTTAAAGTAAGAAACAATTCTTTTTAATTAACTAGCTACCGACCGAAAATTCGTCTTTAAAAACCTTTCAACCCCATTTTTGCCACTTGAGGGTTGATTTAAAAAAAATCCTAAGTAGACCTCTACAATTTAAAGAATATATACATATTTATGGTTAAATCTGTGCATTGTGTGACTGTTTCTTGGTAGAGTTGGGTTGGCAACCCACCATGCCAAATAGGCGCAATTTAAGCCATAACTTTCCGCTGCATTGCGCCAATTTTGTTTCATAAAAACGATTGATAAAGGTGTTTATCTCGAGCATTGCGTTGTATGCGAGTGAGACATGGACACTGAGACAACAAGGTAGAAAGAGGTTGTAGGCTTTCGAAATGTGGTGTTGGCGGAGGATGGAGAGGATTAGCTGGACTGAAAGGAAGACCAATGAAGAGGTCCTGAGTATGATAGGAGAAATGCGATGCTTGTTAAATGCAATAAGAAATAGGAGAGGCATGATGTTAGGACACCTTATACAGCATGATAACTTTTTCCTAAACATCCTGGAAGGCAGGATTAAAAAGACAAGAGAAGAAGGGAGACTTTCAATTACTTATCTCAGCCAAATAAAAAATAATGCATCATATGAGGAAATTAAAAAACTGGTACAAGAAAGAAATGATTGGCGATTCCTCCACCAACAAGAACAAAGCTCTTAAGTTATGATGATAATGATGAAAAAAGCTGTTACACACCTTTTTCTTCTTGCTAGCCTGGCTCAGTATCTCATCGTCGGAAGATATGCTGTCAAGAGAGATGGTCTCCAACTGCTCGGCTGACTGGCTGGAGGAGTCCGTGTCGGAGGGGGGCTCCGCACCGTCCAGGATAGCGCATAGTCGCTTGGAACTTATTCCAAGAAGCTGCAACATAAGTAAATATTAAACTCAAGTAGATGACAAGGCCTTCGGTGTCCAGGGCTGGAATTGAACCAGCTTGTTCTGCATTTGTCTCCATAACTGATTGACCAGGGGCAGTGGAGCGTCACTGATGCATTCGGGCATCTTCGGCTCCGTTCGGCTCAGCATTGCTATGAGCAATTATTAGGATTGGCACAACTTGACGTCCATTCGGGTGCACAAACAAAGATAAGATAATGACTTGAAATTTGACAACCCTAAATAGCCAAAAGGGATATTGCCATTCATTAGAAAGGGACAGCATGATTTGACCGTGAATTGCTGTCAAACTTCGGTTTTGTAGCATACATGTGTCATTTCTGTATGGTAGTACTATTATTTATTCTGTGCCAGGGGTCAGCAAACAAGCCTCATGTGACTCTTTGGAGGTAAGATTGCGGCCCTTCAAGGGGTCAAAAACATCACATTTAGAGTTCTAAGACCACTAAAAAAAACATTTGTGGCTCTATTGAGATTCGTAAAACTGGTGATTTCTAATATGATTAGCTATTTGTGTAGTTTGTGTAGAAATCTAGTGAACTGGTTAAGCTCAACGTAGGGAAGACCAGCACATATAATTTACCCTGGAAAGACCGTCATAAGGCAAGAACTCTGGTATTTGCATATGGGGCTGTCCATAAATTACGTCATCGATTACTGACGATTTTTGACCCCCCCTAAAATCATCCAAAAATCATGCTTCGAATGACCCCATTTCCTCCTATGTCATGCTACCATCATCCGATGTCCAGACCCCCCCACCCCTAATTTGAAATGACGTAATTTATGAATGTACGTCGCCATTGACGTATTATGGCTAAGGACTGGCCTTACGGGCACTAAAAATTGTACTAGTTAACTAGTTGAGCGGTGTCACTCACGAATTCGAGCCAATCGTGCAGCCTAAGTACCTTACGCAACTAGTTGCGACCAATCGCGTGATGCGAACTCATCAACCAATCGCGTTGTATCCATGTCACACCGCTGTACTAGGCCCGTTCATGCCCCATTCTTATTGCCTGTAAGGCCAGTCCTGAGATATATACGTCAATGTACGTCGCTCAGACACAGTCAGAAAGGAAGAGTTTCGCTGCTACAGCTCTACCGACCTTCTGCAAGTGAAGCATGTGTACAAACGGAAGACAAGAGAGCTTGTAGATGGTATTCGCCCACATACCTTACCAATTTGCCAAGAAAGGCGCCAGAGAGCCAGATGATGATTAATTTACGTTTAAAGCCAATTAACACGCCGGTACTTACTTCTTCCAAACATAACTCCTGTAAATCGTCTATAGAGAGCCGTCTGACGCACTCAGGGGCCAAAGACTTGAGTTCTTTCGACTTCAAAACGGAAAACACTTGATGCATCAACTCTACTCTATCGTGAATGAAATAAGCCAAATCATGCTCCTCCTGTCTTCGGCTAGATGAGGAAGTCGTCGCTTTCTCTTCTTTGATTCTATGCTTCTTCATTCGGTTCATCTTTAAAGTATTTTTTTCAATTGAGTAAATAATTTCGAACACATCTTCGGAAAAGATTTAATCCTACTAAATCGAAAAGTTATGGGAATTCTAGACGACAGTAGGAAATATTCACGCTTTTATATTTTGCCGTATTATACAACAGTGGTACGTCAAAAATATGACATCTAACGGATGCGTTCCAATTAAATTCGGGATATTTGTTTTCTTTGTTACTTCTTCATCAGCAAAGAATATAATACTTCATCAGTCGCAAAAGTCTATAGTCTGTCAAGCCATTTCCGTCAGTAGAAAAAGCGGCAAATTAAAAAATGTTGGCGCGACGGGTTGTAGTTCCATAGAAAACTAGAATTTCGAGACTATAATTTCTCCGATGTATACATAAAAACATAGAACACACATAGAGGTACAATAATCGTAAAAATCATATTAAACTTGTGTTAAACAGAAAATGTATTGGTTATAAGTATTTCTTAACAAAAATATTACGGAGTGAAGTATGAATGAAGCTATGAAGCTGAGGGCCTACCGCGGACCACGTTCGACGTGTTGCCTCCTTGTCACACTTACGTACGAATTTACAAGTGCGACAGAGAGGCAACACGTTGAGCGTAGTTCGCGGTAGGCCCTCTGAAATGACGATCAAAACATGTCACATGACAGCAACAATCACAAAAGCACAAAAAATTGACAAAAAGTATTAAATAAAATTATTTAAAAATCGTTTGTTATGCTAAGCCTATGGTTTTTTACATTGTATCAACAATGATAAAAACTTATTATATGCTTAACAAACAAATATTAAACACGAAGATGTCTGTTCCTAAATTGTACGAAAGCGAGGATTATTTGTTTGTAAATAAACAATATGATATGTACATAAACTCAGAGGACGAAAACGAAAAGGTAAATTGCTTTAATATATAAATTGTGCCCATAAATTAGTTGAGCTAAACTAAACATTGTACTCAATAATTTTATTGAGGTTATGTTTATTAAAACTGTAGTGTTGTACTTATGAGATTTTTTATCGATATCGAACAATATTACTTTCAATATTTTCTTTTAAATAAGTTACTTGAATGTGAAAAAACAGACCACTTTTCAAATTCAAGTAAAAGATGAGATGAGATAAGGTAAGGTAAGGTGAAATAATTTGTTAATGCTCAGCTATAATTGGCCTTGTATTGCTAGGTATTTAAAAAGTTAAATGTATCTTTCATAGCTGTTGGAATTCCTTACAGTATAAATAAATAAACTATATATCAGGTTAAATAATTGTGAATTAGATGTGGCAAAGTCAAATGTTGAGTGGACAACATTGTTATCTACTAACAAATTATTGTTTGTTTTGTTACAGAATTCAGTTACGTACAACATCGCCAAACATGACTCCCACCATTCTACATCCTCAAATCCATTGCATTTTGTTCACCGCCTCGATTACGCTACCAGTGGTGTATTATGCATAGCAAAAAATAAACGAGCATCAGCTATCGCAGGAAAATTATTTGAGAAACGAGAAACTAAGAAATATTATTTAGCGGTTGTTAGAGGGCATGTTGAATTTGACTTATGTGATATTGAATATTCTGTCGGTAAGTCAATGACCTGATATTAATGGCCTACTATTTTTTATTGATTTCTTGTATTTGAGTCTAATTACATTTTGAGCGACAAGCCCTTTGAAAAGTTAAATATAACTTGTATTCTTAAGGTACTGACGCCTTGACAGCGTCGTCATCTCACAAAATGGTGGCGGTTACGTCGCTGCCTGAAACTGCATTAACTACAACAGTGCATCCACGACCGGCGCATACTCGTGTCCTTCTCCTAGAAACTGGTTACTATTGCAACGATCCCGTTAGTGTGATACTGTTGAAACCTGTCACTGGTAAGTATTTACTTATTTTTATGTACCTATGTAAAGTATCTAACAATACTAATAATATATCATGCTTTACTTTTTTTCTAGGTCGACGGCACCAGCTCCGTGTACACTGTGCTGCCATTGGGCACACAATACTTGGTGACTACACCTACAGTAATGCCGAAGATTCGGCACCGTATCGAATGTTTTTACATGCAATGAGGTAACGGAACAAAATAAAATATGAAAAACACTGTTAAAAAAGATTCCATGTTACAAATATTCTACGTCAGTTGCACTTATAAAAACAATACACCAGCGATAAACTGAGGGCCTAACAAGACACACAAAATTGAAATTTCGTTATCTTGTGTATTCGAGTGATATAATTCAATTTCGATTTTCGTGTTTCGCGGTAGGCCTACTGATGTAGGATAGGATAGGACATGTGAGGAGTACGTTGAAGTAACAATAATCATTTGTTTTTTTTTTTTTTTTTTTTCAGGTTGATCTTACCTTTACCACAAGAGACACTGGATATCCAAACATCAGAACCATTTTTCACGGATGAAAAGTTCTCTTCAAAATACCGCTCCTTGCGCAAATTACACACGTTCTGGAGTAAAAATGAATTTATAAAAGTTTGTGACGCTACAGATCAGCCACTTATGATAGGTGTAAAATATAAAATATTTAAGCCACATACAAATAACGAATCTAACTCGTTTACTGATAACAAAGATAAAGATTAGTTTTCAAATTAAAAAGCATTTCACAGCATTGTCAAATTATATGCCATAGACACAGCTATTTAAACGCTTTTATTTACAAAGAACCAATGCTAATTACTTCACCACTCCCGTGTTCCATTAATTATCGATGAAGTAAGTTACTTGCTCTTCACTAGTTGTTACGACTGAAAAGTAAAATGTTGCCAGTTTGGAGCTGTTCTAATGCTTTATTACGTGATTTATGTTTAAAATGTATATATTATATACTTGATCCGTTTTTAGACTTGTGTTATATTATAATATATTCAATAATACAAATTCAAAACCTTACAGTCCGACAAGAAATTGTAGAAATTAAAAAGTGGCAAGAATTTCTTGTCGGGCGCTTATGGCCGGTTTATAGCCGGTTTAGACTCTCGCGAGAGCCACGAGACGAGCCGCGAGCCGCGCCACGAGCCGCGCCACGAGACGCGAGTGTGAACGGTAGGCTCGTGACTCGTCTCGCGGCTCGGCTCGCGCTCGCCTGGCTCGCGTGGAGGAGCGGTTTTTTGGGCACGAGTCAAAGGGGCTCGCGCGGGACGCGCGCTTGCCTTCACACTCGCGTTCGACTTGTCATTCGATTATAAACCTTATGCCGTGCCGTTAGTGTTTAAAATATATTAGCACGACGAGCTTACGAGCCATGAGACGGGCCTCGAGCCGAGCCACGAGGCGAGAGTGTAATCATTAGCTCGACGGGCTCATGCGCTCAAGGCCACTCGAGGCAAGCCACAAGACGCGCCGCGAGACGAGCCGCGAGCCGAGAGTCTAAACCGGCTATTAGATTCGCGGCTCGTGGCTCGTCTCGCGGCGCGTCTCGTGGCTCGCCTCGAGCGCGTAAGCCCGTCGACCTAATGATTACACTCTCGCCTCGTGGCTCGGCCCGTGGCTCGTCTCGTGGCTCGTAAGCTTGTCGAGCTAATATATTTTAAACACTAACGGCACGGCATAAGGTTTATAACCGAATGACAAGCCGAACGCGAGTGTAAACGAAAGCGCGCGTCCCGCGCGAGCCCCTTTGGCTCGTGCCCAAAAAACCGCTTCTCCTCGCGAGCCAGGCGAGCGCGAGCTGAGCCGCGAGACGAGCCACGAGCCCGCCGCTTACACTCGAGTCTCGTGGCGCGGCTCGCGGCTCGGCTCGCGCGAAAATGTAAGCCGCTTGTTAAAAGTCTTTGTTTTGTTCTCTCTTATTTATTATCTGGCAACCCACACTATTGTCAGCTCAGCTGTCACGCTGTCAGTATAGTCGGTCATCTTTATTTTTTATTAAAAATCGCTTGGAATTTGGAATTTGTTGCATTAAAAAAAATTGCCTGCAACCCAAATTTATGAAATTTTTGAGTCTTTTGTCATAATTGTAACAGTAAACTGCCTGTTTATACTTCAATCACATTTTAACTACACATAATCCTGATTGGTTTTTGTTTTAATCAATGTAAAAAGGTATGTTGTAGCGATTTTTATGATATCTTGGTAAAAACCCATGACTGCGTCAACTGCGTGTCCGTCTCATAAAATCATAGTGACTAAAACTCCCCTTATCTATGTATAAAAATAAGATACTAAGAGTAGCATTTTATTAACATTAGATAACAAATTATTTTAATCTCTGTTGTGAGAAACAAACAAAGATATACATTTAGAAACTAAATATAGGTAACATTACTTGAACTTTGTTCGCTTATATTAAGTATTAATGAATCCATTTCTTTTATAGGTATTATATGCCATTACAGACTGCTTCATAGTCATGGAATCTACACTGATAGACATACTAGCTCGCATTCACCAGATAGAAAAAGGTGTTGCTGGTATATCAAAAAAGACTGAAGCACGTAGAAGCTCAGACACAACTCCTGGAACATCCAGTGATGTTAGAAATGAGAATGATGGTAAGATGACTCCGGTAGCACGGGCAACAACCAAAAGACAATGTGATGCTACAGAGCAGCACCAATCAGATTTAAAAAGACCAAGAAGAATGTCTATTAATTACTCGGAATTGAGATTTAGATGCAGTTTTTGTTCTGCGAGGTTCCCTTCTCTGACAATGGTGAGAGACCATACCAGAGCATGCCATAGAGACGAAAACGAACAGAGGCGAGAAGAAAAATTAAATCGAAATAGTACTAAACTTACAACTGTAGTAGGTAACAGTACAACAGTATTAAAGATAAACCAAAACCTAGAGAGAAAATCAACATTTCTGTTTAAATGCAACGCTTGCAAATTTGCTAGCGTATCCTATAGCCACATGATTGAACATTGCCAATATCATGTAGTCACATTTGAAAATCCAGAGGCTTTTGTCTCTAGAAACTCTACCAGAAAATGCGTAATATCTAATGCGGAATATGATGTTGATTTTGACACATACAATGAATGTAAATACAGTTCGGATTATTCTTATAAATTAATATATTGTCATTATAAGCTTTTAAAACAGGATAAGTGGCCGGGCATTGTGGATAACTTGACAAAGCCAGAGATAGACATGATAAACTGTAATAGTATATATTATTTCACACGGATTGTACGCTTGACATCTCGGAAAAAGGCTTCATCTGCCCCATTTATGGTGTTCCAATGCGAGAAATGTCTGAAGCATATTGATCCTCATTCCGTATTAGCACATGTCGTAGAAAACTCGTGCAGTAAAGAGCTCCCTGAATTCCCTTGTTATGAGTGCAAGAGACCGTTTCTTAACGAGAATACCATGTATCTGCATTATAAGATGCATCAAGCCGCAGTCAGCTCTAATATGAAGTTCAGGACAGTTTTTTTCAATCATAAAGACGATGATTTCTTTAATGCACTTTTACTAAAAGCAGCTGGGGTTATCATGCAAAATGTATCAAGCAGAAAAAAAAATGCACAAGCAAAACTATCTGATGATGCAAAGGCTCAAATTCAAGTAAAAACCAGCCCACAAGCTAAAGATGTTCAAAAAGTTACTGAAGTTACCTCACAAAATGTACCTAATTGGTCAATATTAGCACAACCAAGACTGTCATCTGATATAACAAAGACACAAATCCTGTTTTTAAATAGCACCCCAGTAAAGGATGTTCGGAAAACTACTGAGCTTACCCCGCATGCACCAAGCGGATCACAACTACAGAAGTTACTTACATCTGGTGCTGCAAAGGAACCAATTCAACTGAAAATTGTCCTTGAAAGACATGATGCTAGATCACTAATTATTCCAGGAACGACAACTGGTGCTCAAAACAATACTGTGTCATCTGAGATCACCAGTAATATTGCAAAAGACACAGATAAAGCAACTACAGTTTATAAATGTCAATGCGAATTATCCTTCCACAAATTGGAATGTCTATTCAGACATCTCGGAAAATGCCCTTCAGATAAGACAGCTAGAATTTCTTGTGTTTGTGGATTAGTTTTCGATGAGGAACAATATCAACTCCATTATGGTATACATAGCCAAGGTTTAACGAAACTGAATGTCAAAAGAATTACTATGTGTGATGAGAAAATAATAAGCCCAAATAACAAAATAAATGAAAAAGGAAAGAGAGAATTAGACTACAATCAACTTTGTAAAAAAGCCATTTCGGAACTTATAGATACATTACAAAATGTAGCTTCAAGTTTGCCACATATTAGAGAGATCAAAACGGAGGTAAGAGAAGAAAAAAATGTTGAACCTGAAACACGGTCTGTTGGTTCAGGGGATGATTTAATCACAGTAGCTCTGAAATCTCAAGGAACAATGACTGAAAGGGAAACACAAGCAGAAAAAAAGTCAGTTGCGATAGACACAGATGATTTAAATATATCAGTGTTAAAATCTCAAGAAATGACTATGATAGGAGTACAAACTGTTCATGAAGTGAATAATGAACTTTGTAATAGAAAACAAGCTTTTGATACTAAACCAGAGGGATCAGGGGTAGATAATTCAAATAAATCAGTCATGACATCTCAAGGAACAATCTCTAGAACGGGGGCACAAACTATTCTTGAAGTAAATAAAAAATTGGGTAATTCAAAACAAGCTGGTGACACAAAGTCAGTTGATTCATTATCAGATGATTTAAATAAATCAGTTATGAAATCTCAAGGTAAAATTGCTGTTGTACCAGAAATACAAACTGATTATGAGGTAAATACAGACAAAAGTAATGTAAAAGAAGATGGTAAAAAGATGTTAGTTGGTTCAGAAGCTGGTGATATAAATATATCACTTTTGAAATCTCAAACTATTATGACTAACACAGAAGCACAACCTAAAGTAACAAAAATATCAAGCAGTTGTTTTGAATTAGATCTTTCATATGCAAGAGAAGAAGATGGTAGAGATGATGTGAACAATAAATTTAAGAAACCAAATCAATTCAGTTGTGGTGTAGATAAAATAGACAAGTATATGTCCATGCCCAAAACTATAATAGAAGCAAAGACGAAAGAAAACGTTACGGTTAAAACCAAAGCTCATCATAGTACTGAATTAACTAGAAATATTAGTGAGACAAAACTTGAAGATCAAAACGAAACAGTGACTAAAGAATGTGATCAAAGACAAAAGTCACTCAACATGAATCAAGGGAAAGAGGCGTTCGAAACACAGGCTGAAAAAAACAAGGAATATGATAAAAACATTGAAACAATAGAATCTGATAAAAATAAAGATGTGATTGAAACTGAACAAGGTAGTACTAGTAAAGTTTACACTGAAGATGAACTGCTAAACGGGCCTGATAATCCTGAAACGTCCGTTTACTTTGATGCTGATGAATCACTGATGACTGATGATGACGATCCAATACTAATTTATGAAGATGATGATATTATTAAAGATTAAATAAAACCAAGTGTATACAGGTAAATAATTACTTTTAATTTCTTTTTGGCAGATGATTTTTGTATGTACAGTTGTGCCGTCCGAATTTTTCCAAAATTACGAAATTTTCACATGAAGATTTTGGATTTTTTTCTTATATTTAAAATGGGGATCGAATTTTTACATTCCCAAAATAAAGGTTTCCTTTATTTCCTGTAGAAATTTCCGAGAACTTTGTATGAAGTGTTAACTTGTTTATAATGACATATTGTAGGTCTTGATTAAGTGTACCATACGTGTAAAGCACGAAAGAATTCGTTCCATGGAAACGAAAATATTCATGAATAAATTTTTATTTTATTTTATTTTTTCTTCAAAAATAAGAATAGGTGAAAGCTGAAATTTAGTATAGACCTTACTAATGATGTGGCACATCATCACAAAAAAGATCAGGCTGAAAAGCTATTAAGCCACAAGATGGTCCCTCTTCCTGCCACAGCCTATTACAAACATTCAAGAGCGGATATCTCGAAAACTATACAAGATATCGAAAAACTTGATGAGTAGAACTTGTAGCAAATTTAATAAGCTTTAATTTTGTAGAAAACATCATGTCTCTAGGACGCATAGTTTCCGAGATATAAGTAAAAAACCGAAAAACGGGACCTTCAAACCCCTCCCTCCCCCCAGCACCAGGGCTAAGGGCGGGGACTTTTGATATGTTCACCTCCTAACTACTCCAAACAAAGTTACGGAGTCAAAAATTGTGTTCCTAGCATTTCCCTCTATAACTTCTTATTGCTTGGCCTACAGGTGGTATTACCGATAAAAAGGGCGCGCGGACGCAAGAAAAGAATTCCAATTTCTAACAATAGTACTTATTGGTGGGAGCATTTTTTTTTATTTAGAGCGCTCAAATAGCGTAAAACCTATGCAGGCGCCACCTATAAAAATCTTTGACAGTTGCCAACCCCGTTGCACATCATATTACAAACTGTGAGAAGGTATATATGGACATATTACATAAAAAGCTAGTCATTTTGATAACAATTGAATGGTTTATGATATAGACCGCGGGCAAGGAGCAAATATCGTCAGTCATCGCCTCCCGCTTGATACTTTGTCAGATGATAGTTTAGATGCTATCATGAATTAAAAAATAGTCAGCCGGTTGTATCGCGGTGGAAAGACCGTCAGTTGATCACTTCGAGCAACACCGGCTTCCGACACATCGGAAGGGAGGGGCCCACGCGATATCTCACCGTACAAATCTTTCTGCCATTTTTCGCGGGGGGAAAGGTGCACACAGTCGCACTTCTCACACACTTAGATACAAAATCCAATCTGTAATGACGACACAAATACATAGAAAATGACACACGTCAAAGACAAATCTTGCAACCTCGATCTCTTTTTGTGTACGGACGAGTGACAAGTGTCACAACACGCACACTAACACATTTTCGTTGAAGTATGTTAATGTATTCTGAGAGACGAGAAGTCGGATTTGTCGCTCGACCGATCCGCAATTTGTACTGAGCGAGCAAAATCGATAAATCCAACAATTACATGAGACTAAAATATAATAATTGTGTTTGAATGTAATTAAACGTATGATATGTAAAAAAAAATATTACATGTGAAATGTAACACTTTCTTTTTGTAAATTTGATGTCCCCGACCTCTTTTTATAACAATAAACCGAGCAAACAGGCATTTTTGTGCAGCAGTGTTCACGCGCGCGTCTGGACTCGGTCTAGTGAAAAATCCAAGTGCAACTAGTTTTATTACCCGCGCTAGATTAGATTGACGCGCTAATCTTGTACCTCGGCAGAGGGGAAATAGTGCGAATGCCGCCTCCCTTCCGTGTTGCTCGAAGGTTGATCATGTCCGCAAATCCATAAGGCGTTAATTGAAATGCCTGATGAAATCCTACATGCAAAGTTTCATGATTTACTTATTACTATAATAAAAAGGTACAGTGCTTATTTTTTACATGTTTATGCAAGTAGCTGACGGTCTTTCCACCGCTATACAACCGGCTGACGGTTGTTTTTATTAATAATAACGTCTAAACTATCTTCTGACAAAGTATCAGCCGGGAGGCGATGACAAGTTTTATTTTATTTTTTTACATGTTTCGGTGGCTGCCATTCCTCAACCCACCAACGGAGCGCCAGCTGACGTCCATGAGGGATCATCATACATAGCCGTTAACCAATATACGAGTTATCGCCCGGGAGGCGATTGGTCATGGAAATCTGAGGGGCTGCCGCAAAAACCGAAATTCGCAAATTGCGGGGATCTTTCTCTTTTACTCCAATGAAGGCGTAATTAGACTGACAGAGAAAAATGCCCGCAATTTGCGAACTTCGATTTTCGCGGTTATAGCCCTGTTCGTTGCCATTTCGTGGCTCGCGGTCCAATAATAATCTCATACTGCCCGATTCGAACTTTAAGATACGTCAATTAATAGATCTAGAAACGATATGGATTAGATGTGTCAGTGTCAAAAGTGACGTTTTTGTTTAGTGGTTGTTTTTAATGATATAGACCTTTATTTTTAACATTGTCGTGTGTAAAAAATATGTTAATTTTTGGCATTTTTGAAATAAATTAAAGTTGGTTAAGAACAAAGCCAAATTGAGAAGATTTTTACCATAAATTGTAAATATCGATATCACTATTTGCAATCCCTAAACTTTTTATTAGTTTTTTACTTAAAATTTGCTCTGGCGTGTGAGTGAGCGTCTTTGCGGACTAGGTCCGGCGGCCAAAAGGTTAATCACGAGCTCCGAGGGCCTACCGCGAACCACGTTCGACGGTTGCCTCTCTGTCGCACTTGTAAATTCGTACATAAGTGTGACATGGGGGGCAACACGTCGAACGTGGTTCTCGGTAGGCCCTCAGCACGCCGACGGACCTGTCCACCTAGGTACCTATCGATGGGCGGATGTGGTGGACGCGGATCTACGTGAGCTCTAGATTGAAGACTGACGAGAAACAGCGCAGGGAGGCTATCGTGAAAACCGAAATTCGCAAATTGCGGGGATCTTTCTCTTTTACTCCAATAAAGGCGTGATTAGAGTGACTGAGAAACAAGCCCAGAACCGGGATTAGTGACGAGCAGTCGTGTTGGAGGCTTAGGGTAGACGTCCACGGAGCCGCATCGTCACTGCGGATTGTGTGACTTTCATGCTTTCAATATAAAGAATACTAAAATCCTTTGCGTGCGATGCGGCCCTGTGGGCGTCTACCTCTACCTCAAGAGTCTCGAGACACAGTGGGTCGCTGCGCTTGAGGAGTAAGCAGTAAGTTTAATCACGAGCAAATGCCAGGAAAATATTCACACGGAAGCTAGACTATATTTGCAAGGGCAGGTTCCAACAAAAACCTAAAGAAATCACGTAAACATGTCTAATTTTCATTTATTTTCACAAGCATAAATACCAGGAACAGGAGTACCAATATTTTCAGAATTATTGAGGTAAAAGCAGGGGTGCGAAACTCCTGAGATCGGTCAAACTCGGCTCCGCTCGGCTCAGCATTGCTCCGAGCAATTATTAGGGTTGGCACCACTTGACTTCCTTCTGCGTGCACGACCACAGATAAGATAATCACTTGAATTTTGACAACCCTAAATAGCCGAAAGGGATAGTGCCATATATTAGAAAGGGATAGCATGATTCGACCCTGAACCGCTGTCAAACTTCGGTTTTGTAGGAAGTTTCCTTTCTGTACGGTAGTACTATTATTTATTCTGTGGTAAAAGGGAAAAACTTGCGCGACGGATATATCTTCCGTCGCAAGTTTCGCGCGGTGCGATATAAATTTGCAATAAATTGTAAAAATCAATTTATCGCATAAATTTTGCGTGTACAGAAACTGTACGTTTTTATCATTGGCAACACCAGCACTGTTAGCAGCTGTCACTCTCACGCCACTTCAATGCCGATGGCGGTAGTGTTCTTGACATTCGTTTGTGTAATAATTAATTCTGCTGGAAAGTGAACAATATACCTAAGTGAATTCAGTGACATTCTCGATTGTATTTTTATTGATACCACTGGTTTAAAATATCGGACATTTGTTTATTCTGTAAGTATTTCAAATAACAAACTTTTGTTTTAGCATTCGAGGTGTTTGGAATAACCTACCAAATAGTATAGTGTCTTTTTCAAACGGTCGCCGGTAAAAAATTATTATAAATTCTAGTTTTACTTGCAAAATAGTCATTTAATTTTGTAAATTTAGGTTCTGAAAGATTGGTTAGATTGAATATGATACAAATATTTAGTTATTTTTAAATATTGAAGGTATGTTAAGATTTTTTTCTATAATCGTAGTAGGTTCCCTGAACCACGTTTTTTTGGTCGAGTAATATATACACATCGCAAAATTTTGCATAAATGATGCAAAAACATTCAACTCTAAGCGTATTTGTATAGATTTTGCTTCATTTACGAAAAATGTGTCAATATATCTTCCAAATGCTGTATTTACTTAATATATTTTATTGAAAACAATTGTTATTGTTAGGTTATATTTCATAAATAAATGAGATGAGTAATGTATTTCATTTCATAAAATCAGCATTCCTATTACTTCTATAACATAGATGTTTTTCTACTAATAAAATTGAGTAATGTTGGCCCCCTAAACTTAGGAGGCATATTGAAGTGCTAGTAGTTAATTCACAAAAATTAAAAAACCTACCTACATACATAGATGTAAGGAAATTGAGGTAGATATGGTACCAGGCGCACGATTGTGAGCCATTAAATATAGGTTCCGGAACCTATATTTAGTTAGGCGTATGGGTGACGCCAACCTGTCAAGCTGTCAAAATCGTTGGATCAATTTTTAATTTTGTCAACTATGAACGTCACACGTCTACATAAATAAAAGGTCATTGCCTACATAGCTTCTTTTGTGTAAAGCATTTATAGGGTAATTAACTTTGAACTTCAAACCCACACTCAATTATTAATTCCAGCTTATTACATGACAAAATTTGTTATAATAAATTCAATATTTACACAGGTACTTAATCTTATAGTAAATACACGGAAAAGCTTGAGGATGTTTTAGTTATGAAATACTTTGTATATAGTCAAAATCATGCATACTTTTTCTATCTAAAGTCTATTTTTATATTTGGTAGACTAAAATGACATTTCATACTATGAAATGTTATTTTATGTTCATACTAGGAAATGTCATTTTAGTCTACCAAATAAAAAAATAGACTTTAATTCCCAGCCCGTTTCTCAAAAGCTTGTAACTTGTAATACAAGTCCCTTTCTAACAAAAGCTGTCAAAAAGTGACATCCGCTTGTATTACAAGTTACAAGCTTTTGAGAAAAGGGGCCCAGATATTTATTTTACATTGTAAATAGTTTTTATTCTGACTGTACATAGTTGCAAGTTAGCATACATATTTATATTATTTATTACACAATGTTTTGTAAATATTATGTAATGTTTGAAACCAAACATTGTCATAAATTAAGAGGAAAGAGGAGGAAAATTAGTTTAATCCTAATTTGTCTCGGCAGGTTTTCATATTAGGCCTAATATAGGTTCACACACTGCATTCAGCAAAGTGTGACTTTCTTGCCAGTCCCATATTGGGATACCCTCCTCCAATAGAGGGGGGATTTCAATCTTCTCCAGGCAGAGGTGTAGGGTTAGAGCCATTTGACGTTCATAATCGCATTGTAATATGCCTACTTGAATAATAAATAAACTATCTTTATCTGTTTATCTTATCTGTGAAAGCAAAAAGGAAAAGGGATGACTCAGCATGTTGTTGCAATTTGCAAGTGGGGCAAATTGCAATGCTGTTATTATTATTATTAAATCATGCCAGAATGGAGAGGCTTGGTGCATAAAACAATAACCTCATGTGGTCGCAACCACGCAACGATCTGTACTGTTACATAGATTAAAAAGTGGTGGTAAAGCTCTGTTTTCCTAGGATAGCGGTGCTGTCATATAGCGCCTGTCTCCATACAAAATAATAGCGATAAATATGGATGTAGTAGTATTTTGTATGGAGATGGCCACTATATGACGGCACCGCTATCCTAGGAAACCAGAGCTTAAGAGTGTGAGACTTTCAATCCGGAGGAATCCTTTCACACCCTGGCTCGTACCAATGAGTTTTTCGGAACATATGTACAATATATCATTAAATTTGATATATACCAGTCCCTTCTCGGTTAATTAAAAAATCGGCATAAAATCTTATGATCAGGGTAGTTTTTAGATTTTTTTTTTAATTGAATGTTTATATTTATCCTTGTGATTGCCTACAGATCAACCATGACTCCAGTCTGAAGACGGTGTGTGTGTTCAGAAGTTGTGCTGCACCTTGGCCACAATGTTCCAGAAACCAACCTTCGGAGCCAATTCCTCGGGCTTTGGTAAGTAACACAGAACAGCATGACTAATAAAACTAATTCTCAGTACATATGGTGCTACTTTCCCGCACTAGTGCGGCAATAAGCACTTTCCGTGCCTATGTCAAAAATTTAAAGGGCCATATGTACTATAAAACGTTGTACGATACACGTGCGAATAGGTAATTCGCAACTCGTGTGGATTTAAAACACTGCCTTCGGTCGTGTTTTAAATTATCACCACTCGTTGCGAATTTCCTACTTTCCGCACTTGTATCGTAAATAACTATTACAAAAGGTTTTCTTGCCGAATAGGCGTCACCACAGAGAACGAGCCGCCTCGCGAGAAAATTGCCGCGCGAAGTGGCTTGGTCTGTGTAGACGTGCCTCGGTCAAGTAAACGAACTCGCGGCCGCATTGCCGCAGGCGAGGCGCGTCGCCATCTCCACTGACCGAGCTTTTTCGCGCGGCAATTTCCTCGCGAGGCGGCTCGTTCTTTGTGGACGTGGACCCGCCTAATGCCAGTAATGCCTAATGTAATAGTATTGATGTTTAGCATCTTTAATATTAAACCAAGGTTAAACAATGGCATGTAACAGTCATTTGATATTTACAAGTCGCTTTTCGTAGAAATTGTATAATAAACAGAAGACATAATGGTAGTTAAAAGAGTTAACCCCCTATTCATAAACGCACTACAAACCTCAATTAGCTAATAATCGTTTGTCCTTATCTGTTATTATGACTTATGTATTTGTAAGAAAGGGATAAAACATACTTACTTACTGCCGTGGCGCAGCGACCCGAAGTGGATCTTGGCCTCTGACACTAAGGAACGCCATGCTTCTCTGTGCAGCGCCGTTTCTGTCCAATCGACGGCACCGAGCTCGTTCAGATTTTTCACGACCTCATCCCTCCAGCGATACCTAGGACGCCCAACCGGTCATCGACCATCCGGACGGCCCGAGTACGCTCTCCAAACCGCTCTTCACCCATACGGACCACGTGCCCGAGCCATCGGAGTCTTGAGGCTTTCGTTTCTCCTACTATGTTGGGCTCGGCCACCAGATCTTCGATTTCCTGGTTCCTGCGTATCCTCCACGAGCCATCCACTCCGCGAGTGGGTCCCAGTATCTTCCGGTAGATACTCCGTTCAGCCACCAGCAGTGCGTATTCCTCTCTTTGTGTTAGGGTCCAGGCTTCGCATCCGTACATCAATATCGGTCTGATTATGGTCTTGTATATATAGGGAGTTTCGTGTTTCTGGTCATTAGCCTGGACACCAAACTTTAAAAAAACAAACCATAATTTAACTAAATCAGTCCCGTAAAGTTTTATGAATAAGGGGGTTAAAGTCCGTATAAGGCTAACTAAGCACCCATTTGAATAGAAAATAGTAAGGGTATGTCAAGGATTGTAAAGGATTTTACAAATATTCCAGGCTCCTTCAATGCGGGTGCAACAACATCCTCTCCCTTCGGCGGGGGCTTCAAGAGCACCACCAACAGCGCGTTCGGAGCCCCGCCGGCCTTCGGGGCCGCCGCGCAGCCCGCCGCCGGGGGCGGTAAGTTTATATTATTTATTAATTAAAATATCTCTTTGCTGAACAGTACGGCAGTCCTGTCGGGTATGGGACACATTAATTATGTGCGGACAGCTGTCAGATAACATGAAGTAGTTCCATGAAAGTACACAATGTTACCACATCGTGAGTTGTCGTCGCTTGTATTGTCCCACCATGCACTTTACACATTGCCAAATCTAGTCATTAGGCGGGTCCACACAGAACGACCTGCCTCGCGAGGAAATTGCCGCGCGGAGCAGCTCGGTCGGTGGAGTGCCTCAGGCGAAGCAAACGCACTCGCGGCCGCATTGCCTCGGGCGAGGCACGACTCCAACGACCGAGCTGCTTAACGCGGCAGTTTCCTCGCGAGGCGGCTCGTTCTGTGTGGACTCGCCTAAGCATCTTGCATAAACTTGACTTTAACAATAAACTGAAACTGAGACCTTCGCTAATGCTCGGTCAAAAAAATGCACAAAAGGGAAGTATAGACAATTCTCTAGCATTCCGTCTTTATTATAAGTTAAATACTGTTTCCAGGACTGTTTGGGGCGCCCAACACTTCAAGCGGAGTTTTTGGAACAACAAACACATCTGGGTTCGGTTCGGGAGGGAGCTTCGGAGGGTTTGGAGCCAGCTCGTCAGGCGGGGGCCTGTTCGGGGCCTCGCAGCCCG
This sequence comes from Cydia splendana, assembly GCF_910591565.1. Lineage (NCBI taxonomy): Eukaryota > Metazoa > Arthropoda > Insecta > Lepidoptera > Tortricidae > Cydia > Cydia splendana. The sequence goes on from NC_085983.1 coordinate 6,633,774, forward strand.
CTCCGTTGTTCGGGGCCCAGCAGCAGCAGCCCTTCCAAGCGAAACCAGCTGGTAATGTATTGTCTTAACCTTAACCCGTAAAGGAGACTAAGTGCCACTTGCTCCATCCCACCCGGGGTTAACTCGTTAAACCACAGAATAAATAATAGTACTAGATACAGAAGGTTCACTCTCTAACAAAACGCGTCTATTACGACAGATGTGACCACTAGGTGGCGCAAGCGCGAGCAGGCGTCCGTTCCATAGCGGTGCGCGGCAACATTGGTGTGGCCGCATGTACTTGTAGCGACGCGACGACAATGCGGAGCGACCACACCTGGTTAAACCTGGAGTTGCCATGGTTACCAGTACAATTTGACACTGGGTTAACGGTTTAACCATTTAACGTCATGCGCTTCCCTGTCACGGATACAGTATTTGGGGCCTATGCACACCGCGTTTTTTTATCGCCGTCGACGTTTGTATCGGTACACGCGCGATTCGCACGCAAGTCACACGCAGCTTGTAGACTTTTGCACACCTACATCGATGCAGACGCGCCTGCAACGCGCGTTTCTAGCGTTACAGACGCGATGCTAACGCGCCGTCGACGCTAGTTTGTATGCGACACACGCAAACAAACTGCTTTGTGGTATAAAAAACGCGGTGTGCAATGGCCCTAAATAGGGCTAAAGCGTGATTGATGGTCACCAATGTGGTGTAATTTTATTTTCACTACACCAGTTCGGAAAGGCTTACTTTGCACTTCAAAAACTGATAGCAAAGTTGCATTTTATTCACATGTGAGGCAAAGTAATCAAATGCAAATTTTGAGTTGTTTTCTTATATTTGCTGGTAGAATTTACTTTTAAATGATGATTTTGGATAATAAATATTTAATAACATTAATTTGGATTTGATTTGGTTTGATTTTGTTTGATATTTTACATTTAATATTTGCTTCAGGTTGGTGTGGTGAAAAATGTTGTCTTTCACTCGGGGGCAAATTATGTTTAACCCTCGTGCTTTGAAACCCTCGCAACGCTCAAGATTCCATTTTTCCAACCACTCGCTACGCTCGTGGTTCAATGAATCTTTCGCTTGCTCGGGTATCAATATTAGCACGAGCGGTTAAACAACAACTTTACCCCCTTGTATAACAAATAACTATTTTATTCTCCAGGTTTCGGGTTCGGCGGCACATCGACCAGCACAGCGGCCGCCACGCCGGGTTCGACGCTGTTCGGAGCCGCGCCGGCCACGGGCGGCATGTTCGGCCAGCAGCCCGCCATGGGCGGCACGCTCTTCGGCAATAATACCGGTATGAATTACATTATTATTTATTTGTCAGCCTGTTGTGTACCACTGCTGGGCAAAGGCCTCCCTCTCTTTCTTCCACGCGTCTCGTTCTATGGCAATATTAGGCCAATCCTTCCGAAAGACGTCAAGATCGTGCCGCCATCTCCTTCGAGGTCTGCCGTGACGCCGCACTGTTTGGTGTCCACTCGGTCGTTTTCTTGGCTCACAAGTCGTTTGGCATACGGCAGATGTGTCCGGTCCAGTCCCATTTAAGCTTAGCGGCGACTGAATTACATGCCACAGAATAAATAATAGTATATATAGTACTAGTACTATATAGTTCTAGGTACAGAGCAGGCGTCCGTTCTGTAACTACTAGGCCGCATTGCCTCGAACGAGGCACGTCTCCACCGACCGAGCTACTTCGCGCGGCAAATTCCCCACGAGGCGGCTCGTTCTGTGTGGACCCGCCTATTGACTATTTCGTAGTCATAAGCTTCATTTAATAATTATTTTATTATTATTCTGCCGTGTTTTTTTTTCCTAATGGTTTTTTTTTTCTACAGGAGGCTTCGGACAGCAGCAAACAGCCACGGGCACAGCTCACGCGAAATACAACCCAGTGGTTGGCACCGACGTGGTCGTCAAGTCCGGGACTTCGCAGAACATCAACATCAAGCACCATTGCATCACTTGTATGAAGGTAACATGTCAGAATAGTCACAATAAAGCCACGGGTACAGTCCACGGGAAATACAACCCAGTGGTTGGCACCGACGTGGTCGTCAAGGCCGGGACTTCGCAGAACATCAACATCAAGCACCATTGCATCACTTTTATGAAGGTAACATGTCAGAATAGTCACAATAAAGCAAACTGCCACGGGAAATACAACCCCGTGGTCGGCACCGACGTGGTCGTCAAGTCCGGGACTTCACAGAACATCAACATCAAGCACCATTGCATCACTTGTATGAAGGTAACATGTCAGAATAGTCACAATAAAGCAAAATGCCACGGGAAATACAACCCCGTGGTCGGCACCGACGTGGTCGTCAAGTCCGGGACTTCACAGAACATCAACATCAAGCACCATTGCATCACTTGTATGAAGGTAACATGTCAGAATAGTCACAATAAAGCAAACTGCCACAGGAAATACAACCCAGTGGTCGGCACCGACGTGGTCGTCAAGTCCGGGACCTCGCAGAACATCAACATCAAGCACCATTGCATCACTTGTATGAAGGTAACATGTCAGAATAGTCACAATAAAGCAAACTGCCACGGGAAATACAACCCAGTGGTCGGCACCGACGTGGTCGTCAAGTCCGGGACTTCGCAGAACATCAACATCAAGCACCATTGCATCACTTGTATGAAGGTAACATGTCAGAATAGTCACAATAAAGCAAACTGCCACGCGAAATACAACCCAGTGGTTGGCACCGACGTGGTCGTCAAGTCCGGGACCTCACAGAACATCAACATCGAGCACCATTGCATCACTTGTATGAAGGTAACATGTCAGAATAGTCACAATAAAGCAAACTGTCACGGGAAATACAACCCAGTGGTCGGCACCGACGTGGTCGTCAAGTCCGGGACCTCACAGAACATCAACATCGAGCACCATTGCATCACTTGTATGAAGGTAACATGTCAGAATAGTCACAATAAAGCAAACTGCCACGGGAAATACAACCCAGTGGTCGGCACCGACGTGGTCGTCAAGTCCGGGACCTCACAGAACATCAACATCAAGCACCATTGCATCACTTGTATGAAGGTAACATGTCAGAATAGTCGCAATAAAGCAAACTGCCACGGGAAATACAACCCAGTGGTCGGCACCGACGTGGTCGTCAAGTCCGGGACTTCGCAGAACATGACAGATATGTATGTAGTAAATGTGCATGTAACACATTATCTACAACGTGACAATATTGTAAACTTGTAAAGTTTATTATATAGTTGTTTATACTAATACAAATGCGTTTATATTGCGATATAAAATTCATAAAATTTTACTAAAAAAATTGCATATGTAAATAATCTAAATTGTTGCCATTTTTAAGCATTTTACGTCATAAATGTGACAGTTACATAGGAAGTGGCGCCGTCAATAATTCTCTACAATTTCTTGTCGGACTATATCACATTACTTTTTACAGTAAAGTTGTTTTTAGGTATAAATAAGAGCTAGATTGTGTAATGAAAAAGGTTTACGATGTTTCTCTTTCCACAGGAATATGAGAACAAATCTTTGGAAGAGTTGAGGCTTGAAGACTACACGGCGGGCCGTAAGGGGGCGCAGGGGGGAGGGGTGTTTGGCTTTAGTCAGCCACAGCAAGAGAACAAACCACTTTTCGGCGGTTCCAGTAAGTAATTTTTAGTATAACCGACAACCGACGATTTTACGACCGGTCTGGCCTAGTGGGTAGTGACCCTGCCTGTGAAGCCGATGGTCCTGGGTTCGAATCCCCGTTAGGGCATTTATTTGTGTGATGACACAGATATGTATTTGTTCCTGAGTCATGGTTGTTCTTTTGGTTGTAAAAACTATCGGTGGAGGGATGTTAGGTTTAAGATATCGGGTAGATGAGATTTCACGTCAGCCGGTTGCACCCGGCAACAGCCTTGTCAGTCCGAATATAGCTATACGATAAACGGCCGTGTCTCATTTCTTGGCACCCTTTTCCCTACAATATAACAATTAATAACGCAGCCGAAGTGTGATTAAATAGTGTTGTGTTGCAGCGTTCGGTGCTCCGGCCACGACGAGCGCCGGCGTGTTCGGCGGCGGCGCGCTCGGCGCCTCCACCACCGGCTTCGGAAACACCAGTGAGTTGCCGCTGTTGTCTGTTTTCCTCCCTCCTCCTTGCTTCGTTCTAAGGGGTTATTCGCGGACGGTCTAGAACGCAAAATGACTATAGTTCGTTTTTTTTAGCATTAGAAAGAACTTAGTTATCTTCAAACGGCCGAAGGCCAAACAGCACAGAATAGCGCTATCGCGGGTCTCCTATTCTGTGCTGTTTCAATTAAAAGACACATCAAGATTGTTTACCTTATTTCTAATGCTAACAAAAACGAACTATAGTGTAATATTTTGCCTATATCCCTTTTAGTCTACATCGCGAACGGTCCAGAACGCAAATTTCCTACATTATTTTCGTCGTTTTATCTTTACGTTAGCGATGTCGACGGAGCCCCGCTATCGCGGGGCTCCTATTCTGTGCTGTTTGGCCTTCGGCCGTTTGAAGATAACTAACGAACCTAACCTACCTTAGTGATATAAAAAAGTGGTCATTTTGCGTTCTAGACCGTTCGCGATGTAGACTAAAAGGGATATAGGCAAAATATTACACTAGTCATTTTGCGTTCTAGACCGTCCACGACTATACCGTTCTAAGGGTCGTGACCTCCAAGTGGAGCACATGATTCCGGATTGCAGATTTCCAGCCTATCCGATCCCTTGCGACTTCTAAAGCATCATGGACCTTCATGGATAGCGATTTGCTAACCTGTGCCCATGGGCGCCGCCAGGATTACTTTCAGGGAGGTGCATATTTGGAATAGAAGCACTCGATCGACTCGATACAGTCATTTGTTTCTCTTATGTCATAATAATAGTTTGACCAAGCACAATTGGCTAGCTGGGTACATTTTAGAAGAGTGGGTTTTACCGACATTTGTATGGCTTTTTTTCCTTTATTGGAATATTAGATTCGTAATGATTGGGTAAAGGGGGTGTTTTAACAACAAAAAATATAAAGCATCAATCTGCTTTTTGAAATATGATCATTATGTATAGACAATACAAATGTCGAATGTGGCGTACAAATGTCGACACAGTGCTATAAAAATGTCGATACTGTCATACAAATGTCGATATTTAAGCGTTTATAATGATCATATTTGAAAAAGCAGATTGATGCCTTGCCTTATATTTTTTGTTGTTAAAACACCCCCTTTACCCAATCATTACGAATCTAATATTCCAATAAAAGAAAAAAAGCCATACAAATGTCGAAAAACCTACCTATGCAGTAGCCGTACAAATATTATATTATCTTTAAAAAGTTTTTTGACCATCTTTCGTACATCATGAACCCGATTGAAGCAGTTATTAGACACGAAATTCTACCATCACTTTGCTAACATCAACAAATAAGGGCCAAATACGAATTTCGTAGTAACCGTACCAAATACTTCGCTTAAAAATTTAACCTTTTTTTCTTTTCTTCGATCATAAACTCCGGCTCTGTGTCCACTAGTGCTGGACATAGAAGCCCAAGTGATGCACTATTGTATCGTATGATAAACCCAAATAGTGAACCAACAGAGACACCATATTTTGGGAGGCATTCTTGAATCATAACAAAAACAGTGCCGCGCCGTCAAATACATAAACGCTTTCCTAATTTTAATAAATAACGCATTATTTTTAATAAACAATAAAATCAGATCTCTAAGGGGCTGTCCATAAATTACGTCATCGATTTTTGACGATTTTTGACCCCCCCCCCCCCTATAATCATCCAAAAATCATGCTTCAAATGACCCCTTTTCCTCCTACTTCATGCTACCGTCATCCGATGTCCAGACCCCCCCCCCCCCCCTAATTTGAAATGACGTAATTTATGAATAGCCCCTAAGCTAAGCAATAGTCTTTATAAAGGTATTACATTTTTATTACGAGGTATTACATTGACCCAGCTTATGACATTAGGATTAGGAAATATACTTAGTGTTCTCAGGAACAGAGTCAAGGGGGAGGATACTGAATTCCTTGACTATGTGATGAACAAATTTGGACAGCAACCTAGCCTTTTTTATTGAAACAGTAACTTAATAATGCTGGTGTAGTCGGGTATTTTTTTTTTCTATGTATTTTCTTTCCTGACAGGGGGGTGCAAGTGCACCCCCTTGCACCCCGCTGCCGGCGCCCATGCCTGTGCCGTGTTGCATAATAAACTACAACTAATATTACAAGCGGAACTCCTTTTCCAATAAGTTAAGTTAGAAAAGGGGTTCCGCTTATAATATTAGTTGTAGTTTATTATGCAACACGGCCTGGGGCCGATTGCATAACAAACTACAACTAATATTACAAGCGGAACTCCTTTTCTAATTTCACTTATTAAATAAGGAGTTCCGCTTGTAATATTAGTTGTAGTTTGTTATGCAATCGGCCCCTGGTCGGACCATCGCGTTGGACTGCGGCCTCTTTCCTTCCACCGAACCTGTGTCCATTAGCTTTTCCAGGTTGTCTCCTGTCTTCCTGGCTATGTGATCAGCTGGCATGTGTGTGGCTGGCCAGTGTTCCTGGTTATCTGTTTTACACACCTCATGTACTAACAACTGTCTTTTCATCACACTTGCTCGAAAAATATCTTATTTTATGCAAGTGTACTGAAGGGTAAAGGCCTATATTACTCCCGCGGGAGTTGTGGATTGTGAAAAAAAAGATTTCTTTATTAATTATGTCACGAATTCATACGAACCAAGTAGGTTATAAGATTTATAAGTAATAAAAGAGGAGCTGGTTACGATGCCTAATATAATTGGCGAGATCAAAGCCACACGACTCCGCTGGCTTGGTCACCTGGAGAGGATGGGGGAGGATCGTGCTGTGAGAAGAGCGTATGTGGGGCACCCGGGCGGAAAACGTCCGTCTGGGCGTCCCAGATACCGCTGGAGTGACGAAGCCCAAAAAGACCTGTCCGCCCTCGGAATACCCAACTGGCGTGAAGTGGCGCAGAATAGGGCAGAATGGCGGTCTATTGTGTCAGAGGCCAAGATCCTCTTTGGGTCACTGAGCCAGTGATGTATGTATGTAACGTTTATAATTGAATATTTTTATTTATTTCAGGCACATTTTCATTCGGCGGCGGCGCGCAAAACACGACGCAAACCAATTCCTTGTTCGGAGCCAGCAAACCTGCCTTCGGGGCCACCTCCACCGTCGGTAAGGAAATTATCACTCTCAATAGGGAGCGTGCATGAACTATAGGGGGCAACCAGGGAGCGTTACCGGTATAACTAAAAATCTAAATATCTCATAACTTTCACATTATTTCTTTGATATTATAGAATAGTATTTAGGTAAGGATAATGATTGATCAGATTAGCTAAATTAAGTGCAAAAATATACATAAACAACAATTTTTAAGTAGTTATATTTAATGCTAGTTTAGTTTTTATTTAGTTTTTCTTGTTTAATTTTATTGTATTCTCCTATTGTATCGTGTAAAATAAAATATATGTACCAAGATACCGAAATTGAATGCCGGTTAATTTGTATGAAAAATATACCGGTATTAGGTCCCTGGGGGCAACACAAGAGCCGTCAGATTTTTGGCGCGAGGCGTAAATGTGAAGTTTATGCTTCCGATGTAGCCCACGAGATGGCAGAACCTACTATGCACAAGGAAACGTGCGAGAACGGTAGATGGCAGCACTTGCTTTGGCAATGTAAATGTTTATGTTTCTGATTCAGACCACAAGATGGTAGACCCTCCAACGCGCACGGTCCCTATAGGCATTCATAAATGCTAATAAATTAAAATCCCACAGTATTAAAACGTTTAAAATTAATGCATTATTATAACTGTCACATTATAACAATCATAAACATTATTTAATAAAGTAAGCCATAAAAAATAAAGTACGAAATATTTTTTTGTCGACAGTACTAGTAATTGTAACGGACGTTATGTGAAGGTCACCGAAGGCCAACTGGAAGGGCAGTAGTTAGTTTGGAGCTATATAGGGACCGTGCACGTTGGAGGGTCTGCCATCTTGTGGCCTGAATCGGAAATATATGTGCACATGTACATTGCCAAAGCAAGTGCTACCATCTACCGTTCTCGTCGGTACGTTTCCTTGTGCATCGTAGGTTCTGCCATCTTGTGGGCTACATAGGAAGCAAAAACGACACATTTACGCCCCGCGCCAAAAATCTGACGGCTCCTATGCTGCCCCCAGGGACCTAATACCGGTATATTTTTCATGCACGGGGCCTATAGTCTGTCAAGCCATTCCCGTCAGTAGAATAAAGCGGCAAATTTCAAAAATGTTAAAATCTTAACAAAACCATCGATTCAAATCAACTCTATTTTTTACAGGTACTGGCTTGTTCGGAGCGACGACCACACAAGCACCTACCTTCGGCACCACCACCTCTACTTTCGGAGGGTTTGGGACGAACACAGCCACACAGGTATAGTTGGTCAAAACAAATTTGTCAGTAAATAAGAACAAAAAAACTATACTCATCCTTTTTTTTTGGGTGCTAGTACTAGTGTAAGACAAAGATAGTATGATTCTCTCTGTCTATGTTTGAAATGGGACAGTCCTTGGACAAACTATAATTTCTTATTAGTAGACAAATACATAACTATTTAAGCATGATGATACTTATCTTCGCTTCGCTTACTTAGCTTCGTCCTGCCCATTGTGATTTTTAAAGGACGTATTCCATTTTTAGCAAGTTATGTATAAAAAGCCTGGATAGGTTGAGGTTGCACTGAAAATTCTTTGTTTTTACTTAAATCGTGAACCAAAGGAAAAACAACTCTATTTTCTAAAAAATTTGGTTTAAATTTCAATGGCTTAAACCGAGTATGGTGGGCAGGAGGACGTTAGAATCGGTTGCATCAAGAACCTTGCTAATAGTACATTATGATACAAGTATGCTACGTTGGTCACCATACGCGAGTGTGCAATAAGGAAGCCGATGTGTTGTGTGTAATCAGTAATGCACTCGTGTTTCACTGTGTATTTCAAAATATTAATCAAATTTTGGTTGTTAAATCAGTTAGAAAAAGTACAACAATAAAAGTGTTAATCGGATTATCATACATTACCGCACAAGTTCGATAATTGTAATGAAAAAAGCACGCGGGTTTAATATCTAGGATTATGAGCTTAAAAGTAGTTCAATATATTTCACGCTACGAGCAAAGTTAAAGTAAAACCATTTGAGCCTGCTCGTAAAAGTAAAATTTGAGGTAAGGAATTATGATCTCGTATGACGTCACACTGCTATAGATGGTCAAGCAAATCTTGTCAGGAGAAAAAAGCGCGAAATTCAAATTTTTTATGCGACGATATCCCTTCGCGCCTACATTTTTCAAATTTTCTACTGACAAGATCTGCTCGATTAATTATATAACCTTTTGTTTCCAGCCAAGCACGGGGTTGTTCGGTGCGAAGCCCGCCACGACGGGGTTCGGCGCGCCGCCCAGCTCGGGCTTCGGGGCCTTCGGCGCGGGCGGCGGCCTGTTCGGCGCCAAGCCCAACGCGCCGCCGCCCGCCTTCGGCCAGCCCGCACCCGGTACCCTATACCGACCATTTTTTTTTGATGACCCAGGGGGAATCCTTTATGGATCCCGCTGGCCCGGGAGAAGCTCGGTGGTATGTCCGACTTCCACGGACTAAACCCCCTGGGGTGTTCCGCCGCGCGCTTTGTTGGCGGGGTTACGGGAACTCGATTGTAGACCTCCGATAACCGTATACCGACCATACTCCAGCTATACTCCCTATTAGTGTTGGAGCGGCCGACGTGCTAATACGTGGTAATAGAGGCTTTGTTTAGATATTTGTGATTACCTCGGCCGCTCCGATATACCTAATGGCGACTGTACTAGTGCTGATACATTATGTGAAATGTTCAGTTCGGTTTTCAATCGATAGAGGCAGCATTTTTGATTTACTACGAATTTCAAAAGTTGCGTGTTTCTCGCCAGCTCAAAAGGATTGTATTCTAACTAGACTAAGCATTTGATATTAATTTCTACTTGAAGCGCTGGTGGCCTAGCGGTAAGAGCGTGCGACTTTCCATCCGGACGTTGCGGGTTCAAACCCCGGCTCGTACCAATAAGTTTTTCGGAACTTATGTACGAAATACCATTCGATATTTACCAGTTGCCTTTCGGTGAAGAAAATCATCGTGAGGAAACCGGATTAATCCCAATAAGGCCTAGTTTCTCCTCTGGGTTAGAAGGTCAGATAGCAGTCGGTTTCGTAAAGATTAGTGCCTACGTCTATTCTTGGGATAAGTTGTCTGGCGGACCCCAGGCCCCCATGAGCCGTGGCAAAATGTCGGGATAACGCAAGGAAGAAGATTCATTTCTACTTGATCTAAAGATCAACTAGTCAGTTAACAACCTTAAAAAAGTGCAGTCAACAATAAAAATTTGTACAGAAAATTTCACTTATTTCGTCTAAAATACTTTTTTTCCGTCAACAGCATTCGGCTCCCTGAACACATCTGGTTTCGGCACAACGACGAGTACCTCAGGCGGTCTGTTTGGGGCCAACAACACATTTGGCAAGCCTGCAACACAACCCACTTTCGGCTTCAATCAGCCCACGCTTGGTAAGATTTCTTAACCGAACAATACTGCCCTCCTAAAGTTCTGTTTTCCTAGGTTAGCGGTGCCGTCATATACAAAATATATGGATCGAGTAGTATTTTGTATGTAGATGGCCGCTATATGAGCGCACCGCTATCATAGGAAACCAGAGCTTAAGACTGCTAAGCCCAATAGCGGTATCTCAAAATAAAATTTAGAAAATGGAATTCCCGTACAGAACATTCGTCATCTAAATGACCCATACTTAGTGACCCATTTTTTTTTTTTTTTTTTTTATTGGTGTTCAGGACAACAACAGCCGTAAATATATTAAATTGTATTCCACCGTAGTGTCAACACTATTAAAGCTGGTTTTGGTGAGTGAGGTGTGAAACTATAGGGTATTTTCCGTATTTTCCTACTAGTCAAATCAGTTACTTTTTTAGAACTGTCAAAACGATTTGCTAATATGGAATTTATATGAAACATTACATCGTGACGTCACGGTCAACTCACCTACTTTTTATATTTCTATCCGATTTATTAAATAGAACTTGTGTTTAAAAATAACTCCTATCTAGGTTTTTCTAATAATTATCTGGTGCTTTATTTCATGCATGGTGTAAAATAATTTATTTTAAATACAGTATAATACCCTATTGGTCTTACTGTGCGGGTGATATAGGCTACATTTTTAACCGACTTAGGGCCACTTGCACCATTCACTAACCCGGGGTCAACCGGTTAAACTTGGAGTTACCATGGTTACCAGTACAATTTGACACTGGCTTAACGGTTTAATCGGATAACCCCGGGTTAGTGGGATGGTGCAAGAGGCGCTTAAAGAGGAGTTTATTTTGCTAAAAGCCGTAGTCGGAGTAACCATTTCGTTGTTGTAGGTGGGGGTCTGGGCACGAACACGTTCCAAACGAAGCCCGCCGGGCCCGCGTTCGGGTCCCTCGGCGGAGGCTCGCTGTTTCAGCAGCCGCAGCAACAGAACACCTTCAAAACTGGTATGTTTCACCAGTAAAATTAAGGAGTTTTCAAAATAAGATCTTAATAGCTATTTGTTTTACAAGGGAGCAAAGTTGTTGTTTAACCTCTCGCGTGCTAATATTGATACCCGAGCAAGCGGAAGATTCCAAAAGTGGAATCTGGAGATTCTTGAGCGTTGCTAGGGTTCCAAACTTTCAAGGAATGCATTATCGAGACAAACTGTTCCGGATTAACGATACTTTTGGATTAAAATATTATGTCATTGTGATTTATCTCTAATAAATAATAATAAAGGCACGAGGGTTAAACAAATCTTGCCACCGAGTGAAACACAAAATTTTTCATTACACCAACATCAACACAAAGAAAATACTAACTGTAAAATATCAAACAAAATCACAGCAAATCGATTCAAAATGAATGTTAATAAATATTTATCATTCCAAATCATCATTTAAAAGTCAATTCTACCAGCAAATATAATAAAACAACTCAAAATTTGCATTAGATTACTTTGCCTCACATGTGGATAAAATGCAACTTTCTTATCGGTTTTTGAACAATCGAGAGAGCTTTTACCAGCTGGTGTGGTGAAAAGGACTTTAGAGAGTCGGCAATGAAACCCTTTGAGTAATTTGGAAGTAAAGCAGGCCACTGACGAGCCTTCCAAATGGATGCCGTTACAATGGATTCATCCAAATGGACGGCATCCTAATATTAAACATTGTACGTTTTAGACATTCACTGACCGATTTTGGATTGCAGCCACGCTATTTGGACTGTTGGAAGGCTCGTCAGTGGCCACCTTTATATTAGCAATAATAGTTTGATGTCTGCCATTATTGTGTACTAGAAAATGGCAGAAAAGTCATATTTAACCGTCGCAGTTGATAACCTGGGATTTCGCCTTTTTACAAGCAAACAAACAAACACAAACAAAATTTACTTTATTCATGTAGGCCTAGCAACAAGCTCTTATGAATCGTAATTAATCTTAATCTAATTATCAGAGCAATTTATTGATGTTAATATTATCCCATAATAAAATTGGATTATTATACATATCAAATTTAACACTAAAAATTTCACAAAAGGATCGTCAAACATTAAAAAGATTGTATAAAAAAATACTAGTCTAGAAATTCTAGAATAAAATCTAAATGTCAAAAAAAAGCATAAGTAACAAAAGAAGTAGACAGTATTACATCGGAATATCCATTTCCTCATCAATAATCAAATATACCTAATAAATAAATAATCATTTCGAATAACAATTAATCCCACGTTGTAATATCATTCATGTAGTCTTGTGTGGTATAATAAGCTTTAGAAATAAGTTTACGCTTTACATAATTCTTAAATTTATTAATAGATAATTCAGTAATATGGTTTGGAAGTTTATTATAAAATATTACACAATTACCAATGAATGATTTTTTAATTTTATGGAGCCGAGTGAAGGGCACTGCGAGCTTATGTTTATTTCTAGTATTAATATTATGAATTTCACAATTTTTCCTAAAATTTACAATATTTTTATGTACATACAGAATATTCTCATAAATGTATTGACAGTGCACTGTCATTATGTCAATTTCCTTAAATTTATCTCTAAGTGAGTCTCTATGGTTCATTTTGTATATTGCTCGAATAGCCCTCTTCTGCAGAACAAAAATGGTATTTATCTCTGAAGCACCGCCCCACAGTAAAATACCATATGCCATAATGCTATGGAAGTAACTAAAATATACTAATCGAGCTGTTTTCACATCAGTTAACTGACGGATTTTGCTCACTGCAAAAGCTGCAGAGCTCAGTCTATTCGAAAGAGTAGCAATATGGGGACCCCACTGGAGTTTAGAATCTAAAGTTATACCAAGAAAAACTGTACTATCAACTAATTCCAATTCCTCATCCTTCACAATGACACTTGTTTGCACATGCCTTACGTTACTACTAGTGACAAACTTAATACATTTAGTCTTTTTCTCATTTAACAGTAAATTATTAACATTGAACCAATTTACTACTTTGGAAATAGCATTTTTTACATCATTGTAAGCTTGTTGCTGTCGTTTGACTTTGAAAATAAGTGAGGTGTCGTCTGCGAACAATACTATATCATGGTGGGTCTTAACAAGGAATGGCAAGTCATTTATGTAGATAAGGAACAGGAAAGGCCCCAATATTGACCCATGTGGTACACCCATAGAGACCAATGACCCAGGTGATCGCTGTCCATTCACATCGACCCTTTGTATTCTACCATTTAAGTACGACTTAAGTAAATTCAGTGCCGATCCTCTAACTCCGTAATAATGAAGTTTCCTGATTAATGTTTCATGACAAACACAGTCGAAGGCCTTAGATAAATCACAGAAGACACCTAAAGCATCTCGTGACTCCTCCCAGGCATCGAAAATATGCTTAATTAGCTCAACACCAGCATCGGTTGTTGAGCGACCCCGTGTAAAACCAAACTGCTTATTATGCATCAAATTATTAACGTTAAAATGTCGTACTAATTGAGAAAGAACTAATTTTTCAAAAATCTTGCTAAATGTTGGTAGCACAGATATCGGTCTAAAGTTAGTGGGGTCAGAGCTGCTACCAGATTTAAATAAAGGAATTACTTTACTATGTTTCATTAGATCAGGAAACTCGCCGCAATCAACACTGTTGTTAAATATAACTACCAAGTCAGGCGCTACAATTTCTACTAAGGATTTGACAGCATGGACAGAGACTCCCCAGAGGTCATTAGTTTTTTTGACATTAATTGATTTAAACGCCTTTATTACATCTGAGGTACAAACATGTTCAAAATGAAGGTCTCCACAAAACTCTGGAGCGTTATGTTTTAATAATGTAACAGCAGATGAGGGTGATGAATTTAAATCCTTAGTTGTGGATACTGGTACCTCGGTGAAAAATTTTTCAAATTCTGTAGCTACTTTTAAATTGGAATCTATAATTTTGTTATCAATGTTTAGTTTAAGTTCTTTAATTGTATGTTTCGAGCGACCAGTCTCCACATTTATAACTTTCCAGGTTGCTTTAACAATGTCAGAACTACTTTTTATTTTCTGACTTAGATAATTTCGCTTAGCTATATGACAATCTACTTTAAACTTCTTCGAATACTCCTTCACATGTTCTTTAAATTCATCAAGCTTTTATTTAACTTTCAAGGTATGTACCTATTTATGTAGGTAAGTATGTACTTATGTAACGATGTTTGTAAGTACCATAGAAGGTAGGATCGTATAGAAGTGGTATAAGCGTGCCTCCGTGAGGGACAAAACATACCCAAATGCGACACTGTGATTGGTCGAATCTATTTGTTGCCCACCATTATCCATACTAAAAAAAAGGTGGGGAACAAATAAAATGTGAGACTGTGACAAGGACAAACAATAATAGCTCTTTCGCTGCTATCCTACTGAAAAATACATAAGACTATCCCGTTCTGTCAGTTACCCCCACCACTCATGCCAGATCCAGGTATATCCTAGATTCATGTAAAGTACATACTTACTTTGTATTTGACCCACTTCCCAACTCCCAACGAAGCTGAAAATTTGCATACATGTGTAAGTCTGGTGACAATGCAATGTTATGGTACCATCGAGCTGATCTGATGATGGAGACAGGAGGTAACCATCGGAACTCTGTGATAAAACAACGCAAACTTATTGTGTTTGGGGTTTTTTGAATTGTCTCGATGGTTTTTAGTTTCCTGAAGAAAGAAACGTACAGTCAGCGATAAAAGCTTGCACCAAAAATGAAAATTCTGCCAAAAACTTATTACACAACTATCCTTTTTGCAGATGGCTTAGGAGGCGGGCTGGGCGGCGGCATGTTCGGGAACACGAGTGGTCTCGGCGGCCTGGGCGGTCTAGGCACGCAACAGACATTCGGCACTAACACTAGCTTCATGGGACAGTAAGTACACACATGGATGTCACGCGCACAATACATAGTTAATTTATTTTTTACAATTTGCCTAAAGTGTAGTTCCACCAGTGGGGAGACACTCCGGACTTCGGGCAAACTCGGCTCCGTTCTTGTCAGCATTGCTCCGAGCACTTAGGGTTGACACAACTTGACGTCCCTTTGCGTGCACGACCACAGATAAGATAATTACTTGAATTTTGGCAACCCTAAATAGTCGCAAAGGGATAGTGCCATACATTAGAAAGGGATATCATGATTCGACCCTGAACCGCTGTCAAACTTCGGTTTTGTAGGAAGTGTCCTTTCTGTACGGTAGTACTATTACTTATTTTGTGGATCAACCTTCGAGCGACACCGGCTTCCGACGCGTCGGAAGGGGGAGCCCAAGCAATATAAATAATAATAATAATAAAAGACGTTTATTCAAGAAGTTTGAACATAGGTACATACTAAAAGTACACGATAATGCCACAGTACACTAAGAACAGTAGTGAATCTAAGGCCGTTCGGCAAGTTATTTGCCTACTCTTGCGTTGGCGCTTAGGGTTGTCACTTTTATTTTTAGTTAAATATTATTTGCGTATTATGAGTAGCACTACGTTTCTATTTATTATAATGTTGCCTAAGTCAGGTACGAGATTGAAAAGCTCATTATATTACTATTGTATACAATACTTTTCCTACGAGTCAACAAATATAATACTTTAAACTAGTAGAATCATACAAACAACCCAAACCAAAAGTATACAGCTAAAAGCGCGAGTAGCCGCGATACTTTCATACTGGTACGCGTCCCGGCCGCCGCGCCCGGCGCGTTGGTCAACGACACCTTCTCGTAACTCATGAGGCCCCGGTACTTGCTCCGCGCTAAATTCAATTTTAAGTCAGTTGTTTTCTCGATATTGGCCACCGTAGCCTATGGGGACTAACAAGCAACACTAAGTGGTTTTCGTAGTCTATGGATGTTGCTATATTAAGGGTGTCACATGCGCGTTTCTGACTTATGAACCAATTGTTTCTACTATACAACCTAAAATAAATAATTAATTTGAGCTATGGTTTTGTTTCGTCCTCTTGCTCGCGGCGAGCTGTAATTGGCCAATTTAATTATAGTTGAGTAAACTGTATCGAAATGAATATTATAGTTGAGTTGGGAGCCCATACATTAAAAATACCCAATTGTAGTATGGTATAAGAAATCTTAATTCAAGATTACAGTTGATGAGTAGAAAAAATACTATTGTCTCTGTTCGAAGTCATGGTCAACAAAATTAAGGCCTACCGTCAGAGCAGACAAATGCGAGCGGACGGGCAGCGTACTCGAATGCACGCGATCACAGTCGCGGTACGGCCCATACTGCCGCCACCGTATTCCCCCGTATATTATGCTAATGTGTGCGTGGCAGCGCGTGCGTACACGGCGCCCGGCGCGCACGCACACATTCAAGCCGGCAGCGGCACATTTCTATGAAGATTCACTACTGTTCTTGTACTGTGATAATGCTTACAAACTAATTGAAATGGAAAGTGGCTCAGCTTATGTCTGAATATCTTACCGTACAAGTCATTTTGCCATTTTTTGCGGGGGAATAGTGCACACAGCCGCACTTCTCACTCACTACATACGAAATCCAATCTGTAATGACGACACAAATACATACAAAATGACACACGTCAAAGACAAATCTGGCACACCTCGATCTCTTTGTGTACGGACGAGTCACAACACGCATCGCGCTAGTTGTGTGCATGCACAGTTGGGCATCTGCTTCGGCAGAGGGGAAATAGTGCGAATGCAGACTCCCTTCCCTGTGTTGCTCGAAGAGTTCAATAGAGAACCGGGCAAGTGCGAGCCGGACTCGCGCACGAAGGTACCATAATGCAAAAAACGGCAAAATAACGGTCACCCATCCAAGTACTGACCCCGCCCGACGTTGCTTAACTTCGGTCAAAAATCACGTTTGTTATATGGGAGCCCCACTTAAATCTTTATTTTATTTTTAGTATTTGTTGTTATAGCGGCAACAGAAATACATAATCTGTGAAAATTTCAACTGTCTAGCTATCACGGTTCGTGAGATACAGCCTGGTGACAGACGGACGGACAGCGGAGTCTTAGTAATCGGGTCCCGTTTTACCCTTTGGGTACGGAACCCTAAAAAATGGAAAAGACAATAGTTGCCGCGCACCGCTACGGAACGGACGCCTGCTCGCGCTTGCGCCACCTAGCGGTCATGTGTCGTAATAGACGCGTTTCGTTAGAGAGTAAACCTTCTGTACCTAGTACTATTATTTATTCTGTGTAATGCCGCAAAATACTGGTTCTCTGTGCCGGTTCAATAATGTTATAAGTTAGTTATTTTAGCATTAGAAAAAAGGTAAACAATCTTGACGTGTCTTTTTATTGAAAATGATTAAAAAACGCTTTTAAAAATTAGATTATATTACTTATGAAAGCAAAAGAATGTAAATAGTCGTATATGATTTATAATTGTTACATATTTGCTGTGAATTATTTTTAAAAAGTGTTTTTTAATAAAAAGACACGTCAAGATCGCTTACCTTCTTTCTAAAGCTTAAATAAACGGACTATAATAATAATAGTTCAATGCACATCACCGAGATTTAATTTTGTTTGTTCCAGGAGCGGTCTATCAGCCGCTCCTCAAAACAACGTGCACGAGCAGATTCTTTCGCTCGTCGCTCGGCCCTACGGAGACTCGCCGCTCTTCAAAGACTTGGTCCCTGATTGTAAGTACAAACAAAGATAATTATATTTTTTTTAATGCTGAGAGTTGAGTGGTTAAGCAGTTATTGGATTTCTTTAATAATATATTTTTATTAATAATTGTCATATTTTCAGCAACAACAGCGGAAGATGCCCTAAAACCCACTAACCCGGCGGCGGTCGCAGCAGTACTGGCCAACGACGCTAACTACAGGGTCGGCTCCTCTGTCTCGCGGCTCAAAGTGTTGCCCAGGGCCGCCTCGCACCCTCAGGTAAACGTAACTTCAGCCACAACAGCGGAAGAGGCTCTAAAACCCACTAACCCGGCGGCGGTCGCAGCAGTACTGGCCAACGACGCTAACTACAGGGTCGGCTCCTCTGTCTCGCGGCTCAAAGTGTTGCCCAGGGCCGCCTCGCACCCTCAGGTAAACGTAACTTCAGCCACAACAGCGGAAGAGGCTCTAAAACCCACTAACCCGGCGGCGGTCGCAGCAGTACTGGCCAACGACGCTAACTACAGGGTCGGCTCCTCTGTCTCGCGGCTCAAAGTGTTGCCCAGGGCCGCCTCGCACCCTCAGGTAAACGTAACTTCAGCCACAACAGCGGAAGAGGCTCTAAAACCCACTAACCCGGCGGCGGTCGCAGCAGTACTGGCCAACGACGCTAACTACAGGGTCGGCTCCTCTGTCTCGCGGCTCAAAGTGTTGCCCAGGGCCGCCTCGCACCCTCAGGTAAACGTAACTTCAGCCACAACAGCGGAAGAGGCTCTAAAACCCACTAACCCGGCGGCGGTCGCAGCAGTACTGGCCAACGACGCTAACTACAGGGTCGGCTCCTCTGTCTCGCGGCTCAAAGTGTTGCCCAGGGCCGCCTCGCACCCTCAGGTAAACGTAACTTCAGCCACAACAGCGGAAGAGGCTCTAAAACCCACTAACCCGGCGGCGGTCGCAGCAGTACTGGCCAACGACGCTAACTACAGGGTCGGCTCCTCTGTCTCGCGGCTCAAAGTGTTGCCCAGGGCCGCCTCGCACCCTCAGGTAAACGTAACTTCAGCCACAACAGCGGAAGAGGCTCTAAAACCCACTAACCCGGCGGCGGTCGCAGCAGTACTGGCCAACGACGCTAACTACAGGGTCGGCTCCTCTGTCTCGCGGCTCAAAGTGTTGCCCAGGGCCGCCTCGCACCCTCAGGTAAACGTAACTTCAGCCACAACAGCGGAAGAGGCTCTAAAACCCACTAACCCGGCGGCGGTCGCAGCAGTACTGGCCAACGACGCTAACTACAGGGTCGGCTCCTCTGTCTCGCGGCTCAAAGTGTTGCCCAGGGCCGCCTCGCACCCTCAGGTAAACGTAACTTCAGCCACAACAGCGGAAGAGGCTCTAAAACCCACTAACCCGGCGGCGGTCGCAGCAGTACTGGCCAACGACGCTAACTACAGGGTCGGCTCCTCTGTCTCGCGGCTCAAAGTGTTGCCCAGGGCCGCCTCGCACCCTCAGGTAAACGTAACTTCAGCCACAACAGCGGAAGAGGCTCTAAAACCCACTAACCCGGCGGCGGTCGCAGCAGTACTGGCCAACGACGCTAACTACAGGGTCGGCTCCTCTGTCTCGCGGCTCAAAGTGTTGCCCAGGGCCGCCTCGCACCCTCAGGTAAACGTAACTTCAGCCACAACAGCGGAAGAGGCTCTAAAACCCACTAACCCGGCGGCGGTCGCAGCAGTACTGGCCAACGACGCTAACTACAGGGTCGGCTCCTCTGTCTCGCGGCTCAAAGTGTTGCCCAGGGCCGCCTCGCACCCTCAGGTAAACGTAACTTCAGCCACAACAGCGGAAGAGGCTCTAAAACCCACTAACCCGGCGGCGGTCGCAGCAGTACTGGCCAACGACGCTAACTACAGGGTCGGCTCCTCTGTCTCGCGGCTCAAAGTGTTGCCCAGGGCCGCCTCGCACCCTCAGGTAAACGTAACTTCAGCCACAACAGCGGAAGAGGCTCTAAAACCCACTAACCCGGCGGCGGTCGCAGCAGTACTGGCCAACGACGCTAACTACAGGGTCGGCTCCTCTGTCTCGCGGCTCAAAGTGTTGCCCAGGGCCGCCTCGCACCCTCAGGTAAACGTAACTTCAGCCACAACAGCGGAAGAGGCTCTAAAACCCACTAACCCGGCGGCGGTCGCAGCAGTACTGGCCAACGACGCTAACTACAGGGTCGGCTCCTCTGTCTCGCGGCTCAAAGTGTTGCCCAGGGCCGCCTCGCACCCTCAGGTAAACGTAACTTCAGCCACAACAGCGGAAGAGGCTCTAAAACCCACTAACCCGGCGGCGGTCGCAGCAGTACTGGCCAACGACGCTAACTACAGGGTCGGCTCCTCTGTCTCGCGGCTCAAAGTGTTGCCCAGGGCCGCCTCGCACCCTCAGGTAAACGTAACTTCAGCCACAACAGCGGAAGAGGCTCTAAAACCCACTAACCCGGCGGCGGTCGCAGCAGTACTGGCCAACGACGCTAACTACAGGGTCGGCTCCTCTGTCTCGCGGCTCAAAGTGTTGCCCAGGGCCGCCTCGCACCCTCAGGTAAACGTAACTTCAGCCACAACAGCGGAAGAGGCTCTAAAACCCACTAACCCGGCGGCGGTCGCAGCAGTACTGGCCAACGACGCTAACTACAGGGTCGGCTCCTCTGTCTCGCGGCTCAAAGTGTTGCCCAGGGCCGCCTCGCACCCTCAGGTAAACGTAACTTCAGCCACAACAGCGGAAGAGGCTCTAAAACCCACTAACCCGGCGGCGGTCGCAGCAGTACTGGCCAACGACGCTAACTACAGGGTCGGCTCCTCTGTCTCGCGGCTCAAAGTGTTGCCCAGGGCCGCCTCGCACCCTCAGGTAAACGTAACTTCAGCCACAACAGCGGAAGAGGCTCTAAAACCCACTAACCCGGCGGCGGTCGCAGCAGTACTGGCCAACGACGCTAACTACAGGGTCGGCTCCTCTGTCTCGCGGCTCAAAGTGTTGCCCAGGGCCGCCTCGCACCCTCAGGTAAACGTAACTTCAGCCACAACAGCGGAAGATGCTTGAATGGATTAGAAATTTAGACCACAAGGAAACAGAAGCACTTTTACAAAAACAATAGATATATATATATATGTATATACATTTACCTATACCCTATTACACACACACACACACACACACACACACACACACACACACACACACACACACACACACACACATATATCTTAGCCTAAATTTAGTTTAGTTTAGTTTTAAGATGTTCATTTAAGTATATTTTCGGTTACTTTGTATGTAACTTTGGTAGGAAGAGCGGGATCTCCTGCCACAAGTATAATTTTACTTACTTGGAGATTCCAACCATAATTTGTTATACACAATATTGTAACCAATAAACGCTTTTTCATTTTCATTTTTTCATTTTTCATAGGGTATTTGACTACTAGTCAAATCAGTTTCTTTTTTTTAACTGTTAAAACTATTTTGCTACTATGGAATTTATATGAAACACTAGCATGTGACGTCACAATCAAATTACCTACTCTTTATAGTTTCATACGGGTTTTAAAATAGAAATTGTGTCTATATATAATTGCTGCCTACGTTTCTCTATTAAACTTCTGATGCTTTATTTCATGCATGGTGTAAAATAATTTATTTTAAATACAGTCCGGGAAAACGCTAGGTTGAAGAAGAAGAAGAAGAAGACAGTCTAATACCCTATTGTATATAAAGTTACTTCGATGCTATATATAGTCTGTATCTTTAGGTATTTAAATAAAAGTAAATTAACAATTTGAAAATTTTCGGGTAGTTATAACATTTATTGGTTTAACCAACCAAATACTAAACCGCCTGGATCTGTCACTGAACGACTTGACTTTAACCTACATTATTTGGTCAAATGATCATGTAATGTTTTCATCTACCCTCAGCTGGCTTAAGGAGCCATTTGAGGGTAGATTTTGTTTACTTTTTTTTAAATTCCTAAAGATACAGAGTATAGTTCGTCGTTAGATGTCGACTACGAAATAACTCGCGTTTCGGTAAGAAAACTGATGTATGGAGTTGCCACTCTTTCTTTTCTTACATTTCTCTATGGTTAAGGCTTACCCGTGCGGAGTCGGGGCGGGTCCACAGAATAACTAATAGTACTACCGTACAGAAAATTCACTCCTTCACAAAAGTCAGATTTAGGTATAAAATTATACCTATACTCGCCGCCTGCAACAAAATTGAAACTTATAACCGCGCACGAACCGTGAATCTTGTTTGCGCGAGCGCCACGTGACACGACTGTCGTGCGGTCGAGCGGCGCCCACTGCCATACGCCTGCCGGCCCGGGAGGTGCGCCGGCCAAATGTACCTAAACTGCGTAGTGACACCCCCCTGGCGGGTCTCTAGTTTATTAATATACGACATGTGTTACATTCGTATGTTTACATTAGTTTTTTTTGATTCAGAAATCGCTGTTCGACGGTCTAGAAGAGTACGACGCCAGCTTAGAAGACCAGCTCACCCTGAAGCCGAGCAGAAAGCGCCTCGTGCTGCGACCCAAGAACACCCACACTCCGGAACTAGAAACACAAAACAGGTAGTTATTGTGAACCAGTCATAATGAACTAATTACTTATACCAAAGACATATGTAACTTCGTATAAGACGAATAAAGTCTAAGGAAAAAACGTGCCTCGGAATTCAAGTAAAAGTCATTCTCGAATAGATGCCGCACACACCTTTAGCCTATCTTCGGCTAGATGGCGTGACGACACCGTTTCATATTTAACAATTTTAACACATATATATCAGTGAATGAACATGGATCAAAATGATATAAAAATAATAAAATCATTTATCCATATATATACATTTTTTGATAACTTTATACGTTTTCATTTTGAGTTTTAGTCGTGTGTCGATAGATGGCAGTAAATTTACAGTGACTACAACATTTACAATGACAGGACCCCTCTATACTATCTATTCTTTTTGCTTATACTCTGTATCTTTAGGTACAGTCAGCAACAGAAGTTGCTAAGCGGGCCAGGTGTTCACAATGATCTTGACGCGACTTTATTGTTAAGAGAATAAGAGCGTGTCAAGGTAATTTTGAACACCTCGCCCGCTTAGCAACTTCTGCTGCTGACTGTACTTAAATAAAAGTAAACAAACAATTTGTACATTTTCGGGTAGTTATAACATTTATTGATTAACCAACCTGTTAGTAACAGAATAATTCAAAGACAAAGTGGGCTCGACGAATAAAAGGGAATTTAAAGAACAGTACCTGGTCTATGAGAATATTTACTTGGCAATCCCACGGAGAGCGGGCCCGCTGAACTTGTAATAATCTTCTTTCTCATAAAGTCTGTCACTGTCGGTATAACTATGATGCGGAAGGCAGAAGAGACTGGTTTTTTTGAGTTTAAACAAATTAATTCCAAGGGGACGCGTAGTCGGCCATTACCGCCATTGTCGAAAGTAAAGGTTTTTTTTCAAATCTAAAAGTGACTGAATGAAGTTTCGAATGACGGATATCCGGTAAAAAGAAAGAATGTAAATTTGAAGTACAATGTTGCTAGAACAAATAATATATTCCTAAACATACTGCCCGGGAAGAAATCTCTAAGATTTCTTAAAACATGAATACGAATTATCAGCTATATAAAACTTAAGAGAGAAGTACACTATTCCTTAAAACTAGATATGAAATTTATTTGACTATGTAACAATCAGTGCTGGTAAGGAAGAGGACAAAGTTTAGATACAGGGCGAACTAAATTATTGCCAGTACTAGTCTTTAAAGTGGCTACGCGTGCTATGCCATCTCGTCCTGGCGACAAAGAGACTATGCGCGCTAACTTCCAACAGTAAGGAGTTGTGTTCTCGTTCATAATGAGTACGATGTCATTTACCTTTAGGTTTTCAGATGGTTTGAACCACTTATTACGACCTTGCAAGTGATGCAAATATTCTACATTGAAACGACGCCAGAACTGTTGAGTTAAATTTTGAAGAAGTTGCCACCGAGACAGTCTATTCATTTTTTCATTTTGTATGTCATATTCTGGTAATGAAACCATGTTATCTCCTATGAGAAAATGGGCTGGTGTTAGTACGTCAATCTCATCAATGTCGTCAGAAATTGGACATAAAGGTCTAGAATTCAAAATCGACTCAACTTTACAAAATACACTGCTTAATTCCTCGAAAGTAAGAACAGTTTCACCCAGAATGCGCCTTAATAGTAATTTAGACGATCTTACGGTCGATTCCCAAAGTCCTCCCATACTTGGAGCAGAAGGAGGGTTGAAATGCCACTTAAGCTGATGTTTGAGAAAGTAGTTTTGTACATCAGATTCAACGGTGCACCGCTTCAAAAAAGAATAAAGTTCTTTTAGGTAATTGTTTGCTCCAACGAAATTGGTGCCACAATCAGAGAAGACATCAGAGCACCATCCTCGTCTACTAATAAACCGAGTAAGACAGGCTAAGAAACAATCTGTAGAGAGATCCGATACTAGTTCCAAATGGCACGCCTTCGTGACCATGCAGACAAATATGCACAAATAAGCCTTCGTGATTGGAGCACGTTTTAACTTAGATGTCTTTATTAGGAAAGGACCTGCATAGTCTACTCCAACTTTTGAGAATGGTCTACAAGGCGTGACTCTTGATGGAGGTAAATCAGCCATTAAATAATCAGCAGGTTTAGGATTAGCCTTAAAGCATTTGTGACATTTACGTATGAGTCGTTTAATGACAGTCCGAGCCGATAAAATCCAGAATTGCTTACGCAGTAATGACAGCAGCACGGGCACTCCCACATGCAAGTACAATTCGTGATAATAGTTTATCAACAAAATTGTCAAATGATGGGATTTCGGAAGGATGACTGGGTGTTTCCGTTGTGAGGACAAGTTTGTATACTTCAGTCTTCCTAACACTCGCAGAAACCCCTCTGAGTCAATAAAAGGAGTCAGTTTTCGAAAGTTAGTCCGGTGAGGTAACCCACGTTGCACTAATTTTATTTCCGTGGCGAAAACTGAACTTTGGACAATTTTTATTAACGAGTATAGGGCGTTACGCCATTCGACGCAAGACAATGGACCCACTCGTTTTGAAGTAGGATTCTTCAAATTATGAACAAATCGAAGACAGTATCCGTGGACCTTCACGAGCTTGTGAAGGGAACTGTATTTTAACATGAAATCTGTCGCATCTACCTCACAAGAAACCTTGTTCACGTGGGCAGTAGATATCACGTCCTCCTCAGGATCCGGAGAAACCGTTTTTCGCGCAACGGTATCTTCGGATGGCCAGGTATCTGGCGCTTGCTTAAGCCAAGGTGGACCCCACCAAAGAGGATGTGAGCCAAGCTCCGAGGGCATCAAACCTCGGGAGGCAGCGTCTGCAGGATTCATTGAAGATGGTACATGTCTCCAGAAAGAAGGAGACGTGTTCGCTAATATTTGAGAAACTCGGTTTCCCTCAAACATTTTGAGCTGATAAACAGGTGTGCGAATCCATGACAATGCAATGCTCGAGTCAGACCAGATTACAATGTCGTGGGCAACATTAATCAGTCCTGAAGAATGTTTGGCAAGTTTAGACGCTAGCAGGGCTCCACAAAGTTCCAGCCTCGGAATTGTCATTTTTGTCTGTAACGGCGAAACTTTACTCTTTGATAAGAGTAAGTGGACCTCCACTTCACCATTGATCCTCTCGACACGAAGGTAAACCACTGCAGCGTAACCTTTGAGGGACGCATCTGAAAATGCGTGAAGAGAAAATTTATTGCCATCAGTAGGCAAGACAAATCTGCTTAATTTAATGTCAGATAAGCTATGGAACTCCCCTATAAAAGAAAGCCACTGAGCCTGTTCATCATCAGGTAAGGGGTCGTCCCAGCCGATCCCTAAAAGCCACAACCGTTGCATG
Organism: Cydia splendana; assembly: GCF_910591565.1. Classification (NCBI taxonomy): domain Eukaryota; kingdom Metazoa; phylum Arthropoda; class Insecta; order Lepidoptera; family Tortricidae; genus Cydia; species Cydia splendana. The sequence goes on from NC_085983.1 coordinate 6,660,038, forward strand.
AAAGCCTTGGCCGAGAATACAATTGGCATCAACCAGCCACAAGGGTCATATATGCAAGCTATGTTAGCAAGCACGGCACGTTTAGTCATTCCTGTGTTGGAAATTCTGCTATGATACATGAACACATCAGATGTAGGGTTCCATTTTACACCGAGCACCTTTACAGACCCTTCATTTTGAGGATCAAATGACAATGGTCCTTCACGGACGTCGTCAGGCAAATCAATTAAAAATTCATTGCTATTGCTCGACCACTTTCGCAGTTCGAAACACCCTTGACCAAGGACGTCGATCAGTTCAGCTCTCACCTTTCGAGCTGTGTCAAGATCAGGAGCTCCCGTCACTATGTCATCAACAAAAATTTGATCTGACAAAATTTGACTAGCGACAGGGTGTGAGGTCTTGGTCTCCTCTGCCAATTTCAAGATACACCTCATAGCGAGGAACGGACTTGAGGAGACTCCGAACGTGACCGTCCTCAAACGAAATTCTCTAATGGGATCATCAGTGTGTTGACGCCAGAGAATTCTTTGATAGTCACGATCGTCCGGGTGCACAAGTACTTGTCTGTACATACCCTTGATGTCACAAGTGAATGCGACAGGCTGAAGACGAAAACGTGTAAGTATGTCTACTATGTTACGCTGAAGTTTGGGACCAACGTGCAGAACGTTGTTCAAAGACACGCCCGTAGAAGAGGGCATAGACGCATCAAAGACTGGCCTACACTTTGTAGTGGATGAAGACTCTTTTATCACAGCATGGTGGCTAAGGTAATATTTACCACTGCCCGGAGGGTCAAAGACAGGCTCCATATGATTCTCGTCCAGATATTCTTGAAACACCTTACTATAGTCTGCCTTGAGTTTAGGATCTCTTTTAAATCTCCTCTCAAGACTTAAAAGTCTCCGGGCGGCCAATTCACGACTATCACCCAACTCACTTTGGTTTCCCTTGAAGGGTAGACGGACAATAAAACGGTTTTCATTGTCCCGCGAAACATTATTTAAAAAATGATCCTCAATAATTTGATCATCGGGATCAGGAAGTACAGATTCGGGAATTTGTTCAATTTCCCAGAATCTAGTCAGACAATCATCTAATGCCACATGATGAGATGACAGATGAGGAACCGAATTGGTAGTCTGCAAGGATTTACCAATTATTACCCAACCAAAAATGGTTCGGTAAGCCGCCGGTAAGTCAGTGGAAGGCCACACCTTCTCACCGCAGAAAATGTCATTATAGACATCACTGCCTAATAAAATGTCTATAGGCCTAGACAGGAAAAAATCATTATCAGCCAATTGCAGGCCTTGATAATTTGATTTTATGTCCGCAGACAGAGAGACACTGGGCAAGTCGCCAGTAGCATACTTCAAAATGACAGCCGAAACAGTTAGCAACGGCTTGTCAGAAGTCATGGACTTCAAAAACACATTGGTCATTCCATGAGACCGATGAGGCACACTCGGCCCTACACCATAGATAGACACAGGTTGATGGTTATGTTTGAGTTGAAGTCTTTGAACACACTCCTCAGAGATTATTGAACATTCTGCGCCTGGATCAATAAACAAGCGAACAGGTTGGAAATGTCCATCACCATTCCCAGCAAGGCCCATGGCCGTAGCTAACAGGATATTTGGCAAATTAGGCTTAGTATCCTTCACCATGAAAGACTTCATTGTAGCATTATTAACACGGGTAATGCTATTAGGTTCTTGTTCACCTTCTGGATATGAAGGCTCAACCATTTCAGCCACGACAACAGCTGACTTCACCGCAGGTGGAGTGCCATCAGGTTGTGTCGAAGACGGACAGATCAAAGTGTGGTGTTTAGCCCGACACAACTTACATTTATGTAATGAACTACACTCATGATATTTGTGTGTACCAAAACAATTGAAACACAAATTTTTAGATTTCAGAAAATCTCTACGCTGATCAAGATTCAAAGCCTTGAATTTATTGCACATATACATGTAATGATCCAAATTACAATATCGACAATTTATTTCCTTATTGGTCTCTTGGACATGCATTACCATTTTAGTATTGCGATGAGGCGGTGTCTTGACAACAGGTTGTTTAGGTGACCCGCTAACTGTTGCCTTCAAAGCAATAGACATTTCTAATGCCTTACATTGATATTCCAAGAAAGCAATAAGTTCCGAATATTTAGGAATATCCGATCCAGACAAACTTAATTCAAATTTACTGCGCAACTCCATAGGCAGTTTTTTCAATAAGACATGAAGTAGTACAAACGACCACTCATCAGGTTTAAATTTCAAGGCTCGAAGCGCAGCTAAGTGTTCATTAAAAGTGTTCAAGAAAGATCTCAAGTCAGACCTCAAATTCACAACAGCAGGAAGTGACATGATAGCTTCTAAATGCGTATCGGCAATAAGTCTTATATTGGAAAATCGGTTCTCCAATAATGTCAGAGCAACACCATAGTTTTGATCAGTAAGCGGCAAGTGCTTGACTAAATCAAGAGGTTCACCTGATAAACATGATATCAGATAATGTAATTTTCTCACAGGTTTGATGGTAGCACTCTCGTCAATTATACTTTTGAAAATATTTATGAAATTTGTCCATTTAGTGACATCTCCTGTAAATGATGGAAGCGAAATGCGCGGCAGAGGAACATCAGGCATGCAGAACTGAGAATTAACTACGTTCGAAGACACTACTGGAAACAATTGAGCGTGAATAACACTTACATTATTCAGTTTTGCGTCATAGTCTAAGAACTCTTGCAGGTGTTTGTCCGGATCAAAACCGGCACGCTTCCCGGCTTCCACCGACACATAAGCGTCTTTGAACTCGTTCTTAGTTTGCACAAGATCACTGCAACGAGTTTTAAACTCGATAAGTTTTGTATTGTCTTGTACAGCAGACTCCGCGGCATTGCACAACAAATCAATTTGAAGTTTGGCTAACTTGTAACGTATTTCAGCACTCATTTTTCACAACACCGCGTACACCTTCAAAACACTAACACAAACCACAAAATAATAAAGCTACCGGCTTTATTATGTAAACTAAAGTAATCACAACTCGAATGAAAGTTAGTTTTAACCTCAAAAAGTTTACGTGACACTGACAAGACAGGACAGTAATCGAATGACACTTCACTTCGTTCAAGTCGTTCACGAGCATAGACTAAATATAAGGTATGTTTGCACTGTACTCAATCTGAACGGAATGGGAATGATTTTAAAAACGCTCAAACTGATTGTGAACGTGTATACTAGCCTTATCTTGCTACCACCACTGATGAAAAAGAAATGTGATTCCACCTTCAAATTTTAAAGAAAAACGTACGACTAAAATGCAAAGCAAATAAATTAAACGTATAAAGACGTATTTCTTTAGACGTTTAAGACTAAGTATATGTACATATAATACGTTACACGTAGGCAAGAACACTAATTACTTTCGTAAGAATAATGCAATACATGCAGTCACTTTCAATAATATATCCACAAACTTAGGACAGACAATTACTTTAAATGTTTAAAGTACGACAAATGCAAACTTGCAGACATAAATGTACCAAGTACAGACAGTAAATTAATTACGACTAATGCAATCTTGCAGACAATTGACTTTACTAGGACAATTAATGGCCGACTGTATGAAATGAAACTATTCAGTATGATTATGTCCGGTTCTACAGATTTAAAGATCCTGCTCGAATGGACCAAAAAATATGTTAGTAACAGAATAATTCAAAGACAAAGTGGGCTCGACGAATAAAAGGGAATTTAAAGAACAGTACCTGGTCTATGAGAATATTTACTTGGCAATCCCACGGAGAGCGGGCCCGCTGAACTTGTAATAATCTTCTTTCTCATAAAGTCTGTCACTGTCGGTATAACTATGATGCGGAAGGCAGAAGAGACTGGTTTTTTTGAGTTTAAACAAATTAATTCCAAGGGGACGCGTAGTCGGCCATTACCGCCATTGTCGAAAGTAAAGGTTTTTTTTCAAATCTAAAAGTGACTGAATGAAGTTTCGAATGACGGATATCCGGTAAAAAGAAAGAATGTAAATTTGAAGTACAATGTTGCTAGAACAAATAATATATTCCTAAACACAACCAAATATAAAACCACCTGGATCCGTCACTGAACCAGGCGTGTCTCACTCCGCGATTTCGTCGCTTTGCTACAGGTAGCTAAAAGTACATCCGTTCGGCCCCAATTTTGGGGTTTGTCATAAGCCGCGCGTGACGCTGTCGCCACCTAGCGGCCATATCTGTGCTGATCGTAACAGACGCGTTTTGTTAGAGAGTGAGTCTTCTGTACTTAGTACTATTATTTATTCTGTGACTGAACGACCTGACTTTAACCACAGTATAAGAACAGTAGTGAATCTTCATAGAAATGTGCCGCTGCCGGCTTGAATGTGTGCGTGCGCGCCGGGCGCCGTGTACGCACGCGCTGCCACGCACACATTAGCATAATATACGGGGGAATACGGTGGCGGCAGTGTGGGCCGTACCGCGACTGTGATCGCGCGCATTCGAGTACGCTACCCGCCCGCTCGCATTTGTCTGCTCTGACGGTACGCCTTAATTTTTTTGATCATGACTATGAACAGAGGCAATAGTATAAGTAAGGTACTAGATTGAAAAGCTTGATTATATCACTATTGTATACAATACTTTTTCTACGAATCAACAAAAATAATACTTTAAACTAGTAGAATCATACAAACAAACCAAACCAAAAGTATACAGCTAAGATACGGGAGCAGCCGCGATACCTTCATAATACTGGTACGCGCCCCGGCCGCCGCGGCCCGGCGGGCTGGTCAACGACACCTTCTCGTAACTCATGAGGCCCTGGTACTTGCTCCGCGCTAAATTCAATTTTAGACAGTTGTTTTCTCGATTTTGGCCACCGTAGCCTATGGAGACTAACAAGCAACACTAAGTGGTTTTCGTAGTCTATGGATGTTGCTATATTAAGGGTATCACATGCGCGTTTCTAATTTAAGAACCAATTGTTTCTACTATACAACCTAAAATAAATAATTAATTTGAGCTATGGTTTTGTTTCGTCCTCTTCACCGCGGCGAGCTGTGATTGGTCATTTTCATTATAGTGGACTAAACTGTATCGAAATGAATATTATAGTTGAGTTGGGAGCCCGTACATTAAAAATACCCATTTGCAGTTTGGTATAAGAAATCTTAATTCAAAAATTACAGTCGTACAGTAGAAAAAAAATATAGTGTCTCAATAACGACTCCTCAAACCCGGACTTGTCATTCTTCATAATACCTACTTGCCCATGCTTCCCTAAAACCTTTTTACTATTAAAGTTATACGTAAGGATGAGAATTTACTTTAACCGCTAACAATAAAGCGTTCCGAACATGCAGAAACCGGAGGAATATTTTTCTGTATCGAATTTATATTTTTTTTAATAACTGCCATTTCCTAATGTTAATATTTAAAAAGCGTTTTATTTATACTTCATTTATGAATTGATAGAACATTTCATTATATTATAATAAATAGAAACGTAGTGCTACTCATAATACGCAATAGTACATTATTGTCGAGGCTCGGAAGTAGCTACTTGCAGGCTGAGGATTCGTTTTAAACGGACGACCTTGGGAGTCCGTTTAATTGAATCCGAAGCCAGCAAGTAGCCTTCCAGCCGAGTCATATATAGTGCTTTTCTCAAAAATGGTGCAAGAAATATAAATATCATAGAAATATTTTACAAAAGCAACGTTCTTACGTATATATTTTCACAGAAAAAAGTAGAAACAATTGAAAAAATTAGCTTTGCCGCCTTTTTATTTTTTTAATAAAAAAATAGAAGTGTATTTTTCTGCCGAAAATACGTCAACCTATTTGAGACAGCTAAATTGTCGCGGTACTAATCATCTGTTTGGCTGTTTAATGGGCCTGTGCCTTCATTTGATATGGTCATTTCAACTTTTAAAAAGTTTGGAACTCGACAAATAATGGAATTTGTATGCAACAAATCTCAAAAATGGACGGCAAAGTCGACTTTGCCGTTTAAAAAATAGGTTGCGAAGCGCGTAGTTTATGGTCAGTCAAAAATTAAAAAGTTAAAAACATTGCAGTCTCGATTTTGGGACTGCAATGTTGCATACAAATTCCATTATTTGTCGAGTTCCAAACTTTTTAAAAGTTGAAATGGCCATATCAAATGAAGGCACAGGCCCATTAAACAGCCAAACAGATGATTAGTACCGCGACTATTTAGCTGTCTCAAATAGGTTGGCGTATTTTCGGCAGAAAAATACACTTCTATTTTTTTATTAAAAAAATAAAAAGGCGGCAAAGCTAATTTTTCAATTGTTTCTACTTTTTTCTGTGAAAATATATACGTAAGAAAGTTGCTTTTGTAAAATATTTCTATGATATTTGTATTTCTTGCACCATTTTTGAGAAAAGCACTATATATGACTCGGCTGGAAGGCTACTTGCTGGCTTCGGATTCAATTAAACGGACTCCCAAGGTCGTCCGTTTAAAACGAATCCTCAGCCTGCAAGTAGCTACTTCCGAGCCTCGACAATAATGTACTATAACTAAAAATAAAAGTGACAACCCTAAGCGCCAACGCAAGAGTAGGCAAATAACTTGCCGAGCGGCCTTAGATTCACTACTGTTCTTAGTGTACTGTGCTTTAACCTACATTATTTGATCGTGTAATGTTTTCATCTGCCCTCAACTGGCTTAAGTAGCCATTTGAGGGTATATTTTTTTTACTCTTTTTTAAATACCTAAAAATACAGATTATAAGGTGTTCTGTCAATGTATGTCCTAACATAGAGAAATATAAGTAAAGAGAGTGGTAACTCCATTCATCAGTTTTCTTACTAAAACGCGAGTTATTTCGTAGTCGACATCTAGCGTCAAGAAGTGGAATTATCAGTACCGCACGTCACAAGTGTCGCAACTGACGAAATATGTACTGCTAAAACAATTAACAACTAATATTATAAGCAGAAGGAGTTGAAAATAGAGTTCCGGTTAATCCGGTTATAATCTTGTTATAAAATTGTTGAGCATTATGGTGACATTCCATTTCTAACTGCAGCTGCAATACTGTCAACTTTACTATGGAAATTGACAATGACAGCGACGCGTTCAGTACCGGTAGTGCAGCTGCGGTTAGAAATGGAATGTTACCATTAGAGTTTTCGTTCGTTGCGTCATCTATTGTTGAGTACTGATACATTCCGCTACTTGACGCTTGATGTCGACTACTATTCAAATTTTAGAAGCTAAATTTGACCCACTTCCCAATTTCCGATTGAGCTGCAATTTTGCATACATAAATCGGATGACAATGCAATATTATGATGACATGGAGCTGATCTGATGATGGCGACAGGAGGTGGCCATGGGAACTCTGTGATAAAACAATGCAAAATAATTGTGTGTGCGGTCGTTAGAATTGTCTCGTTGAGTATTCGTTACCTGTGGAAAGAAAAGTACAGTCAGCTATAAAAGTTTGTACAGTCAACTGTAAAAATATGGGTGCAAAAATCATCTCAAAAATATGTCCCATAGCTCTTATGTCAGCGAATTAAGAACTATGGGACATATTTTTGAATAAGTTGGCTACACCCATATTCACTGTACTTCACTTCACTGTACCAAAAATGAACTTTTTGCCAAAAACTTTTTATAGGTACAGTCGACGTCAAAAATATGTTTACACTTTTAGACCTTATGCATTTGTAATAAGGCGAAAAATGTAAACATATCTTTGACGTCGACTGTACATAAACAATGAAAGCATTTTTCGCAGATCTTCAGACGAGCAGAACCATAGTAGAGACGTGCCAACCCAGACGGAGAAAGAGCGGACGGAGGTCAACTCTAACGGCGACCCGGACGGACGACGGAACCTCAGCAACAACAACAGTGAGTTTCATTACTTACATTAGAACAGGGGTCTCCAAACGCACCGCGGGCCGGATTTGGCCCCCGGGGGCGCGGTTTGGACACCCCTGCATTAGAGAACCACAGAGACGTGCCAACCCAGACGGAGAAAGACCGGGCGGAGGTGAACTCTAACGGCGACCCGGACGGACGACGGAACCTCAGCAACAACAACAGTGAGTTTCATTACTTACATTAGAACAGGGGTCTCCAAACGCACCGCGGGCCGGATTTGGCCCGCGGGCCGCGGTTGGACACCCCTGCATTAGAGAACCATAGAGACGTGCCAACCCAGACGGAGAAAGAGCGGACGGAGGTCAACTCTAACGGCGACCCGGACGGACGACGGAACCTCAGCAACAACAACAGTGAGTTTCATTACTTACATTAGAACAGGGGTCTCCAAACGCACCGCGGGCCGGATTTGGCTCGCGGGCCGCGGTTTGGACACCCCTGCATTAGAGAACCACAGAGACGTGCCAACCCAGACGGAGAAAGACCGGGCGGAGGTGAACTCTAACGGCGACCCGGACGGACGACGGAACCTCAGCAATAATAACAGTGAGTACACTCTAGTAACTCATATTATAAGAACTAAGACGCTAATTTGCAACACAATTATATATTATAATAATGAACGCGAATACATGTTAATTCGGTAAAGATTATTGCAAAAATGAAAAGCTTGACAATGGCCGCTGCTTACATATAGGTTGCAGGGAACTCAAAACGCGCGATGTGTGCAGCGCAGCGCCATCTACCATATTGGGTAAACTTTCTTGCTTGCCGCAACAGTGAGACTCACTACCTACATTACAAGAATCATAAATAATAAAATAACGAGGTTTTAGCGAGCCTCCGTAACGATACACTTTTTTTTTTAATTCTTCCAAATTTGTTTCATTTCATTTATACATGCTAAATAACATAAGTATACAAAATATACACGTCATATTATTAAACCCGGGTGGGGCATAGCAGAAAACTTATTATCTAGAACTTCAATATTAAACTATCCTTATTACAATAAATAATAAATACAAATCTTATGCACACTAAACATCTTTGTCCCTGAAATACTCTTCTCTGTTTCAGATATAGAACTCAGTTCAGAGAAACATGCCAGTTGGTAAGTTGCAAATCTTTATTACATAACATCGTGTTAACATTTAAATTTGTATCTATATATTATTAACCAAAACATGAGCATATAGTGTAAAAAGTAACAGTGGACCGACGCCTTTGATGTTTGCGTAAATGCCGACACCGCACAAGAGCACAGTATTGTTGTCACAGACTTACACAACTGCCTAATAATTACAAACATTGCAAATAAGACACGCTAAGTAAGTCGTACCGAGCTACTAACAATGGCGATGTATGCAGCTCGGGTGCGCTCGACCCACCCCTCGCACCCCGCACGATTGCCCTGTCTAGACGGCTTCGTCCAATGACTGTATTGTTTTATAAACTGTGACATGAGGATCTTATTACTTAATTTATCTAATTTAATTTCCATTTTTGACGTGTAATATGTAATTATATTATAAATAAATGAGTATGAGTATGAGTATGAGTATTTATTGGTTATATTTACAGGCTCAGTTCTCCAAAGGCTCCATGGCACGATAAGGAGAAGCAAAGCGAGGAAGAGCCTACTTCCCGACTCTATCCTGATTTAGGTGAGTACTTCACTAAATCACTACACTTTATAAAACAAAGCCCTCCTCCGCCAGGCGAGGCTCACTCCGCGATTCCGTCGGGTCGCTACAAGTACATGCGGCCCACACCAATTTTGGTGTCTAGCAGTAGTAGTTGCCGCGCACCGCTACGGAACGGACGCCTGCTCGCGCTTGCGCCAACTAGCGGTCATATCGGTCGTAATAGACATGTTTTGTTAGAGAGTGGAACTTCTGTACCTAGTACTATTATTTATTCTGTGCCGCCGCGTCCATATGTCTGTATGTTCGAGATAAACTCGAAAATATTGAACTGCATGTATTGTATAACCAGCCTTAAAATATATAGTTTTTGATTCATTATATTTTGTATGTGGGTAGTTTTTCCTCAGTCACCCGTTGATCGCGAACGGTGTAAAAGGATCGAAACGTTGGGATGTATTTTAAATTCATTAAAGTTTCCATAGTATCTTAGCAAATGAAAGTAAATAATCTGTTTAGAAAGCTTAATGTCATATTACAAGATTAAAAATACGGATATTGGATTAACGTAACTTCATCCCTTCCTATTGTTCACAGATAAGGAGTTACCGGCACAGTTTCCCGAACGGCGGTCTAGTTGGTAAGTTCACAACACACTAGGATGTACATAAACCTAGAACCTAAATATAGATGTAGTGCATAATTATTTTTCATCGTATTTTCACGGAAACGTACGAACGTGTCTTGCTATTTCAGTCAGTCTCGGTACAAAAAGTACTAAGGTTGCATGAAGTAGCATGACAAATACGAACGTTTCCGAGAAAATACGAAGGAAAACAATTATCCACTAAATAATATTAGTTAGGCTTTTATATCGACCGGGATATGAATCGTGATTACCTTTTGTATTGTTTTGTTACCAGTGAACAAGATGCATGTAACTGCGTCGAAATATCGGGAGCTCGAAAACAATACAAAAGGTAATCACGGTCCATATCCCGGTCGATATAATTCTAGTGAAAGTAACAGTGAATCATTCAAAACTGTTAAATAATATTCGACTTTAGAGACTTTAATATCAATAGGCAATATTACGCAAAACTCTGCGAAAGAGGGCGTCAGTAGGTCAATCACATGGCCTACCGCGAAACACGACAATCGAAAGTTCGGTTTCTGCCTCTCTATCACTCTTGCCTATTCGATCGATAGAGAGGCAGATAACGAAATTTCGATATGCGCGTTTCGCGGTAAACCACCTGTAAACAAACCGCCTTGATGCATCAATGTCATGCCAAAAAAATTTTAAGGCCTAGTATGTATAAGTTACTCTATGGTTTACTAAACATATTAGTGCTGCACTCTGGCGGCAGAACATTGAAGTAATACTCCTTATTCAGTTTTTTTTTATTTAATAAATGGCGGAGCCATGGGGGTTTGCGAGGTCTACGGCTCACAGAGCCACTAGTTCATTTTATCAACACTTTTTTTGACAGGCTGACAACGAAGACCCTTCGGAAACCGCCGCCCTCCGCCGCCGAAACGTCAGCCGAACACTCATTGCGGGAACTTGGCGTTAGGAGCGAAAGAGACAAAGAGAACATCGACAGCTTGTCCGGTGAGTGACTGTCATTGAATATAATTCTGTTTTTTGTCAAAAAAAAACCTGTATGGTTACAGAATTACAGACCACGTACCGGAAGACGCGGCGTGGGAAAGGGAGCGTTCAAGTATTACGTAACGAATTTGGGGGGAGGGGGGTCTTGTAAAACGTTACGATGCGTTACAGAGGCGGGAGGGGGGGTTTGAACTACGCGTTATGTAACATTGTTTTTAACCCTTCAGAACGGTCGCGTAGAGAGATTCTTTCACGCATTTTTTAAAACGTGATTTTTCTCAAAATTATAGTCATTTCAAATGGTAATTAATAATATTAACGCGATTAAAACAATAACAAAGGTATTTTATTTTAGCGACTTTCCGGTACTTTACGCCACATAATTGTGGCCTTTAGGTAAAAAAATTGTCACTTGGTGGTTACGTAACGTTTTACTTAAGGGGGGGGGGGTCTAGGTATTCTCAAATGGCTTCTTAATCCAGTTGCGGGTAGAAGAAAACATTACACGATCAAATAATGTAGGTTAAAGTCGGGTCTTCAGTGACTGATCCAGGCGGTTTTGTAATTGGTCGGTTAACCAATAAATGTTATAACTACCCGGAAATGTACAAATTGTTTGTTTACTTTTATTTAAATACCTAAAGATACAGAGTATAGATGGACCGACGATGTGGTTAAGTCGCGGGAAACCGTTGGTTGAGGGCAGCGAATGACCGTTCGCTGTGGAGATCCTTGGGGGAGGCCCTTGTCTAGCAGTGAACGTCTTTCGGCTGAGATGATGATGCTTTACATAAATATAGTTCCCCTACCTTCTTACCCTAACTTAACCCATCATTCCTTTCCCCTGTAGGATCCCAATATCCCAGTACCTCGAGCGTCTTTCAGTACTGGGGAGGACAGAGTGCATGCACCTCGTACGAGATATCGCAACAGATGAGCGGAATATATGGTTAATATTTATTTATTTACCTTACCTTACCTCCCACCATACCATACCAGCAATACGGTATCCTAGCATGTATTTATCCATACTTCCATACTAATATTATAAAGGCGAAAGTGTGTCTGTCTGTTACCTCTTCACGCTGAACCGATTTAGTTGAAATTTGGTATAGAGATAGTTTGAGTCCCGGGTCCCGGGGAAGGACATAGGATAGTTTTTATGTCGGAAATCATCCCTGAAGAGAGTGCAAAGGGGGGTGGAATTGAAAGAGTTAATGCATTGCCTAATAATTGAAGTAAGCAATGCGCGAATTGAATGATTTCTATTAGCATTATCCGGGCGCTATACCTACTTTAGCTGCTGTCACTAATTCCACGCAGACTAAGTCGCGGGCAAAAGCTAGTTTACTTATATTTTATTGAGGTGTTTTATTTCGGACACGCTATAGCAGGGGTCGGCAGAGTTTTGACACAGAATAAATAATAGTACTACGGTACAGAAAGGAAACTTCCTACAAAACCGAGGTTTGATCATAAAAGCACCACAACAATACAATGCGAATCTGGCGGCTTAGCACGGTCGCGTTTTTATCCCTTGTCACCATGCCTGTCACGTTCTAACAAGTATGTAAGTGCGAAAGGGACGCGCATAGTGATAGTCGATAAAAATGGAACCGTGCTGAGCCCGCAGGACATTAATAATTGTATTAGTTTCAGAGGAGGAGAGTATGACCCGCGAGCCGCCGCCGGCCGCGCCGCACCCGGCGGGCGTCAAACTAACCAGACCGGGGTACTACACCATACCCTCGCTAGAAGAGATGGTCGGTAAGTGAACAAATCAATATCATTTATTTTCAGGCAATTAAGGTCCACAGAATACCTATAAATATCGCACCTTAGAGAAGCGATGCATGAAACGGCCAGCGGCATTAGCGGGGTCCACACAAGGCGAGCATACTGGCGAGGCAATTTCCTCGCGCACAGAACGGCCAGTGTAGACGTGCCTCGCGCGCGCCGCCTCGGCCGAGGCACGTCTACACTGGCCGCTTTGTGCGCGAGGAAATTGCCTCGCCAGTATGCTCGCTCTGTGTGGACCCGGTTATTCTAAAATGATACACCACTGTTACACTCTGTTTCCATTCATTCATTTTCGGTTTCAGATTAAGCAAAAATCTGAGACTGCTGAACATTTTAATTTTTGTTGAATAAAATTTTCGAGCAGTAATGTACAATTATTTTTCGCATTATGTACTCGTATATTGCAAACTACTATCAAGTACACGGCCCGCCTGGTGAAAAGCGGTTACTGCAACCAACGGACGCGTGCGACTACAAGACCACATGCGCGTTTCCTTTTAAAAATCTCCGTGTTTTGCTTGTTTGCCACCTTTGCAGACATTCCAGTATAAAAAAACTTATAATTATAACTGTTTAAATGGTAAACAATTTTCAATAGTTATAAGTTTTAGCGGGCTTGGTTTCCGCAACTCGACGTAATTATGTTGCGCCTATTTTGCGTGATGGGTTGCCGGGACTATTCCTGCCATCACAACTCGACCAAAAAGCCTAGCAGGCCTTTAGGGCCACCCCACACTAGCGTCCCTTGAGCGTCTATGGAAAATGACGTCGCTGCGCAGTTGCGCCCACGTTGCGTCAAGCAGCAGCCATAGAGTTGACTAGACGCCGACGCTCAGGAGACGCTAGTGTGGGGTGGCTCTTAATGTTGCCGATGACAATATTCAATATTTTAATGTCTACTTTTGTTCTATAGCATACATGCGTCCGGATGGTTCGTGCGTGGTCCCACACCTGACTATCGGTCGAAAGAACTACGGGAATGTGTTCTACGATTGTGAGGTCGACGTTGCCAACCTAGACCTAGATGCATTGGGTAAGTTACTACTTAATTTTAGCGGTACAGTCTATTGCAATAATATGTTACTCTTCGAAGGCCATATCATAAATAACCAGGGCTATGATGCCTTCAATATCCGTAAATAATGGCCAACATTAAGATAAACTGTTTTGTTACAGCAAATCTCTAATCTGTTAAATGTTGTAATTGACCGAAGCGAAGCGAAGGTCTACGTTTTGACTCGGGCATTTTGCTTTCGTATGTCCGGATGTTCTCCTCTACAGGTCGCAATTCTTAACCGATTCTCGTGAAATTTTGTGACCGAATTTTATGACTAAATAAAATTTTTTTGTCAATCCGGTTTTTGGAAATTTTTAAAAATGGCGGAGTCGTGATACCTGGCGCCTAAACAAATAGTCGTATCGATATCATAAGACTTTTTTCTTTTTGAAACATGTTTACAGAGTTAATAGCAAAAAATGCAGAAAAAAATTATCGCTGGTTTAGGCGGTATTTAGATATTTAATTTTAACTAATTTTAATTTGAGAAGGAGTAGCTAAATTTCGTCAACCCATCTAAGAACTATTTGGCTCAGTTTGTAAACGTTCGCTTTTTAGGGTTCCGTACCCAAAGGGTAAAACGGGACCCTATTACTAAGACTTCGCTGTCCGTCCGTCCGTCCGTCCGTCCGTCCGTCCGTCCGTCCGTCCGTCCGTCCGTCCGTCTGTCACCAGGCTGTATCTCACGAACCGTGATAGCTAGACAGTTGAAATTTTCACAGATGATGTATTTCTGTTGCCGCTATAACAACAAATAATAAAAACAGAATAAAGATTTAAATGGGGCTCCCATACAACAAACGTGATTTTTGACCAAAGTTAAGCAACGTCGGGAGTGGTCAGTACTTGGATGGGTGACCGTTTTTTTTTGCTTTTTTTTAGTTTTTTTTTTTGCATTATGGTACGGAACCCTTCGTGCGCGAGTCCGACTTGCACTTGCCCGGTTTTTTTTATTCTGTTTGCACAGAGGGTCTGGGTTCGATCCCCAGTAATTGTATGCTGGGATATTATAACTTTTTGTATTTTTTTACACATAAATTTCGTATTGTTTTTCTTTAATTTACTATACACCGTGTTTTTATTGAATTCCGTTAACTTCGGGGTATAGTTAAGTACGTTTATAAGAACTAAATGGCATAGTTAATTTTCAAAAAAAAATTTTTTTTTTGTTTTCTTTTTTGTTTTTTTTTTGTTTAAAAAGTAATTAAATGTAGCATATAGCGTTGTTGTAACACGGGCATTACATTTAACTCAACCAAACAATTGAAATCTGTGACATATCAATGTCATTTCGTACATCAATCGACCGAGATTGTACTTAAGTTTAGTAGCAAATGTATGAACTCATTCTAAACACTAATCAATATGTAAGCCGGCCCTAAGGCAAGTGTACACGCTTGTAGAGGCCTTATAGTAAAAAAATAAATTATGGATTATCTCCGAAATGGACTTAATTAGAACATCGGTGTCTTTGAGAAAGTTACTTGATTTAAGCTCAGGAATGCACCCTTGAAATTAACGGAAATCAAAAAAAACACGGTGTATTTAAAGCTCTTAGCACCATGTTATTTCAAGCTCTGCTCGCGAGGTCTACAGCTCACAGAGCCACTAGTATTAGGTCCTTACCTATGAAATTGGCGTTTTTGTTCATAGATATAAGGTCGAGATTGAATGATGACCTCAATCGCATCTCATCTTGGTCCAAAGACTTCGGAATTGCTGTGAATCCCTCCAAGTGTCAGGCTATCATTATCGGGAATCCGCGTCTGGTATTAAATAAGGACTTCACGTATGTTGCACCGATTCTCTTCGAAAATATTGTCATCCCTTTTTCCACCAAAGTTAAAAACTTAGGATTGCTGTTTGACTGTGGCCTGACCTGGGAACCCCAAGTGTCCGATGTGTGTCGAAGAGTTACGTATACCTTGCGCTCGCTATATAGGTTTAAACATTTTCTACCGATTTCTACCAAAACTCTCCTTATTCAAGCACTGGTGTTACCTGTCATTGATTATTGTGATGTGTGCTGCACTAATGTGACGCAAGAATTACTGGACAAGCTCGACCGACTACAGAACAACTGTATTCGGTTCATTTATGGCCTCCGGAAATATGACCACGTATCCGCCTTTCGCCATAAACTCAACTGGCTTCGTATTCGTGAGCGCAGAAGTCTCAAAAGTTTATGCACCCTGTTCTCCATTCTATTTGACCCAGTGGCGCCAGATTACTTGAGATCTGAATTTAAATTTGTAACTGCCCGACCCGGATGCGAACTTCGCACTGCTCGTAAACTTGTTTTAGCTGTCCCGCATCACCGTTCTAGTGCTATGTCCAAATCATTCACCGTGCAAGCCATCCGTCTCTGGAATGATTTGCCTCTCAGCATACGACAAGCCGATACTAAGTTAACGTTCAAGCGCAAGCTGCGCAAGTATCTTTTTGAAAAGTCTCATAATTAAATCATAGTAAATTAGGAGCAGGTATATATATATATATATATATATATATATATATATATTATATATCATTATTGTATACATATACGTATATATCGTTGTTGTATATATATTTATTTTATCTTCGTATTACATTTATATTTGTACCTATTAATTTTAAGCATCAAGTTTTAGTGTTTTTACATACCCCGCACCAACTATGCTTCTCTGTTTGGCCTAAAGGTTGACTGGTAGAGAATGCCGTGTAGCATTAAGTCCGCCTTTTGTCACTGTATATTTTTTACTGTGCAATAAAGTTTAAAAAAAAAAAAAAAAAAAAAATATATATGTCTGATCCTAGTTTTTTTTTTTTTACAAAAGTACATACACAATTACAATAAAACTACAGTGCACTCAATAAACAACGATTTTACATACAATTAATTGTTATTTTTTATTGTTAAGTGTTCAGAATTAAGCCTTGAAAATAGGTCTTTTCATGTGCTGTCGGTTCGAGTATTAAAATTACTTATATTTTTCTAATGGTACCAATTTTCAAGAAATGGAGATATTGAAAACATACCTTAAAGGTGTCAAAAATTACTGGAAAAATTTTGTTTGGTTTGAATTAGCCATCAAAAAAATATCCGCAAAATTAATTGTATGGAAATTCGTGTTTCGTTGAAATTCTCCGAACAAAACGCCAATTTCATAGGTAATGACCTAATAGCTTCATTACTATATCAAAATCGATGTGGTAATGACATTAAAATTTCGAACACCTCTGAAAAAAAAAGCAATTTGATTTGACCCCTACTAAGTTGTTTGTCTAAATAGCCGTCTAAGCTGAAACTTGATCATACATAGATGATGACATTATCTCACTCTGTCATTGTACAGTCAGCTGCAGAGAGAGGTGACCTCCCCTGCTTATGGCTCCACTTATAAGATCGTGTCAGATATTTTTGCGACCATTGTCAGATATCATTGTGTAACATATTATTGCTGGTGACTGTACATCTTAAAGGACTCCCTGCCGTTGCGATTTCTAATCCCAAGAAAGTGCGCAGTTTTTTACGAAAGCGGGCGGATTTTCCACTCTTTCTAATTATGAATTCATACGAGCAAGTTTTTTTACCTACGCTCTGTTTTTTGGTTTTTTTGCTTAAGTACGGTCACCAGCAGAAGTTGCTAAGCGGGCGAGGTGTTCAAAATTACCTTGACGCGCTGTTATTCTCTTAACAATAAAGCCGCGTTAAGATCATTTTGAACACCTCACCCGCTTAGCAACTATTGCTGACTGTATTACTTTTAACTTCTTGAGATGATTCATTTAAAATTAAATTGTTATTTTCCAGTACATTTCTTAAATAAGGAGGTGATAGTGTACCCTGAGGATTCTGACAAGCCGCCAGTAGGCCAAGGGCTGAACCGGCGCGCCGTGGTCACGCTCGACCGGATCTGGCCGCGGGACAAGACGGAGAAGACCCCCATCACGGACCCGGAGAGGTAACCATCATATCTGTCATCTTCCATACACTTCCCAAAGATGATAGTGTACCCTGAGTATTCTGACAAGCCGCCAGTAGGCCAAGGGCTGAACCGGCGCGCCGTGGTCACGCTCGACCGGATCTGGCCGCGGGACAAGACGGAGAAGACCCCCATCACGGACCCGGAGAGGTAACCATCATATCTGTCATCTTCCATACACTTGCTAAAGATAGTGTACCCGGAGGATTCTGACAAGCCGCCAGTAGGCCAAGGGCTGAACCGGCGCGCCGTGGTCACGCTCGACCGGATCTGGCCGCGGGACAAGACGGAGAAGACCCCCATCACGGACCCGGAGAGGTAATCATCATATCTGTCATCTTCCATACACTTGCTAAAGATAGTGTACCCTGAGGATTCTGACAAGCCGCCAGTAGGCCAAGGACTGAACCGGCGCGCCGTGGTCACGCTCGACCGGATCTGGCCGCGGGACAAGACGGAGAAGACCCCCATCACGGACCCGGAGAGGTAACCATCCTATCTGTCATCTTCCATACACTTCTCAAAGATGATAGTGTACCCGGAGGATTCTGACAAGCCGCCAGTAGGCCAAGGGCTGAACCGGCGCGCCACGCTCGACCGGATCTGGCCGCGGGACAAGACGGAGAAAACCCCCATCACGGACCCGGAGAGGTAACCATCATATCTGTCATCTTCCATACACTTGCTAAAGATAGTGTACCCTGAGGATTCTGACAAGCCGCCAGTAGGCCAAGGACTGAACCGGCGCGCCGTGATCACGCTCGACCGGATCTGGCCGCGGGACAAGACGGAGAAGACTCCCATCACGGACCCGGAGAGGTAACCATCATATCTGTCATCTTCCATACACTTGCTAAAGATAGTGTACCCTGAGGATTCTGACAAGCCGCCAGTAGGCCAAGGACTGAACCGGCGCGCCGTGATCACGCTCGACCGGATCTGGCCGCGGGACAAGACGGAGAAGACTCCCATCACGGACCCGGGGAGGTAACCATCATATCTGTCATCTTCCACACACTTCCCAAAGATGATAGTGTACCCGGAGGATTCTGACAAGCCGCCAGTAGGCCAAGGACTGAACCGGCGCGCCGTGGTCACGCTCGACCGGATCTGGCCGCGGGACAAGACCGAGAAAACCCCCATAACGGACCCGGAGAGGTAACCATCATATCTGTCATCTGCCATACACTTGCTAAAGATAGTGTACCCTGAGGATTCTGACAAGCCGCCAGTAGGCCATGGGCTGAACCGGCGCTCCGTGGTCACGCTCGACCGGATCTGGCCGCGGGACAAGACGGAGAAGACTCCCATCACGGACCCGGAGAGGTAACCATCATATCTGTCATCTTCCATACACTTCCCAAAGATGATAGTGTACCCGGAGGATTCTGACAAGCCGCCAGTAGGCCAAGGACTGAACCGGCGCGCCGTGGTCACGCTCGACCGGATCTGGCCGCGGGACAAGACCGAGAAAACCCCCATAACGGACCCGGAGAGGTAACCATCATATCTGTCATCTGCCATACACTTGCTAAAGATAGTGTACCCTGAGTATTCTGACAAGCCGCCAGTAGGCCAAGGGCTGAACCGGCGCGCCGTGGTCACGCTCGACCGGATCTGGCCGCGGGACAAGACCGAGAAGACCCCCATCACGGACCCGGAGAGGTAACCATCATATCTGTCATCTTCCATACACTTGCTAAAGATAGTGTACCCTGAGGATTCTGACAAGCCGCCAGTAGGCCAAGGACTGAACCGGCGCGCCGTGATCACGCTCGACCGGATCTGGCCGCGGGACAAGACGGAGAAGACTCCCATCACGGACCCGGAGAGGTAACCATCATATCTGTCATCTTCCATACACTTGCTAAAGATAGTGTACCCTGAGGATTCTGACAAGCCGCCAGTAGGCCAAGGACTGAACCGGCGCGCCGTGATCACGCTCGACCGGATCTGGCCGCGGGACAAGACGGAGAAGACTCCCATCACGGACCCGGGGAGGTAACCATCATATCTGTCATCTTCCACACACTTCCCAAAGATGATAGTGTACCCGGAGGATTCTGACAAGCCGCCAGTAGGCCAAGGACTGAACCGGCGCGCCGTGGTCACGCTCGACCGGATCTGGCCGCGGGACAAGACCGAGAAAACCCCCATAACGGACCCGGAGAGGTAACCATCATATCTGTCATCTGCCATACACTTGCTAAAGATAGTGTACCCTGAGTATTCTGACAAGCCGCCAGTAGGCCAAGGGCTGAACCGGCGCGCCGTGGTCACGCTCGACCGGATCTGGCCGCGGGACAAGACCGAGAAGACCCCCATCACGGACCCGGAGAGGTAACCATCATATCTGTCATCTTCCATACACTTGCTAAAGATAATGTACCCTGAGGATTCTGACAAGCCGCCAGTAGGCCAAGGACTGAACCGGCGCGCCGTGGTCACGCTCGACCGGATCTGGCCGCGGGACAAGACGGAGAAGACCCCCATCACGGACCCGGAGAGGTAACCATCATATCTGTCATCTTCCATACACTTGCTAAAGATAGTGTACCCTGAGGATTCTGACAAGCCGCCAGTAGGCCAAGGACTGAACCGGCGCGCCGTGGTCACGCTCGACCGGATCTGGCCGCGGGACAAGACGGAGAAGACCCCCATCACGGACCCGGAGAGGTAACCATCATATCTGTCATCTTCCATACACTTGCTAAAGATAGTGTACCCTGAGTATTCTGACAAGCCGCCAGTAGGCCAAGGGCTGAACCGGCGCGCCGTGGTCACGCTCGACCGGATCTGGCCGCGGGACAAGACGGAGAAGACCCCCATCACGGACCCGGAGAGGTAACCATCATATCTGTCATCTTCCATACACTTGCTAAAGATAGTGTACCCTGAGTATTCTGACAAGCCGCCAGTAGGCCAAGGACTGAACCGGCGCGCCGTGGTCACGCTCGACCGGATCTGGCCGCGGGACAAGACGGAGAAGACTCCCATCACGGACCCTGAGAGGTACAGTTCACAAATTATAGGGTATTCTGCGACTAGTCAAATCAGTTTATTTTCTAGAACTTTCACTTCCTGCAAATTTATTCCCAGTCCACCAGTTCGTCTTGTACTATCAGCATACAACCACTACAAATGCAATTCCATCTTCTCGATAATTCAACTATATAGTGTATAGTTGAATTATCGAGAAGATGGAATTGCATTTGTAGTGGTTGTATGCTGATAGTACAAGAAAATAGAAAATTCAAATATAGAATGTCTGTAAACAAACAATACTACTACATATGCAATTCCACGCTCTCGATGATTCAACTATAACTTGGATCTTTTAAAATCGAGAGTGAATAGACATCTTTTATTAGGTAAGCATGTTCCATCCTAGAATGCATCGGCACTTACCATCAGGTGAGATTGTGGTCAAATGTTTACCTTTTTCCAATAAAAAAAAGAACTGTCAAAAACAATTTGCTAATATGGAATTTATATGAAAACTAAATTAATATAGTGACGTCACGGTCAACTCGCCTACTTTTTATATTTCTATCCGATTTATTAAATAGAAATTGTGTTTAAAAATAACTGCTATCTCGATGTTTTTCTAATAATTATCTGGTGCTTTATTTCATGCATGGTGTAAAATAATTTATTTGAAATACAGGAGACATCCCTATTGTATGGGCAGATGGGAAAATTGGTTTGTTATTTAATGAAACTTAGAGTTGGGAACTAACCTTGCATGTTTACGTTTTATATGCAGTTGATGACGTCAATAAATGAACTGTTAACTGAAGTAAACATTTGTTACAGATTACTAACAATGGACTACGAGGGCAAGCTGCGCCGTGTGTGCGACAAACACGACACTAAGTTCATCGAGTACCGCCCGCAGACCGGCAGC
Source organism: Cydia splendana (assembly GCF_910591565.1). Classification (NCBI taxonomy): domain Eukaryota; kingdom Metazoa; phylum Arthropoda; class Insecta; order Lepidoptera; family Tortricidae; genus Cydia; species Cydia splendana. Next base: position 6,681,998 of record NC_085983.1, read on the forward strand.
TGGGTGTTCCGGGTTAGTTCTCACGTCAAATATGTGACCTATATGTGTGTGTGTATGTGTGTGTGTGTGATGTGTTTTTTCCATACACTTTTTGTGTCGTCTTGGGTCGTCCCATTCGTTTTTTGTCAAGTTCTTAAATTAGTCCTATTCTGCTTTCGTCACTCATTCTACATTGAAAGTCACCGACGATTGTGACGAATGTAGAATGAGTGACGAAAGCAGAATAGGACTTATTTAAGAACTTGACGGAAAACGAATGGGACGACCCAAGACGATACCACACTTTTCGTCGGGTAGTTGCACAAATCTCTGTTTTGACATTTTGCTGGGACATCAGTCAGCCGCGACCACGACCAGTGAAAACTGTCGAAACGTCGGTAAATCAAGGTAATTGAATAAAATTCGCGTTAGACCCGTCTATAAATGTGAGTAAATATGTGACAAGGACGCTCTGACCTGACAGATTATTCGTTTAAAGATACAAGCAAATTTCGTCTTTATGGTAAGCGACAAAGTGGTACCTTTTGATTGCGAACGTCACATATAAACTTATAATAACTATAATAAGCGTTTTGTCTAAAGTAATGTATCTTTTATCACCGTATTGTACATTTCTTTTCAATAGTCATCCACTACTCGTCAGGACGATCATAACGACCCGACCATCAGACCTTCTAGCATGACTTGCGTTCTCGCGCGCAACTCCATAATATATAGCGTGACCTCAAGTATGAAGTCGCGCACGAGTACGCAAGTCAGCAGCTGAAGGGTCACGTTGCGATGTTTTATCACAGCGATCCTATCCTTATAATATTAAAAAGACGTTGTGTGTTGTAAGGATACATAGATATGTAAATTTAAATTTTAAATTTATTTAGTTGTTTATGTGGGTTTGTGATTGTGAGACGAACGTTGATAAGGCCTGTGCGTGTGCGTGCACGTTGTATTATACAAATCCTTATTAGAGACGGCACACCGCTTGCGTGACGTGTGCGTGCGCGGCCCAAACATTTTAGCGCACGTGCACGTCTAGAAGTCTACGCACACTGAGCTGGTGTGTTCTATAACCTTTATTATACATGATATGATGATTAACTAATTTAACTATGTTTGACAGGTGGAGCATTTCAGCAAGTACGGATTAACCGATTCCGATGAGGAGGACGATCCAACGCCGACCGTGCTCAAGCGGCAGCTAGTCAACGAAACTTTGCAGAAAAATGCTGCACCAGGTACTGACTGCGTGTCATTGGATTGGATTGGATTGTGTCAATAGCGGATGCCAATGAATTGTCAAGGAATGTCAAATTACGTCAAAATGCAAGGAGTGGTGCCGAAGCACCAACAAAACGATAGTAAATATAGGACGAGGGTTTACTGCAATGATATAAATTACAAGCCAAATCCAGAGCAAGTGACGCCGAAACAGAAAACTGCGTCACGAAAATGATTTATTTAGTATTTAAGTTTTTTATTATTGTATATATGTGTTAGTTTGTAAGGTATGTATCTATGGGCCTTAGTAGCCTGAAAATAAATGATTTGATTTTGATTTGATTTGATTGGAATTTGAATCTTACGTTGTTAATAATAAAGTCGCTATTTTAAGCTCGATTTTCCTAGGGTAGCGATGCCGTCATATAGCGGTCCATACAAAATAATACGGCTAAATATGGATGTCGTAGCATTTTGTATGGAGACGGCCGCTATATGACGGCACCGCTATCCTAGGAAAACCGAGGCTTAGGGTGGTATTCGACCTGTCCAATATTTGATCAAATTTGTATTTTCGTCTCACATTTTGCTTAATGAGAGAGTGAGACGCAATGCACATTTGATCAAATATTGGACAGGTGGAATACCACCCTATCTATATCTGTTTATAAATTTTATGTGATTCTTCATTAAACTTTTTTTCCCAGCTCAAATACCACCAGTATCAGCAGCGCCCGGCCTCGGCGGTCTCGGCCCAGGCCTAGGAGGCCTCAGCAGCTTCGCCGGCCCCGGGCTCGGCGGCCTCGGCCTCAGCGGGCCCGGCCTCGGTGGCCTCGGAGCGCCGGGATTGGGAGATGATAGCTTGTATGCTATGCAGCATACGTCTCTTGATCTGCTGGGACAGGCGGGGAAAGGTAAAGCTTTTTTCCTCTATCATATGGATATTGTATGAGACTATACTCTGTATCTTTAGGTATTTAAATAAAAGTAAACAAACAATTTGTACATTTTCGGGTAGTTATAACATTTATTGGTTAACCAACCAAATGGAAAAGCGCCTGGATCTGTCACTGAACGACCTCACTTTAACCTACATTATTTGATCGTGTAATATTTTCATCTACCCTCAACTGGCTTAAGGAGCCATTTGAGGGTAGATTTTGTTTACTTTTATTAAAATACCTAAAGATACAGAGTATAGAGTTAGACCAAGTTAAGTTGTCAGTGATTTTAATAGCCCAGACTGTGCAAGTGTTATTTTAAACGACAAATTTCCATGAAATTATGACGTTTGATAACCCTTGCACAGTTCAACTCTCAACGCGCAAAACATGACACAGATGGCGCTTCAATCGTGTTCCCGTGTATCATTTAATAAAAAAATAGACCAATTTCTTGTTTATGGAGTTACCAACTCGAAGATTTGTTAATAATATTATATGACTTCTGTGTTTTACCTGCTTTTTAGCATTTTAGGGTTTCGTACCCAAACGGGACCCTATTACTAAGACTCCGCTATCCGTCCGTCTGTCTGTCACCACGCTGTATCTCATGAACCGTGATAGCTAGAGAGTTGACATCTTCACAGATGATGTATTTCTGTTGCCGCTATAATAAGTATAACAACACATACTAAAAACAAAATAAAATAAATATTTAAGTGATTTTTATGCTGTTTTTGCGTAATGGTACGGAACCCTTCGTGCGCGAGTCCGACTCACACTTGGCCGGTTTTTATAATCTATTTCAAAGATGAAATATCCTATGTTTTTTACTTTGCAGCCTTTGATATGGACACGACAGAAGAGAACGGCGAGCCTCAGAGCCTCTACGACTCTACCAGAGGTAATACTTCAAAAATTACCTATATTCAGAAATAGATGCCTTGTATCTAAACCAGTGGGGAGACACTCCTGCCTTCGGGCAAACTCGGCTCCGTTCGACTCAGCATTGCTCCGAGCAATTATTAGGGTTGGCACCACTTGACTTCCTTCTGCGTGTACGACCACAGTTAAGATAATGCCTTGAATTTTGAATGAATGAATCGAGACCTGAACCTGAAGCTCAATAGGGTATTATACTGTATTTAAAATAAATTATTTCACACCGTGCATGAAATAAAGCACCAGATAATTATTAGAAAAACACAGATAGTAGTTATTTTTAAACACAAGTTCTATTTAATAAGTCGGATAGAAATATAAAAAGTAGGCGAGTTGACCGTGACGCCACGATGTAATGTTTCATATAAATTCCATATTGGCAAATCGTTTTGACAGCTCTAAAAAGTAACTGATTTGACTAGTAGGAAAATACCCTATTGTGACTTTCCGTCTTTATTGCACTTGATGCATACGAACCCTTCTGTGATGGAAAGCCACAAAGTACAGTCGATGATTTTATAATCTTATGTAATATATTAACAATTTTTTTTTGAAGAACAACTTGTTTTCTTGCTAGGGTTTGGTGTGAAGAGTCCCACAGCAGAACTGGCCCGTTTGGAGAACAGACAGAGCCACCATGTTCAATTGATGAAGGCATCCATTTATGCTGATGGTAAGTCATCATCATATCAGCCAGAGGACGTCCACTGCTGGACATAGGCCTCCCCCATAGAGTGCCACAATGACCGGTCTTGCGCCACCCGCATCCAGCGGACTCCCGCGACCTTTACCAGGTCGTCGGTCCACCTTGTTGGGTCTACCCACGCTGTGCCTTCCGGTACGTGGTCGCCACTCGAGAACCTTTCCGCCCCAATGGCCATCGGTTCTACGGGCAATGTGCCCCGCCCACTGCCACTTAAGTTTAGCGATTCGGAGGGCTACATCGGTTTCTGCTGCGGATGGCCTCATTTCTGATGCGATCACGCAGAGAGACTCCCAGCATAGCCCTCTCCATTGCCCATTGCATTGCATTGATGGTAAGTATTACGCCCCATTTAGACGGTTCAAGAACTTGCATACAATTTTCATTACATTGCGGTGTCTATATTAAATACAGGGTGGCTAAAAATAACTGCATTCCTGTTGCCAGGGAGGTTTTGGGATTATACAGAGCAACTTTTACTATGGTACCAACACCATTGGTTGCTCTGTATAATCCCGAAACCTCCCTGGCAACGGGAATGCAGTTATTTTTTAGCCACCGTGTATATTAAGAACGGGGTCACTCACGTATTTTAAGTCGAAAAACGCTCGACATGTTTCACTCCGTACCGAGGAGTGTCATCAGGAGCTTGCGTTGGTGAGTGACCCGTTCTTAATATATTTAGTAAGTCTGTCTCACGGAAGTTTTGTTATTAAAATTGCGGTATCTGATCAAACTTTTGAATGGAGTTTACCTTAGATTTTAGTAGTATTTTAAGTTTTGTTCCTATTCACCACAGCCATCCCTATTCACCCCGGCTGACTACCTAATGAGTTCTGGCTTGTAATACCAGGGGTGTGAAACTCCGCCCTTCGGGCAAACTCGGTTCCATTCGGTTCAGCATTGCTCCGAGCAATTATTAGGGTTGACACAACTTAACGTCCCTTCGCGTGCACGACCACAGATAAGGTAATGGCTTGAATTTTGACAACCCTCAATAGCCGAAAGGGATAATACCATATATTAGCATTCAGGGACAGCATGATTCGACCCTGCGGGGCTACCGCGAACTACATTCGACGTGAAGCCTCTCTGTCGCACTTGTAAATTCGTACGTAAGTGTGACATAGACAACACGTCGAAAGTGGTTCGCTGTAGACCCTCTGAACCGCTGTCAAACTTCGGTTTTGTAGGAAGTTTCCTTTCTGTACGGTAGTACTATTATTTATTCTGTGGTAACACTCCTATTTCGTACAGACATGGATATGGACGACGGCACGTCAACGTCGACGGGCGACCAGCAAGTGCCCGCGCCGCGGAGCGTGTTCCGTCTGGCCCCGCGCGACAACTTGCCCCCCGTCGTAGAGGAGACCGGAGCATTAGTGCACTTACCTGACATATCGTCTGGCGTGGGTAAGTCTGACGAATAGTTCCTATCATCATTTCATAATAAATATGTGGAAGTAACATCAAACATAATGATATATATACGTCTAGCGTATGCTTACATGTGTGCGTGGCTGCGCCCACCACGATCCCCATCACTTCCCCCTCACTTGTGCCCATGTCTACGTATCTAGCACATAACAAATATTATTTGTTACAATATTCAAATTTTACATATCAATAATTATTACAAAATATACAAGAATTTACTATTTTCTTTATATTTTCAAGCAACATATCGCTGCCCCAATATTACAGGGTTCTATGTTTCACTTTTATCGAACTGAAATTTGAACATAGTGACATTAAGTCGAATTTCAACTATCTTGAAAATGTAACATAGAACCCTGTAATATTGGGGCAGCGATATGCGTTAACTTATATAATATCATTGCTTAATAGTTATGTCGTATTTTAATATACGTAGACATAAGATTTGATACTGCATTTACAAAAATGTTATATTAATACCTTCGACCAACACGGGCTTCCGACACGTCGGAAGGGAGGAGCCCAAGCGATATTTTACCGTACAAATGATTCTGCCGTTTTTCACTCGCTACATACCAAATCCAATTTGTAATGATAATGACGACACAAATACATAGAAAATGACACACGGCAAAGACAAATCTTGAACACCTCGATCTCTTTTTGTGTACGGATAAGTCACTACACGCATCGCCATAGGTCATTGACGTATATATCAGGACTGGCCTTACGGGCAATAAGAATGGGGCATGAATGGGGCCAATACAGCGGTGTGACACCGCTACAACGCGATTGGTTGATGAGTTCACATCACGCGCGCGATTGGTCGCAACTAGTTGCGTTATGGCTCCTCTACACGATGGGCCAACGCCGGCCACTCCAAGGGACGCATTTATGCATTAGAGGGAGCAAGAGATATCGCTATCTCATTGTACCGCATGGCTGCGTCCCTTGGACTGGCCGGCGCTGGCCCATTGTGTACAGGGGCCTTTAGACTGCACGATTGGCTCGAATTCGTGGGTGACACCGCTGAACTAGTACCATTTTTAGTGCCCGTAAGGCCATTCCTGAGATATACGTCAATGCTATAGGTACAGTTGTGCCTATGCTTCGGCAGAGGGGAAATAGTACGAATGCCGTCTCCCTTCCCGGTGTTGCTCGAAGATTAATACTATACGAACTTTGCAGATTTACCTATGCGGCCTCTCATCGTGAATCCAGAGAAAATCGTACTCAAGTACCATAGGAAAGTGCTGCCATTCAAACTGACTATAGCTGGTAAATATGACACTTTTGTTGGCCTATTCCTATAGGGACTGCGTGTTGGATAGTTTACAACCTTAGGCCACATGCACCATCTCTAACCCGGGGTTAACTGGTTAAACCTGGAGTTACCATGGTTAACCGGATAACCCCGGGTTAGTCGGATGGTGCAAGTGGCCTTAAGGTCGTAAACTATCCAACACGCAGTCCCTATATGAATAGGCTAATCTAAATCTTAACTTTATTTATTTATTTAAACTTTATTGCACAAAAGAAAAACTTATCGTACAAAAGGCGGACTTAATGCCAAAAGCATTCTCTACCAGTCAACCTTAACTTTGACATAGACATTTCACGCCAATAAACTAGTGGCCCTGTGAGCTGTAGACCTCACGAGCAAAGCTTAAAACTATATAAATGTATAGCTCCTCCATTTTGGAAAAAAAATAAACAAAAACTGCATCAACAAAAAAAATATATTTAATTATTCAACCTGCTCACAAAATTTCAAGAAAATCGGTTGAGAATTGCGACCTGTAGAAGGGAACAAGTACGTAAGCTTTTTTGTTGAAGCTGTAACGGAGACCTTCGCTAACGCTCGGTCAATTAACTAAATGGTATTTCCAAAAATTCCTTATATGAGGAATATATATTTGAAATTGCAAATATCTTTAATTATTTGTCAGTCTATATATCTGTCAATACAGAATCTAAATATGCTCATAGTAAATTCTGTAATGACACTCATTTTATCAATATCAGAGAGCATTTCACACATTTTATCTTATTTATTTGTAGGTAAACTGGACGCGGCTTGTATAGCGGATCTGTCAGTGAGTCGCGCTCGCCACAGTCGTGTGGGGTTCGGTCCCGGCGGCGCCATGGTCTTCGCCTCCACGTATGACGCTCTCGTCGACCTGCCCAGAGGTAAGTAATGTCTTATTTATAGGTAAATTGGACGCGGCTTGCATAGCGGATCTGTCAGTGAGTCGCGCTCGCCACAGTCGTGTGGGGTTCGGTCCCGGCGGCGCTATGGTCTTCGCCTCCACATATGACGCACTCGTCGACCTGCCCAGAGGTAAGTAATGTCTTATTTATAGGTAAACTGGACGCGGCTTGCATAGCGGATCTGTCAGTGAGTCGCGCGCGCCACAGTCGTGTGGGGTTCGGTCCCGGCGGCGCCATGGTCTTCGCTTCCACGTATGACGCACTCGTCGACCTGCCCAGAGGTAAGTAATGTCTTATTTATAGGTAAACTGGACGCGGCTTGCATAGCGGATCTGTCAGTGAGTCGCGCGCGCCACAGTCGTGTGGGGTTCGGTCCCGGCGGCGCCATGGTCTTCGCTTCCACGTATGACGCACTCGTCGACCTGCCCAGAGGTAAGTAATGTCTTATTTATAGGTAAACTGGACGCGGCTTGCATAGCGGATCTGTCAGTGAGTCGCGCGCGCCACAGTCGTGTGGGGTTCGGTCCCGGCGGCGCCATGGTCTTCGCTTCCACGTATGACGCACTCGTCGACCTGCCCAGAGGTAAGTAATGTCTTATTTATAGGTAAACTGGACGCGGCTTGCATAGCGGATCTGTCAGTGAGTCGCGCGCGCCACAGTCGTGTGGGGTTCGGTCCCGGCGGCGCCATGGTCTTCGCTTCCACGTATGACGCACTCGTCGACCTGCCCAGAGGTAAGTAATGTCTTATTTATAGGTAAACTGGACGCGGCTTGCATAGCGGATCTGTCAGTGAGTCGCGCGCGCCACAGTCGTGTGGGGTTCGGTCCCGGCGGCGCCATGGTCTTCGCTTCCACGTATGACGCACTCGTCGACCTGCCCAGAGGTAAGTAATGTCTTATTTATAGGTAAACTGGACGCGGCTTGCATAGCGGATCTGTCAGTGAGTCGCGCGCGCCACAGTCGTGTGGGGTTCGGTCCCGGCGGCGCCATGGTCTTCGCTTCCACGTATGACGCACTCGTCGACCTGCCCAGAGGTAAGTAATGTCTTATTTATAGGTAAACTGCACGCGGCTTGCATAGCGGATCTGTCAGTGAGTCGCGCGCGCCACAGCCGTGTCGGGTTCGGTCCCGGCGGCGCTATGGTCTTCGCCTCCACATATGACGCTCTCGTCGACCTGCCCAGAGGTAAACAGAATACATATGTTGCTACGATAAGCGTTTTTAGAAATCGTTGCATGTTCTAACCTTTTTTTGACGCAGGGGTAAATGCAATTACGCATCCCCCGGGCTGGAGAAGTCCATTGGGGGGTGGTATGTGGGACTCGCTCCTCCCGTAACTCCCTCTGCTAATCAGAGGGAGATGAGGAGAATACCCACTAACATCCCCTGGTGCGATGCCCGTTCTGCCTGTTATAACCTACCTCAAATTTCTCAAAATCCGAATATCTCTTGAACCTACAGCGATTTTTGAAAACGCCCGATTAACTTAGAGTTCATTATAGATATTTAGAGCTACGGCCAACTTTAAAATGTCGACGTGTTAATATTTTAAATATTTCCAGCGGCACAGCTATCGGAGATCGGTAAATACGTCGCGGGGCGTGCTGAAGACGACTGGAGCGAGCCCGTGGTCGCCAGGCTGGCCATAGGACAGACTGACACCACCACCAACTTCATGGTAAGCTCGGATCATAACTAAATAGGGGCAAAATTACATAAAAGATACCTAGGATAGGTAGACTGTAGATACAAGGGCCCACAAACCCTAGATCAGCGGTGTTCAAACCATTTTGGTGGCGGAACTCTTTTGGAAAGCGAAATATTTGACGGAGCCCCAAATTAAAAAAAATCGTTCATCACTGTGGAGCAGATATACCTATAGAAGAGCTATTTCTTCTTATTATTACTAGTATTCTCGCGGAGCCCCAACAGAGGCTTTGCCCTAGGAGCCCGCGGAGGACACTTTGAGAACAGCTGCCCTAGTTGATAAGCGTAGGGTTTTACGTGTCTTATTATTCTTCTGTTTGTATTCGCCAGTAACCCCCTTATTCATATACGTTTACTAAAGTTGACAAGCCGATAATAATCGTTTGTCCCTTTCCGACGTATTAGTATGATGGAAAGGGACAATCGATTATTATCGGCTTGTCAACTTAAGTAAACGTTTATGAATAAGGGGGTTAGTCTACATATACAATGTGCTAACAGATTACCGATATTTTAAGAAATGGTACTTTACATTAAAACAATTAACTTTAAATAGGAATTAAGGAAACTTTTCATATCATTTTTTAGTTTTCATTTACTGAACAAAAAAAATAAATTATTACCAATTTTTACCAAGAAATTTAAAATTTGTATGGAAGTTCGAGTCTTCGCGCCTACATTTATTTATAATAAAATTGTACTAAGTATGCTCGGTCTCACCGCTGTTATTTCCCCAGACCACGCTCACCAAGCAGATGGAAACCCTCCTGGAATGGTCGACGTCTTTCCCCGCTGAGGAATCGGCCGAGGAACATTGTCCGCGGCTCACGCTGAAGGAGGCGCCGCGGGACAGGAGGGAAGCCCTGCGGGCGCTCCGCGAGCGCGCGGGGCAGGACCGGGACAGGAAAACTAAGGTAACCTGTGCAGAGTGCTTGGTAACCAAGAGTAAATGGAAACTCCTGGAATGGTCGACGTCTGTACCCGCTGAGGATTCAGCCGGGGAGCTCTGTCCGCGGCTCACGCTGAAGGAGGCGCCGCGGGACAGAAGGGAAGCCCTGCGGGCGCTCCGCGAGCGCGCGGGGCAGGACCGGGACAGGAAAACTAAGGTAACCTGTATAGAGTGCTTGGTAACCAAGAGTAAATGGAAACTCCTGGTATGGTCGACGTCTTTCCCCGCTGAGAAATCGGCCGGGGAGCACTGTCCGCGGCTCACGCTGAAGGAGGCACCGCGGGACAGAAGGGAAGCCCTGCGGGCGTTCAGAGAGTATCTGTCATTAAAAACCGGCCAAGTGCGAGTCGGACTCGCACACGAAGGGTTCCGTACCATCATATATATAAAATTGAAAAACCAGAACGGGATAAAAAACGAGGGAAGAAGCGAGATGGCGCTTTACAAATTTCTAAAAAAGTTTTTGACACGTTTCTCAAATACGACGCACGTATGATAATAAAAAACTGTTCCAATCTATTATTTAAATATGGGAATAGAACTAGAACATAAAAACTATTGCTTTCGATGCGTATTTAATTTACAATAAGCAAAAGAAATTTTCATAACAATCTTTATTTTACGACGATCGACCATTTCTCGGCAGCTCTCCGTTGATTTCGTTTCGGTTGTGTTGCAGACTAGACCAAATTATTCGTAAGTTAAAGCAGGTTAAAGTAACCTAAATTATGTTTGTCATGTTGGTATACAGTTATTTCGACGTTTTTTTAATTTTTACACGAAGTAACATAAAAAGTGCTGTCAACCTTAACCTCAGCATACTCAGTCTATAGCCCATAGGAGTGACTTATGCCTGCTTATGCCATATATGACTTATCAATCAAATTCATATTATCATATTATTAATAATTTGTACTTTGTTGTTTTAAATTTCTTTTTGAGTTAGGTACATTATTCAGATGACTATCACGGCTTCGGCAAACATTGCCATTCGTCCGGGGAACGGGCTGCCGAGATGGGCCAAAAATACAAAGTTGATAGTAAGTTATAATGTAGGGTAGATAAAGTGCATGCTCAGATATTTTTGAGCGACCTGATGAAAATAAGCAAATGTACAGTCAGCAGTCAGCCAAATATCGTAATATAACTTTGTTGCCATAGAAATAAGGAGCTGTTCTGATATAGTGGCGAAATATTGAGAGACCAAAGCGGCTAAGCTTCATGTGGCTCGGACACTTCTTTAGAGAGAATGGGAGAGGATCGTGCCGTGAAGAGAGCGTACTTGGGACAACAAAATGGGAGACGCCCGAGTGGACGTCCTAGGTACCGCTGAAACGACGTAGTTGCTCTAGACCTGCTCAACATCGGCCATGGCGACTGGCGAGAGCTATCGCAAGACCGAGAAACATGGCGTGATCTGGTGTCGGAGGCCAGGACTCCCTTTGGGTCGTTGCGTCACCGTAGCCGTAGTAAGTAATGTTAATATCCAGAAAGGGAAATGGGGACTACCTACGTTTGTATGAAAAGGCGATTTATGGGCGGTGGTCGTCCATATTCGTCTTAAGGCGGAAATTAATCTATTGAACGTTTTTGCAACTAGGCTTATAAAAATAAGTAATAATTTTATGTTGAAACAAGTTTTAAATACAATACAACCTACGTAGTTGAAAAAATACAATATTGCCTTTTATCAAATAACATAATTTTTGAGAAATTTGCGAAATCATTTATCCAAATAACGGCTACAAATAAGAAATCCCTATCACAGTTATAATTGTTATAAACCCTGGCAGGGTTGAATACATAATAATGTCGGTAATTAACTAAACATAAGACAAACTCTTTATTTCATTTACGCGAGCGGAGCTGCGGGTCCGTCTAGTTATCTATAAAAACGGTCACCCATCCAAGTACTGACCCCGCCCGACGTTGCTTAACTTCGGTCAAAAATCACGTTTGTTGTATGGGAGCCCCACTTAAATCTTTATTTTATTCTGTTTTTAGTACTTGTTGTTATAGCGGCAACAGAAATACATCATCTGTGAAAATTTCAGCTGTCTACCTATCACGAGATCACGAGATACAGCCTGGTGACAGACGGACGGACAGCGGAGTCTTAGTAATAGGGTCCCGTTTTACCCTTTGGGTACGGAACCCTATAAATTAAAAATATTAAAATGAGATTTGTTCTATATAGTGCGGCGTCACGGCAGACCTCGAAGAAGATGGCGGCATGACCTTGGCGTTTTTCGGAAAGATTGTTCTAATATTGCCCTAGACTCTGTATCTTTAGGTATTTAAATAATTTAGGTATCTCAAATGGATTCTTAAGCCAGTAGTTGAGGGTAGATGAAAACAGTACACGATCAATTAATGTAGGTTAAAGTCAGGTCGTTCAATGACAGATCCACGCGCGATCCAGCGCTTTTGTATTTGCTCGGTTAACCAATAAATGTTATATAGCTGATCAATCAAATCTTGTCAGTAAAAAAAGGCGCGAAATTCAAATTTTCTATGGGACGATATCCCTTCGCGCCTACATTTTTCAAATTTGCCGCCTTTTTCTACTGACAAGATCTGCTTGACCCAGTATAAGTTATAACTACCCGAAAATGTACAAATCGTTTGTTTACTTTTATTTAAATACCTAAAGATACAGACTATAGACCGAGACGCGTGGAAGAAAGAGAGGGAGGCCTTTGCCCAGCAGTGGGCCACAATAGGCTAACCTGTCACCAAATTATATCAGCAGTCTATTAAGGAGGGAAAGGTACCGCAAATCTGGAAAACGGCGTGGATCACACCAATACCTAAGGGTTCTATAAGTCAAGACGTCGTAAAGTATAGGCCTATTTCTAAGTTGTGCCAATTCGGTAAAATATTGGAAAAAATTGTCACTGACCAATTATCAAACGCTGTACGGCGTCATATCAATCCGAGTCAGCACGGGTTCTATAAGGGTCGAAGTGTGGAGAGTAATCTTTTGTCCTTTAGTGAAGTCATACGAGATGCAATGGATAATAAGTATCAAGTCGACGCAGTTTACACAGACTTCGCTAAAGCGTTCGACAAAATTTCTTACAATACGCTTCTGGTGAAACTTTGGAAACTTGGAATCCATGGTGATCTTTTTCGATGGGTGAAATCGTATATAGAAAATAGGTCCCAAAGTGTTGTACTTGGCGGTTTTTCATCGGCTTTCAAAATAACCACTTCAGGTGTCCCTCAAGGGTCCCATTTGGGCCCTTTATTATTCATTTTATACATAAACGATATCACGGAGTGTCTGACAAATTCTAAAGCCCTTTTATACGCCGATGATACTAAAATATTTCGAATCATTAAAACAGACGCTGACTGTGCTCTATTGCAGGATGATTTAACTAGCTTTGAAACATATTGTGTGCAAAATAATCTGTTTTTAAATAGTGACAAATGTTCAGTTATTACCTTCACTCGGAAAAGGGATCCCATTGTATTCAGTTACCGGCTCTGCGGCAGTTCTCTAACACGACAGCATAGTATACGTGACCTAGGGGTGCTAATGGATGCAAAACTAACGTTTAACCCACATATAGATCATATATTAAACAAAGCATACAAACAACTTCGGTTTCGTTCTTCGCGTAGCAAAACCTTTTCGAAGACCTCTCACTTATAAACTTCTTTATAATAGTTACGTTCGTAGTAGATTGGAATTTGCCTCTGTAGTATGGAATCCTTTCTATAATGTCCATAAGACTCGAATTGAAAGACTCCAGAAAAAGTTTATTAAAGGACTGGAATTTCGAGTAGGTCGGAACTATGTAAATTACGCTTCCTCGGCTACACATCATAATATCCAGCCGCTTTCACTTAGGCGGTCATGTACAGATTTGGTATTTTTATTCAAAATTATTAATAATGTCGTAGATGCCCCCGACTTATTACATAAAATTGGCTTCCGTGTTCCCCATAGGAATGAACGTAGTTGTCTTAGTAAGGCATTATTTAGCATTCCTAACAGCAGAACGAAACACGCACTGTTGTATACATACATAGGTATATCATCATAATTATAGATGTGGGTAGCTGAGGAATGTGCGGTAGGTTTAGAATTAAAATAAATCAGTCTTGGTCTAGCTATCTTGGTGGTTTTACTTAGATCCCTAATCCCGAATACCACATGGTGTCAGGTGTAAATAACTCAGTGTATTAATCGTAAATCGGACGTCTCGGTTGTTTAGTGATGACGGGAAAAGAAATTGCAGGGTCGGCCGCTCAGAATAAGGGCTATGCAAGTTTACAACAGCCGCCGCCGTTATGCGACGGCAGCAACGGTAATATGGCGGACAATTGGCGTGATTGGAAAAAGACATTCGATTGGTACTTGGTAGCTTCGGGGCGTGATGGGGCATCGGGGAAGGAAAAATGTGCGTTATTCTTACATATCATTGGTAAAAGTGGGCGTGAAATATATGAAGAATTGGACTTTGAAGAGGCCGAAAAGGACGATTTTGATGTGTTGTGCGAAAAGTTTGAATCGAGGTGTGACCCAACAAAAAACATTAACTTTGAGAGACATCTGTTTTTTGAGTGCTCTCAGGGAAGTGACAAGTTTGAGAAATATTATGCCGCATTGAAAGTGAAAAGTAAATCGTGTAAATTTGGGGATCTAAGGGATAGCTTGATTTTGACTCAAATGATAAGGGGGATAAAAGATGGCCAGCTGAGGGAAAGGATGCTCAGAAAGTCGGACTTGGAGTTAAAAGACGCCGCAGCAGATGGTGCAGGGCGGCCGAGGTGGCGAGCGAGCAGGCCGGAGCCGTGCGCGTCGCGGAGCCGCCTGCGCCGAGCGCCGCCATCGAGCCCGTCGTGGCGCGCCCGCGGGCCGCCGGCCGCCCGGGCCCGCCGCCCGCCGGGCCCCGCGCCACGACCGCTGCCGGTGCCGGCCGAAGGGAGCGCCGATGTTGGAATTGTAGCTACGCGCATGACGGCAACAGATGTCCAGCTGTGCAAGTGACATGCTTTAAGTGTAATAGGAGAGGCCATTTCGCGAGATGTTGTCGGTCGTCCGGATTTGTGAGTCATACGATGCGTGAGTTATCGTGTCAATCGACGGAGGAAATGAGCGAAGAGGAGGAGTTTATGATAAGGGGAATTGAAATCGGAAGTGTTGACAGAAAGGGCTGGTACGAGTGGATAGTAGTAAACGGAGCACGGGTGCAGTTTAAATTGGACAGCGGCGCGGACGTGACAGTTATCTCGATAAACAATTATGTGGGTGCCGGATTTGATAAGCAATTATTATGTAAGGCGAGTTCAATATTGAAAGAGGTTAGTAAACATATATTACCAGTTGTAGGTTGTTTTGAAGCGGATTTGAGTTTTAATGATGCTATAATTAGACAAAAAATATATGTGCTAGACGCCGACACTGTGACAGTTTGTTATCGCGAGATGCTTGCGTACAATTAAGATTAATAAAGCGTATTTATGAAATTAAAGACTCGAGCATTAGTAAGATGATAGCGTCGCATAAGCACATATTTGAGGGAATTGGCCAGTTACCGGGGTTACATAAGTTAACAATTGATGAAACTGTCCCGCCTGTTGTTAGAGGGTCTCGAAAAATACCAATTAAATTACGGCCAAAATTAGAGGAGGAGTTGCAAAGGCTTCAGCAGTTAAATATAATAGTGCCAGTTAGTGAACCGACTGACTGGGTCTCCAATATTGTGATAGTAGAAAAAGCGGATGGAAATATTCGACTATGTCTGGATCCTCAGCATTTAAATAAAGCGATAAAGCGAAGCCATTTCCAACTCCCCACTCTTGATGAAATAACGGCTAATATCTCGGGTGCCATGTATTTTTCGGTGTTAGATGCGAGTAAAGGGTTTTATATGTGTGTTCTAGATGAACCTAGCTCAAAACTTTGCACATTCGCGACCCCTTTTGGGCGCTTCCGCTTCCTCAGGTTACCGTTCGGGGTCAGTTGTGCGTCAGAAGTTTTTCACAGTATAATGTATAAATTATTTGCAAGGCAGGGTGTGGAGGTGTTTATTGACGATATATTAGTTTACGGAAAGACGCGAGATGAACACGATCAGAGGTTGGGGGAGGTAATGCGCGTAGCGGCTGAGCATGGGGTTAAGTTCAATAAGAACAAGTGTGTGTTTGGTCAGGATACTGTAAAATTTTTGGGCCACATACTTGATAGAAATGGAATTCGGATTGATCCAGATAGGGTGAAGTGTATCGAAAATATGCCTATTCCGGAAGACAAAAAAGGGCTAGAACGCTTTATAGGCATGACAAATTATGTGTCTCGTTTTATTCATAATTATGCAGATAAGGTGGAGCCGTTAAGGGAGCTATTAAAAAAAGATATAAGTTTCGACTGGCATGAGGGGCACACGAAAGCATTCAATGATCTTAAGCGTCAATTAGCACATACGCCGACACTTAGGTACTACTCGCCGAACGAGCCGGTGACGGTGTCGGTGGACTCGAGCTCGCGCGGGCTGGGCGCTGTGCTGCTGCAGGGCGGGCGGCCCGTGGCCTACGCCGCGCGCACGCTCACTCCCACCGAGTCCAGATGGGCTCAAATAGAGAAGGAGCTCCTCGCTATCCTGTTTGGCTGCAGTAAGTTTCACCAATTTATCTATGGGCACTCTCAGGTAACGGTAGAAACGGATCATAAGCCATTGGAGGCTATTTTCAAAAAGCCGCTGAACGAGACACCGATAAGACTACAACGTATGTTATTAAAACTGCAAATATATTCTTTAAGTATTTGTTATGTACCAGGGCGACTGATGTACGTGGCTGACACGTTGTCAAGGGCGACCACGGATTTAGGCGGTAGGAGCGATCACCGGGTACAAGAGGAGGTAAATTTACATATAAATACTCTAGTGAGTAACCTACCATTTAGTAGCACTAAAATGCAGGCAATACGAGAGGCAACGAGAATAGACCAGAGTTTGTGTGAAGTAATGGGGTATTACAGAAAGGGATGGCCGCATACCAAAAGTATTGTAACTGAAAAAGCTAAGTCTTACTGGGAGGTCAGAGATGAGATCCATGTCGTGGAGGACGTAGTGTTTCGGAACGACTTGGTGATTATCCCTAGTGGTTTATGGGCCGAAATGATCAAGAAGGTACATGAAGGTCATCTCGGCATCGAGAAGTGCAAGAGACGAGCGCGAGACGTGATGTGGTGGCCGGGCATGGCGGCTGCCGTGGAACGCGCGGTGCGCGAATGCGAGACGTGCGCGCAGCGGCGCGCCTCGCCGCCGCGCGAACCGCTCGCGCCGCACGCCGACCCCGATAGGCCTTGGCAGGTGCTCGCAGCTGATATTTTTCAGGTAAAGGACAAACAGTATTTGCTCGTGGTTGACTATTACTCCAAGTACGTGGAGGTGGCCACTATAGTGGATTTGAGAAGCGCGACAGTGATAGGTATTTTGAAGCCGATGTTTGCACGTCACGGGATACCGCAAAGATTGGTATCAGATAACGGTTGTCAATTTGTGTCGCAGGAGTTTAGAGAGTTCGCTAGGGATTGGGATTTCGAACAGGTTACTAGTTCACCGCATTATCCTCGCTCGAACGGTCTGGCGGAGCGTAATGTGCAAACAGTCAAGAATATGATCATAAAATCACAAGAAACTAAAACTGATTTTTACGTGGCACTGTTGAATTTTCGCAACACACCAATATCGGGTGAAAAATACTCACCTGCTCAGTTATTGTTTGGTAGGAGATTAAATACAAAGTTACCGGTAAAAAGTAGCCTATTGAACCCTAAGACTCCGGTGAGAAAAGAAATAGCAATCAGACGCGATATTAAGAATGACAAAGCGAAGGAATATTACAATAGAGGAACTAGGTCATTAAAACCATTAAAAGATAATGAGCAGGTGCGTATTCGAGACCCGACCGAGATAAACGGCAGAGGGCGCTGGGTGCGCGCGCAGGTGGAGCGCGCCGCCGCCGAGCCGCGCTCCTACTGGGTGCGCACGCCGGACGGCCGCCGATACCGCCGCAACAGGCAGCAGATCATACCGGCGGCGCCGGCGTCGCCCACTGACAGCTCTGGCAATAGTAGCAGTTCAGGGGTAAATTTTCCAAAATACTATTACGATGACTTGGAGGAGTGTGGCGGAGGTCAAACACCGGGACCACAGAGTTCCCGTGGGCCCCAGGCCACAGCTGATCAAGATTCCGCTTTCCGCTACACTCGTTCAGGCCGGCGAGTACGCACGCCGGATAGGTTTTAGTTATAAAGCTGAAGTTAATATGGTATAAATATTGCCTATGAATGGTGTATTTGCTATTATATATATATATATATATATATATATAAAAACCACTTAGGTACGTAATACGTAACGAAAAACATTGTCTATATCTAACTTACGTATCAAGTTTAAAATGTCAACTAGTAAATAAGGATATCATAAATAGTTATAAGTTATGGTTATAGGTAACTCGTAAATAAGTAATGTGCTTAGCAAAAGTAAACGATATCAACTGCATTGTATTCATACACTAATTACGGTTAATAACCTTGTGATGAACCTTAATGCAATGTAATAGGGTTCACAATGGCCTAGTGCAAGTATCGCTGCATGTTAATTTTTTTCTTGTAACATTAATAAAAAAATGTGTAGAAGTAATATTATAAAATATAAGATAGAAGCTTAGTAGTGTTGCTGTAGTGATTGTTAAATAAATATATAAACTTAGATATTAAAAAAGATATATAAATATATAGATGGTCTTGTTATGCATTTAATAAGATAAGGTTCTAGTTTGATTTTGCTTGGCTAGGTTAACTGTGTTTTAAGCTTGGTGTACCTCATATGAAAATATGCATGTTTATTCATAAGGGGGAAGATGTTGTATACATACATAGGTATATCATCATAATTATAGATGTGGGTAGCTGAGGAATGTGCGGTAGGTTTAGAATTAAAATAAATCAGTCTTGGTCTAGCTATCTTGGTGGTTTTACTTAGATCCCTAATCCCGAATACCACACGCACAGCATTCATATATTGGGCGCGCATGTAAGCAGTACAATGAAAAATGTATGGACGCAGACTTGTTTGGCAGTTCATTAGGTCTGTTTAAGAAAACTGTATATTCTTTGTTGAAGTAAAGAAAGTGTGAAATGTTGCAAGCAACCGCATACTTGTAATTTGAGTCTTTTCTCTTTTACATCTATTCTATTTTTATGTAATTGGGTACTATAAGTTTACACTAATTTTATACATTTGTAAATTATCTTTGTAAATTAGGGAACTATAGGTCTATACCGAAATTAATTTGTAGCTACTAGCTAAGTTGTTCATATGTTTATTTTAAGACTGTTTGTTTCTCAATAAAACAAAAAAAAAAAAAAAAAAAAAAAAATGAATAAAAGAAATTTGTTTTATAGTTGTTTTTTTTTTAGTTTGGCGTGTCGGGAGCGTACTGCTACGAGGTGTGGACGCTGTGCGAGGCGCTGTGGGGCGCGGACTTAGACAACGGCGGTAAGTAACAATCTCTTTAGTTAATACGAAATAAAAAAAAAACGGATTAAGGTAGAGAATTTATTTACATCTGTTAGAAAAGAGCACAGATGCGGATTTAGTTGCTTAAAAATTATATCCTCTAAATGATCTCCGTGAACACGTACGCTTTCTTTGAAACGGAGCGTCGCGTTTAGCACTACATGCTGCAGCATAGCCGGCGAAATGTTGCGGATTTCATTGGTGATATTTGTGCATTGTTATTATAAACTCTGCTTTTGAGGTACCCCCATAGAAAAATCCATAGTGGTCAAATCGGGCGATCGCGGTGGCCACGTGATATCTCACAAACAGCATATCAATTTTCTAGGGAAATTTTCGCGAAGCACATTCATGGACACTCCGGCATTGATTATATCTTACCTTCTATGTATGTATAATTGTTGCAAAACTTTGTTACCAGGCGTTCCTGGCACAGATGACTTGTCAGTAGTGAACCGTCATCGAGAGCTGCTACGTTGGCTGACGGAGGCGGTGGCCGCCATCACCGACCGTGAGCTAGAACGGCCGTGCAAGCCAGAGGCGGAGGATGGTAAGCTTGTACCACATAATAAATAATAAATCTAGGTACCGTAGGTCGACTCTCTAACGAAACGCGTCAATTACGACAGATATGACCGCAAGGTGGCGCAAGCGCGAGCAGGCGTCCGTTCCGTAGCGGTGCGCGGCAACTACTACTGCTAGACACCAAAATTAGTGTGGGCCGCATGTACTTGTAGCGACGCGACGAAATCGCGGAGTGAGCCACGCCTGGCTATACTATACAAGGTGTAATAAAAATATTGGGGATCCGTTTAAGGGCATATTCGGGATCGTGTTCTGATTAGGAAAAAGCAGCAGAAAAATTTACCCTCCATAAAAAGGTCTAATATTTTTCGTTGTAAATTGTTATTTATTTACAGAGACAGACGGGCACAGTGCGCGTGTATGGACCCTGCTATTAGGCGGGCGGTTACTGGAGGCCTGCAAGGTCTCTAGAGACCACGGAGACATGCACATGGCCTCACTCATCGCGCAAGCCGCTGGTAAGTTTTACCACAGATATTCGAAGATATTTAATTGAGGATATATTTAAATTTTGTTTCGATATAAATGTTCTAAGCATACTCATAGAGGTCCCATCACATTGGAACAGCGTCTGCAGTGACGAAGCCCCATTTCTTACGTTACAGAAGCCTGGCAAAATATTCAAAATTCCGAACATATCAGTGATATGATAATATATTTTTCCTTTTTTTATTGTGGGGCGTACCACATTATTACAATCTATATAAATTGTAAATACACGTTCGCGAATGCGCGTTGATTGACGGATGGTCAGCTGGCGGAATTGGTAACGCATTGGACCGGCAATCCAAGGATGTGGGTTCGAGTCCCACGCTGGCCAGAGTTGATCATTGTTGATTTTTTTCATTGTGATTGACATCTGTATTTACAATTTATATAGATGTCAGTTTTTTGGGACATTTTAGAAAAACATTTTAATTTCAAAATAAAAATAGTAAGTAGAGGATATCTGTATTGTACCCTCGCCCGCTCTGTTAACTGTCCAGGTGGACCTTATGGCTTTTTTAATAAGGTCCGCCGATGTACAGTTAGGAGTGTTGCTGTTTGTATGAAGAGATGTAGGGATAGAAAAACCGGACAAGTGCGAGTCGGACTCGCCCACCGAGGGTTCCGTACTTTTTAGTATTTGTTGTTATAGCGGCAACAGAAATACATCATCTGTGAAAATTTCAACTGTCTAGCTATCACGGTTCATGAGAAACAGCCTAGTGACAGACAGACGGACGTACAGCGGAGTCTTAGTAATAAGGTCCTGTTTTTACCCTTTGGGTACGGAACCCTAAAAAGCGTCTTGAGTGGTGACCATAATAATATATACTGTTTCCAGGAGACGGGGTATTCCGCAGCCTCATAGCTCGTCAGCTGTCTCAATGGCGAGAGTGCGGAGCCGAAAGCACAGTGTCAGCACACCGACTGGCCTCCTTACAACTCCTCGCTGGCTTGGAGAGCCCCCGGACCAAGCTCATGGAAGGCGACTGGCTGCAGACACTACATGCCACTGCCAGGTATCTTGTTAAAAGCATTCATTATCAGACTATTTCGTCAGCTGTCATAGTGGGGAGAGTGCGCTGTAAGCACAGTGTCAGCCCAGCGACTGGCCTCCTTACAACTCCTCGCTGGCTTGGAGAGCCCCCGGACCAAGCTTATGGAGGGAGACTGGCTGCAGACGCTACATGCTGCTAGGTTAGTGTTCATAGCCATATGTAGATAACGAACAACTTTTTAGCATAGAGTTAGGGATTTGAACCAAGCAGAAAAACATTACTATTACTTTTATGAAGATTTTGAGAGTATGCCAATTTTGTACTTCTAATTATACATACCTCGCATCAATGTACCAAAATATAACGTTATCAGGTCGAAAAATACTTAAATTGTATTCAGGAAATGAGGTGTGTCATTAAGCCTTGGAATTTAGTGTTAGAAAGGACATAATTCACATTACTATAAGAAATTGTAACTCATTATGATGATTAAATGACTAATTTTTTGTTTACGTCCTTGTTAAGCTCCGTATTTATATAACATAGTAAAATAGTAGAAATTTTCATTATTTTAAAAATGACATCTAATATTATTGAAGTGCAGGCAGACCGAAAAGGAGATGGTGGGACGACTTAGACGCATTTTATCCTGATTGACGGGAAATTACAAAAGACAGGGTTGAGTGGAGGAAGGGAGGGGAGGCCTTTGCCCAGCAGTGGGACACTAAACCAGGCTAATAAAACAAAAATATATATATATATATATATAACGACGAGTGTCTTAAATAAACGATCACATAAATTAAAGATACTCGATTCATAAAAATATAAATTACAGGAATGCAGTGAGGTTGACTGCGACACTTTTCCAATTCAAATCTGACTGCCGGTTCCACTCAGGATGCCAGCCCATTTGGGCTGTCATCAGAATCAGCCAGGAACCAATCCATTAAAACAGCTGTTCGGGTCATTCAAATAAAAGTCACTGTATCGCAGCCAAACACACTCAAATAGTCTATATTTCAATACTTGACATTCCATCAAACGCAGCCATCATAAATTCATAATATACGGTCTGCGACATATACAGTGTGGAAAGATATGTCGGGCCCTGGAGGGAAACTACCTCAAATGCTTAAGTTGGCTCATTTTACTTAAAGGACACATTCCTTTATTTTTAAAAAGAAACAAAACTGCATTCAAAGATTTATTTAAATTCGCTTGTCTCGACCGGGAATCGAACGGAGTAAAACTTCCAAAAAATAAACACTCGCTATTTTTTTCTACTAGTCGATACAGTTAATGTTAATGATAACATTTCTCCAAGAAACATTAGGTATTACACTCGTCTGTCGTACAAAATATCCATAAAATCGAAAATTTAGTACTCAAGAATATTTTTACACAAGCAAAATTGAAGAAAAAAAGAAAAATCTATGAATGCAGTTTTATTTCTTTTTAAAACCGGGCAAGTGCGAGTCGGACTCGCGCACGAAGGGTTCCGTAACATAATGAAAAAAAAAACGGAAAAAAATGCAAAAAAAGACGGTCACCCATCCAAGTACTGACCACGCCCGACGTTGCTTAATTTTGGTCAAAAATCACGTTTGTTGTATGGGAGCCCCATTTAAATCTTTATTTTATTCTGTTTTTAGTATTTGTTGTTATAGCGGCAACAGAAATACATCATCTGTGAAAATTTCAACTGTCTAGCTATCACGGTTCGTGAGATACAGCCTGGTGACAGACAGACGGACGGACGGACGGACAGCGAAGTCTTAGTAATAGGGTCCCGTTTTACCTTTTGGGTACGGCACCCTAAAAATAAAGGAATGTTTCCTTTAAGTAAAATGAGCCAACTTAAGGATTTAAGGTAGTTTTCCTCCAGTGCCCGACTTATTCTTCCACCCTGTATAACAACCACTCCATTTATCCACAGATACATCTGCGCGCCCGTCCCCTCCCTTGAGCACGTGGTGCGCACGTACGAGAGCTTCTTCGTGTCCGAGCCAGAGGGCGCGGCCGACCTCACCGCGGTGCTCGACGACCAGGCCGAGCTCAAGTGCCCCCTGCCCCCCTATATGGGAGAGTACGACGTCACTGTCCACGATGTGAGTATCCTGTATACATTTTCAACCCATCAACATTCTGTATACATTTTCAACCCATCAACATTCTGTATACATTTTCAACCCATCAACATTCAGTTTTAAACGTCACTAGCGACCCGCCCCGGCTTCGCGCGGGTTACACAAATCCTTAACAAATTATACACCTAAACCTGTCTCAAGAATCATTCTATCGATAGGTGAAAACCGCATGATAAACCGTTCAGTAGTTTTCGAGTTTATCGCGAACATACATACACACAAACAGACAGACGCGACGGGGAGCTTTATTTTATAACTTTTAAAAGTGTAGTGATGTTTTCGATGCTTCATATCTGGATCGTAGGACCAGTAATAAACTACAAGACCTCGCTTCTCTCGGTCTCGCCGAGGCAGTTATCCGGCTCGAAGGATCACATAGTACTGATCTGCAAGATCTCGCTTCGCTCGGCCTTGCTCAAGGACCTACAATTATTACAAGACCTTGCTTCGCTCGGCCTACAAGCGGTATTTTGGACATTTTTGTCTCTGATTGATATGTTGGTGGCAAACAGGCATATCTTTGTACCACGTCGGTGTGGCTACCGTAGTCTATGGACGCTTGAGACTTCAGAAGTATTGTGTAATGCAGGTCATCCAACACAATGCGTCGTTGGGAGCTCTTCCATGATTCTTGTAATAGGGTATTTGACTACTAGTCAAATCAGTTTCTTTTTTCGAACTGACAAAACGAGTTTGCTACTATGGAATTTATATGAAACACTAGCATGTGACGTCACGATCAAATTACCTACTCTTTATAGTCTTATACGGGTTTTAAAATAGAAATTGTGTCTATAAATAACTGCTGTCTACGTTTCTCTATTAATCTTAAGGTGCTTTATTTCTTGCATGGTGTAAAATAAATTATTTTAAATACAGTCAAATACCCTATTCAAACAGTCGAAATAATATTAAAAATTTTATGTTTAAGACCGAATTAATGTATCCATTTGTTGCAGAACGGCAAGCAACGCCGCGTGCTCGACCTACGCTACGAGTTAATCAGGGCTCGAGCCTTCAACCACAGCCCTAAACTGCACCCTGCAGCCTACACCCCCGACCCTACCGACTACAGTTTAAGGTATATACAATATTATTATTCAGAGCCCACTGTGTAAAAAGTAACAGTGGTCCGACGGCCTTTGACGTGTACCGAGCTACTAACAATTCGATGACAGCGATGTATGCAGCTCGAGTGTACGCGAGAGTATCCACAACACAAGCCTTCATGAGCTTACCGCGGGCACAGAATAAATAATAGTACTAGGTACAGAAGACACTCTCTAAAAAAACGCGTCTGTTACGATCAGGACAGATATGGCCGAAAGGTGGCGACAGCGCCACGTGCGGCTTATGGCTAGCCACCAAAATTGGTGTGGAACGGATGTACTTTTAGCTACCTGTAGCAAAGCGACGAAATCGCGGAGTGAGCCACGCCTGCCGCGGGGCTTAGTCAATTCGTGTAAAAATGTCCTATAATATTAAAAAAATATGTATATATGGCCAGTCGCTCAAAAAGGACATAACATATACATTATATTTAACCTATAAACATTTTGCGTTATCGCCACATAATAAAGAATGACTACATAATAAAAAAACTAGTACCCCAATGCGGTTATCCGGCTTGCCAAGAGTTGATAACTTAAGTTCATCATCATCATATCAGCCTTTTATCGCCCACTGCTGAGCATAGGCCTCTCTTCGAGTACGCCACATATCCCGGTCCTTAGCCAATCTCATCCAGAAGTGACCCGCAATCTTCCGAATGTGGTCCACCCAACGAGCCAACGGACGCCAGGCACTCCATTCGTCTGTAAGCGGCCACCATTCTGTTAACATTATGGCCCACCTGCCATCACTCTGCCCGGCAACTGTCCGGCTCAGCTCCATTTAAGTTTGGTCAGGAGTGGCTCACTCCGCGATTTCGTTGCTTTGCTACAGGTAGCTAAAAGTACATCCGTTCCACACCAATTTTGGTGGTTAGCCATAAGCCGTGCGTGGCGCTGTCGCCACCTAGCGGCCATATCTGTCCTGATCGTAACAGACGCGTTTTGTTAGAGAGTGAGTCTTCTGTACCT
Organism: Cydia splendana; assembly: GCF_910591565.1. Classification (NCBI taxonomy): domain Eukaryota; kingdom Metazoa; phylum Arthropoda; class Insecta; order Lepidoptera; family Tortricidae; genus Cydia; species Cydia splendana. Next base: position 6,707,950 of record NC_085983.1, read on the forward strand.
AGTACTATTATTTATTCTGTGGTTTGGTGATGGCGCAACCCACGTCTTGCACCTTGGTGCGGCGTCGGATCTCGACATTCCTTACTCGGTCTTGAAGTATGATGCCGAGCATGGCGCGCTCCAGGGCTCCCTGAGCCGCTCGAAATTTGTGCACTGCCTCCTAGCCTAGATCACGAAGTAAAAAGGCGATTTCTTGTTTATTAAGTTTAGGTTACTGAGTAAAAAAAAAACCGGTCAAGTGCGAGTCGGACTCGCGTTTTTAGGGTTCCGTACCGTACATAAGTCCGACTCACGCTTGACTGCACATTTGTAATAGGTTTTCCTGTCATCCTATAGATAAGAACTATATTATGTATTTTTTTTTCAAAATTTTAGACCCAGTAGTTTCGGAGATAAAGGGCCTGGTAATTTTTTGGCTATTTACTGAAATAAATTCGAACCTATGTATTTTAAAATTATAAAAAAAAACATATCCATCTTTGGGTCACTAATTTACATATGTGTACCAAATTTCAACTTAATTGGTCCAATAGTTTCCGAGAAAATAGGCTGTGACAGACGGACAGACAGACGCACGAGTGATCCTATAAGGGTTCCGTTTTTTCCTTTTGAGGTACGGAACCTTAAAAACGATTTCTTAATTAAGTTGATAGCAGTAAAGACAAACATTAATTTGAAAGCTAATTGATGTTTGTTTTGTCTCTATAGCTTCCTGCTCGGCGTGTGGTTCGGGAGTCCCTCTATAGAGAGCATTACCGGAGTCGCCGAACAACTAGAGGCGGCGGGAGCGTGGCATCTCGCCGTGCAGGCGCTGGCTCACCACCCTAACGAAGCCGCGTGAGTGTGGATGTTCTTTCTATAGCTTCCTGTTCGGCGTGTGGTTCGGGAGTCCCTCTATAGAGAGCATTACCGGAGTCGCCGAACAACTAGAGGCGGCGGGAGCGTGGCATCTCGCCGTGCAGGCGCTGGCTCACCACCCTAACGAAGCCGCGTGAGTGTGGATGTTCTTTCTATAGCTTCCTGCTCGGCGTGTGGTTCGGGAGTCCCTCTATAGAGAGCATTACCGGAGTCGCCGAACAACTAGAGGCGGCGGGAGCGTGGCATCTCGCCGTGCAGGCGCTGGCTCACCACCCTAACGAAGCCGCGTGAGTGTGGATGTTCTTTCTATAGCTTCCTGCTCGGCGTGTGGTTCGGGAGTCCCTCTATAGAGAGCATTACCGGAGTCGCCGAACAACTAGAGGCGGCGGGAGCGTGGCATCTCGCCGTGCAGGCGCTGGCTCACCACCCTAACGAAGCCGCGTGAGTGTGGATGTTCTTTCTATAGCTTCCTGCTCGGCGTGTGGTTCGGGAGTCCCTCTATAGAGAGCATTACCGGAGTCGCCGAACAACTAGAGGCGGCGGGAGCGTGGCATCTCGCCGTGCAGGCGCTGGCTCACCACCCTAACGAAGCCGCGTGAGTGTGGATGTTCTTTCTATAGCTTCCTGCTCGGCGTGTGGTTCGGGAGTCCCTCTATAGAGAGCATTACCGGAGTCGCCGAACAACTAGAGGCGGCGGGAGCGTGGCATCTCGCCGTGCAGGCGCTGGCTCACCACCCTAACGAAGCCGCGTGAGTGTGGATGTTCTTTCTATAGCTTCCTGCTCGGCGTGTGGTTCGGGAGTCCCTCTATAGAGAGCATTACCGGAGTCGCCGAACAACTAGAGGCGGCGGGAGCGTGGCATCTCGCCGTGCAGGCGCTGGCTCACCACCCTAACGAAGCCGCGTGAGTGTGGATGTTCTTTCTATAGCTTCCTGCTCGGCGTGTGGTTCGGGAGTCCCTCTATAGAGAGCATTACCGGAGTCGCCGAACAACTAGAGGCGGCGGGAGCGTGGCATCTCGCCGTGCAGGCGCTGGCTCACCACCCTAACGAAGCCGCGTGAGTGTGGATGTTCTTTCTATAGCTTCCTGCTCGGCGTGTGGTTCGGGAGTCCCTCTATAGAGAGCATTACCGGAGTCGCCGAACAACTAGAGGCGGCGGGAGCGTGGCATCTCGCCGTGCAGGCGCTGGCTCACCACCCTAACGATGCCGCGTAAGTGTATATGTTGCAGTCAAAAGTGTGAACTGGTCAAAAGAACTTTTAACCGACAAAAACAGGCAAAACTGCTTTTGACTGAGCATGTTGGTAAAAAGTAGTTTTACCTGAAAATCATACCTATTTCTGGCAGCAGTTTCGTTTTTAGGGCGTAGCAAAAAAAAATTACCCTAACCTACCTATCTCTGCGAACAGTTTCGTTTTTAGGGCGTAGCAAAAAAAAACCCTAACCTACCTATTTCTGGGAGTACTTTTGACTGATAGTAACAGTCACAATTACTATTAACCAATGATTTTCAGGTAAAACTACTTTTGACCAACATGCTCAGTCAAAAGCAGATTTGCCTGTTTTGTTGGTTAAAAGTTCTTTTGACCAGTTCACACTTTTTTTTTTTTTTTTTTTTGTTTTATTGAGAAACAAACAGTCTTAAAATAAACATATGAACAACTTAGCTAGTAGCTACAAATTAATTTCGGTATAGACCTATAGTTCCCTAATTTACAAAGATAATTTACAAATGTATAAAATTAGTGTAAACTTATAGTACCCAATTACATAAAAATAGAATAGATGTAAAAGAGAAAAGACTCAAATTACAAGTATGCGGTTGCTTGCAACATTTCACACTTTCTTTACTTCAACAAAGAATATACAGTTTTCTTAAACAGACCTAATGAACTGCCAAACAAGTCTGCGTCCATACATTTTTCATTGTACTGCTTACATGCGCGCCCAATATATGAATGCTGTGCGTGTTTCGTTCTGCTGTTAGGAATGCTAAATAATGCCTTACTACGACAACTACGTTCATTCCTACGGGGAACACGGAAGCCAATTTTATGTAATAAGTCGGGGGCATCTACGACATTATTAATAATTTTGAATAAAAATACCAAATCTGTACATGACCGCCTAAGTGAAAGCGGCTGGATATTATGATGTGTAGCCGAGGAAGCGTAATTTACATAGTTCCGACCTACTCGAAATTCCAGTCCTTTAATAAACTTTTTCTGGAGTCTTTCAATTCGAGTCTTATGGACATTATAGAAAGGATTCCATACTACAGAGGCAAATTCCAATCTACTACGAACGTAACTATTGTAAAGAAGTTTATAAGTGAGAGGTCTTCGAAAAGGTTTTGCTACGCGAAGAACGAACTTTTGACTGCGACATATACATTTTCTAAAACGGACCAGTTAAATTGACTTTGTTGGTTATAAATTTGGTGGAGAGAACTCCTTATTTTATTTGCCACTTAAACATTAGAAATGTCGAAAGATAACCTTTTACGTGTTCCCATAATAAGGAAAACGTAATATCATCCATAAGATACGCGCATTTCATAGGTCTCTTAGGGTGGTATTTTTGATTTTGATTTTTTTTCACATTTTGATTAATGAGAGAGTGAGACGCAAATACACATTGGACCAAGATATTGGACAGATGGAATACCACCCTAAGAGAGCTATGAATTGCGCGTATTCATAAATTTTCTCATTTTAGTATTATTTTTGAAAGAAGCTTTATTTTTTTATTTGATTTGATTTTGTGTCGTCAACTTATTTTTTTATTGAAGTATTAGTAATAATATGATCATTGATCGACAATGTCACAGAATAAATAATAGTACTAGGTATATAAGGTTCACTTTCTAACAAAACGCGTCTATTACGACAGATACGACCGCAAGGTGCAAGCGCGAGCAGGCCTCCGTCCCATAGCGGTGCGCGGCAACCACTACTGCTAGACACTAACATTGGTGTGGCCGCATGTACTTGTAGCGACGCGGCGAAATCGCGGAGAGAGCCACGCCTGACAATGTTGTTGTTTCAGTCGCGGGCACCTGATCCGCGGCGTGCTGTCGCGCCACGCGCCGGCGCGCGCCGACACGCCGGAGCTGCGCGCGCGGCTGGAGCTGGTGGCGGCGCTGCGCGTGCCGCGCCGGTGGCTGCTGCTCGCGCAGGCGCACCGCGCCAAGTACGAGGTGAGGGACCACATTATACCACGCGCCGACACGCCGGAGCTGCGCGCGCGGCTGGAGCTGGTGGCGGCGCTGCGCGTGCCGCGCCGGTGGCTGCTGCTCGCGCAGGCGCACCGCGCCAAGTACGAGGTGAGGGACCACATTATACCACGCGCCGACACGCCGGAGCTGCGCGCGCGGCTGGAGCTGGTGGCGGCGCTGCGCGTGCCGCGCCGGTGGCTGCTGCTCGCGCAGGCGCACCGCGCCAAGTACGAGGTGAGGGACCACATTATACCACGCGCCGACACGCCGGAGCTGCGCGCGCGGCTGGAGCTGGTGGCGGCGCTGCGCGTGCCGCGCCGGTGGCTGCTGCTCGCGCAGGCGCACCGCGCCAAGTACGAGGTGAGGGACCACATTATACCACGCGCCGACACGCCGGAGCTGCGCGCGCGGCTGGAGCTGGTGGCGGCGCTGCGCGTGCCGCGCCGGTGGCTGCTGCTCGCGCAGGCGCACCGCGCCAAGTACGAGGTGAGGGACCACATTATACCACGCGCCGACACGCCGGAGCTGCGCGCGCGGCTGGAGCTGGTGGCGGCGCTGCGCGTGCCGCGCCGGTGGCTGCTGCTCGCGCAGGCGCACCGCGCCAAGTACGAGGTGAGGGACCACATTATACCACGCGCCGACACGCCGGAGCTGCGCGCGCGGCTGGAGCTGGTGGCGGCGCTGCGCGTGCCGCGCCGGTGGCTGCTGCTCGCGCAGGCGCACCGCGCCAAGTACGAGGTGAGGGACCACATTATACCACGCGCCGACACGCCGGAGCTGCGCGCGCGGCTGGAGCTGGTGGCGGCGCTGCGCGTACCGCGCCGGTGGCTGCTGCTCGCGCAGGCGCACCGCGCCAAGTACGAGGTGAGGGACCACATTATACCACGCGCCGACACGCCGGAGCTGCGCGCGCGGCTGGAGCTGGTGGCGGCGCTGCGCGTGCCGCGCCGGTGGCTGCTGCTCGCGCAGACGCACCGCGCCAAGTACGAGGTGAGGGACCACATTATACCACGCGCCGACACGCCGGAGCTGCGCGCGCGGCTGGAGCTGGTGGCGGCGCTGCGCGTGCCGCGCCGGTGGCTGCTGCTCGCGCAGGCGCACCGCGCCAAGTACGAGGTGAGGGACCACATTATACCACGCGCCGACACGCCGGAGCTGCGCGCGCGGCTGGAGCTGGTGGCGGCGCTGCGCGTGCCGCGCCGGTGGCTGCTGCTCGCGCAGGCGCACCGCGCCAAGTACGAGGTGAGGGACCACATTATACCACGCGCCGACACGCCGGAGCTGCGCGCGCGGCTGGAGCTGGTGGCGGCGCTGCGCGTGCCGCGCCGGTGGCTGCTGCTCGCGCAGGCGCACCGCGCCAAGTACGAGGTGAGGGACCACATTATACCACGCGCCGACACGCCGGAGCTGCGCGCGCGGCTGGAGCTGGTGGCGGCGCTGCGCGTGCCGCGCCGGTGGCTGCTGCTCGCGCAGGCGCACCGCGCCAAGTACGAGGTGAGGGACCACATTATACCACGCGCCGACACGCCGGAGCTGCGCGCGCGGCTGGAGCTGGTGGCGGCGCTGCGCGTGCCGCGCCGGTGGCTGCTGCTCGCGCAGGCGCACCGCGCCAAGTACGAGGTGAGGGACCACATTATACCACGCGCCGACACGCCGGAGCTGCGCGCGCGGCTGGAGCTGGTGGCGGCGCTGCGCGTGCCGCGCCGGTGGCTGCTGCTCGCGCAGGCGCACCGCGCCAAGTACGAGGTGAGGGACCACATTATACCACGCGCCGACACGCCGGAGCTGCGCGCGCGGCTGGAGCTGGTGGCGGCGCTGCGCGTGCCGCGCCGGTGGCTGCTGCTCGCGCAGGCGCACCGCGCCAAGTACGAGGTGAGGGACCACATTATACCACGCGCCGACACGCCGGAGCTGCGCGCGCGGCTGGAGCTGGTGGCGGCGCTGCGCGTGCCGCGCCGGTGGCTGCTGCTCGCGCAGGCGCACCGCGCCAAGTACGAGGTGAGGGACCACATTATACCACGCGCCGACACGCCGGAGCTGCGCGCGCGGCTGGAGCTGGTGGCGGCGCTGCGCGTGCCGCGCCGGTGGCTGCTGCTCGCGCAGGCGCACCGCGCCAAGTACGAGGTGAGGGACCACATTATACCACGCGCCGACACGCCGGAGCTGCGCGCGCGGCTGGAGCTGGTGGCGGCGCTGCGCGTGCCGCGCCGGTGGCTGCTGCTCGCGCAGGCGCACCGCGCCAAGTACGAGGTGAGGGACCACATTATACCACGCGCCGACACGCCGGAGCTGCGCGCGCGGCTGGAGCTGGTGGCGGCGCTGCGCGTGCCGCGCCGGTGGCTGCTGCTCGCGCAGGCGCACCGCGCCAAGTACGAGGTGAGGGACCACATTATACCACGCGCCGACACGCCGGAGCTGCGCGCGCGGCTGGAGCTGGTGGCGGCGCTGCGCGTGCCGCGCCGGTGGCTGCTGCTCGCGCAGGCGCACCGCGCCAAGTACGAGGTGAGGGACCACATTATACCACGCGCCGACACGCCGGAGCTGCGCGCGCGGCTGGAGCTGGTGGCGGCGCTGCGCGTGCCGCGCCGGTGGCTGCTGCTCGCGCAGGCGCACCGCGCCAAGTACGAGGTGAGGGACCACATTATACCACGCGCCGACACGCCGGAGCTGCGCGCGCGGCTGGAGCTGGTGGCGGCGCTGCGCGTGCCGCGCCGGTGGCTGCTGCTCGCGCAGGCGCACCGCGCCAAGTACGAGGTGAGGGACCACATTATACCACGCGCCGACACGCCGGAGCTGCGCGCGCGGCTGGAGCTGGTGGCGGCGCTGCGCGTGCCGCGCCGGTGGCTGCTGCTCGCGCAGGCGCACCGCGCCAAGTACGAGGTGAGGGACCACATTATACCACGCGCCGACACGCCGGAGCTGCGCGCGCGGCTGGAGCTGGTGGCGGCGCTGCGCGTGCCGCGCCGGTGGCTGCTGCTCGCGCAGGCGCACCGCGCCAAGTACGAGGTGAGGGACCACATTATACCACGCGCCGACACGCCGGAGCTGCGCGCGCGGCTGGAGCTGGTGGCGGCGCTGCGCGTGCCGCGCCGGTGGCTGCTGCTCGCGCAGGCGCACCGCGCCAAGTACGAGGTGAGGGACCACATTATACCACGCGCCGACACGCCGGAGCTGCGCGCGCGGCTGGAGCTGGTGGCGGCGCTGCGCGTGCCGCGCCGGTGGCTGCTGCTCGCGCAGGCGCACCGCGCCAAGTACGAGGTGAGGGACCACATTATACCACGCGCCGACACGCCGGAGCTGCGCGCGCGGCTGGAGCTGGTGGCGGCGCTGCGCGTGCCGCGCCGGTGGCTGCTGCTCGCGCAGGCGCACCGCGCCAAGTACGAGGTGAGGGACCACATTATACCACGCGCCGACACGCCGGAGCTGCGCGCGCGGCTGGAGCTGGTGGCGGCGCTGCGCGTGCCGCGCCGGTGGCTGCTGCTCGCGCAGGCGCACCGCGCCAAGTACGAGGTGAGGGACCACATTATACCACGCGCCGACACGCCGGAGCTGCGCGCGCGGCTGGAGCTGGTGGCGGCGCTGCGCGTGCCGCGCCGGTGGCTGCTGCTCGCGCAGGCGCACCGCGCCAAGTACGAGGTGAGGGACCACATTATACCACGCGCCGACACGCCGGAGCTGCGCGCGCGGCTGGAGCTGGTGGCGGCGCTGCGCGTGCCGCGCCGGTGGCTGCTGCTCGCGCAGGCGCACCGCGCCAAGTACGAGGTGAGGGACCACATTATACCACGCGCCGACACGCCGGAGCTGCGCGCGCGGCTGGAGCTGGTGGCGGCGCTGCGCGTGCCGCGCCGGTGGCTGCTGCTCGCGCAGGCGCACCGCGCCAAGTACGAGGTGAGGGACCACATTATACCACGCGCCGACACGCCGGAGCTGCGCGCGCGGCTGGAGCTGGTGGCGGCGCTGCGCGTGCCGCGCCGGTGGCTGCTGCTCGCGCAGGCGCACCGCGCCAAGTACGAGGTGAGGGACCACATTATACCACGCGCCGACACGCCGGAGCTGCGCGCGCGGCTGGAGCTGGTGGCGGCGCTGCGCGTGCCGCGCCGGTGGCTGCTGCTCGCGCAGGCGCACCGCGCCAAGTACGAGGTGAGGGACCACATTATACCACGCGCCGACACGCCGGAGCTGCGCGCGCGGCTGGAGCTGGTGGCGGCGCTGCGCGTGCCGCGCCGGTGGCTGCTGCTCGCGCAGGCGCACCGCGCCAAGTACGAGGTGAGGGACCACATTATACCACGCGCCGACACGCCGGAGCTGCGCGCGCGGCTGGAGCTGGTGGCGGCGCTGCGCGTGCCGCGCCGGTGGCTGCTGCTCGCGCAGGCGCACCGCGCCAAGTACGAGGTGAGGGACCACATTATACCACGCGCCGACACGCCGGAGCTGCGCGCGCGGCTGGAGCTGGTGGCGGCGCTGCGCGTGCCGCGCCGGTGGCTGCTGCTCGCGCAGGCGCACCGCGCCAAGTACGAGGTGAGGGACCACATTATACCACGCGCCGACACGCCGGAGCTGCGCGCGCGGCTGGAGCTGGTGGCGGCGCTGCGCGTGCCGCGCCGGTGGCTGCTGCTCGCGCAGGCGCACCGCGCCAAGTACGAGGTGAGGGACCACATTATACCACGCGCCGACACGCCGGAGCTGCGCGCGCGGCTGGAGCTGGTGGCGGCGCTGCGCGTGCCGCGCCGGTGTCTGCTGCTCGCGCAGGCGCACCGCGCCAAGTACGAGGTGAGGGACCACATTATACCACGCGCCGACACGCCGGAGCTGCGCGCGCGGCTGGAGCTGGTGGCGGCGCTGCGCGTGCCGCGCCGGTGGCTGCTGCTCGCGCAGGCGCACCGCGCCAAGTACGAGGTGAGGGACCACATTATACCACGCGCCGACACGCCGGAGCTGCGCGCGCGGCTGGAGCTGGTGGCGGCGCTGCGCGTGCCGCGCCGGTGGCTGCTGCTCGCGCAGGCGCACCGCGCCAAGTACGAGGTGAGGGACCACATTATACCACGCGCCGACACGCCGGAGCTGCGCGCGCGGCTGGAGCTGGTGGCGGCGCTGCGCGTGCCGCGCCGGTGTCTGCTGCTCGCGCAGGCGCACCGCGCCAAGTACGAGGTGAGGGACCACATTATACCACGCGCCGACACGCCGGAGCTGCGCGCGCGGCTGGAGCTGGTGGCGGCGCTGCGCGTGCCGCGCCGGTGGCTGCTGCTCGCGCAGGCGCACCGCGCCAAGTACGAGGTGAGGGACCACATTATACCACGCGCCGACACGCCGGAGCTGCGCGCGCGGCTGGAGCTGGTGGCGGCGCTGCGCGTGCCGCGCCGGTGGCTGCTGCTCGCGCAGGCGCACCGCGCCAAGTACGAGGTGAGGGACCACATTATACCACGCGCCGACACGCCGGAGCTGCGCGCGCGGCTGGAGCTGGTGGCGGCGCTGCGCGTGCCGCGCCGGTGGCTGCTGCTCGCGCAGGCGCACCGCGCCAAGTACGAGGTGAGGGACCACATTATACCACGCGCCGACACGCCGGAGCTGCGCGCGCGGCTGGAGCTGGTGGCGGCGCTGCGCGTGCCGCGCCGGTGGCTGCTGCTCGCGCAGGCGCACCGCGCCAAGTACGAGGTGAGGGACCACATTATACCACGCGCCGACACGCCGGAGCTGCGCGCGCGGCTGGAGCTGGTGGCGTCGCTGCGCGTGCCGCGCCGGTGGCTGCTGCTCGCGCAGGCGCACCGCGCCAAGTACGAGGTGAGGGACCACATTATACCACGCGCCGACACGCCGGAGCTGCGCGCGCGGCTGGAGCTGGTGGCGGCGCTGCGCGTGCCGCGCCGGTGGCTGCTGCTCGCGCAGGCGCACCGCGCCAAGTACGAGGTGAGGGACCACATTATACCACGCGCCGACACGCCGGAGCTGCGCGCGCGGCTGGAGCTGGTGGCGGCGCTGCGCGTGCCGCGCCGGTGGCTGCTGCTCGCGCAGGCGCACCGCGCCAAGTACGAGGTGAGGGACCACATTATACCACGCGCCGACACGCCGGAGCTGCGCGCGCGGCTGGAGCTGGTGGCGGCGCTGCGCGTGCCGCGCCGGTGGCTGCTGCTCGCGCAGGCGCACCGCGCCAAGTACGAGGTGAGGGACCACATTATACCACGCGCCGACACGCCGGAGCTGCGCGCGCGGCTGGAGCTGGTGGCGGCGCTGCGCGTGCCGCGCCGGTGGCTGCTGCTCGCGCAGGCGCACCGCGCCAAGTACGAGGTGAGGGACCACATTATACCACGCGCCGACACGCCGGAGCTGCGCGCGCGGCTGGAGCTGGTGGCGGCGCTGCGCGTGCCGCGCCGGTGGCTGCTGCTCGCGCAGGCGCACCGCGCCAAGTACGAGGTGAGGGACCACATTATACCACGCGCCGACACGCCGGAGCTGCGCGCGCGGCTGGAGCTGGTGGCGGCGCTGCGCGTGCCGCGCCGGTGGCTGCTGCTCGCGCAGGCGCACCGCGCCAAGTACGAGGTGAGGGACCACATTATACCACGCGCCGACACGCCGGAGCTGCGCGCGCGGCTGGAGCTGGTGGCGGCGCTGCGCGTGCCGCGCCGGTGGCTGCTGCTCGCGCAGGCGCACCGCGCCAAGTACGAGGTGAGGGACCACATTATACCACGCGCCGACACGCCGGAGCTGCGCGCGCGGCTGGAGCTGGTGGCGGCGCTGCGCGTGCCGCGCCGGTGGCTGCTGCTCGCGCAGGCGCACCGCGCCAAGTACGAGGTGAGGGACCACATTATACCACGCGCCGACACGCCGGAGCTGCGCGCGCGGCTGGAGCTGGTGGCGGCGCTGCGCGTGCCGCGCCGGTGGCTGCTGCTCGCGCAGGCGCACCGCGCCAAGTACGAGGTCAGTCTATACAGACCGACCGCCTTGGTTTAATTTGACGTTACTGTACTCCTGTAAACGCCTATAGGTGCTGCCCGCTACGTTTCCTACCACGGCACGCTGAATGTTATGCCACTTATGCTCTGGTTTCCTAGGATAGCGGTGCTGTCATATAGCGGCCGTTTCCATACAAATACTACGACCGTATTATTTAGTATGGAGACGGTCGCTATATGACAGCACCGCTATTATCCTAGGAAAGCCGAGCTTTATGCCAGGCTAACTGGAAGACTTAAACTTTATATTTACACTTCGTGTCATTAAGTCTTCACCACCAAAGACGTCAAAGACGCGCGCGGTTACAGTCTAATATCGACCTTCGTGCATTCCGACAAGGTTCACGATGCGCCGCACACGATAGGTGACGTTCAAAGGGTTAAATGTGTCGCTTAACTACAAACTCGGGTAAATCCATTCGACGCTCAGCAAATATCTGCCATATTACCTTTTCTTAATACCAAAATCGCATAATGTAGTTTCTTTAGACAAGCCTGTCAAAATTATAATGTTAACTTCATAAATCTAGATATGTTCTCATTGTCTTTCGGTAAATATAGTAGTGGTCTGCGGAGCCAAATATTTCGATAGCAGTGTAATGTTATTACATACTTAGTTAAAAAAAAAAGTCATTGTTTTACAGTCTTATGCAATGTATGTACGTCTGTAAGCATGATCGATACTTGGTACTTTATGAGTTGTGTATCCAATTGTTACTTCTGTGTATCTTCCTTCCTTATAGGCAGAACCGAACTAGCCCTGTTTCTACTTATTATCAATATCATTATTTTATATTTAATGAAACTATAGGTCTTATTGTATATCTGCAAGCTTAAACATATTTGTATGTGACTGTTTGTTTCCTAAATAAAAAAAAATAAAAAAAAATTTGACTGATGGATTTACACGAGTTTGAAGTTAAGCGACTCAAATAGAGTTTCCTGTGCTGTCCAGTACCCACTACAATTTACTCATGCTCCCTATATAATACTGTACAGTCACCTGCATTAATATGTGACACAACGAAGGCCGCAATAATATCTGACACGGTCTTATTTGTAGAGCCATAAGAGCGTGTCACATATTTTTTGCGGCCTTCGAAGAGTAACATATTATTGCAGGTGACTGTACAACAGCCGGTCAATTATGGTGTGATGTACGCGATACCTATACCAATATTAACTTATAACAATGATGTTGGCGTATGCTCGAAATTTTAATATAAGATGTATCCGGGTAGTTTCGGATATTGAATGTCGGGAAGTTCCAAAAATCCATCACATAAGGTCCATTTATCGGAATTACCCGACCCTAAACCTACCGATACCGATTTATACCTTTAAACGAGCAATTCTTGTTTATTTATATTTATATATATATTTCGGGGATCTCGGAAACGGCTCTAACGATTTCGATGAAATTTGCTATACGGGGGTTTTCGGAGGCGAAAAATCAATCTAGCTAGGTCTTACCTCTGGGAAAACGCGCAATTTTGAGTTTTTATATGTTTTCTCCCAGATAATACACGTTATCACAGCAGTCAAACTAATGCATTTATGTTTTGTTGTAGCACCTACCAGCGGTAGAGGCGGAGCATCTAGTCGGTGCCGAGCAGTGGAACGCTGCACACAAAGTGTTGTTAGAAGAACTGCTGCCCGAAGCCGTGTTGGCCGGTAACTATTTATTTTTTTGATCTTTATTGCACAAAGATATACAATTATGTACAAATGGCGGACTTAATGCCAAAAGGCATTTTCTACCAGTCAACCATAGGGCCAAACAGAAACACTAAAAAGATGGTGCAAGGAAAACGAACAATCAAAGACAATTGACAAATACATTACAAAGGCAAATATTGAATAATATACACTTAAATAAACATACATATATATTATATATAAGTATACTAATACATATCTATACGGGATGACGGACACTAAACGAGTTCTTCATTTAGCAGATGACTACGGAGCATCCGCTTGAAAACTAATTTCCTTGGGGCTGACTATTATAGCGGTGAAGCCATTTCTACTAAAATCTCAAATGCACCTTCTGTACCACGAGATTTGAATTGATCTTCCGCACTACGATTATATTCCTCTTCTGATGATAGTTCATCCTGCAAGTAAATAATTAAAGCTAAATCAAGGTCGTCCATTTTCTCTTCTGGATACGTTTCGTTTGACGTTGGTGGCTGACGGTGTGTTATGACGCCGTGGAACTTTCCACATGTCGTCACCGTAAAGACGGCCGTCTTTTTGCGTCCGCTATGACGGCCGCTATATGACGGCACCGCTTTCCTAGGAATCCAAAGCTTTAACCGTCAAAAGCAGTTTTTGATTTATGCCAATCTTGAAATGCGCTTTGCGTCCGCACTTGCGCATTCGCTGAATCTAAACACCTTAAGTCTACAAAAACGTGCCTTTTACCTCAAGAATATGTCGGCTATCTTATCTTATCTTATTGTTTTCGGGGGCCCTTGGGGATACACTTCGACCCATGGGGATCCTTTGTGCAATTACCCCCTAGAAAAGATCCGTCAACTACTCAAGAGCTTTTCCCACCATATCCATGTGTCGGATGATGGAGCTCATGGGTAGCGTCATATATCTATCGGCTTTGGTGTATTCTATGGTAAATCTATAATATCCATTTGCAAAATTGCGCAACTGTCCAGGTGCAAATATCAATGGGGTTGGCAACTGTCAAAGGTTTGCATAGATGGCGACATAATAGCTTGACCCTTTTACTATGAGATTTAGCTTAAAGGGCTGGCATCCAGGGCATAAAATTACATTAAAAAAACAAAAATTTGACACGATTCTAGGGATTGACAGGGCAAGCTATGCTGGCGCCATCTGCTAAATACTTCGACCGGCCAACCGCATTAGTAAATTATCCCTTTCGATTCAAGCCTTATACGTCTTATTAGAATATTACTAACTAATTACCCCCCATCTATTTCCGATTATAACTAAGCCCACATGTCCACAGATGACCTACGCAGTATAGCACCGCTGCTCGAACAGCTAAACGAGGCCGCGGAACGTCACGAGGTCAGCGGCTGGCAACACGGCGGGCAAGCACTCCACCACTACATCAGGGTGTGCGACGAGGTACTTATAGTCTAGACAGCTGTTGATGTGTCACAGATGACCTGCGCAGTATAGCACCGCTGCTCGAACAGCTAAACGAGGCCGCGGAACGTCACGAGGTCAGCGGCTGGCAGCACGGCGGGCAAGCACTCCACCACTACATCAGGGTGTGCGACGAGGTACTTATAGTCTAGACAGCTGTTGATGTGTCACAGATGACCTGCGCAGTATAGCACCGCTGCTCGAACAGCTAAACGAGGCCGCGGAACGTCACGAGGTCAGCGGCTGGCAGCACGGCGGGCAAGCACTCCACCACTACATCAGGGTGTGCGACGAGGTACTTATATCTAGTCTAGACAGTTGAGATGTCACAGATGACCTGCGCAGTATAGCACCGCTGCTCGAACAGCTAAACGAGGCCGCAGAGCGTCACGAGGTCAGCGGCTGGCAGCACGGCGGGCAAGCACTCCACCACTACATCAGGGTGTGCGACGAGGTACTTATATCTAGTCTAGACAGTTGAGATGTCACAGATGACCTGCGCAGTATAGCACCGCTGCTCGAACAGCTAAACGAGGCCGCGGAACGTCACGAGGTCAGCGGCTGGCAGCACGGCGGGCAAGCACTCCACCACTACATCAGGGTGTGCGACGAGGTACTTATATCTAGTCTAGACAGTTGAGATGTCACAGATGACCTGCGCAGTATAGCACCGCTGCTCGAACAGCTAAACGAGGCCGCGGAACGTCACGAGGTCAGCGGCTGGCAGCACGGCGGGCAAGCACTCCACCACTACATCAGGGTGTGCGACGAGGTACTTATATCTAGTCTAGACAGTTGAGATGTCACAGATGACCTGCGCAGTATAGCACCGCTGCTCGAACAGCTAAACGAGGCCGCGGAACGTCACGAGGTCAGCGGCTGGCAGCACGGCGGGCAAGCACTCCACCACTACATCAGGGTGTGCGACGAGGTACTTATAGTCTAGACAGCTGTTGATGTGTCACAGATGACCTGCGCAGTATAGCACCGCCATGGTCTAATAAAACATGGTCTTCCATTCCCAGAGTGACACGCGATTACGTCACAATAACATTGCCACTTTATTTCAACATAACATGTTACATGGGTACATTATACCTATGGTTAATAAGTTAAAATATTTCTTTATAATTTTATAATTTTCATTTATATGTATTTTAGCTTAAATTTTACAATAACACGTCATTTTTAATTACTCGTTAGCAATATCTTCCGATTCACGAAAGAAATTTCAGACTTTCGGGTAATTCTGTTTATACTACTGGCAACACAGGATAGCGCTGGGGACATTTGACAATTCGGATCTAGATAACTTCATGCCCTGACCGTCATCCTTGTCGAACGCGTGTTAATTGTTATTTCCTTCTCGCTCAGTGTCAGCAGTCGCAGTGTTTTCCAAACTTTTCACGTCGTAAGCTTGGTAATTAATGTGTAACTGTGAATTAGTTTTTTAAACGTTTGTCTTGTATAGATAAATAAAGTTTAATTTAATACATTAGATTTGTTTTATTTTACTATGTTTCTACATGAATAACTTAAAATTAATGCCGTTAAAATAATTTTCACCGTTGGTTAAAATTCTCCCACATTTCAAAGTTTGAGAACCTGTAAACAGCATGATGACGTAGGCGCGTGTCAGTTAGGTCATACGCGAATCTCGGAATGGAGTACCAGGCGGAGTATATTATTATACCATGAGCACCGCTGCTCGAACAGCTAAACGAGGCCGCAGAACGTCACGAGGTCAGCGGCTGGCAGCACGGCGGGCAAGCACTGCACCACTACATCAGGGTGTGCGACGAGGTACTTATATCTAGTCTAGACAGTTGACGTGTCACAGATGACCTGCGCAGTATAGCACCGCTGCTCGAACAGCTAAACGAGGCCGCGGAACGTCACGAGGTCAGCGGCTGGCAGCACGGCGGGCAAGCACTCCACCACTACAGCAGGGTGTGCGACGAGGTACTTATATCTAGTCTAGACAATAGAGATGTCACAGATGACCTGCGCAGTATAGCACCGCTGCTCGAACACCTAAACGAGGCCGCGGAACGTCACGAGGTCAGCGGCTGGCAGCACGGCGGGCAAGCACTCCACCACTACATCAGGGTGTGCGACGAGGTAAGGGCCCTCTCGGATCAGCAGATTTCTTTATTTTGATATATGGTTTAGTATTTACAAAAAATATTGACGTACGAGTACGTGGCACGATATGAGTCTTATTAATCTTTTTTACTCTTCTCTATTGTCATCGAATTAAATCCCTTTATTGTTATATTTCAGATCCGCAGCCTAGTATCGTGTATGGATGCCGACCGCGAAAGCGTACAGACACGCTTAGAGGCCTTGCGGCCTCGCGTGGCCGCCGCCTGCCGCGCCCAAGCGGGCCTCACTGTCAAGTGAGTATATTATTATATTTAACTGAACAAAACATTAGAGGATAAGAATGTGTGTAGGTCATTTTGAGCGTTTTGCCCGCTTAGCTCCTTCTGATTTTACACTGAAATTGGCTAGAGTCGAATCACGCTTAGTATTCATGTTAGGAGCTAGTCAGCTGTAGAAGTTGCTAAGCGGGCGATGTGTTCAAAACTACCTTGACACGCTCTTATTCTCTAAACAATAAAGTCGCGTCAAGATCATTTCGAACACCTCGCCTGTTTAGCAACTATTGCTGCTGACTGTACGTTCAGTATGGAGCTTATAGGGATATGTGAGTCGCTTAACTTCAAACTCGGGTAAATCCATCTGTCAGATTATGTGATTTTGGTATTAAGATAGTATGTAATAAGGTAGATATTAGTTGAGAGGGTCGAATGGATTTACAAGAGTTTGAAAGTTAAGCGACACACGTATGCTTACTGCTAAGTTTGTGCAAAGTTAGTGTGGTCACTGGTAGAGATGCTCCGAATAGTGATTTTGGCCGAATACCGAATATTCGGCCGCTCGGTCGAAGCGCCGAATATTCGTCATGACATGCGAACATTTTGTGTCACAATTTATTATGAAAACTGTTCGCTAACAAAGCACAATGTTGCTACTCGTAAGATATATTTTTTATTGAACAGGATTAATAAATGTATGTAGTTAGAGTCAATTAAATCAGACCTATGATAACAATAAAATATTTTGTAATCAACAAATGCTCAAAAAGGGTCTTCGTATTTAATAACTTTCCAAGAATATATTTTAAATATGCAATATACCTAGTTTTTGGTTATTTTTCTTTTTAGGTAGGTGCATCAGATATTCGATATTGGGCCGAATAGTAGGCAACATTCGGCCGAATACCAAATATTACGCAAAGTGGCCGGATACCGAATATTCGTGGCATCTTTAGTCACTGGTCGGAGTGAAATCATAATTGTTTCTGCATAGGACTCCCCGGCACGCCGCGGCCCGCGCCGAGATGGGCGCGCGGCTGCTGCAGCTGGCCGTAGCCGCTCGGGAGCCGCCCCAGCACCTCGCCGCATTATTGGCCGCCCTGCCGTTGCCGCCCGACTGCACCGCCACGGCCCGTCAGAAGGTATATTACTATCTCTCAGTCTGCTCTCTCTTATGCGAGCTGTACACGCTCGTTGAGAGACCCCAAGACAGGCCGAGAACTAGTGTGTACATGCAGCTCCCTTCTCGTCTCTTCCTTGTCTCGCGCTTCTCCGACTGGATCGCTGTGGTGCCGAGACTTTCGGAGAGAGGCTCTCGACGAGTGTGTACAGCCGACATCAGTCTGTAGGAGCGACGCGACAGAAAATTCTTTCTCTCTCTGTCTGTAGGACGCGACAGAAGATACTGTCTCTCTCAGTTTCACCGCCACTTCTCGATAGAAAACGTGCAATAAAGACATATATAACAAAAATTGTTAACGATGAAACTTCTACCCGAAGGGATAAAATTCAACCCCTAAGGGGTCATCCATTAATTACGTCACACGTTTAGGGGGAGGGAGGGGGTCAAGAAAATGTGACATATTGTGACATGGGGGAGGGGGGAGACACAAACTTTGTGACGTCACTTTAACTTCATCAGTAACCGATTTTTTTTTTTAAATTATTTTATTCGCTGTACATTTAAATAACAACTTTTTAAAACGATAATCGTTTTTATTCTTTTAATTTTCTTTCCTAAGCAGATTTGGGTTATAAAATTACTAATATTTATATCGTCAAAAATATTTTGATAAAATATTAATAATACTTAGGTACTTACTTAATTCGATTTGGCGATTTCGTAGAAAAAATGTGACGTCACACTAGGGGGGAGGGGTTTGCCAAATGTGACCAAATGTGACAAGGGGGGGGAGGGGTCAAAATACCTAGAAATTCGTGTGACGTAATTAATGGATGACCCCTAATAAGGGGTTCAAAGGTTTCAAACGCCAAGAATCTTGGGCGGTAATTCATATTATGGCTTATTAGGGTTCCGTACCCTAAGGGTAAAAATGAAACCCTATTACTGAGACTCCACTGTCTGTCTGTCCGTCTGTCTTCTGTCACCAAACTGTATCTCATGAACTTTAATAGCTAGACAGTTGAAATTTTCACAGATGATGTATTTCTGTTGCCGCTATAACAACAAATACTAAAAACCGGACAAGTGCGAGTCGGACTAGCCCACCGAGGGTTCCGTACTTTTTAGTATTTGTTGTTATAACGGCAACAGAAATACATCACCTGTGAAAATTTCAACTGTCTAGCTATCACGGTTCATGAGATACAGCCTGGTGACAGACGGACGGACAGCGGAGTCTTAGTAATAGGGTCCCGTTTTTTACCCTTTGGGTACGGAACCCTAAAAACAGAATATAATTTTATCGTTTTATCAACAGATCACGATGGAGCTCGCCGAGCAGGCGTCAGAGATGTGCATAGAATCGTCAGACACATCCCCACACAGGCCCACAATACAGGCGTAAACTACAAGCTGTATAAAATAGTTGTCGTCAAAGAATAGGGGGTATTACTGCAATGTTCTGCCGCCAGAGTGCAGCACTAAGCTAGCTAGTAAACCATAGAGTAACTTATACATCATCATCTCAGCTATAAGACGTCCACTGCTGAACATAGGCCTCCCCCTTGGACCTCCACACGTACCGGTTGGAAGCGACCCGCATCCAGCGTCCTCCGGCGACCTTAACAAGGTCGTCTGTCCATCTTGTGGGAGGACGTCCTACGCTGCGCTTGCTAGTCCGTGGTCTCCACTCGAGCACTTTTCGACCCCATCCCATCGGTCATCTTCAACTTATACATACTGTGCCTTAAACTGTTTTTTGACAAGTTTTCACAGACAATAAAATATGACATTGATGCATCAAGGCCGTTTGTTAACAAGGGCCTACCGGGAAACGCGAAAATCGACATTTAGTTATCTGCCTCTCTTTCAATCGAATATGCAAGAGTGATAGAGAGGCAGAAACCGAACTTTCGATTGTCGTGTTTCACGGTAGGCCATGTGATTGAGCTAGTGCCCTCTATGCAGAGGTTTGCGTAATATTCCCTATTACTTGGAAGACTAGTAAGGCTCCGTACATTATCCGCTAACTCTTGTTGTCAACATTTTACGTTTGACAATCCACTTATCAAAAACTATGGCGCCATTTACTTCAGCTACCAAACTCGGGGCGTTCATACTCCCTTATTCATAAAACTTTACGGGCCTGATTTAGTTAAATTATGTTTTATCCCTTTCTTACAAATACATAAGTCAAAATGACAGATAGAGACAAACGATTCATAGCTAATTCAGGCCAGTAACGTATTTATGAGCCAATAGACTAACCCCTTTATGCATAAACATGCAACAAACCTCAATTATCTAATAATCGTTTGTCCTTATCTGTCATTTTGACTTATGTATTTGTAAGAAAGGGACAAAACATAATTTAACTAAATCAGGTCCGTAAAGTTTTATGAATAAGGAGGCACAACCACAGAATAAAGAATAGTACTACCATACAGAAAGGAAACTTCCTACAAAACCGAAGTTTGACAGCGGTTCAGGGTCGAATCATGCTGTCCTTTTCTAATATATGGCACTATCCCTTTCGGCTATTTAGGGTTGTCAAAAATCAAGTGATTATCTTATCTGTGGTCGTGCACGCAAAAGGAAGGCAAGTGGTGCCAACCCTAATAATTGCTCGGAGCAATGATGAGCCGAGCGGAGCCGAGTTTGACCGAAGTCAGAAGTTTCGCACCCCTGGCACAACTCTCCTATATTTAGTAACTCGTTGGTATAGTTTAGGGTGGTATTCCACCTGTCAAATTTCTTCGTCCAATGTCATTGCGTCTCACTCTCTCATTAAGCATAATTGTGAGACGCAATACACACTGGACAAAGATATTGTACAGATGGATAAATAGAAAGTTAAGCGTTTTGTTAAATCCGTATCTCGTGTAGTAAATTATTTTAGTGACATTGAAATTTAAATATACGTGCAGTTTATGCATTAAATTTTATAAAACATACTAGCGACCCGCCCCGGCTTCGCACGGGTTACACAAAACCTTAACACATTCAGGGCCAAGAACCCAACTGTCGGGTACACTGTTCGTAGCGACTACGCGCTACATACGGCAAAACCGTGCCTACGCGGTACGAGCGTAACCCGTAGCACTTATTATACACCTTCCTCAAGAATCACTCTATTGATAGGTGAAAACCGCATGAAAATCCGTAAAGTAGTTTTCGAGTTTATCGCGTACATACATACACACAAACAGACAGGCGCGGCGGGGGTCTTTGTTTTATAAGGTGTAGTGATTACGTACAGTATTAATACGTCAACCAAAATACGTCATTATAATGTTTTAACGTCTAGCCGCCCAGAGACCTATAAAAAGGTCTCCTGTTCCATTCTAACTTAAATCGCGAAGCGTCTGGTTGACGTAACTGGTGACCGAAGAGCTGGCGGCTACCTCGCACAACGTATCAGCATTGCGATACAGCGAGGAAATGCCGCCAGTATCCTTGGTACAATGCCTCAAGGGCCTATTTTAGATTTAAGCTAGTTATTAATTTCGTTTAGTAGTACCACTGTATATATATTGTATGTAAATAAATGTTTTATAAATATTTGAACTTTTTGTTGACAAAATAAATTTTCATTGTGCTTGGCAAGGTTTGACGTATGGGCGGCTAGAGGATAAATGAGCATAAACTCTAGACATTGTGACGTGGCCGTGGCCGGGTAGCCTAGTGGTCCAGGGCGTTAGCCGCGTAGGTTGAAGATGTCGGTTCGAATCCGGCCTGCACCACTGGAGGGCTTGGTCACTTTTCATTTAGTATATGACATCTATTTCAGTTTATTATAAATAGTCACCCGCTCCGGCGTCGCACGGGTTAACAAATTATACACCTAAACCTTCCTGAAGAATCACTATAGATAGGTGAAAACCCCATGAAAATCCGTTCAGTAGTTTTTGAGTTAATCGCGAACATACAAACAGACAGAAGCGGCGGGGGACTTTGTTTTATAAGGTTATGAGAAAATTCGATCAAAAGCATGCGCATAAATGTTCACGTAAAGTCTGCAGCAGAAATTGCTAAGCGGGCCAGATGTTCACAATGATCTTGACGCGACTTTATTGTTAAGAGAATAAGAGCGTGTCAAGGTAATTTTGAACACCTCGCCCGCTTAGCAACTTCTGCTGCTGGCTGTACTTTATACACGTATTATTTATTATAAACTCAATCGGAAGTATACTTAGCGCCACTTGCACCATTCCACTAACCCGGGGTTAGCCGGTTAAACCTGGAGTTACCATGGTTACCAGTAGAATTTGACATTGGGTAAACGGTTTAACCTTTTGGACGCCAATGACCGATATATCCGCACCGCAGGTTCAACGCCAAAGACCGATTAATCGGTCACAGACCACAGAGCAACATAGACCTACCTGCATATGCATAAAGTTCAATTTCAGTTTTGACACTTCGGTGACGTGGCGTCCGCGTGACAGCTTGTGTTTGACACGGCGTCGAAAAGGTTAACCGGTTAACCCCGGGTTATTGGGATGGTGCAAGTGCCGCTAAGGACTCTAAGGAGTGCTTTAATCGAGCTACGGATTAATTCCTAAAAAAATGTAAAAAAATAAATTAAGTTTTCTTTATAAGTCTTATAGTTAAAAAAGGTCGTTTTTACATAAGTAAAATCTACCTTTAGGTATAATTTTAATTGTACAGTTTCATTTTCACATCAATACTTCTTTCAGTAATTTGACATTTCCTTTCGAAACATTCAATTTTGAATATAAATTATTTCTATATTAATATTTTGGTTCATATTTTCATCTATGACATATGCTATAAACAAAGTTTTCAACTGTTATAGGGCGTCCGCTAGTGGAGCAAAGTCTTTAGCAGATGGCGCCGGCATAGCTTGCCCTGTCAATCCCTAGAATTGTTTTTTTACGTGGAATTTTATGCCCAGCCCTTTAAGCCAAATCTCATAGAACAAGGGGCAAGCTATGATGGCGCCATCTATGCAAACCTTTGACAGTTGCCAACCCCATTGTAGTTAACTTCCGTGCTAGCCGACGCCCCCTTAGGATAATGAACTTCCCAAATTGTAATAAATGAAACCAAAAACATAAGATTTAAATATTATATTGTTAACCGTTTTGACATTTGGATTACATCTTTACATTCATTTCGTACTTAACTTACAGTACTAAAATCTAAATTATATGCTATGGCAATTCCTTTTTGCGAATATTCATGGTGACTACTACTTTGTTTACATTAACTTGATTTAATTCGATATTAGAATTCTAATCCAATTGAGTTTGGACTCGCTAGAATCGTTATTGTAGATTTGTTTGCATTAAAATACTGTTTTATAATTCAAAATAAATTGCTATAAATAGAATGAATTTTAGCCTAGCATATAATATAATACAGATACTGTAACAACTGACATTATGTTATAAACTTAAGTAAGATATAATTAGTCAAGTAACATTGTTATAATATTATAAATATAAAATCATTTGTTGTACGATTTTGCATGTATGTATCTATTACTGTGATGTATTATCCAATAAACTGGCCATTCTTTAAAAGGATTTGCTTCGATTGTAATAAAAAATATTTTGAAATAATACTGGATTTTTTATTACATAATTATGTTATAATTTACCAAGTATGTATTTACAAAGCTCCTGAGGCCCAGCCATACAAGAAAAAAATCCGAAATTTGCCAGTGAAATTTGAACATATGGGGTCATCCATTATTTTACGTCACACGAATTTCAAGGTTTTTTGACCCCTCCTCCCCTGGTGTGACGTCACATTTTTTTCAACGAAATCGGCAAATCGAATTAAATATTATTAATTTTATCGTTCCAATAACTTGTTTTTGAACTGTATAGTAAATAAAATGATTAAAATATTATTTTGGTTACTGATGAAGTTAAAGTGACGTCACAAAGTTTGTAACTCCCCTCTCCCCCTTGTCACAACATGTCACATATTCTTGACCCCCTCCCCCCCCCCCCCCCTAAACGTGTGATGTAATTAATGGATGACCCCTATGCTGTAGGAAATAGAGTTGATTTTAACTTGTTTGAAAATAGAAACAAAACAATGTTACTGTTCCATTGAAAATTACTTACATTTCATCAAACTTAATAAGTACCGTGACCGTGAGCCTTAGGAGGGTAAGGATGTAGGCATTAAGTTAGATTGGCACAACTTTTATTTAATTTATTACTCTGAGGCAAGATACTAGATTATTTCAAATTAGTGACCACACCACACGATACAGTGAACTTTAAAGTAGAGTTGCCCCGAATAGTGAATTTGGCTGAATACCGAATATTCGGCCCCTCTCTCGGCCGAATACCGATTATTCGGCATGACATGCGAACATTTTGAGTCACAATTATTATGAAAACTGTTCGCCAACAAAGCACGTTTGCTAAGATTTATACTTTTATGTTGAACAGAATTAATTAATGTAGTTAGAGTCAATCAAATCAGACCCGTGATAAAAATAAAATATTTTCTAATCAACAAAATGCTCAAAAACGTGCCATCGTATGTACCTACATGCCAAGAATACATTTTAAATATTAAATATATTTTTTGTGTAGATAATTTTTCGTTTTAGGTAGGTGCAACATATATTCGGTATTCGGCCGAATAGTAGGCAACATTCGGGCGAATACCGAATATTCGACAAAGTGGCCGAATAGGCCGAATACCCAATAGTTGCCGGATATTCGTGGCAACTCTACTTTAAAGGGCCGTCACAATAGATCACAGCTTGGTCGAAGTGACACTCAAAGGCCCACTACACCCCAATAATAATAATACAGGTAGAATGTAACCCTTTTCCAGGCCGCACCGATCTACAAGGTTATCTTAAAAAATCCTAATATATTCCAATTAATCCAGTTTTGATGATTCATTTGAAGACAAGTCACATTTCCCGAAAGTGTAATTTAATTTGAACCTTAAATCGGAACGCTAAAGTTGAAATTCTATTGGCGCGTATGATCGATAAATCGTTGTATGCGTGGAAAAGTGTTAAGAGTTCCGCTTGTATTTTTAGCTGTATCTAACTAATTTGTATAGCTTTATTTTTAACTAAATTCAAACACCAATTAACATAAATTGAAATGATGTCAATAAACTCGATACGATTAATTTCGAGTTGATTGACATGCTACTTCTACATAGACAAGTGGGCCTAGGCCTAGACCAGATGACAATCGTTGATTCAAAACGCCAATCGAAACATATGTAAAGTATGAAAATAGTCACGTGAATTTTCGTAGCATATCATCCCGATACAGATGTAGTGCATAATTGTTTTCCATTCTATTTTCCCAGAAACGTTCGTATTTGTCATGCTACTTCAGTCAACCTCAGTACTTTTTGTACCGAGACTTACTGAAACAGCAAGACACGTTCGTACGTTTCCCTGAAAATACGACATCTGTACATTTTTTCTTTTCGTTTGGCGTTTATCGGTGTACGATTGTAATCTTGTATAGACCCCCTTAGGTATATTAGCGTACCATATAGCGTATAATCCTACCATTATAATTATTTTCTCAAATAATTCCATTCCAATCCATATCCAATTAATATATTGGACAGATGGAATACCACCCTTAAGTAGTGATCACTTTAATTTTTTATTTATTTTTCTGTATTCAAAGTTTGATGATCAACATTTCCTTCTGTAACATTAGGATCAACATTGATCGTTTGATCAACTTTGTCCAGATCTGGAGGAGCATTATCTGATACATCAACAGCAGTTTCACTCTCTTTCTCAGGCAGTTCTATTTTATTTTCTGTTTTTCCACCTTTCCGTTTCTGTTTTCTGGGTAGATTATCAAGTTTTTTCAAAGCATTTGCTAGTAGATCTTGGAAGTTTCTCGGGCCGGTCTTGTAATATTTGTTGGGTTTCACGATTTGCTCCACCGGTTTGTCTCCGAGAAGATGTGCGAGAGGATTGACATGTACTAACTTTGTCCCGTCCGGTAACCTGACTTCTGTGGGTGGAGCATTTGCTTTCCGATCGTCTTTTTTAACGGGTTCTTGTTGATGTTGTTGCTTCATTATATCATCCATTTTGACTATTTTATAATAAGGAGCTTCCGGTAAAAGATGTGCAATCCTTATAGACTTTAATTCTTTAGGCAGTTTTGGTATAACTATTTTATGTGTTGCCGGATTTCTCTTAGGCACCTCTGCTGTTTCTTCTAGAGTTACTTCTTGTTCTGCTTCTGGTATAATATTATCTTTAATATCTTCTTCATAATTGTCATTGTTGTAATCATTGTCATCTTGAAATTGGTTGCCATCATCATAAGTGAAGTTAATCTTTGTTTGGAATGGCATAGCTTTTACTTTTTTAACGGTGACACTGTGTCTTTCATTACACTTTTTAAATTTGACAGGCATCGCTAGCTCGATGAGTGATTCCTCAATTTCTTGTGCTGGTTTGAATTTGTTTAGCTTTATAACAGGCTCCTTTGGGACTGGGTTAGTAACTTTGATAATGCTAACACTATTTGTTATTGCAACATTTTTAACCTCCCCACCTTCAGGTGTAAAACTTTCTATGAACTTTTGTACTGACAATTCTTTACTAATAGGTTTTATAGTAGCAATTATATTATCTTTTTCAATTTCGACTTTCTTTATGGTGTTGAGGAATTTCTTTGTGGCTGAGATCTCCTGTGTCTGTTCCCCTTTCTTTCTTCTTTCTATAATATTCTTCAGTGTTTCTGTCAATCGTGAGCTAGAATGTTGATCCCTCATGTGCCGTTCCAGATCAGCTTTAGTCTTAAACGAAAGCGAACATTTTATACACCTTTTAGACTCATCTTTGAAATGCATACTTAGATGATTTTGATAGTTCTGAAACGTGTAACAATACTTTTTGCATATGTCACATGTAAATTGGCTTTTTGAGGGTTTTTTTAGATTTTTCTTCTTCCATTGTAGTGGTCTTTTTCTTAACTGCGATTTTAGCTTAGCTTTCTTCTTTGTGACTACAAGGGGTTCATCGTCACTGTCATAATCAGATAATTCCAAGACTACAGCAGGTTTCTTACGCTTACGGACAAGCCGGCTTGACTTTTCTTTTGTTTCGTTTGCATCCGTTTGGTTTCCTTCTGTCTCAGTAAAGTTTACATCTGATTCCATGTTTGCCATCTGCAAGTCTTGATTTTTATCGTTTTGTTTTTTGCTTCTATCAGTTTCAGGGGGTTTTCGGCCATACTTAGAGACAGGTTGAAAAGGTTTATCAGATTTTTTATCAGTGAAAAAGACATGGAGTCTTTCATCAAATTCAACGAAGCCCTCACTTTTATGTTTAAGTTTTATATGCAAAGTGAAAGACTTGCGTATTCTAAACTTTGTGTCGCATATTTTGCAAAGATATGGCTCAATGTCTTTATGTTTCATAAAATAATGTGCGAATAGTCGCTGTGGGTGCTTGAACGTTGTATCACAATACGAACATGTATATTTATAAAGATGTAACTCATGGCTATGGGATCTTTGGACATGTTTTTCTAACATAACCGTTCCCACACACTCTTTCCGGCAAAATTTGCACATGGTCAGCTCTACCGCTAATGGGTGCGCCTTAGACTGATGCTCGGACAATTCGTACATAGTTGTAAACACAGTCTCGCAGTGGGAACATTTCAAGCTCTGAATACAAATGTGACCTTTCATACTCTTACTATCAAAATATTTCTGACATTTCACACACTTCTTAGGTTTAATTTTAATCGGCTTGCATAATTCTTCTATAACAGAACTACAGTCCGTCCGTTTGGTTACATGAAGGGCAAGTCCAGCCTTTTTCTTAAAAACAGAGCAACACTTTTCACAAGTAAGTGACCTACATTTAGTCTTTCTTAAATGCATTACGTATGCTTCCAAATCAGTGTCACGGTTCTTACAAAATGTGCAGACGTAAGTAAACTGCTTCCCAGTGAACTCAACTTCATTTTCAATCGATTTTATAAATGTATTAGCTTTAATGTTGATTACGGATGACAGTAAGGCAAAGTATTTGTCAAGAAACACTCCATCGCCTGAATTAAAATGGGAAACAAACTCATGTTGGCGTAATTCTGATTTGGTAAGGAAGAATTGGCCGCAATGTGAGCAGGGGAAAGGTCCTTCACGCATGGACGGTGGGTGCTTCACTTCATGCTTCCTCAACTGTGTATTATCAGCAAAAATTCTGTAGCAAATCAAACAGCTCTTGAAGTCCAGTAAATGGGCATCTCTTATGTGTAAAACGTAAGCCTCCGCATCTGATACAATTTTATCGCAAAACTGACATTCTACTAGCTTCCCAGATGGATGTACTTGCTGTATGTGGAGCGCCAAATCGTCAGGATCGAGGAATTCGGCGAAGCAAACTAAACAGGTCGTTTCGTCCGGTTCGCATAGCACAACCTCGCTGGACGTGTCTGCGTTAGCAGAACGCTCAGATTTCTTCATTTTGTAACGGTTACTTTAACTACATTTGTATAAATCGGCAAAAATCCTTGTTATAATTTTATTATAATAGAACTGAATCTTCTTTATGGAGGCGTTTTATCTGTCACTGTCAATCCTACGCATAGTGTCAAATTCTTTTTTTTTTTTGGAATGCTATGGCCTGGCTGCAAGGTCTTTAAGCCAAATCTTAATAAAGACAGGAAGTTTATATAATAATAATACTCTCTATATAGGTCCGTGAATAAAGACAAATATAGACGGTCAAGCAAATCATGTCAGTAGAAAAAGGCGCGAAATTCAAATTTTCTATGAGACGAGATCCCTTCGCGCCTACTTTTTCAAATTTGCCGCCTTTTTCTACTGACAAGATCTGCTTGACCAAGTTATAAAACCTATGCTGGTGCCATCTATACAAACCTTTGACAGTTTGCCTTTGCCAATCCCATTAGATATTAGATTAGGTATATAACATAACACAACATAACATATCTGAAATCCTTACCATTTGATATTCTTATTTTTTATACCTAAATTGAATATATAGCATTGTTTACACACCTGTTTCGATATGACACACTTGGTATTTGAAATATTGAATGTATTATTTTGGTCGTATAAATATGGTGAATTTGTAATACCCTCGTAATATCAAGTAATAAATTCTATAAACATAGTTTGTCAAAGGACTGTCTCAGTTCAATCATAGACAGAGAGAATCATACTTTCTTTGTCTTACACTAGTACTAGCACCTAAAAAAAAAGGATGAGTATAGATTTCCTGGTTCTTACTGACTGACAAATTGGTTTGACTAACTTAAAGGAAAAATAAGGACCCGAATTGCGCAATAAGAAAGCCGATGTGTGAGCAATGCAACGTGTTTCATATGACGTTTTTCAACACACTTGCGAGGAAAAAAAGAACTTTCATATTAATCAAATTTTAATTGTTAAAACAGTAAAAGTCTGAAATCTAAAGCGGTATCCAGACGGGATGATCAAATCGACCGATCGAGACCCGTGCCTTACCACAGGCACAGAATAGCCGATGGCATTCCAGATCTAGAGCAGAGTCCGACTGGGGAACTACTTCCCACACAACACAACACACAACACTAGACCCTACGGTCAAGTGTTGTGTGTTGTGTTCTAGCCGGTGATTAAGTTTGCCAAAGCTTAATGAGGGTGCGGAGTATAAGGCCCCGTTCGCACGGCAGCTTTTTCAACGCGCGTTAAAAAAGCGTTTGAATGACACAAATGGATAACCATGTATGTATTCACACGATAGCGGTGGCGCTTTTTATCAAGCGTTGTTGGATTTTCGACTTTAAGCCTTGGTCATTAAGTCGAATTTAGAGCTTGGACAGATTCAAGCGCTTTTTTAACGCGCGTTGAAAAAGCTGTCGTGCGAATGGGGGCTTAGGGTCGGCAACGCACATCACATGTAACACTTCTGGAGTTGCAGGCGTCCATAGGTTACGGAGAATGCTTATGCTACTGCTTATTATGGCATTGCGAGTACAACCCTAATATATGGATCTAAATTATCAACGGATTACAATAGTACATTATTGTCGAGGCTCGGAAGTAGCTACTTGCAGGCTGAGGATTCGTTTTAAACGGACGACCTTGGGAGTCCGTTTAATTGAATCCGAAGCCAGCAAGTAGCCTTCCAGCCGAGTCATATATAGTGCTTTTCTCAAAAATGGTGCAACAAATATAAATATCATAGAAATATTTTACAAAAGCAACTTTCTTACGTATATATTTTCACAGAAAAAAGTAGAAACAATTGAAAAAATTAGCTTTGCCGCCTTTTTATTTTTTTAATAAAAAAATAGAAGTGTATTTTTCTGCCGAAAATACGCCAACCTATTTGAGACAGCTAAATAGTCGCGGTACTAATCATCTGTTTGGCTGTTTAATGGGCCTGTGCCTTCATTTGATATGGCCATTTCAACTTTTAAAAAGTTTGGAACTCGACAAATAATGGAATTTGTATGCAACATTGCAGTTCCAAAATCGAGACTGCAATGTTTTTAACTTTTTAATTTTTGACTGACCATAAACTACGCGCTTCGCAACCTATTTTTTAAACGGCAAAGTCGACTTTGCCGTCCATTTTTGAGAAAAAGAATTTAGTAAACTGATGCATGACGAGAAACGAGAATTTGTTTGGAGATGGCTATCCCGTTTTTTAACTTGTCTTTGACTCGAGCGCAATGGTGTAAAGGGGCCCACTGATTAACAGTCCGCCGGACGGTATCGGCCTGTCAGTTAGAACAAAATTTTGACAGTTCCGAACAACTGACAGGCCGATACCCTCCGGCGAACTGTTAATCAGTGGGCCCCTTTAATATGCTCTTAGCCCCCATTCGCACGGGAGCTTTTACAACGCGCGTTAAAAAAGCGTTTGAATGACACAAATGGATAACCATGTATGTATACACACGACAGAGGTGACGCTTTTTATCAAGCGATGTTGGATTTTCGACTTTAGGCCTTGGTCGTTAAATCGAATTTAGAGTGTGGACAGATTCAATCGCTTTTTTAACGCGCGTTGAAAAAGCTGTCGTGCGAATGGGGGCTTACGATCGGCCGCCGACATATGCAAACCGTCTGCGGATAAGTACCTACCTTACCTATGGAAAAGTGTAGTCGGGTGAAAATATATGTATCGATTAAGTAAACAGTCATTTAAATTCATGGTCGCATATCTACTTATTTATTCATTAAATAATACAACTGTGTCCCATACATTTTACATTTTCTATCTATCACTGACTCATATCGATGAGGAGTTTAATATGAAGGTGAATGTCAAATGAATGTCGCTTTCATTTATAGACAGTATCTTTTATTTAATATGTTAAAATTTACATTAAAATTACTTCGTATCATATTTTCATTTTCAACAATATTAAACGAAGGCGGAAAATTTATGTTAAACTGATCGCAGTTTTTATAATGTTGCTGCAGTTTAAAATCTGTTTTCCCTATTTCAATCAAAAAATAAATAAACGAGAGTTTTGATCCATTAATAATTTCCAAATGTTATTAAGTACTAAAAGGAATGTATCATCATCAGTGGTTAGCGCCCATTTGTTTTATTTTTGGTTTGTATTGTAGACAGAAAGCGACGGATAGTGTATTGACCATGTGACCGTTGAAAGATGGTGAAAAACTGAAAATGTATTCCTACAAAAGGTTGCATTTATAAATACTTTTACACTTACATTTTTCAAAGGACCCTTACCTTAAGTTAGGGCAATGTAATAAGACTTTGGTAGTGACGGTGCCCTGATAAGTCTAAGCCCAAGTGAACGCGTAGTGTAATGCACTGTTATTGCTTTGCCCAACTTGTCTGTAAGGATGGTATTCCATCTATCCAATATCTTGCTCCAATGTGTGTTTGCGTCTCGTCTTTTGCTTAATGACAGAGTGAGACGCAAAGCACATAACATAAAGAAATTGGACAGGAGGAATTTTTAGGGTTCCGTACCCAAAGGGTAAAACGGGACCCTATTACTAAGACTTCGCTGTCCGTCCGTCCGTCCGTCCGTCCGTCCGTCCGTCCGTCTGTCACCAGGCTGTATCTCACGAACCGTGATAGCTAGACAGTTGAAATTTTCACAGATGATGTATTTCTGTTGCCGCTATAACAACAAATACTAAAAACAGAATAAAATAAAGATTTAAATGGGGCTCCCATACAACAAACGTGATTTTTGACCAAAGTTAAGCAACGTCGGGAGTGGTCAGTATTTGTATGGGTGACCGTTTTTTTTTGCTTTTTTTACCCTTCGTGCGCGAGTCCGACTCGCACTTGCCCGGTTTTTACCTCATTCTGAGTTCACTTCGTTGTTACGGCTGAATTTTTAGGGCAAATTACAGGTAAACACGTTTTCATTTCTCATGCTCCGAAAGAGGGTCATTGTTGTTCTAAAAGGTGTGCAGAAAATGATACGTTTCTGCACTAGAGCATTTTAGGTTCCAAGTACGATTAAATTTTATTTTATACGATAATCAATTGAAATTTTGGTATAAATGGATTTATTTATTTATTTATTAAACTTTACACATAAATTAACAGTATGACACCAAAGCACTTATGTGGTATATTACATAATAATATTAAAATTCAAAAAAATATTTATACAACAACAAATAAACTTATAACAATGAGATCCGGGACGCATTTTTACATTATAATATTTTCTATGCACCTTATCAGTTTCCTGTCAAATACACCAGCACTATCAGCAAATATATCTACATCATCTGACTCCAGTATGATGCGGTTAAGAGCAGTTCGGGCCCGAGCGGTGGGAGCGTGGGCGCCTCGCTGCGTGCGCGCGCCGTTGCCCGCGAACAGGCGCCGCCGCCGCCGCGCCGGCACCGCGCCGCCCGCGCCGCCACACCCGCCCGGCACGCCTGTTGCGACGTTCGCCCGCGGCACTTGCAGTCCCATTCTCTCAAGCACGGATGCGCCATCTACTTTATTGTGAAGTAGTTGTCGATAGTGCATTTGATATACAATTTCCATTCTGATATTTGACTCCCTATTCCATAAATAACGATACTTGTGCCTAAATTGTTAATTGAAAGTACCCTCAAAAAATACTATAAAAATTTACACTTATTCATGTTTAAAAAAAAACACATGTATTTTACTTAACTAGTATTCGAAATGAAAAGTAGAGTGTTTAACTCGGGTGAAAGGCATCATTTCAGCCTCGGGCTATTGACTACTTCGGCAGAAATGAGTGCCTTTCATCCCTTGGTTAACAATCTACTATTGTTTCTCACAGTTGGCTTAGGAATTATTAAAACAATATATGTCAAAACTTCAAATATGCTTACTTGTAAGAGACGATGGTAAGAGACCAGACGGAATGTCACTAATTCCGTGGAAGATGGGTCGGGTGCTGGTGTGGGACGCCACCTGTGTGGACACCCTAGCCCCGTCTCATCTCCATGGCACTACTTCAAAAGCCGGCGCGGCAGCAGAGGCGGCCGAAAAATTGAAAAAGACCAAATATAGGGGTCTCGGCCCCGAATACGATTTCGTACCTTTTGGTGTCGAGACCCTTGGCCCGTGGGGTCCGAACGCGTCTACCCTTTTTAAGGAACTATCAAAAAGGATAGCTGACGCCACTGGTGACCGTAGATCTGGCAGCTTCCTCGCACAAAGAATAAGTATTGCGATACAGCGAGGAAATGCTGCCAGCATCTACGGCACCATTCCGCAGGGGGATATTTTGTAATTTTTTTTTATTTTTTTTATTTTAAGTTTAGTTTTATTTATTTTTAGATTTAGTTTTTAAATTTTGTAGGTTAGTTATTTAATTATGTTTTTTTTTTCTAGTTATGTATATTAAGTTTGTATGCACTAGTAACTACTTACATAAAATACATTAAAAAGTGTTTACCCCACTTTCGGGGTAAACATAATTACCCCGCCACCCGCCGCAATGCGGTTCAATCACGTTGCCCGTTGTCACTGTACTGTCATGTCACCCTCCGACTGTCACCGAGTGCCCGTACAAAAGTAAAGGCGGTACCTGCTGCCATGCACAAAATCAAGATCTAAAGGTAAATACAGTGCCCGTTCAATATTCCCCGTCATTCTAAATATATGAACATGTAAATTTCTACCAAAGTTGCACAGTGCTAAGTCATTCTAACCTAACTTTTGGAATGTATTTATTTTATGAATTATCGTTGTTTACCAGTTTCGGTGCTAAATGTAACAATGTCTGTTATGCGTTTATATTATAAATGGTGGAAACGTGGTCTTACAATCAGTGTTTGCTCCTTAAAACATTGTTTTCGTGTAATCTCTTTCCCATATCTAGATTAAGAAAACACGATAGTAAGAGTGTATATTCCATTTTTTTTTCATGTAAATACATTCTTGTCGCATACATTACCAACGTGCATGTGGCTTAGCCCGTGTTTTTTGTATAATTTACCGTTTTTAATCCATAAAATATTGATTTGAAAACACACTTGTGTATGTTCTGTACCAACTTAGAGGAAAATTAAGTAAGTAGGTTGAATAACCTCTTTTGTTATGCTAATTTTTTTAAATTTACTATGCCTTGTTTAGAGCAAGTTCTGAGTAGAGTGAATTTAATTTGACTTGGATTTATTTCATTATATTATAGAATTTATTATATTACACAAATACAAATGTGCAATTAATTAGGAAAATATTTATCTTTACACTACGGAAAATGCCACGCGGAAACAATATTTAATTCACTTGACACATTTCCTTAATATTATAAGTGTGTTTATATTAAATACATATTTTTCAAAAACAAATTAGGCTTGTAATTAATTATTTTTGTTACAAATCAAAATCAAAATCAAAATACACTGAGTTTAGATATTGTTGCAAATGTCATCTTCACCAATGTGCTGCAATTTTTATTTGTGGGCAACACACAAACTCAACACAACCATATGAATGATAGCATCAGATATGGCTGCAAAAAAAAAACAAATTTATCCCATCTAGATGTTCTCCAAAACTCAACCGATTCTCATGAAATTTTGTAAGCAGGTTAAATGATTAAATATATTTTTTTTGTTAGCGTATTGGAGGAGGTAATTACCCGTCAGTTTATAGGACGTTCATAGGAGCATTGTAATATGTCTACTTGAAGAGCATTGTAATATGCCTACTTGAATAATAAACTATCATTATCGGTTTGGAACTAATGGGTTATATACAACCCACAACACATTTTACCATATAGTAATATAAGTAAAGAAAGAGTGGTAACTCCATACATCAGCTTTCTTACCAAAACGCGCGTTATTTCGTAGTGGATATCTAGTGTAAAGTGGCGGAATATATCAGTACTGCTAGCTAGTTATTACTCTATGATTTTACCTACCTTGAGCCAGTTTTATAGGCATTGGATTGTCTTACTTTTATATTGTTATTTTTTAATGTTTATGTTAATTTTAAATACTATGCAGTTGAACACTTTTAATAATTTAAACTTAGTATTGTTGTTTTTATACCCTTATGATAATATTTCTATTATTTATCCTTATTTATTTCCTGAATGGGTTAGTTCAGTACTGCGGGTCTAGCCAAGATGCCAATGACGACAACAAAACGCTTTGTCTCTCTATCACTATTAGTTATTAGTGTGCTAGAGAGACAGATAGTTTCGCTGTCATAGCATAAACTATTAGCATCTTGGCTAGGTACCCTAAAATATCGTTTTTATCAGTCATAAACTTTTTTTTTTACCGGTTTTGTCACGCAGTCATAAACTAACAGGGCAGTTTGATTGTTCCTATTGGTCTGACTGGTAAAGTTTAGTATAACAACCTCCTAGCCTAGCTGGCAGTGACCCTGCCTGCAAAGCAGGAGGTCCCAAGTTCAAATCCCGGTAAGAGCATTTATTTGGATGTTTATCACGAATATTTTTCATGAGTTATGGATGTTATCCATGTATATTGTATTTAAAATTATTAAAAATGTTAGAATTAGATTGATCTAAATTCTAATGTTATGGTTTTCCCTTAATGAATTTTCTTATTGACCGCTATTATATATTATGTATATTGCACACAGCTGTATAATCATATTTTTCATTGTTTGTGAGATGTTAGTTACATGGAAGGTATGGACTAGTTATTTTTCTATACATTGGTCTCACCAAAACTCCCTTTGCAGGTGTACAAACAAAGTATATTTACTGTATAGTCATTTTAGTAAAGCCCATACACTATAACTAATAATATATGGAAACCGAGCGCGATTTCGGGGTTGGTCCCATAGTAAAAGTTGCTCAGTATAATCCCAAAACCTCCCTGGCAACGGGAATGCAGTTATTTTTAGGTCACCATGTATATATTTTATATAAATAATAATAAAAATAAAATAAAATAAAAATCATTTATTTCAGGCCTTGGTCCTTATAACCAAAAAACTAACTAACTACAAACTAAATTTAACTTAAATACAAAGTTTTGTACGGAACACTAATAATATGAACTACTTATACTTAGTGTTTGACAGGAGCCAGGCACATACACCAGTAATAACTACATACACTCATGTGTATGTAGCCACCACTGAGTGTACCCTGGCCCAGTGCGCAAGAAGCTGAATACAGAAGCTATACAATGAATGCATGTAATAGGTAAAATGGTAAAAATAATAAGTCAATTATTTACTACTGAATTTTAATATTAGCAGTTCAAAACAGGAAAATGTCTAATGGTTGTGTTGTGTCATGTGGCTTCAATTTATTCATTTTTTTTCGTGTTACATCATTTATATAAGCTACTATAGTTCGTTTTCTTTAGCATGTCTTTTAATTGAAAAACGCTTTTTACAAAATCAATAACTATTACTTATGAAAGCAGAAGAACATAAATGGCCGTATTAGATTCATCATTGTTACATATTTGCCGTAACTTATTTTTAAAATGTGTTTTTTAATTAAAAGACACATCAAGATTGTTTACCTTATTTCTAATGCTAATCTACCGCTAATAATTAAAAAATCGAAAAAAATCTAACGTAGGGCGCTATAGCTGAGGCTGATAATGTTGATAAAATTCACTGCATCAAATTGTGTCAAAGTATTTTCAATAATGTCCAGAGAGGAAAATGGGGACTACGTTTGTATGGAAAGGCGATTTCGGAGCGGTCGTCCACTTTCGTCAAGTTTCGCCTTAAGGGGCTCCCCCACGCCATTCACCTTCGATCTGAACCCCTTAGTTTTCTAATGTTTTTTGTAGCTTATCAATATCATATCAACAGCAACGGGTTTAAGCAATATAGTATCCCATATGTACTTCCAAGTTCATTGTCTTCGAGATATTTTTGTCATCAAAGTTGAACAATTTTAGGCTAAAAAACTAGTTTTCTGGCCATAACTTGTGTTAATTAGTTTAAAATTAAAACCGAACCCAAATATGTAGATTTCGTATAAGTATGTAAGATCCTTCACAGCAATCTAGATACGAACAAAGTGCTTTTTAGACAATGTCACAGAATAAATAATAGTACTAGGTACAGAGAAGACTCACTCTCTAATAAAACGCGTCTGTTACGATCAGGACAGATATGGCCGCTAGGTGGCGACAGCGCCACGCACTGCTTATGGCTAGCCACCAAAATTGGTGTGGAACGGATGTACTTTTAGCTACCGGTACATAGCAAAGCGACGAAATCGCGGAGTGAGTCACGCCTGACAATGTTTAAAAAAAATCATAAATAATAAGTATTAATTTCTTTCAAAATCCGGTAGACAAGAATGAAGATAAAAGATTGAAGAACCGATAGCCGTTTGTCTTATAAATCTATCTGTAGCCAGGCGTGGCTCACTACGCGATTTCGTCGCTTTGCTACAGGTAGCTAAGACTACATCCGTTCCACACCAATTTTGGTGGCTAGCTAGCGGCCATACCTGTCTGTCCTGATCGTAACAGACGCGTTTTGTTAGAAAGTGAGTCTTCTGTATAGTACTATTATTTATTCTGTGCTGTAGCGCAAAAGTGGGAGATACGATTCAAAACTTGTCAGAAATCGATGTAAACCTCGGCTAGCCCCTTAAGTTGCTCCGACTATATTACAAGTGTACTGTTGTTTACTTGAGCGCCCTTGGCACATTACGTCAAAACGTCTGCCACGCTTGCCACGCGGTGCGACGTGGTACACAAATAACAGTCGTCACCTGTTGGGGCCTAGATAACTTGATATCTAATCTAGATTACCTTTTTGTGGTGATTATATAATTCAAACTGATATCCAGAATTAGGAAGAAGGTGACGGTAAATTTAAAATTATATTCCGACTAGTTTTTGCCCAGGAATTTGTCTGCGTAGAATTAGTACTTCATAACTGCCAATTCATAATTGTCAAAAATTAATTCTAACGTTACTAGATACTAGGTACTATATCAAGTAGTGAAGTTATAGCTAGAGTCAGACCAAGTCAAGTCTGCAACGATTTTGATATCACACGCAGTGCAAGTGTTATTTTGAACGTCAAACTTCAATGAAAATATGACGTATAAATAACACTTGCACTGCGTGTACCTACTATCAAAATCGTTGCAGGCTTATCTTGGTCTAACTCTAGAAATTTTCGGAATCGCCCTTGAAACTATATATATTCTATTGTTAGATAAACGAATAATAATTAGTTGCCGTAAACATGCGTAAACGTAAAATCAGTGATTATATGTACTCGTTATGTGCATTAAATTAAATATATTATCTCTCAGATAGCACTACGATTTACTTATCAGTCTAGTAATCTGGTTTATCTTTATTTTTAAACACAATAAAATATGAGAGGGCATTTTTTAGATAAAAAAGCATTTAAACATTCAGTAATCTAGTGAAGTTAAAATAACACATGGATCATAATGGTTCTAATTGTCATTTGTTGTGGAACCCTAGAAATAAGAGTTTTCTGTATTTAATGACATGAACGGGTCTACCGCGATATGAATTCATTATTTTTACCTTAAATCCGACGTTTCTGCTGGGTTCACCAGCTGTGGTCACGGTTAAACACCAGTGTGGTTAACGTAAAAAAAAAATGAATTTATATCACGGTAGACCCGTTAATATGTAGCATTAAATATGTGTACAAAACGCGAGAGTTTAAAGTGTTAATTAAGAGTTTTCCATGCACCCGCCATCTTTTTAAGGTTCCGTACCTAAAGGGTAAAACCCTATTACTAAGACTGCGCTGTCCGTCCGTCTGTCTATCACCAGGCTGCAACTCATGAACCGTGATAGCTAGACAGTTGAAATTTTCACACATGATGTATTACTGCTGCCGCTATAACAACAAATACTAAAAACAAAATAAAATAAATATTTAAGCGGGGCTCCCATACAACAAACGTGATTTTTTTTGCCGTTTTTTCGTAATGGTACGGAACCCTTCGTGCGCGAGTCCGACTCGCACTTGGCCGGTTTTTACGACACGAACGCATTTTCTCGATCGTAACGTAGTCAAGGTATCAGAATATTATTCACCGTGTTTAGATTTAGCGCTTTGCTTTTCAAATTCGCATATTTAAATCACAATGTTGACATATTTAACCATACAAACATAAAGATAAGTACTATAATGCGATTTCAGACACAATATTTAAATCTTACATCGAAACCAGGGATTCATAACCTTTCAGTGCTCGTAAGACAAGTTTATGTTATGCCAAATTAATAGTACATTATTGTCGAGGCTCGGAAGTAGCTACTTGCAGGCTGAGGATTCGGTTTAAACGGACGACCTTGGGAGTCCGTTTAATTGAATCCGAAGCCAGCAAGTAGCCTTCCAGCCGAGTCATATATAGTGCTTTTCTCAAAAATGGTGCAAGAAATATAAATATCATAGAAACATTTTACAAAAGCAACGTTCTTACGTATATATTTTCACAGAAAAAAGTAGAAACAATTGAAAAAATTAGCTTTGCCGCCTTTTTATTTTTTTAATAAAAAAGTAGAAGTGTATTTTTCTGCCGAAAATACGCCAACCTATTTGAGACAGGTAAATAGTCGCGGTACTAATCATCTGTTTGGCTGTTTAATGGGCCTGTGCCTTCATTTGATATGGCCATTTCAACTTTTAAAAAGTTTGGAACTCGACAAATAATGGAATTTGTATGCAACATTGCAGTCCCAAAATCGAGACTGTAATGTTTTTAACTTTTTAATTTTTGACTGACCATAAACTACGCGCTTCGCGACTTATTTTTTAAACGGCAAAGTCGACTTTGCCGTCCATTTTTGAGAAAAGTATATTAGTTGTTAGGTTGTTCTATTTAACCGGTTAAGGGCCACTTGCACCATTCACTAACCCGGCGTTAACCGGTTAAACCTGGAGTTACCATGGCTACCAGTATGATTAGACACTGCTTTATCGGTTTAACCGGTTAACCCCGGGTTAGTGGGATGGTTCAAGTGGCGCTAAGCGGGTTAAGAGTCACTGATATAAGGATATGTGAAATCAAAGTGATATGTCATATGTGAAATCTTTTCAAAACGCAAAGGCGTGGAAGATATATTGCTAATGTTGCTTTTTCTCTCATTCCAGATCCTGAAATGCGGTGATAGTCCACAGAATCCAGCTTTTAAAAAAATCCAAATTAGACGAATCTCTTCCGACCTTAAATTCATCGCAACCTCGGCCACGTACGGGCAACAAGCTTCAAGCTCC
The DNA here is from genome assembly GCF_910591565.1 of Cydia splendana. Taxonomy (NCBI): domain Eukaryota; kingdom Metazoa; phylum Arthropoda; class Insecta; order Lepidoptera; family Tortricidae; genus Cydia; species Cydia splendana. Next base: position 6,748,295 of record NC_085983.1, read on the forward strand.
GCATATTAGCTCTTTAGCTAAACGACTCATATCTTGGCAGAAAATTCCAAGAAGTCTATATCATTGTACAGTTTTTATTTTTTAATCTTTTAAGCCAATATGGCTACCGAGAGATCCATTGAGGATGTCACCAAAATGATGGAGGATATCAGCGTACTCTCCTTCCGGAAACTCACGGACGCGAAGCGTCTAGCGGTACATTTCCGGAATGTCATCTACCACCCGCTGACGCAGGAGAGTCCCGTCATTTTGAAATATCTGAACAACTTGAACGAGACCCATAGAAAGGTTTTCGTTCAAAAACGCGAAGGCGTTGAGGTGGAGTATATCTTTACGACTGAGAAGAAGAGTAGTCTGCAAAGACAACGCTTCAACAGTCTCCCAGTGAGCGAGGTGCCAGAGTTGCTGAAGGCGGAGCAGATTTTGTCTGACGAGAACGCTCAACAGGTACATATATGTACCGACTGTAACGTGGAGATAGAGCTGAACGACGAGGAGCCGCTGATGGAGTCCCTGCAGAAGCATTTCAACTTGGAGGTCCACATGCCGAAACCCAAGATCATGAAACGGGAGAGCATCGATGTCGCGGAGCCTATAATACTGCCGAATATGTCTCGGAGGCTCTCAGCCATGGAGTGCGGTGAGACACCGGCGCAGTCCCTCGACATCGCCGCGCATTTGATTCAGATCATGAACAACAAGCCTACTGAGAAATTAGATCGAATGTTCTCGAGCAAACTTGAGGCGTCTCTGATTAGACATTTGCCCGATAACTCGGAGGCTAGCATTGACGCCGCGATGAAATTCTACAGCGTGGCATTCGACAAACTTTGTCAGGACAAGGTGGACTTCTCAGCTCTCACGAGCTCTGTCGCACCGATCATTATGAGTATTAAAGACAATGTGAACCAACATTTCTCTGCTGACGCGAACAAAAATTTCGAGAATGAAGACAACGAGGCTCCTGAAAAACCAAACAAGAATCAAGTTAAGAAATACCGTTACTACGGACCCATTGAGAACTATATCGTTAAGTTACTCCTTAACCACAAGCTTTTATCTTTAGTTGATGACAGGACGGGAAAACGCGCGTTTTTCTGCATGGCCTGCGAGTATTACACTCTTAGATTCCGTTACGATTCCGTTTTGAATCATGTGTTCAGCGAAACGCACATCCACAACCTAGCTTCTATCCTCCAAGCTGACAAGCACATACCGTCTTCCATAGATAACAGAAACATAGAGGATATTAAAGAGATGAATCAGAAATTTTTATTCAGTCACAGCATTAGTGAGGACGCCAACGGACTGAACTGCGGGCTGTGCAAGACTTCTGTAGAATCCATCGAAGCTGCGGTGATCCATCTCCTAGAGGAGAACCATCTAGGAAAGCTTTCTGACAAGATATTCCGGAAAGTAAAGGCTAATAACCCAGATGGGGCTATTCCTGATGAATGGGGACCGAAGAGCTTGGACTGGGCTAAGTTCCTTGCCAGCATTGGGAAGCCTTTGAACAACAGAGACCATGTCGTTATTGAGAATTTTATCAAGCCTTCTGGAAAGATTGCTAACTACTGCTCCTGTTGCGACATGACTCTAAAAGGCCCCAGACAGGTGCTCTTCAACCATATCCGTCAGAAGAAGCATTTGCGCAACGCAGCGCCGCACAAACTCCAGCTGTTGTACAGGAACCAATGCAGACCTTCGGAGTATTATGCCAGTTTCGGCAACTATTACGTCTGCGCCGTCTGCCCCAAACTCATCGCATTGCCTTCCTTCGCCGCTATCGTCGAGCATTTCGAAAGCGATCTCCATATTGAGACTATCGCTAAGTTGATCCGTTCTGCGCTCTACGAGCAAAACGTCGACAAGGAACTCCTACATCACAATAAAGTTACCACCGCCGGGGAGATTAAGTGTGAATACTGCGACGCTACATTCCCCGATCTTTCCGAAGCCATAACCCATATTTTGTCAAGTGTCCAACATCAAAACGCTTTAGTCGAAGCTGTCACTAAAGCCAACAAAGGGGATATAATCAGCGTGTACATGAAAGGGAACTACATCCTTAACAGCGAAGGTGCTTCGTTCAACTGCGTCACATGCAAAGGGGTTTTCAATTCGATTCGCTCCCTGCTGATGCATTTGGTGTTCGCTGAGCATTTCCCCGATAAGCCCACTTCTGAAAACGTGTTCCGTTTCTACCTGGAGTTGAAGCATAATATAAACATGTTGGGGCGGAACAAGTATGTGTACTACGAGTTTGGGAAGCTGAAGTGTGGGGTGTGCGACGCGGACGTGGAGGAGACAGAGAACGCCAAGAGGCATGTGGTGTCGCCTCGCCACAGGGAGAATATGGGGGCCAGTTATGTTAATGTTAATTTAGATGTGTCCGCGAATGAGTGAGAGGTGAGTTGACAGCTGATATCTTATTGCCAGATGGCGTCACTAACGTTTCAGTTCCATTCATTTTGTTTAAATTATTCAAGATTCTAATGTAACAATTTGTTTTTCACCACACCAGCTCGGAAAGGCTTACTTTGCACTTCAAAGACTGATAGTAAAGTTGCATTTTATTCACATGTGAGGCAAAATAATTAAATGCAAATTTTGAGTTGTTTTCTTATGTTTGCTGGTAGAATTGACTTTTAAATGATGATTTCGGATGATAAATATTTAATATCATTCATTTGGATTTGATTTGGTTTGATTTTGTTTGATATTTTACATTTAATATTTACTTCAGGTTGGTGTGGTGAAAAATGTTGTGTTTCACTCGGGGGCAAATTTCGTTAAACCCTCATGCTTTGAAATCCTCGCAACGCTCAAGGTTCAATTTTGGAATCTTTCGCTTGCTCGGGTATCAATATTAGCACGAGCGGTTAAACAACTTTGCCCCCTTGTAAAACAAATAACTATTGTAACAATGCTAATGTAACAATGAACTGTCATAGGGCCGATCATTCGACGCGATTTCTAAGCGAAATTGTATAGAGTAAAAATTGAACAATCAATTTAGCTAGGACCCTAAGGCCTCATTGGCACGAGCGCTTTTTCAACGCGCGTTAAAAAAGCGTTTGAATGACACATGGTTATATGTGTACTTATTCACACGATGGCGGTGGCGGTTTTTATCAAGCGTTGTTGGATTTTCGACTTGATGCCTTGGTCGTTAAATCGAATTTAGTGTGCGGACAGATTCAAGCGCCTTTTTAACGCGCGTTGAAAAAGCGCTCGTTAGCATAGAATAAGTAATAGTACTACAGAAAGGACACTTCCTACAAACCCGAAGTTTGACAGCGATTCACGGTCGAATCATGATATCCCTTTCTAACTTATGGCACTATCCCTTTCGGCTATTTAGGGTTGACAAAATTCAAGTCATTATCGTATCTGTGGTCGTGCACGCAAAGGGACGTCAAGTTGTGTCAACCCTAATAATTGCTAGGAGCAATGCTGAGCCAAACGGTGCCGAGTTTGCCCGAAGTCAGGAGTGTCTCCCCACTGCCGTTAGTATGAAGCAGGCCTCAAATGGGTCTTAAATGACGCAACAATCGCGGAGCTTGCTTGGATTTATAGAAGTACATATGTTATACTTTGTGTTTGTCGAGGTGTATATTATTAACCGTATGGTATTGTATTAACCGGTATGTCTGTTTGTCCGCAGTTATGCCTGTGTGTCGCCGCCGCGGCCTGTTACAACACGAATATATGTATTAAGTGCTGAGGCAATCGTTTTACAATGAAATTTTAATAAATGAAATAAATAATTTTATAATTGAATCGCTTTTTTCATTAACCCTTTGATCTACGCCTATCGTCTGCGGCGCGTCATCGTGAACCTGGTCGCGTAGCCGACGTGCCAATCGCTAACGCTCCGTAGTGTATCGTAGTCATCTCTCTATCACTCTTCCATATCAGTGCGACAGTGACATTCGCTACGGAGCGTAAACGATTGCACGTTGGCTATGCACTTTGTCTTTCTTTACCGCCCAAGGCCGGGCCCTGTAGCCGCCCCTTTCTCAGCACTCATCATATTGACTACATTTCAGTGGCGGCGCGTCTAGATTGTTCGTAGGCAAGCCGTAGCTAAGTTGCCCTTCCTTTTCTTCATAAGCTTTAAGAAAATGGCCCAAGAGCCTGAAAATCAGACAAGCCGATGGGAATCGAGTTCTATGGACGCTCCGCCACTGCTACATTTTGAGTTATTTCTAGCGAATAGCGAATTTTTTGTCACAATTTGCCGCCCTAGGCCCGGGCCTACTTTTGGCCTTAGGGCAAATCCGCCACTGGGAAAATATATTAACAATTAACAACGCTTGTAGAGTCTATGCGGAAAGAGAAGAGTCGTAGAATGTAAGGGAGCTCATACATTTCTCGATTTCTCTTTCCGCACAGACTTTACGAGTAACAATGTAATAAAATCTTGCAATTATATTTTAATTTAACGTATCTAAGTATGTACTTCTAATAGCCGTATCGTTTTAAAACTTAAGTATGTAGTAGTCTTAGATGGTTGTTCAAGTTCTAAGTTGTGACGTGGTGGTTAACTTAGTTTAACTTAAGATTAGTTTGAAGTTAATTTTAATGTAATTTATTAAATTAAAGATTGAGTATGTTTAGGTATAAGTTTTAATTTATAATAGGATTTTTTTTAATACCTATAAATAATATTGACGATAAAAATATTATACCAAGTTGCTGTGGATACAACTAAATAAAATCTAAACGCAAATTAATCAATTTAAATAATAAATATATTTAGTTATGTACAAGATAATAAATTAATAATAAGTACGAATAAGAAATAAATAAATTATGAACTAAATATATCTATGAATAAAACTAAATTAAAACTAAGAACCCTAAATATATCTAAAATTAAACAAGGAATATAAAAACTACTGTAAGAGGCCTCCCGGCGCAAAGGTGCCCATCACACTTGCTGCGTTACCGCGTTGAATTGCGATGAACAGCCTTTGCACCAGGAAAAACCCGGACCGCGGGTCAAGGCCCCTTTCTTGCAGGCGGCGACCTACTTCCCTAAAGGCCCCTGTACACATTGGGCCAGTCTGGGGGACGCATTTATGCGTTAGGGGTCATCAATTAATTACGTCACACGAATTTCTAGGTTTTTTTACCCCTCCCCCCTCCTTGTCACACTTGGTCACATTTGGCAAACCGGGAGGGGTTTGCCGTCACATTTCTTCAACGAAATCGGCAAATATTTATTTAATAATTTATCCAAATATTTTTGACAAAAGAAATATTAGTAATTTTATAACCCAAAACTGATTAAGAAATAAAATTAAACGAATGAAAATGATTATCGTTTCAAAACCTTGTTATTGAAATGATAATTAGCGTATAAAATAATTTAAATACATTTGCGGTTACTGATGAAGTTAAAGTGACGTCACAAAGTTTATGACTCCCCCCTCCCCCTTGTCACAACATGTCACATTTTCTTGACCCCCTCCCTCCCCCTAAACGTGTGATGTAATTAATGGATGACCCCTAAAGCTGATTATTTTTGACTGGTATTGTTACTACTTGGCTTGGCACCGACTTCAAACATATCAGTTGGTAACGCATAGACATAAAAAAGGATAATATTTTATTTCATCCTTTTTGAAGTCGGTTTAATTTTTTTTGTAAAAAGTTTTTATTTACCATTTTTAGTTTGAACGCATTGTTAAGAGCGCGACGCATGAATGAAAAACAAGATCATGTTTAACACTAAATTCGTGTAGGTACCTATTACTTTAGTAAATATGTAATCAGGAATTTTCTCGAGTCCGTCTGGGAAATTATAATTCCTGTCAACTAAATCCATCCGCCCGCCCCGCCACTGACCCAATCCCTCAGCCCCCCGATCACTCAACCTCACAGCACATCAACCCCTGATCCAGGAACCCCTCGATCCTGAACTAGCAACCCTTCAACCGCCATTCCCCGACCCCTTAATCCCTGACCCCTTAACTCCTAACCCTAACCCCCGATCAGTAGCCTTACCAGCTTACCACGAGTTTGACATTGATATATTCGCTAGCATGTGTGTAACTTACTTCCTATGCATCTCGCTCGTACTAACCTTAGTGTGAGCGAGATGCATAAAAAGTTACATTTAGATGCATAAGGCGTTAGCGAATATGTCAATGTCAAACTCGTGGTAAGGCTACAGTTGCAGTACATCAAATTGGTGGTTTTCGGAAGCAAATGCTTGAGTTACTTTAGAAAACCCCGAAATCACTTAAAAAGTGCCTTTAAAAATTGAGGAGTTCCCTCAATTCCTCATGGATTCCATCATCAGACCAGAACCAAAAATAATACGGAAACACCTTGGAGGTAACTTCTTCCAAACAAAAAAAGAATTACTCAAATCGGATCACAGGTGCCGGACTAATCGCTGAACATACTTACATTTAAAGAAATCATCATCATTATCATCAAAATAATCATCATCATCGGGTCTACTTCATCAAATTCTTGGTCTTCGGGAGAAAATGCTCGAGTTGCTTAAGAAAACGCCAAAACACCATGCATGTGCCTTTAAAAATTGAGGAGTTCCCTCAATTCCTCATGGATCCCATCATCAGAACAGAACCAAATTAAAATGGGACCAACTCGGAGGTAGCTCCTTTCAAACAAAAAAAGAATTACTCAAATCGGACTACGGATGTCGGAGTAATCGGTCAACGTACACAGAAAAAAAAATAGTCACAACCGAATACAGAACCTCCTCCTTCTATGACATTGAAGTCGGTTAAAAATATCTGACGTCACGTTGTTTTATCTAATTAACTGCTGTAGGTGTAATGATAATTTCGCGAGAATTGTTTTGATGTATTAGTTCACGCACGGTCAACTATAAGATAAATATAGAGACAAGGCCAGGGAGTCGATTCCAAATGTACCTAACCATTGGGATCTGGTTTTGTTACGACCTTGACGATCGTGTCTGTCATTGGCGCGCATCTCACGCACGACCTTCACTTCATTACACATGCACCAATCAGCGTGAGCGATCTTCAAAATCGTATCTTATACTATGATCAAAAGCATAACAAGCTGTTGAGACCTAGATCTGGAGCAGAGCCCAACTGGGGAAGTACCTCCACCTTACAGAAAACTGCAGCCAAGTAACACTAGACCCTACTAATAGTGTTGTGTTCCTGCCGGTGAGTAAGGTTACCAGAGCTCAACGAGGGTGCGGACTGTTAGGGTCAGCGACGCGTACCTATGTAACACCTCTGAAGTTGCAGGCGTCCATAGGCTACGGAGACTGATTACCATCATGCGGGCCTACACGTCACATACATAAGTACATTACATACATATCGCTGGCTTGAGTACGTGAGTATAGGTATAATATTGTCTGTACGGCTTATCGCTTGAAACTTCCAAAATGTATCGAGTTGTTAAACGAATTTTGACTATTTATTTACTTTGTGATGCCAATTGTGATATCACACGTCATTTCTATCTACAAAAATCTTAACGAAACTTAATCTGCGTAGGGTACACACAGGTGAGAAACCATACGCGTGCGAGATATGCGGCAAGGCGTTCATGCAGTCCGGCTCCGTGCACACGCACGTCAAGTACGTGCACAAGAAGCTGCCCGCGCCGCCGCGCAACCGCGGCAAGCGCGACAAGCCCGACTGACATGCGCACTACTGACATACAACTTACCCTTCGCCGGTTTGAGCCGGCTATATTACTAAAAGTAACATCGCCCCGTCTGATGACTTTAAATAGGCCGACTGATATACTTTTGCTATTTATTTTGCCATTTTCAGATTGGACCTATTAAAAGCAGCTATGAATATATTACATTCATCTCGCAAACTATAGCTAAAGGTTGAAAAAACACCGTGTATTAGTGGCTCTGTAGCCGCCGTGCAGGTCAGGATCTCGACGACTCAAATAAAAAGCTTCGATTTGAAGTAAACTATTATAATTTTCCAAAGGTATCTGATTTACAAGGGTTCCTTGACTAAACGGTTAGATGTAGAAGTGGTGTGGTGATTGTATGGAGGCTGATGAAAGAGTGATTTGCATAATTTGAATGTACGAAATGGTGGTTAAGATTTAGGTGCCTCTAATTGGCCGCGATACATGGTATGTGGAGCGCTCCTATTGGTGCTTTAGAAAAGCTTCCAAATACTAGCCGAGCCCGACGGCTGCGTTTAGCTACTGCATTAGAATTTTATACAAATAAAGAGTTGCGTTCGCAACAGGCTCTAAAGGTGCGTCTACGCTAGGCGAGCCGAGCACGAGCCGAACACAATTCGTCTAATGTGGACCGACTTACAAGCCACGAACGAGCACGCTGCGAGCGTTTCGTTCGTGCTCTGCTGCGTTCCGCCAGTTGTCGGTTTTTTGACGAACACAAAGGGATTTGCTTCGCGCTCGCAGTGCGCTCGTGGACGTGCTTAGTGACAGACGTCGGTCGCTCGAGCCGAGCATCATGGAAACGTGGACCGAAGATGCTTCCTTGCAATTAATTGAATTATATCAAAACTAGCTGTTGCCTGTTACAAACTTTCAACTCCTTTTTCACCACGTTAGGGGATGAATTTTCAAAAACGCTGAAATTAGTTTTCTTGTAATTTAATTTAATACCTTTTTGCAAATTTTCAGAATCCTAGCTAAAAATAAAATTTGCACCCCAAGACGAACTTTCATCCCCTTTTTAACCCCCTTAGGGGTTGAATGTCCAAAAACGTTGCAATTTTTTTTTGTTTAGCAGCTATTACGCCTTTCAAAGAAGTATAGGGACATTTGCCAAGTCAGCTCATATTCAAGTGCGCGTGTACCGCGATATGAGCTGACTAGGCAGTGCCCGCGGCTACAGTGCGGGCCCCCCCCCCGCTATATGTAAGTCAGTCTCGCCTTAACCATCAGTCATGTAACACCTGACAATTCTTCATGTACTTATAATATAATCAAGTTAGTAAATTCAGTGTTTCAGTTAACCTCGCTACCCCACCTTCAGGAACTATCTAATATAACTCTAAAGAAGTTTCTAATGGATTCAAACTTTCAACCCCTTTTTAACCCTGTTAGGGGATGAATTCTACAAAACGCTGAAATAACTTTTCCTGTATTTTAATAATATCCCCAAATACAAAGATTCAAGTCCCGCGTTCGAAAAAAATTTTGATATCCTTACAAATTTTCAACCCCTTTTTCACCACCTTAGGGGATGAATTTTCAAAAACGCTGAAAGTAGTTTTCTTGTATTTTAATTTAATACCTTTTTGCAAAGTTTCAAGTTCCTAGCTTAAAATAAAATTTGCACCCCAAGACGAAATTACATCCCCTTTTTAACCGCCTTAGGGGTTGAATTTCCAAAAACGTTGCAATCACTTTTTTGTAATCGGCTATTATGCCTTTCTAAGAAGTTTCAAAGCATTTGTAATGGATTCAAACTTTCAACCCCTTTTTAACCCTGTTAGGGGATGAATTTTACAAAACGCTGAAATTACTTTTCTTGTCTTCTAATAATATCCCCAAATACAAAGATTCAAGTCTCGCGCTCGAAAAAATGTTTGATATCCATACAAATTTTCAACCCCTTTTTCACCACCTTAGGGGATGAATTTTATAAAACACTGAAATTAGTTTTCTTGTATTTTAATTTAATACCTTCCAAAAACGTTGCAATTGCCTTTTTTCGGCTATTATGCCTTTCTAAGAAGTTTCAAAGCATTTGTAATGGATTCAAACTTTCAACCCCTTTTTACCCCTGTTAAGGGATGAATTTTACAAAACGCTGAAATTGCTTTTTCTGTCTTCTAATAATATCCCTAAATACAAAGATTCAAGTCCTGCACTCGAAAAAATGTTTGATATCCATACAAACTTTCAACCCCTTTTTCACCACCTTAGGGGAAGAATGTTCAAAAACGCTGAAATTAGTTTTCTTGTATTTTAATAATATATCTTTTTACGAAGTTTCAAATTCCTAGCTTTAAATAAAACATTAACCCCATACAAACTTTCATCCCCTTTTTAACCCCCTTAGGGGTTGAATTTCTCAAAATCGCTTCTTATCTCTTGTACACTTTATAAATGTAATCTGGTGTGCAAATTTCAACTTTCTATCTTTTGTAGTTTCGGCTCTGCGTTGATGATCAGTCAGTCAGTCAGTCAGTCAGGACACTTGCATTTATATATATAGAAGATAGAAGATAAAATCCATTGATATGGGACCCAAAACATGAGGATTACTATAAAAAAAATAAGAAGATTGATGCATGGTCTCGTATATCCCAAAATATGGTATGGTAGTATGGTATGGTTGTATGGTTGAATTGAATGAGGATGTAGAATTTAGTGTAGTAAATAAAGGTAGTGGACCCCGCAGTAATTCCTCAGCCAGAAAAAACTTTACAGTATGATAAAGTATCAATGTATAAAAAGTATGGTATAAATTTCCAAAGAATAATAATAATAGGATTTAAGTAAATACCTAAAGTCTTAAATCGTTAATATCTTTTTACGGAAAAATGCTCCGTTTAAACTTTCTTCTCCGGACATATTCATGTAACGTTTTGCAACAATATATGAAATATCAAAAAAATATCCCCGCAGAAATACCTACATTAACAAAACATAATTTTTTGGCGTGTCTTGGACCGGAAAATTGCTCAGTCTATTTTTTTCACTGGAATGCCATTTTATTGGCGATTTATACCTACAAATTGAAAATCTAAAAAAGTTACCATGTAACTATACTTTTTTCAGAAATTGCCTTTTTACTCGCTGTGGAAAATTTCTCTATCCATTTTATTTATTGAATTAAGTTCACAGTTTTCTTTCCATTCAACTATAAAAACATCCAAAAAAATAACGAGCGTATTAAAAACTAAACATATCGGGAGCAGTGTATAGTACAATTGAGTACAATTCTATCGCATGGGACCCTTGGGAAGCAAAATATACCATAATGGTCGAGCGCGTCCAACGTAAATTTGCTAGACATCTTTACAAAAGGTATTACGGATAATACCCGTACTTATTTCTGTCATCCTGTATTGGGAATGGTAGGGTTAGAGTCTCTCGAGCTAAGGCGTAAGCAAACGCTTGCCTTACACTATTGTCTGCTTTTAAGAAATCGTATTGACAACCCATCCGTTCTGGAGCGTATGCGTATTTTTACCCCAGACAACTACATAGCTGCAGTAGGGCGTAGCGCACGTAGAGCCAGAAACCTTTTTGCATATCCAAATGTTCGCACCTATCACGGTTCAAACGCACCCACGTACCGAGCAATAGAATTACTAAATAACTTCATAGCTACAGTCCAAAACGCAGACATATTCGCAGACAAGTGGCCGTCCCTACAACGTAGTATCAGGATTTTTTTAAACTCTACCTATGTTATTTAATATCAGATTTTTTTTTATCTCTATGTAACTTAGTAATACATAATATGTATGTTCAATTATAAAAATAAGTGTGTAATACAATAAGTGTACCTACTAATTTTATGATACTGACTGATACTGACAACATATGTACCTATTAACAGTATAAGTGCCTTGGCTGGAGCTGTAAACTTATACATAGTGTTTACCTGAATAAAGAATAAAGTATAGGGAGCCGGGTGTACGAGGGATGATATTTCTTTAGGATATTTTGGATTTAAGTATATACGTGACTACTTAGTATATATTTAAAAATAAATCAGGCTGAGAAATTTTCCACTCTTAGTTTTTAATAGTTCTAAAATACATAAACTTGGGTATGCATTTTTTTTTCTTACCCACTACGCCAAATTATATTCTACGATCATAGAAGAAGGAAAAAATGGCAGAGCAATTTTCCGATGAAAATGAGCGTCAAAAAAGGAATTATCATAAAAAAAATATTCTCATGTTTGACAAATGTTTTAGATTTTTTTCTAGTATCACATACTGATACAAATAACTTATTTGGTAAAATAATTTTGGACGGAGGAATTACTCGGTTCAATATATAAACAGATTTGTATTTTTACGAATAAATACCTAACTTAGGAGTGTTTTTTTTTGGATATTTATATGTTAGTTTCGGCTCATACTATACAATAACCAAGCAAAATTTCATCGACTGAGAAATTAATGCATGGGTCTCCATACAACAACTTGCTTCATTTACTACACTAATTGTGCAAAAATAAAATTATTAGTTAATTGCAGCAGCCGCTGCAATATTATTAATATCGTCCATATTCGCCAAGTGCCGCGAGCACACTGCGGATAACTACGTTCGAGGAAAGTGATCGTTGTAGGTTCGTTGTACGTCCACACTTGACGCCGCGAACGACGAAGCCGAGAACGGCTCCGCTCGTGCTTCGCTCGTGCTCGGTTCGTCTAGCGTAGACCCACCTTAAGAGTTAGTTACAAGCGGCGTCACAAAGCGGCGCACGACCACGCTACGCTGTTACAATACAATGTTAAGTGCCAACTTGTTTCGCATTCGTACAGTCAGCATCAAATACGAAGAGACGGCCGAAGTGGTTAAAAAAACCGCAACACACCTATGTTACTATACCTATATCAATAAGACGTGTCATACATTTGGCCACTTTGCCCCTTACTATCTATTTGATGCCGACAGTGGGAGGCGTGCGCCGCTGTGGACTGTGCTAGACAGATTTCTGTAAATTCTAGCTGTTAGATTATTCCTCAATTTAGTATTTAAATGCCATTTTGGGATATTTAATTTTTAGTATAAGCAAAAAGAATAGATAGTATAGAGGAGTCCTGTCATTGTAAATTTCGTAGTCACTGTAAATTTACTACCATCTATCGACACACGACTAAAACTCAAAATGAAAACGTATAAAGTTATCAAAAAATGTATATATATACATGGATAAATTAATTTATTATTTTTATATCATTTTGATCCATGTTCATTCACTGATATCTATGTGTTAAAATTGTTAAATATGAAACGGTGTCGTCACGCCATCTAGCCGAGGATAGGCTAAAGGTGTGTGCGGCATCTATTCGAGAATGACTTTTACTTGAATTCCGAGGCACGTTTTTTCCTTAGACTTTATTCGTCTTATACGAAGTTACATATGTCTTTGGTATAAGTATATTTATGTAGTATTTTAGTAGGTATATTTGATTGTACAAAGTTATTTGTAAGGAATTGTAAGGAAATAAATAATCAGAAACACATAATATATTGTTTTTTACCCATAAATATAAGTATTTACTTTCATTATTGAGTACAATAATTAGGAATATAGAATTAAGAATATAATAGAATATATACATTTCTTTATTTCATAATAAGATTACAATATAAATAAATATTATAGGACATTCTTACACAGATTGACTAAGTCCCACATTAAGCTCAAGAAGGCTTGTGTTGTGGGTACTCAGACAACGATGTAAGTATTATAATATACAAATACATAGAAAACACCCAAGACTCCGGAACAAATATCTGTGCTCATCACACAAATAAATGCCCTTACCGGGATTCGATGCAGGACCGCGGCTTCACAGGCAGGGTCACTACTAGGCCAGACCAGTCGTCAAAATAAACTTGCATTGATCTATAAATAATGTTTTTCTCAAACATAATATATTATATTTATTTAATGAAATACCTAGTAAAAATATATGAAATCAATAAAATTGATATAATCTATCAATAAAACGTGTGATTAAATTAAATACGAGTATAACTACGTTAACCCTTTTCCCACGAGTTTTTTTTGTTTTACCAAAAACTCCAAATACCTGACATATATTTTGGCTGGCTACGAGTGAGGCATAGCACATACCTACTCTACAAACGCAACAGCCCAGAGGGGCGCGAGCGGTTGCACGGATACGGGCCCGTGTACACACACTTTGGCACTGTGCCGTCATGCTCATATACTGCATTTGAATAGTAAATGTTCGCTCTGCGCACGTCAGCCAGCAGCTCTAGCAGACAAGCGCAGTGCCAGGGGTTGTCATAGAAGTAAAGACTATAAAACTCATTGTTGCGACGTATAAGACTGCCAACTAAATCATGCGGTAAATGAGTTAAGCTGTTGTTAGCTAAACGTAGAGATAGAAGCGGGTTCTGAGCAAACATGTGCTCCGGAATAAATTTCAGTTGATTGTTATTTAAGTATAAATATGTCAAGCTAGTTAAGGAGCGAAATACGTCCGGGTGGATGTACGATATTTTATTAGATGACAAGTTTAGCCACGTTAACCTCGTGCATGCCGAAAACGCCCTCGGGTCGTTTATGTCCGTGAGTAGGTTGCGGTCGAGGTACAAATCGGCCAAGCGGGGGCAGGAGTCCGCGGGGAAGATCGGCAGCTCGCGTAACGTATTATTACTAATACACAGAGATTTTAATTTTGGCAAAGAACGGAACATAGCGGGGTCTATGTAATCAATGGCGTTGAAGTCTATATACAATATCTCTAGCCGCGTCAAATTAGCTATGTCGATAGGGTTAAATTCGGTTAATCCGCAATAGTTTAATATTAAGTGGGTGGCGTTGTCGTCGACCGGGTACTTCCGGAGTCGGAGAGTGGTGTTTCTAAGACAGCGCTGCAAGGTGACGTAGTCCGCGTACGCGCCGGGCTGCACCACCAGCAGCAAAGCTGACGCCAACCCTGCAACCGACACACCACTTTATAACACGATGAAATAAGGGGTAATCCCAAATATGGAGTCCGTTAATTGAACGAAGCGTTAGCGAAGGTCTCCGTTTTGACTCGGGCATACTGCTTGCGTATGCCCGGATGTTCTCCTCTACGGGTCGCAATGGGGTTAGCAACTGTCAAAGGTTTTCCCCTTTTTCTATGAGATACGGCTTAAAGGGCATTCAGTGCATTAAAAAAACAAGAATTTGACTCAATTCTAGGAATTGACAGGGCAAGCTTTGATGGAGCCGCCGCTAAATAGTTCGACCGGCCAACCCCATTCTCAACCGATTCTCGTGAAATTTTGTCCCAAAAAACGTAACGACGGAAAAAATTAACTATCAGTAGTTCAAAAAATATGTTCAAAACATTCAAAATAGCAGAAATATTAGCGTTTATGGCACTTAAGACCATTGTGAGAACCTACGTCATGAATTCATGATATCAACGAAGTAAGTAGGTATAGTTTTTGTTTTTACATATGTGAGCTGTTGTTGAGCTGGTGAGGCCAACAGCTCACGAAGCCAATAGTTTTTAATTGACCGAAGCGTTAGCGAAGGTCTCCGGCGCGTCTCCGGTTTAAACACTGGCAATTTGCCCGTATGTGAGGATGTTGTCATCTACATCTACAGGTCGTAATTCTCAGCCGATTCTGGTAACATTTTGGTGACCAGATTCTATGATGAAATACAGTTTTGACATTGGAAATGTCTTTTCGTTCGCTCCAGTATACGGTCCGATTTCACGAAAAAGTGCGATCCCCTTATATCTCGGAAAGTTGTGAAGATATGATATTAAAAAATAGGCTCAAAAGACACATAATCACGAGAGCTGTAAGGTGCAAAAATAATTATTCGAGAAAGTCAAAAACAAAAAAAGTTATGGTCGAAATAGTGAAAATAAAATTCAATTTTTTCCGAATTTTTGATTTTGGTGCTCGATAATTTGGAAACGAAGAATGATATCAAAAATTTGAGAAAAACGGCTCTGGACAATTTAGTCAGCTACAATTTGAGCCTAAAACAAAGACGATCGGGTTAAGGGTTTGCCCTGTAGCCTAACCTTAAAATAGTCAAAAAGTCAGAACGACATTTTTCACAGGACATTTATGACTTCATGTTTCGCAGAGTTCGTTATCGGTGTTTGTTGTGAATTATCGGGATTATGACGGCAGAATAATACTTGCACTGCGTGGGCTTTCAAAATCGCTGCAGATTTTTCTTGGTCTAACTCTATCTATCCTGTTTGAGACGGGCGTAGATAACGCACTATTCGACAATCTATGCATTCTTGTGGTGGTGGAGGGAGAGGGAGAGGGAGAGGGAGAGGGAGAGGAGAGGGAGAGGGAGAGGGAGAGGGAGAGGGAGAGGGAGAGGGAGAGGGAGAGGGAGAGGGAGAGGGAGAGGGAGAGGGAGAGGGAGAGGGAGAGGGAGAGGGAGAGGGAGAGGGAGAGGGAGAGGGAGAGGGAGAGGGAGAGGGAGAGGGAGAGGGAGAGGGAGAGGGAGAGGGAGAGGGAGAGGGAGAGGGAGAGGGAGAGGGAGAGGGAGAGGGAGAGGGAGAGGGAGAGGGAGAGGGAGAGGGAGAGGGAGAGGGAGAGGGAGAGGGAGAGGGAGAGGGAGAGGGAGAGGGAGAGGGAGAGGGAGAGGGAGAGGGAGAGGGAGAGGGAGAGGGAGAGGGAGAGGGAGAGGGAGAGGGAGAGGGAGAGGGAGAGGGAGAGGGAGAGGGAGAGGGAGAGGGAGAGGGAGAGGGAGAGGGAGAGGGAGAGGGAGAGGGGAGGGAGAGGGAGAGGGAGAGGGAGAGGGAGAGGGAGAGGGAGAGGGAGAGGGAGAGGGAGAGGGAGAGGGAGAGGGAGAGGGAGAGGGAGAGGGAGAGGGAGAGGGAGAGGAGAGGGAGAGGGAGAGGGAGAGGGAGAGGGAGAGGGAGAGGGAGAGGGAGAGGGAGAGGGAGAGGGAGAGGGAGAGGGAGAGGGAGAGGGAGAGGGAGAGGGAGAGGGAGAGGGAGAGGGAGAGGGAGAGGGAGAGGGAGAGGGAGAGGGAGAGGGAGAGGGAGAGGGAGAGGGAGAGGGAGAGGGAGAGGGAGAGGGAGAGGGAGAGGGAGAGGGAGAGGGAGAGGGAGAGGGAGAGGGAGAGGGAGAGGGAGAGGGAGAGGGAGAGGGAGAGGGAGAGGGAGAGGGAGAGGGAGAGGGAGAGGGAGAGGGAGAGGGAGAGGGAGAGGGAGAGGGAGAGGGAGAGGGAGAGGGAGAGGGAGAGGGAGAGGGAGAGGGAGAGGGAGAGGGAGAGGGAGAGGGAGAGGGAGAGGGAGAGGGAGAGGGAGAGGGAGAGGGAGAGGGAGAGGGAGAGGGAGAGGGAGAGGGAGAGGGAGAGGGAGAGGGAGAGGGAGAGGGAGAGGGAGAGGGAGAGGGAGAGGGAGAGGGAGAGGGAGAGGGAGAGGGAGAGGGAGAGGGAGAGGGAGAGGGAGAGGGAGAGGGAGAGGGAGAGGGAGAGGGAGAGGGAGAGGGAGAGGGAGAGGGAGAGGGAGAGGGAGAGGGAGAGGGAGAGGGAGAGGGAGAGGGAGAGGGAGAGGGAGAGGGAGAGGGAGAGGGAGAGGGAGAGGGAGAGGGAGAGGGAGAGGGAGAGGGAGAGGGAGAGGGAGAGGGAGAGGGAGAGGGAGAGGGAGAGGGAGAGGGAGAGGGGAGCTCGGGTTTAATACAACATAAACACACGCTGTTTTGGTCATCGGACTCGTCTCGATAAGCACTTAGGAGAGTAGTACCCAAGATAGAGCTGATGCTGAACCCTGGCTGTACCTAAAGGAACTCAGGTTTGTTGCAACATAGGCACACGCTGTTTTGGTCATCCGACTCGTCTTGATGAGCACTTAGGAGAGTAGTACCCAAGATAGAGCTGATGCTGAACCCTGGTTGTACCTAGCGGAACTCAGGTTTGGTGCAACATAGGCACACGCTGTTTTGGACACCCGATTCGTCATGATGAGCATTACCCAAGATAGCTGATGCTGAACCCTGGTAGTACCTATTGGAACTCAGGTTTGGTGCAACATAGACAAACGCTGTTATGGTCATCTCTCGTCGCGTCAAACTGCTGTCAAGTAAATTTCATATCTTGCAGCAAATGGGCCGCTGCCGCCGCTGCCGATCACCACTTCTCGAGTTGACTACGGATTTGCCGTGTAATAATTTTCTTGTACTTTGAACATTAATATATCCTGCTTATTAATCGAAAAATGAAATATGTACCTATACTTATGCGCCACGGCGACAATTATTCAAACTTGGATACGCGTGTGGAAATTTTGCAATTTGTTTGTTCACATGCGTTATGTCCAGGATACTTGTGTTAGTCTAAGAATAAAATAATTATCATTCAACGTTGTAGTTTTATTTTGTAACTTTTTCCTTATCCAGACTTTCTCGTCGCTCAGCGATATTTTTTCGAATTCCGTAGATTCATTTCCAATGTGCTCGATAGTCGTGTGAGGCACGAAATCTGTGAATTTTTTTGTCGAATCAGTTTTTGGATTTTTTTTAAAGTGCGGAAATAGGTGTAAAGCACGTATACGGCCTGTGGCGCTTAAGACTGTGACGATTACACAATAAACGGTACGACGCAACTACCCGCTAGCTTCACTCCGGGAGAAGTGTCATGGCGTGCGGGTGGCTGGCGGAGTGCACGAGTGATAACAGTTGTTTCATTTGTAGTAGTAGTAGTAAACTCTTTATTGTACAAAAAGACATATCAAAAATAACATACAATTAGTAAGAAGTACAAAGGCGAACTTATCCCTTTGAGGGATCTCTTCCAGTTAACCTTTGAGTAGATGAGAGGAGAAAGTGAAAAGAGGGTGACAAATGCAGCAAAATGTACAACAAGGTACCAGAAAGATAAAGGATATAAATACATACAAAATTTATAGGATAAACATACATATATTACACAAAAAGGAATGGGGAAAATACACTAAAAATTGGAAAGAATTAGAACGATATAAAGCAACTATACAAAAGAAATATAGACAAATTAATCAGTCAGATCAGATAACCATAGTTTCTTTAACCTCTCCTTGAACGACGCAACCGATTGTGCCTGCCTGACCGAAACAGGCAGCTCATTCCACAGCTTCACTGGACGCACTGCGAAGGACTTGTTGTATCCTCGAGATTTGTGAGGAGGGATGGCAAGTGATAAATTCGCGCTCGAACGCAGACGGTGGCCACTGCCTTCAGCCAGAAATTGAAATTTTTGAGAGAGGTATAAAGGAGAAGAAGGTGTAAAAAGAACATTAAAGAGAAGAGAAAGAGTGTGAAGATCTCTACGGCGGCGGATTGGAAGCCAATTGAGTTTTTGACGGTAGTAAGACACATGATCGTACTTCCGTAGGCCGAAAATGAATCTTATACAGACATTCTGTAAGCGCTCTAACTTGTTCAGGAGTTCTTCTGTCATGTCCAGATTCACAGCGTCGCCGTAGTCGAGTAAAGGCAGTAACAGTGACCGAGCCAGCATGGCTTTGGTATCAAGTGGAAGAAAGTTCTGAAGGCGCCTTAAAGAATGGAGAGATCCAAACAGCTTTTTGCTCAATTCAGTGACATGAGGCGCCCAGGAAAGTGTCTGATCCATGGTGACCCCTAGATTTTTAACAGTGGGTGAGAAAGGAATTGGTATACCATCAAAGAAAATTCTAGGTGCCACCTGCTCAGACAGTATGGAGATGTAATGTGGACTTCCCAAAACGATCGCTTGCGACTTCATGGCGTTGACTTTTAAACCGAAAGATGAAGCCCACAAACAGACGGAATCTAAATCGGCGTTAATTTGGTTTACGAGGGAATCGAAATCATCAAGGTTGGCAGCTGAATAAATTTGCAGATCGTCTGCGTAAAGGTGGTAAGAAGATTTTAATGACTTTGTAATGTTATTTATAAAAATGGAGAGAGAATACCCCCCTGGGGGACGCCAGAAGAAAGTTCACACCAATCAGAAAGATTATCATCAACTCGAACCCTCTGACGCCTCCCAAAGAGGTAGCTGCGAAACCAGGACAATGAAGTGGGTGCAACATTAAAAAGATTTAAAAAGGCTAGAAGAATGTCGAAATCAACTGTATTGAACGCGCTGCTAAAGTCTAAGAGAACCAAAACGGTGATCTTTTTATTTTCTATATTAAAGCGAATGTCGTCGGTGACTTTAACAAGAGCAGTGGTGGTGCTATGCCCGGGGCGGAACCCAGATTGGAAAGGGTTAAAAAGGTTGTGTCTATTGAGATGAGAAGAGAGACGTCTATTAGCAAAGTGTTCAATTATCTTGGAAAGGACTGGTAAGATGGAAATAGGTCGATATTGGGAAAACGAGGAAGGATTAGACACTTTAGGAAGTGGAATTATGTGAGCGTTTTTCCAGCATGAGGGAAAGACACCAGAGGAGAAAGAAAAATTTATTATATGCGACAGTACAGGAGCAATTGAGTCCGCCACGAGCATAAGCATATCCAAGCTCAGATTATCATCACCGACGGCTTTAGTTTTAATAGACTTGAGAATTGAGATAACTTCTTGCGAGGTAATGGGACCAAAATCAAAAAGAGAAATATCTGGGAGTGGAGAATTGGCTAATAGGGCCAAAGAACTTTGCTTGACGGTCGGATCAAGGCAAACAGGGGAGGCACTGAAATATTGATTAAGAGCGTTAAGATCTAGAGTCCCAATAGCATTGGGTTTGGGCTTGCCAACACCAAGTGATTTTAAAAAACTCCAAAGTTTAGTGGGAGGACATTCGTCAATAGAAAGATGTATGTATTTGCGCCTATCATTTGATCACCCAGTACACAACGGAGTCTGGACGTCACAGATGGCGACGAGGGTAAAATATTACAAAAAAAATACGGAAAGGAAAGGTAACGGTGGCGAAAAAAAAAACAAATCTAAGGTATGGAAATCCTAACCTAATAGCTACCGTATTTGTCCATTTCCTCCTGAGCTGCCGATTGTATTCAGGTAATACAAAATTTTGGGCGAGGTGATATTCTGTGTAACGAGTGACGTACGGTTGTACATAATACGAAAATATTAAAACTGCAACGATTTTGTTAGGCGGTAAGAGGAGTATTAAAGGAACTAAATATTACTGTAAAAACGTAGATCTAGTACCTATACCTAATTTTATAGTTTTGTTTACAATCAATGTTAATAAAAACAATTATGTATATGCACAGTTGATTTTGTCGACTGTTTACATAAGAACAGTGGTTAACTTTACAACTATTATTGAGTAAATAATTGATGGTACGTAGCTCGGGAGGAATGTTTACTAAGCAAAGAAGAAATATACGCGTGCTTATTACACTAACTCTTTGACAATGGCTACTGTGCGTGAGCCTGGTTACCAAATGTAAATCCAAAAATGTAATCAATGCAAGATAGATCAATAATTGGGGTCACTACAAAAAATAATGTACTCATGTTACATTATTCCTATGATGTGGCACCGACGTATTAGCCATGATTTTTTCCATGAAATGACAGAAACGAATATGCTGATGGTTTGCGTGTTACAAATACAGATGGTACATGGTTTATTTTCTGACTCAAAATCGTATATTAGAATTCATATGATATAAAGGGTAAATAATCAAACTACCTTCGCGGAAATCATGATTATTATGAGTTGTGTATTTACCGTTCATACTTAAAATATACCGACCTACTTAGTCGTGTAATTAAATACTAAGATATTTTTACATGAGGGAACGTATAGAGAAACCTGCATATTAAGTCGGTATAGTTGTATACATTTTATGGAACTTATGTCCTAAAAGAAATATTGTTCGGTTAAAATAACCAGTTATAATCAATTGAAATGCTATTTATAGCACGATATGGGTATGAATCGATGTTAACTTGGTGTCGACTTAACATGTATTTATATATACATAGGTATGTGCTGTTTATGATAATAAACAATGCTGGCAGGTAACGGACCAGTTAAATTATCAAGGACCGTTACGATGTCAAGTGAGTCAAGAACTATAGATAGCGTACTTAGACTGATGAATGCTGAGGGCTTTGTTATTGTTTTACTGTAGGAGTAGACACGTAAACTCAGCATCAAATGAATTGAGTAGTAAGTCGGAGTCGGACTAACAAGAAAAATAAATTGCAAGAAGTAAACTGTACATCACATCCATGCTGCAGTTGGTATAAGTAATAATTAGTAGGTTGAAACGTTCAACTGGTACTAGCAAAACAAATAATTAGTAGGTTGAAACTTTCAACCGGTACTAGCAAAACAAATAATTAGTAGGTTGAAACTTTCAACTGGTACTAGCAAAACAAATAATTAGTAGATTGAAACTTTCAACTGGTACTAGCAAAACAAATAATTAGTAGGTTGAAATGTTCAACTGGTACTAGCAAAACAAATAATTAGTAGGTTGATTGTTCAACTGGTACTAGCAAAACAATTAATTAGTAGGTTGAAACTTTCAACTGGTACTAGCAAAACAAATAATTAGTAGGTTGGAACTTACAACTGGTACTAGCAAAACAAATAATTAGTAGGTTGGAACTTTCAACTGGTACTAGCAAAACAAATAATTAGTAGGTTGGAACTTTCAACTGGTACTAGCAAAATAAATAAGTAGTAGGTTGAATTTTCAACTAGTACTAGCAAAACAAAAGAAATGATAAGCGAAATCATAACACTTACCTACGATACAAACAGAGAATAATTAGTAAGTTGAATGTTGAACTGGTACTAACAAACCAAAAGAGCCAAATGTACCTAGTAACTAGTCTAGTAGACGCGATAGTGGTGGTTGGTACTAACGATAGGACCTTTTGTTATAGGTCGTCCAAATTAGTACAACATAGTACTTAAAAGTAAACTGACGCGATATAGTGTTGGTTGGTACTAACGATAGTATCTTGTTTTAGGTCATCCAAATACGCCAGTTGAAAAACATTTCCTGTAAAGTATTACAATTTAACCTTCTTCTAACCTATACCCGTATCATAAATTTACTGCATTTTGCAGATGTTCGTATAGGTAAGAACTTAATGTATCAGCTTAAATAAAAACGAACAAAGTATATATAAAAATATATGATACGACGACTTAGACGGTATTCCGGTTAAAGATTGTTGTAGCAATCCTGTTGGAACAGTTAGAAGACAGGGTAAATTATAGTTTAAGAGAAACAAGTAGGTGACCAGGATAGTAATGCATTCTGCGTAAGTAGCCGTGGAAATTGTGGAACACAGAGGCATGCCTAAACTGCCCAAATAAAACCTATAAATAGATGAGGATATACAATTCTTCAAAATCGTATATGACCCAGATTTCATATAATAAATCCCAATTCCAATCTATTTTAGAACCGGAATACATGATTATATAGAATAATAATCAGGGCAAAGCTCAATTACAAACCCAAGTACGAGTACAACAGGTACGTAAATAGACGCTGGGCCTGTCATAATACATCATGTCATATAGTACCTAAAGTCAATGCTGTAAAAACGGAAGTGGCGATACGGGGAGCCTTACACGGTGAGGAAGCACTGCTTACTTAACTAAACTACGAAACTATACCCAAGGCAACCATGACTAAGGTACTAACAGCAAAAACTCTAGTGACCAGCAGTTAACCTAATGTCTTGTAAATAGACATACAACTTTGTCGGTTAACAGTGTAGATGACGAAGTCCCTTTTTAACTACCTAGGTAGTAGGTACACCTACTCAGATGAAGATGAGTGATGTGTGTGATGTGATGACTAATTATAATTAAGTGTAATTAAAAAGGCACTTTACCGGAAAATATATTTCCTTATTTCAGTCACATGCATAAACTTACAATAATGAAGGATGCCAAAACTCTTAGGTATGCGGTTGAGACAATACATACATTAGAAATTATACATAGTCTCAGAAGTCAGAACCGGTTGTCTATTGTTTGTCCGAAAATTATATAAAATAATACTCATATGCCCGAATTTTATTTGCCCGAATTTCATTTGCCCGAATTGTTTGTATACCATAAAAATTATGTGACATACTCTTTGTTTACCCGATTATTACATTCCAGAACGTACGAGTGCCATAAGTGTTGTTGTCCATATTATTAATTGTAATAATATTATTTAATAGAATATTTAACCTCACCTAACCCACTTTTCCTTTTAAGGGTCGCAGTTCAAACCTAACCTAACCCATTTTTCTAGTAGCATTTGGTTTCTGTAAGGGTCGCAATTCAAACCTAACCTAACCCACTTTTCTGATAGCATTTCTTTTCTGTAAGGGTCGCAGTTCAAACCTAACCTAACCTACTTTTCTAGTAGCAATTATTTTCTGTATGGGTCGCAGTTCAAACCTAACCTAACCCACTTTTCCAGTAGCATTACTTTTCTGTAAGGGTCGCAGTTCAAACCTAACCTAACCCATTTTTCTAGTAGCATTTGGTTTCTGCAAAAAAATTATATTATGGCTAGTGATAATTATGGCTTACAATGATGATGACAAATGATATTATTGAAATTAATTTTATGGGAAACAAAGTTTCTGGCACGTGACTAATATAGTAAACAATAAGTATTGCATATGTAATCATGGGAAACAATATAATGGCTGTTGACTATTATGGCAAATGAAATTATGGCGAATGAAATTCTGGCAAGTGGGTGTATACGATCATTTAGAAACGTTAAACGTAACGATAAAATGGTGAAGTACCTAAACATTCGAACTGTACTCTGGTGTACTCAGTATTTCATGAGATCATGGTTAGAATAATGGAATTCCATTGGTTCGTTGGAAGATGTTTATTGAAGTTAAATGACATACTTACCAATGGCAGGATATAGGAAGCAGATATACAAGGTGTATACCTATGTTTCAGGTTTATAAAATATGTTGCAAGTAATTGAAATAAACCGAAGAAAAAGTGTATAAGTACAAATAATAATATTTATGTGACAGTCTGACGGTAATTATTGTGGAAATAATAATACATACAATACTTACTGGTCACAATTCAATTGAAAAATCAGCTTTCAATTAGTAAGGTGTTACGTTATTTTCATAACATAAATTGTAAGTAATTATGATTCTTCGCATAAGTAAGTTGCTAGAATAATATTACATTCGATATTATATTTGCTGTGTTACTTTTTGAGCAATAAAATGAATAAAATAAATATTTGGATTAATTGATGTCAAGATTATATTATTCAAGTATTATAATTAAAGAACGATAATTAGATATGTGTGCAATGCAATTAATAATAATAATGGTCAAATAGGCAGGTAAATCTTAGTAGGTACCTAACAAATTAATAATATATAAATCTATTTATATAGATTATTGTTTGCTTAACCTATTCACAAGTAAAACTAATCATACTTGACGTGGTACCTCTACAAAGAATGTAACATTCCTACTTTATTTGACCTTGCATTATCTACAAGTATTTTAAATTGCATTATATATATTAACATCATACAAGACAAGTAAAACTGAGTCAAATCAGTTATTGCCAACAAGTAACTAATGTCCAAGACGCTTGGCAAGCTTACAATGTTATTGTACCTAAATCATGAAATAGGTATTAATTAGTAAAATATTATATTGTATGCTAATGGAAATACCTAAGCTACCGTAATGTGTAAGCATCAAAAGGAAAATATAGTAATTAAGGCGTTTAAAGTAAATCTTTGAGTTATAAGCAATTGAATAAAAAACTCAAAACTGTAAATAGGAGAAGGAGAGGGACTGACACCTAAGAAGAAATTGTAAAAGTAAAAGAATAGTTTTACAGATTTAAAGGCTTGCTAGTGTTGGAAAATATTTATTATTTAACTGTTGTAAAATGAATATATCCACACCTCGCCGAGTTTCTTACGCCGGTTCTTCTTCGGGTCTGAGGTTAACCTTTCCGAACCGGTGGTAGTATACCTAGATTGGAAAAATAAATTAACCTAGCGAGTATAAGATAATACGATAAACTGAACTATTGTTGCATGATAAATATATAAAGTAAAATAAATAAATCGTTATAAAAAGGGAGAGATGTGACGATTACACAATAAACGGTACGACGCAACTACCCGCTAGCTTCACTCCGGGGAGAAGTGTCATGGCGTGCGGGTGGCTGGCGGAGTGCACGAGTGATAACAGTTGTTTCATTTGATCACCCAGTACACAACGGAGCCTGGACGTCACAAAGACCATTGTGAGTTCACTGTTATAATGACTCAACGAACTAAGTATTTTGCACTTTTACATTTTCTATGCTTATCGGGAGGCCTAAAGCTCCAGAGCCACTAGTGTTAAAAGTGGCAACATGCTATTGTTAAATTTAAGTGTCTGACCTCGAATAAGCCCACCGGCACATTACAAATACTTGAAGGACCGTGAAATTTTCGGAGCTTTTGCTATTTTATTTACAATTTTTTACCGACTTCAAAAAAGGAGGATGTTCTCAATTCGGCGGAATCTTTTGTTTAACGTGTGTTATTATTAGGTACTCAAAGATGCCTGAACCGATATGGTCACAATGTTTTTTTTTTTTTTTTCATTTATTTATTAACACAAAATGTTTATATACATTCAAAGAATTATGACAGCGAACAAAGCCCCCTGAGGCTTAACTGCCGCTGTAATCGCTCTTATTTACTCTTAATATTATATTAAGCTATGGAGCTATTCTTTTTTTGTTTTGTTATACTTTCCAGGTCCAACCCATTTAATTTTTTTCGAATCTGCCGAGCGGTTGTTAAAAAAATCAACAAATAGGTATCTAAAAGATGTAGGTACATCGATGATATAATTTTCGTTTACTTCGAAACGTCTTCGATATCTCATTGGAGTTCTCAAAGGCCACGCGTCGCGTAAGTATGTGCAATTGTACTATGGATGGATACTAGGCAACGATATACATATAAGCATTATAGACAACTATGTATTTGTATTTAGATACATGCAAAACACCCCACTCAGGAACAAATAGAATAGAATAGAATAGAATAGAATTGATGTCAAATGTCTTCATCATCAGATCATCACACACAAATAAATGCCCTTACTGGGATTCGAACCCAGGACCATCAGCTTCATAGGCAGGGTCATTATACCCACTAGGCCAGACACGTTGTCAAATGTATAGGTGTACCTAATAATCAGTTGTTTGGGGGCAAACTGCGGAGATAAGGAAATGAGGATTATTTTTAAAATTTTCCTTCATTTCATTGTATCTATGGGCCTTAGATGCCTGATAATAAATGATATTTGATTTTGATTTGATTATTTTTTTATAACAAACCTTTGCCTAATATTTCCTTCATGTAACCAATAGAGAAGTAAAGTCTAAGAAAAAAAACGTGCCCACTGTGAAATACAAAACAGATGGCGCTGTACCGCGCCATATGTTTTGCATACCTACGTCAACTTTTGACAAGCAGAGTTACCGCAAAATGCTAAAATGTATGGAGCTGTACAGTGCCATCTCGTTTACCTGTCAAATTCGAAGCACGAAATTGTCTTGATTGAGTAAGATGTGTAAAAACGCATCTTACTCAATCAATGTAGGTATCTTCGATGTAACTAACTAAATCTATTCACTGCTAGAAAAAGACACCATCAAACGTATTAAACTCACCTAGCAGAGTAGACACAGCACGCATCCTAACTTCAGTTTTGGAAATAGAAAGTTATAAAATAAACTCGACCCTATGAAGCTGAAGGCCTGGACGTACAACTTGCAACTGACCAAGACAGTTTGAGCGTGACAGTATATATACCCAGGGCCGAGCCCGAAGGCCCATTCGATCTTACTTTTGATACCTAACTGATGTCAAATACTTATCATTTGCGCGTGTATTGGCGCGTACTTACATGTATTGGAGCGAGCGAGACGCACAGGCGAATGATAATAAAATATAGTTATTTGTACAACAAGAGATCAAAGTTTGATATTTCTTCGAGTGCTTATTTTGAGTCCCGTGCAAGCGAAAGATTCTATAATAGATTCACGAGCGTAGCGAGTGAATCTAATTTAGAATCTTGAGCGTAGTAAGGGATTCAAAAGCGCACGAGATGTAAATAACTTTGATCTCGTGTAGTACACAAAATTTTTCACCCTAAGCAGTGAGAACATACCTAGAGGGACAGAGATAATAGAACCCAAGTATATCGAACTTGTATTAGACCCCGCATGTTGAAATGACATTTGACTATAAAGGTCACTTGAATGTCATTGCTCACTGAGTGAGACACACGCAGTGAGCAAAATGCGATTTTGCTCACTGAGTGAGACAAAATGACTCAGTGAGCAAAATCGCATTTTGCTCACTGTTTTTAAGAAGCAAAGTACCCTTGTTCGAGCTGCTGAGGTGAAAACATAATTCTTGATGTCAAAAATTTGGTTGAAACTGGCATGTTGTTTTCATAATTAACTGTAGGTATATGTGATAATGATAATTTCGCGACGAGAATATCGAGTCTGTTCCAATGATTATAACAATTTGTTGTGGTTTAATAGTTATTTGTTTTACAAGGGGGCAAAGTTGTTGTTTAACCGCTCGTACCCGCTCGTATCGATTGATACCCGAGGAAGCGAAAGATTCCAAAAACGGAATCTTGAGCGTTGCGAGGGTTTGAAAACACGAGGGCTAAACAAAATTTGCCTCCGAGTGAAACACAAAATTTTTCACCACACCAACCCGAAGCAAATATTAAATGTAAAATATCAAACAAAATCAAACCAAATCAACTCCAAATGAATGTTATTAAATATTTATCATCCAAAATCACCATTTAAAAGTCAATTCTACCAGCAAACATAAGAAAACAACTCAAAATTTGCATTTGATTACTTTGCCTCACATGTGAATAAAATGCAACTTTGCTATCAGTTTTTGAAGTGCAAAGTAAGCCTTTCCGAGCTGATGTGGTGAAAAATTGTTTTGTTAAATTTCGCGATAAACCCGTCTATAGATGTGAGTTAAGACGAAACAGGAGCTGAGTTTTAAATATTTTAGGTAAATATACCCGTCTCGCTAACGGAAGCGGCACCTAAAAGTAGTGCGATAAGGACAAGGCGAAATTTCCTGCGTAAAAATCTCAAAAATCGAAGTTTCGTACTCCTCTGTTTCCTCCACCAAAACTTAACCAATCGTAACCAAATTTGGAAGTCTAAATGATTATGAAATTAATATCTGTGTCGGACCGTTTTGCTTTTTTGGCTAATTGATGGGTCAAACAGATCACTGTGTTATGTCTTTCCTGTAGACATACACAAGAGTTAAGGGCTATAAAGGTTAATTTTCTTATTTAACCCTTATCCACGTGAAAAGGTCCTCCTTTTATTTAAAGAACTATGATAAAATCATTACTTATATGCCCACAAGCTGTTAACTATTGCCCACAGGAGAGAAAACTAGTGTGTTATCGCGAACTGTACATTTTTCTCTCCTGTGGGCAATAGTTAACAGCTTGTGGGCATGTAAGCAATGATTTTATCATAGTTCTCTAAATAAAAGGAGGACCTTTTCACGTGGATAAGGGTTAAAAAAGAAAATTAACCTTTACAGCCCTTAACTCTTGTGTATGTCTACAGGAAAGACATAACACAGTGATCTGTTTGACCCTGATATCAGTTTTGAATGCCACGCCTCTCATTGCGGCATAGTCAATTATGCCATTTTGGCCATTTTTGAAGGGCTCTAGCGGCGGAAAAAAGCAAAACGGTCCGACACAGATATTGACAATATTAATCTGTGTTGAAAAAATCATTGCTCTAGCTTCAAAAACCACGGAGGAAAACGAGGAGTACGTTTGTATGGAGAAATGACCACTCCCGTTGGCTCTTAATACACAGAAAAGTTCGTCTGTCAAATTTAACGACTAACTAGTGTGGTTCGTTCTACCGGTCGCTTCTAATAATCGATTTAAATCGATATCGGACAGATGAATGATATTACCTATTAACTATTATAAAATTTTTGGCTACAAATATAATGACCACCAAAAAATACCTAAATAAAAAAAATCTGCTTACCAAAAAAAATTACTGAACTCCAAAAAAATAAGGCCTAAAAATACAAAAGTACCACCGTTTTAATTACGACTGCACTCAAATTGTATTCAAATACCAAATATATTGAATGATCACCAAAAATCATTAATGATCACCAAATTTTGAAGACCAAATTAATGCGATATTTTCACCTAAATAAACCACTATGATTACCAAAAAATGTATACATATTAACAAATAAAGTAAACTGATGCCAAAATTACTAGCCCCTCCCGCTCAACCCCCCGTACCCCGCACCGCATACCTACCTAACCTAACCTACTTTTCTAGTAGCTAGTATGCTACTAGAAAAGTAGGTTAAACTGCTATCAGTTAAGTGGGTTAGGTTAGGTTAGCACTGCGACCCTTACAGAAACGAAATGGTAATAGAAAAGTTGGTTAGGTTAGGTTTGAACTGCGACCTTTACAGAAACGAAATGCTACTATATAAAAGTGAGTTAGGTTAGGTTAGAACTGCGATCCTCACAGAACCGAAATGCTACTAGAAAAGTGGGTTAGGTTAAGTTTCAACTGCGACCCATACAGAAACGAAATGCTACTAGAAAAGTGGGTTAGGTTAGGTTTGAACTGCGACCCATACAGAAACGAAATGCTACTAGAAAAGTAGGTTAGGTTAGGTTTGAACTGCGACCCTTACAGAAAAGAAATGCTACTAGAAAAGTGGGTTAGGTTAGGTTTGAACTACAACCCTTACAGAAAAGAAATGCTACTAGAAAAGTGAGTTAGGTTAGATTTAAACTGTAACTTTAACACCAAACTAGGCCTAGGCCAGCTAGGAGGCAGTTTCATTGATAGATTGATAGATTACAATTTGTAATAATAAAAAAAAATTAAAAAATACTAAAACTAAATATTTTTGAAATTAATTTCTTGGGGTTAGATATAAGGATATTGGGTATTATTTGAGGTATATTTTACAAAAAATAATTCAACGGTTTCGTATCTGGAGGAGCCCAAACTTGGTATGTTTTGAAATTTTTTTTTATTTTAATTGAATACAAGTGACGGAAATATAATAATGTGATATATTTTTAGAACCGGCTCAAAATGCCCTTTCATTTAATACTACACACGATAGGTTTCTGAACATTTTTTTTTCCATAAAAAAAAAGATGACGTCATAACTCCTTTCCGTTTGTTTTTTTTTTGGTGCTACGGGTCAAATTGATTCAAATGGCCTAAAGATTAATCGTGCCGATTTTCATACCTTTAACACCGCTAACACTAAAGCCAACCGCTAGCACTAAAGGTAGGACACTATAGAAGTGGTATAGACCCCGTCCCCGCGTGCATGAACTGTAGTGTAGGGGGCAGCATAGGAGCCGTCAGATTTTTGGCGCGGGGCGTAAATGTGTCGTTTTTGCTTCCGATGTAGCCCACAAGATGGCAGAACCTACTATGCACAAGGAAACGTACCGACGAGAACGGTAGATGGTAGCACTTCTACATGTGCACATATGTTTCCGATTCAGGCCACATTACATGGGCGTACCCAGCATTTTTGAAACTTTTTAAAGGGTGGGGCAGAAGTAGGGTTACCTGCCTTAATTGTTCTTAAAAATTTTTAGCTTCTCGTCAGACCACAGACCAGGGTGGGGCAACTGCACCACCTTGCCCCACCGTGGGTATGCCTATGGGCCACAAGATGGCAGACCCGCCAACGTCGCTACGTGCAGGACTGTCACGCAACCTAGCGTCCGGAAATCTAGCAGAAAACGTCAATTCACTACATCTTAGAAAACTACTCAAAACTCTAAAAGTACTCAACGGATTTTCATCTATGAATAGAGGGATTCTTGAGGAAGGTTTACGTATGTAACTTGTTAAGGTTTTGTATAAATTGGTTGAAATATGACGATGTTGTCGGAAAAAATCACGCTGTCTAGGGGCTATCGCTTTACCTTACCCCCACCATGTACTTCGCACATAGCCAATACGCGTGCCTCCGTGAGGGACGAAACATACGCAATGCGACACTATGATTGGGCGAATTTATTTGTTGGCCACAGTGCCGGATTTAGACAGATGCCGCCCGTAGGCTATGACGATTTTGCCGCCCCTATCCACCTCGCTTATAGCTTTTTAAAGTACTTTCCAATCAGAGGCGTTTAATTTAATAGGATAGGACAACGCACTACGAGTATAGTCATATTAAAATGCATATAAGGTGACAACTATTCTACAGGGTGTCCCATAAGTGACACGTCACAGTGACACTGGAGGTAGACCAGACCAAGAGGACCCAAACCAACTTAACATGACCCCAGTAAAAGTGGCACGGTTTTCGAGTTATTGCCAAATTAAGGTTTTTCATGAATTTTGACCGTTTTTAACATTGTTAGTGCCAATGTGCACTCGGAAAGGTCTCGAAGTTAATTTTTTTCATGTGTACGGCATCATGAATAGTTAATTAAGATAACAGAATAGGTATTTTATCGATAAACAATGTAAAATGCAAAAAAGTACTGGTTTAATCTTGAATTAAATTCACAGCGAAACATTAATTTCGACTTTGACCACCTGTCTTGAAAAAAAATTACTAGAAAAATATTAAGCAAATAACGTCAAGCTATTGAGCATGTTATGCAGATTCAAAAATGGTATGACACATGTACCTTCCTGCAATAAAATAGGAATTATTATCATCTTTCGAAAGCCTCATAAAAAATAAGTTAAAACTAGGAAATCTGCAATCCGTTGCTACTTAGTAAAAATAACGATTTATGTTACGATAAATATCTAATTCTGGATACAGATCTAAAAAAACGCCTATTCAGTATTTGCCAAATGCCTAAAAGAAAGAGATGGAAATGGTTATCTCCCTTTTTAAGGATATCATTGATATGATAAAGGTTCAAAGAAAAGACGGTGCCAAGCGTGCGTACGAGCCGGGGTAAAACAATTCGAGCGCCTATTGTAAAATAAAATTATTTCAATAAATTGATTAAACTTCAACCTGCAGTATTTTATTTTCTTTGAACCTTTATCAACTCAATGATATCCTTAAAAAGGGAGATAACCATTTTCCATCTCTTTCTTTTAGGCATTCACCAAAGGGGTCATCCATTAATTACGTCACACGAATTTCAAGGTTTTTTGATCCCTCCCCCCCTCCTTGTCACACTTGGTCACATTTGGCAAACCCCTTCTCCCCTGGTGTGACGTCACATTTTTTCAACGAAATCGGCAAATCGAACTATCTTATCTTATCTTATCTTATTGTTTTCGGGGGCCCTTGCGGATACACTTCGACCCATAGGGATCTTTTGTGCAGTTACCCCCTAGAAAAGATCCGTCAACTATAGAATAGAATAGAAAAACGTTTATTGCAAAAACCATCTACATACAGCAGTACAGCACCACACATATAAATTTAAAAAAGAGGATCTTATACACTAAACAGTTTAAACTATTATTAGCTTAACTAACATGCAATAATAATCGTAGTATTGATGCTGCTATAGAGGCTACAAATGGACACCACTCAGCATATGCTCTAACATAATATATATGCTATAGCGCTGGTCTTCCGTGGAGCCCAGGGCAAGAAGATAGCTCAGAACAGTAAAGGCAGTGTCAAAATGTGATTCGGTACTTAATATTTAACACAAATTAGAAACTTATACATGAAGAAAAAGGAAAAGAAAAAAAAATTGAAATTTGATATGGAAGTGAGTGGGTTGGGAATATGTAAATATATATAAAAGAAGTCAGGCAAGGCATGTATTTAGTATAATATTAAATATTAAATATTAAATATAGTGGATCATATATACTTACATAAAAAAGGGAACTCGAATAAATAAAGAATTAAAATAAATAATATAAAATTTGTGAGTTGGTAGTTGTAAATCGGTTTATAGAAAAGGCAACGATCGACGGTTTTAACCAACAAAAAATACTCTAGAGCTTTAGCTTTTTTAGCTAAACTACTCAAGAGCTTTTCCCACCATATCCATGTGTCGGATGATGGAGCTCATGGGTAGCGTTTTAAAGTCCTTTGGTTCCAGGTATCCTGCTCCAAAGTCCTTCATTCTTTGTCTGGCGAGGGCGTGACATTCACACATTAAGTGTTTCACTGTCCCTTCCTCTTCGCCACACATACGACAATCGGTGTTGTCAGAGTGTCCCATCTTGGCCAGAATTCCTTTGACCCCGTAATGGCCAGTAAACACCCCCGTTATGATTTGGAGTTGTCTTTTGCTAAGTTTCCAAAGCTTTTTGCTCCAGCCGGAGTCTACTCCTTGCCTAATAAAGAGCTTTGCATGCTTTAGACCCGTCAGACTATCCCATTCTTCCTGATGTTTGGTCTTGGTATGGTCTTTAATAGCCGTTGTGATGGTTCCCTGTGAGAGCCCCACGAATGGTTCCGGACCTATAAGGTTACTTACAGATCCGGCTCTGGCAAGTTCATCTGCATTTTCATTGCCTATGAATCCCTCGTGCCCTGGGATCCATACCAGTTGCACTCTGTTTTGCCTTCCAAGCTGGTTCAGAGCTTGGACGCCATTATATACCAGTCTAGAGTCCACTCTGGGCTCTTCAAGCGCTTTGAGTGCAGCCTGACTGTCGCTGAGTATATAGATATTCTTCCCTTGGGTTTGCCTAACTATATTCTACCTTTCCATACAAAATTCTATCTGTAACTCGTTCGCTGTACTCTGGCAAAGCGGAATGGATATTTCTCGAGATAAATGTCAAAGGGGTTAAAGCCGTTTTGGGCGTAGTTTACTGTCCCCCTACCATTGATTACTTCTCTGATCTAGAGCACATTCTCGAGTCCCTGAGCGCAGATTACACACATCACCTGATCATGGGTGATTTAAACACTGACCTTTGCAAAGACACTCCACAATCGCGTAAATTGAAATCTATTCTTCATTCAGTTAGTTTTTCTGTACTACCCCTGGCTCCTACCCATCATACTGTCTCTTCTGACACCTGGTTGGATGTCATTCTTACTTCATCTCCTGGTCTCATCGCAAAACAGGGTCAGCTCTTAGCTCCTGGTTTTTCGCACCATGATCTCATATTTGCTTCGTATAAAATCAAGCCACCTAAATGTAAACCTGTACTGATAAACATACGTAGCCTTGCTAAGGTTGATTCTGCTGCTCTTTTAAAGGACGCCGCGTCCATTGACTGGTCACCTGTGCTCTCCGCCTCAACAGCTGACGCCAAGGTTTCTCTTTTTAACGCTGCCACTCTGAAACTTTTTGATAAACATGCACCCGTTCACACCGTACAAGTCAAGCGGCCGCCGGCCCCTTGGATCACAGAGAGTGTCCGTCTGGCTATGAGGAAGAGGAACCGAGCTTTTAGTCTCTTTAAGCGTGCTCGCACTGACGAGAACTGGAAACTTTTTAAGATTGCCCGTAATCGCTGCAACCAGGTGGTGCGTACAGCGAAGCGACGGTTTATTCATGACAATGTGTCCTCCTCGTCTATGGCCGATGTATGGAAGTTTATCAAGTCACTTGGTCTGGGAAAACCTGCAAGTGGGGTCAGCAATGATACTTTCTCACTTAATGATCTCAACAGACACTTCTCTTCTGCTGTTACTCTCGACAATCGGATTAAGGCTACCACTCTCTCTAACATTTTGTCTCTTTCCTCCCCTGTCTCAGATTTTTTCTCTTTTTCTCCTGTTTCTGTCTCTGATATAAAGACCATAATAAAAGCAATCAAGTCTAAAGCCGTGGGCTGGGATGATGTCAGCCGTTTTATGATTCTATCCGTTCTCGACTGTGTGCTTCCTACAATAGCTGACATCATCAACTGCTCACTGGCCAATGGCGAATTCCCTTCCCTTTGGCGTAAGGCTTTTGTTATTCCACTGCCTAAAGTTAGTAATCCCTCCACTCTTAGCAATTTCCGGCCAATCTCTATCCTCCCTTTTCTCTCTAAGATAGCTGAAGCGGTGGCTCACAAGCAATTGTCCCTTTTTATTCACTCCCATAACTTGTTAAGTCCCTTACAGTCAGGTTTCCGTCCTAGTCACAGCACCTGCACTGCGCTTCTTAAGGTGACGGAAGACATCAGACAGGGCATGGAGAACCAAATGGTCACGATACTCGTTTTAATAGATTTCTCCAACGCATTTAATACCGTAGACCATGATATCCTCCTTGCCCTGCTCAAACATCTGAATGTGTCTCCGACAGCCCTTAACTGGTTCGCGACTTATCTGGGTGGTCGCCAACAAGCGGTTAGGCTTGACAAGTCTCTATCTGATTGGTGTGATCTTGCGACTGGCGTGCCTCAAGGCGGAATTTTGTCTCCGCTCCTTTTTTCCACCTTCATAAATTTTATCACACCTGGCCTTCGTTGTTCCCACCACCTGTATGCCGACGATCTGCAGCTTTACGACCAGTGTGAAGTGACTAATATTTCGAGTTCGATTGATAGGCTCAACCTGGACCTATTGCACATCCAACAGTGGTCTGAGCAGTATGGCCTTTATGTGAACCCGTCTAAGTGCCAGGCCATCGTTATTGGCAGTTCTCGATAGGTGGCCAGACTGGACTTTGACACTATTGCACCAGTAAACTTTAACGGATCACCAATACAATTTAGTCACAGTGTTAAGGACCTAGGCATTATGCTCGACAGTTCGTTGGATTGGAAAGCGCAGGTTTCTGAGGTCAGCCGAAAAGTTATGGGTTCTCTTCATTCACTAAATAAGCTAAAGCACTTTTTGCCTATCAAGACTAAAATTCTCCTTATAAACACTCTAATTCTACCTATAATTGGAAATTAAACGAACTTACCTGTAAGTGAAGTTCTATTTCAATTATATTAGCTGCACAAACTTCGAAATGATATACTTGTAGTAGGCGTATAATCATACAGCCTCTGGCCATGTTAAGTATTCAGAGTAAAAAGTTAAAATTTCTCAACGAGAATTCAAAATTTTGTATCAGATTTCTGAACGCATAGTCGCGCCCCCGCGCGCGCGCCGCTTCTGTCGCCCTCATTTAGTTTAGAGTAACAAGCCAAGACATAAAACTTTCACTGCCAGTGACCCGCTACCTAGGCAGGTTCTCGTCTTATAGGCGCTTGTCGCTACAAAGCGGAAAACGCATATTATCAGCTTCGCTCGTAGCTCGCGCTGGCAGTGAATATGCCAACTGATATGACAGCTTGGCCCGCAACTCAGCAAAGCCAATATTATCTTAAACTTTGACAGGGATTTTTCGCTCTTAAAATCCCTGGTTGTCTCAGGACAACGCGGGTACTGGGCGGGAGGGATTATCATTTCGAAGTTTGTGCAGCTAATATAATTGAAATAGAACTTCACTTACAGGTAAGTTCGTTTAATTTCCAATTATTATTACGCTGCACAAACTTCTTCAATGATATACTTGTAGATGTTTAGAGATTCAAAGTTTGTTTTGGCTTTGTATTACAATAATGAAATCAATGATTAACAATGATTTATGATTTCATTTTTTAAAATAGGTACCTTTTAGTTATCATCAACTATTTTCAATATGTATATTTAGTTAACAACATTATTTAGAGATCTAGTGATCATTATAGATATAGAGATCATTATTTCATCAAACTGCCTGTCATATGATAATTGAAACAAAATTAATTTGTTTCTTATTAATAGGTATTTCATTAGTACTACCAAGTACCACTTAAAACTCAATTATTATAGGACTATCAAAGAAATCAAATGTTAGCATGAGATGCAATTTTTAACGAATTCAACAACTATAAGCAACTCTTGACAGTGTGTTGCTGCTTACAACCTTTAGTAACACTTATTTTCTCATTAACTAGATAGTAAGGACATATCTTTATATAAGTATTAGAATTAGATGGAACTATGATTATGAAATTGAGCAAAATTATTAGAAGTGTAATGTTTTTCTTCCATCAATATTAACTGCTAAAGGATTTTGCTTTGTCAGCCTGAGCAGCCTTGTCAGGCTGCGCACAATGGGTTAAATAAGTGGTGAGATTAAAAAATATCAACACCACTACTTTTTAAGAGTAGGACTTAGTCCATTTACAAATCGTTTGGGAAGAGATTTTTTCTATGAAATAGACATGGAATTTACTGCTTGAGATGTAGTAGGTATATAATTTAGGAGTTAACATGCAATTTTGCATGAGGTTTTTGAAGGCAATAAAATGTAATCACTAACAATTTAACAATCTACCATCACGAATATTATCATTCATTTATATATAGCTAACCAATGTTTGGCTTAAGCAACCTTACTCAATTTCAATTTAGTTTTATCCTGAAAAAATAATTTTGAAGGTAGCAAAGGTTACTGTTATTTATAAAGCCATAAAGGTCTTTATCAAAAATCAGAATAAAGTTTCATATTTTATCAATTACAGGGTTTGCAGTTGCACGTTGTGTACAATCACAATGGCTAATAAAAGAAATAAAGTAATTTTTTACTTTTTCTGTCTGTACCTAATGAAAGATTTTCATTAGTTGGTGACATTGTTGATAAGTAATTTAAGACTGATTAAGGTATCAGCTCACACTTTAATGTTGAGGTGGGTGTAATCTAAAAAACGTTCTTCCTAAAATGTTCAATTGTATCATTTGAGGAGAGCCTATTCCCCAATAAAAACCCAAGAACAGATTTACAGAAAATTACACTTCTATACCTAGCATAAGTAATGCTATTAAAACGGCAAGCACTTCTGGAACAGATACCATAAAATAATAAATTTAATTATTTTCACAAAACATACACCAGTATTTCAAGTGTTTAGGCATCATGCTGCTTGACGGTGTTGGGCGCAAGGAATTGCACCATACTGTTGGCCTCACCAATCAGAAGTTCCTCCTGTCTCCTGGTCCTCTTCCCTGCTCGTTCAGAGATGGCTGAACCCCAGTGCACTCCCCGGATAACACTGGGGTAACCAGAATAAGACGCTGTTGAAACTTGAAACTGGTTAATAGAAAGTTTATTTAATTGAGAGCTGGGGTTCTAATCTTTACAATTATATGTAACATATACTCATAAATATTTTGTAAAACTGAGTAGTTTCAGTGACCGTGCCTTCTGGTTTTCCTATAACTTTAATACCTTATATTTCATTTCAAATGAAAGGAAAGCATAGATAAAATATTTTTTATATTCATGAAAATGTGAAAGCATCTACTTATGTAGAAAAAACATCTGGGTTACTTCACCAGGCTATATGTATAGCGTTCACATATTTCATCTGAACGGCTACCAATAACTCGGTAGGTATATGAAGTTCCAAAATGTTGCAAGACATTTCAAATTGAACTTGTATTAAAACTCTAAAATCCCAAGTTATCACTTAATCAGCTTATAACATTTATAGCACAAATATATCATTTAAGTAGAATATTGTAATGTCTTTTTTCGCACCACTGCAAAATGTTCCTAGACATCAAAAATACAGGATTTAATTTCATCTATTCGGTATATAAATAATTGCGATAGCTGTGTTGTCTTCTCTCAGAAGCATCCCATAATCTGGTAAACCGGAAAGAAAGTCTTTAAACATAAAAGACATAAGCTGAGCAAATTTAATGTAATATATATTCTTTTTGACTCCTTCCATAATCCAACAGCTAACTCATTTCTAATCGGCCGCCCCAGCGTGTCAATAAACTTTTACTGTAAGTAAGTAAATATCTGCAGAAAGTATATTTATAAATCTTTATTTTAATGAGCCACCAAAAAATGTCACACTAGGTTTCCTTAAAATATATTGAATTTAGTATAAGTATGTATTTTTGTCTTTTCAGCTCTTTAACCCTTAAAGCTTTTGTGTAAACATACACATAGCCATATTCATTAGCCAAACTTATACTATAACTATACAAACAACCAATTTGTATTAGCAATGTACCACTTTATAAAGGGCTTTATCTTTTGATTAACGTAAATAAATAAATCTATATAGTAGCCAGCTTTCTGAGGTACTAAGGAGCTAGTTCCATTTGATTATAACTCCACATAGGTAATGGTACCAAGACTATAATTAAGTGTATCCCGTATAAGTACCTACATAGTATAACATTTGTTATAAGGAGTATCAACAATAGATATATCTATCATCTAAACAGTGTATGTGTATGTGATCTTAAACACTTCATGAAAGGTCTGGCACATATATCTAGCTAGAGAGATATCTAGTTTAATAGTCTAGGTATGTTAGGACTAAAAACTGAAATCTCATCTTTCCACATGAAACAGATATGTTTTTTACATTCAAGAAATCAAGTAAAAACATCTTGGTGCTAGTGCTCATTTAACAGTTTTTTGTTCTTAGTTTCTGGCAATTCTAATATCTTGTTAACTTAAAACCCCTTAGTTGCACTACCTAAATGTGCTTATGTTAATATATGGATTTTGCCTTGCTGTACATATAAAGTGAACATTATTTTATAAGGTCATCATAGGCATATATTTGTACATACAGTATATACCACAGTCACATATTTTTCTAGTATTCGACTATCAATTTCACAGAAGTGATCATATTTCGGAATACTTGTAGGTGTTGGCACAGATAAAAAAGGAACTTTGTATGAGATAGCCCGGACAAGCTTTTAAGAATTTGTTCTAAATGAACACAGGCTGTTGTGGTGGCGCTGTGTGCGACCACATTGTGAATGCAGAGAGGAAAGTCTTGCTCCGCTTCCTCTTCCTTGCTTTTGACCAGGGGTTTTTGTAAATTATTATGTTTAATAAATACTTTTTTGTATGAAACAAATACAACAGCAAATCATACGTTAGAAAATATGATTGGTAGTTGAGCCTTTGAAGTTTAAAGTGCCAGGCTTACGGGCTGGGCTGCCGGAGATTAAAGTTTTTCTGCTAGATTTTTCTAAAACATCACTTGTCAACAGCATGTTTAAAAGATTTAATAAACCTCTTATGCCATTTATTATTATTCAGTATTTAATTTCAAAAAATGAACAGAATCACTTAAAAGTGACAATACCTTCTTATAGCTGGTACAGTACACTCAGTTAGAGAACAGGAAACTTTATTTTGTATCATTTCAATACTTAGCCTCGTTCCCCACTGGCAAGAATCTCGCCAGCTGCAGCTTAAGTCTCTGGGTTCATCTTCGGAGGACCAATAATTTGTTACAGCTCAGAGTAGTCTTTTGTAATCTTGTCTGGGTCATACTTCTTTTATAATGTTCTTAATTATTTATCTGTAATCAAACAACAACACTATCCTATAAGGATTTTTCCTATAATATCCAAAATTCTGGTGCCTCCCTCCGACAATGTCAAGGTTTGCTCGCTTAATTCTTCGCTTGCTGACATTAGAATAAGTACCTACTTGAAGATGAGTATATATCAAGAGACGGCCTAATCCGGCATACCACATGATTAACTCATTTGGTTAAGAGCGGTGTCTAGTCGAACACGCCACAAAACCCAGTAGGTAAGTTTATCTAGCAAGACTTGTAGGTGGCTTATAATGCACCCTATTATCAGGTAGGACATGAGCAATGTCTCAGTGCTGTTGGCAAGGAATATGTGACAATATCCCCTGGCTGCTGGCAGTGAACGCACCTAGAGTAGTACGCCAAGGTTGCCAAGTGCGAATATCAAACAGAGATGTCTAGATTAACACTCCAAAATGATTAGCACAGCCATTTTATGCAGTTAGAAACAGAGAATAGCACTCCAGAATGCATATGCACATCATAACCAAGTACAGTCAGCAACCAGTTGGCTAGTTATAAGTTATAACACTCCAACGCACAGCACTAACACCAGATAGAAATAACATAAACAAATCATATTTGTTACCTGATTATAATTAATGTTCCTTTTCGGAATATTATGTGTATTAAATAATTAACCGAATGCTGGTACTATTGGAGAGCGAGGCTTACATCTGGATACCGAGCGATATCTACTTCTCGACGCCGCTGGTGGAGATATGGATCTAGATGATGCAGAATTACAGACCTAGAATAGGTTCAAGACCACGATCCATCGATCGGTATGTAACGCGTCTGGGCCTTTATCAACGAAAGGACGCCGCATTTGGATTTGAACGCGTATGCTCTTGAATCTTCTTATTGTTTCTTCTATTACGCAATATATATAGATAAGGAATACTATTTTATTTTCTTCTTTAAATATTTCGTCCTTTATTTTAATAAAAACACTTTTTTATTTTAATAGGACATAATGGCCGCGGCTGATGAAAAACGTCAATGAGGGCGACAGAAGCGGCGCGCGCGCGGGGGCGCGACTATGCGTTCAGAAATCTGATACAAAATTTTGAATTCTCGTTGAGAAATTTTAACTTTTTACTCTGAATACTTAACATGGCCAGAGGCTGTATGATTATACGCCTACTACAAGTATATCATTGAAGAAGTTTGTGCAGCGTAATAATAATTGATTATGGTGATGTGTGTTATCCTGACCTAACTGAAGAACTTCTCAATAAGTTGGATCGCCTTCTCAATAACTGCATTCGTTTCATTTTTTGTCTGCGTAAATACGATCATGTCTCTTCATACCGCTCCCAGCTTGGCTGGCTTCCCATCCGTCAACGACGCAGTGTTCGCATGCTGTGCACTCTATACTCTGTCCTCAACGATCCACACTCTCCTGTATACCTCAGGTCCCTCTTTCAATACTACGGCGTTTCTCGCAACCGTCAGCTTCGCTCTTCTGGCAATATGTCCTTATCCATCCCTCCACATCGCACTGGCTTTATGTCAGATTCGTTCTGCGTGCAGGCAGCGCGCCTTTGGAACCGACTCCCCCTTAGTATTAAAAATGCCCCAAACAAGTTCGCTTTTAAGAAATCGTTACGTGCTTTCTTTGCTGGTAGAATGAAGGATTCCTAGTTTTAGTTATATAAGTTATATATTTTATTGTATATATTTAATGTTAGGTATATATATATATATATATATATATATATATATATATATATATATGTATATTTATATTATATGTATCGTGTATATTTTGATGTACTTGCGTATGTATGTTAAAATTCTTTAAATTAGCGTTGCGTCCTTATATTAAATTTTGTTAGTAGTAGTAGCAGTTGCACCGCTCACAATCTCTCTGCTTTGCCTTAAGGAACGCATGCTCTGGTAGAGAATGCTTTTGGCATTAAGTCCGCCTTTTGTACGATAAGTTTTCTTTTGTGCAATAAAGTTTAAATAAATAAATAAATAAATAAATTCTCATGCACACAGGCAATTATAGCGAATGTCTCGGCTTGGAAGACAGTGGCGTAATTGCCCATGCTTATACTACTACTAAAGTCATTTGCATAAATGCCTGCCCCCGTACCAGATTCTGTCTTAGACCCATCTGTGTACCATATGATGACGTTTTCATCAGAGATTGGTGCTTCAAGACCTTCGGTCCATTCAGCACTTGTTGGAATTTTAACGTTAAAATTCTTATGGAACACAAACTTGGGTTGCATCTTATCGCAGCCCATATTCGTAATCCTTTTCATGAAATTGTCACATTCCATGTTTGTGTGTTTGGTCTTTGGCTTGCTATCGCTCCAGAGGCCTGTTAGGGCCAACCTGTGTAACGATTTCCGCGCCTCAGATTGTATCACTAGGTATAGCGGCGGGAGGTCTAGCAGTACCTCCATCGCCGCTGTTGGCGTCGTTCTAAACGCGCCAGTAATAGCCATGCATGCCGTTCTTTGTATTTTCATAAGGGCATCCCTGCATGTGCTCTTTAGTGTCCTTGGCCACCATGCCAGGCATCCGTACAAGATGATTGGTCTTACCATCATGGTATAGATCCATCTTAGTACCTTTGGGTTTAGACCCCACGTTTT
This sequence comes from Cydia splendana, assembly GCF_910591565.1. Classification (NCBI taxonomy): domain Eukaryota; kingdom Metazoa; phylum Arthropoda; class Insecta; order Lepidoptera; family Tortricidae; genus Cydia; species Cydia splendana. The sequence continues at coordinate 6,791,856 of NC_085983.1, forward strand.
GCCATAAGCCGATCTACACATTCCAAACACTCTAAGTGCCTTGGTGGTTGTAAGTTCGACATGCTTTCTCCAGTTCAGTTCTTTATCTAGTGTAACGCCTAGATATTTCACTTCATTGGACATTTCTAGTACCCTTCCATAAAGCTTCAGCTGCTTCATGCCATTAAGGGTCTTTTTTCTGGTAAACGGTATTACCACTGTTTTGCCTGGGTTTATGGAGAGTTGATGACAGTTGCACCATCTCTCCACTTGCTTCAGTGCTTTATTCATGATTTCCGATACTGTTCCCGGGAATTTCCCGTTTACAAGAATCACTAAATCATCTGCATACCCTACCGTATGTATTGGGCCTTTGTTTAGTTCTTCCAACAGTGAGTTAACTACCAGACTCCAGAGAGTTGGTGAGAGAACCCCACCCTGTGGGCAACCCTTCGTGGCCGTAGCTAATATTTCATCTCCCATAAGGGAGGATTTTATTAGTCGGCTATTTAGCATAGTACCAATCCATCTACAGATTGTTGGTTCTATGCCGTGTTTAGATGCTGCAATACCGATTGCCTGATACGTGGTGCGGTCAAATGCCCCCTCCACGTCTAGAAAAGTGGCCAGACATAGTTCTTTGTTCTCTATCGCCTGTTCCGCTCTGGTTGTCACCAGGTGTAGTGCCGTTTCAGGCGATTTACCCGGCTGATACGCACACTGCAATTGGTGCAGCGGATGCCTCTTAAGAGGACCATCCCTTATGTGTCTGTCTACCAGTTTCTCCAGTGTTTTGAGGAAAAACGATGACAGACTTATCGGCCTGTATGATTTGGCTTCTGTGTAATCTGCTTTGCCTGGTTTAGGCAAGTACGTTACCTTTACCATCCTCCACCACACCAACAAATCGAATTAAGTATTATTCATTTTTTGACAAAATATTAGTAAATTTATAACCCAAAATTGATTATGAAAAAAAATTAAACTAATAAAAACGATTATCGTTCCAAAAACTTGTTTTTGAACTGTACAGTAAATAAAATGATTAAAATAAAATTTTGGTTACTGATGAAGTTAAAGTGACGTCACAAAGTTTGTGACTCCCCTCTCCCCCTTGTCACAACATGTCACATTTTCTTGACCCCCCCCCCCCCTAAACGTGTGATGTAATTACTGGATGACCCCTTAGAGGGAGCAAGTGATATTGCTATCTCATTCTACCGCATGGCTGCGTCCCTTGGACTGGCCGGCGCTGGCCCATTGTGTACAGAGGCCTTAAGGAAAAATTTTGCCTAAAAAAAAAAGCGCTGGTGGCCTAGCGGTAAGAGCGTGTGACTTTCAATCCGGAGGTCGCGGGTTCAAACCCCGGCTCGTACCAATGAGTTTTTCGGAACTTATGTACGAAATGTCATTTGATATTTACCAGTTGCTTTTCGGTGAAGGAAAACATCGTGAGGAAACCGGACTAATCCCAATAAGGTCTAGTTCCCCCTCTGGGTTGGAAGGTCAGATTTCGTAAAAACTAGTAACGTAGGCAACGTCAAATCATGGGATTAGTTGTCAAGCGGACCCCAGGCTCCCATGAGCCGTGGCAAAATGCCGGGATAACGCGAGGAAGAGAAGGAAAGTTTTTGCCTCAGCGCACCAACAACCGGACGTTTCTACGGCTACTGGGACGAACAGGTAATTTGTGAGTGCTGAAGGTGGTTCGCTTTCCATACAAAAAACAATTGCGTTATATTAAGTAATTACACACTATTACTACATAAATATGTGCGAATTTTTTTTGCGTGATTTCTGTATAAACTTTGTTTTATACAGAAATCACGCAAAAAAAAGTTTTATTTTTCATCATTGCAATACCAAAACAACGTTTTTATGCGTGATTTCTGTATAAATAGTAGATTGTTAACCAAGGGTTGAAAGGCACCCATTTCTGTAGAGGTAGTTTGGCGCTCGAACGCAGTGAGAGCGCCAATAGTCCGAGACGGAAATGGTGCCTTTCACCCGAGTTAAACACTCTACTTTTCATATCGAACGCAAGGAAATCAAACAAGACAAGACAATAAAATTTTGCAAAATCAGTAATTCAACTACTTACCTAATAGACACGGCCATGATTTTTTTCCTCAGGACTTACTTGCAATCGGAGACTTTACTTGTGTGAAGATAAATAACCCCTAGCCTAGCGTTACATTTAGATTGCAATATTTACGAAAAAACAGATATTTTAACAAACTGCAGTATTTTAAAATGATTTGTTCATTATTAATATTATAGTATGAAAATCAGCGGGATTGCCACTTACTTTTTACTTTTTCGTTCTAAAAGCCATAACAGACTACCGCACTAAAAATATTTTAAGAATTTAAATATTTTTTTAAAACAATTGATGAATGAAATAAGCAATTTTTATCTTGTAGTTTATTTTATTTTCATGAATATAGTGCTAAATAACTTTAGAAAACCATTTAATAACGTACAAACGTTTAACTGTGGCTGTATAAGATTCTGCCTTTGCTCATTTACGCAAGTGTAAGGTATACATTTTTTTTGGTGTATTAGATTGTATTAGATAGTGTATATGTAATAGAGTAGGTAAATACTATTGAGAAGGTCGCGGTGGACCGGCGCAGGATCGGCGTGGAGATTGGTGACTGCACGCTTGGGCTGGTCTGAAGGAATTTGTTGGAAATAAACCGCACTTTATGTTGTTGTACAACATAAAGTGCGGTTTATTTCCAACAAATTCCTTCATACATACAGGGCGTTTATTACAATAATAAATACACTGTTTGCATGTCAGGATTCGCTTAATATTAATTACTACAATTAAATCGCGCACAACTACAGTATTCGGCAGGTCGGCCATTAAGAAAAAAGGAAAGAAAGAGATAGCAATATTGTAACTATGTATCAAGTGACATTAGCTGTCACTGTCATGCGTTTTGTTATATGCTTAGATATATTTAATACTTCCCCTTAAGCACATAACAAAAAGAAATATCCCTTAATATTAATATTAGGTACAGATACATTTAAAACTATACCTTATGGATACTTATTTCTGACGTGGAGTTCATGCATAAATTCAACATGCTTACATTTGCTTAGAGGCTTGGTAAGGACATCTGCGAACATTTTTTCTGTATTTAAATATTTTATAATGATAAAATTTGTCTCTACCAAGTCTTTAATAAAGTGGTATTTTACATCTATGTGTTTTGTGCGCTTGTGACAATATTCTTTAGTAGCTAACAATTTTTGCGCACTTTGGTTGTCATTATAAACACAAACAGAATGTAACTTTAAGTCTATGAAGATTTCAGATAGAAAATTTCTTATGAAACACAAATCTTTAGTTACATCACATAGAGCTAGGTACTCACTTTCGCAACTCGAAAGGGCAACACATTTCTGTTTTCTGGCCTCCCAGTGAACAATATTTCCGCCAAGTTTGATAGCAAAACCTGTGTATGACCTGCGGTCATTATGATCATTGGCAAAATCTGCATCGGCATATGCACTTAAATTCAATTGGCTACTTTTTACAAACAGTAAACTATAATCAATTGTACCTGCTAAATACCTTAAAATTCTTTTGGCAGCTAACCAATGAGTTAAGCCAAAACAGTTATTATATTGGCTCAACTGACTACACGCATAGGCTATGTCAGGTCTTGTGCAGACAGAAAGATACATTAAACATCCCAGCAATTGTCTGTAATTGTAAGTTTCATCATTCAATGGTTTATCAGAATTACACAACTTTAACCCTGTCTGCATGGGAGTCGAAACTGGTTTACATTCTGACATACCAAACCTTTGAAGTACCTTTTTAATGTAAACAGACTGATCCAACTTAAGGATGCCTTTCTGTCTGTCTCGAGTTACTCTAATACCTAGATAATTCTGTATAGGACCTAAGTTTTTAATACTGAACTCATTTTCTAACAAATTTAATAAACTTTTAATTTGTGAGCTATCTTTTCTATACAGAATATAAAAGTCATCTACATACAAAGAAATGACTATGAACTCCTTGCCAGACTTAAAATAATAAACACATGGCTCGCATTTACTTTGCTTAAAATTGTTTTTAGTTAATAAATCGTGAACTTTACAATACCACATTCTACTGGCTTGTTTCAGGCCGTAGATGCTCCTTTGTAACAGGCACACTTTATCTTTATTTTTATCATCATGGAAACCCTCTGGTTGTTCCATGTATATGGTTTCGTTAAGTTCACCATTTAAGAAAGCCGTGTCTACATCTATATGATCTATATTGAGATCATACTCGTTAGCTAGAGAAAACAAAAGACGCATTGTAGAGTGACGTACAACTGGGGAGAAAGTATCAGTGTAGTCGATACCATACTTCTGTGTAAATCCCCTCGCGACTAAACGAGCTTTATATTTTTGAAAGTTTCCTGCAGAGTCACATTTGACTCGATAAACCCATTTACATTTAATAACATTTCTATTCTTGGGCCTATCTACTAGTGTCCAGACATTGTTATTTATTAAAGAGTTGTACTCACTTTTCATTGAGTGTAACCACTCGTCACGATGACGGCTGGCCATTGCCTCATCATAAGACTGTGGTTCGTCTTCAAGTACAGTTTGAGCGAGCATAGACAAATCATAATCCTCATACCGTTTTGGAGGTACTGCCCTAGTACTACGTACAGGCCTGGACTCCGCAGCTAACCCTTCGCCTCTAGATGAAGCCGTGCGAGGTGGCGTTACAGGATCTCCACCCGCTGCACCCGCCGAGCAGTCATCGGAGGACTCCTGGTCACTGCCGGTATTCCATTCATCTGTAAAATCAGACCTATTACCCTCATCGCTCAAAACATGACTGTTATTATTTTCGCTAACATTTTCATTACTTTTATTTAATTCATTATTTTCCATGACCTCATTTAAAATGTCATTATTAAAATTTGAATTATTCAATTCATTATTCTCTAATTCATGAGTAAAATTATCATTATCAACATTCAAATTATTATTGGAATTTATATTTAACTCATCATTATATAAATTAATCATTACATTATTATCATAGCTATTACTATCAGGTACATTGTTTGAATGTTGTGGAGTAAAAAACTTGTCCTCCAAAAACTTCACATCACGAGATAAAATGACTTTCCTAGGATCTGAGGGATCTGCCAGCCTATAACCTTTTGTGGTCTCAGAATAACCCACAAAAATGTATTCTTTACTCCTAGCATCTAGCTTCTTGCGCTTGACACTTGGAACCAGAGCATAAGCCTTGCAACCAAAAACCCTGAGGTGACTAAGGTCCACCTTGGACCCGGTCCACACTTCCTCAGGTATACGGCCATTCAATGCAACGGTGGGAGACCTATTTTTGACATAAGTCGCTACCATTAGCGCTTCTCCCCAAAAACATTGAGCTAGGCCTGCCTCCTGCAACATACACCTTACTTTATTGAACAAAGTTAAATTGAGCCTCTCCGCCACGGAGTTCTGTTCGGGGCAGTAAGGAACGGTTAGCTGGTGAGCAATCCCTTCTTTCTTTAAATAACTAGAAAGTCTACTATTTACATACTCTTTTCCATTGTCCGAGCGTAAACAAAGAATAGATAAACCTGTCTGCTTTTCTACAAAATTTTTAAAGTGAATAAAATGGTCACATACCTCTGACTTATGTTTCATTAAGTAGCAGTAGGATTTCCTCGAGTAGTCATCTGTGAAGGTGACAGCAAAGTTTGCACCACCCAAGCTGCTCACTGGCATAGGACCGACCACATCGGAGTGTACAAGCTCCAAGGGTCTAGTTGCACGCGTTCCACCACCTTTGGGAAATGGAGTCTTCGCCATCTTCCCCTCAAGGCACAGTACACACTCTTCAAGTGTTTCGCCATTCTGGAACATAACACCACATGCAAGTCTATCCCTAAGGGCGTACATACCTCCAGAGCCGATATGACAAAGCCTAGAATGCCATCGTGACATATCAGACCGCTGAGCAACAACTGTGGCACTCGGTGAGTCCTGCCTATCCTGCAGGAACAAAGAGTGCTCCTGTTTGTGCATTCCTTTGTCTAACTCATTTAATTTATAGATCCCATTAATTTCACTAGCAGAACAGACTAAATTATCATTCTTGTCATATGCAAAACAACCTCCCGAGTTAAACACCACTCTATCACAACCTGATTTTATATAACTAAATTACAAGACAGTTGGGGCACATATAAAGTATTATTCAAAGTAAGTACCTTGTCTAATGTCCTTATTTTAACATCGCCGGTGCCTTCACACAGCACTTTGCTATTATTAGCCACTGCCACTGAAGATTGTCCTTTCTTTATAGAATTAAAACAGTTTTTATCATTAAACAAATGGCAGCTCGATCCGGAATCTATGTAAACGTCTTGCTGGGAGACCAGGAACGCGGCTGGCATGGGATCCTCTTTCTGCTTCTTGTCTCTCTTCAGTTTGAAGCACTTGGATTTGACGTGTCCCTCCTTGTGACAGTAAGTACACGTAAACTTCTTCTTTGCTTTGAACTGTACTTTGGAAACAAAAGCAGTCTCAGATGAACATGTCGCTAGCTTCCTAGACTCTTCCTGCATCAGCCTGGCTCGTACGAACTCACTAGATATGGTCGATGTTAGGCAGGCCGTAGACATGTTTGAAACAAGCGAGTCAAACTCTTGAGGTAACCCGCTTAAAAGCAGTTCTGCCACTTCACTATCTTCAATTGTTTTTCCGATATCCGCCAGTTGTTGTACTAATTTCATAGTATGATCGATATACGCGTTCATACCGGCGTGATCGGCGTAGCTGGCCTTGTGTAGTTCACGTAGCAAAACAATTCGACGATAAAGCCCTCTGTCTTCAAATATATTTCTAAGATTATCCCACGCTTGCTTGGCACTCGTGCAGCTGGTAACATATTGATATAGAGATGGGTGCAGACTAAGTGCAATGCGCGCCAGCGCCCTTTGGTCGCGCGCAGCGTCCGTCACTACACCGGTCACACAGTCCCATAAACCTTCCAAAATCAATGCCATTTTGATCGCGAATTTCCAAGAATGGAAGTTTGCTTGTCCTTGTAGCTTCTCCATATGGTGCGCAAAAGATGCCGAGCCCGTCGTGGGGACAGCCGAAACAGCGGGAAGCGGCGCCATGTTGGCCGCGCCGGCTCCGATCTCCGCTGGCAAAATATTTTCGTCTTCAGTCATTCTTCAAAGTAGGATAGAGAGTAGTGGGCGCGATAATCCTGTCCTCCAATTGACACCAAGGTTCTAATCTGGGCGCAGAACCTATTGAGAAGGTCGCGGTGGACCGGCGCAGGATCGGCGTGGAGATTGGTGACTGCACGCTTGGGCTGGTCTGAAGGAATTTGTTGGAAATAAACCGCACTTTATGTTGTACAAATACAGGGCGTTTATTACAATAATAAATACACTGTTTGCATGTCAGGATTCGCTTAATATTAATTACTACAATTAAATCGCGCACAACTACAGTATTCGGCAGGTCGGCCATTAGGAAAAGGAAAGAAAAAGATAGCAATATTGTAACTATGTATCAAGTGACATTAGCTGTCACTGTCATGCGTTTTGTTATATGCTTAGATATATTTAATAAATACAATCAACATGAGTGAATCGTAGCGAAGGTCTACGTTTTGACTCGGGCATTTTGCTTTCGTATGTCCGTCCGGATGTTCTCCTCTACAGGGTCACAATTCTCAACCGATTCTCGTGAAATTTTGTGACCAGATTCTATGATTAAATAAAATTTTTATGTCAATCCAGTTTTTGGAAATTTTTAAAAATGGCGGAGTCGTGATACCTCGCGCCTAAACAAATAGTCGTATCGATATCATAAGAGTTTTTTCTTTTCTAGATATGTTTATAGATTAAATGGCCAAAAATTCAGAAAATTTATTTCGCTGGTTTCGGAGGTATTGAGATATTTAATTTTAACCCTTAAATTGGCAAGACATAAAAGTTACAAATAATGTAGTTTTCACTGATAAAAGCGACTAGACATAGTCCAAGCTGCCCTGGAAAAATAGAAAAAAAATGTAGGTTTTTCAGATTGCCAGAAAACCTATGTACCACACGTGTAACAGTGCCAACTAACCAGTGAAATGCCCTGTCTGGTGAATGTGCCTTGTGTGTACCGTTGCTAAGAGCTTAGTAAAACAACAAATTAAAGAATAATACACTTTATTACTATGAAATCTTTATAAAAGAAGTATATTAAAACTCTATTTTTGGTGAAAAAGGCGTGTTGTTTATGTATTGATTGTACAGATGGTGATAAAGCATTATATCGAAGCAGGAGTTGGCAAAACTTCGGTGCATAGGGGGAAAGCGGTGCAGTAGTTAGTGCATTTTCGTTATCAGAATCTACTTCGTCTGAGCTGCTTCCTAGTATGTTTAACCTCTCTAGTAAAGAATTGATGGATGGTGGATCAGAGCTTATGTCTTGATCTGACAGTTCATGAGATTTTAGTAAGTTTGATTCATCTTCAGAATCCGACCCATCATCCGAACATGCATATTAAGGTGTAGGAACTAAAGCCAAGATTTTGTGCGCTCGTGTTGGTTTTAAGCACTGTCGTTATTTCGATTGCCATAATTTTATTTAATTGATCGAGTAAACACCATGACTTAAGTAGTAGTACTTGTTATAAAACTTATAAATAGGTAAATATTGTGGGACTATTTTCCGCAAATCGACCTTAGTGTCTCACAGTAAGCTCAATATTCAATAAGGCTTGTGTTGTGGGTACTATAAACCGACATACATAATAGATTAGACATAGATAAATACATAAGTATATAGAAAACCTTGCCAGACCTGCTAGCATGAGTTCCGTTCTCGCGCGCGACTACATTACATTTTGCGGGACTTTAAGTAAGACTCGCGCGCGAGAAAACAACTCATGCTAGAGGGTCAGGCTTCGAACCCGAGATGGCCGTGACCTCCTGCTTCGTAGGCACTGTAGGCAGGGTCGCTATAGTTTTGAGAAAATTAAAAATGGACCGCACCTGTATTCTATGTCTATAAAAAGCAAATTTATTCAAAAATAGACCGACTTTTTTATCCGCACCGTTTTGAAATGGTCGCCCCTTAGAGGATATAACCAAACGGAGACGACATGTCTATAATTTTTGGTACAAAATAGTCTGCCGTTTTTTGCGGGGGAGGGGCACATCAAATGTATACGTAACGTCAAAATAGCCATGTCAGATAAACGTCATTCCATACATGTAGTTGACCATTGGCCGCCTATTTTCGACAGATGGAAACGCCTGTTAATGACCACTCCGTTTGGTTATATTCTCTAAGGGTCGCCCTGAGCGGAAACCGCGAAAAACGCTTCGTTCAGAATTTAATATACGCCCTCGCCGTAAATATGTCATGTTGCTCTCTTGGACATCCCATCTTCTATTTGTGACATCCCATGGGTATTAAAGGTGCCTTATGGCGGTTGGCGCTTACGCTCTTTTTAAGTTCGTTTTTAGGGTTCCGTACCCAAAGGGCAAAACGGGACCCTATTACTAAGACTTCGCTGTCCGTCCGTCCGTCCGTCCGTCCGTCCGTCCGTCCGTCTGTCACCAGGCTGTATCTCACGAACCGTGATAGCTAGACAGTTGAAATTTTCACAGATGATGTATTTCTGTTGCCGCTATAACAACAAATACTAAAAACAGAATAAAATAAAGATTTAAATGGGGCTCCCATACAACAAACGTGATTTTTGACCAAAGTTAAGCAACGTCGGGAGTGGTCAGTACTTGGATGGGTGACCGTTTTTTTTTGCTTTTTTTTTTGTTTTTTTTTTTGCATTATGGTACGGAACCCTTCGTGCGCGAGTCCGACTCGCACTTGCCCGGTTTTTTAGCATTAGAAAGAAGATACGCGATCTTGACATGTCTTTTAATTGAACAACGCTTTTTAAAAATCAGTAAGTAACTATTATTTATGAAAGCAGAAGAATATAAATGATCGTACCTATTAGATTCATAATTGTTACATATTTGCCGTGACTTATTTTTAAAACGTATTTTTCAATAAAAAGACACATCAAGATTGTTTGTTACCTTATTTCTAATGCTAAACAAACGAACTATATACTGACCTACATAAAGTGGAAATGGACCGACCTTGCGATATCAGATATGCTCGAAGTAAACTAACCTTCAAGTAAATAGAACGCAAACAATTATCGGACAAATTACGTGATCCATGTCACTAAGTACATACAGGGTGTTTAACCCTATTGGGGAAGTGAGGGTACCAATAACCCGAGGTTAACCTAACTTTTAACCCAGTGTCAAATTGTACTGGTAACCATGGTAACTCCAGGTTTAACCGATAAACCCCGGGATAGTGATTGGTGCAAGTGGGCCTAACTTACATAAACTATCATTACATTAACATCGTACAAATGTGGTCCATTCAAACGAATAGTTGTGTATTATTAAGAGCGATAAACAAGAATTTATTACGCACGAGTGTGAATTGAAGCCCGAAGCCGAAAGCTAAGGAAGGAAGGCTAACACGAGTTCATAATTCCTGTACCGCCCCTGGCACACACAAGTTCTTTCATCATACTAGTGAGGAAAAAAAAGGGAAAATATTGAACTTCTGTCTAATTTTGGGTGGACGTACATTACAGCCCTAATATAGGCTGAAATTTAGGATTTTCGGACCGTATCGTTTACGTGTACCTAACACTTTTTAATACGAGCAATTATGATTAAAGGGTCAAACAGATCACTGTGTTATGTCTTTCCTGTAGACATACACGAGAGTTAAGGGCTATAAAGGCTAATTTTCTTATTTAACCCTTATCCACGTGAAAAGGTCCTCCTTTTATTTAAAGAACTATGATAAAATCATTACTTACATGCCCACAAGCTGTTAACTATTGCCCACAGGAGAGAAAACTAGTGTGTTATCGCGAACAGTACATTTTTCTCTCCTGTGGGCAATAGTTAACAGCTTGTGGGCATGTAAGCAATGATTTTATCATAGTTCTCTAAATAAAAGGAGGACCTTTTCATGTGGATAAGGGTTAAATAAGAAAATTAGCCTTTATAGCCCTTAACTCTCGTGTATGTCTACAGGAAAGACATAACACAGTGATCTGTTTGACCCTAAAATAACTATCAACATACCCCAACAGTCCCTATGTTATTATAATCTCTAGGTTGGATTGTAATTATAATCTCTAGGTTGCATTATTTACAGAGACATCGTGTCTACTCATAACACATGCATCGTGCAAGCGAAGTGAGAAAAGCAGTTCTGTTCCTTTTATCTTTATATTATTGAGCAAAAATTTAACTATAATTTACTTAGTAGTGTTTGAAAGCTAAAAATATTTAGTGCCTAGGTGGTGGTAAAATATTTAATGGTAGGTATTTCTTTTTGCTCAGTGATAACTGCATTTATAAATAGGATCTGCATCCCAACCTTTTAGACCGTTATTCTTGGTATATTATGATTCAATTCAATACATTTAATAATCAATTTGACTACTCCATAATAAGTACCAAAATGTAAACGTGTTTATCATAACAGATGATAGATGTTCACGGTGGGTGATGCTACAGTTTCATAGGGTGTTTCTAACTAAAGGATGACTCACGCTAGACCGGGCAGTGCCCGGGCCGAGGCGTCCGACATGTCATTTTTTATGACGGCTGATCGGTGATCACGTGGTGCTTTCCACGAAGCTCCGGAAGCTCCGGCCCGGACACGGCCCGGTCTAAGGTTAGTCATCCTTAATACAGATTTGTGAAATCATTAAGCCTATTAAATTCCAGGTAAATAAATAAACAAAGGACTTAAAGATCTTCGCCTCCGACTGTTCGATGCGCACATTCACGAACGCAGATAATTTAGAACACATAATACCCCAAACTTCGCCGTTTCGTACGGAACCCTAAATGCATAAGTATTCATATAAAGGTCCACCTAAAAAGTAATGCCACAGTCCTGATCCAACATGGAATCAAGCAACAGTTTTCTATTCATATCACTCCTGTCTCTTGCAATTATTTGCATCATTTATTGTCGGAAAAAGCTCTCCTACTGGTCTAGTCGCGGAATAGAGCAGCTGCCAGCTCCTCATTGGTTATTCGGGCACTATAAAGAAGGAATCCTATTTCAAGCAAGTCCAGGCTGGCATTTAGGCCAGCTGTACAAGCAAGCTCCGCGTGACGCGCCGCTCGTTGGCTTCTACATCTTCCACAAGCCATGTTTGCTTCTAAAAGATCCCAAAATCATCAAACAGATACTGATTAAAGACTTTAACAAGTTCCCCGATAGACATTTTGCCGGGAATACTCAGAAAGACAGTATTGGCTTGAGGAACCTGTTCGCTGTGAGGGGCAAGGACTGGAAGTATATGAAACAGAAGATGGGTCCGGTGCTGAATAAGTCATTCAGGCAGATGCTGCCGCTCATGACGGAGGCTGGAGAGCCGATGTTGCGGCACATCGACTTGAACAAGGGCAAGGAGTTGGATGTGCAGGATTTGGTTTACAAGTCGACTGCCGATCTGATCGCGAGCGTGGCGATGGGGACGAAGATTGACTCTTTTAGTGATCCGAACGGAGAGCTACCTCGACGTAGTGAGTTTTTATTCTTACTTTTTTGCATGTTATATCCTAAAGGATGACTTACGTTTAGACCCGGCCGTGTTCGGGCCGGGGCTTCAGGCCCATCGTTTTCTATGGAAAGCATCACGTGGTCGCCTGTCATGTCATAGAAAAGTAAGCGCCGGAAACTCCGGCCCGGACACGGCCCGGTCTAACGTGAGTCATCCTTCATGCCGGGGGCCGGGGCCACACCAAAGAGTATAATAATATATGTATAGGGCCACACTAACGAGAAACGCCGTTGATTATTGCGATAATTCCAGTGTGGCCGTATGAAAAGTGTCAACGGCGTATCCCGTTAGTGTGGACCCGGGATTAAGGCCACCCCACACTAGCGTCTTTCAAGCGTCAGCGTCTAGTCAGCGCTATGGAAATTGGCGTCGCCGTCACTGTGCAGGCGGCCTAGCCAAGGTGACAATCGCTTGCGCTTCGCCATCGAATCGCTTTAAGTCTCTCTATCACTCTTCCATATTAGTGTAAAGCGGTATCCAGACTAGTAAATTTTTCGCCAATCTGATTAAATTGCCCGATCGAATCAGGACGTGCGGACGCAAACGCCAATTTGGCTCGTCAAATCCAACCGCCGATAATGACCGATATTAATTACTATGAGGATATTACCGATAAATTGAGGTGGTAGTTTCTCACGAAAAAATGTTTTAAAAAAAATTTTTTTTTTTATAGGGATCGTTAAAATGCAACTTAAACTATTAGAAAATTAGTTGGGATTTAAGAAGTGGAGCTACCCAGATTTTTGATGCAGGTGGGGGGAGGGGGGGTTTTTAAGCGTCTGCGACGTCTGAGGTTATACTAAAACCTTAGTAATTATGATGATAGATGGATACTTTGACACTTCTTTTCATCATCATCTAGGTGCGCTTAAGTTACGAAGTGTTGGTCATAGCCCTTCTGGCTAAACTGGTAGGGTAGGTGTTCCGATTAATACTTGCAAATCGGACTAAGAGCTTCCAGACCTGCATCGGGCGTACGGAGCAGCACGTGTGATTAAATCACACATCGTTTAGAAGATGATAGTTAATTATAATTAACCTTGAAATGCTAGGGTGTAAAAGAGCTTATCTCAGGAGTGCTGCTTCTATGTTATCCCGGAAGCTTAATAGGTGTGGCAGGATTTTACCAACAACATTTTTATATATTTATATCATCATATATGCTGTAATACTTAAATACATTATAGTAAATTTTACGCCATCATTTACATTGCACTAATAAATTCTAATAATTTTCTATTTTTGTAATTCATTTTTCTTTAAATTATTTCTTACTTGCATAAATAATTATTTTATTACCATAAATATCTGTTCTCAAAATCTAGGTAATAATAAATAAAGTCAGAGTCCAAAATTTAGCTGATACTCATTAAAGAATTTGAGGTTACCGCGGTTCACTTCAAGGGGCCCTAACTACTAGCTAGACGATCACATGGCCATATTTTAGGGGTAAATCTAAAGGGGGTGTTTATACTATGGGTAAGTTAGTTAAGTGAGGGGTGGGAGTTACATGATGACAATAGTAGGTTAAAATTTTGGATTCTGATTCTGACCCACCTCGCTTCGCTCGGTTTGATTCCCAATTTAACAATCAAGTTTCTGCGAATAAGTGAACATTCAATCTTGCTGTCTATTCACCCTGGCAGTACCTAGTGGAACTCAGGTTTGGTGCAACATAGGCACATGCTGTTTTGATCATTCGACAGGTCTTGATGATCACTTGGGAGAGCAGTACCCAAGATAGAGCTGATGCTGAACCCTGGCTGTACCTAGTGGAACTCAGGTTTGGTGCAACATAGGCGCATGCTGTTTTGATCATTCGACAGGTCTTGATGAGCACTTGGGAGAACAGTACCCAAGATAGAGCTGATGCTGAATCCTCGCAGTACCTAGTGGAACTTAGGTTTGGTGCAACATAGGCACAGGCTGTTTTGGTCATTCGACACGTCTTGATGAGCACTTGGGAGAACAGTACCCAAGATAGAGCTGATACTGAACCCTCGCAGTACAAGTTGAACTCAGGCTTGGTACATCATAGGCATACGCTGTTTTGGTCATACAACACGTCCTGGGAGAGCAGTAGGTACCCTAGATAGAGCTAAACATCACAAAAAAAAATTTAGATAAAATAGATAAAATAGTTAAAATAGATAAAATAGATAAAATAGATAAAATAGATAAAATAGACAAATAAATAAATAAATATTATGAGCTCCACGCTGAGCCCCACTGTAAGTTCAAGAAAGCTTGTGTTGTGGGTACTCAGACAACGATATAAATACAACGACCAACCACCATAACATAGAAAACAACCATGACGCAGGAACAAATATCTGTATCATCATACAAATAAATGCCCTTACCAGGATTTGAACCCGGGACCATCGGATTCATAGGCAGGGTCACTACCCACTAGGCCAGTCGTCAAAAATCAATGCCCCCGCCCCCCTAAAATCATCCAAAAATCATGCTTCGAATGACCCCGTTTTCTCCTACGTCATGCTACCATCATCCGATGTCCAGATCACCATCATCCCCCCCCTAATTTGAAATGACGTAATTTATGAATAGCCCCTTACCAGGATTTGAACCCGGGACCATCGGCTTCATAGGCAGGATCACTACCCACTCTAGGCCAGTCGTCAAAAATCAATGAAATAAATGAATTATATCAAATAAATAAAATAAAAACAATAAATAAAATAGATAAAATATAAAAAGAAGATATAATAATAAAAAGAAGATATTAGAATAAAGATAAAAATATAAAATAAATAAATATATTTATTTTCATCCCACGTATGTTTTTTTTTGTGTTATCTCCTCAATAAATAAATAAATTCAATTTAACTTGTGCTAATTTCTTGCAGTGTCGGAATATTTCTACAGCTTCGAGCGCATGCTGGCGCTGGTGTCCGTCTTCTTCATGCCTGATGCCGTCGACTCAATAATCGGCTCCCTCCTCTTCTTCAAGTCTCACTTCATCAGAAAGGTGGGCCATTAAGCCCCGGGTTATTCGAGAACGGTCCAGAACGCAAAATGCCTACATCATTTTCCGTCGTTTTATCTTTACGTTGGGCTCCTATTCTGTGCGGTTTGGCCTTCGGCCATTTGAAGATAACTAACGAACCTAACCTACCTGTGTGATATAAAAAAGTGGTCATTTTGCGTTCTAGACCGTCCGCAACTATACCTAAGCCCCCATTCCCACGGGCGCTTTTACAAAGCGCGTTAAAAAAGCGTTTGAATGACACAAATATACATGTGTATTTATTCACACGACAGCGGTGGCGCTTTTTATCAAGCGTTGTTGGATTTTCGACTTTAAGCCTTGGTCGTTAAATCGGATTTAGAGTGCGGACAGATTCAAGCGCTTTTTTAACGCGCGTTGAAAAAGCTCTCGTGCGAATGGGGGCTAACGATCGGGAAAACCGGCATTGTGTCTGTAGATACTAAAGAAAAACCGGCCAAGTGCGAGTCGGACTCGCGCACGAAGGGTTCCGTACCATTACGCAAAAAACGGCAAAAAATCACGTTTGTTGTATGGGTCCCACTTATTAATTATTTTATTTTGTTTTTAGTATTTGTTATAGCGGCAAAAGAAATACATCATCGGTGAAAATTTCAACTGTCTTAGCTATCACGGTTCATGAGATACAGCCTGGTGCCAGACGGACGGACAGACAGACAGCGGAGTCTTAGTAATAGGGTCCCGTTTCTACCCTTTGGATACGGAACCCTAAAATGTTAACGATTTGGATTATTTTGGATACATTTTCCTAAGGCAGATAAGTATGAGAGATTATACATCTTTTAAGAAGCAGAACGTTTTATATGACTAGGGATTAAGTATAAAAATTAGGCTTAAGTCCATTTATTTCATGATGTCCACAGGAAAGAAACCTTAAAGGATGATTCACGCTAGAGGAGTCCGGGTCCGGGCCTAAGCTTCCGATGCTTTCTGTGACGGGTGATCGAAGATTTGATGCTTAATATAGAAAACTGAAGTGTCGGAAGCGTCGGCAGCGTCGGCCCGTTCGTGGGTCGTCCTTAACGCATAGGGGTCGTCCAGAACAGAAATCATGTGATCATATTTGGTCTATTTTTGACCCCTCTCCCCCTTGGCAGAGTATAGTAAGACAAGAGTGCTCACTCCATACATCAGTTTTGGTACCAAAAATATTAGTATTTTCGTGGTCGACATCTAGCATCGAGTAGCGGAATTATCAGTACTTTAAGTAGCAGTAGTAGTACTACTGCTACTTAGTACTAGCCACAAGATCACGTGATAATTATGATGCGGGTACCCTTAGACGCTAAGCAAGTCTAATGTCGTTTCTACTGTATTGCGTATATGTTCAAGATGCTATCTCTCAAAAACAGGCATCGTAAAGTTGGCTTTTCCGCTTTGAAAATAAAAAAACCGGGCAAGTGCGAGTCGGACTCGCGCACGAAGGGTTCCGTACCATAATGCAAAAAAAAAACGAAAAAAAAGCAAAAAAAAAACGGTCACCCATCCAAGTACTGACCACTCCCGACGTTGCTTAACTTTGGTCAAAAATCACGTTTGTTGTATGGGAGCCCCATTTAAATCTTTATTTTATTCTGTTTTTAGTATTTGTTGTTATAGCGGCAACAAAAATACATCATCTGTGAAAATTTCAACTGTCTAGCTATCACGGTTCGTGAGATACAGCCTGGTGACAGACGGACGGACGGACGGACGGACGGACGGACAGCGAAGTCTTAGTAATAGGGTCCCGTTTTACCCTTTGGGTACGGAACCCTAAAAATTACACGTGATATCTTCTCTGACCCCCCCTCCCCCATCGTGATCATTCGTGATATTTTTCCTACCCCTCCCCGCCCCCCCTAAACGATCACATGATTTCTGGACGACCCCATACTAAAAATGTTTTTGGCCCAGGTGTTCTGGACTGCAATGGAAGAGAGGAAGACGTCGGGAGAAGAGAGAGGAGACTTTGTAGACTTCGCTAAGAAGATGCAGAACGAACCTCAGAGCCCGTATGGTAAGCGCTTCGTTTTCTATGGAAACCACCGATCACCGTCATAGAAAATGACGTTTTTTTATTTTTTCAAAGGCACAACATAATCAATTTTAAAGTTACTCGCCAAACTACTTAAAATGCAGTTTGTTGGACGTCTCGGCCCGGGCACGGCCCGGTCTAACGTGAGTCATCGTTTATTGCGCGCTCTTATTAACCCCCACGCAAAAAGAGGGGTGTTATTAAGTTCTTATGAAATGTTCTCGGTATTTTAGGGTTCCGTACCCAAAGGGTAAAAACGGGACCCTATTACCAGAGGGCGGAATTGCTCATGGCAAAAATCAAACGTCAGGAACGTTGAATTTTATCGACTATCGAATAAACTGAAATTATATTTACCTAGCGTATCTTTATTTATTTATTAACAAAACTAAGACAAGGATACTTCTTTATACATTTGTTAATGGTTTTTCTTTGTGGATTAACCATTTATTACAAACGTAAATTAGTTGCAATAAGACTAGTGGCAGAAATGACAGTTAACTGCCATGCAATTTACTTTTAATTTAATCAAAGAGGTCAAATGGTCAACTGCTAATCAAAGAGGTTAATCTTAAAGTCAGAAATGTAAAAGGTGACTGAACTTATCGATAGCTGAAAAAGTCGATAAAATTCAACGTTCCAACTCTATTGACGTTTGATTTTTGCCATGAGCAATTCCGCCCTCTGCCTATTTGCTATTACTAAAGGCCGTAACACACTATCGCACCGCACCAAGGTCATTGTGCGACGCACCGATAAGTAAGAGCGAGAAAGAGATATCGCTTGGTGCGGTGCGATAGTGTGTTACCACTATAAGACTCCGCTGTCCGTCTGTCTGTCACCAGGCTGTATCTCATGAAGCGTGATAGCTAGTTGACATTTTCACAGATTATGTATTTCTATTGCCGCTATAACAATAAATACTAAAAACAAAATAAAATCAATATTTAAGTGGGGCTCCCATACAACAAACGCGATTTATTTGCCGAAAAAAAGGCAGACTTAATGCCAATTTAATGGCACTCTCCTGCAGCTGATTTTGTAATAGGCGCCTTGCGACATCCGATATCGGAAAGGCGCTTCCGATAAATTCAGCCATGTCGGAGCCCGCCGTCAGCTGTCGGTCCGATAATATTTGTTTGTGTGCGTATGTGTAGGCATAATGCTTGTTGTAGTGTGCGTGACCGCTAAAGACGGCGCCCGGGCGCGCTTCCGCGGCCTGACTACGCGGATGTAAGATCCTACTTCCGATATCATATCGGACATTGTGAAAACGTTTTAAGTATGTGTCAAATCCCGCGCAACCACCAATATGTTTCAGAATTCTCTGGCGACAACCTGATCCATCAAGCTGGTACATTCTTCTCCGGGTTTGAGTCCAGCGCCGCCACCGCCGCGTTCACGCTCATGCAGCTGGCTAGGAACAGGTCTGTGCAGTGGCGAAACGTGAACTAATCTAGCCGTGGGCGAAGTCGCATTTGAGAGGCCCTTTTCTTCTATGTGCCCGACTGAAGGGTTCAGGCGGAGTATGTCACTTTCTTAGGACGTCACATTCTGAGGACGTCACATTCTGAGTTCGTCACTTTCTGAGTACGTCACTTTCTGAGAACGCCACTTTCTGAGGACGTCACTTTCTGAGTTCGTCACTTTCTGAGTACGTCACTTTCTGAGAACGCCACTTTCTGAGTACGTCACTTTCTGAGTACGTCACTTTCTGAGAACGCCACTTTCTGAGTACGTCACTTTCTGAGGACGTCACTTTCTGAGAACGCCACTTTCTGAGGACGTCACTTTCTGAGTACGTCGCGTTTTTTAGCATGGGTACGATTTAACAGTATAATATACCTGCACGAAAAATGTATACTGCCAGCCTTCGAGCAACACCGGCTTCCGACACATCGGAAGGGAGGGGCCCAAGCGATATCTCACCGTACAAATCTTTCTGCCATTTTTCGCGGGGGGAAAGGTGCACACAGTCGCACTTCTCACACACTTACATACAAAATCCAATCTGTAATGACGACACAAATACATAGAAAATGACACACGTTAAAGACAAATCTTGCAAACCTCGATCTCTTTTTGTGTACGGACGAGTGACAAGTGTCACAACACGCACACTAATACATTTTCTTTGAAGTATGTTATTGTATTCTGAGAGATGAGAAGTCGGATTTGTCGCTCGACCGATCCGCAATTTGTACTGAGCGAGCAAAATCGATAAATCCAACAATTACATGAGACTAAAATATAATAATTGTGTTTGAATGTAATTAAACGTATGATATGTAAAAAAAAATATTACATGTGAAATGTAACACTTTCTTTTTGTAAATTTGATGTCCCCGACCTCTTTTTATAACAAAAAACCGAGCAAACAGGCATTATTGTGCAGCAGTGTTCACGCGCGCGTCTGGACTCGGTCTAGTGAAAAATCCAAGTGCAACTAGTTTTATTACCCGCGCTAGATTAGATTGACGCGCTAATCTTGTACCTCGGCAGAGGGGAAATAGTGCGAATGCCGCCTCCCTTCCGTGTTGCTCGAAGCTGCCAGCCAACCAGATTAGCTGTTCGACATACGGTCGCTTTTATATCTTACATACCAATACCAATCTCTGTTTGCCTTACGCCTGACTGGTAGAGAATTCCATTTAACAAAACGTCCTATGTTTCGTGCAATAAAGTGAAAATAGAGAAATAAATAATATAAAAACAATCTAATTATGTTTAAATCATTATTTAATTCAGAATACTTAGAAACTACAAGCACCAAAACATTTAGCCACAGATTGGAGTTAGGCCGGCAACAGCTTCGATTCAATACACATAAATGTTTCGCACAGTAGGAACCATGATTTTATCATTCGCCGCTGTGATTAGCTGGTGAAGGTATCACGGCAAGCTCGCTGACACCAGTAGAAGGTCATTCCCACATATTTACATTTAAACGGACTGCCGCTCCTTTCGGGACAACATATTCTTCATCATACCGCGTCTTCTGTCATGTCTCCATAAACTCACGTCTTTTTTTCTGATGATGGTGTAAATTTTGGATATCTGCGTATAAAAATCAGCTCTTGCAGTTTTGGTTCAGACAATATTTCTTCTCGTGTCACCTGTGGAGAATAGGCGTCAAAGAATTTTTTCTTCAAATCGGCAACGGCATATTCAGAATATATGTTCAGCCATCAATCACTTCTGCGTATGGATCATTCCCATACTCTCATAGTTCTCATGTTCTGCATATATTTAATGTAATTTATTTGTTTGTTTTCTTCCTATATACGTTACACGATGAATTTTTAAATTAATATTACATTGTACTTTTAGCCTGACAATAAAAATCTATCATGTCGCCGATTTGACATCGCTGATTTTTTTCTATTTAAAATCCGAAACTACAAAAAGGTTATAAAGTTTGTCAAAGGACTGTCTCATTTCAAACATAGACAGAGATAAACATACTATCTTTGTCTTACACTAGTACTAGCACCCAAAAGAAAAGGATGAGTGTAGTTTTTATTGTTCTTATTTAGTGACAAATTTGTTTGACCACTTACAGTCCGTTAACTCTCAGAATGAACTTCGTTTTTCGGGTAAAATCGGACGTATTCGCGTAATAGAAAATGACAGCGTCGTACTGATTTAGGGCTACAAATATAATGACCACCAAAAAATACTTTGGTACCCTAAATAAAAAAATCATGCTTACCAAAAAAAATTACTGAACACCAAATAAATAAGGCCTAAAAATACAAAAGTACCACCACTTTAATTACGACTGCACTTCAAATTGTATTCAAATACCAAATATATTGAATGATCACCAAAAATCATGAATGATCACCAAATCTTGAAGACCAAATTAATGCGATATTTTCACCTAAATAAACCACTATGATTACCAAAAAAATTATACATATTACCAAATAAAGTAAACTGATGCCAAAATTACTAGCCCCTCCCGCTCAACCCCCCGTAGCCCGCACCGCATACCTACCTAACCTAATCTACTTTTCTAGTAGCATTTCGTTATGCTACTAGAAAAGTAAGTTAAACTGCTATCAGTTAAGTGGGTTAGGTTAGGTTAGCACTGCGACCCTTACAGAAACGAAATGGTAATAGAAAAGTAGGTTAGGTTAAGTTTCAACTGCTACCCATACAGATACGAAACGCTACTAGAAAAGTGGGTTAGGTTAGGTTTGAACTGCGACCCTTACAGAAAAGAAATGCTACTAGAAAAGTGGGTTAGGTTAGGTTTGAACTGCGACCCATACAGAAACGAAATGCTACTAGAAAAGTGGGTTAGGTTAGGTTAGAACTGCGACTGTTACAGAAATAAAATGCTATTAGAATAACGATATATTAAATGTTTGCACATTTTTAATTAAAATGTGGTTACAATTTTTGTGATCATTTACTATTTTTGCGTTTACAATGATTATTTTGGAGCCATTTGCTTTAATAGGATAGCAAGATTTAAAAATTTGGTTATCATTTTACATTAAAATGGAGTTCTAATTTTGGTGGTCATTTACTATTTTTGGGTTTACAATGATTATTTTGGTGTCATTTTCTTTAATAGGATAGCAAGATGTAAAAATTTGGTTATCATTTCACATTAAAATGGGGTTTGAAATTTGGTAATCATTGACTGTTTTTGGGTTAATAATGATTAGTTTGGTGTCATTTCCTTTAAAAGGATAGTAAAATGTAATAAAATTGGTAATCATTTCACATTAAAATGGTGTTATAATTTTGGTGATCATTCATGATTTTAGGGTGGTAAAATAGATTTTTTTGGTATTAAATTTTACTAAATCTGGTGATCAGTTAAATAGCAGCCCTGATTTAGTTGCAACTTGCAATCCAACACTCAAAACTATACAGGGTGGTCTATACCACGACATCCAAAATTTTTTTAGATTCCTCAATTCAATTATAGACTATGTATGTTAGCCGGTTTTTCGTAGTTTACGAGTTATGAATTTTTGAACTTTTAACTTTTGTTAAGAAATTCCGGGCCGAACCAATTAATTTATTTAAAAAACTATTGAACTTTTTTGAATGTTTCTTTTTATAACATAATCCTTTACAAACGACGCAGTTGCTAAAAAAATCAGCATCCTCACTTGGCTGCGAGTTGGAAAAAAAAAGTCAAAGTTTTACGTTCAAGCAGGTCAAGTTTAGATTTTACCTAATTAAAAAAAAACAAGCGAGTTCAACGACTTTTGGTTATTTTAGAAACTGCTAGTCCCTAAGTTTTTTTAAAGGTTAAAAAAAAGTGACAATAGTCATAATTTGACAGAGTCACCGGTCAAAGGAATCGAGGTGGAAAGTTCCCAAATTAGTAATCTGATAGCTCACGTAGTGAAGAATCTAAAAAAAAACAACGGGTTGCACTCCGGGAGTGCCGGCAGAAGTGAAAACTCAATGACATTGTAACAGTTTTTCGATCAGGCCACGTGTCCGTCTTACGTCTTACGAATCATACGGTCACGTGACCTGTCGCGAGTTTAACATTTTTTCCCCATCACAAAAAGTGGACAGCGCCGCTAAAGAAGTTTTCACTTAAAAATTTTGGACATCGAGGTTTGTACCACCCTGTATAGAGTAGTTAATACCACCATAACTAGTAGGTAAATATTTAAATTCATATTAAAATATGTGACTTTTAAGTACTGTGTAATTATTTACAAATTAAATTTAAAATTTTTGTTTTAATTTATTTTTTTATGTTAAAGTAAATTTTAATTAAAACTAGAGATAAAATAAAAAACACAAACTATAAAAAATATACTTACCTACAAAAAAATATGTGACTGTTATTATAACCACTCTGTATAATTTCAGCCAGAAGTTGTAAATGACGGTGTGACGTTCTGCTTTCAAATTCTGATTCTATTTTCGCAATATAGTCATCAACCAAATATTAAGCATAACGTCATTAAATTAGGGCTTGTTTTACATTGAGACAATAGGTATCCCTAACTTTTGGCGAGTAACAGCCTCCTAGCCTAGTCGGTAGTGACCCTGCCTACGAAGCAGGAGGTCCTGGGTTCGAATCCTGGTAAGGGCATTTGTTTGTGTGTTTATCACAAATATTTGTTCCTGAGTTATGGATGTTTTCTACATATATAAGTATTATAAATATACCTATGTATTATATATATATCGTCATCTAGTGACCACAACACAAGCCTTATTGAGCTTACTGTGGGACTAGGTAGATCTGTGTAAAATTGTCCTATACATAATATTTAATATTTATTTATTTATTTAGTGAGTAAGAAAGCAGAACAGCAGTATCACCTTCGCGTGTTACCGCCGATACCCGATGTATCTTTCTAAAATCCGAAGGTCATTCTGAGAGTTAACGGACTGTAGATAATATGTTGCGCTAGCTTCGACCCGCGACTTCATCTGCTTGGAAATATAATGATGATGATGATATCGTACCTATGCTAAAAAACGTGACGTACTCAGAAAGTGACGTCCTCAGAAAGTGGCGCTCTCAGAAAGTGACGTCCTCAGAAAGTGACGTACTCAGAAAGTGGCGTTCTCAGAAAGTGACGTACTCAAAAAGTGACGAACTCAGAAAGTGACGTACTCAGAAAGTGACGAACTCAGAAAGTGACGTCCTCAGAAAGTGGCGTTCTCATAAAGTGACGTACTCAGAAAGTGACGAACTCAGAATGTGACGTCCTCAGAATGTGACGTCCTAAGAAAGTGACGACTGAAGGGGCCCACATCGCCCACGCCTAGCTACGCCACTGGGTCTGTGAACATGTTATTTGGTTTAAAAAATCAGACATCTAAGGGTAGGTACGTCTTAGTACTCGACATTCTAATACCCAATAGATGACACACTGTTGTCGCCTACACATCATTTTTGCCCCCTGTAATATTTATGCAAATATTAGGTATAATATCTGGGAGACCGAGCTTTGCTCGGAAAACATATAAAAACTCAAAAATGCACGTTTTCCCAGAGATAAGACCTAGCTAGATCGATTTATCGCCCCCGAAAACCCCTATATAGTAAATTTTTAAAAGTTAAATAAACATGAATTGCTCGTTTTTTAAAGGTATAATATAGTATATTAAATTTATTATACCTATGGTTAATATTGTTCAATCAGGTCTATTCAAGAGCGAGCGAGGGCAGACGTACAAAGGGCGGTGCAGAAACACGGCTGGACTTACGAGGCCTTTGTGGACATGAGGTACCTGCAGCAGTGCCTGCAGGAGACCATGAGGATACATCCGCAGGTGTCCACGCTAGACCGCGTCGGAAGGGAAGACTATCAGGCATGTTGGACTTACGAGGCCTTTGTGGACATGAGGTACCTGCAGCAGTGCCTGCAGGAGACCATGAGTAGGATACATCGGCAGGTGTCCACCCTGGACCGCGTCGGAAGGGAAGACTATCAGGCAAGTTGGACTTACGAGGCCTTTGTGGACATGAGGTACCTGCAGCAGTGCCTGCAGGAGACCATGAGGATACATCCGCAGGTGTCCACCCTGGACCGCGTCGGAAGGGAAGACTATCAGGCAAGTTGGACTTACGAGGCCTTTGTGGACATGAGGTACCTGCAGCAGTGCCTGCAGGAGACCATGAGGGTTCATTCGCACTGGACCGCGTCCGCGGGGAGGACTGTAAATATGTGTCCTATCAGGTAAGTTGGACTTACGAGGAGTTTGTGGACATGAGACTGCAGCAGTGCCTGCAGACCATGAGTATACCTACGTCCGCAGGTGTGCACCCTGAACTGTGTTGGTAGAAAGGTCTATCGGTCATGAGTTGGACTTTGGAGTTATCGGCTTTTACGTCGTTCGACTTCAAATGTGGTACTAAGTAGAGGGGAAGCAGGATTTTTCTGTTTCTGATGCGCGTTCAGATCGTGACGCTGTTATGGCCCCGCTGGGGCAGTAGAGCTTTTTTTCACT
The DNA here is from genome assembly GCF_910591565.1 of Cydia splendana. Classification (NCBI taxonomy): domain Eukaryota; kingdom Metazoa; phylum Arthropoda; class Insecta; order Lepidoptera; family Tortricidae; genus Cydia; species Cydia splendana. The sequence continues at coordinate 6,817,518 of NC_085983.1, forward strand.
AAATAACTTTACAAATTTGTACAAAACGCTCGTATTACAATCTTCCAGCTTTTACAACTATGAACTAATCAAAATTTACATGTTATACGCCTATTTATTTCAAACTAGTTGCGCGCAAAGCCCGCTCCGAACGCTTCGGCAGACCTTTTGTTATGATGTGCACCGCAGGCGCCCTATGCTAGCAGCCCTATGCTAGCGGCCCGCGACTGAAACTTGATACTATACTATAATAATTATAAAATATCCGGGAGACCGAGCTTTGCTTGGAAAAAATGTGAAAACTCAAAAATGCTCATTTTATTTATTTATTTGAACTTTATTCCCAGATACCTACGTTTTCCCAGAGATAAGACCTATTAGCTAGACCGATTTTTCGCCCCCGAAAACCCCCATACCTATAGCAAATTTCATCAAAATCGTTAGAGCCGTTTCCGATCCCCGAAATATAGGCGTCACAAACCCGGTTTCACCGAAATCGAAAAAACCGGAAAAACCACTTTACAGCCAATTGCAAAAACCGGGTTTTAACTTTGATAAAACCGGCTTTTTCGAGTTTTTTGATTTTACAGTTTTATATACAAAGTTTAATTGTTTTGATGAGCAACACGCACTTCAGAGTTTACTATTATATTTAGAACAATGCAACACATTGTAAGTACGCACTAATTGTATAAATAAACATCTTACTATTTTCACTAAATATCCCTTAATTTCCCTAGTTCAACGTAGTAGTAGTAACGCTCATAGATCTCTAGTTAAAAATGTTTATTGGATTAATTATAATAAACGGCAATCAGGCGCATTCACCATGTACAGTTTTCTTCTTCTTTGTCGTATCATCATGACTGAGAGACGTGAAGACTGTGGACACGTTCACCAGTATCTATTGGCCCAGTTTTGCAGATAAATAGGCGGCTTGCTCCTTGAAGTCGAGGCTTCTATCCAGGATGCTTCGGAGATATTTAGGAAGGAAGTTGTGGTGGAGAAGATTGCCCCTGAATTTTACTCTCAGCTCCTTAACTGTTTTGAATGATTCACGGTTATTGTCACTAGATATTATTTCATCTAATAGATATTAGGACCTGGGTCCTTTTCCAGGGTATTTTGTCCCATTTTCAAGCTGTCTTCTTGTGTCACAAGGGTCAGGTCATCAGGATAAGCAAACACCCGCGAGGTGGTGTTAGGCGGGATACGACTCAATCATCGGTATTTTCAGACCTATGATAACTAATACTGGGCGGTGTTGAGAATGTGGGAAATCTGCTAGCACGTACCGCTCGGCGGCCTCTGGGGTACCGTCTATTGCTTTTGTTGTGATGACTAGGTCCGGGTTGTGGTCACTTCTCCATCGAGCTCCTTTGAACGTTCCTTTGCCTTTGTTAGAAAAGGCTAAAAAAGTGTTGTTCCTATCTGCTCAGTCCATGATCGCCTCCCCGCTGGCATCAGAAGGACGACTGTGTCAACACCATTGCCATGTAATATTTTGCTTAGGCATTCCATTTTAGAATTGCTTTAAAAACTTTATTGATGGAATTTGATGGACTAGGGAAAGATAAAGGTAATATTAAAGCATTGATCTTAAAAATACTTGCTTATTTTACAAATTAATACGTAAACTCGAAATCACCGAAAAAACCGGAAACCCGGTTTTGCTGTTTCACAAAAACCGAAAACCCGGTTTTCTAAAATACGCACGGTTTTGTGACCCCTACCGAAATATATAAATATACAAGAATTGATCGTTTAAACTGTTTAAAGGTATAAGATAATGCTGTACAAACATATATACTTATTATCCTAAACAGTGCGGAAACCCTCGACTTCGGGCAAACTCGGCTCCGTTCGGCTCAGTATTGCTCCGAGCAATTATTAGGGTTGGCACCACTTGACGTCCCTTTGCGTGCACGACCACAGATAAGATAATGACTTGAATTTTGACAACCCTAAATAGTCGAAGGGGATAGTGCCATAAGTTAGAAAGGGATATCATGATTCGACCCTGAATCGCTGTCAAACTTCGGTTTTGTAGGAAGTGTCCTTTCTGTACGGTAGTACAATTACTAATTCTGTGGCTTAACCCCACAGATACCAAACACCAACATAACCATAAAGAAAGGAACGGCCGTGTACATCTCCATCTACGGGCTCCACGAGGACCCGCAGCACTTCGCGGACCCCGGCACCTTCGACCCCGGCCGCTTCGACCAGGGCAGGGGCATTCCCGAGGCCTACATGCCTTTCGGAGCTGGGCCCAGGATGTGTCTCGGTGAGTTTCAGGTCTAGGCAGGGGTGCGAAACTCCTCCCTTCGGGCAAATTCGGCTCCGTTCGGCTCAGCATTGCTCCGAGCAATTATTAGGGTTGACACAACTTGACGTCCCTTTGCGTGATAAAATAATGGCTTGAATTTTGACAACCCTAAATAGCTGAAAGGGATAGTGCCACATATTAGAAAGGGACAGCATGATTCGTCCCTGAATCGCTGTCAAACTTCGGTTTTGTAGGAAGTTTCCTTTCTGTACGGTAGTACTATTAAGGTTCCGTCACACAGGCGCGTTTTCCGGGCGGGACGTGAGCGCGGCGTGAGCGTTTTATATCAAAGAATATAATACTCACTAGGAGAAGAACGATAACTCCATACAAAAAAATGTCCCTTTCAAAAGTTCGTTTATACTACTAGCGCTCTGGTGGGATACCATTGTAATTAGAATTGACAACCCGTTTAGCCTAGCGGGTATTGGCAGTAATCCAGTTCAGGAAGCTAATCAAGGCCTATTGACTTCCTTGAAACGATGTGACCCTTCAAAATTGTACATGTGTTGTCCGTTCTCAGACGAGATTGCCAGTAATTAACATCAAAATATTTTACTACAGCAACATTGCTAGAACTGGCTTTGTCTATAGATACGATTTCTAGGAACAAATCAAATTATTTTATCAAATATATTTTGATTTGTATTTTATGAAGTAGTCATATGTAAATTATTATTTATTTTTTGAAATATGTATATTATTATCTATTATATTTCAGTTTTTCTTTGTCTATGTTCATAAAATCTACGAAGGGTAGACGTGCCTCTACCCTCCTTGATAAAATAAAAAAAAATCTTTGTCAATTGGCCTCTTTGATAGGCCTTGATTTGGGTCTGGCCGGTAAGAACATAGACAAGATAAAAGTCTGTAATGTCAATGCTGTCATTTAAGTCATTTAATGCAAAAATATCAATTTTCATATAAAACGATTTATTCACTTGAAATATATTTATTTACCTATTAATTTTAAAAATAAAAACTATTCATATGTACGAGCAACATATCTAAATGCGTCTTCGCACAGACTTAGTTAAATTTAAACCGTTGTCTCTCTTCCTTCCTTGCTGTATGTATCCGGCAATGGCGACTTTATCAACAATTCTTATCCGGATTATGGAAAGCCCTAATGTGTGTGTGGAAACCGTTGTAGTAAATCAGAAACAGCGATAATTTCAAGGTAAGATATATATTAATCTTTAAATAAAAATGAGCGTGCTAATTACCACATTCAAATATAATAATTTAATCTTACTATCCCCGTAAGTCCCGCGGACGCTATATCGCGTCCGAAATTATAATCAAAATTCAACATAGATGTAAAACCCCACATTGTTTAAGCTGGTAACCCTAGGAATTAGCGACGTTAGTAATTAGGAAGATAGATTATATTGTTTAATTTTTTGACTATTTTGTTTTAGAAAGTGAATCAGCAGATAGCTTGAGCGTGAGATAATAATATAATCCTGGGCCGTCATATGATTTCTTGGAAAAAGCTCAGAAGGGCACGTATCTGCCGCATATCCAAACTAGTTTCCCGGTGACCAAGAACGCTGCGCGGAGCTGTGAAGCAGAAAATGTCCGATAACCGGATAGATGTAATAACAACTTGTAACCATTTGCCATATCAGTGTATGTATTCATATGTATTATGAAAATATTTATATCTTAATAATACGTAACTTTTTGTTACCTTTTATATTTCACGAATTTCTGAATATAGTACCTAATCATTATCTTTTAACGTATTTTTTTACCTTTTTGTGAAATGCTAATTTAAGAGCCCAACAACGTGCACACTAGCGCCACTGCTAAATAATCGTGATTATTTAAATTTAACGACATGTATTTATAAAAGGGGCCGCTACGGACTGTATTGTGTATTTAGGTACCTTTTGAATACATCAAACTAGATTTTATGTTGCTGGATTCGTCGATCTATGAGCTCAAAACAAAAACGGCCGTTTTAACTTTGGACGGGTAGATTGACGAATCCAATAACATAAAAACTAGTTTAATGTATTCAGCAGTGGCGCTAGTGTGCACGTTGATGGGCTCTTAAAAACCTGACCCCAACAAAAAAGAAAAAAATACAAAAAGAAATTCCCTTTCTGGGATTCGAACCCAGGACCATTAGCTTCCTGAACTGGATTACTGCCAATATCCGCTAGGCTAAACGGGTTGTCAATTCTAATTACAATGGTATCCTACCAGAGCGCTAGTAGTATAAACGAACTTTTGAAAGGGACATTTTTTTGTATGGAGTTATCGTTCTTCTCCTAGTGAGTATTATATTCTTTGAAGCTAATGGTCCTGGGTTCGAATCCCAGAGAGGGAATTTCTTTTTGTATTTTTTTATTTTTTGTTGGGGTCAGGTTTTTAAGAGCCCATCAACGTGCACACTAGCGCCACTGCTGAATACAATAAACTAGTTTTTATGTTATTGGATTCGTCAATCTACCCGTCCAAAGTTAAAACGGCCGTTTTTGTTTTGAGCTCATAGATCGACGAATCCAGCAACATAAAATCTAGTTTGATGTATTCAAAAGGTACCTAAATACACAATACAGTCCGTAGCGGCCCCTTTTTTAAATACATGTCGTTAAATTTAAATAATCACGATTATTTAGCAGTGGCGCTAGTGTGCACGTTGTTGGGCTCTTAAATTAGCATTTCACAAATAAGTAAAAAAATACGTTAAAAGATAATGATTAGGTACTATATTCAGAAATTCGTGAAATATAAAAGGTAACAAAAAGTTACGTATTATTAAGATATAAATATTTTCATAATACATATGAATACATACACTGATATGGCAAATGGTTACAAGTTGTTATTACATCTATCCGGTTATCGGACATTTTCTGCTTCACAGCTCCGCGCAGCGTTCTTGGTCACCGGGAAACTAGTTTGGATATGCGGCAGATACGTGCCCTTCTGAGCTTTTTCCAAGAAATCATATGACGGCCCAGGATTATATTATTATCTCACGCTCAAGCCATCTGCTGATTCACTTTCTAAAACAAAATAGTCAAAAAATTAAACAATATAATCTATCTTCCTAATTACTAACGTCGCTAATTCCTAGGGTTACCAGCTTAAACACTGTGGGGTTTTACATCTATGTTGAATTTTGATTATAATTTCGGACGCGTCCGCGGGACTTACGGGGATAGTAAGATTAAATTATTATATTTGAATTTGGTAATTAGCACGCTCATTTTTATTTAAAGATTAATATATATCTTACCTTGAAATTATCGCTGTTTCTGATTTACTACAACGGTTTCCACACACACATTAGGGCTTTCCATAATCCGGATAAGAATTGTTGATAAAGTCGCCATTGCCGGATACATACAGCAAGGAAGGAAGAGAGACAACGGTTTAAATTTAACTAAGTCTGTGCGAAGACGCATTTAGATATGTTGCTCGTACATATGAATAGATTTTATTTTCAAAATTAATAGGTAAATAAATATATTTCAAGTGAATAAATCGTTTTATATGAAAATTTATATTTTTGCATTAAATGACTTAAATGACAGCATTGACATTACAGACTTTTATCTTGTCTATGTTCTTACCGGCCAGACCCAAATCAAGGCCTATCAAAGAGGCCAATTGACAAAGATTTTTTTTTATTTTATCAAGGAGGTTAGAGCTAGGCACGTCTACCCTTCGTAGATTTTATGAACATAGACAAAGAAAAACTGAAATATAATAGATAATAATATACATATATCAAAAAATAAATAATAATTTACATATGACTACTTCATAAAATACAAATCAAAATAATTTGATTTGTTCCTAGAAATCGCATCTATAGACAAAGCCAGTTCTAGCAATGTTGCTGTAGTAAAATATTTTGATGTTAATTACTGGCAATCTCGTCTGGGAACGGACAACACATGCACAATTTTGAAGGGTCACATCGTTTCAAGGAAGTCAATAGGCCTTGGTTTTATATGTAAAAGCGGCGCACCCCGCTCACGCGCCGCATGCGAAACGCGCGTGTGACGGAGCCTTTAATTATTCTGTGGGTTAGGCCCAAGTTTCACCAGCTTCACAAATGGCACCTGACTGTGATCATTTCTTTTATCTACTTGACAATCCTACATTTCATCCCACCAGCGCCTTTAATTTCCCCCTTATCTACCTAAATATCTCATATAAAAATAATCCTACACCTAGAAATGCCACTACAAAGACCAGGGTTCCTAGCCAACGTGCCAATCGTTTACCTATTACGTTCCGAGGAGAACGAAAAGCCCCCTCCAGACCATGCGCGTGAATCGCGGGCGAAGCCGCGAACGTGAGTGTGGAGTCGATTTCGCTGTCTGCGAAAATCGACTCCACACTCGCGTTCGCAGCTTCGCGCCGCGATTCGCGCACGAGTGTGGAGGAGGCTATAGATGACCACCCTACCCTACGGCGCGTAAACGATTGGCACGTTGGCTAGGCACCCAGAAGTCTCGGTCTAAAGCCCCCTCCAGACTATGCGCGTGAATCGCGGGCGAAGCCGCGAACGCGAGAATGGAGTCTAGTTCGCTGATATGCGAAATCGACTCCAGACTCGCGTTCGCGGCTTCGCGCCGCGATTCGCGCACGAGTGTGGAGCGGGCTTAATAGTTATGCTATTCTAGCGACCTTGGTGTAATGGGTTATTTTAGTGAGTAGGTACCATTAATTTTGTTGAAGCAAAAATATTCCCAGTTTTTCTTAAACAATACATTTATGCGGAAACCAAAAAAAATATTTAACATATTTCAGGTAACTGGTGACCGAAGAGCTGGCGGCTACTTCGCACAACGTATCAGCATTGCGATACAGCGAGGAAATGCCGCCAGCATCCTTGGTACAATGCCTCAAGGGCCTATTTTAGATTTAATTTAAGGTAGTTATTAATTTCTTTTAGTAATACCACTGTGTATATCTTGTTTGTAAATAAATTATTTTTATTTCAGGTATGAAAATTGGGTACTTACACGCTAAAGTAGCGACTGCGATGGTGCTGGCCAGCTACGGAGTGTACCAAAAGCTCGAAGAACGACTAATCCTGGACCCGCGGTCCACGTTCACCGCGGCCTCCGAAGGACTCAAGCTCCGGTTTAGGAAACTCGACGACAAAGCACGGATACCACTTTAGTTCCAAATAAATCTATTTTAAGGTGGTTCGCTTTCCATACAAAAAACAATTGCGTTATATACACTATTAGTACATAAATATGTGCGCATCTATGTACTTTCGAATGGCGTTAAATTGATAGTTATAGTAAGACTTTGTTTTCATATCTCATGCTTTGAAAGTGGGTCGTTGTTGTTCTAAAAAGTGCGCAGAAAGTGATACGTTTCTGCGTCCCCGTCCCACGAGCAACTGGGTGGAAACAAAATGGAAAAATAGTGTCTTTATTTCCCCGCTTGGAACAATTGGTAATTGTTCAATTTTACTAATCCCGTATTGAATTTTTTTCATCGACAATGATGTAAGTAAATTATTACTAGTGGCTCTGTGAGCTGTAGACCTCGCCAGCAGAGCTTTAAATTACATGGTGCTAAGAGCATATATAGTAAATTAAAAAAAAAACAATGCGAAATTGAAGTGTAAAAAAATAAAAAAAGTTATATCCCAGCATACAAATATTGGGGATCGAACCCAGACTCTCTGTGCAAACAAAAAAAGCGAACGTTTACAAACTGAGCCAAATAGTTCTTAGAGAAACTTACGAAATTTATACTGAGTCAAGCAGATCTTGTGAGTAGAAAAAGGCGGCAAATTTGAACAATGTAGGCGCGAAAGGATATCATCCCATAGAAAATTTGAATTTCGCGCCTTTTTCTACTGACAAGATTTGCTTGACCATCTATAGCTACTCATTCTCAAGTTAAAATTAGTTAACCCTTAAATTGGCAACGTGACTCACGTGACACGTTGACTTTGAAAAAATACTGAACTTGATTTAAAGGTTTGTTTGTACAATTTTTACTGGCAACTCGTCAATTGTGTTATAGTTTATAGTAGAAAAAATAAATAACACTAGCAACACTGAGTTATAACTGTCAGTGTCAAAATGAGTTCGCGAAGGAAACACTTGCCGGCAACTTCGGTAAGTTATACTAACTTTTTGAAGTTTTTGGTGTGCTGATTTTACTTGACATGTCATTGTGTGGAATTTCATTTAGAAATATTAATCTATACTGTATTCTGTTTCCTTCTTAATTCAAAAGTCAGGCAAACGAAACATTTGTATGTACCACAGGAGTACCGTTGCCAATTACATAGAAAATTGCGAACGGGTACTACGAGTTCCATCGCCAACTTGTCCGAAATATACTTTTGTTTATTAATTGCATGGTTTTGTGAATTTTTGTATATTTTTGGGCATGAATTACCGTATTGTTGTGTTTGTTTGTAAACTTGCATGTCAAATAAATAAGCACAACTAATAATCATTATCGTTTATTTCATCATATTTACATAGCGTATACAATATATAAGCGTATAAAAATAGAGAATCACTATTTTATTAATAGTAATAGCAATTTATTTTTTAATCGTTATTTACTTCATGGTCTGATTTTTTCAGCAATAACTTATGGCAATTTGTTTGCCGCGGCTAAATAAAATAAAAAAGATATATAAACCAATAAGTTATATGTTTTTATTTGCGTTCATACGAGTAATGAGTATATGTAGTGCATAATAGGGTATTACGAGTATGCACCAACACAACGATTCCGCGACAATACTCCGCATTTATACACTCGCGCCAGTGGCAAGGCGAATTAAATGAATTCCTTGCGTTGGGTTCAAAAACTTTTTTAGTATGACGCCGGTTTTCCGAACGTTCTTGACACCTTGACGAGGATATAACGAAACGGAGTAGCCATTAACAGGCGTTCCGCTCTGTCGAAAATAGGCGGCCAATGGTCATACACATTGTATGGACTGACGTTTATCTGACATGGCTATTTTTACGTTACGTATACATTTGACGTGCCCCTCCCCCGCAAAAATCGGCAGACCTTGTTATGTACCGAAAATTACAGATAAGGCGTCTCCGTTTGGTTATATCCTCTAAGCGTTTATTACTCGATATTAGCACGAGTGTAAAGCGGGACTGAATTTGACCAATGAGTCTATATTTTTTATATTTTGTCTATGGTTTTAGTTATTTTTAGCGGTAATTTCAGCGACCTGCGGCGGCAGGCGCGACAGAGGAATGATTTTAGGCGCGGCCGTGTTGTCGCAGGTGCAGAAGCAGTTCTTGCCGTGAGCGCCGTTGGGCAGGATGAGGATCTTCAGGTTCATATTGGTTTCTAAGGCGTGCAGGATTTCTGGAACAACAGATAATTAATTAATATGGAGACCTAAACAGTACCTACGCTACCAACGAAGTCGGAGGGCAGCTGAGGCTTTGTGGCACATTTCTCTGATCCGATTTACGAGTTTTTAACGAAACGAAATATAATAACCCCCTATTCACAAAACTTTACGGGCCTGTTTTAGTTAAATTATGTTTTATCCCTTTCTTACATATACATAAGTCAAAATGACAGATAAAGACAAACGATTATTAGCTAATTGAGGTTTGTAGCCATTTTTTGAATAAGGGGGTTAGTCTATAGAACTTCCTATAGTCCGTGCGGAAAAAGAAGAGTCGTGGAATGTATTGGGCCCCATACATTCCACGACTCTTCTCTTTCCAAACAGACTCTACTAATAAAGTATAAAAACTTCATACTATTATAAATTCATACTGATGGACTGGCCAATAATAGAAAAAAAACATAAAAAAAGTATTTTATTAAATTAGTTGCTATGGTACCTAATCACTACCTAATACATAACTTTCAATCGTTCGTGTCTGAGGTAAATTCCATTATTACCTAAATAAATATTATAACCGGAGTGCTGTGACTGTGATATTTAACCCTTTTCCAGGCCGCACCAATCTACAAGGTTTTCCCGAAAAATCCAAATATATTCCAATTAATCCAGCTTTGACGGTTCATTTGAAGACAAGTAAAATTTCCCGAAAGTGCAATCTAATTTGAATCTTAAAGCGGAATGCTAAAGTTGAATTCTAGTGGCGCGTTAGTGGTCGATAAGTCGTACTATGCCTGGAAAAGGGTTAAGTGAGGGTTAAGTGATGTGATATGTGATATTTAAATTTACCGCCTAACATATGAGATGAATGAATGACCTATGATATGAAGTGAAGTGATTTTGAAGAACTAATAGTGACTGGGTTGGACACATCAATTTCTGTTCAAATATAAACTAATATCATGCTATCATCCAGTTTGCAAAGTACTAAAGGTTAGTGACTATATTCATGTAAATTTGGTTGTAGGATTGCATGGGTTTTTGCATAAAAATATTGTAGGATACAACTGTATTGTACAACAGTATGCCTGCGGCCATAGAGAAATATAGTAAACATAGAGTGATGCTCACTCCATGACACATCTGACTGCTGCATTAATTAGCTAAATGTTGGTCCTAGCTAAATTGGTTGTTTAATACTTACGCTATGGAATGTCCAAAATAAAATAAATAAATAAATAAAAGCTAGAACCCTAAATGGCGATGGCGTAACAATCACGGAGCATGATTGTGCAACAAATTGTGTGAAAATATGTTTAATACTATACTCTGTATCTTTAGGTATTTAAATAAAAGTAAACACACAATTTGTACATTTTCGGGTAGTTATAAAATTTATTGGTTAACCAACCAAATACCTACAAAAGCGCCTGGATCTGTCACTGAACGACCTGTGGGCCGATTTTTGAATTTCGATCGTTCGGTTTCGTCACTCGAAAATCGGTGGAAAACGGCGAAATGCTGATTTTTGAAATACCTACGAGCGATATTAATTGGGAATTCAATTATATTAGTAGAATTTATTTGCCTAGTACTGGAGATATTATTGAACGAAATACACGAAATCGAGCGGTCGAATTTGAAAAATCGGCCCCCTGACTTTAATCTACATTATTTGATCATGTAATGTTTTCATCTACCCTCAACTGGCTTAAGGAGCCATTTGAGGTTAGATTGTGTTTACTTTTATTTTAAATACATAAAGATACAGACAGCAAGCTCTTAGTGGCGGAGAGGAAAATCTGGCGGAAGATTCTGGGGCCTATCAGAGAGGAAGATGGAACTTGGAGGCGAAAGAAAAATAGGGAGCTAGAGGAGCTGGTTGCGATGCCTAATGAAATTGGCGAGATCAAAGCCACACGACTCCGCTGGCTTGGTCACCTGGAGAGGATGGGGGAGGATCGTGCTGTGAGAAGAGCGTATGTGGGGCACCCGGGGGGAAAACGTCCGTCTGGGCGTCCCAGATACCGCTGGAGTGACGAAGCCCAAAAAGACCTGTCCGCCCTCGGAATACCCAACTGGCGTGAAGTGGCGCAGAATAGGGCAGAATGGCGCTCTCTTGTGTCAGAGGCCAAGATCCTCTTTGGGTCACTGAGCCAGTGATGTATGTATGTATGTGTGTATGTAAATATACAGACAGATAGAGAGATATTACTATCCAGAGAGGGAAATGAGGACTACGTTTGTATGAAAAGTTGATTTCGCAAGGTCGTCCACTTTCGTATAAGCTTCGTCTACTTAACCTTTTGAACGCCAAACGGCGCATCCATTTGCCGCGCCACTGACGCCACGGGAGTAAAATTTAGTTTTGTGAATAAATAATGCCAACCTAAAAGTGGGGTGTTTTCAGTAGATTTTCATCAAAAAACGAACGATTGTCACGATTTTGCTCGGAGCGATTTCGCGTTAACGTCAATTGCCGTCCCATACAACCATTTCCAGTCGCCGTTACGACGCGGTGTTGACACATCTTGTGTCGACACCGTCTGTTTCGGTCACAATTCCAGTCGCAGAGTCGTCGCCGTGTCGACACAGTTACCAGAAATGGGGAAGGGTCGACACATGACACAAAGTGACATAAAGTGTGGTCGCCGTGTGCACACATTGTTTCGGGTTTGCGACTACTTTATGCCAAAATCATTCGTTCATTCGTTCATTTTGTTCCTGTCAAATGGAAACTGTCAGATGGAAAAATACTTAAATAAAAATAAGTGACATTAATACGCCATCTCTAAAACGGATTACAAGACGTAATTATATATTGTTTGCATTTATATTACAATATGACTTAAATTATTATGGGGAATTAAACTGCTCGAGTGATTTGATAAACTAAGTGTAATATAATCAACGCGCCACCACATTGTTTTAGTTTAGCCGGAAATGAAATCGTTTACTTCTCAGTACCTGTGTTCATAACTATATTATTTGAAGCATTTTTAGTACTTCGATGCGTATACTATACTTAAATAACAGAAATAACGCTTTACATACTACGAAACTTGTTAATTATGATGTATACATATGGTTTAAGGCTGAGAAATATTGCAGTCACAAAGTAGTTGCAATGTTTCGACTTTGTGTCGACTCTGTGTTGACACATGACACGCGCTGTCAAAAGTAATAACAAAGTTACTGGTATGTTACTGGATTTGCAAAATGGCTCCTTGTGTTGATTTGTTTTCAGATATTCTCAAAGTGTAAAAATTCCGTGGTCAGAGATGGGCATTAATCGATTAACTGTTTATTCGACTAATTAATGGAATAAAAAAAGTTAATTCTCAATTTTTTATCGCGATTAGTTTAGTCGACCTAACATAGATTGAAATTGAATTAATCTGAATATTAATCGAATAAATTATCGATTAAATCTCGATTGAAAGTTGACAGGGGGCCATTTTTGTACGTAAAAATAATAGAAATGTCTTGCATGCAGATGGTAGCAAAACACTTTGTCATAAAAGTCGAGATGGGTGTCGATATATAGGTTTTAGGGAGTGCCGATTTCGAAAATAATGACCATTTTGGAATCCGAAATGGCGGCCATGCACTGTGTCATAAAAGTCGTCATGGATGTCGTTTTATACGTTTTAGGGGGCCCCAATTTTGAAAATGATGACCATTTTGGAATCCAAAATGGCGGCCATGCACTATGCCATAAAAGTCGTCATGGGTGTCGTTTTATAGGTTTTAGGGGGCGCAGATTTCGAAAATGATAACCATTTTGGATTCCAAGATGGCGGCCATGCACTATGTCATAAAAGTCGTCATGGATGTCGTTTTATAGGTTTTAGGGGGCCCCGATTTAGAAAATGATGACTATTTTGAAATCCAAAATGGCGGCCATGCACTATGTCATAAAAGTCGTCATGGGTGTCGTTTTATAGGTTTTGGGGGGCGCAGATTTAGAAAATGATAACCATTTTGGATTCCAAAATGGCGGCCATGCACTATGTCATAAAAGTCGTCATGGGTGTCGTTTTATATGTTTTAGGGGGCGCAGACTTCGAAAATGATGACCATTTTGGATTCCAAGATGGCGGCCATGCACTATGTCATAAAAGTCGTCATGTATGTCGTTTTATAGGTTTTAGGGGGCCCCGCTTTCGAAAATGATGACCATTTTGGAATCCAAAATGGCGGCCATGCACTATGTCATAAAAGTCGTCATGGGTGTAGTTTTATAGGTTTTGGGGGGCGCAGATTTCGAAAATGATAACATTTTCAATTTAAAAATGGCGGCAATGCACTATGTCATAAAAGTCGTCATGGATATCGTTTTATAGGTTTTAGGGGGCGCAGATTTCGAAAATGATGACTATTTTGGATTCCAAGATGGCGGCCATGCACTATGTCATAAAAGTCGTCATGGATGTCGTTTTATAGGTTTTAGGGGGCGCAGATTTCGAAAATAATGACTATTTTGGATTCCACTTTTATGACAAAATACGTAGCCGCCATCTTGGATTATAAAATGATCATCGTTTTCGAATTCTGCACTCCCTAAAACCTATAAATCGACATCCGTGACGACGCAAGTTATCTTTATTTTCAGATCTAACAAATTGCTACAGAATACAAAGGACAAAAAAGAAGCGAGGAGGTAATGAAACAAGCAAAAATACAGATGATTCCTCGACGCAATTGGGTGATTCTTAAATTGTGTCCAGATTTTTTTTGTCATAAAAGTTTATATTTTTCATATATTACTCTCACAAGTTCCGTGACATTTCGACCTTTTAATTTTTTAAGTAAATGTTTTTGTTTATCTATGAGGATCTCACTAGAATAGTATAATCAAGGTATGTTTATATTTGATGAATGAAATAGTAACGCAAAAAAAAAATATATTTGTGTCTTATATTCCTGCCGAAGACTTTTATTTTACCTTTTCCTTCTACACAAGTTTGGCCAAGTAATAAGAATTTAGGGCTCTCAATTTTATTTTGACTTCTACAACAGTAAAGCTACGAGGCCATGTTTTGGTATCGTTTTCGTATAAATTCGCAGTACCAAATTTAGTTAAGGTATCACATTGACACCATTCCGAAGTAAAAACATATAAACTTATTAAAATACTTTCTTTTAAACTCCTCTTCACGCTTAAACTGCTGAACAGTTTTAATTTAAATTTGGTACACATATATTTTGAGTCCCGAGACAGGATATAATAAGTTATCTCAAAAATCATCCTTTAAAGGTGTGAAATGAGGTGTAGGGGGGAATTCAGAATTGACTTCTTGAAGTTAATACTGTTTAAGTTTAGGTTTGAAGTCATGTTTTTTCATCATTTTTAACTAAATCAAAGATGTAGACCATCCCAAATTTCATATAATTCGGTTCAGCGGTTATTGATTTCCCGTACAAATTTCCACGCCACTTTTCACACCTTCAAAAGATGATTTTGGTTATAAGATCTATCCTATGTCCTGTTCCGGGACGCAAACTATTTCTATACCAAATTTCAACGAAATCGTTTCAGCGGTTAAGCGTCAAGAAGAGTTTCAAAAAAACCGGCCAAGTGCGAGTCGAACTCGCGTATTAAGGGTTCCGTACATTAAGTCCGACTCGCGCTTGACTGCACATTTCTAATAGGTTTTCCTGTCATCTATAGGTAAAGAACTATTTTGTGTATTCAGACGGACATAGATACAGACGCACGGGTGATCCTATAAGGGTTCCGTTTTTTCCTTTTGAGGTACGGAACCCTAAAAAGATTTATTTTTATTTTGTGGAATGGTGTCAATGTGATATCTTAAATGGATTCAGCACCCCAGATTTATACGAAAACGATACCAAACACGGCCTAGCACCTTCACTGATATAGATATATCAAGATAAAATTGAGAGCCCTAAATAAGCTTTCAAGAGCGGATATCTCAAAAACTATTCAACATATCGAAAAAATTGACTGAATAAACTTGTAACAAATTAAATTAACTTTCATTTTGTATAAGTGGCCATGTCGCTGAGATGCATAGTTTCCGAGATATAATCGAAAAACGGGAAAATGGGACCTTCAAAGCCCCCTCTCTCCCCCCCGCTCAAGGGCTACGGCCGGGGACTTTTGATATGTTCACCTCCTAACTTGTCAAACCGAGTTACGGAGTCAAAAATTGTGTTCCGAGCATTTCCCTCTACAACTTTTGGAGCATTCGTTGCCTGACCTAAGTAGCTTATTGAATTTCTTTAAAAACTTTTCTGTAAAAGGTTGACGGGTGTTGGGTGTTTATATGGTTTCGGTCGATTATTATCATTTGCATTGCCCATGATGACTTACTAGAATTACGAGCACACGAGACACTAATAGTAGTTTGACAAACCTTGGTTTTCAAGAGGTATTTTATATTGACATTTGCTGTCACAAATTTGCTGTCAGATTTAGTCGCAAACCGCACGCAAAGTGCACACAAATGTGTCGACACCTTCTTACGGAAAAGTGTAGACACGGCGACGACACTTTGTTTCGAAACAATTCTAGACACATTGTGTGGACTCTGTTACGACACATCTGACATTTAGTTACCACTTTGTGATTCTGCGACTGGAATGGTTATATGGGGTCTGTGGCGTTCAAAAGGTTAAATATAGGAATTCCGCCGCTGAAAGAAGATGTATTCAATACTCTATGGGCAGTCAGTACTCCAGGTCTTACCTTTAGTGCCCTTCTGGATCGCTAGCTTGCCTCCCTTCTTGTCGTCGACTGGGGCCGTGGGCGCCACTGGAGCCCCGGGCGCCGTTGGTTTCTTGCCTGTAATAAAATTTGTAAAATTGTAGTTGCAGTGCTATTAATGTTATTACTACTACTACTAATACTAAGTCTTCCTCTCCCTAATACATACATCTCGCGTCGAATGACAGTTATTATAAAACAAAGTCCCCCGCCGCGTCTGTCCGTGTGTTTGTATGTTCGCGATAAACTCAAAAACTTACTGAACGGATTTTCATGCGGTTTCCATTCCACCTATCAATAGGAGTGATTCTTGAGAAAGGTTTAGGTGTATAATTTGTTAACCCGTGCGAAGCCGGGGCAGGTCGCTAGTTTCTAAATAAATTAATGTGCTAAATTTCCAAAACCATCTACGTACATTTTACGTGACACCTACTCCATATAAATCTTAGGTACTCGCCAGGAAAAGTAGAATAAAATGGATGTCTCGAATCTATAATTCGTTTTTTAGGGTTCCGTACCCAAAGGGTAATAACGGGACCCTATTACTAAGACTCCGCTGTCCGTCCGTCTGTCTATCACCAGGCGAAGAAGGAGAACCAGGCATGAACCGTGATAGCTAGACAATTGAATATTTCACAGATGATGTATTTCTGTTGCCGCTATAACAACAAATACAAAAAACAAATTAAAATAAATATTTAAGTGGGGCTCCCATACAACAAACGTCAGTTTTTTTGCCGTTATTTGCGTAATGGTACGGAACCCTTCGTGCGCGAGTCTGACTCGCACTTGGCCGGTTTTAAAGCATTAGAAAGAACTTCGCCGAAGTACGAAACTTGTGGTTCAAAATCGGGCACTTTTTGCGGTATTTTGAAGTAGGTAAATTATAAGTGTCGTTTATGTTTCATGCGAATCTTGCGCAACTTATCTTGCGCATCCCCTAGACACTATTTAATCAATGCACAGAACACCGTCTCTAGAAACCCAATATTGGCCATTTTGTTCCCGACGCAAATCACCAAACTGTGAGATGCGGGAGGGGTGCTCACGGCGTTGCGATTGGTCGATCCAAACATGGCGCGCTGACACGTGTAAGCGTAGGGATGGGACATGTTCATTACAGGTAGTGGGTACTGCTACCAGTGATACCGAAATTTATTGTGGTAAAATTGTTACCAATTTAGTATACTTAGAGTAAACTTACTTAATAATTATATTGATTAATTTAATATTTCATTAAGTAATTTAACAATTTACCTGAAATTTTTACTTAACGTATTAGGGCATTTCTGTTTAAAGTACCCAGAACCTGAATTTTAAAGTTTAGAATTTTTATATTATTTCCACTCAGAATCGCAATCTCTTTCGATACGAGAAAAAAGTGTCGCCAAAATCTCATACAATTATTTTCTTTTGTCCGTTTTATTAAGGTCATAGAAGGTTGTATTGAAAACATATTCAAATGGACCAATAACATATTACAAATCAACTCCGAGTTCTCTCGCACTTCTTTGAAGTTCATCATCAGGTCCATCTCGCGACATGCGGCCTAACTGCTCACCTAGAGGATTCTAAAAAAACCCATACAACATATGTCTATCGCAACCAACACCGAGTTCCCTCGCACTTCTTTGAAGTTCATCATCAGGTCCATCTCGTGACATGAGACCTAACTCCTCACCTAGAGGATTCTAAAAAACCCATACAACATATGTCTATCGCAAACCAACACCGAGTTCCCTCGCACTTCTTTGAAGTTCATCATCAGGTCCATCTCGTGACATGAGACCTCACTGCTCACCTAGAGGATTCTAAAAACCCCATACAACATATGTCTATCACAAACCAACACCGAGTTCCCTCGCACTTCTTTGAAGTTCATCATCAGGTCCATCTCGTGACATGAGAACTAACTGCTCACCTAGAGGATTCTAAAAAACCCATACAACATAATGTCTATCACAAACCAACACCGAGTTCCCTCGCACTTCTTTGGAGTTCATCATCAGGTCCATCTCGTGACATGAGACCTAACTGCGCACCTAGAGGATTCTAAAAAACCCATACAACGTATGTCTATCACAAACCAACACCGAGTTCCCTCGCACTTCTTTGAAGTTCATCATCAGGTCCATCTCGTGACATGCGGCCTAACTGCTCCGCTGGCCTAGAGGATTCTAAAAAAAATTACACAACATATTACCTATATATTATGTCTAAAATGGTACAATACGGTATGACGAAGCACGAAGTTTCCGCAACTGGAAAACCATCATCGTCACATCACTAGTCGAAAGGGAAAGGGATAGCGCATTGCATTTTCAAGTTGACGAAAAGGGACGGACATACTTCGCCTCTGCTTACTGACCAGTATAAAATGAACCCCGCGGACAAGAAACATTATTCAATGAAATAATGAATTTTTTTTAACACTTTCCTGTGGGATGTTATTCCATCTGTTTCGTAAGTAGATGTCTTAGATGACTTGCCACACCATTTTAAGCTGCAATATCCCATGATTTCCCAATGAATTCAATTGTTTACGATTTATTTTCTTATACTCGTGCACACTGCTAACGGGTCGTAACCTTGGGCGCAACTGATCGGAGCGGCGCGCGAGCAATCTTATATTTGACCTATACACCATACGGGCGGTGACCGCGAGTCCTCCTATAAGCTCGGTCTATAGAGTTTGGTCTGTGATTCAATGTCAACAGACAACAACGGTTAATTTGCGGATTTTAAATCTTTTTATAATGTATTTTATAATCATTCGTAAGCAGTTCGTAAGCAGTAAACTCCAGTCGTGCGTTGGAGCTACTGAGTCTACTGACACACACACTCACACACACTTTTTTATGAATGTAATTAATTACCTGAAGCGAACTGTTCCGAGTTCACCTCCTTCTTCTCTTCTGTCTCCTTCTTCTTCTTGATGCGGAGCTCTCTTTCTTCCTCTGTCTCCTTCTTCTTCTTGATGCGGAGCTCTCTTTCTTCCTCTGTCTCCTTCTCCTCTTGTTCTCGTGTCTCCTTCTTCTTCTTGATGCGGAGCTCGCTTTCTTCCTCTGTCTCCTTCTTCTTCATGATGCTGACCTCTCTTTCTTCCTCTGTATGCTTCTCCTCTTGTTCTTGTATCTCCTTCTTCTTCCTGATACGGATCTCTCTTTCTTCCTCTGTCTTCTTCTCCTCTTGTTCCGTCTTCTTCTTGATGCGGAGCTCTCTGTCTTTCTCGGTCTCCTCATCGTACTTTTCGTCGGTTTCTGATTTATTTATCTTCTTTTTCTTTTCGATGTCGGTTTCGTCAGTGTCAACAGATTTTTCTGGTTGACCTGGTTGTCCTGGCTGTCCTGGTTGGTCAGACTTGCTTGGTTTTAGTGGGGTGCTGCCTGGGTGGCCAGGCTTGGTTGGTTGGTTAGGTTTGTCTGGTTGGTCAGGCTTGCCTGGTTGGTCAGGCTTGTCTGGTTGGTCAGGCTTGTCTGGTTGGTCAGGCTTGCCTGGTTGGTCAGGCTTGCCTGGTTGATCAGTCTTGCCTGGTTGTTCAGGCTTGCTTGGTTGGTTAGGCTTGCCTGGTTGGTTAGGCTTGCCTGGTTGGTCAGGCTTGCCTGGTTGTTCAGGCTTGCTTGGTTGGTTAGGCTTGCCTGGTTGGTTAGGCTTGCCTGGTTGGTCAGGCTTGCCTGGTTGGTGAGGCTTGCCTGGTTGGTCAGGCTTGCTTGGTCGTTGTGGCGTGCTGCCTGGTTGGTCAGTCTTGCCTGGTTGTTCAGGCTTGCTTGGTTGGTGAGGCTTGCTTGGTTGGTGAGGCTTGTCTGGTTGGTCAGGCTTGCCTGGTTGGTCAGTCTTGCCTGGTTGTTCAGGCTTGCTTGGTTGGTTAGGCTTGCCTGGTTGGTCAGGCTTGCCTGGTTGGTGAGGCTTGCCTGGTTGGTCAGGCTTGCTTGGTCGTTGTGGCGTGCTGCCTGGTTGGTCAGGCTTGCTTGGTTGTTCAGGCTTGCTTGGTTGGTCAGGCTTGTTTGGTCGTTGTGGCGTGCTGCCTGGTTGGTCAGTCCTGCCTGGTTGTTCAGGCTTGCTTGGTTGGTGAGGCTTGCTTGGTTGGTGAGGCTTGCCTGGTTGGTCAGGCTTGCTTGGTTGTTCAGGCTTGCGTGGTTGGTCAGGCTTGTTTGGTCGTTGTGGCGTGCTGCCAGGTTGGTCAGTCCTGCCTGGTTGTTCAGGCTTGCTTGGTTGGTGAGGCTTGCTCGGTTGGTGAGGCTTGCCTGGTTGGTCAGGCTTGCTTGGTTGTTCAGGCTTGCGTGGTTGGTTAGGCTTGCTTGGTTGGTCAGGCTTGCTTGGTAGGTCAGGCTTGCCTGGTTGGTCAGGCTTGCTTGGTAGGTCAAGCTTGCCTGGTTGGTCAGGCTTGCCTGGTTGGTCAGGATTGCTTGGTCGTTGTGGCGTGCTGCCAGGTTGGTCAGGCTTGCTTGGTTGGTCAGGCTTGCCTGGTTGGTCAGTCTTGCCTGGTTGTTCAGGCTTGCTTGGTTGGTTAGGCTTGCCTGGTTGGTCAGGCTTGCCTGGTTGGTCAGGCTTGCCTGGTTGGTCAGGCTTGCCTGGTTGGTCAGGCCTGCCTGGTTGGTCAGGCTTGCTTGGTCGTTGTGGCGTGCTGCCTGGTTGGTCAGGCTTGCTTGGTTGTTCAGGCTTGCGTGGTTGGTCAGGCTTGCTTGGTCGTTGTGGCGTGCTGCCTGGTTGGTCAGGTTTGCATGGTAGGTCAGGCTTGCCTGGTTGGTCCGTCTTGCCTGGTTGTTCAGGCTTGCCTGATTGTTCAGGCTTGCTTGGTTGGTTAGGCTTGCCTGGTTGGTCAGGCTTGCCTGGTTGTTCAGGCTTGCTTGGTAGGTTAGGCTTGCCTGGTTGGTCAGGCTTGCCTGGTTGTTCAGGCTTGCTTGGTTGGTTAGGCTTGCCTGGTTGGTCAGGCTTGCCTGGTTGGTGAGGCTTGCCTGGTTGGTCATGCTTGCTTGGTCGTTGTGGCGTGCTGCCTGGTTGGTCAGGCTTACTTGGTTGTTCAGGCTTGCGTGGTTGGTCAGGCTTGCTTGGTTGGTGAGGCTTGCCTGGTTGGTCAGGCTTGCCTGGTTGTTCAGGCTTGCTTGGTTGGTGAGGCTTGCTTGGTTGTTCAGGCTTGCTTGGTTGGTCAGGCTTGCCTGGTTGGTCAGGCTTGCCTGGTTGGTCTGGCGTGCTTGGTTGTTTAGGTTTGCCTGGTTGGTCAGGCTTGTCTGATTGGTCAGGCTTACCTGGTTGTTCAGGCTTTGTTGGTTGCTCAGGCTTACTTGGTTGTTCAGGCTTGCGTGGTTGGTCAGGCTTGCCTGGTTGGTCAGGCTTGCTTGTTCGCTGTGGCGTGCTGCCTGGTTGGTAAGGCTTGCTACCTCTCTTGATGCGTAGCTCTCTTTCTTCCTCTGTCTCCTTCTCATCTTGTTCTTGTGTCTTCTTCTTCTTCTTGATGAGGAGCTCTCTTTCTTCCTCTGTCTGCTTCTCCTCTTGTTCTTGTGTCTCCTTCTTCTTCTTGATGCGGAGCTCCTTTTCTTCCTCTGTCTCCTCCTCTTGTTCTCGTGTCTCCTTCTTCTTATTGATGCGGAGTTTTCTTTCTTCCTCTGTCTCCTTTTCCTCTTGTTCCGTCTTCTTCTTGATGCGGAGCTCTCTTTCTTCCTCGGTCTCCGTTTCCTCTTGTTCCCTCTTCTTCTTGATGCGGAGCTCTCTTTCTTCCTCGGTCTCCTCATCGTACTTTTCGTCGGTTTCTGATTTACTTATCTTCTTTTTCTTTTCGATGTCGGTTTCGTCAGTATCAATAGATTTTTCTAGTTGACCTGGTTGTCCTGGCTGTCCTAGTTGGTCAGGCTTGCGTGGTCGTTGTGGCGTGCTGCCTGGTTGGTCAGGCTTGCTTGGTTGGTGAGGCTTGCCTAGTTGGTCAGGCTTGCCTGGTTGTTCAGGCTTGCTTGGTTGGTGAGGCTTGCTTGGTTGGTGAGGCTTGCCTGGTAGGTCAGGCTTGCTTGGTTGTTCAGGCTTGCGTGGTTGGTTAGGCTTGCTTGGTTGGTCAGGCTTACTTGGTAGGTCAGGCTTGCCTGGTTGGTCAGGCTTGCTTGGTAGGTCAAGCTTGCCTGGTTGGTCAGGCTTGCCTGGTTGGTCAGGATTGCTTGGTCGTTGTGGCGTGCTGCCTGGTTGGTCAGGTTTGCTTGGTAGGTCAGGCTTGCCTGGTTGGTCCGTCTTGCCTGGTTGTTCAGGCTTGCCTGATTGTTCAGGCTTGCTTGGTTGGTTAGGCTTGCCTGGTTGGTCAGGCTTGCCTGGTTGTTCAGGCTTGCTTGGTAGGTTAGGCTTGCCTGGTTGGTCAGGCCTGCTTGGTAGGTCAGGCTTGCCTGGTTGGTCAGGCTTGCTTGGTAGGTCAAGCTTGCCTGGTTGTTCAGGCTTACTTGGTTGTTCAGGCTTGCGTGGTTGGTCAGGCTTGCTTGGTTGGTGAGGCTTGCCTGGTTGGTCAGGCTTGCCTGGTTGTTCAGGCTTGCTTGGTTGGTGAGGCTTGCTTGGTTGTTCAGGCTTGCTTGGTTGGTCAGGCTTGCCTGGTTGGTCAGGCTTGCCTGGTTGGTCTGGCGTGCTTGGTTGTTTAGGTTTGCCTGGTTGGTCAGGCTTGTCTGATTGGTCAGGCTTACCTGGTTGTTCAGGCTTTGTTGGTTGCTCAGGCTTACTTGGTTGTTCAGGCTTGCGTGGTTGGTTAGGCTTGCTTGGTTGGTCAGGCTTGCCTGGTTGGTCAGGCTTGCTTGGTAGGTCAAGCTTGCCTGGTTGGTCAGGCTTACTTGGTTGTTCAGGCTTGCGTGGTTGGTCAGGCTTGCTTGGTTGGTGAGGCTTGCCTGGTTGGTCAGGCTTGCCTGGTTGTTCAGGCTTGCTTGGTTGGTGAGGCTTGCTTGGTTGTTCAGGCTTGCTTGGTTGGTCAGGCTTGCCTGGTTGGTCAGGCTTGCCTGGTTGGTCTGGCGTGCTTGGTTGTTTAGGTTTGCCTGGTTGGTCAGGCTTGTCTGATTGGTCAGGCTTACCTGGTTGTTCAGGCTTTGTTGGTTGCTCAGGCTTACTTGGTTGTTCAGGCTTGCGTGGATGGTCAGGCTTGCTTGGTTGGTCAGGCTTGCCTGGTTGGTCAGGCTTGCCTAGTTGTTCAGGCTTGCCTGGTTGGTCAGGCTTGCCTGGTTGTTCAGGCTTGCTTGGTTGGTTAGGTTTGCCTGGTTTGTCAGGCTTGCCTGGTTGTTCAGGCTTGCTTGGTTGGTTAGGCTTGCCTGGTTGGTCAGGCTTGCCTGGTTGGTCAGGCTTGCTTGGTAGGTCAAGCTTGCCTGGTTGGTCAGGCTTACTTGGTTGTTCAGGCTTGCGTGGTTGGTCAGGCTTGCTTGGTTGGTGAGGCTTGCCTGGTTGGTCAGGCTTGCCTGGTTGTTCAGGCTTGCTTGGTTGGTGAGGCTTGCTTGGTTGTTCAGGCTTGCTTGGTTGGTCAGGCTTGCCTGGTTGGTCAGGCTTGCCTGGTTGGTCTGGCGTGCTTGGTTGTTTAGGTTTGCCTGGTTGGTCAGGCTTGTCTGATTGGTCAGGCTTACCTGGTTGTTCAGGCTTTGTTGGTTGCTCAGGCTTACTTGGTTGTTCAGGCTTGCGTGGATGGTCAGGCTTGCTTGGTTGGTCAGGCTTGCCTGGTTGGTCAGGCTTGCCTAGTTGTTCAGGCTTGCCTGGTTGGTCAGGCTTGCCTGGTTGTTCAGGCTTGCTTGGTTGGTTAGGTTTGCCTGGTTTGTCAGGCTTGCCTGGTTGTTCAGGCTTGCTTGGTTGGTTAGGCTTGCCTGGTTGGTCAGGCTTGCCTGGTTGGTCTGGCTTGCCTGGTTGGTCAGGCATGCTTGTTCGCTGTGGCGTGCTGCCTGGTTGGTAAGGCTTGCTACCTCTCTTGATGCGTAGCTCTCTTTCTTCCTCTGTCTCCTTCTCCTCTTGTTCTTGTGTCTTCTTCTTCTTCTTGATGCGGAGCTCTCTTTCTTCCTCTGTCTGCTTCTCCTCTTGTTCTTGTGTCTCCTTCTTCTTCTTGATGCGGAGCTCCTTTTCTTCCTCTGTCTCCTCCTCTTGTTCTCGTGTCTCCTTCTTCTTATTGATGCGGAGTTTTCTTTCTTCCTCTGTCTCCTTTTCCTCTTGTTCCGACTTCTTCTTGATGCGGAGCTTTCTTTCTTCCTCGGTCTCCGTTTCCTCTTGTTCCCTCTTCTTCTTGATGCGGAGCTCTCTTTCTTCCTCGGTCTCCTCATCGTACTTTTCGTCGGTTTCTGATTTACTTATCTTCTTTTTCTTTTCGATGTCGGTTTCGTCAGTATCAATAGATTTTTCTGGTTGACCTGGTTGTCCTGGCTGTCCTAGATGGTCAGGCTTGCGTGGTCGTTGTGGCGTGCTGCCTGGTTGGTCAGGCTTGCTTGGTTGGTGAGGCTTGCCTAGTTGGTCAGGCTTGCCTGGTTGTTCAGGCTTGCTTGGTTGGTGAGGCTTGCTTGGTTGGTGAGGCTTGCCTGGTTGGTCAGGCTTGCTTGATTGTTCAGGCTTGCCTGGTTGTTCAGGCTTGCTTGGTTGGTTAGGCTTGCCTGGTTGGTCAGGCTTGCCTGGTTGTTCAGGCTTGCTTGGTAGGTTAGGCTTGCGTGGTTGGTCAGGCTTGCTGGGTTGGTCAGGCCTGCTTGGTAGGTCAGGCTTGCCTGGTTGGTCAGGCTTGCTTGGTAGGTCAAGCTTGCCTGGTTGGTCAGGCTTGCCTGGTTGGTGAGGCTTGCCTGGTTGGTCAGGCTTGCCTGGTTGTTCAGGCTTGGTTGGTTGGTGAGGCTTGCTTGGTTGTTCAGGCTTGCTTGGTTGGTCAGGCTTGCCTGGTTGGTCTGGCGTGCTTGGTTGGTTAGGTTTGCCTGGTTGGTCAGGCTTGCCTGATTGGTCAGGCTTGCCTGGTTGTTCAGGCTTTGTTGGTTGCTCAGGCTTACTTGGTTGTTCAGGCTTGCTTGGTTGTTCAGGCTTGCGTGGATGGTCAGGCTTGCTTGGTTGGTCAGGCTTGCCTGGTTGTTCAGGCTTGCTTGGTTTGTGAGGCTTGCCTGGTTGGTCAGGCTTGCCTGGTTGTTCAAGCTTGCTTGGTTGGTTAGGCTTGCCTGGTTGGTAAGGCTTGCCTGGTTGTTCAGGCTTGCGTGGTTGGTCAGGCTTGCCTGGTTGGTCAGGCCTGCTTGGTAGGTCAGGCTTGCCTGGTTGGTCAGGCTTGCTTGGTAGGTCAGGCTTGCCTGGTTGTTCAGGCTTGCTTGGTTGGTGAGGCTTGCCTGGTTGGTCAGGCTTGCCTGGTTGTTCAGGCTTGCTTGGTTGGTTAGGCTTGCCTGGTTGGTCAGGCTTGCCTGGTTGTTCAGGCTTGCTTGGTTTGTTAGGCTTGCCTGGTAGGTCAGGCTTGCCTGGTTGTTCAGGCTTGCTTGGTTTGTTAGGCTTGCCTGGTTGATCAGGCTTGCCTGGTTGGTTGCTTGTTCCCTGTGGTGTGCTGCCTGGTTGGTCAGGCTTGCTTGGTAGGTCAGGCTTGCCTGGTTGTTCAGGCTTGCTTGGTTGGTGAGGCTTGCCTGGTTGGTCAGGCTTGCCTGGTTGTTCAGGCTTGCTTGGTTGGTTAGGCTTGCCTGGTTGGTCAGGCTTGCCTGGTTGTTCAGGCTTGCTTGGTTTGTTAGGCTTGCCTGGTTGATCAGGCTTGCCTGGTTGGTTGCTTGTTCCCTGTGGTGTGCTGCCTGGTTGGTCAGGCTTGCTTGGTAGGTCAGGCTTGCCTGGTTGTTCAGGCTTGCTTGGTTGGTGAGGCTTGCCTGGTTGGTCAGGCTTGCCTGGTTGTTCAGGCTTGCTTGGTTGGTTAGGCTTGCCTGGTTGGTCAGGCTTGCCTGGTTGTTCAGGCTTGCTTGGTTTGTTAGGCTTGCCTGGTTGGTCAGGCTTGCCTGGTTGTTCAGGCTTGCTTGGTTGGTTAGGCTTGCCTGGTTGATCAGGCTTGCCTGGTTGGTTGCTTGTTCCATGTGGTGTGCTGCCTGGTTGGTCAGGCTTGCTTGGTAGGTCAGGCTTGCCTGGTTGTTCAGGCTTGCTTGGTTGGTGAGGCTTGCCTGGTTGTTCAGGCTTGCTTGGTTGGTGAGGCTTGCCTGGTTGGTCAGGCTTGCCTGGTTGGTCTGGCTTGCGTGGTTGGTCAGGCTTGCTTGTTCGCTGTGGCGTGCTGTCTGTTTGGTAATCCTTGCTACCTCTCTTGATGCGTAGCTCTCTTTCTTCCTCTGTCTCCTCCTCTTGTTCTTGTGTCTTCTTCTTCTTGATGCGGAGCTCTCTTTCTTCCTCTGTCTGTTTCTCCTCTTGTTCTTGTGTCTCCTTCTTCTTCTTGATGCGGAGCTCCTTTTCTTCCTCTGTCTCTTCCTGTTGTTCTTGTGTCTCCTTTTGATTTTTGATGCGGAGCTCTCTTTCTTCCTCTGTCTCCGTTTCCTCTTGTTCCGTCTTCTTCCTGATGCGGAGCTCTCTTTCTTCCTCGGTCTCCTCATCGTACTTTTCGTCGGTTTCTGATTTACTTATCTTCTTTTTCTTTTCGATGTCGGTTTCGTCAGTATCAACAGATTTTGCTGGTTGACCTGGTTGTCCTGGCTGTCCTAGTTGGTCAGGCTTGCGTGGTCGTTGTTGATTGATGCCTGGGTGGTCAGGCTTGCTTGGTTGGTCAGGCTTGCCTGGTTGGTCAGGCTTGCCTCGTTGGTCAGGCTTGCCTGGTTGGTCAGGTTTGTGTGGTTGGTCAGGCTTGCTTGGTTGGTCAGGCTTTCTTGGTTGGTCAGGCTTGCTTGGTCGCTGTGGCGTGCTGCCTGGTTGGTCAGGCTTGCCTGGTTGGTTGCTTGTTCGCTGTGGTGTGCTGCCTGGTTGGTCAGGCTTGCTGCCTCTCCTGATGCGGAGCTCTCTTTCTTCCTTTGTCTCCTTCTCCTCTTGTTCTTGTGTCTTCTTCTTCTTCGTCTTGATGCGGAGCTCCTTTTCTTCCTCTGTCTCCTCGTCTTGTTCTTGTGTCTCCTTCTTCTTGATGCGGAGTTTTCTTTCTTCCTCTGTCTCCTTTTCATCTTGTTCCGTCTTCTTCTTGACGCGGAGCACTCTTTCTTCCTCTGTCTCCGTTTCCTCTTGTTCCGTCTTCTTCTTGATGCGGAGCTCTCTTTCATCCTCGGTCTCCTCATCGAACTTTTCGTCGGTTTCTGATTTACTTATCTTCTTTTTCATTTCGATGTCGGTTTCGTCAGTATCAACAGATTTTTCTGGTTGACCTGGTTGTCCTGGCTGTCCTGGTTGGTCAGGCTTGCCTGGTCGTTGTTGGGTGCTGCCTGGTTGGTCAGGCTTGCTTGGTTGGCCAGGCTTGCCTGGTTGGTCAGGCTTTCTAGGTTGGTCAGGCTTGCCTGGTTGGTCAGGCTTGCCTCGTTGGTCAGGCTTGCCTGGTTGGTCAGGCTTGCCGGGATGGTCAGGCTTTCTTGGTTGGTCAGGCTTTCTAGGTTGGTCAGGCTTGCCTGGTTGGTCAGGCTTGCCTCGTTGGTCAGGCTTGCCGGATTGGTCAGGCTTGCCGGGTTCGTCAGGCTTTCTTGGGTGGTCAGGCTTTCCTGGTTGGTCAAGCTTGTGTGGTTGGTCAGGTTTGCTTGGTTGTCCTGGCTGTCCTGGTTGGTCAGGCTTGCCTGGTCGTTGTTGCGTACTGCCTGGTTGGTCAGGCTTGCTTGGTCGGCCAGGCTTGCCTGGTTGGTCAGGCTTTCTTGGTTGGTCAGGCTTGCCTGGTTGGTCAGGCTTGCCTCGTTGGTCAGGCTTGCCTGGTTGGTCAGGCTTGCCTGGTTGGTCAGGCTTGCCTGGTTGGTCAGGCTTGCCGGGTTGGTCAGGCTTTCTTGGTTGGTCAGGCTTTCCTGGTTGGTCAGGCTTGCCTGGTTGGTCAGGCTTGCCGGGTTGGTCAGGCTTTCTTGGTTGGTCAGGCTTTCCTGGTTGGTCAGGCTTGCCTGGTTGGTCAGGCTTTCTAGGTTGGTCAGGCTTTCCTGGTTGGTCAAGCTTGTGTGGTTGGTCAGGCTTGCTTGGTTGTCCTGGCTGTCCTGGTTGGTCAGGCTTTCTAGGTTGGTCACGCTTGCTTGGTTGGCCAGGCTTGCCTGGTTGGTCAGGCTTGCCTAGTTGGTCAGGCTTTCCTGGTTGGTCAGGCTTGTGTGGTTGTTCAGGCTTGCTTAGTTGTCCTGGCTGTCCTGGTTGGTCAGGCTTGCCTCGTCGTTGTTGCGTGCTGCCTGGTTGGTCAGGCGTGCTTGGTTGGCCAGGCTTGCCTGGTTGGTCAGGCTTGCCTCGTTGGTCAAGCTTGCCTGGTTGGTCAGGCTTGCCGGGTTGGTCAGGCTTTCTTGGTTGGTCAGGCTTTCCTGGTTGGTCAGGCTTGCTTGGTTGGTCAGGCTTTCTTGGTTGGTCGGGCTTGCCTGGTTGGTCAGGCTTGCCTTGTTCGTCAGGCTTGCTTGGTTGGTCAGGCTTGCCTGGTTGATCAGGCTTGCCTTCTTGGTCAGGCTTGCCTGGTTGGTCAGGCTTGCTTGTTCGCTGTGGCGTGCTGCCTGGTTGGTCAGGTTTGCTACCTCTCTTGATGCGGAGCTCTCTTTCTTCCTCTGTCTCCTTCTCCTCTTGTTCTTGTGTCTTCTTCTTGTTCTTGATGCGGAGCTCTCTTTCTTCCTCTGTCTGCTTCTCCTCTTGTTTTTGTGTCTCCTTCTTCTTGATGCGGAGCTCCTTTTCTTCCTCTGTCTCCTCTTCTTGTTCTTGTGTCTCCTTCTTCTTCTTGATGCGGAGTTTTCTTTCTTCCTCTGTCTCCTTTTCATCTTGTTCCGTCGTCTTCTTGATGCGGAGCTCTCTTTCTTCCTCTGTCTCCGTTTCCTCTTGTTCCGTCTTCTTCTTGATGCGGAGCTCTCTTTCTTCCTCGGTCTCCTCATCGTACTTTTCGTCGGTTTCTGATTTAGTTATCTTCTTTTTCTTTTCGGTGTCTGTTTCGTCAGTATCAACAGGTTTTTCTGGTTGACCTGGTTGTCCTGGCAGTCCTAGTTGGTCAGGCTTGCGTGGTCGTTGTTGCGTGCTGCCTGGTTGGTCAGGCTTGCTTGGTTGGTCAGACTTGCCTGGTTGGTCAGGCTTGCCTTGTTCGTCAGGCTTGCCTGGTTGGTCAGGCTTGCCCTGTTGGTCAGGCTTGCTTGGTTGGTCAGGCTTGCTACCTCTCTTGATGCGGAGCTCTCTTTCTTTTTCTGTCTGCTTCTCCTCTTGTTCTTGTGTCTCCTTCTTCTCCTTGATGCGGAGCTCCTTTTCTTCCTCTGTCTCCTCCTCTTGTTTTTGTGTCTCCTTCTTCTTCTTGATGCGGAGTTTTCTTTCTTCCTCTGTCTCCTTTTCATCTTGTTCCGTTTTCTTCTTGATGCGGAGCTTTCTTTCTTCCTCTGTCTCCGTTTCCTCTTGTTCCGTCTTCTTCTTTATGCTGAGGTCTCTTTCTTCCTGGGTCTCCTCATCGTACTTTTCGACGGTTTCTGATTTACTTATTTTCTTTTTCTTTTCGATGTCGGTTTCGTCAGTATCAACAGATTTTTCTGGTTGTCCTGGCTGTCCTAGTTGGTCAGGCTTGCGTGGTCGTTGTTGGGTGCTGCCTGGTTGGTCAGGCTTGCTTGGTTGGTCAGGCTTGCCTGGTTGGTCAGGCTTGCCTGGTTGATCAGGCTTGCCAGGTTGGTCAGGCTTGTGTGGTTGGTCAGGCTTGCTTGGTTGGTCAGGCTTTCTTGGTTGGTTAGGCTTGCTTGGTCGTTGTGGCGTGCTGCCTGGTTGGTCAGGCTTGCTTGGTTGGTCAGGCTTGCCTGGTTGGTCAGGCTTGCCTGGTTCGTTAGGTTTGCCCGGTTGGTCAGGCTTGCGTGGTTGGTCAGGCTTGCCTGGTTGGTCAGGCTTGTGTGGTTGGTCAGGCTTGCGTGGTTGGTCAGGCTTGCGTGGTTGGTCAGGCTTGCGTGGTTGGTCAGGCTTGCGTGGTTCGTCAGGCTTGCCTGGTTGGTCAGGCTTGCGTGGTTGGTCAGGCTTGCCAGGTTGGTCAGGCTTGCTTGGTTGGTCAGGCTTTCCTGGTTGGTCAGGCTTGTGTGGTTGGTCAGGCTTGCTTGGTTGGTCAGGCTTTCTTGGTTGGTCAGGCTTGCTTGGTCGTAGTGGCGTGCTGCCTGGTTGGTCAGGCTTGCTTGGTTGGTCAGGCTTGCCTGGTTGGTCAGGCTTGCCTGGTTGGTCAGGCTTGCCTTGTTCGTCAGGCTTGCCTGGTTGGTCAGGCTTGCCTGGTTGGTCAGGCTTGCCTGGTTGGTCAGGCTTGCTTCCTCTCTTGATGAGGAGCTCTCTTTCTTCCTCAGTCTCCTTCTCCTCTTGTTCTTGTGTCTTCTTCTTCTTGATGCTGAGCTCTCTTTCTTCCTCTGTCTGCTTCTCCTCTTGTTCTTGTGTCTCCTTCTTCTTCTTGATGCTGAGTTTTCGTTCTTCCTTTGTCTCTTTTTCCTCTTGTTCCGTCTTCTTCTTGATGCGGAGCTCTCTTTCTTCCTCTGTCTCCGTTTCCTCTTGTTCCGTCTTCTTCTTGATGCGGAGCTCTCTTTCTTTTTCTGTCTGCTTCTCCTCTTGTTCCTGTGTCTCCTCCTTCTTGATGCGGAGCTCTCTTTCTTCCTCTGTCTCCTTCTCCTCTTGTTCTTGTGTCTTCTTCTTCTTCTTGATACGGAGCTCTCTTTCTTCCTCTTTCTGCTTCTCCTCTTGTTTTTGTGTCTCCTTCTTCTTCTTGATGCGGAGCTCCTTTTCTCCCTCTGTCTCCTCCTCTTGTTCTTGTGTCTCCTTCTTCTTCTTGATGTGGAGTTTTCTTTCTTCCTCTGTCTCCTTTTCATCTTGTTCCGTCTTCTTCTTGATGCGGAGCTCTCTTTCTTCCTCTGTCTCCGTTTCCTCTTGTTCCGTCTTCTTCTTGATGCGGAGCTCTCTTTCTTCCTCGGTCTCCTCATCGTACTTTTCGTCGGTTTCTGATTTACTTATCTTCTTTTTCTTTTCGATGTCGGTTTCGTCAGTATCAACAGATTTTTCTGTTTGACCTGGTTGTCCTGGCTGTCCTAGTTGGTCAGGCTTGCGTGGTCGTTGTTGCGTACTGCCTGGTTGGTCAGGCTTGCTTGATTGGTCAGGCTTGCCTGGTTGTTCAGGCTTGCCTCGTTGGTCAGGCTTGTGTGGTTGGTCAGGCTTGCTTGGTTGGTCAGGCTTTCTTGGTTGGTCAGGCTTGCTTGGTCGTTGTGGCGTGATGCCTGGTTGGTCAGGCTTGCTTGGTTGGTCAGGCTTGCCTGGTTGGTCAGGCTTGCCGTGTTCGTCAGGCTTGCCTGGTTGGGCAGGCTTGCGTGGTTGGTCAGGCTTGCCTGGTCGATCAGGCTTGCCGGGTTGGTCAGGCTTGCTTGGTCGTTGTGGCGTGCTGCCTGGTTGGTCAGGCTTGCTTGGTTGGTCAGGCTTGCCTGGTTGGTCAGGCTTGCCTGGTTGGTCAGGCTTGCCTGGTTCGTCAGGCTTGCCTGGTTGGTCAGGCTTGCCTGATTGGTCAGGCTTGCCTGGTTGGTCAGGCTTGCCTGGTTGGTCAGGCTTGCTTGTTCGCTGTGGCGTGCTGCCTGGTTGGTCAGGCTTGCTACCTCTCTTGATGCGGAGCTCTCTTTCTTCCCCTGTCTCCTTCTCCTCTTGTTCATGTGTCTCCTTCTTCTTCTTGATGCTGAACTTCTTTTCTTCCTCTGTCTCCTCCTCTTGTTCTTGTGTCTCCTTCTTCTTCTTGATACGGAGTTTTCTTTCTTCCACTCTCTCTTTTTCCTCTTGTTCCGTCTTCTTCTTGATGCGGAGCTCGTTTTCTTCCTCTGTCTCCGTTTCCTTTTGTTCCGTCTTCTTCTTGATGCGGAGCTCTCTTTCTTCCTCTGTCTGCTTCTCCTCTTGTTCTTGTGTATTCTTCTTCTTGATGCGGAGCTCTCTTTCTTCCTCTGTCTGCTTCTCCTCTTGTTCTTGTGTCTCCTTCTTCTTCTTGATGCGGAGCTCTCTTTCTTCCTCTGTCTTCGTTTCCTCTTGTTCCGTCTTCTTATTGATGCGGAGCTCTCTTTCTTCCTCGGTCTCCTCATCGTACTTTTCGTCGGTTTCTGATTTAGTTATCTTATTTTTCTTTTCGGTGTCTGTTTCGTCAGTATCAACAGGTTTTTCTGGTTGACCTGGTTGTCCTGGCTGTCCTAGGTGTTCAGGCTTGCGTGGTCGTTGTGGCGTGCTGCCTGGTTGGTCAGGCTTGCGTGGTTGGTCAAGCTTGCCTGGTTGGTCCGGCTTGCTTGGTCGTTGTGGCGTGCTGCCTGGTTGGTCAGGCTTGTGTGGTTGGTCAGGCTTGTTTTGTTGGTCAGGCTTTCTTGGTTGGTCAGGCTTGCTTGGTCGTTGTGTGGTGTTGTGTGTGATGCGGAGATCTCTTTCTTCCTCTGTCTGCTTCTCCTCTTGTTCTTGTGTATTCTTCTTCTTGATGCGGAGCTCTCTTTCTTCCTCTGTCTGCTTCTCCTCTTGTTCTTGTGTCTCCTTCTTCTTCTTGATGCGGAGCTCTCTTTCTTCCTCTGTCTTCGTTTCCTCTTGTTCCGTCTTCTTATTGATGCGGAGCTCTCTTTCTTCCTCGGTCCCCTCATCGTACTTTTCATCGTCGGTTTCTGATTTACTTATCTTTTTTTTCTTTTCGATGTCGGTTTCGTCAGTATCAACAGATTTTTCTGGTTGACCTGGGTGTCCTGCCAGTCCTGGTTGACCCGGCCTACGCGGCTGGCTAGGTGGAGCTGCTTGGCTTGACGGCGCTGGCTGCGCAGGCTGAGCTGGTTGAGCTGGTTTGACAGGACGGCGTCTCTTGTGATGTACACCATCGCTGTCGTCATAATCTTCATAATCTTCCTCTTCTTTTAGTTTCTTGTTTCGGATCTCCCTTTTCTCTTCGGTCTCCTCATCTTCTACCTGAGTTTCTGATTTGATTATCTTCTTTTTCTTTTCGATGTTGGTTTCATCAGTGTCAACAGATTTTTCTGGTTGACCTGGTTGTCCTGACAGTCCTGGTTGACCCGGCCTACCCGGCGGGCTAGATGGAGCTGGCTGGCTAGGTGGAGCTGGTTGGCTTGGCGGCGCTGGCTGCGCAGGTTGAGCCGGTTGAGCTAGTTTGCCAGGGCGGCGTCTCTTGTGATGTACACCATCGCTATCGTCGTAATCTTCATAATCTTCCTCTTCTTCTAATTCTTTTTGTCTTTTAATTAGGATCTCGCTTTCCTCCTCGGTCTCCTCATCTTCTACCTGAGTTTCTGATTTAATTATCTTCTTTTTCTTTTCGATGTCGGTTTCATCAGTGTCAACAGATTTTTCTGGTTGACCTGGTTGTCCTAGCAGTCCTGGTTGACTCGGCCTACCCGGCTGGCTAGGTGGAGCTGGCTGGCTAGGTGGAGCTGGTTGGCTTGGTTGAGTTGGCTGCGCAGGCTGAGCAGGTTGAGCCGGTTGAACCGGTTGAGCTGGTTGCGCTGTGTTGCCTGGTTTGCCAGGGCGGCTTCTCTTGTGATGTACACCATCGCTATCGTCGTAATCTTCATAATCTTCCTCTTCTTCTAATTCGTTTCGTCTCTTAATTCGGATCTCCCTTTCCTCCTCGGTCTCCTCATCTTCTACCTGAGTTTCTGATTTGATTATCTTCTGTTCCTTTTCGATGTCCGTTTCATCAGTGTCAACAGATTTTTCTGGTTGACCTGGTTGTCCTGGCAGTCCTGGTTGATCCGGTCTATCCGGCTGGCTAGGTGGAGCTGGTTGGGTTGACGGCGCTGGCTGCGCAGGCTGAGCCGGTTGAGCTGGTTTGCCAGGGCGGTCTTCAGTTGTCGTAGTCGTTGGCTTTTCAGTCGTCGTTGTAGTTGGCACTTCAGTTTTCGCAGTCGTTGGCTCTTCGGTCGTCGTAGTCGTTGGCTCTTCGGTCGTCGTTGTAGTTGGCGCTTCAGTTGTCGCAGTCGTTGGCTCTTCGGTCGTCGTTGTTGTGGTCGTCGTGGTCCCAATTTTGCTTGGCTTGTTTTGTTTGATGTGTTCGATACACTTAACAATATCTGAAATAATGGAATCAATTTTAATACGGTCTTAATGTCATAGTTTTGATTTGACAGAATTTCATGGGACTAAAAATGCAAAGATCTTAAAAATAATTTGTAAACTTATTTTTGGACATTTCTACTCTGCAATATAAAGTATTCTGTCTTTCATGAAATAAATGATCTTATCTTATTGTTTTAAAACCATAAACATAATTAATATCAAATTTACAATAAAAAGTAATCTAAAATTAAAACTACCTACAAAATTAAAACTAACACCCAAAAAAAAATATCTTATGTTATTTCATCTTAACATACCTGTTTCTCCAGTCGCTTCTCTAATCCGCTTGAGTGCGTCAATGAAATCTAAAAAAAAAGTGCATTGTAAATGTAATAACACCAAAAACTCATTTGCTATATAATAAGTGTTATAAAATGAATATAAAACTAAAATTAACTACAATTAAAATAACTATTAAAGCTAAAAATTAAAAAAAACCTATCAAAATTTTGCACCCTTGGTAGGGTGCCCATCACGCAGGCAAGCACACTTTGATCATTTTCATCACACCAAAAAATTTTTTAGCCCGTATGATAAATGTAAGAATTTAAAATTTTAAATGATGAATTATAGTTTCATGTCATACACGAGGTACGAGTTACATGTATGTGTTCCTCATGGTGCAATACAAATATAGCATTTTCATTTAGGTACATTAAGACATATGGTGCCTAGCGCTGGTGGCCTAGCGGTAAGAGCGTGCGACACAATCCGGAGATCGCGGGTTCAAACCACGGCTCGTACCAATGAGTTTTTCGGAACTTATGTACGATGTATCATTTGATATTTACAGTTGCTTTTCGGTGAAGGAAAACATCGTGAGGAAACCGGACTAATCCCAATAAGGCCTAGTTTCCCCTCTGGATTGGAAGGTCAGATGGCAGTCGCTTTCGTAAAAACTAGTGCTTACGTCAATTCTTGGGATTAGTTGTCAGTCGGTCCCCAGGCTCCCATGAGCCGTGGCAATATGCCGGGATAACGCGAGGAAGAAGAAAGGACTAAAACTGCTGCTTAGATACCAAAGAACTTATGATTGTATTAACATGTATAAAATACTAGCGTTTGCCCGCGTTTGGAATGATGATAATGATAAAACTTTCCTATGTCCATCCCCGGGCTATAAGACTGTCTCCATATCAAATATTATCTAAATCAGTTCTGCGGCTTAACCGTGAAGAGGTAACGGATAGACAGACAGGCAGAGTTACAGCTGACCCGTTTGTTAACGTTTTTTGCTTTGTTGGATTTATTTCTGCCCCGAATGGCAGAATAACTATTTAAAACATTGGAAAAATAATGTAAAAAAATAATAAAGGAAAAACAATGATTGTTATATAGATTTAAAAGCATGTAAGATGTATCTGTTAGTAATCCTAAATAAAGAAAGAAAAAACAATTTCCCATGTAAAGCCGAGCCGAGCCGAGCCGAGCCAAGCTGAGCCGCGACGAGCGACATGAGATGAGTTCCTGGGTTGATTTCAGTTCAGTTGTCTATCCATTGACGTTTTATATCTCAGGACTGGCCTTACGGGCAATAAGAATGGTGCATGAATGGGGCCAGTACAGCGGTGTGACACCGCTACAACGCGATTGGTTGATGAGTTCGCATCACGCGTGCGATTGGTCGCAACTAGTTGCGTTAGACTGCTCGATTGGCTCGAATTCGTGAGTGACACCGCTGAACTAGTACTATTTTAGTGCCCTATGTATATGTGACTATCTAAATTACTAACTCTACACAGACGATGTTGCGGGCAAAAGCTAGTATTATATTAAGTAGGGGTGGATTGTATCACTTACCAGTAGTTTCGGTGTATTCTTCAATAATGACAATTACTTCCTCAAACTCTGCAAAAGAATTTGTACATATTAGCAATCAATATCCCCATATTCCCCATCTTATTGAGACTGGCACAAAATAATAAATTAAGTCTCTCAAAACCCTGAAAAACTTCATTTGAAAATTAAAAATAAGCTATAAAAAAAACTATAAAAAAGCTATGGAATAAAAGAACGCAGCATTTTAAGTGGCGCTTTTGAGTATCGCACGAAGCTTTAAAAAAATCTGATAAAAATCCAGGATTTTTTTTGGTGGATTTTAAACAAGTTAAAAGTTTGAGGATACTTACCAAACTTCTTGCTGATGGTGCAAATGATTTCAAAGAACCTGATAATATCTGTAAAACGATAAGTTTAAAAACATTTCATACAATTATAATATAATTTAAAATTATAAAAAAAAATATTTATGCTCACCGATATCGACTATTTCCCAGATGACTCTGATGGACTCGAAGAAATCTGAAAATGAACAAAAATTTTATTATCATTACTAAATTCGGCAAGTACAGTCGCCATTAGATATATCGGTGCGGCCAAAGAGATCACAAATATCTGAACACACCTCTATTGTCAAGGCGTTAGAGTGCGTGTTCAGATATTGTGAACACCTTGGCCGCTCCTATATATCTGATTGCGACTGTACTCGCTACACACTTTCCTCACTGCTGTGAAAAAATACCTAAGAATATAAAAAAAACATAAATATGTAAAACTAAAAGTATTTATAATTTTATTACTAAAAGTATTTATTATATTTATTTATTATTTATCATTCGCTGCGCGGGAGCGGTGGCAGGCGAACGCACGCGCTTATCTATTACTATAACCTGTTATTTGTTTATCGCGTTTCGAATTTTACCCAAACATTTAAATTTCACGACTAATATGAGTACCAATTGTGCAACGTGTGATGAAGTGATAACGGACGGTGTTAAGTGTCCAAATTGCAAAGGATTATTCCACTTTGGATGAGCCGGGGTTCGTGAGGCCGTTCACAGGAAATGGGACGCCGAAAAGAAAAAGTCATGGCGGTGTTCTAACTGTATCGCCTCTTCGTCCCCCTCAGTTACCCAGGGGGCATATCTCGACACGATACTTCACGAGC
Source organism: Cydia splendana (assembly GCF_910591565.1). Classification (NCBI taxonomy): domain Eukaryota; kingdom Metazoa; phylum Arthropoda; class Insecta; order Lepidoptera; family Tortricidae; genus Cydia; species Cydia splendana. The sequence continues at coordinate 6,854,941 of NC_085983.1, forward strand.
TACGAGAGACACGGAGTGACCTCAAGAACGAAATATCGGAAGTGAAAAACGACGTGCGTGACGTCCATGATAAGTTGGCTACATTTGACCAGCGTTTACTAAACCTAGAATCGCTAAAAGTAGAACATGAGGGTCTCAGTAAACAGGTACAAGAGATGACGTCGACTATCTCAGAGCTTCGTTGCCAAATTTCACAGAAGGAAATTTCCGGAATTCCGTTCAAGAAAAATGAAAATTTAAATAATTTACTACACGCCATATGTACAAAAGTAGGTTTTGCATTATTGCCCGGAGATATTGACACCATTCATCGCGTACGTCGGTTCAAGGACTCCAAATCTGGACCCAGCCAAACATCAGAAAATGACGGTGGCGCGGATACCTCGCAACACGTACCTCACACAAATATACCCAACATCATTGTTCGATTTACACAGCGCAGGCGAAAAAACGAGCTGATGTCGGCTGTACGGGCCCGGCGGGGCCTCACTACAGCTGATCTGGACTTCGATGGGCCAGCCAGGACTGTGTACATAAGTGAGCATCTGTCGCCAGAGAACAAACTTCTACTTCGTAAAGTGAGAGCCATCAGCAAGGAACGCGGCTACAAACATGTTTTCGTGAGGGAATGTAAAATCCTAGTTATCAAAAAAGATGACCAAAAGCCGGTTCTAATTGCCAAAGAAAGTGACCTTTCGAAAATATCCAGATGACTTTCATGTCTATTAATTACTTTTTTGGTTCTGGATACTCATGTTTCGATTTTTATTGTTGCTAAGTCGAGTTTGTTTTATTGTAACTTCAACCTTATGTTACTTATCCGTAAATACGATAATCTATTTGAGACAATAGTTGTTTACCACGAGCTCTCGGACGGAGCGATATTACTTGTTGCTATGTTATGTAAGTACTTATGCGTGCAAGTGCATCTGTTTAAAATAACTAATATTTTTTCCTGTTATAGGCGCGGCTGACTTAGATATATCAATTTATTACCAAAACGTGAGGGGATTGAGAACAAAATCAAATGAGTTTTTTAGTAACGTACTTAGTAGTTCCTATGATATTATATGTTTGACTGAAACCTGGCTTAATGATTCTTTTTACAGTTCAGAATATTTCGACCCCAGTTTTATAGTATTTCGGAAGGATCGTGACCCAATAGTGAGTGGCTTGTCCCGTGGAGGAGGGGTAGCGGTGGCGGTCCGGGGCGCGATGCGACCCGAGCTGCGGCCTGAGCTCGCGGCGCCGCCGCCGGCCGATGAGCTGTGGGTGAGCATACCTACCGGACCAGCGCACGCGCCCGCCTCCGCGTCCCGTCCCCCTATTACATCTTGTGGTACTTATCTTCACATTATTTGCACTTACATTCCGCATGGACATAACCATGTCAACTTATTAACTAGCTTATTAAATAGAATACATGACGAATGTGACAAGCATCCAAATGATACTTTCCTAGTAGTTGGCGATTTTAATATTACAAATGCTACGTGGTATCGTGACCCAGTTTCCTTAGGAATAGGTATTATTACAAATGACGATTATCCTGCGACGTTGGTTGCCGATTTTATGAGCTTATCACAACTTTATCAATTTAATTTTGTACAGAATAAAAATAATCGAGTTCTCGACTTAATTTTCAGTAACAAATTATGTGACGTGTCTTCATGCTCGCGACCGCTTACTTCGGAGGATGGTCACCACCCCGCTCTTAACATAAATATAATCATATCCTATATCGAACCCTTATCTCCTAATATAAACGCTTTCAAAAAGATGTTCCATTTGTCTAACTTCGAAGCTATAAAATCTGAGTTGGAGGACGTAAATTGGTGTGAGGAATTTTCGAAATTCAGTGGTTTAGAGGCACAAGTAGATTACTTTTATGAAATAATAAACAAACTTATAGCTCTTTACGTTCCATCTAAAAAAATATGTTCCTCCAATCGTTATCCACCCTGGTTTTCCCGTCCATTAATTAAACTATTGTCCGAAAAAAGAAAATATCATAAAAAATGGAAGCAATATGGCCAGCAGTCAGATTACGATTATTTTTCCTCTCTTAGAAGCCGCTCTAAGCATTTAGAGAAAGTATGTTATGAAACTTACATTCGGGACGTGGAAAATAAAATAAAATTGAACCCCAAATACTTTTGGACTTACGTTAAATCAAAACAAACCTCTTCAGATTACCCACATAAGTTTGTCTATAAGGACCGAGATATTACTGATAGTTTAGAAATTTGTAACCTATTTAATAAATACTTTAACTCCGTTTTTGTAAAATCTAGTAATTCTGATACTATACTTACTAACGAGAATCCTAATTCACCCTTAAATATTAATTCAATAAAAATCAATTCTGAGATTGTTTTTCAGCAACTAAAATCAATTAATGTAAATAAAGGGGCGGGGGCGGATGGAATACATCCTCTTTTCATTAATAAATGCGCAAAGGAACTGACAATCCCAGTAACGTATATTTTTACGAAATCATTAACGTCGCGAATTTTTCCTGACCGCTGGAAACAAGCTTTAATAACTCCTATACCCAAAAACAATAGAAAAGACGATGTATCCCAATACCGTCCAATCTCAAAGTTATGTATATTTGGCAAAATATTAGAAAAAATAGTTGTTAATGACCTATCCTTTGCAGTTCGCAACTATTTGTCTCCAAATCAACACGGTTTTTTCAAAGGTCGTTGTGTCGAATCCAATTTGGTCTCCTTCACTGATTTTTTACTAACCGCACTAAATAACAAATGCCAAGTTGATGTCGTGTACACGGACTTCTCCAAGGCTTTTGATAAAATCAGTCACAGAATCTTACTGGAGAAGCTCTGGAGTGCCGGAATACATGGCGACTTGTTCCGATGGATCAAGTCATACATCACAAATCGCTCACAAGCCGTTTCGATCAAAGGTTTCATGTCAGATTTTCTTTACATTCCTTCAGGTGTCCCGCAAGGGTCGCATCTCGGTCCACTGCTGTTTACACTTTATATAAATAATATTGGTGATGTAGTTAGCAGCAGTCATCACCTGTTATATGCTGATGATGCAAAAATTTTTAAGATTATTAACACAGTCAATGATTGTTGCGACCTTCAAGCCGATATTAATTCTCTGTCTGCATATTGTGAGAGTAATCAACTATTTCTTAATCCTGATAAGTGCAACATTGTCACATTTACACGTAATAAAAATCCAATAACATATAATTACATATTAAATAATCAACACATAAACAGGGTTGATAAGGTCCGTGACCTTGGAGTTATAATAGATGATACACTTACATTTAATAATCACATAGATGTTGTTGTTCAAAGGGCTTACAAACAACTTGGTTTTATATTAAGGGTTTGTAAGCCTTTTCAACACGAAATGACATACAGGATATTATACTACAGTTTAGTCAGATCAATCCTACATTTTGCGAGTATCATTTGGAACCCTTTCTTTAAGTGTCATATCAATAGGATAGAACGTGTGCAAAAGAAATTTCTTAAGTCCATCGACTTCCGTATGGGACGGGGTCGGAACTCATATAAAAACAGTCTTTCTCACTATGGATTGCTGACACTTGAAGATCGTCGAGCACAGTTTGATATAATGTTTCTTTACAAAATCATTAACAGCTTTATTGACTCCCCCTCACTTCTTGGTAGGTTATTATTTAAGACACCTCAACGCACTGCACGCCATAAGAAACTATTTGCTATCCCTTTCTCTCGTACAAAATATTGCTCAAATTCTTATTTCAACCGTTGTCTCAATTATTATAATATAAATGTATCCCACATTGATCTATTTTCGTATAAAACCTGTGAAAGTTTTAAAAAACAAATTATTACTCACTTTAAATTGAAATTATAAACAATAACAAACTGTATATTTAAGTAGGTAACGATAATTAAGGATAAAATAGGTATAATTGAAAATAACTTATGTATATTAGTTAGTATAATTTTATGCACTCATTGATAACTTTGTTATTTAATGATAACTTTGTTTTCCGCTTACTGCTCCTACACTTAGATTAAAAATTGTTTTATTAAGGTAGGGCACTCAAGGTCTATTAACACATATAATATTATTATATAAGTTTTTGTACAAGACTGTTTGTTGCCTAAATAAATTAAAAAAAAAAAAAAAAAAAAATATTTGCTTTGTGTAATAGTTAATTTAACTGTTCTATACTATGTATCTTTAGGTATTTAAATAAAAGTAAACAAAATCTACCCTCAATTGGCTCCTTAAGCCAGTTGAGGGTAGATGAAAACATTACATGATCAAATAATGTCCTTTAAAATCAGCGGGCCGATTTTTGAAATTCGATCGCTCGATTTCGTCACTCGAAAATAGGTGGAAAACGGCGAAATGCTAATTTTTGAAATAAGAGCGACAGAAATTTGGAATCGAGTGGACCACTCGTTTTCAATTCTGTTAGTAGAATTTAAATGCATAGTAGTGGAGATATTATGTAATGAAATACACGAAATCGAGCGATCGAATTTCAAAAATCGGCCCCCAGGTCGTTCAGTGACTGATCCAGGCGGTTTTGTATTTGGTAGGTTAACCAATAAATGTTATAAATTATAACTTATAACTACCCGAAAATGTACAAATTGTTTGTTTACTTTTACAAACTTTTATTTAACTTGAAATGTACCTATGTATGTACAGTCAGTCAGCAGCAATAGTTGCTAAGCGGGCGAGGTGTTCAAAATAATCTTGACGCAACTTTATTGTTAAGAGAATAAGAGCGCGTCAAGGTAATTATGAACACCTCGCCCGCTTAGCAACTTCTGCTGCTGACTGTATGTAACTATGTTTGTACGGGTCAAATATTGCAAGTTAAATTTGACCTACTTCCCGGTTTCCGATGAAGCTGAAAATTTGCATGCATATGTAAGTCGGGTGACAATGCAATATGATGGTACAATCGAGCTGATCTGATGATGGAGACAGGAGTTGGCCATAGGTACTCTGTGATAAAACAACGAAACCTAATCGTGTTTGGGGTTTTTATAATAGTTTCGATGAGTATTATTTGCCTTGGTAAAGAAAAGTACAGTCAGCGATAAAAGCTTGTACCAAAAATGAAATATTTGCTAAAAACTTATTTAAATACCTAAAGATACAGACTATAACCAGGCGTGGCTCACTCCGCGATTTTGGTCGCTTTGCTACAGGTAGCTAAAAGTACATCCGTTCCACCCCAATTTGGTGGCTAGCCATAAGCCGCGCGGCCATATCTGTGCTGATCGTAGCAGACGCGTTTAGTCAGAGAGTGAGTCTTCTGCACCTAGTACTATTATTTATTCTGTGACTGTACTTACACTTCTCGCCGGTCAGCCTGTTCAGCTTGGTGATGGCCAGCGTGAAGTTACTGGAGTTGGTCACCTTCATGATGGTCTCGATGAACGTGATCGCCTGGATACGGGTGTACTTGTAGATCTTCTCGAAGAACTCGAAGATATCTGGAAATTATATGTATATAATTTAATTAAGCAATTTTACGAACATAGTCATAATACTTTTACTCACAAAAAATATATAATAATGATGAATAAAAATCATGTCAGGAAAGATTGTCCGATTCGATATCGGATGTAGATAGGGTAGACATCCGATATCCGACATCCGATAAAATGCTTCCGATAGTGTCGGATCCTATATCCAATAATCCGATATCATAAAAAAAAATGTTTAAGCTATACAAAATAATAAAATGTGTAGGTATTGTTAGTTAAACTGTCCCGAGATTTATTTATTTTAATAGATATATGCTATTTTAATTTACTTTGATAATGTGTTAGGGTCAAAATTTCAAATTGAATAAATTCAATGTATTTATAAGCTTTAAAAAAAATGTAAAACTGTAGCTTAAATATTATTTGTTTCTGACAAAATCGCATTTAAAGTTCCAAAATCTGCGTAATTTGCCGTTTTTCGCGTGTCCCAGTGGCGGCATAGCCCAATTAAAAAAATCATAACTTTGGATGTACGCAACGTATTATGAATAACTTAGTACTTTTATAAAGAGCATTTTCTAGAGAATTGATTTAATCATTTCGATAAATTAATGCGTTATTTAATAAAACAAGGGAAGCCTTTTTATCGTTGTCCCGCGCGGCACTTGTTTTGTTATGACTTAAAGATACCCCCCAAAATCTTCTTTGTCTATTGAATAACGGTTAGATTAAAATTATGACGCAATAGTGCGGTTAGTTGGGCATCGATTGACATCGAGTGTGGACGCGGAAACTGTTTAATTTATATATAAACAGGTAAGAATCACTTTCGACATATTTTGGTACGACTACAATGACATTTGTATGGACGCTTAATATGTTGGTACACAGTCGAATTAAAAATGTGTATTTTATAATAATTGTTGCAAATATAGTGTTAAAATATATAGTAAAATAAATAAGTGAATCGGTTGTATTGTGTAGGAAATTTCGCTAAAAAATATTATTGGCGACATTTGTATGGCGACATTTACACGGCTATTTTGACCGCACAAATGTCGACATAGTGCCATACAAATGTCGAAAAGGTGCCATACAAATGTCGCTAGGGTCTTATAAATGCCACAAAAATTATAAATAGTACAATAAAATAAATTATACTGCCATACAATGTCGAAAAACTGCCATATACATGTCAAAAGTGCCTTACAAATGGCTAAATAGTGCCATACAAATGTCAATCTTTAAACGTCCATATCTAACTAACTATAAAAAGTGCCTCATACAGGATATTTTTTGTTGTTATGAACCCTTCCTGAAACTAAGATTATAAATCAGATTTTCCAAAAATAAAAATTGCCATACAATTGTCGAAAAAACACCCTCTTCAAAAATTGACCCGTTATTTCCCAATATATATAAATTGAATAATAGGGATGTTTCCTGTACTTAATATAAATTATTCAAACCGTGCACGAAATAAAGCACCAGATAATTATTATAAAAACATAGATAGCAGCTATTTTAAAACACAATTTCTATTTAATAAATCGCATTGAAATATAAAAAGTAGGTGAGTTGACCGTGACGTCACTATACTCGTTTTCATATAAATTCCATATTAGCAAATCGTTTTGACAGTTCTAAAAAGAAGCTGATTTGACTAGTAGAGTAGGAATGTAGCCTATTATCAATTCTTACCTATCACTGTGATGTAGGTGATCATGATCTCCCAAGCCTCCTGGATAGCTGTAAAATAATTATAATATTACATTTTCATAAATAAAATTAATCTATATAGGTATAAAATAATTTATAAAATTCATTCATAATTTTATGAAATAACAACTTAATAGTAATGCAAAACTTGATATTATATTAATTCCATTAAACCTAACATGATCATATTCTAACGGTAGCGGTCGCTTTATTGCGGCATGTGTTCTTAAGGCATGTAAAACAATGAAGAATCGTATGGATATATACACCGCAATTGGGTAAGATTCGGTAGCTCAGTTGCTGCCGGTGTCACACAGCGGTGGTTTTTTTAATTATTCTGTGTTTATCCTATTTAAAAAAAAAACTTATTTTGTTAGCAGTGGCTCTGTTGAGTAAAATATGAGGAAATATAAAAGAGCGCCTTACATTTGGTAGAGGTGTATTCGATGAGGCGCCTGAAGAATTCGATGATGTCGTCGTGTCCTGACTGCGTTCGGATTTCTTCCAAGAGAACCATTGTTGACACTGAAATAATGTAAAAAAAATGGTTGTTGAAGACCCCTATTTGATTCAAAAGATTTATCAATATTGTTGACTGTTGTATAAGTATTGTTATATTGTTGTAGATTTCATATGTATAGGTACTTTCTTCAGAACTATGTAGTTTCCAATTTAGTTATTTGCACCTCCTAAATAGTTTAATTAATATTATCATTTCTCCACTACCTAAAGGTTACCTGGAAAAGATCGCTCTTTAGCGACAAGACCGCCTTTTGTTGCCTCTTTCTTCATGTATTATGTGTAATTATGTCTCTCTGTAAATGTTTTATTGAGGTTGTGCAATGATGATCCTTCCAGCCGATTTCGACCAAGGCGAACACTTCGACTCCTAGTTAGCTCGGCGCTCGTGCGCGCGAATATGGCTGACGTAGCCGATCTTTAAGGTAAACTCCCGCGCAAAAGAGGATTTATATTGTATTGTATTGCTACTCACATTTCCTGGTGGTGAGTTTCTTGAGCTGAACGCTGGCGTCCTGGATGGTGTTGGTCTGCGTGATCTCCAGGAGCGACTCCAAGAAGGTGAGCGCGTCGATCCTCTTCGATATCTTGTTGATCCTCTTGATGATGGTCACAATATCTGAAAAAGGCGTTTTTTGTTATAGTTCGTTTTTTTTAGCATTAGAAAGAACTTGAAAGAAGGTAAGCGATCTTGACATGTCTTTTAATGGAAAAACGCTTTTAAATATCAGTAACTATTACTTATGAAAGCAGGAGAATATAAATGATCGTATTTGATTCATAATTGTTACATATTTGCCGTAACTTATTTTTAAAATGTGTTTTTCAATTAAAAGACACATCAAGATTGTTTACCTTATTTCTAATGCTAAAAAAACGAACTATAGGAGTAACACTCATTTTCTCGCATCGGCCTCCACAGTCAGCAAACCCGTTGTCTAAATGCATTAAATCATCTGCAATAGGCGCAAAGGCCTGTGCTGTGATGATGTTGAGCACTCATTTTTTTAATAAATTAATATTATATTTACACAAATTTACTCAATCCCATGGTAAGCTCAATAAAGCTTGTGTTGTAGGTACTTACTTAGGGTATATAGATACATAAATATGTACATAGAAAACACCCATGACTCTGGAACAAATATCCATGCTCACCAATTAAATGCCCTTACCAGGATTTGAACCCATGATCATCGGCTTCACAGGTAGGGTCACTACCCACTAGGCCAGACCGGTCGTCAAGTGTACATATTAAGAGCGTTTCTTTTATTTTTTTGCCATTTTTATACATAGTGACCTTTTTTGCCACTTTGTGTTATTTCTACTCAGAATCTCGAACGAGCTCTTTCGATCCGGATAAAAAAATGTCCCAGAGTTTTCTTCCTATTGTGTTACCATTTCCCCATATACTTTGTATGGCGGTAACAAAAAGGAAAGTTTGAAAAATGTAGGTATGGAAATTTTAGGACACTTTTTTTCTCCTATAAGGATGAAAATGGCTCGCGATCCTGACTAGAAATAACACAAAAGTAGCAAAAAAGGTCACAGTATTTAAAAATGTCAAAAAATAAAAGAAACGCTGTTTTACAGGATTATGTACTTACTGTCAATCTCGAACACCTCGTAGAAGATGGTATCAACGTCCAAAATATTGCTTCGTCCAGTGATCTTGTATAACGTCTCAATCACCACTTTGAGACCTAAAACATATCGATTTTTTATTACATACAGTAGAATCCGCTTATAATGACATCGAAGGGAAGTGACAAATACGTCATACTAAGCGGATGTCATATAAAGCATAGTTGATTAACTTCTTATTTTTCCAAATTAATCTCTAATTCCGTTGTGAGAGATGATGTTTTATTAACCATGTACCTACCAATTATTAACTTGTCACCGAGAATCAAAACTAAAATAACTTAAACGCCACGCACGTCGCACGCACCAAACGTCCTCGCAGGGAAAGACGTGACGAAAACCAGCAAATGTGTGAAATATGTCAGTATAACCGGACATAATTTCATGAAAATAGGATTTATAGGTCATAGTAAGCGGTTTGTCACTATAAGCGAAGTCATCTTATCCGAATTTGTCACAAAGAATTTTATATGAAAACCAAACTTCGCACAGTAATTACGTCATAGTAAGCGGTTGGTCAGTATATGCGGAGTCATAATAAACGGATTCCACTATATATTGGTATAGGTAGGTCAGATTGGCGGGAAAGTACAAACGATAGGGTTGACTGGAGGAAAGGCGGGAGGTCTTTTTCCCAGCAGTGGGACACTAAACTAGGCTAACAAAAAAAAAGGCATTTTTAAATTAGAGATAAAATATTACTTATTATTTATCAAAAAATATTTCAGGAATATTGCAAATGGGAAGAACAATCAATAAAAGCAGAAAAAAACCGGACAAGTGCGAGTCGGACTCGCCCACTGAGGGTTCCGTTCTTTTTAGTATTTGTTGTCATAGCGGCAACAGAAATACATCTGTGAAAATTTCAACACTCTAGCTATCACGGTTCATGAGATACAGCCTAGTGACAGACAGACAGACGGACAGTGGAGTCTTAATAATAGGGTCCCGTTTTTACCCTTTGGGTGCGGAACCCTAAAAAAGTAAAATACGATATAAATTGTTAAGCTTAACTTTTCAACCTGACATTTGCCGAAAACGATCAACACTTTTTCATAAAACTTAGCAAACCTCTGTAAGTTTTGTCCGTTTCTAACAAATGTAAATGTCAAAATTACTTATTAGATTTGACAAGGGTTTATGAATAATCCTAAACATTTAGTTTAAACGTTAATTATTTTTGTTTCTTTTTTTTAAGTACCTATTAACAATAAGTAGACTATGGACCCATAAGTTGTCTGAAAATAAACGCATTTAATTTAGTTTCATTCTTTTTTTTTAATAAGAAGTGTTTATTAAGATACTTTAGTTTTAAGTTAAGTAGAGTTAAGATAGCTTTGAAAATTTTAAATTTTAAAATTAATAGAAATATTAGTAGAACTTACTGAGTTTGTTACATTCATGGGTCAGCTCCTCCAGTGCGTATTTGAATTCTGAAAAAAAAAGTAATGATATTATATTTTGTTGAATCTAATGAAAGCCACCTTTTTCATGCATTGTATTGTTCACTACGGAAACATACTTAATTTAAAATTAACGAATAGAACAGGTCGCATACAGTATTGTCAGTGACAAATTGACAATGTTCAAAATGGGTCGGAAATTCAATAGTGTACTGTAGATAATTAGGCATTAAAACACTCGTGTGATGTTGTTATGAAACTCGATTTCAGCTCGTTTTATAAACCCACACTCGTATTTTAATGCATTTCATTGTGTTAGTCACATAAACTAGTACAATTTCATAATTGCAGATGCGTATTACCAGAGATATATAGCTCTGTATAAGATAAATAAAGTCTAAGAAAAAGTGCGTCCGAAAGTCAAGAAAAAATATGCTCGAAAAGATGGCGCCATACGTTTGGCCTATACTGGTAGATGGCGACACCGTATGATGTTTAACAATTTTAACACATATCAGTGAAAGACCAAGGATCAAAGTCAAATGGCGTTCTAAAAGGTTTTATCCTTCTCTCGAAAGATGGCAGTAAACGGACTGTGACTACAAAATTTACTTTAATCTATGACAATACGCCTCTAGAGTAAATTCTCTTTGGTATAACTTACGTCTTTGTCCGGTGATCTTCTTGATTATGATGATGCTCTGTGAGAACTGCTTTTCGCCCAGGATTGAGTTGAATTTGACGATGGCCTCGCCCAGATCTGAGGATAGTTTTAAAATTTAATACATTAAAAAAACTACTACTAGATAGTTAACGTGTTATCAAAGCCTTGTAACTCCGTATAAGATGAATCGAAATCAAGAAAAAGTTATTCTCGAATAGATGGCACCACACCTTTGGCCTATGCTCGGGAAGATGGCGTTGGCGACACCGTTTTATATTTAACAATTTTAACAAATATCAGTGAATGAACATGGGTAAAAGTCATATGGCGTTCTAAAAAAAATCAGTATTGTTTCAAATTATTACTTACCACTAGTTCTGGTGACCGAAATAAGCAGGTTGAGGCATCCCTTCAAATCTGAAAAATACATACGTTTTTAGTCCTATACCATACTAACTGGCTCTGTGAGCGGGCAAAACTTAAAACAGAAAAAAAAAATTTACAGTTACGCCATTTTGAAACATTTCCAAAAACCAAACCGACGAAAAATAAATATTTAATCATTGAACCTGCTTTCAAAATTTCACGAAAATCGGTTGAGAATTGGGGGTCGGAGGAGAACAGATTCGGACACGAAAGAATTTATGTCCAAGCTGGAAGGAAGACCTTCGCTAATGCTCGGTTTCACTAATATTTAAGTATGTATGTGATATAATTTTGAGTAAAAGGAACATTATTAACCCCCTTATTCATAAACGCGCTACAAACCTCAATTAGCTAATAATCGTTTGTCCTTATCTGTCATTTTGACTTATGTATTTGTAAGAAAGGGATAAAACATAATTTAACTAAATCAGGCCCGTAAAGTTTTATGAATAAGGGGGTTAGTGTATATCAGATATTTACCGATTTCTGGCATCAGCACGCCCAACACCTTAGGGAACTCGGGTGACCCTTCTCCTCCCGTCAACTTGTCAACCTGAATGCGTATACCGTCCAAACCTTAAACAGAAAACATTTTATTACAGCAAGCTTCTATAAATATTAATAAAAAAATATATCGGCCAAAATATTCACTTTATCAAAATGGTATTTGGAGACCTCTAGTCGTTTAAAAGACCTATCCAACGACACACTTACACCACAGGGTTAAAAAGCAATAAAAAAATGTAGGGCGAGTTACAAATATTACAATAGGGTATTTTCCTACTAGTCAAATCGGTTACTGTTTTAGAACTGTCAAAACAATTTGCTTATTTGGAATTTATATGAAACATTACATCGTGACGTCACGGTCAACTCACCTACTTTTTATATTTATATCCGATTTATTAACTAGAATTTGTGTTTAAAAATAACTATTATCAGTGTTTTTCTAATAATTATCTGGTGCTTTATTTCATTTTTTTGTGTAAATTTTCTCTCAGAATATAAAAAAAAATATTATGACACTTACCGTTGGTATGAGCAACGTGCCTGAAGAAATCAGCGATTTCATGGGAATCTGAAACAATATTAATTATGAATTTATATTTATTAAATAAAAAAAATGTTAACATACATATAATAACCGCAGAAAGATAATGAAAATATGACCCATTCCTACTTAAATTCTATCTTGGTAGATAGAATTTAAGTATGGCTGGTGTCTTGAAAACAAAATCAGTACATATCTACATATCACATGAACTCATACGTTTACGTTTAAAGCAATAGGGCAGAAATAAAAAAATATGTATAAAATTAATGAGTGTGTGAAATTATATGGAGGGTAGGGTAGGATATATTGTAAGAAAAAGGCTTACTTTTTCCGCTGGAGATCTTCTCGAGGATCTCGTAGATGGCATCAAAGTCAGCGTGGCCCGTGAGCCGCTCCAATATCGCATACGCCTTGAACACATCTGCAGAAACAACATCAAAATCAGACCTCTATCGTCGTATAGACTACTGGCACAACTGCTACTGATACTCTAAGAACAAATTAAATTAGGTACTTTCTTATGAAAATCACAACAGACATCGCTACAGAGTGGGAGCCCGAAAACTTAAATCGGAGATTTCGCCGACCCCGCCGCGATGGCGGGATGAATTAGACTCCTTGTTTTTTAAGGAGTGGCCAGACAGCGTTGGAAAGAGATTTGTGGAGAAATTGGGGGGAGGCCTTTGCCCAGCAGTGGGACACGTAAGGCTCCAAATAATAAATAATAATAAAAATATTTTTATTTGTGTTTTATACAAGTAGTCACACTACTATTTAGGTAAACTATAATAAACGAATTAAATGTCATATACATAGGAAAAATTTACCGAGGCCTCCAGTGCCACAGTGCAGGGCACCCTTGGTAATTTGCTTCCTCACGATGTTTTCCTTCACCGAAAAGCAAGTGGTAAATATCAAATGATGTTTCGCACATAAGTTCCGAAAAACTCAAGCCAGGATTTGAACCCGCGACCTCCGGATTGAAAGTCGGACGTCATATCCACTCGGCCATCACTGCTCGAGATTTATTAGTTGTTAAAAAGGAAAATCTTACCAGTTTCGTTTGTCAGGATATGCAGGATTTCAACAAATATCTCGATCACTGGAAATATAAATTGTGTTTTTAGTATAAAACAATGTAAGCATTTAAAAAACAAGTATAATTACAAAGAAAAAATGAAAGGAGTGAATACCTACTTCTATTCCAGCAAACTTTCATAGTGCGTGGAAAATATACCTACTTAGTAGGTAAATTAGTTTGAACACACTAAGTACCTATAGGGGTCATTTGCAATTTTTTTGTACCTTTGTCTAATTTTTTCTTAACATTCTCAGTTTTGTAACGAAAATTAACCATACAAAAATGCAAATTTGTATAGCTAACATTCGTAACGAAACTGAGAAAATTAAGAAAACTTTATCTCATCTTTTCTTAAATTTCTCAGTTTCGTTACGAATGTTAGCTATACAAATTTGCATTTTTGTATGGTTAATTTTCGTTACGAAACTGAGAATGTTAAGATTTTTTTTTCTTTTTTAATATTGCTGTTTGGTGAGGGTCAATCGGTCCTCGCTAGGAGTACGGGCGGCCGATTGCCTTTAAGTTTATATTATTTATTGAATGATTTTAAATTATCTAAATTAGACAAAGGTACAAAAAAATTGCAAATGACCCATAGGTGTCAAGAGCGATACGGCAGAGAAGAAGTGATACTTACAGGCAGACCCTTCTAGCTGCTTCATGAACGAGATGACGTATTTCCAGTCCCTAGAGCCGCGACATCCGTTGATAAATTCAATCAACTTTTTGCGATCTGAAAAATACACAGTTTTAACTAAACAAAGTCACAAAAAAACCTAGTCAAACAACTCGTCCCGCGCCCTTCGGACGCAAAAGTGCCCATCACACTCGCCGCGTTGCCACGATGTAAGGCTATAGGCAGCCTCTGCATCAGCATGAACTGGAGTCATAAATTCTCGTTAAAGTAGGTACTTTCACTTTATAAACACTCATCATCATCATTTCAGCCTATATACGTCCCACTGCTGGGCACAGGCCTCCTCTCATGCGCGAGAGGGCTTGGGCTATAGTCCCCACGCTAGCCCAATGCGGATTGGGGACTTCACATACACCTTTGAATTTCTTCGCATTTTATAAACACTATTAAATTGTAAAACGGGACTTAATCGTGTAAAATCTCTCACGGTTAATCTCTTCAAAGTATTGAATTTTGTCTATTTTATTTCTACTTTACAAAAATATAGTGTATTTTTAATAAAAGTACTTATTAACTAGTAGGTATTGTACTAAAAAATATCTAAGTAAATACACAAAATAAAATATATACCTGTTATCTTTGTGACCCTCTCGCAATATTTCATAGCCCTTTCAATATCTGAAAAATAAATTGTTTGAGACACAATATTTGCAAATACATATATACTTGATATAAGGATTTTTTGGTCATTTCACTCAAGTCTTAAGACACACTAGGAGAATCTCTCGTCAGGCGACAATCAAAACACACTAATTACTATCACAAGTTATGTTAAGAGCTATAGTGTCCTTAGTTCCTTGGAGCTTGGGACGGATGTTGGTGTGGGATGCTACCTGCGTAGACACACTGGCACCGTCCCACCTCCAACGGACTACTGTAAAAGCGGGCGGAGCGGTGGAAAGCGCCGAAATTCTAAAACGTAACAAATATAAGAGCCTCGGTAGAGAGTACCATTTTGTACCATTTGGAGTTGAAACTCTAGGTCCATGGGGTCCCAGCGCGCATAAGTTGTTCGCAGAAATCGCGAAGCGTCTGGTTGACGTAACTGGTGACCGAAGAGCTGGCGGCTACCTCGCACAACGTATCAGCATTGCGATACAGCGAGGAAATGCCGCCAGCATCCTTGGTACAATGCCTCAAGGGCCTATTTTAGATTTAAGCTAGTTATTAGTTTAGTAGTACCACTGTATATATATTGTATGTAAATAAATGATTTTATAGAGCTATAGTAAAGTAAAGGGTCCTAGTACTTAATAGTCAGCTCAGCGGCAGAAGTTGCTGAGCGGGCAAGGTGTTTAAAATTACCTTGACACGCTCATATTATCTTAACTTCTGCTGCTCACTGTACTAAAATAAGGTTATTTTCTGTTTCGAAATTAAACTTTCGTGAGACATATTTTAAACTGCTGACGACAACGGTTTCACTCCAACAACAAACATGTCGCCAATTGCGACTAAAAATTCAAGTGAGTGAAACCGTTGTCGTCTAAAGAAACAGTTTATTTATTTTTTTGCAATTAGGTAGTGAGTTTCGATTGACGAGATATATATTTGTATAGAAAAATCGCCTTCCAGGATCTTGGGTTACCTAATGCCTTCAAGTAGGTACTTGTCCTATTAACATTTGGGGTCGTCCAGAAATCATGTGATCGTTTAGAGGGGGGTGGGGGTAAGAAAAATATCACGAATGATCACGATGGGGGAGGGGGGGTCAGAGATGATATCACGTGTATTTTTTTTTCAAAGCGGGTAGCCAAAACCAACAATATTACTCAAAAATTTAATCAGTTCAAATAATCCGCTCTATTTTATATGCGTATTTACCCAATGAAAAACATTTATCGCACCAACTTTAAAACATTAATAATTGCGTTAAAATCACCAAATATCACCAAGGGGGAGGGGGGAGGGGTCAAAAATAGGCCAAATATGATCACATGATTTCTGGACGACCCCTTTTCAGCTTTCAGAAGAATCGTTCATCCCACGAATGGCATGAATCCCATCCCATTGTGATTGATGAGCCCGATGATTATTCGCTATAAGCTGTTTTTCACCTTGAATAAATACTTAATGCAAAAATATTTGTAGGTACAACAGTCGCCATCAGATAAATCAAAGCGACCAAGGTGCTCAAAAATACCTGAACACGCACTCTAACGCCTCGACAATAGCGGCATGTTCAGATATTTGTGAAGACATTGGCTGCTCCGAAATATCTCATGTTAACCTCAATTAACATTTTCCGTACCGTAAAACGGGATGAAAAGACACGATTTTCAACTTCAAGGACGATTTTCGCCAATAATCCAAATGATAAAAGTAAAAATTTAGACATCATTTTATGAGTCTTGGTTAGTTGTTCAATTTTGCATTTGTGAAATCAATTTTGACCCACCCAATTCAGAGAAAATCAAAGAAAACTACCTGTCTTCTCCATATCCTTAAAACGGGGTGGATAGACACACGAAAGGGGTGAAGAGAAATATGAAGTTTTAGTTGTCATAGGCATCGAATTTGGTCATTATTATGTTGATACTCTATTGGCAAATAGTATATATATCTGTTAAACAGTTACTTGATACAAAAATATTTTTTCGTGTCTTTTAACCCCCAAGGTGTGTTTTTTCACCCCTTTGGGGTATCTAATCACCTCCTATGACGTAACTGTTCACCCCATATGCGTGCCCATTGACCCCTTTTTCACGTAAAATTGCTTGTTGATAGTTTTTTGCAAAAAAATGCTTCATTATAGAGAAAATTGGTGATATTATACATTATTTAGGTACTATACAGATACTATATTACCAGGTTAACTAACTTTTACTACGTTAATGTCACTACATTTACCGCTAGAACAAAGTTCAGACAGGCTTCATTTCTTACCTCGGCGAGGCCTTACTTCAGAGTCAAAAAAATCTAACTTTTAGGCAGTTTGATTAACTTCTTTTGGTATCAATGTAGAGAATAAATAGTCTACTATATATGTATTCGAAATAATCTAATTTTAGAGATGTACGTTTTTAAATATAACAACTTGAAAGAAAAGGTTCAAAATTTCTCTATTCACCCCGCGATTTCTGTTGACCCCGTTTTACGGTATCTAGAGCTAAAATGTTGACTTAAAACATTTGAGTCATATGACTCTATAGGTATATACCTACCTATAGTAGCAAAGTGAATCATACTGACTTTGCGATAGCGATTTTGATAGCACAGACTGTACAAGTGTTATTTACGTCATCATTTCTTAGAAGTTAAAATAACACTTGCACAAAATCGCTGCCTACTTAGCTTAATCTAACTCTAAGATAGAATATTCTTTGTTGCACACCTTAGAGCGTTTTTTACATTGCCCGAAACGGTATCGGATGTAGGATCCTACATCCGCGTAGTCAGGACGCGGGGGCGCCGTTTTTAGCGGTCACGCAAACTACAATAAACAATACGCACACAAACAAATATTATCGGACCGACAGCTGACGGGAGGCTCCGATATGGCAGAATTTATCGGAAGCGCCTTTCCGATATCGGATGTCGGAAGGCGCCTATGACAAAAACAGCTGCAGGGCCTGCAGGTGAGTGCCATTGGCTTTAAGTCCGCCTTCCTTTTTTCTGTTGTCTATCGTTTTCTAGTAAAAATGATTTATTCAATTATAAATAAATACAGAGTAACACATATTTCTTACATTTTACTTCCTTCCGACATCCGATATCGGATCGAACAATGTGAAAACGCTCTTAGTAGACAGCTTTAGGAAAACAATGTTTTGCTTCTTTATCATTCATATTTCTGTTCAGAGCCTCTACCATCAGTTTTAACATTGACATAACGCTCACGTCTACGTAATTTACTTTCTGTACATCTCGCTTGCACTATTGCTCGCATATGCGAGTACGAGCGAGATGCATAGAAAGTAAGTTACGTAGACGTGAGCGTATATGTCAATGTCAAAACTGATGGTAGACGTACAGAACCCATAGTGTAAATTTAATTCGATAGCTTGACGGACGTATGCGTTTGCGTTATGTCTATTTTTGTATGGGATTTTGAACAGTGCGCAAAGTGGAACGTTTTCGTAACTCATTGTGAGTAACCCATACATAATGACACTTAAAGGATGACTCACGTTAGACCGGGCCGTGTCCGGGCCGGAGCTTCCGGCGCATCGTTTTCTATGGAATGCATCACGTGATCGCCTGTCATGTCATAGAAAAGTAAGCGCCGGAAGCTCCGTCCCGGACACGGCCCGGTCTAACGTGAGTCATCCTTTACGCATACGCGTACGTCACGTCACGCTATTGAATGAAATTTACACTGTAACAGTCAGCCGGCCTAGCCAAGGTTACAATCGCTATCGCTACGACAACGAAAAGCATTATGTCTCTCTATCACTCTTCCATATTAGTGTGACAGTGACAGTTGCGTTTCGATCGCTACGGAGCGTAAGTGATTGGCATCTTGACTACGCGGCCAGGCGTGGCTCACTCCGCGATTTCGTCGCTTTGCAACAGGTAGCTACAAGTACATCCGTTCCACACCAATTTTGGTGACTAGCTATAAGCCGCGCGTGGCGCTGTCGCCACCTAGCGGCCATATCTGTCCTGATCGTAACATACGCGTTTTGTTAGAGAGTGAGTCTTCTGTACCTACGTACCTAGTACTATTATTTATTCTCTGGTACAGTAGACTTGTGAATTCACGACCAACATTGAGTTTTAATTATGTATTGCGCACAAACAATACGACAAATGAACCAGCCGGTAATGTATCATCATTTAACAATTATTTCTGGACATTTATTACCTCAATTTAATATATCGTTTAATATATATTTGTCCAGCTGTGAGCACGCGCAAGGACGGGTATTGGAACGAAACGACTGTTCAAATAACATTGTTATTGGAAAATGGCGAATTTGCTTTAATTAACGTCATTATCGTGTTTAAACATGTAAGTAATAGAAAATTTATACATTGTTTAGCCAAAAACTATTGTTAAATTAAACGAGCATTTTTAAATCTAATTTTTGTTATGTCGTCTGAAATACAAATAGTATACAAAATAATTGCAATCTTTGGATGTTTTTGTTTGTGGACGACCGGTCTGGCCTAGTGGGTAGTGACACTGCCTGTGAAGCCGATGGTCCTGGGTTCGAATCCCAGTAAGGGCATTTATTTGTGTGGTAACACAGATATTCCTGAGTCATGGTTGTTTTCAATGTATTTAAGTATTTATATATTATATATATCGTTGTCTGAGTACCCACAACACAAGCCTTCTTGAGCTTACTGTGGGACTTAGTCAATCTGTGTAAGAATGTCCTATAATATTTATTTATTTTATTTATTTATAACGTTGCCGCGCTCTTCTCTATCGTACAGTCGCCACACGGGATTGTTATACCATTTAGGGTTCTTGCTAATTTGGAAATTCTATAGCGTAAGTATTGAACAACCAAAATGAAATGAAATGAAATGAAATGAAATGAAAGTTTATTCACGAATTTAGCTAGGACCCTAAATGGCGCAACAATCGCGGAGCGTGATGGTACAAGTCGTTTTAACCCTTTCAATTCAATTCAATTCAATTTCTTTATTTCAGATAAAGCATCCATATCGTGTTAGTTACAAAACAAATAAATCTTAAGCTAACTTACTATGTTAGTAAAAATAAATTAAATTATTCTTAAAACCTACAGGCCAGCCTATTTGACATAAGTCGCTAAATGCTTGACCTGATCTAGCCAATGTGCCAGTATACCACAATTAAATCTGCTCGCAATCACCTTCAGTATGCCATTCGGACTAGCCTTTGAACGCCACGCCTATCATCCTGACGGAATCCTCGTTGGAATGCACGAACGAAACTCTCCTGATTGACTTTAAGTAAAGTGTTATCCAGTATAAAAATAAATCGACGTGCCTTAGCACTTCTGGCATCACAAAGGATACCTATAGTCAATTTTTTTATTAAAATCGAAGTTAATGCAGCACACCTTTTAATTCCGATTTTGTTGATTTCATATGGAATGGCCCTACTCACCCTACTGTAAGTTTATCATGTGTCTAACGGTGGTATTCCACCTGGCCAATTTCTTTCTCCAATCTGTATTGCGTCTCACATTTTGCTTTAATGAGAGTGTGAGACGCAATGGCATTGGACTAAGAAATGCACAACGAGAACGAAACGTGGAGGTTGTTGTGACTTACCTCTCTGTCCTGTCAGCTCGTAAAGGATCTCGGTGCCTTGTTGAACATCTGGAATGGAAGAAAACTTGTTTTGATTATTCGTTTCAACATTCATAGATTTTCATGTGTATGTAATATATTTTCTGTTACGAAAATATATTACACTATCCTCGCGCCACCCAAGAAAAAAAACGCAAGATCAGCTAGAAACGCCCAGTGTGCAATACATGAGACATGAGCCATAATATTTTGAAGTTGTAACGCACTTAAAACATTTTATTTTTAGGAAAAACTCAAGCAGGATTTTTTGGGTAGGTATATGTCGACCGGTCTGGCCTAGTGGATAGTGACCCTGTCTGCTAAGCCGATGGTCCTGGGTTCGAATCCCAGTAAGGGCATTTATTTGTGTGATGAACACTAATATTTGTTCCTGAGTCATGGTTGTTTTCTATGTATATAAGTATGTATTTATCTATACAAGTATGTATATCGTCGCCTAGTACCCATAGTACAAGCTTTGCTTAGTTTGGGGCTAGGTTTGATCTGTGTAAGATGTCCCCTAATATTTATTTATTTTATTTAATATTTATGTATGTGAATAAAAATGAATACATTAAACTGAATTCCACCTTCGTATCTTTTGTTAATTTAAATGCACATTGGGTGCGGTTATTGATTGATGTTATAACTAATATATATATTTTTAAAATCAACTTTTATTAAACTTTAAGGTACGTAATCAAACATTTCTATAAAGCAGCCTCTAACTATTATTATTTTTCTTAAATAGTTACATAATAAGCAACGTAAAGGATGACTCACGTTAGACCGGGCCGGAGCTTCCGGCACTTACTTTTCTATGACATGACAGGCGATCACGTGATGCTTTCCATAGAAAACGATGCGCCTGAAGCTCCGGCCCGGACACGGCCCGGTCTATTTAATGTGAGTCATCCTTTCGTCAAAAAATATTAAGAATTTTTTTTGACGAGTGACTAGAGCATAAAAAGTTACTCTATGCCTCCTAAACACGCGATTTAAACACCAACTTTACGAGCATGAAAAGTGAAAAAAATATACCTTTGAATCCGAACAGCTTGCTGATAATATCCTCGGACGCATCCTTGATTCCCTCAACAACTGCAAAATAAAAATGGATCAGCTATTTCTCTAACATTAGTACTCCAATATTCTTGTTATCATCAAAACATTTAGACAAAACATTGTCGTTAAATATAGAAACAGATTCAACCATTGGATGCCTTTTACTGGCGCAGTCGGGTAGGATGGCTTTTGATTGTGATTTAAATAATGTAATTTTAAACATGGCAAGTTTATAATATTAACTAAGTGTGGTATTTCACTTGTCCAATTTCTTTGTCCAATGTGTATTTTGTCTCACATTTTTCCTGATGAGAAAGTGAGACGCACTGACATTGGATGTATAAAATTATAATAAGTAGTTATGCTTAATGGCACTGAAGCGTTTTTGGTATTCTGAGAATCTGGTGCTTTGCGTGTCAAAAAAATTACATTTCGCGGAACGCCAAATGGCACTTTGCGAATTAGGTACTATGCGTTGAAAGGGTGGCCTCGGCCGAGTACCGAGCACTGAGCACTCGGTAATAATAACATAAGTACTAACATAATAGTATGGACAGAAGCCTAAAATAAATGTTTTTTTTATTAATAAATAAATTTTATAATAGTCTGTACTTACTCGGTAGAGGCCTGAGTGGGATTCTTGGGAGCGCGAGGGGTTGCGGTGGCTCTGGGCGATGCGGTACATGCGGCCGTAATGGTCCAATAGGTTTTTGAGGTCCCGGCCAATGTGGGCCCTCTGGTCGGTGCGGCGGCTTTGGTCCCACTGGCCATTTGGGTTCAACTGGCGGTTCTGGTCCCGCTGGCCACTGGGGTTTAACTGGCGTTTCTGGTCCCGCCAGCCATTGGGGTTTGTCAGGCTGTTCTGGTCCCGTTGGCCACTGGGGTTTAACTGGCGTTTCTGGTCCCACCGGCCATTGGGGTTTGTCAGGCTGTTCTGGTCCCGTTGGCCACTGGGGTTTAACTGGCGTTTCTGGTCCCACCGGCCATTGGGGTTTGTCAGGCTGTTCTGGTCCCGCTGGCCACTGGGGTTTAACTGGCGTTTCTGGTCCCACCGGCCTTTGGGGTTTAACTGGCAGCTCTGAACCCGCGGGCCACTGGGGTTTAACTGGCGTTTCTGGTCCCACCGGCCATTGGGGTTTGTCAGGCTGTTCTGGTCCCGCTGGCCATTGGGGTTTGTCTGGCTGTTCTGATCCCGCTTGCCACTGAGGCTTGCCAGTTGGCTTGCCGAACAGGTCGACGTCCGCGACTCCTGGGACAGATACGTCCAGCTCCGGAAGGTTCAGGTCTGGGAGTGGGTTGATGCTGACTGGCGGCAGTGGGGCTACTGGAGGCCTGGGACCAGTTGGATTTGATCCTGGACCTGTCGAAAATCCATCTTTAAGTAATGGAATTTATTCAGTCTGACATTGTTGGTGTTTGATCTAATATTTTACATCGCTTCGTCTTATGTTTGTTGGAAGAGATCCCTCTGAGGGATATGTTCGTCTTTGTAGTCCATAATTATGTTTTATCTGATGTAACCAATATTTCCTAATACATACACACGTAACAAACATAATTTTTGGGTTTTCAATGATTATGTTTAGTCCTAAAAAACCGGACAAGTGCGAGTCAGACTCGCCTGCCGATGGTTCCGTACTTTTTAGTATTTGTTGTTATAGCGGCAATAGAAATACATACATTATCTGTGAAAATTTTAACTGTCTAGCTATCACGGTTCATGAGAGACACCTGGTGACAGACAGACAGACAGACAGGGGAGTCTTAGTAATAGGTTCCCGTCTTTACCCTTTGGGTACCGAACCGTCTTTATACTTTTTGGGTACCGAACCCTAAAAATCACTTTATTCTTAAAAGTTCTTACCTCTCCTGCGCTCTTCAAATCTATTCTGGCTCTCTCTCTCAATCTCCCTAATTTCTTGCTGTTTCTTCTCCGAGAAGCTCTGCTCACTCTGGTCTCTCTCAAGGTTAGAGCGGGAGCTCTCATTCTCCGATTTCTTGGAACTTCTGGAACTGTCTGACTCTAACTCCTGTTCCTTGAAAGTTTTCCGTTTGTGTTTCACTTCTGTCTCTTGGAAGTCTTGTTCCTCCTCGACCTCCTTGCGTTCGACGTGGCGGTGCTCCTCCCTGCGGCGGCCGCCTGTCAAAATATTCAAGGTTATTCAATTAATCAATCAATCAATCAAATTTTATTTGCTATAAGTAAGCACAGTTGCATGCATGCAAATACAGTTCATGTCACTTATAATAAGTCACAACAATAGATAAACAAAGAGTAATACTAGATAAAATAACACAAGTAAAACAAACAAACAGAAGAATAAAAACAGTAGGTATACAATTTAAAT
Organism: Cydia splendana; assembly: GCF_910591565.1. Classification (NCBI taxonomy): domain Eukaryota; kingdom Metazoa; phylum Arthropoda; class Insecta; order Lepidoptera; family Tortricidae; genus Cydia; species Cydia splendana. The sequence goes on from NC_085983.1 coordinate 6,879,278, forward strand.
ATGAGTGGAAAATGTCAGGTTAAACATTAGCAAAATATTCGTTAGTTTTCTTAGCTCTTTAATTAAAAAAAAACGTTAAAAGTTCATAGTTCAAGCCTTGGCGGGACTTAAAGGGGCCCAGAGATTACCAGTTTGCCGGAAGATATCAGCCTGTCAGTAAAACGCAAAAGGTGACAGTTCCGAACAACTGACAGGCTGATATCGTCCGGCGAACTGGTAACCCATAGATTACCAGTTCGCCGGACGATATCAGCTCCCCTTACAGGACAAAGGTTTGGCTCAAAAAGTGTAGCTAGTTGGTTGATGGTGACATAGCTCCTAAGCAACCCTTAACGGACAATCAATTTAATTTAAGACGATAGAGGGTACGGCTACCACGACTTTGACACTAACATATTCGCTAGCGTGAGCGTCACTTACTTTCTATGCATCTCGCTCGTACTGGCATATTAGTGGGACCGAGATATATTGAAAGTAAGCTAAGCAGACGTTAGTGAATATGCCAGTTTGACACTGATAAGCAGACATCGTAAATTTTATAGCTTTTTCGATGCAGCGGAGTGGTGTTCACGGAATTGGTTATTGGTAACCCTAATGATTGATTTAACCTTAATTTACCATTACAGTTGGAATTATCTATACCAATTCCGTTAACACCACTCCGCTGCACCGAAAATGCTATAAAATTTACGATGTCTGCTTATAAGACGGCCGGCCTCCTATATAGCCTAGTCGGTAGTGACCCTGCCTACGAAGCAGGGGGTCCCGGGTTCGAATCCTGGTAAGGGCATTTATTTGTGTGACTATCACAAATATTTGTTCCTGAGTTATGGATGTTTTCTATGTATATATGTAAGTATTTATAGTTTATGTATATCGTCGTCTAGTACCCAGAACACAAGCCTTATTGAGCTTACCGTGGGACTAGATTGATCTGTGTAAAATTGTCCTATAATTTTATTTATTTATTAAGACAGTCGTGGTAAGACTACCTATATAATCGTCAAAAAGTTGTATTTACAGCGGATTCCTATTTAGATCGGGGTATATTTTTTTATATTGATTTTTGTTACTTACCATTGAACTCTCGAACGACATGAAGTCCATGTGGAATCCCTGAAAATATACCATTTTTTAATAAAAACTTCCAAAAACTTTCTCGTTTTCGGGGATGGTCCCATAGTAACGGCTCGATTCGGGAAATGAATTAGAGATTCACTAGATATGAAATAGTGAAGATATGTGACGTTCCACGGCAAAAGGTACCTTATGGCGGCTGGCGCCGCGATCCGGAAGTAAAGATATGTGACGGTCCACGGCAAAAGGTTCCTTATAGCGGCTGGCGCTTACGTCGCATAGTCTCCAATAATTGGAGCGACGTTAATAATAGCGTAAGCGCCAACCGCCATAAGCTACCTTTACCCGTGGGACGTCACATATCTTTACTTTATCGTATCTAGTTAATCTCTAATGCATTTCCCGAATCGCGGCGTAAAAGTGGCTCAGTATAATAATACCTATATAAAAGAAAACTGTCGTAGATGTATGAAGCGCTGTAACTTACAGAATTAAATTAAATTGTTAATTAAATATTGCGTGGACTGGCTCTAAGATTATTTCGTGCTAATTTCTGCTCATAACTATTTCACAGCTGCGTAGGCGTGCTACGAGCTACGAGTGCTACGCCGTAGGCCTTAGCACGTTTTTCAAGTTATAATTATAAATCCTACTTATCACGCAAAATGTTGTCTTATATTATATGCATTAATCACGTCATACGTTTTTGGCTAGTGTGCAATGGTGATACTTGGTGAAATTTCCCGGACCACCCGGACAAAATTACACGTCATATATCCTTAGACCCCCCCCCCCCTTAGTGATTTTTTTTGCAAACCCCCTCCCCCCTTATTTTTTTAGTTGTCAGAAACATGGAGTCAAACTCTACACACACACACACACACACACACACACACACACATAAAAACACTTATACACTTTTAAAAATAGAATAACTAATAATTACGGGAAACTTACGATTAGGCTCTGGTGACGCTGCCGTTAGGTAGACCTATAGACAAAGTATTTCATGTTTAAAAAAGGAATGTTTGCAAACTCGTGTTACATAGCGATACCCACTTGCACAATATCTTTAAAGTATTAATAATTACATATGGAATATTTCTGGAATAAATTAATTTCATTCATTCATTGCCGAAATGCCGTTGAATAAAAAACATCTCCACTTCACTAGTAGCTAGTAGTGGGGATGTGCCCTTTTTATTTTATCATTTCGTTAATTTGATTTCCAGATTGACACAAAATGACACGTACGCGTTTGCGTTAAGTGTCATTTTGTATGGGATCTTGAGTTTCCAAAACGTCCCGCTTGGCGCGCTGTTTAAAATCCCGTACAAAAATAGACATAACGCAAACGCGAACGCACATCACGCTTTCGAATGAAATGTACACTAGAGGTCCAGTCATGATAATTCAGTATGTATCAGAACGAAAGGCCAAGAAAGAGACCCATTAATGTTTAGGTCATACTGAGCAACTTTTACTATGGCGCCAACCCCGAAAACGCGGAAGAAAAATTGGATGTTTCATACATTTTGCTGGTCTGATGTTGAAATTTCCTATGGGAGAGTATGGGGAGAGTCAATTTTTTTCGCTATTTCGGGATTGATCCCATAGTAAAGGTTGCTCAGTATGACCTAAACATTAATGGGTCTCTTTCTTGGCCTTTCGTTCTGATACATACTGTATATCAAGACTAGGTATAAAACTACTAAAATCGATTGTCTTGTTGTATATTTAACGAAACCCGTGCAGACATTTACGGTTTTTATGTTGGACAATGTTTTTACATTTCGTTTTATCTTCATTCTTGTAGCATGCAATTTCACATTTGACAAATGCCGTCATATGGTCAGCATGTGGTCAGCTTACAAGTCGAAATTAAATTACCTTCTATTCAATGATCGACTTATAAATTTATAATTTAAGGAGGAAGAAGTGAAATCATGAAAATTACCTTTTAATTCCACCGTTTTTTGCTATCCAGGCCAGGTTTCAACTTCAGTATGTAATAATACTGTTTAAAGCCATATAGAATCATTAAGATAGGAAGTCCGAGCGCACATCACTGTCCTAGTACTTACACGTCATCCATAAACTTAGTCATCCATAGAGTATGATAGCAGGGAATCTTGGACATTGTCATGTCGAGCACTAGAACGTTTACCTTACATGGAACGTTAAACTATTAAATTAGCTTTATACTAAAAACACTTACGTCAAAAAACGCTAAAAGCGCGAGCCCCAAAACTAGCTTCATATTCGTTGCGTCGCTATAGTGGTCAGATTTCTACCTCTGATACCCACTAAATAACATGCGCCCGTCTGCTAACCATTTTATATTAGCTTACTTCGAATATAATAAGGCATCTGTGCAAATAGATATTAAACTGTATTAATTAAACAAACACTGTCGCGAAACGGATGAGAGGGCTGCGATTGGCTAGCGCTGGCGGGGCGCGGGGGTTGACTGTTCTCAAAATGTTCTCAGAATATTTTTATATTGATATGTTAACAGCACCACTCATGGGAGATTTAAGTGAAAATATTGGAGTATTTTTTGCAACTACCGTTCCATGCGTTACAAGTTGAATGTCCTATTCGCCCCTTATGTTTTCGATGTATTTAATTATGGGTATACTGCAGTTGGTTTGAATATTATTAACAAATTAAAACTATGTGTTTTTGCTCCAGTTATGGGATGTATGGCGCCATTAGTTTTAAAACTAACAAAAATAATGAAAAATAAAACTTAAGCATCTCAAATGGCTCCTGTTTATGGTAAAATTGTGCCAGAGTCAGGCGTGGCACACTCCGCGATTTCGTCGCTTTGCTCCAGGTAGCTAAAAGTAGGTACATCCGCGCGTTCCACGTTCCACACCAATTTTGGTGGCTAGCCATAAGCCGCGCGTGGCGCTGTCGCCACCTAGCGGCCATATATGTGCTGATCGTAACAGACGCGTTTTGTTAGAGAGTGAGTATTCTGTACCTATTTGTGCCAGAGTTTTAAAAAAACTGATGATAAATACTTATTTTACAGGATTTGTCTATACCATCCCGTTACTGCTGCCAGTCCCATTATAGGGGTGGTTACACTGGTTACTGTGTATAATCACTACATCTTATATAAAACATAGTCCCCCACCGGGTCTGTCTGTTTGTGTGTTTGTTTGTATGTTCGCGATAAACTCAAAAACTACTGGACGGATTTTCATGCGGTTTTCACCTATCAATAGAGTGATTCTTGAGGAAGGTTTAAGTGTATAATTTGTTAACCCGTGCGAAGCCGGGGCGGGTCGCTAGAGTTAATTAACTACGAAACTTCCGTCTCAGACATACTTAGTATCTAATATCGTAAGACTAACCAACAATAGTCCTACTGTAAGTACCTACTGCGACAATGGCCGTTGGGGGAAAAGAAAACCCGTTAAAAATCGTTGTTAACAATTTTAATGATTGCAATATACAGTATAGATCGATTAACCTACTGGAAGTCACACACGTGAACAGTATTCGCGTCGGCAAACATTTGCCCAGCCATTATATGGCCGCGTCACACTTTTGTCTATGCTCAAACAAAGTATGACGCGAATTAAATATTACCTTGAATGTATTTCGAGTTAAAATATGATTAAAAAGGCATAATTATACAAACGGTGTGTTCTCTACGTGACCAAGGTGGGGACAGATCGGAATACACTATAGATAACACGCTATATATATATAGAAAATACCCATAACTCAGAAACAAATATATGTGTTCATCACTCAAATAAATACTTACCGGGATTCGAACCCGGGACCATCGACCTCATTAGGCATGGTCACTACCCAGTACCCACTAGGCCAGACCGTTCATCGAATATTATATAGGTACCTATTTAATCATAATTCCGCGTCCTCAAGATATTTTTTACGTTGACGATTATCATTATTATCAATTTCGAAGAGCAACCATGTATATAACATGTATTAATAAATTTGTTGTTTTGTTGTTCGCAGAAATCGCGAAGCGTCTGGTTGACGTTAACTGGTGACCGAAGAGCTGGCGGCTACCTCGCACAACGCATCAGCATTGCGATACAGCGAGGAAATGCCGCCAGCATCCTTGGTACAATGCCTCAAGGGCCTGTTTTAGATTTATGCTAGTTATTCATTTCGCTTAGTAATACCACTGTATATATCTTGTATGTAAATAAATGATTTAACTCAAAAAAAAAAATTGACTTGCAAATGCCTCTTGACGTCAATACGACAAAATAAATATTGATTGTATAGCCAATAATTACGTTATTATAAATATGTATCAACGTATGTACGTAATTTTGTCGTCAGCTCTAAGGAAGCTAGTCGAGTTCTTAGTACAGTCAACTGTAAAAATATGGGTGCACAAATCATCTCAAAAATATGTCCCATAGCTCTTATGTCAGCGAATTAAGAACTATGGGACATATTTTTGAGTAAGTTATCTACACCCATATTTTTACAGTTGACTGTAGCTAATGCTATACACTCTATTCTTTGGTACCTAACCATATAGGTACATATGAAAGTCATTTGAATTAACTCTATAAAGCGCGCAGATTTATGCCGGGGTCTCAAAACTTTTTTACCTGGTTGCTGCTGTTAGGGCCGAACCCCTGGAGCCTGGCTCCCGCGGGCCGGACGCTTTGGGTGCCGGGCGTGCCGGCGGGCCGGATTGGAACGTGGGCCGGGGTTTGGAGCCCCTGTTTTATGCGATAAACGCATGCGATCAACAGAATGTAGGATACATTACATTTCACACTATGAGTAAAACATTTTTACAGTACATATGGTCCTACTTTCCCGCACTAGTGCGGAAAAGAGCACTTTCCGTGCGTATGTCAAAAGTTTAAAGGGCCATATGTACGTTGTACGATACACGTGCGAAAAGGTAATTCGCAACTCGTGTCGATTTAAAACACTCCTTCGGTCGTGTTTTAATTTATCGCCACTCGTTTCGAATTTCCTCTTTTCGTAATTATTATGTTTATGTTTATGTTTATGTATATATTGTTTTCGTAATCGTAAATAACTATTTACTCAGAAGTACATTCCTCTGTTTCATATTATATCTTGAAGTCATCGATATCAGTGGGGTCCAGGCGTGGTCCGGTATCAGATTATACTCCACAGAAACACATCTTCTATCTATATCTATACATATAATAAAGCTGAAGAGGGTCGAAAGTCTGTACATGGAAGATATTTGAAAAAAAGTTGGCTGGGGATACTTAGAATTGATAACAGAACACGTTCCAACAGTTTTTAGAATTTTTGTCTGTTTATCTGTTTATCTGTTTGTCTGTTTATTTGAACGCGCATCACGTGAAAACGGCTGAACGGATTTTGATGAAAACTTTACTAATCTGTCGAGAAAATCTCCGGCCAGGTTATAGGCTATAAAAATTCAATCCCTAAAAGGGGGGGTAGCCACAACACTCGATTGACTTAAGTTTGCCCCTGAATCGTATGGCGCTACTTAGGAAGGAGGGGCAAACTTTTCTCAAATATGTACTAACACTATAGAGTACTCTGGTAAACTTACAAATGGCGCTGAATTTAATACGATGTGACATAAATAAGCCACCGAGGAAGGATTTTGCCAAATTAACTCTAAGTTTAGAAGACCCCTCTTCTAAAATTTCAATCAATCGTACGGATATCAACAAATTTAATTGAATAATTGTGTTGATTTAATAATACAACAAAATTAAACGACAGTATATTAATTGCCCCTCATTGCACAGTGCCATCTTTTGGGGAACTGAGTAAACATTAAGTAGGTAACCAAGAAAAAATTAGTTTACCATAGTTACGTAGTGGTAAAATAAATACACATATCAACACGCGTATAATTGCATAAAATGATTTATTTTCTCCGTCATAAATTATACCTAATCGTAATTATATCGCATCCATATCAAATCCATATTCATACGTATCGCCTCCTTAAGCACTTAATAATGGCCACGAAGGTGGGTACTTTGAAAAAAAACATTGACCTCTGTCATTTGCAGTGCCGGATTAACCCTTTTAAGCAAAATAAGCACTTGCTTAGGGCACCATGCCTAGGGGGCACCAAAAATTATCGAAAAATTTTCGCGCTCGCTTCGCTCGCGTTTTCAATAACATTCTAAGATGTTTATGATAAAGGTGATATTTCGGTGGCGACTGTAGCAGCATTAGGTACTCTGTTGCAACGTTACTGCTGAGCACTGTCAATTTTCGTGATAAAATGATGTGACTGATTTCCACACTAAAAGTAAAAATGTACAACTGTCTATCAAATTGCGTTTTTTTATATCGAAAAATTTTCGAGCTCGCTTCGCTCGCGTTTTCAATAACTTTCTAAGATATGATAAAGGTGACATTCGGGTGGCGACTGCAGCAGCATTAGGTACTCTGTTGCAACGTTACTGCTGCGACACTGTCAATTTTCGTGATAAAATGATGTGACTGATTTCCATACTAAAAGTAAAAATGTACAACTGTCTATCAAAATGCGTTTTTTATATCGAAAAATTTTCGCGAGAGACCTCACACTATTGTCACTGTGCAAGGTACAAAATGGGACATAAGACATAAATTAAAACTTTCTACTGTACATTCAATTTGCGACGTGGCCGTGGATCAATTTTGGAATCTTTCGCTTGCTCGGGTATCAATATTAGCACGAGCGGTTAAACACACTTTGCCCCTTGTAAAAGTAATAACTATTATTTATACTCTGTAACACCTCTGAGTTTTGGGTACACCAGCTTGTCAGTAGAAAATGGCGGAAAATTTAAAAAATGTAGGCATGGAGTGTTGTCCCATAGAAAGTTTTAATTTCGCGCCTTTTTCTACTCACAAACTGAGTGTGCCAGTGTTATAGTTACAAAATTTCCATTTTAATAATAGGAACAGAACGGAAAAACAAACAAGACTCATTAAAATTTATTTTAATATTTTTATTTAATTTTTATGTTTCCTATGAGAGTTTACAATTCGACAACTTATACATACTATGCCTTAAATTAAACAGTTTTTGACAAGTTTTCACTATGACTTCGAAACATAAGGCGGTTTGTTTACAGAGAGTCTACCGCCAAACGCGAAAATCTAAATTTCGTTATCTGCCTCTCTATCGCTCGGATACGCCAAAGTGATGTTTCGCGGCAGGGATGTTCCGGATGCAGATTTTTTGACATCCGCGGATGCGGATGCGGATATTTAAAGGCTCACATCCGCGGACGCGGATGTCAAGATTAGGTTAAAAAAACAAATATTAAATTTTTAGTAATTTTTATTTTAAAAAAAACGAAACGTTTAGTATTTGAGCAAGAATATAGGTGCGTTATATTGAATAAACAGTAACTTGACCGACTTATCTGGATCTAGACGATTTCGTTATAGGTAATGACGAAATTACCTAGCACTTACGCCGCCGCTAAGACGTTCCTGTACCGACTTGTTCGACATCCGCATCCGCATAAGCTCCTCATCGATTTTATACGGATGCGGATGTTGAAAATAATGCGGAAGTTCCGCGGATGCGGATGCGAATATTCGCAACATCCCTGTTTCGCGGTAGGCCTCAAGTTTGTGCTAGTAGCGCCCTCTACACAGAGTTTTGCGTAATATTCCCTATTAACTTGTATCATCAACTGCCTATTTAGTCTTCACATCAACTTTATTAATAGTGAGCCTATTGTTTTTCTTAGGTATCTTGTGCTTGTACCGTCCGTGAAGGTAGAGGGCGCTCTTGTGCCCGAAGTCCGCCCCGCACAGCGCGCACACGAACGGCCGCGCGCCTGTGTGCGTGTTGATGTGATCCGAGAGGGTTTTTTTATCCTGAAATTAAACTTTTCAGTGAAATACGATTAGAGTTATGATCTGTATCTTTAGGTATTTAAATAAAAGTAAACAAAATCTACCCTCAAATGGCTCCTTAAGCCAGTTGAGGGTAGATGAAAATGTTACACGATCCAATAATGTACAGTTCAGTGACAGATCCAGGCGGTTTTGTAATTGGTCGGTTAACCAATAAATGTTATATCTACCCGAAAATGTACAAATTTTTTTAAGTACCTTTTAGTTTAGTTTACTTTTATTTAAGTACCTTAAGACACAGACTATAGACCAAGACAAGTCTGCAACGATTTTGATAGCACACGCAGTGCAAGTGTTATTTATACGTTATAATGTCATAGAAGTTTAACGTTTAAAACAATACTTGCACTGCGTGTGCTATCAAAATCGTTGCAGACTCATCTTGGTCTAACTCTACCGAGGCATTTTTGTGGTCGTTTTTAGGATTCCGTGCCCAAAGGGTAAAAACGGGACCCCATTACTAAGACTTCGCTGTCCGTCTGTCTGTCTGTCCGTCTGTGATAGCTAGGCAGTTGAAATTTTCACAGATGATGTATTTCTCCTGCCGCTATAAAAACAAATACTAAAATAAATATTTATAGTGGGGCTCCCATGCAACAAACATGTTATTTTGGCGTTTTTTTCGTAATGGCACGGAACCCTTTGTGCGCGAATCCGTAAAAAGAAAAAGAAAAACATAGTTTATGTTTGTACATAAACTATAAAGGGGCCCACTGATTAACAGTCCGCCGGACGGTATCGGCCTGTCAGTTGTTCGGAACTGCCAACATTTTGTTCTAACTGACAGGCCGATACCGTCCGGCGGACTTTTAATCAGTGGGCCCCTTAAATGTTTACCTTGAAGCCCTTCCCGCAGTGATCGCATATCTTGTCCCTGGGCGCCACATAGTTCTCGTGCACCAGCCGCCGGTGCCGCGCCCGGGTCGACGTGGACTTGAACATCTAAACAAACATATATACTGGGTCAAGCAGATCTTGTCAGTAGAAAAAGGCGGCAAATTTGAAAAATGTAGGCGCGAAAGGATATCGTCCCATAGAAAATTTGAATTTCGCGCCTTTTTCTACTGACAAGATTTGCTTGACCATCTATATATATGTTATAAGGGTTCCGTACCCAAAGGCAGGCGTGGCTCACTCCGCGATTTCGTCGCGTCGCTTCAAGTACATGCAGACCACACAAATGTTGTTGTCTAGCAGTAGTAATTGCCGCGCACCGCTATTGAACGGAGGCCTACTTGCGCTTGCGCCACCTAGCGGTCATATCTGTCTTAATAGACGCGTTTTGTTAGAGTGAACCTTCTGTACCTAGTACTATTATCTATTCTGTGCCAAAGGGTAAAAATAAAAACGGGACCCTATTACTAAGACTCCGCTGTCCATCTGTCCGTCTGTCTGTCACTAGGCTGTATCTTATGAACCGTGATAGCTAAGCAATTGAAATTTTCACAGATGATGTATTTCTGTTGCCGCTATAACAACAAATACTAAAAACAGAATATTGGGGCTCCCATACAACAATTAAACGTGATTTTTTTACGTGACGTATTATAACAAAAAAACAACGGGTTGCACTCCGGAAGTGCCGGCAGAAGTGAAAACTCAATGACATTGAAACAGTTTTTCGATCAGGTCACGTGTCCGTCTTACGTCTTACGAATCTCACGGTCACGTGACCTGTCGCGAGTTTAACATTTTTTCCCCATCACAAAAGTGCACAGCGCCACTAAAGAAGTTTTCACTTCAAAAATTCATACTGGGCCCAATTCTAGTTGTTTAAGTTACCTCGTGGCACACTGGGCACTCGTGTTTCCGTTCGTCCCTGTGCACGCGCGCCACGTGCTGCCGCAGCAGGCCCCTGTTCGGGAACACTCTACTACACTCTGTGCAGCCATGCCTGTGTACAATACGGTATTTTACTATAACAGTTTTGAATGATTCACGGTTAGTTTTTAGCTTGTGCCTGCTCGGTCACTACAGAGAGCGCTCCGCTCTCGGTCAATCAGTCAAACGAACTAGTTCGGTCTTTTAGTTCCTTTAGTTCAGTTCGGTCTTTGAGAGCTGGGAATGTATGAATCGATTTTACCTTAGTTTTTGTTCTAAATTTTTGGCAACTGAATCAACGAACGAGTCAATTTGTACGATACTATATGACGGTTAAACATCAAAAAGCTAGACACAATAAAATAAAATAAAAAATATAGAAAAAGTATTTGATTTTTTTTTTCATACTTTTCAGGTTTAGGACTGTTTGTCACTCTTTTATCTCGTTCGCACTCGTGCCAACGTCATTGTGAACCATTTCGTTCAGTCTATTTTCTGTTTCACTCATGTCAAGCGCTCATCAATCCCACTGAACTAAAGGACCTAAAGACCAATTAAGAGAGTGCAAAAAGACTTAGTTCCTTTCGGTCCTTGACGGGATTTCATTCTTAACAGTTCTAAGTTCATGACCGACACAAGCCTAGTTAGTTTCACTTACAGACAAGACATCCTTCAGACTGAGCATAGTAGCGCTACCCCCTCTGCCACAAGTATACGGTAGTTTTACTCCATTTTCGAGTCAAGTGTCTTTGTGTGACGGCCGTGTCTTTGAACGGACCAATCACGGCACGGGACGCGCTCACCTCGTCCCCCGCACCCCCGTATTTTTGGCAGCATCGGTTTCATGAAGTAATTGCTCTAAACTCTGTCTAGAGGATTCCTAGATTTATTTTATATCGACCGGGATATGAACCGTGATTACCTTTTGTATTGTTTTGTTACCAGTGAACAATACCAGTGATGCATTTTACTGCGTCGAAATATCGGGAGCTCGAAAACAATATAAAAGGTAATCACGGTCCATATCCCGGTCGATACAAGTCTAGGGTATTATACTGTCTTCTTCTTCTTCAACCTAGCGTTTTATACTGTATTTAAAATAAATTATTTCACACCATGCATGAAATAAAGCACCAGATAATTATTAGAAAAACAGATAGTCTGTTCGGAAAGAGAAGAGTCGTGGAATGTATTGGGCCCCATACATTTCACGACTCTTCTCTTTCCGCACAGACTCTAGCAGTTATACAGGGTCGGTCGTGCGCACCCGAGCTGCATCCATCGCCATGAGTGTTAGTAGCTCGGTACTACTTACAGGGCTAGCGTGTCTTATTTCAAATGTGCAGTTTTTTGGGCAGTTGTGTAAAAGTCTGTGACAACCCTACTGTGATCTTGTGCGGCGTCGGCATTTACGCAAAAATTAAAGGCGTCGGTCCACTGTTACTTTTTACACTGCGCAAGGCGCAATTATTAAAAATACAATACTTACGTGAGCAGTCCCTTGGATATATGTTCGCTCGCGTACTTCATGTGATTATTGTACGAGTAGATGTTTTTGAACTGCTTGTCACATTGTGCGCAATACATCACTTCATCCTTCTGCAAACCAAAATACAATACAATACAATAGGGTATTTGACTGTATTGAAAATAAATTATTTTACACCATGCATGAAATAAAGCACCAGAAGATTAATAGAGAAACGTAGACAGCAGTTATTGTTGAACAAAATTTCTATTTTAAAACCCGTATAAAACTATAAAGAGTGGGTTATTTGATTGTGACGTCACATGCTGGTGTTTCATATAAATTCCATAGTAGCAAAAGCGTTTTGACAGTTCGAAAAAAGAAACTGATTTGACTAGTAGTCAAATACCCTATTACAACACAAATCCTGTATATAGCACAGCCTCAGAATAAATGTACATGAACACACAAATAATACATGAAGACGTTGGTAAACAACAGGCGGCCTTATCGCTAAAGAGCGATCTCTTCCAGCAACCTTTAGGTGTGTGTGTGTGTGTGTGTGTGTAGTGTTTAGGCAAAGACATATGTAACTTCGTATAAGATGATTAAAGTCTAAGGAAAAAACGTGCCTCGAAAATCAAGAAAAAGTCATTCTCGGATAGATGGCGCACACACCTTTGGCCTATGCTCGGCTAGATGGCGTGACGACACCGTTTCATATTTAACAATTTTAACACACAGATATCAGTGAATGAACATGGGTCAAAATGATATAAAAATAATAAAATCATTTATCCATATATATAATGTTTTTCGATAGTTTTATACGTTTTCATTTTGAGTTTTAGTCGTGTGTCGATAGATGGCAGTAAATTTACTGTGACTACAAAATTTACTATTTCAGGACCCCTCTATACTATCTATTCTCTTTGGTAATACTTAATTTTTTTAAGGCCCAGTAGATTCGGGTTCTTCTCTCTATCTCTCTCACTGAGTTTAAGCGTAAGCGAGATGTATATGCGTGCCCGGATATCTTGAAAATATTAATTAATTGTACGTTTAAATAAAAATCGGACATGTGCGAGTCGGACTAGCCCACCGAGGGTTCCGTACTTTTTAGTATTTGTTGTTATAGCGGCAACAGTAATACATCATCTGTGAAAATTTCAATTGTCTAGCTATCACAGTTCATGAGCATACAGCCTGGTGACAGACAGACGGACAGACGGAAAGTGGAGTCTTAGTTATAGGGTCCCGTTTTTACCCTTTGGGTATGGAACCCTAAAAATGATGGGGCCTCATCTCAAACATGATACAGATATATTGCATAATTGTATTCCATCGTATTTTCTCGGCAACGGTCGTATATCTCATGGTCTAATAAAACATGGTCTTCCATTCCCAGAGTGACACGCGATTACGTCACAATAACATTGCCACTTTATTTCAACATAACATGTTACATGGGTACATTATACCTATGGTTAATAAGTTAAAATATTTATTTCTTTTATTATTTCTTTATAATTTTATAATTTTCATTTATATGTATTTTAGCTTAAATTTTACAATAACACGTCATTTTTAATTACTCGTTAGCAATATCTTCCGATTCACGAAAGAAATTTCAGACTTTCGGGTAATTCTGTTTATACTACTGGCAACACAGGATAGCGCTGTGGACATTTGACAATTCGGATCTAGATAACTTCATGCCCTGACCGTCATCCTTGTCGAACGCGTGTTAATTGTTATTTCCTTCTCGCTCAGTGTCAGCAGTCGCAGTGTTTTCCAAACTTTTCACGTCGTAAGCTTGGTAATTAATGTGTAACTGTGAATTAGTTTTTTAAACGTTTGTCTTGTATAGATAAATAAAGTTTAATTTAATACATTAGATTTGTTTTATTTTACTATGTTTCTACATGAATAACTTAAAATTAATGCCGTTAAAATAATTTTCACCATTGGTTAAAATTCTCCCACATTTCAAAGTTTGAGAACCTGTAAACAGCATGATGACGTAGGCGCGTGTCAGTTAGGTCATACGCGAATCTCGGAATGGAGTACCAGGCGGAGTATATTATTATACCATGGTATATCTCATGCTACTTCAGTCAACCTCAGTACTTTTTGTTCGTACACCCCAGGCCAAAAGTATGGAAACAAACTTACATATATGACAATAAAAAACTGTAACTTTCACATAAATAATGTATTTATTAAAAAGAAATATAATATAGTAAAATGATAATAGAACATTTTAAAAGTAAATTACTGATAATTTGCTTTAATAAAACTGTAAATTCAACCTTGCGTAGAAAGACATTTAAGAAGGTTGATTTGTATGTTCTCTCAAATTTATATTTTTTTCGCATATATTAGGATGTTTTAATACTTTGGGTGCTGTTTTAATCTTATAAAACTGCCTAAAGTAATTTTTGCGTTACCAATACACAATAATAATAATGGAAATATTAAAAATTAAGAAAAATAACCTTGTTTCCATACTTTTGACCTGGGGTGTATGTAAGTATTTAAATATGTATATCAAATCTTTGACCCACTTCCAAAATGCATTACCCTCTCAGCTTCACTGTCTTAATCCCACAGGAAAGGCGAGCCGATACGTTGTGGAAACAGGTCGGCTGCAGGAATCTGCCGCTTAGGTTGGACCCTACTCGCGCCAAGCGGTATCCAGACGGGACTGATCAAATCGGTCGATTTGATCAGAAATGAAATTGGCGTCAATCTCCAATTTTAGATTTATGGTGATATTAGAGCCCTCTAAATTGAAAAAATGTCCCAGAACGAAAAAACTGGCCTCACAAAGTATTCTTGCGTCCGCACCTCATTTTATCGGTAATATCGGTCATTATCGGCGGTTGAATTCGGCGAGTCAAATTAGCGTTTGCGTTCGCAGTGTCCGCACGTCCTGATTCGATCGGGCAATTTAATCAGATTGACGAAAAATTGACTAATCTGGATACGCCTTTACGGTAACTCCATTCCGGGTTTTAATTTTGGCCTGGGGTGTACGTTTCCGTAAAAATAGGATGGAAAATAATTATGCACTACATCTGCATTGCCGATTTTTAAGTGCATTTTAGACCTATGTTCGTGATTTTTAGGGTTCCGTACCCAAAGGGTAAAACGGGACCCTATTACTAAGACTCCGCTGTCCGTCCGTCTGTCTGTCACCAGGCTGTATCTTACGAACAGTTGAAATTTTCACAGATGATGTATTTCTGTTGCCGCTATAACAACAAATACTAAAAACAGAATAAAATAAAGATTTAAGTGGGGCTCCCATACAACAAACGTGATTTTTGACCGAAGTTAAGCAACGTCGGGCGGGGTCAGTACTTGGATGGGTGACCGTATTTTTTAGCCGTTTTTTGCATTATGGTACGGAACCCTTCGTGCGCGAGTCCGACTCGCACTTGTCCGGTTTTTTATATCAAGCGAAAGTAACACTAAACCCAGTTGAGTGTTGTGTTTCCGCCGCTGAGTAAGGTTGCCAGAGCTCAACGAGGGTTCGGAATGTTAGGGTCGGCAACGCGCATGTAACACCTCTGGAGTTGCAGGCGTCCATAGGCTACGGTGACTGCTTGCTATCAGACGGGTCGTATGCTTGTTTACCACCGACTTAGTATAAAAATAGTTATTTACGATACAAGTGCGATAAATAAGAAAGTCCGCCTTCGGTCGTGTTTTAAAATTCGCCACTCTATGCGAATTAACTATTCGCACGTGTATTGTAAAAGGTTTTACAGTTTTCAGGCCCTTTAAATTTTCGTAGTAGTTACGTAATGTGTACACATCGGTAACTCGTGGCATTTAGGTAGCACTTAAAAGATTAGTGATGAGCACACATCGGTAACTCGTGGCACTTAGGTAGCACTTGACAGTTTCTAACAGACTAGTGATGTGACAATGTTCTTCCTATACGAGTCGAGAAAAAGAAACCACTAAAAAAAGGAATTAATTAACTAATCTTTTAAGTGCTACCTAAACGCCACGAGTTACCGATGTATAGTAATGTGCATATAAAGCACAGGGTGTCATAATGTAGCACCAGACATACTAACGTACTGTACGGTTACCATCAGTTTGTCACTGACATAAACGCCCTCGAGAACGTAATTTACTTTCTATACATCCCGTTTGCACTAATATGCGAGTGCGAGCGAGATGTATAGAAAGTAAATTACGTTCTCGACGGCGTTTATGTCAGTGACAAACTGATGGTAACCGTACTGTAATACCACGTAATACTTACGGAAGTATGCACTCGAGTGACGTGCAAGTTGAGGTGCTGTTGTATCTTGAAACTCTTCTCGCACTCGGGGCACTTGAATAGCCGGTCGACAACCTTATGCGTACTGCGGACACACGGACAAATATTATACTACTTGTAGTCTTGGGGTTAGGTTGCCGAGCGACCTCCCGAACCGTGGCAAAACATCTATCCATCTAATACCTTTAAACGGCCAATTCTTATTTATATATATATTTCGGGGATCTCGGAAACGGCTCTAACAATTTCGATGAAATTTGCTATATGGGGGTCTTCGGGGGCGAAAAATCGATCTAGCTAGGTCTTATCTATTGAAAACGCGCATTTTTGAGTTTTTTAATGTTTTCCGAGCAAAGCTTGTTCTCCCAGATAATACATAAAAAATCTGTATCTGCATATTCTGATAAGTCGAAAATAAATATACGTTTTCATTCAATAATCAAGAATGGGGAGGGGGCGCGAATTGGTGCAGCCCTCTATACCCACAGCATTTGACATAGACTTAAATTAATACATATTTTTGTTTATTCTAAGCTTAATACACCCTCTTGCCACACTGGGGCACTCGAAAGCTATTCGAGAAGGTG
Organism: Cydia splendana; assembly: GCF_910591565.1. Taxonomy (NCBI): domain Eukaryota; kingdom Metazoa; phylum Arthropoda; class Insecta; order Lepidoptera; family Tortricidae; genus Cydia; species Cydia splendana. The sequence continues at coordinate 6,896,427 of NC_085983.1, forward strand.
CCGAAACCTTTCAGAGCGGCCCTCGGTACTCACAGCATGTGGCACTTCATGCGAGCCACGAACACCCCCTTGCCGCACTGAGGGCAGGGCTCGCGGCCGTGACCGCGCACGTGCTTCGAGTATCTTCCGTAATTACTGCAAAGTGACAAACGGTTATTAAGAGGAAAAAACGGGGCTCTCCATTCAAACGTAGTCCCTATTTTCCTCTCTAGATATTGACATTATGGAAAATATCATTAATTCATTATACAATTTAATATTAATCAGGGGAATTATCAGTACTGCTGCTCGACAACAGATGTCGCGACTACCGACAAGTCTAATGCTCAACAATTTTGCAGCTAATATTATAACCGGATTGACTGCAACTAAATTTAAAATCCTTCTGCTTGTAATATTAGTTGTAAATTGTTGTGTAATACACTTTTCATCAGTCGCGACACACGTGACATCTATTGTCGAGCAGCAGTACTGCTAATTCCGCTACTTGACGCTAGATGTCGACTACGAAAATAGTAGGCAGTTTGGTAAGAAAACTGGTGTATGGAGTGAGCACTCTATGCTTCTTATTTCAGACCGAGACGACCGGTTTAAGATAAGATAATATTTATTTATTGTCAAGGATAAGATATAGATAGATAAGATAAGATAAGATTATTTATTGTCAAGTTTGGCCTAGCGGGTAGTGAGCCTGCCTGCGAAGCCGATGGTCTTGGGTTCGAATCCCCGTAAGGGAATTTATTTGTGTGATGAACACAGATATTTGTTCCTGAGTCATGGATGCTGTCTATGTTTTTAAGTATTTAATTGTATATTACATATATCGTTGTCTGAGTACCCGCATCACACGCCTTCTTGAGCTTACCGTGGGACTTATACATAGTTGGTTTTTTTAGCATTAGAAAGAACTTGAAAGAAGGTAAACGATATTGACAAGTCTTTTAAAAGAAAAACGCTTTTTAAAAATCAGTAATTATTACTTATGAAAGCAGAAGAATATAAATGATCGCATTAGATTCATAATTGTTACATATTTGGCGTAGCTTATTTTTAAAATGTGTTTTTCAATTAAAAGACACATCAAGATTGTTACCTTATTTCTAATGCTAAAAAACGAAATATAGTCAACTTCTGTAAAAATGTCCCTAAAATATTTATTTATTTATCTATGGTTAAAAGATACGTACGTCAATAGTTTTGAACAGATCTCGCAGTTCCAAGCAATAACAGGGACCCTATGTTCGACCTCGCAGTGCCGCCGCATCGAGTTTAGGGAGTCCCACGTGTGGGCGCACTGGGTACAGTTCAACAGTCTGTATGGTTAAAAATATATGAAAATTAATACGGTATTTTACTGTAATATAGGAATAATAATAATTTCAGCCTATATACGTCCCACAACTGGGCACAGGCCTCCTCTTATGCGCGAGAGGGCTTGGGTTGGGCTATAGTCCCCACGCTAGCCCAATACGGATTGGGGACTTCACATACACCTTTGAATTTCTTCGCAGATGTGTGCAGGTTTCCTCACTTACTATTACTACTATTACTATTTGACTGTATTTAAAATAAATTATTTTACACCATGCATGAAATAAAGCACCAGAAGATTAATAGAGAAACGTAGACAGCAGTTATTTTTTGACACAGTTTCTATTTTAAAACCCGTATCGTATCGTGACGTCACATGCTAGTGTTTCATATAAATTCCATAGTAGAAAAAAAACATTTTTACGGTTCGAAAAAAGAAACTGATTTGACTAGTAGTCAAATACCCTATTTCATGATGTGTGATGGGATTATGTGTCTTACCTATAATGCGTGTCCTTATGTGTGGCCAGGGCTTGCTCAGTGTGGAATCTCAGCTCGCATATCTCGCAGGAATGCTTGCCAAACAACTGTGTACATGTAAAATTACATTGATTTGTAGGTCTTACCATATCTCGGGACCATGGGGTCCCGGACCTTTGGGAGGCGTGCGTGGGGCCGAAGCCAAGCCCTTAAGACAAGTTTGATGTCATGTACTGTACAAATATAACTGGTTCCCCGCGATACAGGTCTCACCTAGTAGGCCCCTGGTAAATATGTACCAAAACCATAGTTTATTGGTAAAAAAATGTTTTTCTTTTTATGTAGAACGCCTGCTGGAACCCATTCACGGGTACAACAATAGATACCCGTGAACCGGTCTCAGCAGGCATTTCAGGGGCTCTTGTAAGAAAAATGGAAAGAGTTCAGGGCTATGGATGAAGTTTGGCTCGAGCTTAAGACTGGGCTTATTGATTGATATATGGATTGCCATACACTAGAAATCCTCTAGACGGAGCTTAGAGCAATTATTTCATGAAACCGATGCTGTCAAAAATACAGGGGTGCGGGGGACGAGGTGAGCTAGTCCCGTGCCGTGATTGGTCCGTTCAAAGACACGGGCGTCACACAAAGACACTTTGATTCGAAAATGGAGTAAAACTATATTTGTGGCAGAGGGGGTAGAGCCACTATGCTCAGTCTGGAGGATGTCTTGTCTGTGTGGATTGCAAACCATTGCTAAGAAGTGCCTCTCCCCTGTACCAAGAATGCACCCTTGAAGTTAACCGACTTCAACAAAAACTCGGTGTATGTACTAATACTAATTACAAAAACAACATGCCTCAGTATGCATCTTCTCATGCCCCAAAAACGTCCTCCTCGTGAAAAAGGGCTCAACACATTTCTCACATTTAAACACTTCTATACTATAAAACTCATTCTCTCTCTTGCTCTCCCACCATCTCTGTCTCTCCTCTTCTGTCAACCTCTCTTCTGTAAAACTAGGGCCTGATGGAACGGATACTGGCTTTTCCAAAGTCTTTTCAAGAGGGCGTTTTTCTACATTACTCGCAGGCATAGGGTTTTTTGGTAGAATTTTTTGGTAGAAAGGTGTGGTTCGTAGTGTGGGAACTTCCATCATTGGTAGTTTTCGTTGGGGTACTGCGCTCATTGGTGGGGGGTATGAAATGTCTGAAAAAAAACAAATTTGACATAATTTCTAAACATATATGAATACAAATACATAGAAATAGTATTTTCTATAGACGTGCTATACGCGTGCACCCGTGCGGGTCTAAACATACGCAATACGACGAAATTAAAAACACTTTTTAAGATTCCTGATAGCATATCAAACACAACCCACGTAATTTGATCGGGTTCATTGTTAACCACGTGTTATGGCTCCTCTACACGATGGGCCAACGCCGGCCACTCCAAGGGACGCAAGCGTTAGAGGGAGCAAGTGATATTGCTATCTCAGTCTACCGCATGGCTGCGTCCATTGGAGTGGCCGGTGCTGGCCCATCGTGTAGAGGAGCCATTTACCACCAAGAAAACGGTTGGTACTGCGCTAATCAAAGTTGCTGCTTTCAGACTCCCTCGAACAGAAAAGTAACAAACAAACCTCGAGTTTTCTCCATAGTAAATGCATGGAAAAAGTTTTCTTAATTTTTTGGCTTTTTAGTACATTACCGTTAGTTGAACCCTAGAAAACTGATTCTGAAATACTGGATAGGAATGGAATCTATTAACATAAAAAAATAGCTTGTGAAAAATAAGTGTTCATTTTCATACAAATTGTATGAGAACTTTCCTTAATTTGAGGCTTTTCTAGCCGGAATTTTTTTTGGTACCATACAAGCTTTTGATCCTGGATAGGAATGGGATCGATGGACATAAAAAAAGTTTTCAAATATTAGCTTTTTCTCGCAGCCTGTATGTTTTTTCCAAAATGTGTAAACGCCAATCTTCATTAGTTTGAAATTGAGGGCAGGTCTTCTTAAACCATTTTCGCGTAGCACCACGGGATCTGGTAGCTGCCCACACTGACCCAAAAAGAGAATCCATTCTGTATTTTATATCATGAAATACTTACGTTTCCTATTTAAGAGTGACATTAGTGTTGCATCCGCAAATCCAGCTCCACCCCACACACCACCAGTTTGTCTTTGAGGAACCTGTTCCTGACACACACTAGCACCCCAAACCCCAGGGTTTTCGTCTTCAGCTCTAGGTTCAAGTTTAATCTCAGTTTCAAGCCTCAGTTTTACTTTATGTTGATAAACTTCAAATGTAACTTTTTCGTCATTATTTCCTGATTCCATAGGAGTAAGTTTTCTGATCCATTCATTAGTTAGACCATTATCTAAATCAGGTTCAGTTTTTAATATTTCCATAAGGGGATCTGAATTTTCTTGTGTAGTAATTTTTTGTGGGTTTGTTATTTCCAAGTGCATGCCCTTGGATATTGTAAGCTTGGATAGACTTTGGAGTGAGATTGGCTGAAAGGATAAAAATTAGTTCTATACTCTGTATCTTTAGGTATTTAAATAAAAGTAAACAAATAATTTGTTCATTTTCAGGTAGTTATAACATTTATTGGTTAACCAACCAAATTCAAAACCGCCTGGATCTGTCACTGAACGACCTGACTTTAACCTACATTTTTTATCGTGGAATGTTTTCATCTACCCTCAACTGGCTTAAGGAGCCATTTCAGGGTGGACTTTGTTTACTTTTATTTAAATACCTAAAGATAGACTATAAATCTGACAACAGGTGCTTATTTGACACTTGGCACTGACAATTTCCTGTACTTTTCTGGGTTGAGTTCATAGGCACAGAAGAAATAATAATACTACCGTACAGAAACGACACTTCTTACAAACCCGAAGTTTGACAGCGGTTCAAGGTCGAATCATGCTATCCCTTTCTAATATATGGCACTATCCGTTTCGGCTATTTAGGATTGTCAAAATTCAAGTGATTATCTTATCTGTGGTCATGCACGCAAAAGGAAGTCAAGTGGTGCCAACCCTAATAATTGCTCGGAGCAATGCTGAGCCGAACGGAGCCGAGTTCGACCGAAGTCAGGAGTGTCTCCCCACTGTTCATATGTTTAATTGACTTACTTGTTTATTTATCATGATTGCAAGAGTTCTTTGTGCTTTTAGGGCTCTGTTTTTGAAGTTGACCATTTTTATAACAAAATGTTTGCACTCCCAGCAAATCTTCTCATTTTTGGTCAGCTGAAATATAAAATTATGAGTAATAATTAGAGTGTTACATAAAATTATCTTTTGAAGCTCTTTTTCCATTTTTACCCTAACTAAAATCTTTAGGATGATAGTGTTAAGGATGCTTGAATTCACTACCTCAGCAATTTTTGCACTTTAAAGGGTTAAACATTATGTTATAGCCCCCCACAAATCAAAACTTGCTAAGAAATATACAATTTTTATTTGTCAAAATAAAGATTAAAAATAGGATGGAATGGGAGATTTTAGGCCTCTGAGGGGCTATACTGTTGTATGGGCCAATACTAGCTTTAGAAATAAATTTAAATATCTAGTAGTCATTGACATATATATATAAATATGGCCCTGACAGGCACTAAGAATGGTGCAAGTTTATAATTCGTATTTTTTAGCATTAGAAAGAACTTGAAAGAAGGTAAGCGATCTTGACATGTCTTTTAATTGTAAAACGCTTTTTACAAATCAGTAACTATTACTTATGAAAGCAGAAGAATATAAATGATCATATTAGATTCATAATTGTTACCAGGGATGTTACGGAGCTCCGGTTCCGTTTCCGTTAAGGCGGAACTTCCGTTTGGTATTACACATCAGTTTCTGTTCCGGTTCCGTTATGTTTGAAACGGAAGTTATAACGGATGTCAATGTTTCGCGCGGCGGCGGCGTACATTTTATTCGTGTTATTAAAATTAAAATCGTATGTGTTCTGTTGTGTACTGACTACTGACTGTGTGTAGTGTGTGTGGTGAATGTTAGTGTGTAAAAAAACGCACAATGAAGCAGAAATCAAGTTCGATTTGGAACTATATTGATGAAGTTAGTGGGGACACGGCTAAGTGTAAACTTTGTCTGAAGGTTTATTCTAGAAAGGGGAAAACGACTACATCGTTAAAAAGTCAGGCTCCGATTCTGGTTCCGGTTCCGTTTTCGGTTCCGTTTCCGTTTTCGGTTCCGTTAAACTAAATTGAAAACATCTGTTTCCGTTTTCGGTTCCGATAAAACCACATCCGTTACATCCCTGATTGTTACACATTTAAAGAAAGAAATTTTTCAATTAAAAGACACATTAAGATTGTTTACCTTATTTCTAATGCAAAAAAAAACGAACTATAGCGGTGTCACTCACAACATGAGTGACACCGCTGAACTAGCATCATTCTTAGTGCCCGTAATGCCCGCCTTTACGAAACAATATATAAGTGAATGCTAAATAGTCTATTTACCTACATCTGCCAACAAGTTATTTATGTTAAGTCAGAAAGCTAGCTTCAAATCAAAAATCAAAATCAAATCAAAATCAAAAATATTTATTTGCATAAATAAGGGTACAATGGGTGGTATACTAAGTTTTCAGTCTCATTCCTTATTTTACCATAATATGGCGTACAAATATTCAATACGTTACCCATAGAGCTATATTCTGGCTATATTTACATACATGCATTCTTATAATCTAAGTATATGGCACAATTTTACACAAAGTCAAAAAAATAATAATTTAAAATTAAATTGATAATTAATGTCTTACTTGGTAAAATGTCTAATAAATATAAAATAAATAATTTCATAATCAATAAATACTTTATCATGCTTACAAATTACAATTTTTCAAAAACTCATCGATCGAATAATAGCAATGTTCAATTAAATGTGTATATAATTTTTTTTTAAATAAACTAAATGGCAGTTCCTTAAAACTATCAGTAAAACAATTAAATATTTGTATTGCCATTCCATATACATTCTTCAGAGACCAAGTTAAGTAAGGATGCCATGCATGAAGAATTTCGTACATTGACACACCATTTCCTATCTCAGTCGCACGCGTATAATTATTTTGTTGTAGGTACCGCTCGCACAGTGGCACACCGATGTATGGAAATTGCGGGTAAGAAATTCTTTGTCGTAGCGACGTCTTTGATTGCCCCAAATTCCCTAAAACTTGTTATAAAAGAAACATTCAAAGGCACATACAAACTATAACAATATGATACTCACAGTCAGTTCTTTATAAAACATAGAAACGGGTTTGATGTGTTGCAACGGCAGTGTAAACATTTGTCTACCCTGGCTCAGACATGTCGCGCAAAAGGCGTTTGGAGCTCTACTGTGAGTACTCATGTTTTATAGAAATACTAAACAGAAGTACCAGAACATTTGTTTAACAGGATATAGGACCATCGAGGTCCGGGGTCCGGGTTTGGACGGAGTCTTCAGACGATCCTCGGCCTCTTCGGGCCCTCACTTGCTCAACGAGTTGCACTTGACAGTTTTGACATATTCGTTCAAAAATATCGTGTATGGCCAATCCTCAAAGGCTAGAAAAGATGTATTAGACGTGCGTACCGGATCGCGACCTTGGTCCGGTCAGCATACCTCTTTCTCGCATAAGTGGTATCCAGACGGGCAATTAATTAATACGGGAATTATTTTCCTGATCAAATCGACCGATTTGATCAGGAAAATAATTGGCGCCAATCTCATCTAGCGTACACAATTTAATCACCAATTTTAGAACCATAAACAAACGCACGTACAGTCACCTGTAATAATATGTTACACAATGAAGGCCGTAAAAATATGTGACACGCTCTTATGGATCTACAAATAAGATGGTGTATTGCAGGTGACTGTACAGATCCTAGCATTCCATAGATACTAGCTAGCTTCGAAAATTGGCATTTTTGTGTCCGCACCTCCTGATGTGATCGGGCAGTCGAATCAGCACGAACTTTGCCACATTGCCGTTTGCGTCCGCACCTCCGGATTCGATCGGGCAATTTAATCAGATTGGCGAAAAATTGACTAACCTGGATACGCCTTAAGAATGGACATTTGGCTCAATGGTAAAAAAAAAACACATAATACACTTTAAAATAATTTATTTCTGGTTCATATATGTATATGTAGGTACTAATACATTAATTACGCTAGTAATATACTTTGGTACACTATCTACACATGCATTGCTATGGAATACATTCACTGGATACACAGGATCATACGGAGATTCCAAACTAAATACTAACTAACATACAAACATACAGACCATCGCGTTATAAAGGATCGTTCACACATACACATAGTGATGGTCTCTTTTTGACATCGCATAGAGAGAGTGAAACAGCAAACCCATACAATAAAAAAAGTAATATGTATGACACAGTGTATCCAATAACTTGGATATGATTTGATAATTATCATTAGATTTCTTAACTTGAGACAAACTTAATATTAATAAGAATACATATTTAATTTGGCTTCCAACTTATTTAGCTACCAAAAACATCATGGTATGAAATATTAGGTACTTTAAAAACTGAGCTTTTTGATGAAAAAAAATTTATTGATAGTCAACTTCATAAAATATCGTTAACAAATCGTAATATTTTCTTGGTTGAGTTACGAAATTGTGTCAAGAAAATTCAATTTACAGTACATAGTGCCGGAAAGAGCACTTTCCGTGCGTATGTCAGAAGTTTAAAGGGCCATGTACTGTAAAACGTACGATACTCTTGCGAATAAGTAATTCGCAACTCGTGTCGATTTAAACCACTCCCTTAGGTCGTGTTTTAATTTATCGCCACTCGTTTCGTATTTCATCTTTTCCGCACTTCAGTATTGTAAATACGATTAACTGACATATTTCTTAACTAATTATAATAACCCCACGAACTAAGACTAACAGAGTTTGTATGGCGTTTGTATAGAAGCGCTGGTGGCCTAGCGGTAAGAGCGTGCGACTTGCAATCTGGAGGTCGCGGGTTCAAACCCCGGCTCGTACCAATGAGTTTTTCGGAACTTATGTACGAAATATCATTTGATATTTACCAGTCGCTTTTCGGTGAAGGAAAACATCGTGAGGAAACCGGACTAATCCCAAATAAGGCCTAGTTTACCGTCTGGGTTGGAAGGTCAGATGGCAGTCGCTTTCGTAAAAACTAGTGCCTACGTCAAATCATGGGATTAGTTGTCAAGCGGACCCCAGGCTCCCATGAGCCGTGGCAAAAATGCCGGGATAACGCGAGGAAAAAGAAGATTTTGTGTGGCGTTGCTCAGGCGGAGCAGTTAGATTTGTGTACAAACGACAACACTCTTAAATGTACATCGGCGGACCTTATGCATTTTGTAATAAGGTTTACGAACTGTCAGTTAACAGTGTGGGCGATAGTACAGTCAACGGTAAAAATATGGGTGTACAAATCATTTCAAAAATATGTCCCATAACTCTTATGTCAGTGAATTAAGAACTATGGGACATATTTTTGAGTAAGTTGTCTACACCCATATTTTTACCGTTGACTGTACAAGAGACTTTTATGATGAAAATACACAGGTAAGAAAAATATAGTGACATTTGTTCGAAACAAATGGTTTTTAGATTCCGCCTAAGCCACCGAATAAATAATAGTACTAGGTACAGAAGACTCACTCTCTAACAAACCGCGTCTGTTACGTCAGGACAGATATGGCCGCTAGGTGGCGACAGCGCCACGCGTGGCTTATGGCTAGCCACCAAAATTGTAGAACGGATGTACTTTTAGCTACCTGTAGCAAAGCGATGAAATCGCGGAATGAGCCACGCCTGCCTAAGCTATTTTTGCACTGAATTGAACGAAATAAAGTGTTCAAATGACATTATAAACGTCATATTTTCATAGAAATTTGACATCAATGATAACATTGCCACACTTTGTGATTCCCAATGCCATGCAAATGTATTTCGCCATTCATTAGGTAAATATCAATATCAATACCATCATACAAAATGTATGGCAAAGGTAACAATGGAATAATAAAAGAATGAAATGGTCTAAAGAATTAAATAGAGTCAGACCAAGAAAAGTCTGCAGCGGATTTGATAGCCCACGCAGTGCAAGTGTTATTTTAAACGTCAAACTTCTATGAAATTATGACGTACCTATAAATAACACTTGCACTGCGTGGGCTATCTAATCCGCTGCAGACTTTTCTTGGTCCGACTAACACAAAATCAGGTTAGCTGGGGTTTTGTAAACCTAAAATATAACAGTCTTTATATTTTACTTTGGCTTTAGAAGAGCCTTTGCGATTACAAAGTTGTTAAGAAGGTTAAAAAGTAGTTATATTGTTCCGTAACTAATAAAAAAAAAAACATTTTAAAAACCTAAAACTATAGAAAAAGCGTAAAATAGAATCGCATTTTCTAAATATGTAGTATAAATAAATAATAACTAAAACTACAGTAAATGTCATGAATTTGTGCAGTTGATGAATATTAGTATTATTAATATAAAAGTTGAAACCACGAAAGAAGTAATCTTCACGAACTTTTAAAATAATTCACGTTTGAGCTGTAAGCGGTATCCAGACGGGACTGATCAAATCGGTCGATTTGATCAGAAATGAAATTGGCGTCAATCTCCAATTTTAGATTGATGGTGATATTAGAGCCCTCTAAATTGAAAAAATGCCCCAGAACGAAAATACTGGCCTCACAAATTGGTATTCTTGGATCCGCACCTCGTTTTTACACGACTGCCAAAACAAAAAGAGTGTATTGTTTTCAGCGTTCATGTTTGTATGTATGTGAGTTTCTTTATTCCACCTTAATTATCGGTAATATCGGTCACTATTGGCGGTTGAATTCGGCGAGCCAAATTGGCGTTTGCGTCCGCACGTACTGATTCGATCGGGCAATTTAATCAGATTGGCGAAAAATTGACTAGTCTGGATACGCCTGTATTTGTATAAATCATTTATTTAAATGTTTGTTTTGTTTTAAGCTTACATTCTCCCATACCCATGAAACTAAAATGCCGAATATTTGAGATTATATATTGATTACACCTATGTATATATAACATCAAGTATTGTCTATACTATAGATTAAAAATATTTACATAAAAACTGTTAAAGGCAGTATGTACGCAACAGTCTTGTGGTTTATTTAAAAAAAAAGCTTTGGTAGGATCAGACTTAAGGAAAAAGCTAAGCATTAAATTAGAAGAGGACATCTAGCACAAACCATCTCTTTCAAATTTTTACGGTTTACCATATCGGCAAAATTTTTATCCTAACTTGCCACTTCCCAAACAATTTTTTGCCATAATTTTATTTGGGCGAATCAACAAACTGCATACCATTTGCATATGTTTCCGCAAATGTGCATTTAGTACCGTAAAATGGGGTGAGTCGGGACAAATCCGAAGTTCAAACCTCAATAAAAGTTTATTTTTATATGTGGCACGTTGATTTATATACTTGAAAAGTGTTCCGGTAGTATGTAACTTTAGTTTTTCAATGATAATATGTCGTTTCATTTCATAGATTCAACGATAAACACGAAATAGTAGGGAATCCCAGCTCACCCCGTAGTCAGGGTCTCAGGGTTAGGGGGGAAAGGAATTAAGTGAGACGGGACAATTGCTAGAATTGACACAATATTACAATAGCTTGACTTCTCAAGAGAATAAAGCATTTACGTAACAATGTGATAACTCTGGCCTAAAAATACCATCTCACTCCGTACCAATCAACACCCCATTCATAACCCAACTGGCCTCGTAATACCTACTCACCCCATTTTACGGTATGGCAAATGGTCATTTGCCCAAATGAAACGATGCGAATAATTAATTTGACAGACAAAAAGTTCTACAATAAAACAGGAAATTAAATGAGGCGAAAAAGTTTTCGCCGTAATAACAGTACACCAATTTTTACAACAATATTTACGATGGCCATTCAATCCCATGATATTGTGCTACGACGCATAAAAAATAGCAAAATCTATGATTTTAAGGTAATTAAGAAAATATACTTATTTTTAAAGTTTTTGGCTGAGATTATAAAACAGAATAAGTATAATCTAACAGTAATCAAAGATAATTATGTATAGGTAACATACCTTTTCACTATCTATAAATCAAGAAATTATTCAAAGACAGAAAATTACCACTATTATTATTAATGGATACAATCAAAGATTTTTTTTTCTATTCACACTTATGATGATTCTAGCGTTTAGATATTTTTGTCATTTTGATAATATATCTATAAGACAAAAATATCAGACTCCCTCTAAGCTAACTTTCCACCGGTTTAACAACAAAGTGAGGGAGTGTCATTTTAATGTCATATTACTATTAGAAATTTGACATTGAAGACGTCATATTTCTATTAGAAATTTGACATTAATGATGTCATATTTCTATTAGGAATTTGACATTAAAGATGTCATATTTCTATTAGGAATTTGACATTAAAGATGTCATATTTCTATTAGAAATTTGACATTAAAGATTTCATATTTCTATTAGAAATTTGACATTAAAGATGTCATATTTGTATTAGAAATTTGACATTAAAGATGTCATATTTGTATTAGAAATTTGACATTAAAGATGCCATATTTCTATCAGAAATTTGACATTAATGATGACATTTCCACACTTTACCACTGCAAATACCGTGCAGAGTTAACTTGGTCCGTATCTAATGATCTTACGTCTTTGCCAATAAAGTCTTATTCACTTATTATTTTCACTATATCCTTATAAATTGAACATGACCAATATGACATGAATTAAAATAACTTATAATAAGTGTACTGTAACCTAACTTCTAAATATTTAGCTTACAGCTTACAAGGGAACTATAGGCAGACCACACCAGACGCGTAGTACAGGACTCAGTCGCGTTACGTAGACCCGCGCCTTTATACAGCGGTTGTAATGTATGACATTATATGCTAACTGTCACATCGGTATGTATTACAACATCTGAACTGTATTGGCCTTTAATGCAGAGTTGAAACGAATTAATAACTTGCTAAGAATAATATCAAGTCAACAGATATCAACATTTAGAGCGCTTTAGGATGTTTCAAGCCATTATCTTATCTGTGGTCACACGCAAAGGGACGTCAAGTTGTGTCAACCCTAATAATTGCTCGGAGCAATGCTGAGCCGAACGGAGCCAAATTTGCCCGAAGGGAGGAGTTTCGCACCATGGTAAAAGAGCGTGAAAGTGATCAAATCGACCAATATGATCAGAAAATAAATTGGCGTCTATCTCCAATTTCAGATTCATGGTTATATTTGAGCCTTCTAAAAAAATAAATGCCCCTAATCGCGACTAGACTAGATTCGCAAATTGGTATTCTTGCGTCCGCAACTCAGCAGTATTCGCACCTCGGCCGCAATCGGTGAGCCAAATTGTCCGCACCACCGGATTTGATCAAGCAATTTAATCAGATTGGCGAAAAATTGTTCCCGTCTGGACTGGCCTTATAAGTGCAACAGAACAGAGCGTTTTTAACCCTTTACCAGGCTAAGGGATATACATTTCCCACATTCGGCACTTCAAACATATGTTCTATTTTCAATGAGTAAGACTGACATTCGATTGTCATTTTTTAAATGTCAGCCTGGTAAAAGGTTAAGGTTTAAATGGTCAAATTCCACAACAATTTCAGGGAAGATATGAAGTAAGTAACAGCAATTAATTTTAGTATTTTTACGATTTTTGGCGATTCTATCGATTATGCTAAATAATCACGACTAATTCTAGATAATATACAGTATGACTATATATTCTAGTTGATCACATACTTGCTAGGTACAGTTCACTGTAAAAATATGGGTGCACAAATCATCTAAAAAAATATGTCCCATAGCTCTTATGTCAGCGAATTAAGAACTATGGGACATATTTTTGAATAAGTTGGCTACACCCATATTTTTACAGTTGACTGTACATTTAAACATTTTAAACACATGATAGGGTAATTCGTCAATAACTGGGCACCCTATACTTAAAATGAATTCTATTCACCTATAAACAGAATTCATTTTAGGTGGCTAGTTATTGAAGGGTGGTCAGTTATTGAAACCTCATACAAAAATGAATTCTGTTTATAGGTGAATAGAATTCATTTTTAGTTTATGGTGGCCAGTTATTAGCCGGTGACCAGTAATTGAAGATTTACCCTATTCAATTTAAGTCGGAAATGTTTTAACTATGTATTTACTTACAATATGTTTTTTAATCTCAATGATTATTATTTTAGATATAATTTTAATACAATGACATTGTCTCTTACCTATAAAGTAACATAAATTCAGATCATTGTTTTTTTTTTTAATTTTGGATTCTCTCTCCAAAATTTAGATTCTTTTTCGAGAATTTCAGACTGAAGTTGAAACTAATAAGATTATTAACTGTACTGTTACATCTTATAATGTCAAAATAACTGTCAGTCCCAGTCAATAATTACAAGAAATTTTAATTTTCTTATCAATAAATGACAAAAAAATTATCTTAGATACATAGAGTGTTAGATGTAACACATATTTTTTTCTTTTTAATAACTAATAAATGCCAACATTGAAATATTGTACGTGAATGTCACAATTTTCAACTTATTTTTGCGTATAAACACGCTTCAAAATATTAAAAATAAATAAAACACCTGTTTTTAAACCATCTCCCCTATTACTCTTAGCTTCCCAAGCGATTACCAAAAGTTACGAAATCCGCACCAGTTATTTCCAAGGTTACGAAACTAGTACAAGTTCTTGCCAACGTTACGGAACTCGCACCAGTTGTTACCAAAGTTTCGAAACTCGTACCTGCTGTTACCAAAGTTACGAAACTCGTACCAAATACGTAGTTACGTTTCAAACCGACATATACTCCGTTTCACAAGTCTTCACAAGACGCGCTTTCTATGTGTCTTCGTTAGTTGGTGGTCTCCTTACGCGCGGTGAATGAGACGATGGACCGGATTCCTTTGACTGATGTCTGTAAATAAAAAAAAAATTTATAAAAATAGTGATCACAAAAGGTTACAGATGTGCGTAAATGTTTTCCATCGTATTTTCTAGAAAATGTTCGTATTTGTCATGTTATTTCAGTCAACCTCAGTACTTTTTGTACCGAGATTGACTGAATTAGCAAGACACGTTCGTACGTCGTGAAAATAGCATTGAAGACATTTGAGCCTTTTAAACTCATAGGATTAGGTACCCGAGCATTTACGGGTATAGATTTAAAAATGCCGGTCAAATTGTGTCTGTATACAAATTTGGGAAAAATATTTTAATCAAATATTTTGATTTGTGTTTTTAAAGTAGTCAGCGAATATTTCCACTATATCACTCATACTTATGCGCTCTAGCGACATCTACCGTAAGGCTACCGGAGTTCCGTTTCACATTGGAAATTCACCAGTAACGATGCGCCACCCCCTACTTTATTAATTCCACTGGTGAATTTACGCTGTCATTGAGTGTGAGTCTCGGTAGCTCAGTTGACAGAGCGATGGGCTAGTGACTCAGAGTCGCGAGTTCAAGTCTCGCCCGAGACAGTGAATATTTCCACTTTTCATTTATTTCAAAGTTTTGTGGTATGGTATCGATTCACCAAGAAATGGTTGGAATTCTCGGGTTATTAGAGTCCACGGTAGATTCTCACCTTTTTCTTAGATCCATTGAGATAGTCCTTGTACATCTCTGAGCGGAGGTACCGCGAGTAGCTGTCAGACTTCATCAGGTGGTACACGTGAGCCTGGCACAAACACACAATAGATTAGGGATGTAACGATACATGATTTTGCCGATACGATACCGATACCGATTTTTGAAGTAAATAATCGGCGATACCGATACAGATAATATATCAATGGCACAGTAGTTAGTTAATAAATCAATTAATATGTATAAAACATACTTATATGTATAATAGACACTCGATTTTGTGAAGTGTGAAAAACTGTAAAACAAAGAAAAATGCCAAATAAAAAGAAAAGAAAACATTTATATAGGTAACCATCAAGCAATCAAAGCAAAAGTAAATCCAAATCATTAAGTAATTATAGTTCACTTAAGGTAGACTTTTTTTATGGAAACAAAGTTTATTCAAATTATTAGCAGCGTCGTACGTTTCGCGCGCTTTTCAACTGTGATATCGGCTGAATTTAAATCGGCGATGCCGATATATCGGCATCGGTATCGTTACATCCCTACAATAGATTGTTAACCTTTGGGACGCCAATGACCGATATATCCGCACCGCAGGTTCAACGCCAAAGACGGATTAATCGGTCACAGAGCAACATAGACCTACGTGCATATGCATAAAGTTCAATTTCAGTTTTGACAGTTCGGTGACGTGGCGTCCAGCTTTTGTGTTTGACACGACGTCGAAAAGGTTAACCAAGGGATGAAAGGCACCCATTTCAGTTGAGGTGGTTTGGCGCTCGAACGCAGTGAGATAGTCCAATAGTCCGAGACTGAAATGGTGCCTTTCATCCGAGTTACACCTACTTTTAATTTAGAATATGAGGAAAGTAAAATACATTTGTAGGGTAAATCGTCAATTACTGGCCACTGTTTAATAAAATAACTGGCCACCTTATACTAAAAATGACTACTATTCACCTATAAACAGGATTCCTTTTAGTATAAGGAGGCCAGTTATTGAAGGATGGCCAGTTATTGATACCTCATCTCATACTAAAATGAATTCTGTTTATAGGTAAATAGAATTAATTTTTAGTATAAGGTGGCCAGTTATTACACAGTGGCCAGTAAATGACAATTTGCCCTATTAAAAAATATGACTGAGGATACAATTTTTAAGTATTTTTTGAGGGTACTTTCAATGTATAATTTAGGTAAAAGTATCGTTATGTATGGAATGAAATTTAGATTTTTTTCAAAAATTAATTTACCTGCGCCTGGTCGAAACAGTATCTATCTGCCGTGCCTGACTCCACCTTTACTCGAGTCAGCTCCCTGTGAATAAAATAAAGTTTTTTAGGGTCCCGTACCAGACAAAGAATGAAGGACTTTGGAGCAGGATACCTGGAACCAAAGGACTTCAAAACGCTACCCATGAGCTCCATCATCCGGCACATGGATATGGTGGGAAAAGCTCTTGAGTAGTTGACGGATCGTTTCTAGGGGGTAATTGCACAAAAGATCCCTATGGGTCGAAGTGTATCCGCAAGGGCCCCCGAAAACAATAAGATAGGATAAGGGTTCCGTACCTCAAAAGGACAAAAACGGAACCCTTATAGGATCACTCGTGTGTCTGTCTGTCCGTCTGTCTCAGCCCATTTTCTCCAAAAGTACTGGACCAATGAAGTTGAAATTTGCTACACATATGTAAATGAGTTAACGAGCCTTAGGGCTGATTTAGACGATGCGAGAACTCGCATGCGAGTTTCATACCATTGCGGGTTTTGATCGGTCGGTTGAATTGGACGTAACCAACAGTCCGCAATGAAACTAAAATCGCATGCGAGTTCGCGCGTCGTGTAAATCAGCCTTATCAGGGCCGTAAAGTTTTATGAATAAGGGGGTTAGATAAGCAAGTCACCTGCTAGCGGCATCGATGTTGACGGGCGAAGGTGCGTCGGCCGCCAGGAACTCCTTCCAGATCTCCTTGGCGCGGGCGGCCACGTGCCGTATCGGCTGAGCCTTCAGGTCTTGCACCGCTAGCCAGGGATTAAGCGGTTAACCCGTTAACCTAGTGTCAAATTGTACTGGTAACCATGGTAACCCCGGGTTACTGGAGTGGTGCAAGTGGGAATAAGAGGGTTAGTATAAGCAAGTCACCTGCTAGCGGCATCGATGTTGACGGGCGAAGGTGCGTCGGCCGCCAGGAACTCCTTCCAGATCTCCTTGGCGCGGGCGGCCACGTGCCGTATCGGCTGAGCCTTCAGGTCTTGCACCGCTAGCCAGGGATTAAGCGGTTAACCCGTTAACCTAGTGTCAAATTGTACTGGTAACCATGGTAACCCCGGGTTACTGGAGTGGTGCAAGTGGGAATAAGAGGGTTAGTATAAGCAAGTCACCTGCTAGCGGCATCGATGTTGACGGGCGAAGGTGCGTCGGACGCCAGGAACTCCTTCCAGATCTCCTTGGCGCGGGCGGCCACGCGCCGGATCGGCTGAGCCTTCAGGTCTTGCACCGCTAGCCAGAACCTGCCATCAAAAATAATTGGTTAACTGTTGCCATAGAGAAATAATATCTGGAAGAACATATAAAAACTCAAAAATGTTTTCCCAAAGATAAGACCTAGGGGCTGTTCATAAATTACGTCATCTATTTTTGACGATTTTTGACCCGCCTCCCCCTAAAATCATCCAAAAATCATGCTTCGAATGACCCCGTTTCCTCCTACGTCATGCTGCCAACATCCGATGTCCAGCCCCCCCCCCCCCCCCCCCCCCTAATTTGAAATGACGTAATTTATGAATAGCCCCCGTAGCTAAAGTGTCATTCTATGGATCTTGCTAACTATGTAAACAAACCGCCATACTGAAATCATCATTCAGTGACAGTTTCAATAACTCTATACATCAGTTTTCTTACGGAAACGCGAATTATTTCGTAGTCGACACCTAGCGTTAAGTAGCGGAATTTATCAGTACTGCTAGTTGGCAATAGATGTCGCGACGAACGAAAACTCTAATGCTCAACAAGTTTCTCACGCGACCAGGCGTCAGTTCCGTAGCGGTGTGCGGCAACCACTACTGCTAGACACCAAAATTGGTGTGGGCCGCATGTACTTGTAGCGACGCGACGACATAGTGTCATAGTGGCATTCCTTGTGACTGGTCTTACTTGAGGTTCTCCCCGCTGAACTCCTTCGACAGGAACTTGGCGAAGTGTTCCTGGCCGGCGGGGTCGTTGAGCAGCTCTCGGAGCCCGAAGGCCCAGCGACGCACGCGCCGCAAGGGCAGCGGGTCTTTGCTGTAACACACATAATGCATACATTTCTTCTGCGGCTTGATGTCAATGGTGTGTTTGAGACTTTGAGTGGTATATCACCTGTCCAATGTGTATTTTGTCTCACATTTTGCTTTTTGAGACGCGAGACTTTTTGAGACTTTGCCCCGAGCGAACGCTAACCCGCACTCATTTTACCTCTCTCAGCGCCGCTTGCACCTTCCCACTAACCCGGGGTTAACCGGTTAAACCTAGAGTTACCATAATAGTACAATTTAACACTGGATTAACGGTTTAACCGCTAAACCCCAGGTTAGTGGCATGGGGCGAGTGGTGCTTATACAACTCTTCGTTAATAGTACATTGTTGAAGATGCTAGAAAGTGACCAATACATGGACAGGATAGTGAGTTTAATTTTTTAAGTTTAAGTTGATTTAAAATATCGGCATTTTCGTTTAGAGTTAGACCAAGAAAAGTCTGCAGCGATTTTGATAGCCCACGCAGTGCAAGTGTTATTTTAAACGACAACTTCTATGAAATGATGACGTTATAAATAACACTTGAACTGCGAGGGCTATCAAAATCACTGCAGAGTTTTCTTGGTCTAACTATAGCGTTACTTTTTAGGGTTAAGGCTATTACTAAGACTCCACTGTCCGTCTGTCACCAGGTTGTATCTCATGAACCGTGATAGCTACACTTGAAATTTTCACAGATGATGTATTTCTGTTGCCGCTATAACAACAAATACTCATCATCATCATTGGCCTGTAACATCAATAAGATGATGGTTTAAACAGCGTCCATAAGAGTGCGGCACTTCCGCAAATGACTGTTAAGTCCAATGCTCGAGCGGCAGCCGCGACCGCGGAGCTGGCGGGAGAATGCCGTGCCCGGTGACGAAGGTGGGAGAGCGGCGCGCTGGTGTCTCAGTTCTCGCCTAGTGATTAATAGTGCGTAACCCTCGGTGGGCGAGTCCGACTCGCACTTGACCGATTTTCTATCTATTTAACTAGATTTCGTTATTAAATTAAACATGTGACAACAACCCAATTTTTTATTTTCAGTCGTTTAAAAAAAAACCGGCATTTTCGTTAAGCGTGACTTTTCCGAACTTTTTCCGCTGCTTTGTTTTTGCTTGCTTGTTTTTGCGCTTTTTTCCGCTGGGGAGACAGTGTGGCAGCGGATCTGCGTCAGCTTCAAGCCGATAATTGGCAGGAAACGGCGCAGGATCGGGAAAAGTGGCGTGCTCTCGTTTCGGAGGCCAAGACCCTCTTTGGGTCGCTGAGCCGTATTAGTTAGTTAGTTTCCGAACTTTTTGGACGTACCATTGCTTCTCCTGCTCCCACAGCTCGGTGGTGTCGTGGATCCACGGGTTGGGGTACTCCGGAGGGGTGAGGAACATGTCGTACTCGGCGTATTGCTCACAGTACGCTATGAAGCTGAAACATTAAATTACACCTATTAAAGCACTAAAACAATTATTAACGGCACAGCAATATTATTTTATACAATGGTGATATAACAGAGAGCTTTTTAGGCCACGATGCTTGATGTAGCACCGACCGGAAAGTCTAATTCTCAACAACATAAGACGACGATGCTAGATGTCGACTATGAAAATACTATTTTTTTGGTACCAAAACTGATGTATGGAGTGAGCTCTCTTGTCTTACTATATTGCTCTATGGTTTAGCTTAGTGGGGGGTAAGCTTTAGGTGTGCTCCAGAAATGTAATCGTATACTTACATTTCAGCGACCTTGCTGACGCGAACGTTGCGCCGTTCCATGCGAGCTCGCAACATCGCCTGGTTTCGTCTTGCGGCCTCCACCTGCCGCTCTATACTCGGCGTGGAAATGTCATCGCATACTTACATTTCTGCGACCTTGCTGACGCGAACGTTGCGCCGTTCCATGCGAGCTCGCAACATCGCTAGGTTTCGTCTTGCGGCCTCTACCTGCCGCTCTATACTCGGCGTGGAAATGTCATCGCATACTTACATTTCTGTGACCTTGCTGACGCGAACGTTGCGCCGTTCCATGCGAGCTCGCAACATCGCCTGGTTTCGTCTTGCGGCCTCCACCTGCCGCTCTATACTCGGCGTGGAAATGTCATCGTATACTTACATTTCAGCGACCTTGCTGACGCGAACGTTGCGCCGTTCCATGCGAGCTCGCAACATCGCGAGGTTTCGTCTTGCGGCCTCCACCTGCCGCTCTATACTCGGCGTGGCAATCTGTTACAGAAACATTAGGTACAATAGGGAGTGTTACTGCAATGTTCTGCCGCCAGAGTGCAGCACTAATTTGTTTAGTAAACCATAGAGTAACTAATACATACTAGGCCTTTAACAGTTTTTTGACAAGTTTTCACTATGACGTTGATGCACCAAGGCGGTTTGTTTACAGGTGGCCTACCGCGAAACGCGAAAATCGAAATTTATTTATCTGCCTCTCTATCGCTCGAATAAGCAAGAGTGATAGAGAGGCAGAAACCGAACTTTCGACTGTCGCGTTTCACGGTAGGCCATGTGATTGACCTAGTGACGCATGATGTGTCATTGATGATGTCAATGAGGTTTGTTTACTGTATGTGCTAGTAGTGCCACCTGCGCAGAGCTTTGCCTAATATTCCCTATTAGGACGCGACTTTTCTACTCGCGTACTTTTATTTGTCATATAAAGGGTCGTGCACACATCTTTAAAACCCTACCTTACAGTTGTCAAGACAAGTTTTTAGTCTATTCCCCAAAAACGCATTTGTGCATACACGAAGCATGTTTTTAGCACTTTTCGATACTTCGTGCAATGACCACTTAAAAAATATTGTATGAAATACATAGTTGCCAACCTTATTTTAAATGTCATCTCTGTCAAATAAGTGACCCATAGACATGGTTTTTTAATTTCATGCATTCATTCAAGACCACTAGATGACATGAAAAATATTTGTTAAATTTACAATTTTATTTCAAAGTGCTTGGTCGTAGAAAAAGTATTGTATGCAACGTTGTTTAACTGAGTCAAAAAATACTCGTGGCGTCTTTAACAACTAGCTTTTGCCCGCGACTTCGTCTGCGTGGAATCAGTGACATCAGCTAAAGTAGGTATAGCGCCTGGATAATGCTAATAGCAATCATTCAATTCGCGCATCGCTTATTTCAATTATTAGGCAATTCATTAACTCTTTCAATTCCACCCCCCTTTGCACTCTCTTCAGGGATGATTTCCGACATAAAAACTATCCTATGTCCTTCCCCGGGACTCAAACTATATTTATACCAAATTTCAACTAAATCGGTTCAGCGGCTTAAGCGTGAAGAGGTAACAGACAGATAGATAGACATACTTTCGCCTTTATAATATTAGATTTTCGGCTTCGCCTCAAATTGTTACTCACGCCACTCGCCTTTTTACAAGCTTTTATTTAGTTTCACCTGACCGTTGTCTGTCGGTCTGTAATCAAATCTTGCAAGTTAAATTTGATCCACTTCCCACAAATATTGCATGCATGTATAAATCGGATGACACTGCAATATTATGGTACCATCGAGCTGATCTGATGATGGAGACAGGAGGTGGCCATAGGAACTCTGTGATGAAACAACGCAATCTAATTGTGTTAGGAGTTTTTAGAATTGTCTCGATGAGTATTAGTAGTCTGTCGTAAGAAAAGTACAGTCAGCGATAAAAGCTTGTACCAAAAATTAAATTTTTGCCTTAAACTTATTTCACTTCTGACTGCGTTGATGATATACTCTGGCACACTAATTTTATCAGTTTCAAAGGTGCCGAATTCAATTTTTTACGGGACGTCAACTCTTCGCGCCTAATTTTTAGGGTTCCGTACCCAAAGGGCAAAAACGGGACCCGATTATTAAGACTCCACTGTCCGTCTATCTGTCACCAGGCTGTATCTCATGAACCGTGAGAGCTAGACAGTTGAAATTTTCACAGATGATGTATTTCTGTTGCCGCTATAACGACAAATACTATAAAATACGGAACTCTCGTTGGGCTAGTCCGACTCGCACTTTCCGGTGGTGTCCGGTTTTTAGGGTTCCGTACCCAAAGGGTAAAAACGGGACCCTATTACTAAGACTCCGCTGTCCGTCCGTCCGTCCGTCCGTCCGTCCGTCCGTCCGTCCGTCTGTCACCAGGCTGTATCTCATGAACCATGATAGCTAGGCAGTTGAAATTTTCACAGATGATGTATTTCTGTTGCCGCTATAACAACAAATACTAAAAAGTACGGAACCCTCGGTGGGCGAGTCCGACTCGCACTTGTCCGGTTTTTTAATTTGACACTTTATTCTACTGAAAAGTGGGTGTACCAGAGTATATTTTTTTTAGGTATGTGCACTTAAATCCTTAACGAAATTTGAAATATAAGTATTTAAGTAATAATAATGCTTAATTTCAATAGTCCCAATGGCTGCTGCGACCGGTTCATGGGTGTCTATTGTTGCACCTGTGAACGGGTTCCAGCAGGCGTTCTACCTGACATTAAAGCTCTCCAAAGGGCCTCTACGTGTTGGATCTATATCCCCACGCAAGCCTATCAAAAGACCGGGATTTATAGGCCCGTATGAAATCCAAAATGCTTAAATCTTACCTTATTAGCCTCGGGAATGCAGACAGTTATCTCAGGTTCGGAGGATTCACCTAAAATAAAAAAAACATTATTTTTAAATACACTGATAGAGTTAGACCAAGATAAGTCTGCAACGATTTTGATAACAAACACAGTGGAAGTGTTTTTTTTTTAATCATCATACTTCTATGAAATTATAATGTATAAATAACACTTGCACTGCGTGCGCTATCAAAATCGTTGCAGACTTATTTTGGTCTTAAAAACAACAATAAGATGCACTATGAAATTGTATGTGGATTTTTCCAAAATTACTACATTATTTGCGAGTAATACAATTTAGTTATGACCACATGATTTTAATGTTTAATGTTATAAAAAAAGGATTTTTATTAAACATTGCATCACATTATTAGAGTCAGAACCGAGCTGACTTGGCAGTAATGTTGATAGCACAGACTGTGTTATTTTAAACGTTTCTTCTATGAAATTATAGCGGTTTGAAAAAACCGGTCAAGTGCGAGTCGGACTCGCGTTCCAAGGGTTCCGTACATAAGTCCGACTCACGCTTGACTGCACATTTCTAATAGGTTTTCCCGTCATCTATAGGTAAAGAACTATTTTGTGTATTTTTTTCGAAATTTTAGACCCAGTCGTTTTGGAGATAAAGGGAAGAGTATGGTCGGACGGACAGACAGACAGACGCACGAGTGATCCTATAAGGGTTCCGTTTGTTCCTGTTGAGGTACGGAACCCTAAAAACACTTGCACAGTCTGTGCTGTCAAAATCACTGCTGAGTCAGCTTGGTCTGACTCTAAACTCTGTATCTTTAGGTATTTAAATAAAAGTAAACAAAATCTACCCTCAAATGGCTCGTTAAGCCAGTTGAGGGTAGAAGAAAACATTACATGATCAAATAATGTAGGTTAAAGTCAGGTCGTTCAGTGACTGTTCCAGGCGGTTTTGTAATTGGTCGGTTAACCAATAAATGTTATAACTGTACAAATTGTTTGTTTACTTTTATTTAAATACCTAAAGATACAGATTATAGTAACATTGAGATTTTTTTTATAAATTAAGCGGTGGTGGCCGAGTGGATATGACGTCCGACTTTCAAACCGGAGGTCGCGGGTTCAAATCCTGGCTCGTACCAATGAGTTTTTCGGAACTTATGTACGAAATATCATTTGATATTTACCACTTGCTTTCCGGTGAAGGAAAACATCGTGAGGAAACCTGCATACATCTGCGAAGAAATTCAAAGGTGTATGTGAAGTCCCCAACCCGCTTTGGGCTAGCGTGGGGACCATAGTCCAAGCCCTCTCGCGCATGAGAGGAGGCCTGAGCCCAGCAGTGGGACGTGTATAGGCTGAATATAGGCTGAATCATATTGTACCGTTTTCTTTGACGGTGTTTTCAGCTTTTTTCTGTATTTCTTCCTCGCTTTCCTCGGGGTTGGTGATGGTCACTATTGGGTTGTTCTGAAAAAAAAACATTCAATTCAATTCAATTCATATTTATTTCAGATAACAAAAGATCCATATTACATTAAAATTAAAATCACGAACACAGTAAATATAATAATTTAAAATTAAAACAATATTCCAATAAAAATAAAATAAAATTAAAATAGTCACATTAAATTAAAATATACAAAATAATCAAACAATTTCATTCGTGTGGTTAACACTTTTTGAAATGTTTAAAGGTTTAAATAGGGTATTTGACTGTATTTAAAATAAATTATTTTGCACCATGCATGAAATAAAGCACCAGAAGATTAATAAAAATACGTATATAGCAGTTTTTTTTACACAATTTCTATTTTAAAACCCGTATAAAACTATAAAGGGTAGGCAATTTGATCGTGACGTCACATGCTAGTGTTTCATATAAATTCCATAGTAGCAAAATCGTTTTGATAGTTCGAAAAAAGAAACTGATTTGACTAGTAGTCAAATACCCTATTGTCTACATTACATTGGAATGCGACACTTTAAAGATGGTTCCATTCGGTCGTTCATTTACTTTTTACATTTGGACTTGACAACAGCTGCCTGGACAGAACTATAGGCCCCGTGCATGAACTATAGAGGGCAGTATAGGAGTCGTAAATGTGTCGTTTATGCTTCCGATGTAGCCCACTAGATGGCAGAACCTACTATGCACAAGGAAACGTACCGACGAGAACGGTTGATGGTTGCACTTGCTTTGGCAATGTACATGTGCACATATGTTTCCGATTCAGGCCACAAGATGGCAGACCCTCCAACGCGCACGGTCCCTATGTTTGTTCTAAATATGACACCTCTACCTTTCTACAGGTCCGTTAGTTGGTGGGTGGTAGTCGGTAGAGTGCTCTGCGCTGGTGGTCTACAGAGCGTGCGACTTTCAATCCTGAGGTCGCGGGTTCAAACCCCGGCTCGTACCAATGAGTTTTTCGGAACTTATGTACGAAATATCATTTGATATTTACCAGTTGCTTTTCAGTGAAGGAAAACATCGTGAGGAAACCGGACTAATCCCAATCAGGCCTAGTTTCCCCTCTAGGTTGGAAGGTCAGATGGCAGTCACTTTCGTAAAAACTAGCGCCTACGTCAGTTCTTGTAATTAGTCGTCAAGCGGACCCCAGGCACAGAATGAGTAATAGTACTACCGTACAGAAAGGACACTTCCTACTAAACCGAAGTTTGACAGCGATTCAGGGTCGATTCATGATATCCCTTTCTAACTTATGGCACTATCCCTTTCGACTATTTAGGGTTGTCAAAATTCAAGTAATTATCTTATCTGTGGTCGTGCACGCAAAGGGACGTCAAGTTGTGTCAACCCTAATAATTGCTCGGAGCAATGCTGAGCCGAATGGAGCCGAGTTTGCCCGAAGTCAGGAGTGTCTCCCCACTGCCCCAGGCTGCCATGAGCCGTGGCGAATGCCGGGATAACGCGAGGAAGAAGAGTCGGTAGAATGCTTTGAAATTTTTATATTTTTATATTACACAGATCAACCTAGCCCCAAACTAAGCAAAGCTTGTACTATGGCTGCTAGGCGACGATATACATACTTATCTAGATAAATACATACTTATATACATAGAAATATCCATGACTCAGGAACAAATATTTGTGTTCATCACACAAATAAATGCCCTTACCGGGATTCGAACCCAGGACCATCGGCTTCACAGGCAGGGTCACTACCCACTAGGTCAGACCAGTCGTCTAATTTGGAACTTACCTTGAGGTTATGCTGTTGTATCAGCTCTTGGCACTGTCGCATCCGTTTGGCCTTCAGCGCGTTGATGCGAGACAGCTTTTTGGGGTCCAGCTCTGTGGTGTTCACGCAACCAGGCTGAAACAAAAATAATTTTAGTAACTAATTTGACTAATAACATACAGAAATACCAAGAAGCGTAAGACATATTATACAGGGTAGCCAAAAAATAAGTGCATTCCCGTTGCTAGGGAGGTTTTGGGATTATACTGAGCAACTTTTACTATGGGATCAACCCTGAAATCGGGAAAAAAAAATTTGGCTGTTTCATACATTTTGGCTGGTCCATTTTCTATGGGAGGGTAAACTTTTTTTTCGTGATTTCAGGGTTGATCCCATAGTAAAAGTTGCTCAATATAATCCCAAAACCTCCCTGGCAACGGGAATGCACTTATTTTTTGGCCACCCGGTGCTGTACGGCTCCGTACGTTTTGTCATGAGTGGCATTCGCGTAACAATTAAACTAAAAAGAACATACGTAAGTTTGAAAACATTTTTTTCTCCACACCAGCTCGGAAAGCCTTACTTTGCACTTCAAAAACTGATAGCAAAGTTGCATTTTATTCACATGTGAGGCAAAATAATCAAATGCAAATTTTGAGTTGTTTTCTATGTTTGCTGGTAGAATTGACTTTTAAATGATGATTTTGGATGATAAATATTTAATAACATTCATTTGGATTTGTTTTGGTTTGATTTTGTTTGATATTTTACATTTAATATTTGCTTCGGGTTTGTGTGGTGAAAAATTTTGTATTTCACTCAGGGGCAAATTTTGTTTAACCCTCGTGCTTTGAAACCCTCGCAACGCTAAAGATTCCATTTTTCAATTTTGGAATCTTTCGCTTGCTCGGGTATCAATATTAGCACGAGCGGTTAAACAACAACTTTGCCCCCTTGTAAAACAAATAACTATTAATGCGCTTGCATACCTTTAAATATGTATCTTAATTATAATGTGTGTCTTAATAAAGTCAGTATTTTTTTCTGTACGAGCGAATTCAATTATTTATGCAAAGTTTTCGATGTTTGCTTGATTAATAACAAAATAGTAGATACTTAAAAGAGATTTTAGCTTGGATCGTAAGTGTTAGTAACTTACCATCGGGCGATGTACATCCCAGAAGGCTCTCTCCTGGCTATCCAGGACTTTCCTCTCGAGTTTGTCGCGTTTTTTGTCCACCTGCATAAAAAGTTTATGTGAATATTTAAAAACACAACCTATAAAACAGTTTCAATACAAGCATTAACAAATTCACTGCCCCCGACGCACATGTGCGTCCACCGTCATACAAGTTTGTTCCTAGGCCACGCCCCCTGGCAGTGAATGCGTTAAAAATATCGGTAGGAGCGTGCGACTTTCAACCCGGAGATTGCGGGTTCAAGCCCCGGCTCGTACCAATGAGTTTTTCGAAAGTTATGTACGAAATACCATTTGATATTTACCAGTCGCTTTTCGGTGAAGAAAAACATCGTGAGGAAACCGGGCTAATCGCAACAAGGCCTAGTTCCCCCTCTGGGTTGGAAGGTCAGATGTCAGTCGCTTTCGTAAAAACTAGTGCCTAATTCTTGGGATTAGTTGTCAAGCGGACCCCAGGCTCCCATGAGCCGTGGCAAAATGCCGGGATAACGCGAGGAAGATGATGATGATAAGCATCAAAAACAACAATACTAGTTAGGTACTCTTAAATATATTTTTGAAATAATAGACTAACTGCTCTCGTCTTCCACAAACGTCTGTATTTTCGACGCTGGGGTGGCCTTTCTGACTTTTCGTCACTGAGGCGGTGGCTAGTCACGGTCCCATCATGGGTCGGGCTGTTTGTAGACTTTGCAGTCATTTTATGGACTACTTTTAGAGTTTTCATTTTGTGACAAGTTTACACTTGTGTGTGATGGCCCAACTAAGCTGGTGGCGACATATCACTACACCTTATACTCGTAAAACAAGTCCCCCGCCGCGTCTGACTGTATGTTCGCGATAAACTCGAAAACTACTGAACGGATTTTCATGCGGTTTTCACCTATCAATAGAGTGATTCTTGACGAAGGTTTAGGTGTATAATTTGTTAACCCGTGCGAAGCCGGGGTGGGTCGCTAGACTTAAAATAAGTATCCGTCACAGGCGTCACATAAAAATTAACCGTGTCTAATATAATAAGATTAGATTAGACATACCTTGCTCTGGGCCTCCGCCTGCATGAAAATGAACTCCCACTTCCGGCTGAACATCTTCTGAAGCCGGGCGAGGGATTAGGCCTCGTAGTCGGCGAGCTCCAGCCGGGCTTTGTTCTGCATCGTCCGCTTGCACAGGTTAATAGTAAGACATACCTTGCTCTGGGCCTCGGCCTGCATGAAGATGAACTCCCATTTCCGGCTGAACATCTTCTGAAGCCGGGCGAGGGATTCGGCCTCGTAGTCGGCGAGCTCCAGCCGGGCTTTGTTCTGCATCGTCCGCTTGTACAGGTTAATAGTAAGACATACCTTGCTCTGGGCCTCGGCCTGCATGAAGATGAACTCCCACTTCCGGCTGAACATCTTCTGAAGCCGGGCGAGGGATTCGGCCTCGTAGTCGGCGAGCTCCAGCGGGGCTTTGTTCTGCATCGTCCGCTTGTACAGGTTAATAGTAAGACATACCTTGCTCTGGGCCTCGGCCTGCATGAAGATGAACTCCCACTTCCGGCTGAACATCTTCTGAAGCCGGGCGAGGGATTCGGCCTCGTAGTCGGCGAGCTCCAGCCGGGCTTTGTTCTGCATCGTCCGCTTGCACAGGTACACCGCTGAAACAAAACATAATGAGACTCTATTCTCTATTCTCTAATCTATATTTTTGCCACAGCTTGTGGGAGCCTGGGGTCCGCTTGACAACTAATCCCAAGAATTGGCGTAGACACTAGTTTTTACGAAAGCGACTGCCACCTGACCTTCCAACCCAGAGGGGAAACTAGGCTTCATTGGGATTAGTCCGGTTTCCTCAAGATGTTTTCCTTCACCGAAAAGCGACTGGTAAATATCAAATGATATTTCGTATATAAGTTCCGAAAAACTCATGGGTACGAGCCGGGGTTTGAACCCGCGACCTCCAGATTGAAAGTCGCACGCTCTTACCGCTGTTGATGAATTCTATTCACCTTTAAACAAAATTCATTTTAGTATAAGGTTTGAATAACTGGCCAGCTTTCAATAACTGGCCACCTTATACTAAAATAAATTCTATTTATAGGTGAATAGAATAAATTTTTGGTTTGGGGTGGCCAGTTACTAAAAGTGGCCAGTTACTGGCGAATTACCCTATTCAAGTTCAACTGAAATTGTATAATTAATATCATTATTATTGTAAAATATATTCATTGACTAATAGCAAAGACATATGTAACTTCGTATAAGACGAATAAAGTCTAAGGAAAAAACGTGCCTCGGAATTCAAGCAAAAGTCATTCTCGAATAGATGGCGCACACACCTTTAGCCTATCCTCGGCTAGATGGCGTGACGACACCGTTTCATATTTAACAATTTTAACACATAGATATCAGTGAATGAACAGGGATCAAAATTATATAAAAATAATAAAATCATTTATCCATATATATACATTTTTTGATAACTTTATACGTTTTCATTTTGAGTTTTAGTCGTGTGTCGATAGATGGCAGTAAATTTACAGTGACTACAAAATTTACAATGACAGGACCCCTCTATACTATCTATTCTTTTTGCTAATAGCAAAGAGAATTCAGACAAGGAGTAGAGGAGTTGAAAATAGAGTTCCGGTTAATCCGGTTATAATATTAGCTGAAAATTGTTGAGCGCTAGAGTATTCGTTCGTCGCGACATCTATTGTCAACTAGCAGTACTGATATATCCCGCTACTTGACGTTAGATGTCGACTACGAGACAACTCGCGTTTTAGTAAGAAAACTGATGTATGGAGTTACCACTCTTTCTTTACTTTATCTTTGATTGCCAGGGATATTCGTTGAACCAGATACGACCAGAGCGAAAATCGCAACCTAACCAGAGTTAGACCAAGAAAAGTCTGCAGCGATTTTGTTAGTCCACGCAGTGCAAGCGTTATTTTAAACGTCAAACTTGTATGACATTATGACGTATAAATAACACTTGCACTGCGTGGGCTATCAAAATCGCTGCAGACTTTTCTTGGTCTGACTTTAATTTGTTTTTCAGCACACCAGCTCGGAAAGAATTACTTTGCACTTCAAAAACGGATAGCAAAGTTGCACTTTGCTATCAGTAATTCACATGTGAGGCAAAGTAATCAAATACAAATTTTGAGTTGTTTTCTTATGTTTGCTGGTAGAATTGACTTTTAAATGATGATTTTGGATGATACATATTTAATAACATTAATTTGAATTTGATTTTGTTTGATATTTTACATTTAATATTTGCTTCGGGTTGGTGTGGTGAAAAATTCTCGAAAAACCCTCGCAAACGATTCCATTTTTCGAACCACTCGCTACGCTCGTGGTTCAATTTTGGAATCTTTCGCTTGCTCGGGTAATAAATCAATATTAGCACGAGCGGTTAAACAACAACTTTGCCCCCTTGTAAAAGAAATATCTATTTCAAACTAACCGTAATCAGTGTTTTCCGGTTCCCATTGGTTAGAAGGCCAGAAATATGGTGTTTGGAATCTGTAACAAAAATGATAATAAAACATGAATATCTGACATCCTCCTAAGGCCCATAGTCGTACCTACAGTATTTATTCAGTTCGATGAAATTTAAATCATATTCAATTAGAACATTTGTTTTGTTACGTTAAATTTTCAAACAAAACAATCAACTCTATTCCCCGTACTAAAGGTTCAAATTTCAGTGGCAAATTCTGGATTTTTCATTTGTATGGCTGGACCTTAAGAGGATAATAATAAAGGTGTAAACAGTATGATCTCGTTGCCCACAGATTTTTACTATTGCAATAGGGGATATTACTGCAATGTTCTGCCGCCAGAGTGCCACACTACCGACTCTAGTAAATTCATATACTAACTTATAACTTATACATACTGTGCCTTAAACTGTTTTGACAAGTTTTCACAGACAAAAAATATGACATTGATGCATCAAGGCGGTTTGTTAACAAGGGCCTACCGGTAAACGCGAAAATCGAAATTTAGTTATCTGCCTCTTTATCGCTCGAATATGCAAGAGTGATAGAGAGGTTAGATAACGAAATTTCGATTTTCTTGTTTCGCGGTAGACCCCCAGATTGTGACAGATAGTGGTAGTGGCGCTAGCTACGCAGAGTTTCGCGTAATATTCCCTATTAATCAACGCAGAGCAGCTTGTGGCGAGCTGTTGGGTAGTAGCACTAGTAGCACAGAATAAGTAATAGTACTACCGTACAGAAAGGCCACTTCCTACAAAACCGAAGTTTGACAGCGATTCAGGGTCGAATCATGATATCCCTTTCTAACTTATGGCATCCCTTTCCGCTATTTAGGGTTGTCAAAATTCAAGTAATTATCTTATCTGTGGTCGTGCACGCAAAGGGACGTCAAGTTCTGTCAACCCTAATTGCTCGGAGCAATGCTGAGCCGAACGGAGCCGAGTTTGCCCGAAGTCAGGAGTGTCTCCCCACTGGTTACCTGTAGTAAGTATTGTCATTCCGCACAGTAAGGTTGTGGTCATCTATAGGGAACAGGTACCCGTGGGCCGCGAGCAAGTGAGCGAGGTGTAGGGCGTCCCTCTCTTCAAGAGTGAGATGACGCATCAGCCAGTTTACTAGGTCAGTGCCGGTGAAGACCTAAAAAACACGATATTATTATTCAAAATTAAAAACCCTCACTCAAAATGTAACAGCGCCATCTGCTTGGTTAAAACTTATACACAGTGGGTAAAAAATAACTGCATCCCCGTTGCCAGGGAAGTTTTGGGATTATACTGCGCAACTTCTACTATGGGACCAACCCCGAAATCGCGAAAAAAATATTTACCCTCCCATAGAAAATGGACTAGACAAAATGTATGAAACAGCCAAATTCTTTTTTCGCGATTTCGGTGTTAGTCCCATAGTAAAAGTTGCTCAGTATAATCCCAAAACCTCTCTGGCAACGGGAATACAGTTATTTTTTAGCCATCCTGTATAAGAACCTATTGCTCTGTTTGTAAATTTGTCTATAATTTTTTTTCTGCCTATTTTCCACACTTAAGGTCAATATACACCGGTTAGCACGACTCTGTCTCTCTGAAAACGCCAGTGCGACGAATCGCCAACAAAAAGGCATGGAAATAAAAGTGGGCTGTCATTTGTATGAGTCTATAACCTAAAAAAAGCAGTGCTATCATCCATACGCATACCAAAGACAATTGATTGTAATAGAGAGGTAAAGTCTAAGAAATAAACGTGCCCCTTTGATTGACATCCAAAACAGATGGCGCTGTACTGCGCCATATGTTTTGCGGTCACTGAATTGTCAAACGTCAACTTTTAACAATCAGAGTTACCGCAAAATGTATGGAGCTGTACAGCGCCATCTCGTTTACCTGTCAAATACGAAGCACGAAATTGTATTAAATTTTACGCATCTTATTCAATGTATCTTTACGCATAAAGCCCCCTCCAGACTATGCGCGTGAATCGCGGGCGAAGCCGCGAACGCGAGTGTGGAGTCGATTACGCTGTCTGCGAAAATCGACTCCACACTTGCGTTCGCGGCTTCGCCCGCGATTCACGCGCATAGTCTGGAGGGGGCTTAAGAAATACGAACATATTAGGCATACGTATCCAGTGTGGTTCGACCTTTAACCTTTTGGACGCCAATGACCGATATATCCGCAGTATCCGCACCGCAGGTTCAAAGCCAAAGACTGATTAATCGGTCACAGACCACAGAGCAACATAGACTAAGTACGTGCATACTGCATATGCATAAAGTTCAATTTCAGTTTTGACACTTGGGTGACGTGGCGTCAGCGTGACAGCTTTTGTGTTTGACACGGCGTCGAAAAGGTTAATAAAAAACAACGGGTTGCACTCCGGGAGTGCCGGCAGAAGTGAAAACTCAACGACATTGTAACTCAAAATATTAATAACAGCGCCATCTAGTGCAAAATGTCTGCAGCACTATGTATAATTGAGGTTAACGCCATCTAGCGTTATTTCGTCGCATTACTTGAAACCCCTAAGCACATCACTGTGAGAACTAGAGTTATATTAATACCAGTTTGAGGGAAACTCACTAGATGGCATTTAAATAAAAAAAGAAAAACAGAATGACATTGTAAACAGTGTCCGTCACACGTGACGTCAGGCAAGCGCCCTGCGCTGCCTAAACGAAACAGCAGGCTCAGGCATACATTTTCGCCGCGCGGTAGAAAGAGAGGGTAACGACGTCTTACAGTCACGTGACACCTATTACGACTTTAACATTTTTTCCCCATCACAAAAAGTGCTCAGCGCCGCTAAAGAAGTTTTCACTTCTAAAAATACTTACAGAAGGTATCTTGGTCATGAAGGTCTTGACAGTTCTCACGGGGACTCCTGTGTTCTCATCCTGCATCTTCTCAATGATGGACTCCATCTGTAATGTAAATATAAGTAGTACAGTCACCAGCAATAATATGGGTGCACACATCATATTCAAAAACATGCCCCATTGCTCTTAAGGCCTGTCTCCATATTGCGCGGCAAACTATCGAACATTGTCTCGCGAGGCAGCCGCGCGCAATGGATACCGGGTTGGCTCGCGAGCCAACGCGATCTGATCGAGTTACCGGGATGGAAAAGGAACCTAGACTATTCACCATCTGTCTTCAACGAGTACTGAGATACTTCGGTCACATAGCTCGCAGAGACCCTCACAACTTGGAGAGACTTGTGGTGATGGGAAAGGTGGACGGCAGACGGCCTAGAGGACCAAGTCCAACGAGATGGTGTGACCAAATATCCGCCCAGATGGACATCACACTAAGCAACGCTTTCCACAAAGCAACCGACAGGGAGAAGTGGAGAGCTACCATAGGAAAAATTATGCACGATCCTCAGCAGTGAGGGACCGACTTAGAAGAAGAGAGTACCTTTTTTTTTATTGGAAAAAGGTAAACGTTTGACCACAATCTCACCTGATGGTAAGTGCCGATGCAGTCTAAGATGGAACATGCTTACCTAAAAGATGTCTATTCACTCTCGATTTAAAGAGATCCAAGGTATAGTGGTCTGGGAATAGATTAGCAGGAAGTGAATTCCACTCCTTAGCCATTCTTATATTACCTTCTTGTAGATGAGGTAGTTTGGAGATTCCTCCGGGGACGGGATGGTGGTCATGAGCGCCTGCACACTCGGAGGTATCTTCGGCACTATGTCCTTTTTATCCTTATCCTTTTCCTTGTCTTCTTTCACGCATTTTGAGTTGTCTCTGAAATTCAGTTTAATAAAAAATACTGCAGGATGGATAATGTACTAGAGATGGTCAAGCTAATCTTGTCAGTAGAAAAAGGCGCGAAATTCAAATTTTCTATGAGACTATATCCCTTCGCGCGTACATTTTTCAAATTTGCCGTCTTTTTCTACTGACAAGATCTGCTTGACCAACTATATTCTACATTACAACTATTACAAGAAGTTTTCTTCTAACTCTATAAACTTTTTGGTAAATAAAGTATTTTTTGCAGTGAATGTGTTTACCCTTTTGCAGGCATACTGCGATTTATCGACCACGTATGCGTCAATAGATTTTCAACCTTGGTACCTACCTAATAAGGTTTAAGGTTCAAATGGGATTGGACTTTCGCAAAATAGGTATGACTTGTTTTCAAATAACTCACAAGAACTTATCTGTTTTGATATTTTGGAAAAACCTAGATTATTGTGCTCCAGGCCACAGTAATCTAGGTTTTCCCAAAAAATCAAAACTGTGAAAACAAAGCTTGTGTCTATAGCAGAGGTTCCCAACCATTTTTGCATTAAGTCACACGTTTATCTTATTTTCAAAAAATTCTGGTTTCATAGGCGGGTCCACAGAGAGTGAGCAATTCACAAGGAAATTTTTTCGCGACAGAATTTTTTTTTTGGGTAATTCGTCATTAAGAGACCGTATACGTCTCTCAGTAATTGTAATATGTTAGTTTGAATTGGTAGTTGCAGTTAGTTGTATCAAAAAGAATAGATAGTATAGAGGGGTCCTGTCATTGTAAATTGTGTAGTCACTGTAAATTTACTGCCATCTACCGACACACGACTAAAACTCAAAATGAAAACGTATAAAGTTATCAAAAAATGTATATATATGGATAAATTATTTTATTATTTTTATATCATTTTGATCCATGTTCATTCACTGATATCTATGTGTTAAAATTGTTAAATATGAAACGGTGTCGTCACGCCATCTAGCCGAGGATAGGCTAAAGGTGTGTGCGGCATCTATTCGAGAATGACTTTTACTTGAATTCCGAGGCACGTTTTTTCCTTAGACTTTATTCGTCTTATACGAAGTTACATATGTCTTTGGTTGTATTTTATAATTGTTGCTGTATTGTTATTATTTTTGCTTGTACATACACATTTAAATTCAATGTTGACGTGTAAAATAAAAGTGCCCTTGTGGCCTATTTGCTGAATAAATGTTGAAGTTTGAAGTTTGACATTGCTCGCTCTGTGTGGACCCGCCTATTACTACGATTTTGGTTTTCATCCAAATATTAGGTCCATTGTATGTAAGTTTTTACCCTTTGGGTACGGAACCCTAACAAATAAAAACTAAAGTAAATGCAGTTACAAATAATTATGTGGCAATAATGTGGAAAAGTTTAGCAAGCAATAAAATAATAATAAAAATAAGTAATTACACATACTTTGTACTGTTCAAGCCCATGCCGCTATAAGCTCTGAATATTAATAATAACAAACCAACAAAAAAACAACTGCTATATATGCAAATTTATGACACATCAAATGGAGTTCTTATTAATGTTTCCTGTTTCTATTAAGGAATCACATACATTGTGGATGTGGTTAGGGGTCGTACAGAAATCATGTAATCAATGTAATCATATTTGGCCTATTTTTGACTCCCCCCTCCCCTTTGGTGATATTTTGGTGATTTTAACGCAACCAACCTTTGAGTAATATTGCTGTTTTTGGCGTTCCTGCTTTGAAAAAAAAATTACACATGATATCTTCTCTGACCCCCCCACCCCCATCATGATCATTCGTGATATTTCTCTTACCCCCACCCCCTCTCTAAACAACCACATGATTTCTGGACGACCCCTTAGTGTTTTTTTTTTACTATGACCGTTAGAGGAAATCATTGAATGAGCCCTGAAACATAAGACGATATGCCAACCGACTGGGCTATTTTATACTCCCTATTTAAGAGGGCCAAGAGGTGGGTCTAGAATTTGTCCGTTTTTGTTAGATGGGTCGGAGCCTAGTCTACTTTGGGAACCACTGATTTTTTTTAGGTAATTGCGTCAGTTTACCGTCCAGTGTCAGTTTCCGTCCACTTGACGGATTAGCAAATAATACATTTAATTTTTAATTTGCTACTTGCAAAATTTAATGTAGATAGATAAATTGTTTAGATATTAAGGATTACAATAAGTCCAAATTTGTGGAGCAATGAAGGTTTATTTTCAAATTTCGTCAAGTGGACGCAAACTAGCGCAATGAAATTACCCTATAAAATAAAGCAATGAATATTAGAAGTCAGAAGTTAAAAATGCTTTATTTGTAATAGGTAGACAACATAGGTATCAGATATGTACCTATATTGTTTATTTTGATAAAACCATAGTCTAATAAAACATGGTCTTCCATTCCCAGAGTGACACGGGCCTACGTCACAACAACATGGCCGCTATATATAGCGCTATCGCATATTATCATATAGCGCTGTCGCATGATGACGTAGGCCCGTGTCAGTTAGGTGACCTAGAAAAGACGGGAATGGAGTACCAGGCGGAGTATATTATTATACCATGGATAAAACCTACAACAATTTTGACACTCTCTATCCAAAGATTAGTCTTATTAAGTTGCGCTTAAAACACTCAATAAAGTACTCGACTCTGATGTTTTAAGCGCAGAGTCGAAACAAATTGGGTTCTTTATATTTAAACTCAAGAGAATCATTTTCTTAGCAGCATTAGCTATCACCATATTCCTAATTGTGCAAACTGCTAAAGTCCATCTAATCTCATTCTGCGCCAACTTGGCGCTTCCACACTCTGTTGGTGTGGAAGCGCCAACTAAAATGTCAAATTCCTATGAAAATATGATGATTATTGTTGTGCTGCAACAATCTATCACTACCAATCTAGTCAGCGCAGAGTTAGCTTGGATGGACTCTTTAACACTTGATACACCTTACTTCATTCAGTCATCCTAACTAGGATCAAAAAAATCTGTTTTTAGTTAGTGCAAACTATGTTAGGAGCGAGTCCCACATGCCACCCCCCAATGGGTTTCCTCAGCCCGGGGGGTAAGATGCGTAAATGCATTTTTTTTTGACGCAGGGGGTCAAAAAAAAGATGTTCCTTTTTTAAGATGCTTACTTGGTAAACGCGGTTACACCTGGTGACTAGGTCATTTATGCTGAATTTAGTGTATCAAGCGCTTTAGCCTGCTAATTATTATAAAAAACATGAAGTTAGCAACAAACCTGGACGGGCCCTGCTGACAGGCCTTCTGTGCCTTCTCCGAAGAGTTCATCGTAACCATTTTAATTTAATAATCACTCACTCTTTCACTACTGACTCAAAATCATACACTTGTACATATCACGAAATTTATCATTTTGGGTGCTGTGACATATTTAAAACACTCACGAGTAGTTTGTACGACTATTTATAACTTAATTTTATATCTATAATAGTTTAAATATACATTTTGACTAGTTTAACTAGAAGGAAGCTCTATTTTTGTTTAGATTTAATTTGAGTACGATTTAAAAAGCACTGGCACCTATAGACATTAACTTTGACACATTTTTAACTCATTTAACTATCTAAGCATTTGTTTTTATTGAAAATACAGTAGAATAAAAGATTTTTATCGAGTAAAAAACATTTATACGAAGATTTTGTTTTCAGTATATTGTACAGATTCCAAACACTACGCCGCACTTGCACTATTCAAAATATCGTGCACAACAATAAACAACATGTTTTATTCATGAAATGTAAATAAAAACACCGACTAGTAAAATTTTATCATTTTTAAAATAATGAACCAAATGTCATCCGTTCGCCATTTATCTATTTTTTCAATGTTCCTTTTTGAAAAGAGATAGAAACAAACGATGGACCAACTGGAAAGAAGGAGATAGATGATATTTCTGAGTATAACCCTACTAATCTGACATGTAATTATTCCTTCTGTGGCAGCAGGACAATGTATCAACTTCTGAATTTAGTCGATTATAAAGCTAGAAATCTAGGGCGCATGTGTTTACGAGTGTATTGAACGCCTTATTTAGAGCTATTTTTAGGCGAACAGAATACAAATAAAAAATCCTTGTAGAGTTAAAAATAACTACCTATCTGTTAGCACAAAAAAAATGTTAACTGCTTAAATTAATAAATTGATTTAAAAGTAAATCCGTTACATTTAAATGTTTTTCGCGCCTAAACTTTTTGATTTGTACCGGCAGATGGCTGTAACAGCAAGTGTAAAGAGTGATTCATTTAATGTAAGATGCTTCTCTCGTTGTCTGGTTGCAGCTAACCATTAGCCATTAGTCTACATAATATAGAGAACACGGAATAAACACAGAAAAAAACTTTTATGAAACCCAGTAATTTTTGACTCTTCTTAAAATGAATAGATGGCGCTACGTTCTCAAACTCTTTAGTTAGCTTAGTTCGTTTCACTATAGTGTCATTAGTTGACACTAGATGGCACTGCAGGCAAGATGTGTAATCACCGGAAATGCTGTTATCAGTAAGAAGAGCAATTTATGCACTGATAAAAATGATTGCATAGTTTCATAACCCGAAACCTATTTTCAGCTATGCACATTGAGTTCTTGCTACCAGTTTTTTATCGGAACATGTGTATACATTATGTACGGTTTTATCCTTATTGAGTGGAGGGAACTTCAATAAATCGAGAGTGGGTAGAGTCAGCAGCAAATGTAGCTTTATGACTTTTATGAGTGTGTTTCAAAGTAAATAATGTATTTGAAATTCTCAAAATAAGCTCTTTCATTTGATATATATAACACGATATAGTTTGAAAAACTTTATTTTATAACTTTCTCATTTAGCCCCCAAAAGTGGCCCCCATGTTTGAAATTCATTTGTTTACGTTACATGTCCGTCTTTGGGTCACTAATTTACATATGTGTACCTAATTTCAACTTAATTGGTCCTGTAGTTTCCGAGTAAATAGGCTGTGACAGACATACAGACAGATAGACAGACGCACGAGTGATCCTACTATAAGGGTTCCGTTTTTTCCTTTTGAGGTACAGAACCCTAAAAAGGTTTCGACGAATTGAGAACCTCCTTCTTTTTTAAATGTCGATTAAAAACAGAGCATACTACCTGCATTTTGTCTCTGTGGAATAAAAGCCCAGAATGCAGTTTCCTGGTGGCGCATGCGGCCTCGGTTTTGAAAGTGAATGACCTTACCTTAGTAAAGTTATGCTTTTATTTTACACTTCAATGTTGCCTTACCTTTAATCGGTGTTTTAGGGTTCCTTAACGGACATTCTGGCGGTTACTGCACCGCTTGACAATTGTGTTCCCAGACAATGACGATTTCGTGTACAGATGTACATAGTGCATAATTGTTTTCCTTCGTTTTTTCACGGAAACGTACGAACGTGTCTTGCTATTTCAGTCAGTCTCGGTACAAAAAGTACCTACTGGGGTTGACTGAAGTAGCATGACAAATACGAACGTTTCCGAGAAAATACGAAAGAAAACAATTATGCACTACATCTGTACATTTCTATGGGCGTCCTTTAGCTGGGCTGTAACCGCGAAAATCGAAGTTCGCAAATTGCGGGCATTTTTCTCTGTCAATCTTATTACGCCTTCATTGGAGTAAAAGAGAAAGATCCCCGCAATTTGCGAATATCGGTTTTCGCGGTAGCCCCTCTGGTGCCATTCTAGGTAAAGTCCGTCACACGAGTCCGCGACAATATTAAGTCTGTTTTTTTATATAGAGCCCTCCGGAAAACTTATTGGTACGAGTCAGAGGGCCTACCGCGAACCACGTTCGACGTGTTGCCTCCCCGGCACACTTACGTACGAATGTACAAGTGCGACAGAGAGGCAGCACGTCGAACGTGATTCGCGGTAGGCCCTCAGAGTTTGAACCCGCGACCTCAGGTCCGACATGTCATTCTCTATGACGGCTTCTCGGTGATCACGTGGTGCTTTCCATAGAAAACGAAGCGCCGGAAGCTCCGGTCCGGCCCCGGCCCGGTCTAGCGTGATCCTTCGTTATATAATTTTTCAGTTGTATTCACGTGTAGGTATTTGGTCGCGGGTGTCGCTGCAGCACTAACTTCCTACTCACAGGTACATTCATGATTACATGATAAGAAAATAATCGATTTTGAATTGCTTTCCGCTCATATTTACTTATCATTTATCATAATTAATCGGAATTCACAAATTGTTTTCCAACAGATCGAAATGATAGGCGATAGAGTGATATAGACGTCCGAGGGCAAGCGAGGTCGCTAATTAGACGAGGCAGGCTGGCATGTAATCTCTGCCCAAGTAGCACAGATAGCTCTATAACTACTCACTTTTAGTTCTATCTAACGCTTTGTGCGTATTAAGACACTTATAAGAGCACACTCGTGGTCCTACAGCTGTATAATAGATCTCAGTGATATTTATATAGCTTAGGGCTGATTAAAAGCTGCATTCCGGCTCTGAAAACTACCATTAATACGCAAAGAGTGATATAAAGGTATATTTGCTACGACCCTAATGACCCTATACAGCTTTAAGGGTTATCAAATGCTTTAACCGTTATAAGGTCTGTTTAGTGGATAAAATTACGCCATGTGCTGTATAAGGAGGTAATTGTGGACTTTTATTACGTTGACTTATTAAGGGAGCACAAGTGAACTATTATGAAGCTAATAGACGTATAATGGAACACATGTGGCACATAATACAGCTTGTCGCTTAACATGTTTACCACTAAGCAGCTTTTATTACACTGACTTTTAAGGGAGCACGAGTGAACTAATATGAAGCCAATAGACGTATAATGGAACACATGTGGCGCATAATACAGCTTATCGCTGAACGTGTTTACCGCTAAGCAGCTTTTATTACGCTGACTTTTTAAGGAAGCACGAATGAACTATTATGAAGCCAATAGACGTATAATGGAACACACGTGGCGCATAATACAGCTTATCGCTGAACATGTTTACCGCTAAGCAGCTTTTATTACGCTGACTTTTAAGGGAGCACGAGTGAACTAATATGAAGCCAATAGACGTATAAATGGAACACATGGGGCGCATAATACAGCTTATAGCTGAACATGTTTACCGCTAAGCAGCTTTTATTATTCTGACTTTTTGAGGAAGCACGAATGAACTATTATGAAGCCAATAGACATATAATGGAACACATGGGGCGCATAATACAGCTTATCGCTGAACATGTTTACCGCTAAAGCAGCTTTTATTTCGCTGACTTATTATAAAGGAGAACGAGTGAACTATTATGAAACCAATAGACGTATAATCGAACACATGTGGCGCATAATACGGCTTAGCGCTGAACATGTTTACCGCTAAGGGGTCATCCATTAATTACGTCACACGTTTAGGGGGAGGGAGGGGGTCAAGAAAATGTGACATATTGTGACATGGGGGAGGGGGGAGACACAAACTTTGTGACGTCACTTTAACTTCATCAGTAACCGATTTTTTTTTTTAATTATTTTATTCGCTGTACATTTAAATAACAAGTTTTTAAAACGATAATCGTTTTTATTCTTTTAATTTTCTTTCCTAAGCAGTTTTGGGTTATAAAATTACTAATATTTATATCGTCAAAAATATTTTGATAAAATATTAATAATACTTAGGTACTTACTTAATTCGATTTGGCGATTTCGTAGAAAAAATGTGACGTCACACTAGGGGGGAGGGGTTTGCCAAATGTGACCAAATGTGACAAGGGGGGGGGGGGGGGGGGGGGGGTCAAAAAACCTAGAAATTCGTGTGACGTAATTAATGGATGACCCCTAAGCAGCCTATTATACTACCATTGGGACTGTCTGCATAGCGGCTGTTAAAACGTTCATAAGATGCCTTATAACTGTTTAGAGGTTCACTAGTGTATCGAAATAACGACTTGGACTTTATAGTGGTTCACTTAAGTATCTTTATCAGATATATAACAGTCGTATGCTGCATATAAGAATTTTAACGGTTCACGTTGCTTTTTAACATTGACCGCCATTTTATTGTATATAACCTACAAAATTGAAATTGCTTTTCCAACTTTTAAGGGTAACAATATGGTTTTGTGCCTGAGTTCTTAACCTAAATCATTAGTTTAGTACTTCCTATAACGTATTATTAACTTTTTATCTCATAATTCTGTCCAAACCACTGAAATAGTTTTTACACATAGCTTATTTATATCATTAATTTAAATAAATACTGATTATTTTCGTGGCGCACTGAAATTTTCTTAGAAAATGTATATATATAATGTCAATAAACTTGCATTCCCAAACATCTTTCTCGCATTAATATATAAAAGATCATGTACAAACATTTAACTAAACACTTTAACAAAATGACTTATGGTGTCGTTGCGCTTAACGTTTTTGCTTCAATATAAATATATTCACCTCTGCGTTCGTCGTCACTATACTAAATATGTGGTATTATCTATGAAAAGGGACCTTATTGTCGATGGCGCTTACGACACTAACATCGATGAGCACAAAACGTAGTAGTTTAAAATTGGGGATTCTGGCCCATTTTAGTTATTTTGATTTCCAATTTAGCAATTAAGTTTCTTTGATTACTGGAACATTCAATGTTGCTGTCTATCCAATGCGGAGGTCAATTTATGTTATGTGACGCTGATGAACTTATCAGTCATCGGGTTTAAAGGTCCCTTTGTAGTTTTTTATAAATAACTCGTAAACGGTGACCTGTAGCAAAA
Organism: Cydia splendana; assembly: GCF_910591565.1. Taxonomy (NCBI): domain Eukaryota; kingdom Metazoa; phylum Arthropoda; class Insecta; order Lepidoptera; family Tortricidae; genus Cydia; species Cydia splendana. Next base: position 6,940,218 of record NC_085983.1, read on the forward strand.
ATGTTCTGATACATAAGTAATCTGCGTAAAATTGTCTACATTAAATATTCTATACACTTTTTCGCTAGGATCAGTATTTAAAAAAATATTTAAGGTAAAAAGTTAAATATGATCAATTGTTAATATTTTTTGTAAATAACTCGTAAACGGTGGCCTGTACCAAAAAATGTTCTGATACATAAGTAATCTACTTAAAATCTACTCACACCAGAGGATGCTGAAGACCGGACGCTTAGCTAAAACGCTAGGTTGAAGGAGAAGAAGATTGATCCTAGCGAAAAAGTGTATAGAATATTTAAGGCGCTCTTATACTCGAGTTTTACGTTTTCAAGGGGGTGAAGCAGACGAGTGGTAGAACGGACAGGCGGGCGCCCCGCGCGGCGCACCGCACCATTCCCGCGCAGCACGTCTACGTCCTTATTCCGACGACATCGGTATTCTGAATCGTCAGTTCCGGGATTTTTAGTTCGGCAATTAATATTGAAAAATATTTATTAGTAAATTCGAATTTTGATGAGTACTTAATGAAATTAAAAACCGGACAAGCGCGAGTCGGACTCGCCCACTGAGCCCACCGAGGGTTCCGTACTTTTTAGTATTTGTTGTTATAGCGGCAACAGAAATACATCATCTGTGAAAATTTCAACTGTCTAGCTATCACGGTTCGTGAGATACAGCCTGCTGACAGACGGACGGACGAACGGACGGACAGCGGAGTCTTACTAATAGGGTTCCGTTTTACCCTTTGGGTAGGGAACCCTAAAAATGGTAGGTAAGACGGTGAGGTCGGTGAGTGTACCTAAATAATTATTAATTATATGTATACAATATGAGTGTATACTTGACTGATCATGTTTTTGTAAAAATCGATTTCGACTGGCAAAACATATTATTTTTTGGCAACCGGGTTTTTTAACGTAATTAGACCCCGCTGAATCCGAAATTGCCGGTTGATTGATCGAATTCTTGACTGGAAGAGAGATAGTTGATATTAAAGGTCCCTTTTTTTTAGTTTTTCGTAAATAACTCTTAAACGGTGGCGCATAGCAAAAATTTTCTTAAAAAATAAGTAATCTGCATAAAATTGCCTACAAGAAAGATTCCGTACAATTTTTCGCTAGGATCAATATTCAAAGAGACAGTGTCTATTCGGTATTCGTGCGATTTAGACGTGAACTTAGCGATAACATTGAGCGCAGGTAGCCGAGCTCGGGTTGTTTACGCAAATCGTGAGAAATAGATAACGCGGTTAGCTCATTAGTGAATTAGCCGGTACATCGGGCTAAAATGAACCTTGTGGATAATGGCTGAAACATTTAATTTTGATGGTGACGGGGAGGGCAGTGATGTCAATATGCAATACGAGTTAAACGTAGACCACACACAATTTTTGAGCGTAGCAGGTGAGAATAATATGAACTTAGCCAGTGATAATAATAACATTAACACAAATAGTAACAATATACAGCGCGATGAACAATCAAGATTGCCCAAGAGAATTCGTGATGATGATGACGAGAGTGGACAATGGCATGAGGTGGAAAGGAGACGCAAAAAATTAAATACGAGAACCTTGAACTTAGACCCTCCGTCGCAACGCGCAGCTACACCTAACCAAGTGGCAACTTCATGCAAAAATGCATTCCCGAAACAATTTGCTTTGGCCAAGTTATTGAAGCAACATGGAATCACGGGTATATTAAAAGTCAAATACGTCAATCCATACAAACTTTTGATAAATTTTGAGAATGATGAAAGCGCCATGAATTTCATCAATAACACGGAATTGACAAAATTGGAATGGAAAAGACAAAATACAGCAGAAGTTGGATTATCTTTTGGTATTATAAGTGACATTGAGACAGACCTTTCTGAAGAAGATCTACTAAAGGATATTGAAAGCGAAGTAGACATAGCCTCTATCAAGCGTCTTAACCGACTAAGCCCTGATGGTTGGACAGCGAGCGAGAGCGACAGGATTGGGTTTAAGGGGTCGAGGCTCCCGCCTCACGTGTTTCTGTGCGGTTTAAGAATTAAAGTGAGACCATACATTTTTCCGGTCACACAATGCTCGCGCTGCTGGAGATTCGGCCATACAGCAAAAATGTGCCCCGCTAACAAACCAATTTGTCCAAAATGTGGTGAGAGACATGCGAATTGTGAGACACAACAGTTCACGTGTGCCAACTGTAGAGGTGAGCACTTAGCAATGTCCAAGAAATGTCCTACATATCTCAAAGAGAAAAGAATCAGAGAACTTATGAGAGAATTCAACTGTACATACCAAAAAGCGCTTGATATATTTGTACCACCTTCTCCAACAGTACCGGAGACGAACGTTGCGACAATTCAACAGACAGTGAATGTTCATGACACTCCGGATGACGTCACGGAATCCCAGCCAACATACAGGGATATTTCTCGTAAAGTTCCGGAAACGAACAAACAAAGCAAGGTACCTTCTGGGACACAGAGACAATCGAAAATGAATGTTAATCGACCACAAACGAACGCTCGTCCGGAATCAAGTACAAGCGCCACGCGTAAGCAAACAGCCCCAGATAACGTAGGAGCAGATATATTATGTCACAGGAACGTCGAGAGAACTCGTACCAAGAGAATGTAAGTGAACGAAGCGAGGAAGAAATTCAGTGCCTGTCAGAATTGCTCGAGCGTTTAAAAGACCTTTTATTTGTCAGAAGTCTTAGCTTGCAGGAGAAGATATACACTGGTTACAAAATGGTAAAAAGTTGGTTATTATCGTGTATAGTTAAAATATTGTCTGAATTACCTTTGCTGAAAAAATGTTTTCGGGTCCGGCAATGGGTAAAGGTCCGAAAAAAGTATGTATTAATTTAAATATTTGTCAGTGGAATGCACGTAGCATTAAGCCTAAACTTAGAGAATTTGAGAATTTATTGTTACAGGAGAAAGTTCATATTGTGGCACTAAGCGAGACATGGTTGGAGCCCGATAGCGATTTTAGGGTCAAAAATTATAATGTGTTTCGTAAAGACCGAGATTCCGCATACGGCGGGGTTGCGATTCTGACTCATAAGTCTCTTCGGGCGCAAACACATGTCCTACCTTTATGCACAAATCCCGGTATCGAGTGTGTCTGTGTTAGATTAGCAAATTGTGGCTATTTCGAAAATGTAATCTCTGTTTACTGCCCTTCCGATGTGAATACCACACAAAACGATTGGGACTACTTGTTTACATGTTTTAACAGGAAAACCGTTATCCTCGGAGACTTTAACGGTCATCACTCCAGTTGGTCCTATAAGATAGATAGTAGGGATTCACAGATACATAAATCGTTGCTAGAAAATGATTTTGCATTTTTAAATACAGGCGAATATACACGGTTTCAGTTAGTCGATGGTGACATGAGGCTCTCATCTCCCGACTTATCTCTTGCTTCAATAGACATAGCTGCAAAATTCTTTTGGTCTGTAATGAAAGAATAGTTAGGCAGTGACCATCAACTAATTAAGATACATACGTCTTTTACTACGAAATTAGATTTATCAAAAAAAAGAAACTTTAAAAAAGCAGACTGGGTATCTTACGCAGCCGAGGTGGACAAAATATTGTCAAACACAGTAATCCCTAATGACCCACAAAATGCATACGACTGTTTTATAGGATGTTTGTACGAGGCTGCCGAAAAACATATCCCGGTTATTAAAATATGCCACAATCCTGAAAACAAATTTTCACCTAAACCTTACTGGAGCCCCGAACTATCCAAAGCAGTGGCAGAACGTAGGCTAGCCTTAGCTAAGTTTAGACGAAATCCCATCCCTGATAACCTTTCCTCATTACAAGAAAAGATTAGTGAGTCTCAAAAATTAATCCGTAAAGCGCAAAATGATTCATGGCGTAACTTTTGTAACAATTTAAATGAAACTACATCAGCTGGTGCGGTATGGCGGCAAATGAGGTGGCTTAAAGGATATCGGTCGCCGAGGCACAATATAGACGCTAATATGGCGTACAATCTCCTACAGAGTTTGGCACCTGACCACGTCTCTCCGCCTAAACCAACTTTTGAGTCTCAAAACAATAAGCTAGAAGTAAATATCATGGTTTCAGAAATGGAAAAGTGTATAAAATCTAAAGATACGGCCCCTGGATGCGATGAAGTTTCCTATTCTATGATAAGGAACCTACCAAGTAGCGGTAAAACCTTTTTAGCAAAGCTTTATAATATATTGTTAAATACTGGTTATGTCCCTACTCAATGGCGCGAAATTAACATAGTTGCTATCCCAAAACCAGGAAGGGATCCGCAGTCAATATCTTCCTATCGTCCAATAGCTATGTTGTCGTGTATTGCTAAAATATTTCATTCCATATTACAAAGGCGGTTAGAATGGTTTTTTGAAGCGCATGGGTTTTTCTCGGATAATGCAGTTGGCTTTAGACGATGTCGATCATGCCTAGATAATTTAAGTCAGCTTATCTCTAAAATACACAAAGGCTTCCTAAATAATGAACCCACCATAGGATGCTTTATTGATATTAACAACGCTTACAACAATGTAGACATTGCTAGACTTATGGATATTTTGGACCGATCAGGAGTAGGCAAGAAGATATGTATTTATTTGTGGGAGTACCTTAGCGAGCGAAACCTTCAAATTAAGACTGACGACACCGAAATTTGTCGTCATACAGGCCGTGGACTTGCCCAGGGTGATCCTTTGTCTCCGTTATTATTTAACGTCGCGACGATGGATGTGTGTAATCGTGTTAGTGAAGTCAACATTTCTCAGTATGCCGACGATTTTGTCCTATATTGTACCCATAAGAATATTCATACTGCGGCGGCAAGATTACAGGCATCTTTAAACACGGTTGTACGGTTAGTCGGCGATAAGGGCTTGGAGATTTCGTCAGAGAAAAGTAAAGTCTGTATTTTCCAAAAGGGATACAAAAGGTTAAAGGTCAAACTTACGGTAAATAATAACAGGTTACAAACAGCTGACAACGTGAAATACTTAGGTCTTTGGTTGGATAGGTCACTAAGATGGGGGAAACACATTAATGAAATCACCGATAAAACATCAAAGTTTTTAAACATTTTGAAAGTTTTGGCTGGATCTGGTTGGGGAGTACACCCAAAACATCTAAGACGTATTTATATGGCAGTGGTTAGAAGCCGATTAGATTATGGTAGTTTTTTGTTTGACGATGGTGCAAACTGCCATACTAATAAATTAGATAGAATTCAAAATCAAGCTATGAGGGTTATCGGTGGATTCATTAAAACAACGCCTATACATGTCATGCAAAGTGAGCTGACCTTGCAGCCGCTAAAGGTAAGAAGGCAATATTTAGGTGGAAAATTTTGGTTCAAAAGTAAATCGCTTAAATTTAACATTCCATCACACATAGGCATCGACGGTAACGAAGCTGCAGACAAACTGGCGAGAGATGCATCCTCGGAAGGCGTTGTCATTAATGTGGTGCCTTTTTATACCGAAGTACTAAGTCAAGTCAGAAAGCACTGTGCCAACCTTTGGAAGGAGTTTTTCGATAAAAGATCTCAAGAGAAGGGTATATGGTACCGAACTATACAGCCTGAACCGTTACAGTCTCCGTGGATAACGCAGTGCTCGCTTACACAACAAGACGAACAACTTACGACAAGACCTTGTGATAGCGATGAGGCTCCGCTCTGGACACGTTCCTTCTAATAAATTTAAGTTCTTGATGGGGAAAACTGATAACCCTAATTGTGCCGATTGTGGAGTCGTAGAGGACGTGTATCACATTTTGATGGAATGTGTACGAGGGGAGCCTCTTCGTGCAAATTTTAACACTGGATTATGCAATGTCGTGCTGGCTAATCCTGAGTCAGAGCAGGCAAAATTACTGTATAAGACTTATAAATTGTGTATTAACTAAGTATAATAATAATTATCTTATACCTAATGCTACTGTATTTTTGTGAACGTATGGAGCGCTATAATCGCTCAGCGACTAAGCTCCTAAAATTATGAATAAAAAAAAAAATATTCAAAGAGATATTAAGGCGGGAAAGTTAATTATAATCACTTTTTGAAGGTCTCTTTTTTTAGTTTTTTGTAAATAACTCGTAAACGGTGGCCAATATAAAAAAAATTGTTAAACGTTAATAATCGACACAACATTTTCAATAAAAAAAGATTTAGTACATTTTTAGCAGGGATCAATATTTAAAAAGATAATAAAGAGGGAAAGTTAATTATAATAAATTCTAAGGTTCCTTGTTTTTATTTTTTCGTTAATAATTTGAAAAGTATGACTCATAGCAAAAACAAATTTTACACAAATAATAAACATAAAATTTCCTACAAGAAACATGTTACGAGTTATTTACGAAAAAAAAGCGACCTGTGAACTGATTGTAATGAACTTTCTTCCTTTAATATCGTTTTAAATATTGATCCTAGAGAAAAGTGTTCAGATGTTTTTTGCAGGAAATTTTATGTAGATTATTTATTCGTAAAACCTATTTTGCTATGGGACACCGTTTACGAGTTATTTACAAAAAACTAAAAAGGGACTTTAAAATTGATTGTAATTAACTTACCGGCTGCTTTGTCTTTTTAAATATTGATCCTAGCGAAAAGTGTTCTACATGTTTCTTGTAGGAAATTTTATGTTTATTATTTATGTGTGATCAACAGGGTAAAGACCGGTAGTGATCACCGAATCGTAAGAGGCACACTGAATATCAATATTAAACTTGAAAGGTCCAGCCTGATGAAGTCTACGCTCCGACCTACTCGAGCCCATGTTCAAAACCCCGAAAGCTTTCAACTCGAGCTCTCTAACCGCTTTGCTTGCCTAGAGAACTTAGCTTCAGTGGACGAAATCAACGACGGGCTAGTGGAAACTGTCCACACAGTAGGGTCTAAGTTTTTTAGACCCCGCCGTAAAGATAGACCTCAGAAATTGACCGAGCAAACCTTAAACCTCATGGCTGAACGACGCTCGCTACAGTTGCAGTCTCCCGATGACGCGGAGTCATATAGGCAGCTCAATAGACGTATATCTAAGTCCTTGCGACATGATCTGCGTCTCTTTAATACTAACCGTATTAAAGAGACTATTGAGCGAAACCAAGGCTCCAAAGTGTTCGCAAAGGACAAAGCAACGCAAGCAAAGCAAGGGTCTATTGGGCAAAGCCAGCTGACAAAGCTGAAACGGGAAGATGGCAGCATAGCGTCGAGCAAAGCGGAGGTTTTAGGTGAGATCGAGAGGTTCTATGGACAGTTATACACTTCGATCGCAAAGCCCGTTGACAGCTTGGTAGGAGATCCAAGAGCCAAGCTGTCCCGACATTATACCGAAGATATCCCGGACATCAGTCTGTACGAGATTAGGATGGCCCTGAAGCAGCTTAAGAACAACAAGGCGCCGGGCAAAGACGAAATCACTTCAGAGCTTCTGAGAGCGGGTGGAACACCGGTACTTAAAGTCCTCCAGAAGCTCTTTAATTCCGCCTTGTCCGAGGGCATAACGCCTGAAACATGGAATAGAGGCGAGGTGGTGCTGTTCTTCAAAAAAGGTGATAACAACCTATTGAAGAACTACAGACCCATCACGCTTCTGAGCCATGTCTATAAGCTGTTTTCAAGGGTCATCACGAACCGTCTCGAACACAGACTTGATGACTTCCAGCCTCCCGAACAAGCCGGTTTCCGAAAAGGCTATAGTACCATAGACCACATCCATACGCTGCGGCAAGTTATACAGAAGACCGAAGAGTATAACTTGCCATTATGCTTAGCGTTTGTGGACTATGAGAAAGCCTTCGATTCAGTGGAAACATGGGCGGTGCTTGACTCTCTTCAGCGATGCCATATTGACTATCGGTACATCGAAGTGTTGAAGTGTTTGTATAATAACGCCACCATGTCGGTCCGAGTACAGGAGCAGAGCACGAGGGCGATTCCATTGCAAAGAGGCGTAAGGCAGGGAGACGTTATCTCTTCGAAACTGTTTACTGCCGTAATGGAAGACGCCTTCAAGCTCCTGGAATGGGAAGGACTTGGCATCAACATCAACGGCGAATACATCACTCACCTTCGGTTTGCCGACGATATCGTAGTCATGGCAAAGTCGATGGAGGAACTCAGCATGATGCTCGATGACCTCAACCGAGTTTCACAACGGGTGGGCTTGAAAATGAACATGGACAAGACGAAACTTATGTCAAATGCCAATGTTGTGCCCATCCCAGTCTCTGTTGGGAACTCGGTACTCGAAGTTGTTGACTCGTACATCTACCTAGGACAAGTAGTCCAATTAGGTAGGTCCAACTTCGAGAAAGAGGTCAACCGCCGAATCCAACTCGGTTGGGCAGCGTTCGGGAAACTACGTAATGTCTTTTCGTCCGACATACCTCAAGACGAAAGTCTTTAATCAATGTGTGTTACCAGTGATGACTTACGGCTCCGAAACGTGGTCTTTCACTATCGGCCTCATCTCAAAACTCAAAGTCGCTCAACGAGCTAAGGAGAGGGCTATGCTCGGAGTTTCTCTACGTGATCGAATCAGAAATGAGGAGATCCGTAGACGAACTAAAGTCACCGACATAGCCCACTGGATTAGCAAGCTGAAGTGGCAATGGGCAGGCCACATTGCACGCAGAGAAGATGGCCGATGGGGTCGAAATGTGCTCGAGTAGAGACCACGGACTAGCAAGCGCAGCGTAGGACGTCCACCCACAAGATGGACAGACGATCTTGTTAAGGTCGCCGGAAGACGCTGGATGCGGGTCGCTTCCAACCGGCACGTATGGAGGTCCAAGGGGGAGGCCTATGTTCAGCAGTGGACGTCTTATGGCTGAGATGATGATGATGATGATGATTTATGTGTAAGATTTGTTTTTGCTATGAGTCATACTTTTCAAATTATTAACGAAAAAATAAAAACAAGGAACCTTAGAATTTATTATAATTAACTTTCCCTCTTTATTATCTTTTTAAATATTGATCCCTGCTAAAAATGTACTGAATCTTTTTTATTGAAAATTTTGTGTAGATTATTAGTTCATTTTTTTATATTGGCCACCGTTTACGAGTTATTTACGAAAAACTAAAAAAAGGGACCTTTAATATCACATATCTCACTTCCAGTCAAGAATTCGATCAAGCAACCGGCAAATTCGGATTCAGCGGGGTCTAATTAGGTTAAAAAACCCGGTTGCCAAAAAGTAATATGTTTTGCCAGTAGAAATCGATTTTTACAAAAATGTGACCAGTCTAAATTATTCAATTTGATTAATTTTATAGCCTTTTAAAATATGTTTACACAATTTATCAATCGTGACTGAATTCCGGATTGGTTAGATGGGTGTGTGCCTTTGCTGCCCAACTTGTTATAAAATGACAATATGACGGACGAATGTCTGAAATGTCACCGTATTTAAGAATTATTTTGCTTTTCTTCGTAAGTATGTTGAAAAACATTGTGTGTATAACATATTTGCATATTTATACTGTGATTACCCATTTTATGAAACGTCCGCTAAACTAGCACAGGTCCGACGCTGACAGTGGTCACGGGCGTACTGGCGTGAGGAATAGGCGCAAGGTATTGCCGCGTAGGGTGTAATTTAGTAGGCAAAACGTTGAATTCATCAAATGATGAATGAAAAAATTAACGTATCGATAAAAGGACAAGCAATAATGAAGATTTACTTAAAAGCTATCGACTGAAGTAAGTTTCATATACATTTTCGTCCTAGTACTTCTAACATAAGGAAATAAAGACAGTGTTAGGCATGTTTTCAACTTAAGATTCTATCGAGAAAATAATGAGCCGTCGTGTTTCTGACAAGCAATAACGTAGTTCAAGGACTGAAGTTATACATACTAGAAAATAATGCATGATATCCTTGTAAAAGTCTGTAAATATGGTGGTGGTAATCAAAGAAACTTAATTGCTAAATTGGAAATCAAAATAACTAAAATGGGCCAGAATCACCAATTTTAAACTACTACGTTTAGTGCTCATCGATGTTAGTGTCGTAAGCGCCATCGACAATAAGGTCCCTTTTCATAGATAATACCACATATAATAGCTGATTTTTAAGGCAGAGGTGTAAAAGTATGTTATTAATTATCTTTTATTCAGCCCAACGTCAATCTTTCCCGGTATTAGGGCGCACATGTGACATATTAGCTGAATAAAGGGTAACTGGTGGTCTCTTACCCAGCCAATATACACCTCTTATAACTCCTGTTACCCCTTATAATTCCGTTAAATTGCTGCTACAGCGCTCTTAAGTAGCTATGTGAACTTAAGGCTGCCTAATTTGTGCCCATTTAAGAATTATAAAAGCTGGAAAGACGCTTATACAGCTCTTATGCAGCTTTTATATTCCAGCTTCAAGCGTATTCGTACTTCATTATGCGGCTGCTATACAGCTAATCTGTGCTACTTGGGTGGTCCTTACTTCCTAAAACGTGTAACATACTCGTCTCGTATTCCTGAGAGATAAAAATAATTAACTGTCTGTCTGTTAGCTTTCCAAGGCTAAATTTAGTCGATATTTGGCATAATGCGTAGGGGTTTGTAATTTTTAATTTAGTAGTGTATTTGTTAGAAAGGGACAATATTTAACAAAATACTAAGTTTTATGAAAACATAGGGGTTATAGGTACACGGTACACGGACGAAGTCGCGGGCAGAGACTATTAATAGTTATAATAGAATGCATTGCTTTGTCCACAATAATACGTTGGAAAGCTGCAGTAGTCAAGGCCGAGTGTTCGATGCAAATTGACTGCTTACCAATTACAATCATTGCTGAGCAACAGACATTCAGTTACAAAGTATTTCAAAGTCTTTGTCATCATACAATCATACATCGACAAACGATATTCCGGATGGTCATTATTGACCGAGCACATATGTTTCCGATTCAGGACACAAGATGGCAGACCCTCCGATCCCTATAGTATGAGGTCTCTAGCGACTTTCATATTGATTGTCCCGAAATGGTACGGAAACATGAATCTAGTATAAAACTGGATCAGGCATGAGGGGTGGGGGGAAATGACCGAACGGGATAGTCTTATGTATCTTTCAGTAGGAGTAGCAGCTAAAGCGCTAATTATTGTTTGTCCTTGTCAGTACCGTCACAGAATAAATAATAGTACTAGGTACAGAAGACTCACTCTCTAACAAAACGCGTCTGTTACGATCAGGCGGCTTAGCACGGTCGCGTTTTTATCCCTTGTCACCATGCCTGTCACGTTCTAACAAGTATGTAAGTGCGAAAGGGACGCGCATAGTGATAGTCGATAAAAATGGAACCGTGCTGAGCCCGCAGGACAGATATGGCCGCTAGGTGGCGACAGCGCCACGCGCGGCTTATGGCTTTCCCCAAAATTGGGGCGGAACGGATGTACTTTTAGCTACCTGTAGCAAAGCGACGAAATCGCGGAGTGAGTCACTCCTGGTACCGTCTTTACCATAAGGGCACACGGGGCCCGTGCCCAGGGCCCTCATCCTCAGGGGGCCCCGAAGGACAGACAGTAACAGTATATTTGATTACTCATAATAAATAGAAGATCATAGTAGTAAAATGTTGCGCCCCAAATTCTTATGTGCCCAAGGGCCCCAGCATAGTTTTATGACGGCCCTGGTCCTTGTCACAGTCTCACATTTTTTTATTCCCCAATGTAAATTTAGTATAGATAATGGTGGACAACAAATAAATTCGACCAATCGTAGTGTAGCATTGCGCATGGTATAATAATATACTCCGCCTGGTACTCCATTCCCGTCTTTTCTAGGTCACCTAACTGACACGGGCTTACGTCATCATGCGACAGCGCTATATGATAATATGCGATAGCGCTGTATATAGCGGCCATGTTGTTGTGACGTAGCCCCGTGTCACTCTGGGAATGGAAGACCATGTTTTATTAGACTATGGCATTGCGTATGTTTTGTCCGGAGGCACGCGTATAGCACATCTATAGGATCCTATCATCTACATATGTACCTACGGAAATGTTTCTGACTGTAGGTATAACCGCCATGTATAAACAGCATGCCTTCTCTGGGGTGCAAAACTCCTAGACTTCGGCCAAACTTGGCTCCGCTCGGCTCAGCATTGCTCCGAGCAGTTTTCAGGGTTGACACAACTTGACGTCCCTTTGCGTGCACGACCACAGATAAGATAATGGCTTGAATTTTGACAACCCTAAATAGCCGAAAGGGATAGTGCCATATATTAGAAAGGGACAGCACGATTCGACCCTGAACCGCTGTTAAACTTCGGTTTTGTAGGAAGATTCCTGTCTGTACGGTAGTACTATTATTTATTCTGTGCTTTTATTACGAACTGTCAGTTAAGAGTGTGGGTGATGGTACGCGGCCGCTGATAGTCTGAATTGATTCCAATTAATTGCAACGCGTGCAATCGCCATGTGACGTCACATCCTAAACGGAAACGTGCTATCAGACTAGTTTATTAATTATGCGAATCAATTGTGCCATTATCAAACACTAGCAGAAAAAGCTATTAAATAAATTCCATTTATTCGCGTAAAATTAAGTTTTCAATTTTACATCCGACGATAATGAGTAAAAATCGTGAAAGTTTAAATCAGTGAATTCCATTTCATTGATAATAGAAGAAACAACATGCATGACTTTAGTATACCTACCTGTTAGATAGCGAATAGCGAGCATGCTAACTCGTATAATAATCTTTGGATATTTAAAAAAGAGTAAACAAAATCTACCCTCACAAATGGTTTCTTAAGCCAGTTGAGGGTAGATGATAACATTACATGATCAAATAATGGAGGTTAAAGTCAGGTCGTTCAGTGACAAATCCAGGTGGTTTTGTATTTGGTTGGTTAATCAATAAATGTTATTAAACTACCCTAAAATGTAGAAATTATTTGTTTACTTTTATTTAAGTACCTAATAAAGATACAGAGTATAAAGTCATCTCGGTGACCTAATCCTAAGAATAGGCACAGGCTCTAGTTTTTAAATGGGCCCACTGATTAACAGTCCGCTGGACGGTATCGGCCTGTCAGTTGTTCGTAACTGTCAAAATTTTGTTCTAACTGACAGGCCGATACCGTCCGGCGGACTGTTAATCAGTGGGCCCCTTTAAGCCAACTGCTATCTGACCTTCAAACCCACAGGGGAAACTAGGCCTTCATTTACTACCAGTCACGACTACACCTTATAAAACAAAGTCCCCCGCCGCGTCTGTCTGTTTGTATGTACCTATGTATGTTCGCGATAAACTCGATAACTACAGTCAATAAAGTGATTCTTGAGGAAGGTTAAGATGTATCATTTGTTAACCCGTGCGACGCCGGGGCGGGTCGCTAGTACTTACTTATATACTGTGATAATAGTTAAGCCACATGTCAGTAGGTACCTACACCAAGATAGGTATATCCCACCAAAAACATTCTGTAAAAAACTAGCCAAGTCTCGATGGAGCTGCTTGTTTATCTCTAAAAAGTAATGAAATCTAGACAAAGTCGTGCCAAGTCTAAGGTTCCTTACTGCGATTTCTTTATTATTATAGTTAATGTTGTGTGACTTGGCCGTTGAAGGGTACACAAGGGTACAAAACCAGGTGCTCCATGACACCATTGCACCAATCTGTCGCCAGAACCGCGACCCATTGACGATGGAAAATTGCCACTTGGAAAACGTTGATTCAATAACCAGTCAATTGTAGGCTTGATAAAGCTGCGTATTTCAATAATACTTATGTATAGGCCAGCCTGAAACAAACACTTCTTTTTGAAGCGTCAAATCGACCATCGATCTAACATAAAATAGACGTACAGACGGACTTCTATCAATGATTAGAAGTCCGTCTGTACTGGAAATATTTTTTTATACTGTATGTTTGGTGTCATGGAGCACCTGGTTTTGTACCCTTGTGTACCCTTCAACGGCCAAGTCCTCGGGCCAAGTCACACAACATTAACTATAATAATAAAGAAATCGCAGTAAGGAACCTTAGACTTGGCACGACTTTGTCTAGATTTCATTACTTTTTAGAGATAAACAAGCAGCTCCATCGAGACTTGGCTAGTTTTTTACAGAATGTTTTTGGTGGGATTTCACTTCTTTTTGTAGAAACGTGGGCATATTGATTTATTTTATTAGATTTTCTTATTTGACACATTTTTTTTCTTTTTAGGAGTAGTTTTTTTATTACCATATCTCTAAAGGCTCGTCACCCATGAGCGTTTTCAAAGCGCGGCGTGAGCGGGGCACGATGCGAGCATGACGCGAGCGCGTGGCGCTCGCGATCTGCGCTTAGACGCAGCGGCCCGCCGGCGCGCTGCGCGCGCGACCCGCTTTGATCACGCCCGCGCAGTCACACACAACACAGCGCGTGTTGCGAGCGGTCACCAGCAACACTGTCATCCCCAAAACGATGACGACTGACCTCCCCACGCGGTGGGGAGCGACCCGCCACAGCCGTCGCAGCCGAAAGGCCGAAAGGCTCCCTAAATGGGAGGTATCGAATGATGTACACTTGTACAGCGAGCGGTCACTCGATTACTGAACGTTGGACGTTGGAAAGCATGATCATGGACGTTGAATAGTTTCACGAGCGTTTTGTAGCCTGCAGCAGTATATTGCGACAATACTGCCGACTGCATTACTGCAGCAAATGTCAAATACGATGACGCTGACCGAATTTTTGATATTTACCTCAGTAATTCAGTCGGCAGTAGTGCATGCATGCTGCAATCCTGCTGCAGTATAGCTGCCGACTGCATTACTGCCAAAAATGTCAAAGTTGATGTATTTTTAACCGCCTTAAAATAAAGGTTCTCAGTTTGACCCGTATGTATGTTTGTTCGCGATTATCTCGCGTTTGGCTAAACCGATTTTGATGCGGTTTTCAGAAAAGTGTTTGTTACATTCTGGTAAAGGTTTTAGTATACATAGATCTGAGCTGATGCTGAACCCTGGTTGTACCTAGTGGAACTCAGGTTTGGTGCAACATAAGCCCACGCTATTTTGGTCATCCGTCACATCTTGATGAGCACTTGGGAGAGCAGTACCTTAGACAGAGCTGATGCTGAACCCTGGCTGTACCTAGTGGAACTCAGGTTTGGTAGAACATAAGCCCACGCTATTTTGGTCATCCGTCACATCTTGCATGATGAGCACTTGGGAGAGCAGTACCCAAGATAGAGCTGATGCTGAACCCTGGCTGTACCTAGTGGAACTCAGGTTTGGTGCAACATAGGCACACTTTGTTTTGGTTAACCGACTTGTCGTCGTGTGCCTGTTGCAGAGTTCCACTAGGCGGTCATCAAGATGTAACGGATGACCAAAATAGCGTGGGGCTATGTTGCACCAAACCTAAGTTCCACTAGGTACAGCCAGGGTTCAGCATCAGCTCTATTTCAGGTACTGCTCTCCCAAGTGCTCATCAAGATGTGATGGATGACCAAACTAGCGTTGGCCTATGTTACACCAAACCTAAGTTCCAGTAGGTACAGCCAGGGTTCAGCATTAGCTCTATCTTGGATACTGCTCTCCCAAGTGCTCATCAAGATGTGACGGATGACCAAAATAGCGTTGGCCTATGTTGCACCAAACCTGAGTTCCACTAGGTACAGCTAGCGTTCAGCATCAGCTCTATTTCAGGTACTGCTCTCCTAAGTGCTCATCAAGATGTGACGGATGACCAAAATAGCGTGGGCCTATGTTGCACCAAACCTGAGTTCCAGTAGGTACAGCCAGGGTTCAGCATCAGCTCTATCTTGGGTACTGCGTTCCCAAGTGCTCATCAGGATGTAACGGATGACCAAAATAGCGTGGGCCTATGTTGCACCAAACCTGAGTTCCACTAGGTACAGCCAGGGTTCAGCATCAGCTCTATCTTGGGTACTGCTCTCCCAAGTGCTCATCAAGATGTGACGGATGATCAAAATAGCGTGGGCGTATGTTGCACCAAACCTGAGTTCCACTAGGTACAGCCAGGGTTCAGCATCAGCTCCATCTTGGGTACTACTCTCCCAAAGGCTCATCAAGGCGTGTCGGATGACCAAAACAGTGTGTGCATATGTTGCACCAAGCCTGAGTTCCACTAGGTACAGCCAGGGTTCAGCATCAGCTCCATCTTGGGTACTACTTTCCCAAAGGCTCATCAAGGCGTGTCGGATGACCAAAACAGTGTGTACATATGTTGCACCAAGCAAAACGCCTATGTCTGACGGAGCCTTAATACAGCTGAGACCAGCTGAGGGTTCTTCATCAGATACTTCAGACCTTCGATTTTTGACATCAAATGAAGCGGCCCACCAATTTGAATATTTTTTGTAAAGGCGGTATGTCGATCTCCAATAGTTTGGTTGGGCTCTTGTGTTTTCTAATCAGGGTCACCAGGTACTCCAGATCTTCGATTATCCTAGTTTTTATAGTTTTCCCTTTATGTGGCCATTAAACCATAACTCTGTACCAAATTTCAGCTCTCTGAGTTTATGGGAAGTACTAGTTCTATTCTGATGATCATAAGTGAGTGAGTGTGTGTCATAAATGCGAAACTTTGCTTTCGCTTAACTTCGGAACTAAATGACCTACAGACTTGAAATTTTGGATTTTAAGTATGTGATTATAGCTTACTGGATGACAAAAATTTCTGCGTTCTGGTCTTATCCAGAGGTTCTCAAATAGGGACCTGAAAATGCGGCGAAATGGTTCCAGTTCCAGTAAAGGATGGTACGGCAGTGTTTGCTTCGCGCTCAACTTGGCGGGGGCACTGCCGTGCCCCCCGATAAAAGCAATGTTCTTTAAATACTACTTATCGCACCCATAAAATGGTGTCAAAACACTTGATATAACGGTGCTCAAAGATATCGACGCGACGCGCATTTAACAAATGATAATTCTATTTGATCTTTGATTTGATAGTACCTATATTGATAAACATACCTTATTGTTTTCGTTTTCATTGTGAATGAGCGAGTGTTGACAAGGTGGCCTAGCCAAGGTGACAATCGCTTGCGCTTCGCCATGGAATCGCTTTGTGTCTCTCTATCACTCTTCCATATTAGTGTGACAGTAACAGATGCGTTTCGTTCGCTACGGATTGTTAGCGATTGGCATGTTGTCTACGCACCCAGGATGGTCTAGAGTTAGATCAAGCTAAGTAGGCAGCGATTTTGATAGCACAGACTGTGCAAGTGTTATTCATACGTCATAATTTCATAGAAGTTTCACGTTTAAAATAACACTTGCACTGTCTGGGCTACCAAAATTGCTGCCAACTTAGCTTTGGTCTATAGTCCGTATCTTTAGGTATTTAAATAAAAGTAAACAAACTATTTGTACATTTTCGGGTAGTTAGGGCGAGCGAAGCGAGCCCTATCACTATTCGACGAACTATGCATTCTTGTGGTACACTTTACGGAAAAACTACTGCACTGTTAGGTTTGAAATTTGACATAGTAATGTAAATTCATGTCTAGATGTGTTATCAAACATAAAAATATAATTTTATAAACCTAAAAAAATAAAATAAAGTAATAACACTTTGTATTACTACTAGCGCCATCTGTTGGCAAAATAAGGAATTATCTACTTCTCTAACAGATGGCGTTACTAGTAACAAAATAAATAAATATTGAATTGAATTGAAATTTGAATTGAAAATATTTATTTCAGATTTGCATCCATATTTGTTAGTATAACTTAGGAACTAATGTTAATTTTTACACCTAGTATATGACCTAATAACTATAACCTAATCTATTTTCTAAATTTAAGAAAGCCTATAACTTGGCGAATCCAATGCGCCAGTATAGGATTCTCAGGCCTTTCTGCAATGACATCCAGAATGCTGTTGGTACTGCTCCTAAGCCGACCCATCATCGAGACGATTCTCTTTCGCATAACCGCATGGAAATCGTCTGTATGGGCCTCGGCGAACATGCGCGATGCGCTACACCATGTGGGCAGCCCCAACAACATTCTGAGTGCATTATTATATTGCACGCGCAGGGCATTTAAGGCTTTTTTCGTATACTTCACCCACAGGCTGCTCGAGTAAAATGATTGATTGAAAGCTTTAAAAAGCACCATTTTTACCTCTCTTGAGCATCGAGCAAAACTGCGGGCGAGCATGTTAGACCTTACAGCCAATGCCCTGCGCTCCCGCTCTATATCTAGGTCATCATTAAGGTCTTGCGTTATGATATGCCCTAGATATTTCACTTTATCCACAACAGACAGTGTGGTTCCATGCAGTACAACCGGGGGTACAGAGCTTGGCGTGTAACTACCAGCCTTGAACATTAGCACCTGACTTTTCTTTGGGTTGTACTGCAATCCATGTGTCTCCGCATACGTCTCACAAACCGCAAGCAGTTTCCTAAGGGCACTGATAGACGGACTGAGCAGCACCATATCGTCTGCATAACTAAGATTATTGGCACAAACACCATGTATATAGCAGCCTGTATATGTGCTACTCAGTTCGTCTATCAGTTTATTTACATAGAGGTTAAAAAGCTTAGGAGACGTAAGCTCTCCTTGCCTCACACCACACTCAAGCTTATACTCTGTAGACATACTATCCGACATATATTGGACATACAAATTGACTAAGCCCCAAAGTAATCTCAAGGAGGCTTGTGTTGTGGGTACTCAGACAACGATACCTATGTGGTGTTTTCAATTTCAATAATGTCGATGGCGCGCTTACGCCATTAACAACGATGAATACAAAAGTGGGTTAAAATTTTGGATTCAGACCCACCTCGCTTCGCTTGGTTTGACTCCCAATTTAGCAATTAAGTTTCTGTGAATACCTACTAGAACAATCAATCTTGCTGTATACCTATTCACTGCGGAGGTCAATTTTGGTTTTGTGACGCTGATGAACTGATCAATCATGTTGTGTTAGCAAACTTAAATCAGGGTATTTTCAGTTCGAGAAACAGTTTTGGCGCTATTAATTTATTACGTAAGACGATTTTGGGGTGGAGGGGGGTCGAACATATCTTATTTTTTCTTACATGGGGGAGGGAGGGGGTTTTCATAGTTCTTACGTAAGATCACAAAGATGCGACTTTTTATTTAATTTCTATGAAATTATGACGTTTAAAATACATAATAATAATACTTCCACACTATGCTATCAAACACACGGTGCAGAGTTAGCTTAAACGAGCTCAAGTACCTTTGTACAGGTACATATATCACATTCAAAAAAATTTTTTTTGAAAAATAAGCACTAATACAAACTAAACGTGTAGGTACTCAATTTTTCCTTTAGATTCTTACGTAATATATGGTAATATAGGGGAATGGGAGAAGGAGGGGGTCAGCCTATTCTTATTATTTCTTACATAGTGGAGGGAGGGGGTCAAAAACTGGCAAAAATTGTCTTACGTAATTAATGAATGGCGCCTTTAGTGTTACTATTGCTTGGAACTGCTAAAATTATAAATAAAGATAAGCATATTAATACAAACTTCAGTGACTTAGGGCCGACACACGACTGCAACTTGTATGGGAACTACACGCCGACTGCACGCCAATTGCAACGACGGCGTGCAGTTCAACAAAATGACCCAGAACCCTGGCAGTTCCTAGTGGAACTCAAGTTTGGTGCAACTAAGGCACATTATGTTTTGGTCATCCGACTCATCTTGATGAGCACTTAGGAGAGTTAGTTCCCAAGATAGAGGTGATGCTGAACCCTGGCAGTATTACCTAGTGGAGCTCGGGTTTGGTGCAACATAGACACACGCTGTTGGTCATCCGACTCGTTTTGATGAGCAATTGGGAGAGCAGTACCCAGGATAAAGCGGATGCTGAACCCTGGCAGTACATAGTGGAACTCAGGTGGTGTGTAGCATAGGCGCACGCTGTTTTGGTAATCTGACTCGTCTTGATGAGCATTTCGGAAAGCAGTAACCAAAATAGAGCGGATCTGAACCCTGGCAGGGTACTGCCATTGTTCCATTAGGTATAATGGAACTCAGGTTTGATGCAACATAGACACACATTGTTTTGGACATCCGACTCGTCACGATGAGCACTTGGGAGAGCAGTACCCAAGATAGAGCTGATGCTGAACCCTGGCAGTACGTAGTGGAACTCAGGTTTGTTGCAACATAGGCTCACGCTGTTTTGAATGAATGAATGAAAATCTTTATTTCAGGCAACTAATGGCCCATACATAAATACCTTAAAACTAGCATACATATTATATAAAAATATATTTTATAACTAAACTTTTAAAAACTAAACACTACATATCACATTATGGCTGCGATGCATTACGCAACCCCGCAGTTTCAGGGAGCCGGCCGCGGAACCGCCGAAACTTGACACCCTTCGGCCAAAACTCCTCCTTGGTGAAGGTCGCTAGATGGTCAGTCGGAACGCTCACCACAAACGAATTAAAATTCGCATTGTTGTTTTGGTCATCCGACTCGTCTTGATGAGCACTTAGGTGTAATACCCAAGATAAAGCTGATGCTGAACCCTGGCAGTACCTAGTGGAACTCAGGTTTGGTGCAACGTGCAACATAGGCACACGCTGTTTTGGTCATCTGACACGTCTTAACGAGCACTTAGAAGAGCAGGACTCAAGATAGAGCTAATACTGAACCTTGGCTGTACCTAGTGGAACTGTGTGTGTGTGTTTATGTGCGGAGCAGTGTGATTACCGCCAGTAGGTGTCCAGACGGGATAGATTTTCGCTGAATTGTGGTGTGGACGCAAAAATAAATTCAAGGACATTGGCTCGCTGACCCAACATTATGTAGGAAAGCCAGTTGGCATCCTTACAAAAAGTACTGGGCGACCGTGTAGGATCTAATAAGCGCTTATGAAATTGTATATTACGTGTGGATGATATTGGCAATTTGATTTTGTCGTCTGGAGACGTTTTTAATGGATCGAATGGTTTTTAACAGCAACCGGGGTCCGGTTAGTATTTGTCTTTCTTGCTCTCACTTATATTTGCGTTATTAAAGGCCGTAACACACTATCGCACCGTACCGCGACCTTGGTGCGGTGCGATAGTGTGTTACGGCCTTAACTGACTTATAACATACCCACCCACTCGATCGAACATGAAATAAACCTCGGATTGGATCAAAGTCGCGGTCCGGTACATACGTTTAGGTAGAAAAACTCCGCGAGCCCTTACAAAGCTCTGCTTTTTGCTAGTTATAACATTTATTGGTTAACCGGCCAAATACAAAACCGCATGGATCAGTCACTGAACGACCTGACTTACCTACATTATTTGATCATGTAATGTTTTCATCTACCCTCAACCACGGACGTAGAGAGTAAACTGGATAGTGTACACTGGCCAAAAAGTGTGTCCACATGAGAGGTCAAACCTGAGCCCTCCATCTCTTTCTAATTAGGGTGACCATAAGTCATATGAATGTGGGATATTAGCATAAGATGGAATGTATAGTTTGGCCAAGATCTTTTCTCATTCGTGCATAATCACAGAGAATCATACTGTATTTTCCCTATGCTAGTATAATTGCCCCAGAAAAGAGATGGATATAGTTTTTTTCTCTTCTGTAAAACGCTTCACACAACCTTACTTCATTTAGTTGTTATAAAGCTTTTAGTCGTTATAACAGCTGTTACAGATGGGATGGGCGTATTGGATCGCGATCAATGCGATCATGCTTGATTGTGAGGAAGGTGGTCCACCGTACGTCCATCGTACGTATTGGGTGAAAACCAGCGTAGTGTCTTACAGACACTGCTTATGCTGAGCGGCATCCTATTTGGTGTATGTTTACTGTATTGTGAACTTTATGTTGTACTTACCGTAATGTAGGTATGTTTTTGTACGCCAAATAAATATTTTCTATTTCTATCAAAGACAGCTATAAGAGAGAGCGAGACAGATATTCAGGGTCGGGTAAAACGTTGTAGTTGTACTTGGTAATTCGCAAATCGTATCGATTAAAAACGCTGCCTTCGGTCGTGTTTTAATTTATCACCACTCGTTGCGAATTTAATTCCTACTTTCAACACTTGCAACGCAAATAAATTTATATTATTACTATGCCCACTGGTTATCGATACTAGTCATTTTGTCAAGCCCTAGCGTAGCGTAACAATTTATGTTTTTACACGAAATTATCTTGATTATTGACTAAAATGATAAAATATTAGCACACGACGAAATAAAAACTTACATTTAAGTGTGTAAACCGGCATTCTACACTATTTATGCTCTTCATAATTCATGATTTAACAAAATACCGATCACTATCAATATCATACTCATGGTGTGTTCATATACGTGATGACTTCCCTTTTGCATACTTTAGCTATTCTTTAAGGGTAAGCGTCATCGTAGATCTGTAATTGGAACAACATTTTCAAATTTGCCGCTTTTGTATACTGACGGAAATGTCGGCCCAACCTATATAGAATCGATTACATATATATAAATATTTAGAATTAACGTTCCAGTAATTAAATATTATGTATAAATATGAGTCTGTAATGTCCAAGAACTTCGGATTTAATTTTTGGCAATTATGTAGCTCTCATTACGTGAACCGAATAATTAAACATGCCGAAATAAGTATATCTTTATTTATTTATTAGTATACTATTTAGGTAAAGTTATTTTTACATTAAGTATGAAATAACAATTCTGTAAGACCGATCCAAATCGTACCGACATCATAGTCACCCCAATCGTCAATATTCAATTTACTGTTTTTTTTGTTGCGCACATGCTTGGCTTAATCAGTTAATAATATTAACATCATAATAATTAACAAATTACTTAAAAGATATCAGAACTGTAATTGGAATATAGCACTAAAATAGTATAAGCAGGTAATGAATTTCAGTAGTATATTGATATAATTTCTACCAAAATGGTATCTTTTTAACATTGGCAACATGTGCGAGTGAGACACAGGGTTCGGGTTTTTCTATCTCATGTGGACCGTTTTCTCTAGTCTGGTACGAACAACATTCTGTCTCGGTGATAAGGTTCAAATTAGTATGGCAAAAAAAACTGACAACTCGGTCCAGTTTAAACAATATAACTTCATGCCCTCAACTGATTTGAGGGTAGATTTTTGTTTACTTTTATTTAAATACCTAAAGATACAGAGTATAACTCTAATAATATTTTCAATACCTACCTGTTACGGCTGTTATTAATACGTGGTGGGGCAGTTTGTTTTGTCTACCTAAACTAGACATAATACATGACGCATTCTAACCGTCAAGTTCTAAGAAAAAGTACCTAATACGACACAGCATATTAAAGACACTGTTGTCAGTCAGTAAGAATCAGGAAAATTATACCCATCCCTTTGTTTTGTTGCTAGTACTAGCGTAAGACAAAGACAGTATGTTTCCCTCTGTCTATGTTTGAAATGAGACAGTCCTGGGCCTATGGTCTTAAACTGCTGTATATTTTGGTACACATGGCTTTCATTTAATACCCCACACGTGTACGTGCCATAAGTACAAAGTTTGGGTGCAATATGCAATATTCGCAACGAGGCGGGAGTCATTTTGATGACGTCATTCCGCTGAAGTAAGTAGATGGCCGGCGCCGCTGTCTCCCGGAAGTTTTGGAGACCCAATGCCATGCCCAACGACATACTAAAAGTTGGTAGCGGTTTCCGAATCTGAACTATATAAACTATATTCCCATAAGGCATGTGCACTACAAAGCCTACTGTAACTTATTATATTTGATATTTGTTTGTGTCGGTTAACAAAACCAGTTCAAGTATGAATATGAAAGGCGTACCAATTGCAAAGTTTTGCAATTAATGTAATCGCAAAACTAGATCTTGATTGAGTCAGGGCTAGTTGTTCGTTAAATATTTAAATAATGACTAAGTAACGCGCTTGTTACGTTTCTAATTAAAAAAAATAACGAGATTGCGAATTATTGTTTCTATAGTCACACATCACAATTAAAAAAAAACCGGGCAAGTGCGAGTCGGACTCGCGCACGAAGGGTTCCGTACCATAATGCAAAAAAAAAAAAAAACAAAAAAAAAGCAAAAAAAAAACGGTCACCCATCCAAATACTGACCACTCCCGACGTTGCTTAACTTTGGTCAAAAATCACGTTTGTTGTATGGGAGCCCCATTTAAATCTTTATTTTATTCTGTTTTTAGTATTTGTTGTTATAGCGGCAACAGAAATACATCATCTGTGAAAATTTCAACTGTCTAGCTATCACGGTTCGTGAGATACAGCCTGGTGACAGACGGACGGACGGACGGACGGACGGACGGACGGACAGCGAAGTCTTAGTAATAGGGTCCCGTTTTACCCTTTGGGTACGGAACCCTAAAAAGTATTGAAGAAATGACGATTAAAAAACCGCACTGAAAGTTATTAAATAATAAAATAAAAATGCAAAACAGCCAAAGCTGTTTTTATTTGTTATCAATAAAGGTCCAATACGTCTCAATTCCTTAATTCCATTCGAAAAGCAAAGTGATTGTCGTTCGGCCTTGACATTTGTCGGCAGACGCGCCGTGACGACATCGGTTGACATTTAAAAAGGCGGGAAAGTCATTTCGGGGTATTTAGGGTTCCATAGACGAATTAGGAACTTTTTAAAAGTTTTTAAAATAACTAAAACTCGATACAAACTTCAAAAATTACAAATAAAAATAATTAAAAGACTAGAGTCGGACCAAGAAAAGTCTGCAGCGGATTTGATAGCCCATGCTGTGCAAGTGTTATTTTAAACGTCAAACTTAATTCTATGAAATTATGACGTATAAATAACACTTGCATTGGCTATCAAATCCGCTGCAGACTTTTCTTGGTCCGACTTATCATACCAAATGTAATCATGCACAGTTTCGGTTTTATTTTCAGAATCTATTAGAATTGAATTGCAAGATAGAAATAATCAAACTAATCAACGACTATTTAACATTTCAAAAACTACTTAACGTATTGTAGTATGCGGTTTGTAGTCTAAATTGCTAATTAAATTACAAGCAATGTATAACCACAAATGTGCATACCTGACTTCGCGCACATTCGCATTTTTATATCTTATTAAAGTATAAAAATAGCGAGCATTCGCGAGTCGAAAGCTACAATGAACCAGAAGGCCTACCGCAATAATCTAAAGTTTATCTGCCTCTCTACTACCTCTCTATCACTCTTTGCTTAGGTATTCAAGCGATAGCGAGGGAGATAACGAAATTTCGTGTTTCCCGGTAGGCCCTAAGAGAGCAAAGTTATAGATGGTCAAGCAATCTTGTCAGTAGAAAAGGCGCGAAATTCAAATTTTCTATGGGATGATATCCTTTCGCGCCTACATTTTTCAAATTTGCCCAGTATAGCTTAGACGGACTATATGCGCATCTCTCTCTCTCTATCACTTGAATGCAAGTGCGATAGAGAGGCAGATGATGACGAAATAAAATGATTGAGTGATTTATAGTTGGCGAATGCCGATAGGCCCTCGGTAGGTAAATTATAGCGTTGCGAGTGTCCGGCTAAACCTAAACGGGCAGTAAAATCACAGTGTAAAATACCCCCTCTGCCACGAACATCAACAATCGAAGTCTATCTCTCTTTCTCTCAAATAAGCAAGAGCGAAAGAGGCAAATAATATTCGAATTTCGACGCGAACTCGCGGAGCCAACGCGAATATCGCGACCTTGACAGACTGGGTTGTTATGAAAATCGGCTGATAACAGGTTTGTTGCTTGATCACTTAAATCAGCAATTCGGTTATCAGGACCAGTAGGTACGAGTTTTTAATTGTTATTAGTAGACAATTAAGTTTAATTATGTTTAGAGATTTGGCTGTTTAGTTGGGACTTTCCCTTATCTTTTGTTAGTCTTTGTTTTGTTTGAGCAGGGGTGCGAAACTCCTGACTTCGGTCAAACTCGGCTCCGCTCGGCTCAGCATTGCTCCGAGCAATTATTAGGGTTGGCACCACTTGACTTCCTTTTGCGTGCACGACCACAGATAAGATAATCACTTGATTTTTGACAACCCTAAACAGCCGAAAGGGATAGTGCCATTAACTAGAAAGGGACAGCATGATTCGACCCTGAACCGCTGTCAAACATCGTTTTTGTAGGAAGTTTCCTTTCTGTACGGTAGTACTATTCATTATTCTGTGGTTTGAGCTTTAATTAAATTAGAAGTGTCAGTCAAAAGTGTCAGAACCCAAACTGTTCGACGAACTTTGCCTCAGCAGTTTTGACAAGATATCAAGTTAATCAACTATAACAATAAGAGCTCTTTGCTGTGCAGGCGCGCAGTGACAAAAAAAGCATATTTATAGCCGGTCAAACAAATTTGTCAGTAGAAAAGGGCGCGAAATTTATATTTTCTATGGGACTATTACTCTTCGCGCCTATTACATTTTTTACATTTGCCGCTTTTTTCTACTGACGGAAATGGCTTGACAGACTTTACCTAGGTACTCATTAGGTGACCTATAATTTATCTAGATATTATGATATTTTTGAGCTCTAAATATAAAGAGTATGTACCTAAGTTGGAGAGATAAAAACTAGACATAGATACATTAGATACGCTTATCCATCCATAATTTTATGATTAAGTAAAATAAAATAGGTACCGTAAAACGGGGTGAGTAGGTTTCGCGGGGAGAGGTGGAAATGAATGGGGAGAGAAGGTTTGAGAGGGGGGTGAGAAGGGATTTTAAGGCTACTGCTACAAAAATAATGTATTCCAATTTAAAATGGAGCTATAGTAATACGCATAATAAAAAAAAATCAATCCAACAATCTTCTAAAATCACCTTTATATGAAATCCCCTCTCACCCCAAATACGAGGCACTACGGGGTGAGGTTTCCTCTTTATCGTCAAAGTTATGAAATGGAACTACCCAAAATAAAATAAAAACTAAAATACAAACGTCCGGAACACTTATTATACATATACACCATTCAGTTTTCATATGTAAAAATCAAATGTTATCGAGGTTTGAATTTCAGTTTTGACCCTACTCACCCCATTTTACGGTACTCTGGCAAGCCAAAAAAGGCGCAAAATTTAAATTTCGTAAGGTAAACGTACTGGTGCTCGACGCGGTACCAGTACATGTCATTTTGAAACTTAAGTCATTGCCAATAGAGGTGACAGCAAAGTGTCTTTTATTGGGCATTAGCATGTCGAGCACTAGTACGTTTTACCGTATGGGAGGTCGATCGACCAAAATTTTCAATTATGCCGCTCTTTCTACCGAGAATGCTAGCTGGCTTGCCAGAGTATATAGTTGACGTCTTCTTTGTGTTATAAAGTATCTTGAATAATACATACTTAAAACCAATTGAAATTATTTACATCTATCTTACGCAACTCTAGGCACAGCTGAGAGCCGGAAGACGCGTAAACTTTGGGCGACCTTTGCATTTCCTTTCACTTTTTGTCTACGCTCGCAGTTCAAAGTTTGAGCAACTTAATATATCCCACGGTCACGTTTTCAAATGGTTATTTGTGCAACTAAAGAGACGAGAGATTTTGAGTCGAGAGCAAGCGAAGGACTCTGTAGAACCACGAGCGTAGATATAGTGGTTTAATTTAAAAAGTGATTTTAATAGTTGCAGAGATAAGCTATCGCTCCAAAACATGTTTTGTTTCACATTTGACCGATGTTTAAGACTTGTACACAAATATATAGACTTAAATAATACCTATATCACTGATACCTAATACAATTGAAACGATTTACAACAAACAACGTTAAAATCTGTCAATCTTTAGACCGTTGGTTGGGCGTGCCTATCTGCCTAACCTATAACCTACTAACGGACATAAGCGGGTACAGTCAGCTGCAGAGATAGTCCCCCCCCACCCCTCCACCACAAATAAATTTCTATGCAGAGGGCGGGGGGGGGGGGGGGTCCCTTATCTCTGCAGCTGTGTACATACAAAAGTATAATACTACGTGGGTACATTTCAGTACAGTAGGATAGCATTTCGGCAAGCCGGAGCGAATTCGACGAAGTTATCTGTGTGATAGGTAATTGTATAACACAGGCCCTCAACTCCCTCAAATTAGGCAAGCCGATGGTAATAGAGTTCTATAGACACTCCGCGATTGCTAAATACATTCACCTCAAAACCCATCAGGTAAAATTCTCATAAATCTCATAATAGTAGAAATACACTCATTCCATTAGAATTTAAAGTGATTCTTAAGGCCTCTACAGACCTTGCAACATATGTATAGCATGCCATTTTATATAAGGCTTATTATTAACCGGGCAACTAAAATATTAAACAGGAGCTTTCACTGGGCATATAATAATATAATTTGGCTGTGCATTAATATTTTAGCATCAATAAATTTATATTAGCCTCAAATGTAAGCATCATATTATTAAAAACCTGGCAGCAAAATCAAGCCACCCAAAAAAATTATAGGGAACTTGAATTGATAGGTTGGCGTCTAAAATAATAAGTTGGCAACTAATATTGTAAAGCGATCATAAAATTTGGTTGTTTATATATTTTGTACATATACAGAATACCTAAGATACCTATATACCTAAGCTTTAAATACTCCATTTTTAAATAATTTAAATTTAAACATATGCATACCTAGTACTTTGAATTGGCAAATTTCCTAATCCACAAAACACCACAAATTTATTTACCAATAATACCCTACTATACTTGCTATACTTATAGTCGAAATTCCTAATCATGAAACACCTAATGGCCATTATACCATTAGGTCTTTAAATTTTTAATCACTAATGTCAATAGTTACCACTGTGTTCTGCCAGTGTCAAAAGATAGGTGCGACGACGAGCGAAGCGAGGAGGAGCGTGTTAGGTTGACCGTGTAGTGACCAAACAAAATATTTTAAAAGAACTTCATCTTTAAATTAATAGATAGCCGTTTTCTTTTTAAAATGTGCTTCATAAATAGTCGCCAATATAATAATTCAGTTGCCAAATAAATATTTGGTACCTGCCTAAAAATAAACAAAAGCTGTAACGGCATTAAAATACAACTCATATTGATATATTTTATTAAGGCTCCGTTTTTGTTGCCAAACTATTAATTTTAGTACCCATTTCTATTATTTTAAACTACCCAAATTCGATTATTTAGTTGACCGGTTAAATACGTGCCTTTATATAATACTACAGAATAAGTAATAGTACATAGGTACATAGTACTACCGTACAGAAAGGAAACTTCCTACAAAACCGAAGTTTGAAAGCGATTCAGGGACGAATCATACTGTCCGTTTCTTATGTATGATGCTATCCCTTAATTTCGGCTATTTAGGCCATTTAGGGTTGTCAAAATTCAGGTCATTATCTTATCTGTGGTCGTGCACCCAAAAGGGACGTCAATATGTGCCAACCGCCTAATAATTGCTCGGAGCAATGCTGAGCCGAACGGAGCCGAGAATGCCCGAAAGGAGGAGTTTCGCACCCCTGATGATACCTGGCGAAGTAGGAGCAAAAAATTCAATTGACTGATCAAAGGCCGCAATACATTGCATATCGCATGCGATTGTCAGTGACGTCTGGAAAGGCCATTATTGTGCCCTTAAGTCAACGAACTTTGTTTTTAATATGCACGTCACGGCGGGCGCCGCTTCGGAGTCAACAAATGTGGAGTTCCGAATAAAAAGGGACTTATTTAGAGTTGCTCCTATGTTAATCGCCTTTTTTGGTTTTTAATTGGTAGGTACTAATTTAATTTTTTATACCCTTCATAATGGCATGTTGCTATAGTTCGTTTTTTAAGCATTAGAAAAAGACTACGCGATCTTGGGTTATTCCAGTGAGGGACAAAACATACGCAAATGCGACACTGTGATTGGTCGAATTCATTTGTTGCCCACCATAATCCATACTAAAAAAACGGTGGGGAACAAATAAAATGTGAGACTGTGATAAGGACAAACAATAATAGCGCTTTCGCGGTTACTCCTACTGAAAGATACATAAGACTATCCCGTTCGCTCATTTCCCCCACCCATCATGCCTTATCCAGTTAAAATACTAGATTCATGCTGCCGAGTTAGCTTGGTCTGACAGCCGGTGGGAATAGTACTATTCGGACGCATCGCCGCTGTTATCCAGTGAGGAGAAACCGGCTAGTGAAGCAACAATATATTATAATTTCACGGCTATGCCTGCCAATGTTGCAATCCGTCGAAAGAATGCTTGGAATGGCGCGGATTCATAAAACAAGCCTCAATTAAACTATGAATCGTTTGTCTTAATCTGTCATTGTACTTATGTATTTGTAAGAAATGAACAAAAGGAGCCTTGTCATTCTATGAATATGGGGGTAATGGCACGGGTGCGAAACTCCTCCCTTCGGGCAAAGTCGGCTCCGTTCGGCTCAGCATTGCTTCGAGTAATTATTAGGGTTGACACAACTTGACGTCCCTTTGCGAGCACGACCACAGATAAGATGGCTTGAATTTTGACAACCCTAAATAGCTGAAAGGGATGCCACATATTAGAAAAGGACGGCATGATTCGACCTTGAATCGCTGTCAAACTTCGGTTTTGTAGGAAGTTTCCTTTCTGTACTTAATTATTGTGTTTTTTTTTTATAAGTGGATACACAGTTTGGTCGACAGAGTGACCAGCGACTGCTTTTGGTGTGAAGAGATTGGTGTCGTGGCCGAAAGGGCCGCGGCACCATAATTATTCTGTGGTAATGGTAACGCTAAACGTCAACGATATTTGAAGCTATTGCATGCGATATTCGATACATTGCCGATTAGGAATTCGGTGGATGAATCTTTTTACCAAAGCGTTACCGCACGGACAAAGTGCCAAAAATACCAAGACCTTATTGGCCATGTACTTTCACTGTTGTACAACAAGAAATGATAGATGTTGAGTTAATAAATTCGATCATGGGTGTCAATGGTGTCAAATATCGAACGGAGTTAGAAAAGGTGATCGAGTGACCTTTTGCGCGAGACTTTTGTCTGTCAAAAGGTCAAAGTCGTGGGGTAAAAGTTCCTATTAGGGGTCATCCATTAATTACATCACACGTTTAGGGGGGGGGGGGTCAAGAAAATGTGACATGTTGTGACAAGGGGGAGAGGGGAGTCACAAACTTTGTGACGTCACTTTAACTTCATCAGTAACCAAAATTTTATTTTAATCATTTTATTTACTGTACAGTTCAAAAACCAGTTTTTGGAACGATAATCGTTTTTATTAGTTAAATTTTTTTTCATAATCAATTTTGGGTTATAAATTTACTAATATTTTGTCAAAAAATTAATAATACTTAATTCGATTTGCCGATTTCGTTGAAAAAATGTGACGTGAAGGGTGAAACGTGAAACGTGTGTGAAGGGGTTTGCCAAATGTGACCAAGTGTGACAAGGAGGGGGGAGGGGTCAAAAAACCTTGAAATTCGTGTAACGTAATTAATGGATGACCCCTTAACGGCACTTATGCTATTGACGAATAAAAACCGGGCAAGTGCGAGTCGGACTCGCGCACGAAGGGTTCCGTACCATAATGCAAAAAAAAACGGTCACCCATCCAAGTACTCACCCCTCCCGACGTTGCTTAACTTCGGTCAAAAATCACGTTTTCACTTCTCATGCTCAAAAAGTGCACCTTTATGTCGTGCGTAGACGACATAAAATCGCATTTTATGCTCTAGAGCATAAAGTAAAATCATCTATTACGACCCTTGTTGACTTAGCAATAAAGTCCAAATTCTGCCATACAAACTGCCAGCCCTGCCGGCGCGCCCCCGACCGGCGCTCTCCCGATCGGCGTGCCCCGCGCCTCCGACCGGCCCAAGAACAATTTTCTAGTCTTGAATAAATACGTTAAAATAACCTAAAATATTTGATTTTTTGTATATTTTCCTCGCAATCGAAGTGAAAAGCAGAGTGTACAACAAGGGCATAAATGTCCATTTTTACCCTCGTCTACTATTTTGGTCTTCGCTTCGCTCAGACCAAAAAATTGCCTCGGGTATAAATGGGTCACCTTATGCCCTTGTTGTACAATCTACTATTGTTGTATGGGAGCCCCACTTAAATCTTTATTTTATTCTGATTTCAGTATTTGTTGTTAGGGTCTGGCTACTGAAATTTTACCCAAATGTTTGGCGAGAAATTCAAAAAATCTTGGGCTGGTCACACTTTGTGTAGTAGGAATTATAGTTTTGATACTAGAAAATATTTTTGATTTTCTGTGCACACGTAAGGTACCTAAGGATATAAGTTAAATATACGTTGACGTGCACTCAAAGCCAGCTCACATAATTTCTACCACTATGTGAAGTACAGTCAACGATAAACACATATGTTAACACTTTCTCATCATATACCATTGTAACAAGGAGAAAAATGAAATGTAGTGTAAATAAGACCTAGCTCGATCATACCGTAATATTAATGCATCACCAAAAAAATACACAAGTACTATGCCAAATATGCTAAATGCTAAGTATCAAAATATTTATAGAGCACCAACCTTCTAATTTGTTTACATTTGCTTAGGAGTTGTAAACATTGCAGTTTTTCGTTATATAACGCTACACGTCGACTTCGCACATTGTCGTAATTATTTACGAGCTTAAATAATAGTTTGCGAACCTCACTCAGTATAGACATTATTAATATTACTTAAAATAAACCCCTTATAAACCGCAAACAATTTGAATGAATGACATAAATTGTCAACTGACTTTTAGCTTTTTTTTCAAATCATAGACAATTGGTGATACAACAACGAAATATCTGTCAACAATTTTTGGCTAGCCAGACTCTATAGCGGCAACAGAAATACATCATCTGTGAAAATTTCAACTGTCTAGCTATCACGGTTCGTGAGATTACAGCCTGGTGACAGACGGACGGACAGCGGAGTCTTAGTAATAGGGTCCCGTTTTACCCTTTGGGTACGGAACCCTAAAAAGTACTTAAAGTGTCGCAAGAAGTGCCGGTCAGTGGAGTATAGGCAGTGATACTGATAATCATACTGATTTTTCTTATATGCTATAGTTCGTTTTTAGGGTTCCGTACCCAAAGGGTAAAACGGGACCCTATTACTAAGACTTCGCTGTCCGTCCGTCCGTCCGTCCGTCCGTCCGTCTGTCACCAGGCTGTATCTCACGAACCGTGATAGCTAGACAGTTGAAATTTTCACAGATGATGTATTTCTATTGCCGCTATAACAACAAATACTAAAAACAGAATAAAATAAAGATTTAAGTGGGGCTCCCATACAGCAAACGTGATTTTTGACCAAAGTTAAGCAACGTCGGGCGTGGTCAGTACTTGGATGGGTGACCGTTTTCTTTTTGCATTTTTTTCCGTTTTTTTTTGCATTATGGTACGGAACCCTTCGTGCGCGAGTCCGACTCGCACTTGTTTAGCATTAGAAAAGAGGTAAACAATCTTGTCGTGTCTTTATATTAAAAAACACTTGAAAAATAAGTCACGGTAAATATGTATGTAACAATTATGTTATGAATCATACGATTTATGATTATAATGATGAATTTGCACGCTTGCATGCAAGCTAGGTACATGATCTGTAACACCATATTGTAACATCCCCATACTGTATCAATGCAAATAAATAATTTCTGATTTCTGATTATTTACATTATTTTGCTTTCATAAGTAAAAGACACGTCAAGATCGCGAGAAGGCTAGAATGATGATGATGATCGATGATGATGTTATAATAATAACGTGAAAACCTAAACCCAGGAAAATGAGGGTTAGTACTAAAATTAGAATTTGCAAAAGAAACCTCAGTTTCTTTTATTTTTTACAGGATTTTTTTTTGTTTGTACTTAAACTTTTAAGTAGTTTTAAGGGTATAAAGGTTAACGCAAATATAAAATTATTTCAAATATTTTATTGTATAAGGAACGTAAATATAAAATCTCATTTATTATGACTATTTATTAAGTACATAAAATCTTATTATGACTTAAGCAAACATAAACAAAAAAAACATAATTTTGAATATATCTATGTGATGTAAAGTATAAATTATTAATGAACATAAATTTTAGAAATTCATTTTTGTAATGTATAGTATATATTATAATATATTCGTAGAATTTAGATTCCAATATGTGACGTTATCTATGAAAAGGGACCTTATTGTTGATGGCGCTTACGCCATTATTAACGATGCTCGATATAAATCAATGCCGCGCGACGATGTGAGGCGTAAGCGCCATCGACAATAAGGTCCCTTTTCATAGATAATGCGCCATATATGATTTACATAGCAAATTAAACAGACAGCCAATTTTGAAAAATATGTACCGATATCACGAACAAATCAAGACTTCATGTATTTGTATAATGTGTACCTACTCAACGATATTTAGGTACCTACTTGGTGGTATATTTTAAAATTGGCCATCGGCAATCGGCATACGTATTATATTGACTCATATGAGTATTGACAATTTAGTGTGACGTCACCATCTGCAATTATACTCTGTATCTTTAGGTATTTCAATAAAAGTAAACAAAATCTACCCTCAAATGGCTTCTTAAGCCAGTTGAGGGTAGATGAAAACATTACATGATCAAATAATGTAGGTTAAAGTCAGGCCGTTCAGTGACAGATCCAGACGGTTTTGTATTTGGTTGGTTAACCAATAAATGTTGTAACTACCCGAACATGTACAAATTGTTTGTTTACTGTTATTTAAATACCTAAACATACAGACTAGGATAGGTAGTCTTTATATTAACAACATCCCTGCGTTTAGAGCATTTCCTGAAGGCAACTAACTTAGTAATACATAATTAATATTGCTATATAGTATTCATATTAAAAAGCGTCCTATATTTTTGCTGAACGTAAGTAAGGACGAAGAATTTCGTTCATTGAACCCGCCATTTGCTGTCTCTATCGCACGCGCGTGATTATATAGCTTTCCCGCCCATGATGCCGGCGGTCAATGCCACTGTGCGAGCGGGACAGGGATATAATTATGCGTGTGCAATAGAGATAGGTAATGGAGGAGGAAGAATAGTCTGCATCGATTTTGATAGCCCACGCAGTGCAAGTGTTATTTCTACGTCATAATTTCATAGAAGTTTGACGTTTAAAATAACATTTGCACTGCGTGGGCTATCAAGATCGCTGAAGACTTTTCTTGGTCTAATTCTATTAAACGTTGTACAGCAAAAAGTTAAGACACCATTTAGGCATGTTTATTGATATATTAACTTATGATTATGACTTATTTTACTTTAATATATTTACAATTTTACGCCGAGACAGAGTGGCTTGACAATAAAATATTAATTGCAATAATTTAGCATGAAGAAATATCAACTTTATGGAATACGTCGTAAGGACCAATTTACAAGTATAGTATGAGTTTTCTCAAATGATTTTTACGCCTAAGACCCTAATCTGTTAAACAAAAGCCATTGGTTATTATATGACGAGCCCAAGCTTCCAACTTTGGCGCGTGGCAAAACAACAATGCCGTTTAAAAAGCAACTATATCACGATAGTAATAAAGTTCAAATATGAGCGTTGTTTATTCTCGCCTTCATTGGGGCGGTCGACCATACTACATTACCAAAACATGTTATCTCGAATGAGCTGTTACATAGATTGGAACTTTAATACTATCACGATACGGTTGCTTTTTAACCGCATTGTTTAACAGATTAGGGTCTTAGGCGTAAAAATCATTTGAGAACATTCAAACTATAGCCATAAATCTTTGTGCTCCAGCTAGAATGATATATTACATTGATATTGGCCATATTAACATTGCCAAGATACATTTAGGCCTATAAATATGTACATATACAATGTATGTCTTTCAAAATATAATTACGTATTGCTTTTACGCGACATTGTACCATGTTTTAGCCGTTTGAGATATTTGCATCATTTTTTAAATACATTTTGTAGTTGTACAAACTATTTATTATAGCATTAGTATACCCTTAGGTACGACTTTATACTAGGTGTAGTAACTTAATGCGCAAAATATTCTAACATTCCGGCATATTTTATTTTATGGCAAAGTTAAGCGCGAACCGAACAACAAAACTTCGATGTTGGTATGGCGTACCTATCATATTTAGTTATATTCTTATATCGGGTCCATAAACCGTACCATTTTTAACATACAAAACGTTCAAATCTCACATTGACCGCAGTCAACGCTTCTCTAACAAGTTATATTTACATATATGACAAATACATCGTTACGATGAAAAGGTATATATGTATTTAGGTATTTTCACTTTCGTCATATTGAGAAGTCTTCTAATAGTTTTAATTTACATCGCTCTCCCATAAAGTATCAAACCAATCACCGAAAGGGCCCTTTTTATACGGAACTACATATTTTATGTATGTACATGTACAATTCAGTGCTGTTGTTCCCATATTTTAAAAATATACGTCAGAAAAAATTAGACAATCTAATATTTAGCATAAGTTTTGGCTGTTTCCTATGGTCCATTTTCTATGGGAGGGTAATTTTTTTTTTGTGATTTTGGGGTTGGTTCCATTGGTTGCTTAGTATAATCCCAAAACGTCCCTGGCAACGGGAATACAGTTATTTTTTAGCCACCGTGTATATCTTCATATTTATAGATGTTGGCTAAGTTAATCTTGTTGCAATGCAGTCTATTTTTTCCTTGTTTCCTACCTATTGTCTCACTCTATTACTATCCAAGGCAGTTACAAATTAGAGATCATTAAAGAATAACTTAAATCAATTTATTGATTGGAATAACGAAGTTTATAATTTTTTTTTATAGGTACATGTATTTTTATGGGTTATTTTATTATGTAAAATTCATTGACTTTCTAATTCTTGTAATATGATAACTATACTCTGTATCTTTAGGTATTTAAATAAAAGTAAACAAAATCTACCCTCAAATGGCTCCTTAAGCCAGTTGAGGGTAGATGAAAACATAACATGATTAAATAATGTAGGTTAAAGTCAGGTCGTTCAGTGACTGATCCAGGCGATTTTGTATTTGGTTGGTTAACCAATAAATGTTATAACTACCCGAAAATTTACAAATTGTTTGTTTACTTTTATTTAAATACCTAAAGATA
Organism: Cydia splendana; assembly: GCF_910591565.1. NCBI lineage: Eukaryota > Metazoa > Arthropoda > Insecta > Lepidoptera > Tortricidae > Cydia > Cydia splendana. Next base: position 6,977,315 of record NC_085983.1, read on the forward strand.
CAGAGTATAGTATACAGAGGGCTTACCGCGAAAACCGATAAACCAAATATTTTCGATTTTCGTGCTAACTGTGTTTTGTGATGTCGGTTTCATTAGTAGGGCCATAAGTATTGAATAGCATATGTTATTTTATTTAAATGTATATAAAACTAACCTAAATGAACAAAACGTACAAATAGAGTAATATAGATAGGCACCAAAACTATCAATTATTAAAATTGTATTGTTGATACTATCGAAAAAAGTAAGTAAGTAGTAAGTCAAAGTACCAAAATTACAATAATTGAAGAAGTGCCAAATATAGGTAGTTTTACCCTACAGAAAAAATCATATTGACAGTTGATTACAATTTTATAGAATGTAATATGTAGGTAATGTATCTTTGTGTTTGAAATTTATTTGCACTTAAAAAGCCCATAACTAAACAAAGTATGTAAAGTACATTAACTAATGTAGTTTTAATAGTTAATTGAATGACTATTTAATTATATTTCATTTATACTCCTCATTATTTGTACAAAAATAATTAGTTGTTGATAATAAAAATGTTATCTTGTACCAGTAATCATCTGGGAGTGTCTTGTTTAAAATGTGACGTTATCTATGTAAAGGGACCTTATTGTTGATGGCGCTTACGCCATTATTAACGATGCCCCGATATAAATTCAATGCCGCGCGACGCTGTGCGGCGTAAGCGCCATCGATAATAAGGTCCCTTTTCATAGATAATGCCCCAAATATTCTGTTTTATGTTATCAATACAAACCTATTTAAGATTATTTTTCTATTTTTTTAGAACAGCAGTTTTTGGAATTTCCGCAAAAATGTCTTTGAGCTTGGATAGATAATCATTGTAAATTAATGTTTACCATTGGCTCCATTGACTCCATTGGTTGCCGCCTCTTCCATGCTCTTCAAATGGAACGGGCTGATGGTGAACACCTCATTCTTCACCAGATCCTCGATATTCTCACCTCCGTAAGAAAGCAGCGGTGATATCTCCACGTCTACATCATCTTTGATAATACCACCAGCTTCCCTGATGTATTTTCTGTGTAACCTTAGAAGATCCTGTCTAGCGGTCGACGGGCAATCTTTACCGGCTGAATCGGCATTCTTTAAAGCAGAGAACTCAACGTCTCTTGCTACTTCTAAGCAAATGAATTTCTCAGCGAATTCAAACACATCAAAGATGAATTTCTCCATTTTAATACCGTTAGGCTCCGTTGGCTTCTGCCGGACACCGTTCTCATCTACGTATGGGATCTTCTTTTTAGCAACATGGAGCTTTAGCTTGCTTTCAAAGTTTGATATTTTCTTTAAGAAATCAGATGAGAAGTAGTGATTACAGATGTTACCGGCAGAGAATGTAAGTCTTCCGTCAGGATTCCTCCTTTCAGCAGCTTCGTCACTGAGCTCCGAGTATTCCACCACTTTGTAATGTCCGTTGACTCTGCACACAACTCCAACGGCTTCACTCGGTGAAGATTTTTGGACAACTTTAGCAGCACAGTCCGCATTTCTGCTCAAGCAGTAACCAATGAATACTGGATCGGCAACTTTAATGAGGATGTTATCGACTGAATGTGCGTGTAAATGTTCGACACCTCGTCGGGAAATGTCATCCAGCATTCCTTGGGTTTTTAAGGCACGGTACAGACCCCCGTTCCCATCAGGGGCTGAAGCTAACTGGTATTTCTCATCCAATAGTATTTTACCATTGAAATCAAAGCATGGAAGTCTTCCCTGTTCAAAAAACACAATGTTTTCCTCCTCTAAGCCAAAGAATGAGTGATCCTTAAAGAACTCGGCTGTGGGAGACATAGTATGTTCAGAAGTCATGATATACCAAGTGATTTTACCTTCTTTTCCAGTCCTTTCCTCAGCCATTTTCTGCAACCGAACTATCCGTTCAGCTTGAATTTGGAACAGAGTTTTTTGCGACGGTAAACCGACGTTGTACATTCCTTTGGGGTGTCCAAAACCTAGTCGGGTCGCCTGCCCGCCAGCGAGTAGCAAAACACCAACTTTTCCCTCAGAAATCTCTCTAAAGCCTATATTTTCATATTCCTCTATTTTTTCCCTGCTCAAACTCGGCACGGCTTCGTAATGGGACTGAGGAATCGGCTTTAAATCGTCGTCCAGTTTCTCCGCAATAACTTTCGACGACTCCATAGCTCTATGGAAAATATCATTCATTTCCACAAAGTCGATTTTTCTGAGCTCTCCCGCCAATTGTTCGCGCTCATTTTCACTTATCTGCGGCCAGTATTTGATCAGGTGTTCTTGACGGTGACACTTGAGTTGGGACAACAAGTCTTCGTAAGACATCGCGGTTCGGAGTTGCGGACTATAGTGAACCGATCAAATTTATTGTATCTTATCGAGTGCGATCGGCGCGATTAGAAAGTGAATACTGACTAGCAGTCCGCAAGGCGTGTGGAAACATTTCTGGGTTCTCCCACCACTGTTGGAAACACGTCGTCGGCGTTCAGCTGACATTTTCGCGATTTTTTTAATATTTACAAATGAAGCACTACTACTACTATTAAAATGTTGCATACTGTCAAATGTTTATAAAAAAACTTTAGTCTTCATTGGCGTTTAGCCACAGCAAAACAACTTCAGATGCTAATAAAAGACGCAATGTATTTAAATAATTCAAAGATTTCAAATTAGGAATCACAATGGAATATACTAGTAATTGAAACAGTGACAGAGACTGTCAAAACGTTAACGTTCTGAAACTTTTGAATATTGTTTTATATTATCATACAACATTAAGTTTCTCTTTTATTACAATAGTATATATTATAAAAATATTATGTTAAAATACAAATCTTAATTATCTCTAAGTTAACTACATGAAGGTCAAGGATTTTACAATATCTAAATATTTCGTTACAGGTTTTGTTGTATGATTGTATAGAGTTTTTGAACATAAAGAATTCGTTTTGTCTATGGAATATTGGATTGGATAGTTCAAGAATACACCTTGGAATTAAATCATTGATATCTTTTTCGGGCTCATATAATCATACTTTAATCATATTTAAATCAATTGCTATTTATATGGATAAACTTTATTTCACGCGAAATAAAGTAATCTCCTTGAACACAAGCCATTTTGTCTATTGCTCGTAACTGGCAGCCATGCGCTAGGTATGTCAAAAGAAGATGTCAAATGGTTACTCAGGAAACATAATTTATTTATTACTGGTTATCGTTGAATTTCTACTCAAAATAATATTCAGTGTGAGTAAAACGTTACTCGTGGTTTTAGAGCAAATACTAAGAAGCTTGTTAAATGTGAACATGACTGAAACAGCGAAAAAAAGCAAACGTGCCAACGACCCAAGCAATAACCAAACTATTGCAAACCGTGGCCTTATCAGCGCAAACTGGCAGAAATTTCTATCAAGTAACCTAATTTCGGACAAGAAAATTGAAAAACCTTTGCAAGAAAACTCGAAGGATCACTTTACGGGAACTTTTAGACGCGCACGTAAGAAGAAAGCTAAAACCCAGGTGCTTGTACGAAATGAGCTAAAAACGCTTGATATCACTAAAGAAACTAAAGTTAAAGCTAGCAACAGTGACAATATAGCTGATGTCGAACATACAGTTCCTAAAAAACAGGATAATAATAGTAAAAACAAATTAACTAAATTCATAGCTATAGATTGTGAAATGGTGGGAATAGGATACGATGGAAACGACAACATGCTAGCCAGGGTATCTTTAGTGAACAAATTCGGTGACTGTATATATGATAAGTTTGTTAAACCGAGGGAAGAGATCATAGATTACCGAACAAGTGTGTCTGGAGTCAGAAAAGAGGACTTAATTAACGGCGAAGACTTTGCTAAAGTGCAGAAAGATGTGGCGGAGATGATTCGAGGCAAGATTCTAGTCGGGCACTCCTTGAAGCATGATCTGAGTGTATTATTCCTCTCGCACCCTAAAAGGAGTATCAGAGACACATCTAGATATAAACCATTTAGAAAGGTGAGTTTATTTTATATTATGCCTATTATTGAAACAAACTAAACATAAAAGTACTGTAATACACTGGATTGGATGTTAACACGTTCAGTGCCTGCGCGAGCTACGCACTACGAGCGTAGCAGATAACACGGGCAAAACTGTATGTAGCAGAAAGTGCCTACGAACAGAGAACCTGCCTAGTGGGTCGCTGGCAGTGAATGTGTTAACTGGTAAAGCTGATTCAAGGCCCAGTGGTTTTATTCTTCTCTCTCTTCACTTCTAAAGGCCTGTCTCCATATTGCGCGGCAAACTAACGAACATTGGCTCGCGAGCCAACCCGGTATCCATTGTGCACGGCTGCCTCGTTAGCCAATGTTCGTTAGTTTGCTGCGCAATATGGAGACAGGCCTTTAGACATGTTAAACTTATTTTACTTTCTATATTCTGTCTATACACTACAATCAATTTAATTCAAACATAAATATCCATAAGATTGTTAGTGATTACACATTTACAAGACTTAACAAATTCACTGCCCCCGACGCACATGTGCGTCCACCTTCATACAAGTTTGTTCCTAGGCCACGCCCCAGTGAATGCGTTCAAAACTCAAATCTTATGTTAAAAGTCTATTATTTATGAAGTTAGAACAAAAACGGCAACCCCACTACTGTGGAGATGGTGCACTATGTATGAGGTGTTCTTTCATGTTTCATATTACCTACACTGGGTCTCTCCTGGAAAGTAACTTTTTTATGTTTGTAAAATTTTTCTTTTTAATATTTTTTTTAATGGGTTTTGTCACACAGTGACAATGTCACCCCCATAATGAGATCTAATAGTAATAATGATATAGTAGTGAAGTATTACCTACATCACTACATCACATACATCACAGTGACTTGGATTTCTAACTACAATGCATAAAGTAATCCAAAATTTTCAATGACTTCAAGGGTGCCATAGTAAGTTCAGTATGACCTACATATTTATATCTATACCAAAATTAGACAATTTCTATCAAAATTTCTCAAATAACATCACCCAATTATTTACAGATAACCAAAGGCAGCACACCATCCCTAAAACGTCTAGCGAAAGACATCCTCGGCATAGAGATCCAGCACGGAGAGCACAGCTCCGTCGAAGATGCCCGGGCCGCGATGCAGCTTTACTGCACCGTAGCTAAGGAGTGGGAGAGGATGAACAGTGAGAAGAGAGGGTATAGGAAAGAGGCTTAACATTAAGCCATTTGTTTTAGTATGTCGTTTTCCTTACAGAATTTAACAACCGGAGTCGCCTTTGAGAGCTTACTCCTCTGTCAAAAACCTTGCCCAAATAGCCTGGTCCACACACGGTGAGCATACGCGCGATATTTCCTCGCGCGTATGCTCGCTCTGTATGGACCCGGCTTGGTTATACTCATTGTATGGACTGACATTTATCTGACATGGCTATTTGTACGTTACATACAAATAGCCATACATTTGACGTGCCCCTCCCCCGCAAAAACCGGCAGACTGTTTTGTACAGAAAATGACAAGGTGACTCTGGTTGTTTAATTCTCTAAGGGTCACTTGCACCATTCACTAACCCGGGATTAACCGGTTAAACCTGGAGTTACCATGGTTACCAGTACAATTAGACACTGGGTTAAGTGGGTTAACGGTTTAACCCCAGGTTAGTGGGATGGTGCAAGTGGCGCTAAGTCTTTTTGAGACAATTTTGTGCATAGAAACCAAATGGAATGAAATAACTTGATTTAAGTCATTTTACGGACAGAATTTTACTCTCGTTGTCGATTTTATTTACGTCAGATTTCGATAAAATTTGGTTGATACGTAAGACCCACCATTTAAAGATTCCCAATTTTTAATTTGAATCTTTATTCATAAGGAAATTGGAACGAATTTCGTTTGTTTTAAACAGCAATGAAACAAAAGAAATGCTACTTTATTTGGTTCATGAAAGGTTCAAATTAGATTGCAACGAATATGTAGATTCTGATGGACATTTTAGTCTCAGGAGGATAGAGTTCCCTATTCTGTACATAATAATTGCAATCTCACCATATGCCCTAAGCTGTCTTCTATTGAGTTACGTAACTGAATAACTCAATGAAAAAAATTACATACATTTATTTTTCCCAAATTGGAATTTCGTTTTTATTTTGCCTTGAATAAGGAGCTTTTCCAACCAGCCAAATTATATCCAATTCTAACAAAATTTATTCGAAAAATAAAAATCTGCTCTTTGTTTTTTTACCAATCTGTAATCATAATTTGTGGTTTCTAAATATATTGTCATCTCAGCTGATGAGTGGTACAGATGTAAAGTGTCATTCGATGGAACTTGCTAACTATGTAAACATACCGCCATATTGAAACTGTCAAAAATGATGAATTTACTAGTGACTTTTGTTTACATAGTTAGCAAGTTCTATAGAATGACACTTTAGTGCATAATTGTTTTCCATCGTATTTTCTCGGAATCGTTCGTATTTGTCATGCTACTTCAGTCAACCTCCTTTTTGTACCGAGACTGACTGAAATAGCAAGACACGTTCTTAAGTTTCCGTGATAACACGATGGAAAATAATTATGCACTACATCTACATATAATTGATTTTGGATGATGAAACTTTAGAGTTGTTAAGGTACATTTAATATCAACTTTCAAATTGTGTTAAATTGGTGATAACATTCTTTAAGGCATAAATTATATATTTAGAAAAAAGAGCTACCTACTCATTTTTATGAAATAAATAAAACTATGCATTGTAATCCCACAGGTTTGGTGATGATACTGATGATTAAACCATTTTGTAGGTGCAGCTTTTCTTGTTTTTCTTAATTTTAGAATATGTATTTTTATACCTATAGTATTTCTTGACCAAGAAATCCATCTGCTGATCCAGCAAACACAGTAAACAAGATCTGCAGTTCATGTCATCATTTTACAAGTTTTACATGTACAATGTTGCAGTGCATGGGGCCCGTTTCTCAAAAGCTTGTAACTTGTAATACAAGCGGATGTCACTTTTTGACAGCTTTTGTTAGAAAGGGACTCCCACTTGTATTATAAGTTACAAGCTTTTGAGAAACGGGCCTGAACGGACTTGTAAAATTGTAGTTGTAACTTTAGATCTACAACAAGCAACAAGACATACAAAACAAAAAGTATGTTACAGTGTGTTCAAAATGTCGTCAAAGTTTTCCTTTCTTTTTTGTGAATATTTTGTATTGTTTGTACCAAAAGACTTTGTCTTTTTGAAGTGAAAACTTCTTTAGCGGCACTGTGCACTTTTTGTGATGGGGAAAAATCTTTAACTCGCGACAGCGTAAGACGCTTCGTAAGACGGACACGTGACCTGATCGAAAAACTGGTACAATGTCATTGAGTTTTCACTTCTGCCGGCACTCCCGGAGTGCAACCCGTTGTTTTTTTTAAGTAATTCACGCTGCTCAAATATAATTACAATCCAAAACCGTTTAAGCGCCAATCAGGGCCTTTTCTTACGGAACAACATATTTATTGTACAATATTGGTTTACTTACTGGCAAAAAATTAGAGATGGGCCAATATTGACAAAACAGAACATTGTAAATTGTAGTTTTTATGTCGAATAAATCGAACTTTTTTATGTACATTAGTGTTTTTTTCGTGTTCTCTACTACCTTTTAATGGGCCCACTGATTAACAGTCTGTCGGACGGTATCGGCCTGTCAGTTGTTCGGAACTGTCAAAATTTTATTTTAACTGACAGGCCGATACCGTCCGGCGGACTGTTAATCAGTGGGCCCCTTTAGATTCTCGTAGCATGTTGACACGTCGCTGGCCCAATATTACAGGGTTCTATGTTACATTTTCAAGATAGTTGAAATTCGACTTAATGTCACTATGACAATGTTCAAATTTCAGTTCGAGAAATGTGAAACAGAAGCCTGTAATATTGGGCCAGCGACGTAGCACTAATATCTTGCCATAGAGAAATTAATATATAGAACATCCATAGATCAGTTTTAGGTTTTAGTACCAAAACGACCATTATTTTCATAGTCGACATCTAGCATCGAGTAGCAGAATTATCAGTACTGATACTTGACAATATATGTTCCGACGACCGAAAATTCTAATACTCAACAATTTTCAGCTAATATTATAACCGGAACTCTATTTTCAACTCATTCTTGCTGTACAATACAATTTTCGTGAGTCGCGACACCAGAGAATTCTAGTATCAAGTAGCGGTACTGATAATTCCGCTACTCGATGCTAGATGTCGACTGCGAAAATAATAGTCGTTATGGTATCAAAACTGATGTATGAAGTGAGCACTCTATTCTTACTATATTTCTCTATGCTCTTGCTGAAAAATGTTAATTATGAAATAAAACAACTGCAATACTACATAACTAATTTATTTACAAACATAACACTGGCCATAAATAGCCAAAGCGCTGTCTGGATGCGATTCGCACGTCGCTCCGATGTTTGAGCGAGACAACGCTATGCATCGTACAGCGGCATGCCGCTCGCACATCGGAGCGCCGTGCGAATCGCATCCAGTGTGTTTATTAAAGAACATTGTGGTGACTAGCTCTATATACATAATGTATTTATGTAGGCACTGTGGAGCTCTTTAAAGCATCTGCTTAGTACAAAAACCGGTCAAGTGCGAGTCGTACTCGCGCACGAAGGGTTCCGTACCATTACGCAAAAAATCACGGTTGTTGTATGGGAGCCCCACTTAAATATTTATTTTATTTTGTATTTAGTATTTGTTGTTTTAGCGGCAACAGAAATACATCATCTGTGAAAATTTCAACTGTCTAGCTAACACGGTTCATGAGATACAGCCTGGTGACAGACAGACGGACGGACAGTGGAGTCTTAGTAAACGGGACCCTATCGGGTCCCGTTTGACCCTTTGGGTACCGACCCGCAACATTGGTGTAGATGGCTGGGGGTAGAGAGGTGTCACTATACTTTAAAACCTTTCCAGGCAGCACCAAACTACAAGGTTTTTCCAAAAAATGCAAATGTATTAAAATGTATGCAGCTTTGATGATTCATTTAATGATAAGTAACTTTTCTCGAAATACCAATCGGATATGAACCTTAAATCGGATTCCTAAGGTTGAAATTCTATTGGCGAGTATGTGGTCGCTAGGTGCACTATGCCTTTAAATGGGTTAAACATAATTATAGCCAACTAAACTTAAAAAAGTACTTTTTACTTATTTTTACATAAATACAAGACGCGCTAGTAAAAAGTGGCAAAATTGTCTTACTTTTTTTTTGGTATTGAACTACGATTTTCAGTTTAGCCATTTAGGTTATCTAGTCTTATAAACTCTTGTTATGACTCAGTACTCCCGCTGTCATACATCTCTCTAACAGCCGCTAGCAGCCGCTGCAGGCCGAGCCCAGTCTTGGCGGAGATGCCGAGCACCTCTCGTTGTCTGCTGATGGTCTCGAAGGCCGCGCGCCCTGCCGGTAGGTCTATTTTGTTCAGCACCTAAAAATAAAAATAGAAAACTTTAATTTCAATGTATTAGAGTGGTGTGCGGCAAGGATTTTCGGCGAAACAACCTTTTGACCGACAGTTTTGAGTGTTTGCGTTACTCAAAATGTCGCCGGAGTTACTAAGAAATCGGACTTCTAATATACCTATACCTACATAGGTTTAAGAGTTTGGGCCTTGAATGTTTTGACTTTTGACATACACCATATAAAGATGGAGTGGTAACTCCATACATCAGTTTTCTTACCAAAACGCGCGTTATTTCGTAGTCGACATCTAGCGTCAAGTAGCGAAATTTATCAGTGCTGCTAGTTGACATTAGATGTCTCGGCGAACCAAAACTCAAATGCTCAACCATTTTCAGCTAATTCGAGTATTATAACCGGATTGACTGGAAGCCTATTTTCAACCCCTTCTGCTTATAATGTTAGTTGTAAATTGTTTTAGTAGTACATTTTTCGTCAGTAGCTACACTTGTGACATCTGGTGTCAAGTAGGGGTACTGATAATTCCACTACTTGACTTTAGATGTCGACTACGAAATAACGCGCGTTATGGTAAGAAAACTGATGTATGGAGTTACCACTCTTTCTTTACATTACATAGAAAAGCCATTATTTAAACTTGATTCGCCCAACTACGAGATTTTCGAAAGTCACTTTACACACATTGACGTATATGTCGGAGCGTGACTCCAGAAGGACGTATTGCAGCGTTACAGTTCATAGTTTTAGACGCCTGTAGAAAGTCGATTAGCAATGTTTGACTACGTATTACTTGGTTGTAACGAAATTCATAAAGTTGCGCAGAGAGTACTCGTAACGCCCTCTATTGGCGTATTGTTGAACTAAGATAACAGGTAGAATGCTTTGGAACGTCAAGTGATTTAACTTGGGTGAAGTTCGGTACAAGGTAGCAGTTTTGTCGTTATGTTGGTAGACCGGTCGAGCAGGTTTGCCAACTTGACTTCGAGGCGGGAGCGGTGTGGCTCCGCCAGCAGAGTTGATCAGACCGCGCTAGCGATCGGACGTTAACCAACCTCGTGCCTGATTCGCCACGTTCCTGAAGGCTTATACCTGAAGGATTATTCTGAAAGCTTATAGATTCCAACGTTCTTTAACGATTTAGCTAAGTGTTTTATTCCAAGTGTTATTTTGATTTCTAACGTGTGTTTAGCTTACCTTTGTAAAATAAAGAGAAGAAGTGTTGTTTTGAAAAGATGTGTCCCGCCGAGTTTGTTGCCGGTCCCATATTGGGATACCTTTCTCCAATTGAGAAGGATTTACATCTTCTCGGGTCAGAGGTGTAGGGTTGGAGCGGGCCTAGCTTGACTTGAATAAAGACTTGAAGATTTTATGTGATCCTTTTATTTGAGTTTAATCCAAATACACTCCAATAGTGATTAGTGGGGCACTGGTATGGTTAACGAGTCCGAATGTTTATTTCATGCACTGGTAGCATACTGAGTTAGCTGGGAAGTAATACATATACTACTACGCCCACCCGCCATCCTGTACACACCCATGCCGCCCTCCGTCGTATATATCTCAGGACTGGCCTTACGGACAATAAGAATGGGGCAGTACAGCGGTGTGTCATCGCTACAACGCGATTGGTTGATGAGTTCGCATCACGCACACGATTGGTTGATGAGTCCGCATCACGCGCGCGATTGGTCGCAACTAGTTGCGTTAGACTGCACGATTGGCTCGAATTCGTGAGTGACACCACTGAACTAGTACCATTTTTAGTGCCTGTAAGGCCAGTCATATAATACTTACGGCTCGGCCACAACATCGAGCGACTTGCGACGGCGACAGCGATAACCATAGGTTGGAGCGAAAGGTCCGATCGCTGTGTCACGCTCCAACCTATGGTTATCGCTCCCGCCGTCGCAAGTCGCTCGATGTCGTGGCCGAGCCGTTACAGATATAATACGTCAATGTTTCGACAGTGTTGTAAGCGCCATGCCTTACCACGCAACTCCGCCGGTTCGCCAGCTCGGCACTGTAATGCGTCAGTTCATGTGTGAGATGCTCCAGCTGTTCTAGAGGGGCGTCGGTGGCATCCAGGAGATAAATGAGGCCGCAGCACCGCTCATGCAGCGTGCTGCACTCTGGTGGTAGAACACTGCAGCATACTCCCTATTTCGACAGTGTTGTAAACGCTATAACTTACCACGCAACTCCGCCGGTTCGCCAGCTCGGCACTATAATGCGTCAGTTCGTGTGTGAGATGCTCCAGCTGCTCTAGAGGGGCGTCGGTGGCATCCAGGAGATAAATGAGGCCGCAGCACCGCTCATGCAGCGTGCTGCACTCTGGTGGTAGAACACTGCAGCATACTCCCTATTTCGACAGTGTTGTAAACGCTATAACTTACCACGCAACTCCGCCGGTTCGCCAGCTCGGCACTATAATGCGTCAGTTCATGTGTGAGATGCTCCAGCTGCTCTAGAGGGGCGTCGGTGGCATCCAGGAGGTATATGAGGCCGCGGCACCTCTCTGCGTGCTGGAGAAACTGGATTCCTGTCACAGAGAGAGGTAATATTATCAGGATACAGTAAAAAAAAAGATTAAAGGTGGAAAATTTTACTATCTCGGGCGAGACTCGAACTCGTGACACTGGATCGCTAACCTAGTGCTAGTTACCGCACTAGGGCGGTAAATTAGCACCATATTTACTGTAAAATAAATTGGACCAATCACGTGTCGCCACGGTGAAGAGGAATAAACCAGAGGCAGTTGGCATAGCATGCCGTCCTAGTGCGGTAACTAGTATACGTGCATATGTAGAAAATTTAAACGGCCATACATATGTACTGTAAAACGTTGTAGGTACAATACAAGTGCGAAAAGGTAATTCGCACTTGTATCGTAATGTACTAATACTTGACTAAAGTGTAATGTTAGTTAGAACTGTTAGAAGTCATTACAGTTGAGTCGGGAGCTCATATAATAGAGAAAAGTATGCGATTACGATTACAGTTTAGTATACAATAGGAAGTCTTAATTCAACCATTAAAGTCGACGAGTAGATGAAACCAGCCATGTGCGAGTCGGACTCGCGCACGAAGGGTTCCGTACCATTACACAAAAAACGGCAAAAAAATCACCTTTGTTGTATGGGAGCCCCACTTAAATATTTATATTTTTGTTTTTAGTATTTGTTGTTTTAACGGCAACCGTAATACATCTGTGAAAATTTCAACTGACGGACAGACGGAGTCTTAGTAATAGGGTCCCGTTTTTACCCTTTGGGTACGGAACCCTAAAAAGCACAAATTGTGAAATTTTCAACTTATGTTTACCTAAGCCATAGTTCTTGTGTGAGCCGGGAATCAAACCCGGCAGGTCCGCTATAGCCACTTGCTCGTAATCGTCATAGGGGACCATCCCTGAAAGAAAAAGAAATAGATATCACGTTATCTTGTATTATTTAGTGAGGAAGACAGATAGCTTTGCCCCTCGTCAGGCGTGGCTCACTCCGCGATTTCGTCGCTTTGCTACAGGCAGCTACAAGTACATCCGTTCCACACCACTTTTGGTGGCTAGCCATAAGCCGCGCTGGCGCTGTCGCCACCTAGCGGTCATATCTGTCGTGATTGTAACAGACGCGTTTTGTTAGAGAGAGGGTCTTCTGTACCTAGTACTATTATTTATTCTGTGCCCTCATTTCTGATTTTTATATTATTTTTCACCACACCAGCTGGTAAAGGCTCTCTTGATTGTTCAAAAACTGATAAGAAAGTTGCATTTTATCCACATGTGAGGCAAAGTAATCTAATGCAAATGTTGAGTTGTTTTCTTATGTTTGCTGGTAGAATTGACTTTTAAGTGATGACTTTGAATGATAAATATTTAATAACATCCATTTTGCATCTATTAGCTTTGATTTTGTTTGATATTTTACAGTTAGTATTTTCTTTGTGTGGTGAAAAATTATGTGTTTCACTCGGTGGCAAAATTTGTTTAACCCTCGTGCCTTGAAAACCTCGCAACGCTCAAGATTCTCATCATCATCATTTCAGCCTATATACGTCCCACTGCTGGGCACAGGCCTCCTCTCATGCGCGAGAGGGCTTGGGCTATAGTCCCCACGCTAGCCCAATGCGGATTGGGGACTCAAGATTCTAATTTTCATCAATTTTGGAATCTTTCGCTTGCTCGGGTATTAATATTAGAGTCACGAGAGTTCAACAACAAATTTGCTCCCTTGTCAAACAAATTATTCTAATATTAATTGACATGTTGAACACTGCGCTAGATTTTAGATATGTACGAAAATCGTACATTATTATTATTGGGGTGTTGTGGGCCTTTGAGTGACACTTCGACCAAGCTGTGATTTATTGTGACGGCCCTTTAAAGTTCACTACTAATGCCCGTTGAATCCAGGAAATTCCATTCCTTGGGCCGTAATGCTCTGTACCTCATAGGGTTCCAGTATATGTCGCCCTAGGTAGGTACTTCTTTTGGACATTAGTGGTCCGCAGGAGCAGAGAATCGAAAATCGTACATACGTGCCGGCGCGGCGGTGAAAGACTAAATCTACACTTAGGTTGAGTCACTTATTGGCTTTTTAATAGAATTTATATGGGATTACAATTAGGGGTCGTTCAGGCATTACGTAAGCAGATTATTGTAATTAAGTATGCTTACGTAATGAAATAAATTAAAATATTAGTGTTACCAATGTGTGGTCTGCGCGTGGTGAAGGGGTAGGGCGCCACGGTGGGCCGGGCCCGCGTGAGGGCGCGCAGCAGCGTGCTCTTGCCCGCGTTCGGGAACCCCAGCAGCCCTGCCCACAAACATCATTCTCATTAAGCTTACAATAAAATATCTGGTAGACCGAGCTTTGCTCGGAAACATATAAAAACTCAAAAATGCGCGTTTTCTTAGAAATAAGACCTAGCTAGATCGATTTATCGCCCCCGAAAACCCCCAAATAGCAAATTTCATCGAAATCGTTAGAGCCGTTTCCGAGATCCCCAAAATATATAATATATATATAAATAAACAAGAATTGCTCGTTTAAAGGTATTAGATAGATTTAAAATTGGAAAATTGACTGCCTCGAGTGAGACTTGAACTCGCGGCCCTATAGACCCTTGCAAAAAAACACTGTCGATCCCCTAGTCCTAGGCACTGGACACGTCAGTCACTTTTTCTTTCGTATGAAATATATATTTAAATTAACGGAAAATATCTTTTTTGTAATAGTTTTTTTAATGTGTTAAATAAATTAAATAACTACCAATATGCGCCATGGAGCGTACTTCAAGTGTGTAAACGTTGGTCTCTCCGATAGCGCCGAGCTCCGCTATATCTGGCGCCTGTAACGGACAGGAAGTTTATCAATATAGCAATCAGGGCTCGGAACCGGTTTTTTTTTAAATCCCAATCTAGCCCAATATTTAAGAAAAAAATGCTCTTCCCGCAGAACTGAATCAAGGTAACGACTTCGTATTATTAGATTGACCCATCAAAAATGAAATAATAAAGCAAAGAACGTAATAATACCGGTATTTTTTGTATGAACAAAAAACCGGTTCCGAATCATGATAGCAATATTCATCTAATGTCTCAATTACAAGTTCATTTTACTTTAAAAGACTCTGCACCTACTTCATCTTTCTGCCCTTTCTGGTTTAGCTCAATGGTTTGACTGGTAGAGAATGCCTTGCGGCATTAAGTCCGCCTTTTGTGCTATCATGTATTGTGCAATAAAGATTAAATAAATAAGAAGACATATTTTAAAACAGACTTGACAGATAGACAGAGTTAGAGCCGCGAAGGCCCACTTGCACCATTCTACTAACCCGGGGTTAACAGGTTAAACCTGGAGTTACCATGGTTACCAGTACAATTTGACACTAGGTTAACGGTTTAACCGGTTAACCCCGGGTTAGCGGGATGGTGCAAGTGGGCCTAAGGGTGTTAAACAAACCTGTGACTTCATGCCAAGCCGATTTCGCGCGCACACCTCTCAAATACGAATTTTTCAGTCATTTCATAACTCTAAACCTCTATAAGACGAATAAGAACCTATAAGAACCTCTATAACTCGACACCCCCTATACATATCGTCACTACTTTGAAAAAAACTTGTTTCTTCTTCTGTCAATCAAAAGAAAAATGTGGTAACTATGTATGGGATGCATACAGAGTTACTGCGTTTTAACATTGCGTAGCGGTGCGAGATACGAGATTTTTTCAAAGTAGTGACGATAAGTCGAAAACTCTTTAACACCATTTTTTGACGCTCCTTAAGATTCGTGATATCGAGGTTCTACTGTACCTGTGCAGTGTCTGTGAGGAAGAACCTATTCCCGCGGCCGCCGGCGCCGCCCCGCGCCGCCACAAACAGCGTGCCCTCTGCGCTGAGGTCCCCAATCACAGTTCCTGATTGGTCCCGGATAATAGTACCTGTAATCAATAATTTTATTACACACTTACACAGTAACAAGTCTTAACAGTGTGTAACGTGATGTCATAGGACAGGACAAGCTCTCCATTGACTAAGGCCATAATCGAACCAGCATCTTCAGCCTACGTGGCTAACACCCTGCACTCTAGCACAGAATAAGTAATAGTACTACCGTACAGAAAGGACACTTCCTACAAAACCGAAGTTTGACAGCGATTCAGGGTCGAATAATGATATCCCTTTCTAACTTATGGCATCACTTTCGACTATTTAGGGTTATCAAAATTCAAGTGATTATCTTATCTGTGGTCGTGCACGCAAAGGGACGTCAAGTTGTGTCAACCCTAATAATTGCTCGGAGCAATGCTGAGTAGGCTTGTGCCTGCTCAGTCACTACAGAGAGCGCTCCGCTCTCGGTCAAACGAACTAGTTCGGTCTTTTAGTTCCTTTAGTTCAGTTCGGTCGTTGAGAGCCAGGAATGAATAGGAGTCGATTTTTCATTGGTTTCTTTCCAATCTTTGGTAACTGAATACAATTCAACTTGAACGATACGATGTTAAACATTAAAACACCTTAACACAGTTAAAAAAAATATGTATCGAAAATTATTTGATTTTCCTTCATATTTTACGGGTTAAGGAGTGTCACGTCGTTCTTTGTCTCGTTCACACTCGTGCCAGCGACATTGACAACCGGTTCGTTCCATCCGTTTACCGTTTCACTCATTCAAGCGCTCTCCAATCCCACTGAACTAAAGGACCTAAAGACCGATTAAGAGTGTGCAATAAGATTTAGTTCCTTTCGGTCCTTCACGGGATTTCATTCTTAAGCTCATGCTGAGCCGAGTTTGACCGAATTCAGGAGTGTCTCCCCACTGACTCTAAGCCTTTCGGCCGGCTGATTCAGTCCTCAGCCACTGGAGGGCTGGGTCACTGTTTCTTCTTTCAGTTTATAATAAATCTTACCCTAAAACATGGACCAGATTAAGCCAAAATGAGGAAGACTGTAGAAGATTGGAGGAGGCCTTTTCCCAAAGGCACACAGAATCGGTTATCGTAGATTAAGGAAAACTATAGATATAGTATATAAAAATATATTACTCATATAAGGCTATAAATAAATGAAACTTACCCAGCGGCACAGGCACCACAACATGCGAAGCATTCTTTCCGTGTCGGTCCTTGTTGTCCCCTCGTCCCCCGTGCAGCGCTTGCGTCACTGCCTTCACATGGTTCAAACTCTTCACCGTATGTGTAGCCTGAAAGTTAATTAACCATTTCATTAATGAATGTAGAATTAATTAATGTAGTAAAGGATAGCATGTAGGCCTGGCCGTGTCGTACCAGGACACTAAAGGGCTGCCTTCGGACCGACCAAGGTGGAGACAACTTCATCACGTTGCACCGACAAGAGCCCAGCTCTTAAATTTAATGAATAATTAATCAATGGCCTCCTAGCATAGTTGGTAGGACTCTGCCTATAAAGCAAGAGCTCCCGGGTGTCAATCCTGGTATGGGCATTTATTTGTGTATTCATCACATTTCTCCTGAGTTAGGGCTTATTTAGACGGTGCATGAACTCGCATGCGATTTTAGTAGAGATGCACCAGATATTCGGTTACTATCCGGTATCCGGCCTATCCGGCCATGATTTTAATATCCGGCCGGATACCGGATAGGAACTTTGCTTGATTTCGGAGTAAACTAATTGGATTTAAGAAGCAGTCTTGATCATAATCGTACTTGTTTATTATTTTAAAACAATTTAAACATTCCACTGACTTGCACGCGCACTCTTATCGAACCTAGAAATGTGTCCGCGTGAACGTTCACTAGGAAACAGGTCAAACCTGCAGAATGCGCACCTGAAAAACCGAAATGAAGGTATAGTTCTGCTGGCTGAATATTCGGCAGCCGGATACCGGATATTCGGCCGATGGTCAGGCTGAATATCCGGTATCCCGTATCTGGTCAAACAACTATCCGTTGCATCTCTAGATTTTAGTTACATTGCCGACCATTGAGGTTACATTAACTCAGCTGACCAATCAAATAATGCAATGTAATGAAACTACAACACAACACAAGCCTTATTGAGCTTAAGTAAGTAAGTAAGTAACACTTTATTGTACGGAAGAGAGGAATACAGGTACATCAGATAGAACATAAATATAGTACAAGGACGAACTTATCCCTAAGAGGGATCTCTTCCAGTTAACCTAGGTGGGGCTTGGTAATTTGTGTAAATTTTTTCCATAATATTCAATTATAATATTAGAAGAAGAGAAAAACAACTATCAATTCATTCTTGGTGCATTGGTTGTCCAACTTGTCAATTGTCACACAATGATCAAGTATGAATTGAATAACACAACAAAGTATTACTAGGGACCTTCACTTCGGGTCTATATGTATCACTAGAGATGGAGCGATGATAAACGAATTTTCAAATCGAAAGTTACCGGTACCTGAGAAATACTAAGTTACTAACCTGAAAAATGACATGTCCCCCATGACCCCCGTCTCCCCCGTCCGGTCCCGCGTGCTCCTTACACCACGCGCTCAGGAACGATATACACCCGTTCCCCCCATTCCCACCCACAGCCCTAACTCTGAAGGAATCTACATAGAACTGCACAGTATTCCTAGTCGACTTCCCTTTCAAACTACGCAATGCTTTAGGGATGAACTCTTGAGAATACAATCTTTTTGGAGTTATAGTCGTGATTTGTAGGGTTTTCAGCAAGTTTATAAGCCTCATTTTTAGTTACTATAATAAAAGTTTTCAAACAACTTTAGGTTCGTTTTGAGGTTATGTCATTGTTTTTTTCTTACTTGTCCAATGTGACAGTTTGCGTTTAGAAATTCCATAAAAAATTCTTAAGAGTGGTCTGACCAATATCTTGGTCTAAAGTCCCCTCCACACTCTCGTTCGAGGCTTCGCGCCGCGATTCGCGCACGAGTGTGGGTGGAGTGGGCTCAATGTGTATTTGCGTCTCACATTTTGCTGAGATAGCGAGCCGCAATGCACATTGGACCGAAAGTGGACAGGTGCATAAATTTTTTTATTTATTTATTTATTTATATAGCCCTTTATTCTGAACATGATTGTTGGTTTTTAGTTTTGAATGTTTATATGAAGTCTCTTGGTTCAGTGTGCCTGTCGGCAAAGGCCTCCTCCAACTCCTTCCAGTATTTCCTCTCTCTTGCCACCCTTGTCCAGAGTGGTCCCACTGTGAGTATAATTTCGTCTTCCCATCGTGTTAATTGAGGGCCTTGCGATCTTGATCCATCTGTAGGGTGCCACATGAGAATTCTTTGGCTCCACTTCTCTGTTTTGCATCTTATAGTGTGGCCTGCCCACCTCCATTTTTGCCTGGTGCATAAATTAGCTACCATAATCCATAGTAAATTTACGGTGGGGAATAAAAAAAATGTGAGACTGTGACAAGGACAAACAATAATAGCGCTTTCGCTAGACCCATGAAATGGGTGGGCTGACGATAATTTAATTTCTGATCAAATTGTCAATATGATTGACCCGTCTAGAGACCCACTTAATTGTGCAAACCAAAGAGAATTAAATCACTACTGCATACGTGAATTATAGATGGTCAAGCAAATCTTGTCAGTAGAAAAAGGCGCGAAATTCAAATTTTCTATGGGATGATATCCTTTCGCGCCTACATTTTTCAAATTTGCCGCCTTTTTCTACTGACAAGATCTGCTTGACCCAGTATACGTGATACTATTAGGGGAATCCCCATTAACTAGGCAATACTCTCGTATAAAAAAAAACACCTGTCAAAACACTGAAGCGTTTTTCAACTCCTATTCAGAATCAACCAATCAGAGGACTTTGCTGTCATGCTTGCAATCCACAAATGCTCAAACAATACGGCAACGCGGTATAGATATGAAACACCCCTTTAACAACTTGTCTGAGTCACCTAAAAAGAAAGATATTCTTGATATTCTTAAAGACTTATTCAGTTCACATTCTCAACTAAACCGTGCTCAATAATATGCTCCCATATATAATCTTTGGTGGCGCTGTTACAATAATTTGGTTGCTCAAGAAATCGCTTTCTCCAAAACGAACTCTAGCCATTGATACAGAAAGTGTCGGCGGGGGCCCTAACGGCTCTGTGAACATACTTGCAAGAGTGTCCATCGTCGGACAAAGATTCATCTATGATGAGTATGTTAAGCCACATATACGGGTAACAGACTATAGGACGCGATGGAGTGGAGTACAAGAAGAGGATCTCGCTAGAGCCAGGAAGTCATTTGATGAGGTCAGACAGGTTAGTCTTTTTTTTTATATTATATCCTAGATACTAGAATAACAGTTCGATTGGACAATTTACCCAATTATCCTCGTTTTTAGGGTTCTATAGTCAAAATGACAAAAACGAAACCCTAGTGTCCGTCTGTCTGTCCGTCCGCCCGCGGCTTAGAAAGCTGCAATTTTGCATGGATTCAAATGTGCCTCTCGCCCCCCCGCCATGCCATGCCATATGTGCCATGGGTCCATAAATAATCGCTCCGGAAAAAAAAAAAAAATGTCTCCCTCTCTGATGTGACTCCCCCTCTGCCATGCCATGCCATGTGCCATGGGTCCAAAAAATATGAAAAAAATCGTAAAAAAGCACTTTCAAAACTATAGCGAACATGATCGGTCCAGCCGTTTTTGAATTATTGCAAAAAGTCTTATTTTCTTAGTAAAAAGTTTTACAAAGTGCTGCCAAGGAACTTATGGTTGTAATGTACCTACACATGATTCTTACTAAGAGCCCCCGTTGATCTTATTCTGCGGCAGAATGGTAACTACGGAACCCTTCACTGAGCATGGTCCGACATGCTCTTGGCGTATTTTTTATGTATGAGGGTACGGAACCCGTTATAATTAGGGTTTGTCATGCCAAACAAAGTGATTTGCTATTAAACACATTGCCGCGCCATCTGCATTAAGCTTTGCGTGTTTATCAGTTATGTTTCTGATTAAAGTAATTAATAGATACAGGAGTTACTTTGTCAATTAGTGCTAACCCGTTATACTTGCGTATTTTTTGCATGCAATTAACTAATGTGCCCACACTCCAACCGAAATAAAAACGCAAATAAATCAAGCTTTTATTTAGTTTCACCTGTCCCGTTGTCTGTCTGTAATCAAATCTTGCATATTAAATTTGATCCACTTCCCGGTTTCCGATTGAGCTGAAATTTGGCATGCATGTATAAATCGGATGACAATGCAATATTATGGTACCATCGAGCTGATCTGATGATAGAGACAGGAGGTGGCCATAGGAACTCTGTGATGAAACAACGCAACCTAATTGTGTTAGGGGTTTTTAGAATTGCCTCGATGAGTATTAGTTGTCTGTTGTAAGAAAAGTACAGTCAGCGATAAAAGCTTGTACCAAAAATAAAATTTCGGCCAAAAACTTATTATTTATTAAAAGTGTAATGATCACTTGATGTTTTCAGGAGGTGGCACGAATTCTTCAAGACTGCATTTTGGTTGGCCATGATTTGAAGTTTGACCTGAGAGCTTTGAAAATGACCCATCCGGCTAACGATATTCGGGATACCTCTTTGTACAAGCGTTTTAGAAATGTAAGTTACAAGTTAGTCGTTACTACGTCGGTGGCAAACAAGCATACGGTCCGCCTAAGCGGTATGGCAAGCGGTTACTGTATCCTATGGACGCCTGCAACTCCATCAGAGGTGTTACATGCGCGTTGCCGACGCCAACACTCCGCACCCTCGTTGATAACTGACAACCTTACTCACCAGCAAGAACACAAGTATGAACATGAGTAGGGTCTAGTGTTATTTGGCTGCGGTTTTCTGTAAGGTGGAGATGGTAGAACACGCTTAACACTTTCGCTGCCGGGCGCCCCGTTTCCAGTACAAAATGAACACACATACTTACGCGTGTTCTTGGCAGTGAACGTGTTAATACACTACAGCTTATTTTTAATTTATTGTTAGTACCTTTTAAGAAAACAGTGTATTGTAGAATAGTAGTGTTATGTAATGTAGCAGGATAGCGTTGGAAATATTGTCTTGGACCGTCGGAAACTTGGTTGAAAGGCGAGGTTCATACGGACTTAGTCAGATCAAACTCTGCAACAATATTGATAGCACAGACTGTCATAATTTCATAGAAGTTTGACGTTTAAAATAACACAAAGTCAAAGTCAAAATATACTTTATTCATGCAGGCCTAGGAACAAGCACTTATGAATAGTTATTAGGAACATATTATCTTAATCTAATTATCAGAGCAATTTATTGATGTTAATATTATTCCATAATTACATTGGATTATTATACAGATCAAATTTAACACTAAGAATTTCACAAAAAGATCGTTAAACAAAAAAAAATTGTATAAAAATACTAGTCTAGAATTTCTAGAATAAAATCTAAATGTCAAAAACAGTATACATAAACACTTGCACAGTCTGTGCTATCAAAATAGCTTGGTTTGGCAAAATAGCTGCCGAATTAGCTTGGTCTCACCCTAAATATTTTGTTTTCCAGAGTACAACTAAGCCGAGTCTAAAGTATTTAGCGAAGAAATACCTGAAAACGGATATACAAGTTGGCGACCATTGCTCGGTGGAGGACGCGCTCGCAGCCCTGCACCTTTACCTACTGGTTGAAGAGGAATGGGAGAAGGACATGGAGTTTTAACGCTACTTTGTGAGCGTTTCTTTTATTTTTGCCATTTTTATATATTGTGACCTTTTTTGCCACGTTTGTGTTATTTCTAGTCAGGATCGTGAGCCCTATTCATCCTTATAGGAGAAAAAAAGTGTCCTAAAATTTCCATACATTTTTCAAACTTTCCTTTTTGTTACCGCCATACAAAGTATATGGGGAAATGGTAACGCAATAGGATAAAAACTCTGGGACATTTTTTTATCCCATTAGGATCGAAAGACGTGATTCTGAGTAGAAATAACACAAAAGTGGCAAAAAAGGTAACAATATATAAATGACAAAAAATAAAAGAAACGCTACTTTGGGGCTATTCATAAATTACGTCATTTCAAATTAGGGGGGGGGGGGGGTCTGGACATCGGATGACGGTAGCATGAAGTAGGAGGAAATGGGGTCATTTGAAGCATGATTTTTGGATGATTATAGGGGGGGGGGGGGGTCAAAAATCGTCAAAAATCGATGACGTAATTTATGGACAGCCCCTTTGTACGTACGTACAGTTTGCGGCTTCACCAGCGAGCTTCGATAAAACAAAGCGAAACGCCTGCATAAGGCTTGGGGCGCATTTTACAAAGAAAATATATCAAAATCTGTTTATTTTTAGGCAACAAAGGCCTACCTAACCCAGGTACACGTAAACTTCATAACAGGCTAACATAGGTAAGTATAAATATCCTAAACTTAAACCTACAAAATTTGTATTTATAAGTTTTTAGTGTTTTTATTATGTTATTAAATAAAGAACCTACATAAACATTATTTTATAAGAATATAAATTATAAAATGAACTAGATATCATAGATACACCAAAGAAAAAGTGGCCAAGGCGGGAGGTGGTGGCAACACGGTGGACTTGGTCACTTTTTTTAGTGTAGGTATGATATCTATTTCAGTTTATAAACTTCTTTTTTTTACATCAATAGTTATATAGGGCATTATCTATGAAAAGGGAATCAGGGCTAGGAACCGGTTTTTTTCTAAACCCCGAGATAGGCCAATATTTTTAACTATTTTATGCTCTTTACGTAGGACTGAATCATGTATTTAGGTAACAACTTCGTATTATTAGATTGTCCTATTAAAATGAAATAATAAACCAAAGAACGAAAAAGAACGTAATTAATACCGGTATTTTTTGTATGAAGAAAAAACCGGTTCCGAGGCTTGGACCTTATGTCGATGGCGCTTACGCCGCACAGCGTCGCGCGGCATTGTATTTATATCAGAGCATCGTTAATAATGGCGTAAGTGCCATCGACAATAAGGTCCCTTTTCATTAGTGTCCGACCGAAACATGTTTTTTTGCCGAAACCGAAACCGAAACCGAATGTTCGGCTTTGGTTCTAGTTTCGGCCGAAACCGAAACCGAAACCGAAACTTTTGTAGACTTGTTAAAATCGTTGAAAAAATTTCCTAAAACCGCTTTTACACTCATATTATGGGGTTGTCAACACCCAATGTCCTTGAAATTGATGATACTTAAGCAGTTTTTTAAGAAAATTACTAGAGTTAGACCAAGATAATTCTGCAACGATTTTGATAACACACGCAGTGCAAGTGTTATTTTAAACAACAAAACTTCTATGTAATTATGACGTATAAATAACATTTGCACCAGTTACACTGCGTATGCTAACATGTAGATACAGGGTCAACCAAGAATGAACCAAAAACGCGAGCGTAGCGAGCGCGAAATTTTTTGTTGACAATATTGAAAGGCCGGGTACCGATCTTAACCTGGGCCTAAAAGTCCGAAGTGCGTCAGTGAGGCGAATTTTCATGCGAAGTCAAAGCCGTGTTTCAGGCTGCAGGATAAGTAGTTGAGCACAGACTCCAACCAATGTCCATTGTATTAAAAAGCGAGACCGCAGGCCGAGCATGGCCCAGCGAGGCCAAAGGCTAAGCTGAAGTAGAGGACATGTGGAACACAAAAAAATGGTAAATCGAGGTAAAAAGTGAGGCTAAGGTCGAGCACTCGTATGAAAAACTGTACTGGGACACTTTTAAGGGTTTTTTCTTCGTTTTAATCAATAGTCGGCTGTTCAGCCTCGCAAAATATTAACTATTGAGAAAATCAACTTCGCGGCACTAGTTGAGCGTAGCCTACTTATTGCCCAACTTTTGGTCTTTGTCTGATTTGAAGTACCATTTCGTAAGTTTCGGCCCGGCCGAAAGGTTCGGCCGTTTTTTGGCCGAAACCGAAACTACAGCCGAAACATGATTTTTTGGCCGAAACTGGCCGAAACCGAACCTTCGGTCGGACACTACTTTTCATAGATAATGTCACATATGTTTTATGTGTTAGTTATAAAGCTATCGGTACGTTATCCTAACCTTATATACAAATATACACATATAATAAAGTTGTAATACCTATGTAAACTTATTTTATTATTAATATTAAATGAATCTTATGTTTTTACCCAAAGCTCTGCTCCTTCGTTTGACTTTATTTAAATTATTTGATTAAACCAGGTGCAAGTCGGACTCGCCCGCCGAGGGTTCCGTAGAAAATTAATACATTTTTGTTTATAAATTTCAGTTTTCTGGTTTTCCCCTGTATTTGTACTGTAAGACAATATTACTTGCCATTTCGTAGTTCTAGGTCAACGGGAAGTACCCTATCTAGTTTGATTCCCTTGAGAGTGTCGAAATATTCCTACGTTTTTTTCTGAGTGTCGAAATATCTTTTATTTACGTTAAATTCAAATGAAAGGGTTAATACTCGAATGCATCAATTTTTATTAACATAATCTCTGTACCTAATGTGAATGTCCAATTGTCCAGAGATGAAACTGGATACTAAATTGGTATGGAAAAGCTGACCTCGTTCCCTTTCGTCTTAAGGGGTTGTGCACAAATCACGCGAGGTGTTTTCGGCTACTTTTTGACCCCTCCTCCCCCTTGGTGATATTTGGTGAGGTTTTTGGCTACCCCCTCTCCCCACACAACCACACGTGTATTTTTTTGAAATTTTTTCATTGAAATGAAATGAAATGAAATGAAATGAAATGCGTTTATTTTGCTTAACATTATGTACAGATAAGTTGGTAGAGTCAATTGTATTATGTCCAGATAATGTCAATACCTTATACTAGTAGGCATGCAAAATATTTTAAAACCTATTTACATTATATTACAATAAATTACATAATCAATTACAATAACATTAAATAAGAATAACAATAATTAATAATAAATAAAATGTCACAATATTAATAAAAATCTAAGTTTAAATATTCCTTAATGCTATAAAATATGTGCTCGTTTAAAAATATTATAATTTCTTTTCTAAATTTAATAAGTGGCATGTCTCTTAAGTATTGTGGCAGTTTATTATATATTATGTATGTCATCCCATCGACATTATTTCGATAAAGAGCCAAATTGCTTTTTGTACCGAGAAGTTTGTTTAACCGATTAGCTCTAGCATTTGGATTTACTTGAGCTATAAAGGTAAAGTATTGGTAATGTTTTTTTACAAAAATGCATATTTCTGCTATGTATACACATGCCAATGGCAGAATTTTAAGTTTTTTGAATAAGGGCTTGCACGATTCTCTTGTACCAATACCGCCTAATGCTCTAATGCACTTTTTTTGGGCTTTGAATGCTCTATCAATATCAACACAGTTACCCCAGATTATAACGCCATATCGTAACACAGATGACACGTAGCTATGATAGGCGTTTAAAGCTGTGTCTAGGGATGCGATTTGTTTTAGCCGTTTGAGTGCGTACACAAATCGGTTCACTTTAGTGCATACAAGGTCAATATGTTTCTTCCAGTTACAGTGTTCGTCAAGAGTTAATCCCAAAAAGACAGTCGAGTTAACCATGTCTACTTTAGTATTATTATACATTAGATTTAAAGATAATACATGGCTCTTATTTGTTCTAAATTGTACAGCTTTGGTTTTACCAATATTAATTTTAAGATCATGTATATTCAGCCAATTTACTATGGCTCTAATAGTTTCATTTATTTCATTTTCAAAGGTATCAACGTTCGTACATTTAAACAATAAAGTCGTGTCATCAGCAAATAATATACATTTGTGTGTTGTTACATCGGGAAGGTCATTAATATATAAAAGAAACAATAATGGTCCTAAAATGCTTCCTTGCGGAACTCCTCGTCGATTAAGTTTATATTCTGACATGACACATACTTTTTCGTCATTAATTACTTTAGATACTTCTGTACACTGTCTCCTATCACTTAGGTAGCTAGTAAGCCAGTCATGGGCTTTCCCTCTAATGCCATAATCGTAAATTTTATTGAGAAGCGTTTTATGATTTACAAAATCGAATGCCTTAGACATATCTAAAAATAATGCTATAACAGGCTCTTTACGATCAAGGCACTCAGTAACATATTTAACTAAGGAAAAACTAGCCAGAGACGTCGATTTACCTGACTGAAATCCGAATTGATCCGTGCTTAGTAGTTTGTTTTTTTGTAGAAAATCATATAATCTCTTAGCAATCACTTTTTCGAACACCTTTGAAATTATTGGGATAAGAGTGATAGGTCTATAGTTATTCATGTCTAGAGCCTTACCTTTTTTGTATATTGGCTTAACTATCGAGTATTTAAGACGATCCGGAAATATACCTGTGGTGATAGAGAGATTAATTAGATACGTCAGAGGAATAGCTAACTTCTGGGCGCATAATTTTAATAATTTGGTGCTTATAAAGTCATATCCAACCGAATTTGTGTTATTAAGTGAAAATATAATGTTTAACACCTCATTTTCGGATACGGGGGTTAAAAACATAGAGTTTATTTGGTTGTATTTATGAGAACTATGTAGAGGCGCTGTAGTCGTGTTAATTGTACAAGTAAGATCTATAAAGAAGTTATTAAATGCTTCCGCTAGTTCTAGGGGATCATCTATGAGTTTTCCATTGTTGTATACTTGGTCTAGCTGTTTTACAAATCCCTTGGTGTTAATATTCCGATGAATTACTGACCAAGTTGCTCTACATTTGTTTCTAGCAGTTTTAATTGTCTTTTTGTTGACCATACGTTGGGCTTTATTAATGCAACGTCGTAATGTTTTTGAGTAGTTAATGTAAATACTTTTACGAAGTGGCTTATCACTTGCAGTTGATTTTCTGTAAGAGAGATAGAGACAGCGCTTTTGCTTGCAACATTTCCGTATCCCTTTCGTTATCCAAGGCGAGTTTTTAGTCTTTTGAGTAATTCTCACTTTAATTTTCGGAAAACATAATTCAAAAAAGAGAATTAGTAAATCATGGAACTCACTGAACGCTGCATTTATCTCATTATTAGTATATAAATTATGAAAAGACAGAGAATGTATAGCATTGATAAATTTCTGTGTATTTTCCGCACTAAAGTCTCGTCTATGTTCGTACCAGTTCCTAAGATATTTTAGTCTCCCTAGATCAAATGAGATAAACTGTCCTGTATTATGATCTGACAAACCTAAATGGTCATTTCGGCTCAATACCTGCGCTATGTTGCTGGCAACGAGGTCTATACACGACGATTGTCGCGTCGGTGTAGCGGTATGAATTTTAAAATTATTGGCTTCCAAAATGCTAATTAATTCTTGGCTTATCTTATCAGTTTTGAGTATGTTAATGTTCCAGTCTCCACACAAGATAATTTTGCTTTGTTTTTTATTTATTTTAGAAAGCAGATAATTTAGTTTTTCTAAGAATGCCAGTACATTCGAGGAGGGAGTTCTGTATATACAGATAACAATCAGTCCCATCTGCTCTATCTGTATCCCACAACATTCAAATATATAGTTTTGTGAAATTTGATCGCAAATATTTAATGTTTTATAATCTAATTCATTTTTAAGCAAAATACATGAACCACCTCTTCTTTCACAGAGGCGTGAGAAAAAAGCTGCCATTTTGTATTTGTTAATACAAACGTTTTGTTCCATTCCTTTTTTAAGAAAGGAATGGAACAAAACATTCGACCTAATGTTAAGAGAAATAGTATTGTATATAGAAAATCTTGTTTATTTTTCTATTTTCGTTAAATAGACTCGCTATTTTGAAGTGCAGAGTGAAGATTTATGTTTAACCACAGACTACATATATACAGACGCCGCCATCCCATACATTAAAAATGCGACCGCCTAAAAGCGCATCGTTACCAGATGGCGTCACTGAAAATGCGCTATTGCCTATCATGGACACGAGATGGCGCTGTGTCACATCCAAATCATAGAACTCCTAACGACATCTATACATCTTCATTGAAAGTTAGTAGACATATGCCGTTGCCAACGATTAGGAATAATCAACAGATGTCGCTTTATAGTGAATTTAATAAATCATGAATCTAGTTTAAAACTGGATCAGGCATGAGTGGTGGAAGGAAACAGGATAGTCTTATGAATCTTTCAGTAGGAGTAAAGAGAGTTAGGGCACTTAAGGAGTACAGGGAGGGAAGGGAGAGGCAGGGTACAGAGAAATAGCGTAGCCAAACGGTATAACCATAAAATAATTTCGGAAAACGATACTGTGGTGATGATAATATTTATATATTAGAAGCTACATAAGTCTTGCCGAAACTATTTAAACCGGCTGAAAATAAATACCTGTCATAATAATTTTGCGCATGCTACCATTGGTGCATGGCAAAAGGATTAGACATTACTACTAGCGAAAGTCCGTGTATTTGCCACCATGTAGGGAATGCAATAACCGGCCAAACTTCATAACCGGTTTCGGTTACGGTTATGCCCGAAAAATAACCGAATATCGGTTATAATCGGTTACGGTTATTTTAGACGAAAAATTATAAATTTACAATGAAGTAATTAAAAAAATACAAAAATCTTTGTTTTAGTACCTACAGTATTAGGGAATGTGAGTAAAAGTCTTCGTTTTTTAATAAAACACACCAAATACAGTAAAAGTAAAATATGACCTTGAACGTGATACAATATTCAATAAAAATATTTCATTAATAAGGGAAGTAAATTTGGTATATTTTTGTTATTAAAGTCCACGAATGACAAAAATTATAGCCACAGGCGTCACAGCCAAAAATGGCAGGATTTTGTAGTCATATGATGATAAAAACATACAATTTAAGTCATAAATAAATAACCGAAAATAACCGTAACCGGTTATTCGGTTATGAAATTTTGTCAAAATATTCGGTTATAACCGAATATTTCGGTTTCGGTCATAACCGATTTGCATTCCCTACCACCATGCCACTGGTACTTGAGCGTTTCTTTATATTTTTTTAATACAATTGCTCAAAAAGTTTAGTTTTTGTAGCTGCAAATCGTGTATAAAGTTTGATCTTTTTACACTAGTGCTAAAAAGTAATCTGATTGATACTTTTTAAATAAATGAGTATTATGCGAGACCCGCTTATAAATGACCCACCTGAACAACGCGCGATTGGGCAAAAAGGAGTATTATTCGAGACCCAATAGTATTACTTGAACATCGCGCGATTGAATGAAGCCGTCGTTCGTACACTGTACTTAATATAAATGACCGTATAAATGTATCAATATTGTTTTTTTACATAATTATATGTTCTGAATTAATAATAAATTTTTCTTCAATTGGCATATGCTTACAACAGTGACAACAGAACCCACATTGAAAAAAATGGCAATTAAAAGTAAAACTTTTTTATTCCCTTCCGCCTTTTTGCCACGAAAGCATAAGTTATTAAATTAAAATGTGTGATTCAGACGATTTTGGAGTTAATGGGATAAAATACCTCAATACATGCTCAATTCACTCTTTATCGTGACTTCTAAAAATTTACGATACAAGTTGCATTGCAATAACTATAAAAAAATAACTGATTTGACTAGTTCGAAAATACCCTATTGTAACAATAGGATGCGACGTTGTCGAGTCAAACTTTCGCTTCGCAGCAGTTTGGCAACGTCGCGTCTTGCTTTTATTTTTAAGCAACAGTAGGGCTACCGCCAATACCGAAAATCGTCAATTGCGGGCATTTTTCTCTGTCACTCTAATTACGCCTTCATTGGAGTAAAAGAGTAAGATCCCCGCAATTTGCGAATTTCGGTTTTCGCGGTAGCCCCTCAGATTTGTACCATTGTATTTAGTACCTATACATACAAATATATGTTTTCATAACGTTCCTTTTCAACTTCTACCATGGCAAAACCCGTAGTACCCGTACCTATCAAACCGGAAATTATTACACAAAAGCATTTAATTTTTGTTTTTATATACTTTTTCTGTTGTAATTAGAATAGCTAAATATATCTAATTTTGCTTATATCGACAAGGCAGGTGTTTGTATCACTAATTACGTGACCTTTAAGTATAGACAGACAACAGCGTGCACAGAAACGTCAAAAACGGCATAAAGTACTGATTATTGCTATTTTAAAATTAGTCCCCTACTTCAGGGTAATCCTGTTCCTTAAAAAAGCAGAAATGGACACTGAGGCATTTCATTATTTTGGAATTTAAGTACTATATAATATTATTTGTAGTCTTTTGGAATTTCATATTTTATTTGAACTAATAATATTGTATAATAATAAATCATAAAAGCTCTATTTAGGCACAAGAAAGAACTTTCAACGGCAACACTAAAAATAAACTGTCACACACACAAAGTCGTCACGAACCGGCATCGCGTTTGATGCCTTTGCTTTGTTTCTGTTTATACAAACTTTTTAATTTTATATTATAGCTTCATTTGAAATATAGTACAAGTACGTAAATATAATACCTAGACGTGTCTTGCTTGGTGCAGTTACGTAGGTATGCTAAAAGGAACGTTGGAAGACCGATGCGGCGCTTTAAAGACTGTGCTAAGCGAGACATGTCTGCATTTGAAATCGACCACCATACCTGGGAAGCCTTAGCTAAAGACCGTGATGGATGGCGCAAGCGTGTAGTGGAGGGGAGAAGATTATGCGACCAAGCCTGGTTTAAGATAGCAGATAGCAGAAGGTGTCGCAGAAAGAAAGGACTGGAACCTCAGGTGGCATGAGTTTTCTCTGCCCAAAATGTGGGAGGTCGTGCCGCTCACGCATCGGCCTCCACAGTCACCAAACCCGTTGTCTAAACAGCAATGAATAAACCGTCTACAATAGACGGAAAGACCCGTGATGATGACGTGAATTGCCGATGTAGTAACGGAACACTACTAATCCTAAAATCTACATATTAATCTGTCTACTGTTTGCCACTTCAGGTAAGTTTGTTTTGAATACAAAGGTTAATTAAATAATTTATCACCACACCAACTGGTAAAGGCTCTTGATTGTTCAAATACTAATGCGAAAATTGCATTTTTCCCACATGTGGGGCAAAGTAATCCGATCTAACTTTTCAGTTTCCTTATGTTAGCTGGTAGAATTTACTTTTAAATGATGATTTTGAATTATAAATTCTTTATAATGTTCATGTGGATTTGATTTTTTTGGTATTTTATAGTTGGTATTTTCCCTGCGTTGGCGTGGTGATAAATTTTGTGTTTCATTAGGTGGCAATGTTTGTTTAACCCTCGTGCCTTGAATTCTCACAACGCTCAAGATTCTACTTCTCGAACCACTCGCTACTGTCATAGTTCAAATCTTCTGCTTGCTCGGGAAACAACATTAGCATGAGCGGTTAAATAACTGCTTGCCCCCTTGTAAAACGAATAACTATTGTCAAGTTTTATTTTAACCCCCCATGCTAATATTGATTAGCGAAAGATTCCAAAGTATTTAGTGTTATTTTAAATAACACATGCACTGCATGGGCTATCAAAATCGCTGCAGACTTTTCTTGGTCTAAATATACAATGGTTAGTGTTTGCCACTTAATGCAAGTGAAAGTAAGCAAATGTATGTAATCAATTTGCAAACAGACTCCAATGCGAAGACCAGCCACGCTTGCCCCGCAGCGACACCTTATTGTGGCTGTGTATTAACTTTAGTGTGATATTACATTTTATATATAACAAATATGTTTCTGATTTCAGGACCCAGCCTCTAGCCACTAGAAGTAGCAATGTATGCAACAAGAGAGTGAAGATGAAATAGTCAATGCATCTCTGTACCACAAGTAAAATATTTTGAGTGGAAGATGGTTGAGATTGATTCCTGTATCGACGGACAGACACATGCTATGAAGATTCTCTTAAAAATAATAAAATACAATTAATAAATTCAATGTTTAACATGATAGTGACTTTATTTTGTCTACCCACCAATAACCAATTTGTTCAATGCTGGCGGGCAATGACAATATACTTAAATATTTGATGTGGTTTGAGGCTCTATATTTTGACAAAGATGGCCAGCCACTAAAAAGTTTTAATCCTAGATTAGCCATTAGAGTGTGGCTACCAGTCTGATTTGTCAATTGTTATATAAGTACAGTCAGCGTCATATAGTAGGTAGCATCCAAAGTATTCAAATAGTTCGGTACACCATATTATTTGTATGGCGTACTGAACTATTTGAATACTTTGGATGCTATTTACTATACGACGCTGTCTGTACTTAATTTAAATATATAATGAAATAAATTGTATATTATTTCTACGGCCTCCTAGCTAGTCATTAGTGACAGTGACCCTGCTCTGCCTATGAAGTAGGAGGTCCCGGGTACAAATCCTCATAGGACATTTATTTGTTTTTTAATTGTGTGTGTATATATTAATGGTCTATTCCCATTTGTCCACACCTCTTGTATGGCTTTGATATGATCATAAAATATGTATAAGATAAGTATCTATTTACATTTACACATTGTATTATTGCTCTCATACATATACGGATATGTTTTTAGTGTCGGATGTCTCTTTTCTTTGAGCA
Source organism: Cydia splendana (assembly GCF_910591565.1). Taxonomy (NCBI): domain Eukaryota; kingdom Metazoa; phylum Arthropoda; class Insecta; order Lepidoptera; family Tortricidae; genus Cydia; species Cydia splendana. Next base: position 7,010,807 of record NC_085983.1, read on the forward strand.
AGTTTTTGTCACCTGCCCTGCTATTTAAACTGCTCAAGAATTTACAATGTTTTGTTACTAAGTATGTCGGTTAGTGTAAGGTGTAAGACTGTCCTAAAATATATGTATATATGAGGACAATTTTGCAATGCGTAAGGTTAAGTAAATAAATGTACAAACAGCAACACTGCTAATTGTACATCGGTGGACTTTATTAGCTTAATACAAAAGGCATAAGGTCCACCAATATACAATTAACAGTGTGGGTGATGGTACCATGTAGGTTTAATTTATTTTAATTATTATCACGTTTCTAAGAACAAAAATTATATTATTATTTAATAATGTTGATAGAGTTCAACCACAGAAACTTTGCAGCGCAATAGTCAGTAAACGTCATTCTCTATGGTATGTGTTTGTCAAAATCGTTTAGGTAAATATTCGTTGTGTTTTGTGATGAACGGGAAAAACATGGTGAAACCTTACAAAATCGGCGTGCGGGAATTACTTTTCCGCGTGACGAATAATTTTACACTAGTAAAAAATCAGCACTAGGCAATTCGAGCTCAAAAACGACAATGTTTACAAAATTTAGAGTTGATGACGGGTAAGTGGAATGAAACATTTTAATACTTGCACCATATCTAAAGTCAGACCGTAAAAAGTGTGCAGCGATTTTGATAGCCCACGCAGTGCAAGTGTCATTTTAAACGTCAAAGTTCTATGAAATTATGACGTATAAATAACACTTACGCTGCGTGGGCTATCAAATCCGCTGCAGACTTTTATTGGTGCGACTATATTACATAAATAGATAATATATTATAATATTGGTTTAGACTAAGGTTTCACACCAAATTGAACACACCTAGTAGGTATAGGCATTACCTTATGAACTTTCTCTAACATTTCGAAAAACCCATTGGTTCGAGGTGGGTTTTGAGATCGAAGTCCTCTAACCCACAACCTCCATGCTTATGCTTACGGCATGGGTGGCCTACTAGTTAAAGCTTAAATTTATTTTGAATGTATGTTTATTGTTTTAATGGTTTATTTAGTTTTTCCGAAATCCGAAGTTCGCGAATTGCGGGCAATTTCTCTGTCAATATAATTACGCCTTAATGGGAGTAAAAGAGAAAGATGCTCGCAATTTGCGAACGTTGGTGTTTGCGGTTGGCCCTCTGTACCTATTTACTGCTAGGCCGTCGCGGATATTACAAAAGCTCAATAATTTTGATGAAGCCAAATGTCATATTCTCACAAATATCTCAATATTATTTATCAACATTTAGTATATGTATACATATTAATAGTGACATATATTGTTGGAATTAAACTTATTTAACCATAAATGCACAGCTTAAATTTTTCATAGACGGTAAATATGGTAGAAATTTCACAAGTATCAAGACTATTTAATCCATCTTCTGTGGTGTTGTCGCATACTGATTTTTAAAAACTATTTTTTATCTAGCGCTGCAAAGTTTCTGTGGTCGAACTTTATGATCATGATCATTAAGTATGAGGATTTACCATAGAGGTACAATCATATAGAGATGACACGGGGGAGGGGCCAAACGACCGATCGAGATGCACTTATGGAAATTTCAGTAGGAGTAGCAGAGAAAGCGGTATTATTGCTTGTCCTTGTCACAGTCGCACTTTTTGTTTGTTCCCCACCAAAAATTTAGTATGGTTTATGGTGGGCAACAAATAACCCGACCAAATTACGTAGATTGTTTTTGGTATGTTGTCAGGAATGTTAAAAGGTGTTTTTAATATTGTCGCTTTGCGTATGTTTTGTCCCTCACGGAGGCACGCGTATAGCTCATCTATGTAATACTAGGTCTATGGGATTTACTACAGTGACATCTATTGATAGTTTTTCTCAAACAATCGAGCTATTTAGTGTGTTACAACGGCAAGAAACTAACTGTCTAATAATGCGATAGATGGCGCTTAGAATAGTTCATGCCATTATTTATTTTTTTTTTTCTGCGTCGATTTACTATGTGTAAATGGATGTTTTAAAAGGTTTTTGTTGTAATATAGTAAATAAATTAGAACTATACATGTTAATTTAAAAATTGGCAAGATTTCAAATGACACAAATATCTATTTAGGCCCAATGGTGCTCTGAGTGACATCTCTTGAATTTCTGTGGAACTAAGCGAGGCTTGTATGGGTCGGCGACTCTATATATATTTACTTTATGGTTTAACGAAACCAAGAAAAAGTATCTACTCATGTGGTAGGTTTTTTTTCTTAGTTTCGTTCACTGTAGAAATGACGTGATCTATCGTGATTTTTTTCGTTACCCCCCTCCCCCTGTCGAACCTCGCGTGATTTGTGCACAAGCCCTAACGGTCATAGCAATACCTATAACATTATAGCATCTCAGATGTCGTGTAAACATTTAAAAAGGGGGCATTCTCTCCTTCTTGTAGCCAGTTGTCCTCGGAGTAGTTGTTGTCCTTCCTCTCAACCACGTGGAAGGTGTACGCGTGCCGGCTCGCCGCGCTACGATTCGCCGCGCTGCGGTGTACCACGTTCCCATGGATCAATATGCACGTCCCTGGAAATTTATATCAAATTTTTATAGTAATACTAATCATTATCAGATTATCACCATTAGCACCACGGCCATCTTTGCCCGAAGTAACTTTTTACCACCTACTCGTATAATATATAGTGTGAATCTTATGATCTGAGCTAGTTTACTCAAAGAGTCTCAAGAATACAATACCATTGAGTGGTAAACCCATAGAAGGTAGGATCCTATAGAAGTGGTATACGCGTGCCTCCGTGAGGGACAAAACATACGCAATGCGACACTACGATTGGTCGAATTTATTTGTTGCCCACCATGATCCATACTAAATTAACGGTGGGGAACAAAAAAATGTGAGACTGTGACAAGGACAAACAATAATAGCTCTTTCGCTGCTACTCCAACTGAAAGATACATAAGACTATCCTGTTCGGTCACTTCTCCCCACCCTCATGCCAGATCCAGTTTTAATACTTCCACTTGGACAATGGACCGCTTAAATCTCATTTAAATTTTAATTATTCTATCCATTAAACATGGCACAGAGAGTAATTTTATAAAATTATTTATCTGCACAGCAGGGACAGGAACCGGTTACCTTAACCGGGGTTTTTCATAGGGTTATTTTAGAGGTGTTTATAAAAACCCCTACCATAACGGTAACCGCTTAATAAGGTAACACTTTGATTCGGTAACCGTATCAGATCGAGTTAACCTCTGTTACCGGTAACCGAAATAAAAACCCAGTCTATTCAGTTACCTCATTATGAGGTTTTTGACCAGTTCAAACGATTGTAATCTTTACGCACACTTAAATTCAACTTATTATTATTAAATAACCGAGGTTGGCATGGGCGATGAAGCCTCCAGCACAAACAAGTTTTTTTGCCTTTCCTTTGTTTATCTTTATACCTACCTGTGTGGTGTGTTCTTATTATTATATTATAACTAAAATAATTAAAATAAATAAATTAAATAAGTTTAATAATAACTGCTGCTAGGTTGAAGCACAGCAAGTACGCGAACCTTGAACAGGTGTACGATTTTGTCCCGGTTGCCGTCGAGACGGCGGGGCCTTGGTGTGCCGAGGCCAAAGCCTTTATTAAGGATATAGGGCGACGCTTAAGGGATAGGGGCTGCGACCCTCGCTCTGGTTCTTTCCTTATCCAACAAATATCACTGGCCATTCAGCGGGGTAATGCCGCCAGTATTTTTGGCACATTTGATCCGGGAGACAACCAGAGTGGGGGGCAATATTTTATTTGTTAAGTTCGTTTTACTCATTCTTAGGTTTATTTTAGTTTATAATTTGTATGTTTAATCTATTGTAATCTAAATGTTTTTAATAATTAAAATTATTATTACTCTAATAAATTAAATAAATTAAATAAATTAAATAAATTAAATAAATTAAATAAATTAAATAAATTAAATAAATTAAATAAATTAAATAAATTAAACAAATATAACAAATCAAACTAATTCAATAAATTAAATAAATGAAATAAATTAAATAAATAAATTAAATAAAATAAAGTAAATAAATTCAAAAAATTTAAATAAATTCAATAAATTAAATAAATAAATTAAATGAAATAAATTTAATAAATAAAGTCAATAAAATCAACAAAATTTTATTTATATTATAAAATAAACATTTTTTTTAGTATTTTTTTTAGTTCTGACGGCACATCACTAAAACTACTTTAATGTAGCAAACCAGTAAGCAACCGATAATAAAGGTTACCATAACTGAATGAAAACCTGTTAAAAACCCTTAACAAAAACCCTATCGCGATGGGGTTTTGAGATTAACTCGGTTAAAGGTTAGGGTTACCGTTTCAATAAGGTTACCATTACAATCAGGTAACAGTATGATAGGGTTACCGAATGATAAGGTAACCGAATCGATTGGGTTACCGAATTGATAGGATTAAGCGTAAAGAGGGGTTTTCCGGTCCTTGCTGCACAGTCATATTAAGCATCTATGATGCATTCAGAAACTCAAATTACGGCCAGCATTAATAGGCCAGTCTAATTAGATTGTTTCCAGGAATTAATTCCCAGCAAGCTGGAAATCATCTTAATACCTACAGTTCGCCGCTATACTTACTCAACCTCGTACCTGCAATGCAACACTCATTTGATGACAAAAACACCCGTATTCCGAATGAAAGAAAAGCGACATTTCTATCAAATGATTGTTGCAGATATGAGGTTGAGTAAGTATAGCGACGATTTGGTACTAAATTAGTGTAACCCGGGTTTGCTCCATTCCAGAAGTTGTGGAAAAAAAATTGCTATTTTTCAGTTTTTTGCTTGTAGTTCTAAAACGGTACGTCCGACGGAAAATTTGCTCGAATCATGATAAAAATTGACACCTGAGAATCCGAAAGGTACCTTAATATGAATTCGTAGTCAAATATTGTAAAAAATGGCCGCCACTTTGAATTTCTTTTTTTGGTCAAATCGTGTTAAAATCCGACATTTTATTTCACCAGTGTCTGATCCACAACAACCTTGCTGGTAGTGGCATTGTAATTGATGGTGGTTCCTTCTACATCGAGTGGTTTTGTCAATCCAAGGTAAAATGTATCTCCCAAGGTTCCTAAAATATAACCACACCTCCTGGGATGGAGCAAACTCGGATTATACGCATTTAGGACCAAATGAAGATATTAAAATGGTTTTCAGCTTGCTGGGAATTAATTCCTCACAAGGCTTATTTTGGATCTAATTTGACTGGCCTATAAGATGAACTGCTTTGTTAGAAATGTTACCTCGAATCTAATATTAGTCGAGATGACGTTTTATTCGAATCTAATATGAAATATCAATCGCAAACAATTTTGACAAATCAGACAAACCTGACTGTACATAGGTAAAATAAATAAAATTATTATAGGACATTCTTGACACAGATTGACTAAGTCCCACAGTAAGCTCAAGAAGGCTTGTGTTGTGGTACTCAGACAACAATATATATAATATATAAATACTTAAATACATAGCATGGTCTAATAAAACGTGGTCTTCCATTCCCAGAGTGACACGGGCCTACGTCACAATAACATTGCCACTTTATTTCAACATAACATGTTACATGGGTACATTATACCTATGGTTAATAAGTTAAAATATTTCTTTATAATTTTATAATTTTCATTTATATGTATTTTAGCTTAAATTTTACAATAACACGTCATTTTTAATTACTCGTTAGCAATATCTTCCGATTCACGAAAGAAATTTCAGACTTTCGGGTAATTCTGTTTATACTACTGGCAACACAGGATAGCGCTGTGCACATTTGACAATTCGGATCTAGATAACTTCATGCCCTGACCGTCATCCTTGTCGAACGCGTGTTAATTGTTATTTCCTTCTCGCTCAGTGTCAGCAGTCGCAGTGTTTTCCAAACTTTTCACGTCGTAAGCTTGGTAATTAATGTGTAACTGTGAATTAGTTTTTTAAACGTTTGTCTTGTATAGATAAATAAAGTTTAATTTAATACATTAGATTTGTTTTATTTTACTATGTTTCTACATGAATAACTTAAAATTAATGCCGTTAATATAATTTTCACCGTTGGTTAAAATTCTCCCACATTTCAAAGTTTGAGAACCTGTAAACAGCATGATGACGTAGGCGCGTGTCAGTTAGGTCATACGCGAATCTCGGAATGGAGTACCAGGCGGAGTATATTATTATACCATGATACATAGTAAACAGCCATGACTCAGGAACAAATATCTGTGTCATCACACAAATAAATGCCCTTACTGGGATTCGAACCCAGGACCATCGTAACACTTTAAACTCTCGCGTTTTGTACACATATTTAATTACACAAACGGGTCTACCGCGATATAATTTCATTGTTTTTACCTTTAATTCCGACGTTTCAGCTGAGTTGCACCAGCTGTGGTCACGGAAAGACTGACGTCCCAACAAATGTCAACGGAGATATTAATAAAACACCACTAAACTACCCGAAATTAGTTTATAAAAATGCTCGGGGTAGACAAAGAAATTGCAGCTACCCGTTAAACATACACACAACAAACAATAAACATTAAACTTTTACGGTGCAACTGGTGCAACTCAGCTGAAACGCCGGAATTAAAGGTAAAAACAATGAAATTATATCGCGGTAGACCCGTTTGTGTAATTAAATACCAGGACCATCGGCTTCACAGGCAGGGTCCCTACCCAGTAGACCAGACCGGTCGTCAAAATAACTGCTTGGATTTACCTTTACTGACTGGGACGGGGGTGAAGCTCGACTCCGGGTACTCGGGCGCGGGCTTGTCGTAGATACACTTGTTTCTATCTTCAGGACTGCGGATCATCCGTCTGTGGATACCCGACTTGTGGGACCCGCGAGCCATCCAAAGGCAACCGTTTTCAATCGTTGCGTCTTCTAGAGCTATCCAAAACCCTATTGGTGGAATTGGCTCTGTGAGTAAATATGATATGTCTTGATGCGGAACCACTGCAAAACAGATAAAGTAGGTACACACCTAAACTGAAAATCGTAATTAGATTCCAAAAAAAGTAAGACAATGTTGCCACTGCAATAATTTGTTTGTAAAATAGTAAATTCCTTTTTATAAATAAACACGCTAAGATAATTTATTTATTGGTAATTTTACTCCTACGATTTAAAAAAGTACTTTTAGTTACTTATTTTTACATACATACAAGACGCGCTAGTAAAAAGTGGCAACATTGTCTTACTTTTTTTGGAATCTAATTAAAGAAAGGGATGACATCGACATTTTTCATGACCGTTTGCCCGCGTTCAAAAACAAAATAATGGGCGAGAAAAATAAAAACAAGTAAATAATAAATAATTTTATATCTTGTTGCTCATTCTTTCATTATAAATTAAAAAACCGGGCAAGTGCGAGTCGGACTCGCGCACGAAAGGTTCCGTACCATAATGAAAAAAAAAAACGAAAAAAAAAATGCAAAAAAAAACGGTCACTCATCCAAGTACTGACCACGCCCGACGTTGCTTAACTTTGGTCAAAATCACGTTAGTTGTATGGGAGCCCCATTTAAATCTTTATTTTATTCTGTTTTTAGTATTTGTTGTTATAGCGGCCACAGAAATACATCATCTGTGAACATTTCAACTGTCTAGCTATCACGGTTCGTGAGATACAGCCTGGTGACAGACAGACGGACGGACGGACGGACGGATGGACGGACGGACGGACGGACAGCGAAGTCTTAGTAATAGGGTCCCGTTTTACCTTTTGGGTACGGAACCCTAAAAAGAAAAAAATTCCGTGTAGTTTGTAGTTTTATAGTTATAATTAGTTAGTATAATTTTTAGATTTAATTGTATAGTTTTAGGTTAAGTTTGATCTCAATGTGATGTACTCCATAATTATCATATGTATCAGTATTTATTACCCTGTAAATGTTTTTAGCGTAAGTTATAATATGTATGATGTGGGTGTACTTTAATAAATAAATAAAAAAATAACAATATCCTTCCCTACGGCGCCCAAACGTGGTCTCAAACTGAAACTGAAAAGTCCAGGCTCAAGGTTTGCCAGAGAGCAATGGAACACAGCATACTGGGTGTTCATAGAACCGACCGTATTAGAAACACCGAACTGCGTTCCAAAACTGGCATTGTGGATGTGGGCAAGAAGGCCGCTAAGCTGAAATGGGACTGGGCAGGGCACATCTTCCGAATGCACCCAGAACGCTGGGCCAAAGTAGCCACGGACTGGATCCCACAGGATGGATCTCAGAGCAGAGGAAGACCCAAACGGAGATGGCGGGACAATCTCGATACATTCTGTGTGGAGTGGCGGGAGTGTGCAGTGTGCATTAGAGAGAGACAAGTGGTGGGAAAGAGCAGAAAAGCGGGAAAGGCCTTTGCCCAGCAGTGGGACACGACACACTAAAGAGCTAAATAAAAAAAAATACAGTAGGTACTAATCAAGTAAGCAGTGCAAAAAATGCCGTGATAACGCTGCAACAATTCCAGAGTTTCTCTATAGATATTGAGGCCATTGAACGATAGATACGTGAACCAGACTAGAGCATATCGGCACAGATTATTGATAAGCGACCCATACAAAACGTATGAAAAGGTACTTAGTGGCAATTATACGCAAACGCAGACATATTCAGAGAATGACCCATTTGTAGTGTTTTGTTGGCAGGAGAATTGTTTAATTGAATTTATGTTAGCACATTAGGTTGGGTTCAATTCAACAGTTAGTGACATACTACCATCGACGATGTAGATAATTTGTTATCAATTTGTTTACTCAGTATTATACACCGTGATTTTTTTGATTTCCGTTAATTCAAGGGTGCATTCCTGAGCTAAAATCAAGTAACTTTCTCAAAGACACCGATATTCTAATTAACTCCATTTCGGAGATAATCAATAAATTATTTTTCCTATAAGGCCTCTACAAGCGTGTACACTTACCTTAGGGCCGGTTTAATTACTTTTTATTAAACTTATTTTTTTTCAAGCAAAAAGAAATTTTATTTAGAAAATTAACTATGCCATTTTGTTCTCTTAAGAGCGCTATTACATTTCGGCGTTGAGCGAGTTTAGGTATTTTACGCGCTGCGGCAGGCCGTGCGAGCTCAGTACGCCGATCCCTTCTACCACACTCGCACTACAATGATGGATTAAACATTCTTGATCGTTCGCGAAGCATATTGAAATCAACCATAACAACACTAACTGTACTTAACTTTTAAAGTTCTAAAACTGTTATTTGGTAAGTACGAAAATACTAAATGCAGTGCAAATGTACATAGGGGCTGTTCATAAATTACGTCATCTATTTTTGACGATTTTTGACCCCCCCCCCCACCCCTCAAATCATCCAAAAATCAAGCTTCGGATGAATCTGTTTCCTCCTACGTCATGTTACCATCATCCGATGTCCAGACCCCCCCCCCCCCCCCACTCCTCCCATTTGAAACGACGTAATTTATGAATAGCCCCATACTTGTACTTATGAAGGTATATTACTCGAAAGAAATTATAGGTACCTACTCGCTCATTTACATGTTTCGTCATTGCATTTGGTACCTATAGGTTGTAAAGTTTGTATCAACGAGGGTTTAAAAACGAACTGGTACTGAGGATCTGATGATGATTAAGGTGGTCACGGATACCAATCAACCATGTAGTAACATGATTAGGCTCGTTTGATTCGTCTCAACAAGATCTTTGACACTGAAGATACACAGGGTCTGATGATGGAGCTGGAAGGTGGCCACGGGTACCAGTCTATCATGTAACTAAACAACTTCGTGTTTGGGCTCGTTTGATTCGTCTCAACAAGATCTTTGACACAAGACAGTACTCAGGGTCTGATGATGGAGCTGGAAGGTACCATTACCAATCAACCATGCAACTAAACCACATCGTGTTTAGGATCGTTTGATTCGTCTCAACAAGATCTTTGACACTAGGTGATACTCAGAGTCTGATGATGGAGCTGGAAGGTGGTCACCGGTACCAATCAACCATGCAACTAAACCACTTCGTGTTTAGGCTCGTTTTATTCGTTTCAACAAGATCTTTGACACAAGATAGTACTCAGGGTCTGATGTTGGAGCCGGAAGGTGGTCACCGGTACCAATCAACCATGCAACTAAACCATTTCGTGTTTAGGCACGTTTTATTCATCTCAACAAGATCTTTGACACAAGGTAGTACTCAGGGTCTGATGATGGAGCGCGAAGGTGGCGACGGGTACCTGTCTATCATCATCAGCTCCATCATCAGACCCTGAGTAGTATCTTGTGTCAAACATCTTATTGCGACGAATCAAATGAGCCCAAACACGAAGTGGTTCAGTTACATGGTAGACTGGTACCCGTGGCCACAGTCCAGCTCCATCATCAGACCCTGAGTACTAACTTGTGTCAAAGATCTTGTTGCGACAAATCAAACGAGCCCAAACACGAAGTGGTTCAGTTACATGGTAGACTGGTACCCGTGGCCACCTTCCAGCTCCATCATCAGATCCTGAGTATTATCTTGTGCCAAAGATCTTGTTGAGACGAATCAAACGAGCCCAAACACGAAGTGGTTTAGTTGCATGGTTGATTGGTACCGGTGACCACCTTCCGGCTCCATCATCAGACCCTGAGTACTATCTTGTGTCAAAGATCTTATAGAAACGAATAAAACGAGCCTAAACACGAAGTGGTTTAGTGGCATGGTTGATTGGTACCGGTGACCACCTGCCGGCTCCATCATCAGACCCTGAGTACTATCTTGTGTCAAAGATCTTGTTGAGACGAATCAAACGAGCCTAAACACGAAGTGGTTTAGTTGCATGGTTGATTGGTACCGGTGACCACCTTCCGGCTCCATCATCAGACCCTGAGTATTATCTTGTGCCAAAGATCTTGTTGAGACGAATCAAACGAGCCCAAACACGAAGTGGTTTAGTTGCATGGTTGATTGGTACCGGTGACCACCTTCCGGCTCCATCATCAGACCCTGAGTACTATCTTAAGTCAAAGATCTTGTTGAGACGAATAAAACGAGCCTAAACACGAAGTGGTTTAGTTGCATTGTTGATTGGTACTGGTGACCACCTTCCGGCTCCATCATCAGACCCTGAGTACTATCTTAAGTCAAAGATCTTGTTGAGCCGAATCAAACGAGCCCAAACACGAAGTGGTTTAGTTGCATGGTTGATTGGTACCGGTGACCACCTTCCGGCTCCATCATCAGACCCTGAGTACTATCTTGTGTCAAAGATCTTGTTGAGATGAATAAAACGAGCCTAAACACAAAGTGGTTTAGTGGCATGGTTGATTGGTACCGGTGCCCACCTTCCGGCTCCATCATCAGACCCTGAGTACTATCTTGAGTCAAATAAATACATATAGAATGTCAGGTCGTTTCAAATATTTTTAATCCTGTCCGGTAGTTTATTAAACTGTACCATTATAAATTATAATACTATAAAAACGGTGCTAGGATCAAAGTCTCTCGTTGCGGTTTACACGCACACAGTATAGCGTTTTACACGGCGCCCGCCGCACACAATGATAAAAAACCTCGTCGTCGCCGTTGAAAATGTGCGGAGCCGACCGACACACGTCCTGCCTCTACAAGCTCTGCCGCGGCACTGAGCTGGCGCAGCGCGCGTCATCGGTAATATAGAGTAGTTTTCAAAAAATTGCCAAAAAATTATAGTAGAATTTCATAAACACTAATGTATACCAACAGTATAAGCAAACGTTGCAGATTGCTTGAGTATGAAAATGACTTCGATATTAAGTAGATTTTCGTAGGAATTGACACTTGTTTCGGAGAGAAAATCGAGTTCGTTTTACTTTGATTTTCTCTTTCTCAAAGGTATGTAGGAAAAATATAGTTTGATATGCCTAAAGTACAGGGTATTAGTAATACAAAATAGCCAGGTTTAGCAGAGTAAAATTCTCAACATTTCCAAATAAGAGCTCGCCATTCAGTGCTTCACGGGGTTTTTCGGAAACGACCATCAGAAAAAAAATCATTACTAATTTAATAAGTCCTTTTTCTAATATTTACAACGACATTTATAAAGATAAGAAGACGCTTTTACTGGAACAAGTACTCATTGTTTCTAATAATGAGCGCAAAGTCCTGAATTTCGTCGACTAGTATCATCAATTTTGCATTATTTTGACTTTTCTTGTAAGAGCGCTCTTAAACGTACTTAACCATACCCCAAAGCAGGGCTCGGAACCGGTATTTTTTAAAACCCCCGATATTTCGGGGGGCCCAATTTTTGAATTATTTTATGCTCTTTACGTAGGACTGAATCATGTATAAAGGTAACAACTTCGTATTATTAGATTGTCCCATTAAAAATGAAATAATAAACCAAAGAACGAACGTAATACTACCGGTATTTTTGTATGGAGCAAATACCGGTTTCAGACCCCTGCCCCAAAGTTAACGGAATTCAATAAAAACACGGTGTATTCATTTTTCTTTTAGATAAATTATGTAGTTACAGTTACACGCCTACATAATATAGTTAGTACTGTAAGATAATGTGACTATAACAAATGTATGTTTAACTGTATAGTTATGTTAATAAACTGGCAGAATATATCGTAGTTTTTAGGGTTCCGTACCCAAAGGGTAAAAACGGGACCCTAATTACTAAGACTCCGCTGTCCGTCCGTCCGTCCGTCTGTCACCAGGCTATATCTCATGAACCGTGATAGCTAGGCAGTTGAAATTTTCACAGATGATGTATTTCTGTTGCCGCTATAACAGCAAATACTAAAAAGTACGGAACCCTCGGTGGGCGGGTCCGACTCGCACTTGTCCGGTTTTTTTAAAGGGGAGAGTAAATTTTCAATTGCCGTTGCCTGGTTGTCGCTAGTTTGAAATTAAACAGTGACAAAAAATTAGAGATGCAACGGATAGTTGTTTGGCCGGATACCGGATATTCGGCCTGACCATTGGCCGAATATTCGGCCGGCGGAATTATACCTACATTTCGGGTGGTCTACATTTTCAGGTGCGCATTGTGAGGTTTTGACCTGTTTAGTAGTGAACGTTCGCGCGGACTCATTTCTAGGTTCAAAAGTGGTTCAAAATGAGTGCGCGTGCATGTGAGTGGAATGTTTAAATTGTTTTAAAATAATAAACGAGTACGATGATGACCGTGACTGTTTCTTATTCCAATTTTGTTTACTCCGAAATCAAGCAAAGTTACTATCCGGTATCCGGCCGGATACTAGGCCATAATCCGGTATCCGGCCGGATTTTAAAATAGTGGCCGGATAGGCCGGATACCGGAAAGTAACCGATACCCGGTGCATCTCTACAAAAAATACAAATTGACCTGGGCAAGTGGGCAGTGACCCCACCCCAGTATGCAGACAAATTTTAAGAGCGCTATTACATTTCGGCGTTGAGCGAGTTTAGGTATTTTACGCGCTGCGGCAGGCCGTGCGAGCTCAGTACGCCGATCCCTTCTACCACACTCGCACTACAATGATGGATTAAACATTCTTGATCGTTCGCGAAGCATATTGAAATCAACCATAACAACACTAACTGTACTTAACTTTTAAAGTTCTAAAACTGTTATTTGGTAAGTACGAAAATACTAAATGCAGTGCAAATGTACATAGGGGCTGTTCATAAATTACGTCATCTATTTTTGACGATTTTTGACCCCCCCCCACCCCTCAAATCATCCAAAAATCAAGCTTCGGATGAATCTGTTTCCTCCTACGTCATGTTACCATCATCCGATGTCCAGACCCCCCCCCCCCCCACTCCTCCCATTTGAAACGACGTAATTTATGAATAGCCCCATACTTGTACTTATGAAGGTATATTACTCGAAAGAAATTATAGGTACCTACTCGCTCATTTACATGTTTCGTCATTGCATTTGGTACCTATAGGTTGTAAAGTTTGTATCAACGAGGGTTTAAAAACGAACTGGTACTGAGGATCTGATGATGATTAAGGTGGTCACGGATACCAATCAACCATGTAGTAACATGATTAGGCTCGTTTGATTCGTCTCAACAAGATCTTTGACACTGAAGATACACAGGGTCTGATGATGGAGCTGGAAGGTGGCCACGGGTACCAGTCTATCATGTAACTAAACAACTTCGTGTTTGGGCTCGTTTGATTCGTCTCAACAAGATCTTTGACACAAGACAGTACTCAGGGTCTGATGATGGAGCTGGAAGGTACCATTACCAATCAACCATGCAACTAAACCACATCGTGTTTAGGATCGTTTGATTCGTCTCAACAAGATCTTTGACACTAGGTGATACTCAGAGTCTGATGATGGAGCTGGAAGGTGGTCACCGGTACCAATCAACCATGCAACTAAACCACTTCGTGTTTAGGCTCGTTTTATTCGTTTCAACAAGATCTTTGACACAAGATAGTACTCAGGGTCTGATGTTGGAGCCGGAAGGTGGTCACCGGTACCAATCAACCATGCAACTAAACCATTTCGTGTTTAGGCACGTTTTATTCATCTCAACAAGATCTTTGACACAAGGTAGTACTCAGGGTCTGATGATGGAGCGCGAAGGTGGCGACGGGTACCTGTCTATCATCATCAGCTCCATCATCAGACCCTGAGTAGTATCTTGTGTCAAACATCTTATTGCGACGAATCAAATGAGCCCAAACACGAAGTGGTTCAGTTACATGGTAGACTGGTACCCGTGGCCACAGTCCAGCTCCATCATCAGACCCTGAGTACTAACTTGTGTCAAAGATCTTGTTGCGACAAATCAAACGAGCCCAAACACGAAGTGGTTCAGTTACATGGTAGACTGGTACCCGTGGCCACCTTCCAGCTCCATCATCAGATCCTGAGTATTATCTTGTGCCAAAGATCTTGTTGAGACGAATCAAACGAGCCCAAACACGAAGTGGTTTAGTTGCATGGTTGATTGGTACCGGTGACCACCTTCCGGCTCCATCATCAGACCCTGAGTACTATCTTGTGTCAAAGATCTTATAGAAACGAATAAAACGAGCCTAAACACGAAGTGGTTTAGTGGCATGGTTGATTGGTACCGGTGACCACCTGCCGGCTCCATCATCAGACCCTGAGTACTATCTTGTGTCAAAGATCTTGTTGAGACGAATCAAACGAGCCTAAACACGAAGTGGTTTAGTTGCATGGTTGATTGGTACCGGTGACCACCTTCCGGCTCCATCATCAGACCCTGAGTATTATCTTGTGCCAAAGATCTTGTTGAGACGAATCAAACGAGCCCAAACACGAAGTGGTTTAGTTGCATGGTTGATTGGTACCGGTGACCACCTTCCGGCTCCATCATCAGACCCTGAGTACTATCTTAAGTCAAAGATCTTGTTGAGACGAATAAAACGAGCCTAAACACGAAGTGGTTTAGTTGCATTGTTGATTGGTACTGGTGACCACCTTCCGGCTCCATCATCAGACCCTGAGTACTATCTTAAGTCAAAGATCTTGTTGAGCCGAATCAAACGAGCCCAAACACGAAGTGGTTTAGTTGCATGGTTGATTGGTACCGGTGACCACCTTCCGGCTCCATCATCAGACCCTGAGTACTATCTTGTGTCAAAGATCTTGTTGAGATGAATAAAACGAGCCTAAACACAAAGTGGTTTAGTGGCATGGTTGATTGGTACCGGTGCCCACCTTCCGGCTCCATCATCAGACCCTGAGTACTATCTTGAGTCAAATAAATACATATAGAATGTCAGGTCGTTTCAAATATTTTTAATCCTGTCCGGTAGTTTATTAAACTGTACCATTATAAATTATAATACTATAAAAACGGTGCTAGGATCAAAGTCTCTCGTTGCGGTTTACACGCACACAGTATAGCGTTTTACACGGCGCCCGCCGCACACAATGATAAAAAACCTCGTCGTCGCCGTTGAAAATGTGCGGAGCCGACCGACACACGTCCTGCCTCTACAAGCTCTGCCGCGGCACTGAGCTGGCGCAGCGCGCGTCATCGGTAATATAGAGTAGTTTTCAAAAAATTGCCAAAAAATTATAGTAGAATTTCATAAACACTAATGTATACCAACAGTATAAGCAAACGTTGCAGATTGCTTGAGTATGAAAATGACTTCGATATTAAGTAGATTTTCGTAGGAATTGACACTTGTTTCGGAGAGAAAATCGAGTTCGTTTTACTTTGATTTTCTCTTTCTCAAAGGTATGTAGGAAAAATATAGTTTGATATGCCTAAAGTACAGGGTATTAGTAATACAAAATAGCCAGGTTTAGCAGAGTAAAATTCTCAACATTTCCAAATAAGAGCTCGCCATTCAGTGCTTCACGGGGTTTTTCGGAAACGACCATCAGAAAAAAAATCATTACTAATTTAATAAGTCCTTTTTCTAATATTTACAACGACATTTATAAAGATAAGAAGACGCTTTTACTGGAACAAGTACTCATTGTTTCTAATAATGAGCGCAAAGTCCTGAATTTCGTCGACTAGTATCATCAATTTTGCATTATTTTGACTTTTCTTGTAAGAGCGCTCTTAACTGTAGAAATTCACCTTAAACGCTAATTGCTTACTATCTGACCTAGGAGTAGGTGATCATCAGGTTATAATGGTTGATGTTTGCTGCTAGCGTGGTATAAAAAAACCGGACAACTGCGAGTCGGACTCGCCCACCGAGGGTTCCGTACTTTTTAGTATTTGTTGTTATAGCGGCAACAGAAATACATCATCTGTGAAAATTTCAACTGTCTAGCTATCACGGTTCGTGAGATACAGCCTGGTGACAGACGGACGGACGGACAGCGGAGTCTTAGTAATAGGGTCCCGTTTTACCCTTTGGGTACGGAACCCTAATAAAATAAACAAGCTACCTTCGCCTCCGATTCCCGGGTTCTTGTAGATGTACATGCTCTGCACGACGGCCGGCTCGACCAGCCCCAGCGCGCGGCACAGCGCCTTCACGCGCTCGCTGTACGTGTAGCACCTGAAGATTGGGTGCAGCAGGTGCAGAGCGTGCCCCACCTGTTGATTTTTACATATGGTATGCTCATGTGACAGCGTTTTTGCATGCTGGCAACTCCCCCCTTCCTTTCAAAGAGACTGAACTGTAAGCATCCATTATTTTGTCTCAAGATTCTTATTTAATTATTTCATTAAAATCCATAGTGGATAGTCCGAAATTAAACTGTGATTTAATCTACGGCTCATCAATAAATTCAGTTCTGTTAATATTTCCTTGTTTTACTTAAATGCGCACCAATAGGGATTCACCCACTGCCAAGCCCTATACACAGCCGCCATTGTTTGTTTAGTTTCTTGAATTTTTGACCGCTTAATTAAATGTTAATAATTATAAAATATGTCATTATTGTGGAGCAATGAAGAGACTTATCAGTTTATTATAGATTTATATCAATCAGAGCCTGCAATTTTGATTCTTATTTTTGTTTTTTTTTTGATGCACCATTGTGTGAACACTCAGTATACACTTATACAGGCTTTTCTTTTAATACCACCTGCAATCAGCCATGTCATCAAATTACTCAAAGGGCTACTACTACTGCTAGATCCCACAGAAACAAATTCTGTGTTGCTCTAGATTGTTGTTGTAGCTGGGCATAGGCTAGCACCAAGTCCAAGGATCTTTACAGTTACCTAAGTGTTGCCCCTATTCAAAAGCAAGGTACGTACCCTGTTAGATAAGTATAGTGTGTAGCTTTCAAATAGAGCTCGACGGCTAATCCTATTGTCTATTGTTAAGTTAACCCGCACGTGCTACTTACCTGCAAAAAAGGGTCTTAATTATTCTATTTGGCACCTGAGCGCGGGCTAGTCCAACGCTCAAAAAACCAGTGTAGGTGCGCTCTCCGATAACGCGCCTTTGTTACGCATTACGCATTTTTTATGCAGGTGGTTGTGGCACGTGGCACGAGCGGTTTTACTTAATAATAGACAATAGGATTAGCCGTCGAGCTCTATTTGAAAGCTGCATACCTTTAGGTTAGCTTGCAGGGTACACTCGTATGTTTGTATGAACTCTTTATAGTACAAAACACAAATTTATGGCACAGGATAGGCAGTACAAAGGCGAGCTCACTCCACTCAGTTACTCGCTCGTCCTAGGATAAGTAATTTAAAGGCATGCAGGGACAGGAACCGGTTACCTTAACCGGGGTTTTTCATAGGGTTATTTTAGAGGTGTTTATAAAAACCCCTACCATAACGGTAACCGCTTAATAAGGTAACACTTTGATTCGGTAACCGTATCAGATCGAGTTAACCTCTGTTACCGGTAACCGAAATAAAAACCCAGTCTATTCAGTTACCTCATTATGAGGTTTTTGACCAGTTCAAACGATTGTAATCTTTACGCACACTTAAATTCAACTTATTATTGAATAACCGAGGTTGGCATGGGCGGTCTATGAAGCCTCCAGCACAAACAAGTTTTTTTGACTTTCCTTTGTTTATCTTTATACCTACCTGTGTGGTGTGTTCTTATTATAAATATTATTATATTATAACTTAAATAATTCAAATAAATAAATTAAATAAATTAAATAAATTAAATAAATTAAATAAATTAAATACATAAATAAATTAAATAAATTAAATAAATTAAATAAATTAAATAAATTAAATAAATTAAATAAATTAAATAAATTAAATAAATTAAATAATGTAAATAAATTAAATAAATTAAATAAATTAAATAAATTAAATAAATTAAATAAATTAAATAAATTAAATAAATTAAATAAATTAAATAAATTAAATAAATTAAATAAATTAAATAAATTAAATAAATTAAATAAATTAAATAAATTAAATAAATTAAATAAATTAAATAAATTAAATAAATTAAATAAATTAAATAAATTAAATAAATTAAATAAATTAAATAAATTAAATAAATTAAATAAATTAAATAAATTAAATAAATTAAATAAATTAAATAAATTAAATAAATTAAATTAATTAAATAAATTAAATAAATTAAATAAATTAAATAAATTAAATAAATTAAATAAATTAAATAAATTAAATAAATTAAATAAATTAATTAAATTAAATAAATTAAATAAATTCAAAAAAATAAATAAATTCAAAAAAATAAATAAATTCAATAAATTCAATAAGTTCAATAAGTTCAATAAGTTCAATAAGTTCAATAAGTTCAATAAGTTCAATAAGTTCAATAAATTCAATAAATTCAATAAATTCAATAAATTCAATAAATTCAATAAATTCAATAAATTCAATAAATTCAATAAATTCAATAAATTCAATAAATTCAATAAATTCAATAAATTCAATAAATTCAATAAATTCAATATATTCAATAAATTCAATAAATTCAATAAATAAATTAAATAAAATAAATTTAATAAATAAAGTCAATAAAATCAACAAAATATAAATAAAGTAAATAAAATAAACAATTTTTTTAGTATTTCTTTTAGTTCTGACGGCACATCACTAAAACTACTTTAATGTAGCTGTGGAGTGTAGACTGTAGCTTTTCGTGATGGGGGTTCGTTGGGAGAAGCGTAGAATCTCAGCAAACTGGATCGCTGCTGGCCGCTGTTGTCTCGAAGTCCGCTATACCTCCATTTACCGGTATATGTGTTGTGTGAAATGAAAACACATATATTTGATTTATTCACTTGGAGAGTGTTCAGGCTGGTATGAGTGAAGCTCTCTTGATGTCTCTGATATCTCTGAATAAGCCACGAAACGGCTCTGCCTTATATAGTAAAACACAAGGCCGTTTGGTACCTTCTTCAACTAGTGGGTGTATCATGCAGAGTCAGTAATGTATATTTTTGTCAATCTCGTTAATTATAAGCACGTATGAAAGGAGCACGAATCCTAGACTTATAAATATGTACAATATTAAGCACGTATGAAAGGAGCATGAATCCTAGACTTATAACTAGATATAAAACATTCCACGCAATTCATTTGACATAATATACGAGCACAAAGTAAAACATGATATACAAAAGTAAAAATAGTAACCTAAACGTAGAGACTAATTAAACACATACATGAACCCTAATAGCTATTTACGACAGTCTCCCCCACGTGTGTCAACACCGTCTTCATGCGCGGAGTAAATGGGGATAAGTCTAGAAACTGGGCGGCGGACGTCACCTGCGCGTGTGCGAACAATGGCCACTCTCACATGACCATCTGGGCCAGGAAATAGCTGGGCGATTACGCCTCTGGGCCACGTTCCTCGTGGCATGGAGCTATCCGCAATGATGACTACGTCACCTTCATGCAGTTTTCTCACGTTTTGGTGAGCACCGGGCCTGGGGAGGAGGCTGGGTCGGTATTCCCGCTGCCAGCGCCTCCAAAATTGGTCGGCTAGCGTTTGCGCTGTTTTCCACGAAGAGAGCGACATAATTGCGTCTGTGAAGACACCCAGTGGCGACATGGCACTTGATCGACCGATTAGAAAGTGATTCGGCGTCAGGGCTTCGATGTCTAAATCTGGATTCACTGGTGTCAGCGGTCTGGAATTGACTATGTGCTCTGATTCTAGCAGTAAAGTATGTAGAACTTCTTCGTGGGGTGCTCTTTCTTTTAGTACTACTTTTAATGCGGTTTTAACGCTGCCCACGAGCCGTTCCCAGGCACCGCCAGCGGAGGGGTTGCCGGGTGGAATTTTCTTCCATTTTATGGCTCGCTCGGTCAAGAAGGGCTTGAGACTGTCGGGCAGCGTGTTTTTGGCCTCTGCCAGTTCTCTTTCCGCGCCGTGGAAGTTGGTGGCGTTGTCGGAATAGAGAACTGTAGGCGTGCCGCGTCGCGCTATCATTCGGCGTAGCGACAGTATCATGGAGGATGCCGAAAGTGAGGCGGCAAGCTCCAGATGTACAGCGCGAGTCGTGAGGCATGTGTATAATACACCCCACCTTTTCTCGCGGCGGCGGCCTATAGTTATGTGCATGGGGCCAAACAGGTCTACGGCTGCAGCGGTGAACGGCGGCTGATTCACTTTTAGCCTTTCTGGCGGCAAGTCACCTATGGGAACTTTGATTGGCGTTCCCCTATAGGTTCTGCACCATTGGCATTTATGCGTTATATAGCGAATGCTACCGCGCAGCCCGATAATGTAGTACCTTTGTTTCAACTCGTTGATGACGGTCGCGTGGTTGCCGTGATTGTAGAGTGCATGAAAATGCTGTACTAATAACTTGACGAAATCTTCTTTCGCATGTAAAACAGGCATGTGCGTGTTTTTATCGATTCTAGCATTTAGTACGATGATTCCGTTTTTGTCAAGTTGTACAGCGATTTTGTATAGCGGAGATTTCTTCAGGAGTGGCCGCCCAGTTTCCAGAAGCTTGATTTCCTCCGGAAATGCAGCATGTTGACTCCGTCGGATTAGTAATATCTCTGCTAAATCTAAATGCCCCTTATTTATCTCTATGTCTGTTTTCTTAGCGAACAATGCGGCTTTGAAAACCTCGGCGGCAACCAGAATACTAGCGGTGGCGCGAACTAATCGCACGAACTTTGAGAACCTACACACCTCCGGCAGGTACTCAAACCTATTCTTCGCGACGCCTGCTGAGCATACGAGTTTATTAACGCGTTCCTCGCCCGTATCGGCGACGGGCGTAGGCACTTTTTCGGTCGGCCAATGCTCTTTGGATTTACGTATAAAATCGGGCCCTATGAACCATCGGTGGTTCACTCCAAATTGCGCAGGTACTCCACGAGTCGCGTCGTCAGCCACGTTAGCTGCACTAGGCACCCAGCGCCAGTTGGCGGGGGTGGTAGTGTTCTCGATTTCTGCTAACCTATGTGCTACGAACGTTTTATACCTACGTGGGTCCGAACGTATCCACGTGAGCGCCGTTTTAGAGTCAGACCAAAAATACTTGTCCTTTATTACGTAATCTGACTCCTTGACTATGGTTTCCGCTAATCTAGTAGCTAGTACGCAGCTCTGCAATTCCATCCTCGGAATGCTGACTACCCGGAGAGGTGAAACGCGGGCTTTAGCGGCCACTAACGCGGAGGTTCTAGTCCCCTCGGGGTTGATGCTAACTAAATACACGGCCGCGGCATATATTTTTTCGCTCGCGTCGCAAAAAACATGCATATATGCCTCCCTATTAAATGCGGGCACGTGTCGCGGAATCTCTAAGTCTCGTAATTGTTGTACGTTATCAATGAACGATCGCCAAACGGGTGCGAGTGAGACGGGTATAGGCGAGTCCCAATCGATTCCTGTCCTCCATATTTCCTGCATTAACGCCTTGCCTAAGACGGATATGGGGCTTACGTAACCGATCGGATCAAATATCGACATCGCGCTACTTGTTACCTGTCGTTTTGTAGGTAATTTCTGACCGTTAAGTACGTCTTCGGGCGTATTACGAAAGTTTACGTTGAAACCTAAGGTGTCACGTTTGTGATTCCATTTCAAACCTAAGGTACGTTCGCTTTCGTTCGCGCCTAACAGCGACGTTTCCTGATTGCTATTAACTACGTCAGCAATTACCGCAGGATGGTTCGATGCGAACCCGCGAAGCTCGAATGACGCGCGCATATTCAGCTCGTAAACTTCGTTTACTACGCGTCTCGCTTCCTCTTCAGACGTATCGAGGGCGATCAACATGTCGTCCATGTACGTATTCTTTATTGTTTTTTCCGCTGCGATCGGAAATTCTTTACTATGCGATTTTGCGTTTTCGTTTTTGACGTATAGCGCGGTTGTCGGCGACGCTGCCGAACCAAATATAAGCCGCTTCATCCTATATTCTTGCGGTTGGGAGGTACGGTCCTCTCCCCTCCAAACGAAACGTAACGCATCACGATCCTGCTCAATTATTTCGATCTGTAAAAACATCTCTTTGACGTCGGCTATTACCGAGATTTTACCCTCGCGGAAACGCACTAACACGCCGAAAAGTGATTCTAACAGGTCGGGGCCAGCTAACAGCGCGCTATTGAGCGAGCGTCCGTAAGCTATTGCGGCCGCGTCCCAAACTAATCGCATTTTCCCGCGTTGCGGATGAAAAGTTGGGAAGTGGGCTAGGTACCACGTCCGGGGTGCCTCGGGGGGCGGTCGCGAGTTCATTTTCTCCGCGTAACCTTTGTCGAGCAAGTTGTTCATATGCTTTGCATATTCGGCTTTAAGTTTCGCATCGCGGTCTAGCTTTCGTTCTAGACTGTACAGCCGTTTCAGTGCTTGCGCTCGGTTATCGGGGAGTTTCTCGTCATCTGACCGCCAAAGTAAGCCCGAGCGATACCGTTGCTCCCCCGGTATCTTTTCGCAGGTGGCTTCTAACAAATCTAGCGCACGTTGGTCGGGGTCGGCCCGAGGTAATTTTTGTGAAACGCCTAATGACTCTATGTCAAAATGTCGTTTCATCAATTGTAAGGCCTCGTCATCCGCGGTATTAGGCCTTGCGTGCCCAACAGTGAGTCGGATTTAGAAAACATAATAAAATGGTCACATGACAACGGTATCATTATAAATATGTCTAAAACAAAAGCTATGCACATATCGTCTACACATTATCAGAAAAAATGTAAACATTATAATATTATAGGGCACACATACGACTGCTTACATAAACTAAAAGACAACTGTAACTGTAACATAATTGAGTTTGTTGAATCATATAAATATTTAGGGTTAATAATAGACAGGACATTTAACTGGAAATTACAAGTACAAGCATTATGTAACAAATTGAGATATATTTACGTAACTTTCCAACAACTTAAAAAATATGTAAATCGTAAAACCATGCGAACACTTTACTTTGCCCTAGTGGAATCACACATAGATTATGGATTAATAGCATATGGTCGTACATTTAAAACACAACTAGATATGATTAGAAAGCTACAGATTCGGTATTTAAAATTATTAGTTAATCCTAAACAGAAAAAAACTTGTAACAAAGATTATGATCAGCTGTTTAGATTGTGTAATATTCTACCCGTAAATGAAAAATTTAAGTTATTTGTAGCATCTCATAATTATAGTACAAAGTCATTTCCATGTAAAACACAGAATAAAGATAAAGTGACAAGAAGAAAACCTAAACTATTCTTAGAAAATTTTACTCCCATTAATTACTATGGAGGGCGGACGTTTCAATATTTGGTACCTAAAATATTTAATGCACTTCCAGAAAAACTATTTGCTAAAGAGATAAGCCCACATACCTTTAGAACAAGTGTTAAGAAATATTTAATAGATATTTGCCCACAGGAACAGTAGAGAGGGGTCAACTTATTATGGAAACTTATAAAAGTGGACCCGTCTTTGCTGGCCCTGAAGGCCTATAATAGAATAACTAGATTTAAATTTGCATGCTTAGTTATTAAGTTAAAATAATACAGCATGTTTATAAATATTTAACTGACACAAACATGTATATCAAGAGCTTTACTAACTGCCATCAAACTGTTTTGCAGTTTGGCAGTCCTATTTCAATGTAAAACATTTGTACTGTGTCTTATGAAATAAATAAATAATAAACAAATTGTACCGCGGCGCGACGCGTACGGTCTGGTCCATGCAAAACCCATCCTAGCCTGGTTAAACTCGCGACTGGGAGGTTAGGCGGACCGTCTATAATTTGCCGACTAATGATGAGATGCCAGTTATCTTGGCCTATCACGATAGTAGGTACTGCGGGGGGGTAACTTAATTCGTCCGCGATTTTAGATAAATGATCGCATTTATCTACCAAGTCTCGCGGCACGCCCTGCGCTCCTAAACCTATATCGCAAACCGTGTAAGTCTCCATCATTTCCATATGTCGACTACAAAAACCCCGTATTGCGACTCGTAACGCATACGAATCTGGGTCCCGTACTACACCGCCTATGCCTTCTATCTCTAAGGCCGTGGTTTTTCTGGCCCGTCACACGCGACCGGCGGCGTCTGGACGTGCGTCGCACGCTGTGCCACACGCCGTCGGTCGCGGGTGCGTGGGTTTTCTGGCCCGCGGCCACCCGTCGTCGGGGAAGGAGCTCAGTCGCATTGTGCCCGCTTTGAGAATTGGTGTGCTGTGCTTTAAATGAAATGAATAGAAAAATACGCAAAAGCAATGAAAACCCCACAAACTCTAATACCAGCAACAATAACACGAATCAAAGCAATTTGACGGCACTTCGACGGACTGGTGGTGTAGGTGGAGTCGCAGGAATAAATTTAAGAAATGAGTTGAAAGACTATATATGTTCACCTCAAGGGTCAGTGACATGGCAATTAAATATGGTGTAATTATAGGTACTAAGAATGTAAAATTGTAAATAAACACTCACCTGGAATTTTCATTGTTTCACTAATATTTTCCCATTTTCTGTGCTTTAAATTGTTATTTTTATAATCTTTGTCAGACGCGTCGAACAATATAGGATTACAACGTATTAGATTTATTAATAATTCATCGTTGTCTTTATTGAAATGAGACATTTTCAATATCAAGACGCCACCCGCCGTCCGTCGCTATTCTACAAAAATGATAGCGACCGACGCGTGCAGCGTGTGACCTTCGCCCGTCGACCTACCCGCCGCCGGCGGCGTTTCAGAGAAACCACCCTCAAACATTCCCGAACAAAACATCCGAACGTCGTCGGCGGCGGACACGCGTCGGTCGCCGGCCGCCGGCGACGGGTGGTCAGAAAACCCAGGGCCTAATGTTTCACCGCGCACACGAGGTGCGATTCTATCCGCAGTTTCATGTAACATCAACGTCATTGCCGCGCCTTCATCGAGTAGCGCGAGGGTTTGGACGGTACCTAACGGTCCCGACACCTCTACTGGCATGATTTTGAGATACGTCTGCGGCAGTTTAACATTGAGTACTGCTTTGCGTGCTGCCGGCACACTATTACCGTTCGCGGACCCGGCCGCGCTTAAACCGTGTAATAGTCTACTATGTCCGGCTTCGCACTGATTCATGCCACACGCGACATATTTACATGCAAAAAATTTACGGTGATTCGCGCCTAGACATCTAAAGCACAATTTAGCTCCCTTTGCCAAGTCCCAGCGCTCAGGTACGGTCGCGGCTAGAAATTTCGAACACTCCTTAACTTCGTGTTCTTTGCCGTTGTTACATATGGCGCACGCTTCGAGCGAGACAGAGACAGACGCTATCTGTCGCTTGGGCTTAGCTCCGGTTGACGCTGGCTTTTTCTTTAAATTGCCATCGCGGTGCTTTACTTGAGCTACGGTCGATTTATTAGTACGCGATCTATTTCCCGTATCACGTGTGTATGACTCGCGGGAATCTGACTCCGAATCCGAACTATAGTCGCGAATGGACGCGGGGGCGCGGGACCTAGCGAGAGCGTGGCTCGATCGGCTGGGCTCGCGCACAGAGGAAACCGCGTTTCGTTCATTTCGCGATCTATCATACGCATCACGGTAGAACGCGGGGTCGCGAGACCTAGAGAGAGCTTGGCTCGATCTTCGGGGTTCGCGCGCAGAGGAAACCGCGTTCACTGCATTCCGTGATTTGTTGGACGGCTTATATCGGTTTATGCGCTTGGCCGCAGTACTAATTTCGTTAAGAAACTCGGAAATTGCTACTAACCCGGGTGATTCTACGTTAGACTGCCTGTATTTGGCCCATTCATAGCGCACTATCAGATTTAATTTATCCACGATTTTATTCACGAGCTCAGGCGCGTGCAAGTATTTCTCTTGACGCAAGGATCTAATGGTGGCGACGGCATTCGCTACATGCGCGGCGAATGAGGCTATATTCGAATTGTCTTCGGATAAACGCGGCATGCGTTTAACATTATGAATTTCCGTAAGAACAATCTCCTCAGGGTCGCCGAACTGCCGTTCCAGCGCTTCCATTATCTCGTACGGATCCTGAACTGTGTACATTATTGATTTTACGGCCGTCCGAGCTTCGCCCTTAAGTGCGCGCCTAATCCGACTGACGTTATTGACGGCACTAAACATGGGCGACGTATCTTCGAACTCTGCCCTAAATGATATCCACTCGGTGATATCTCCGCCGAATGCAGGTAATTCCGGCGGTTTATGGTACATTGGCGCGTAGGTACCGTGCGGTACCTCTAAAACGCGCGGGGGCGGTCTGCTAGCCCGGTCGGCGGCTGCACGCGGCGGCGGCTGCGCGGTCTTTTTCGGCGGCGGGAATTTAACGTTTTCTTTCGCGACCTCGTGCTGTAACCTAGCTTGTCGTTCTACCCAACTTCTAGTACGTTCTTCGACGGTCGCGTCACTGCTGCCGACAGACTGCGCCTTCAATTGCGCAACCTGCGGCCGTAAATTTGCAGTGTCGGACCCTGTCTTAGAAGCTTCGACGGTCGCGTCACTGCCGCCGCGAGACTGCGCCTTCAATTGCGCAACCTGCAGCCGTAAATTGGCAGTGTCGGACTCGGTCTTAGCAACGGCTAGACGGGCTTTATGAACCTCGAGCTCGGCCATTAGCACGGACAATTTATTGTCGCGTTCCCTAACCGATTTGCGATTCTTTAATTCGCGATTAGACGGCGCCCGCGACGGCGGCGGCAGCGCATCGGTGTCTTTATTCACTAGCGTATTCGACCTACTACGAATTACTACGGTGGCATCTAACGTCTCCGAGTGTACCGACTCGGTTCCACCGGTAGCATTCGGGTTGCCACTGGTGCCCTTGCTCCACGTATTAGTCTCGTTGGACGTAGTCTTACCAGACGAGGGGGTAGGGGTATCCATGTTCGGTGCGGGCGCAGGTGGGCCCTTGGTGCGTGATCGTAGGCTCCTTTCTTCCTTTTCGGACATCTTTCTGGCTGGAACCACTTCACTTAACACACGCGGGGGGTCCCTAACTTGACCTGCCTATGCCTATGACTGACCGTTGCCGTGCGCAACGTCAGTGCCCTAAGCGTGGATCCCTCGTGGCACTGAATCTCCCGCAATGGCAAAGTGCTATGCCTAGAACGTTCGAAAGCAGTGTGTGGGCATCAACCATGTGACACTTGCAACGAAAGTTGCCAGGACACGTGAGCGGAGGTGGTCCTACGACGCTGCACGGTCCGTCCGGCAAGCCGGTAAATGGGTTACGGAAAGGTATAGGGTTTGGGTCTAAACCGAAGCGAACTTCTAGGCTCAGCGCGTCCTTTATTCTTTCTTGCCGTCTGAGTCAAGCAACGTTCGCTTAAAACTCAGCGCGTACTTGTTTCTTTCTTGCTGTCTGAGTTAAGCAATGTCGCTTGAAACTCAGCGCGTACGTTTTTCTATCTTGATGTCTGAGTTAAGCTATGTCGCTTGAAACTCAGCGCGTACGTTTTTCTATCTTCATCCGGCTTCAAAAGGACCAAACTGTGGAGTGTAGACTGTAGCTTTTCGTGATGGGGGTTCGTTGGGAGAAGCGTAGAATCTCAGCAAACTGGATCGCTGCTGGCCGCTGTTGTCTCGAAGTCCGCTATACCTCCATTTACCGGTATATGTGTTGTGTGAAATGAAAACACATATATTTGATTTATTCACTTGGAGAGTGTTCAGGCTGGTATGAGTGAAGCTCTCTTGATGTCTCTGATATCTCTGAATAAGCCACGAAACGGCTCTGCCTTATATAGTAAAACACAAGGCCGTTTGGTACCTTCTTCAACTAGTGGGTGTATCATGCAGAGTCAGTAATGTATATTTTTGTCAATCTCGTTAATTATAAGCACGTATGAAAGGAGCACGAATCCTAGACTTATAAATAGGTACAATATTAAGCACGTATGAAAGGAGCATGAATCCTAGACTTATAACTAGATATAAAACATTCCACGCAATTCATTTGACATAATATACGAGCACAAAGTAAAACATGATATACAAAAGTAAAAATAGTAACCTAAACGTAGAGACTAATTAAACACATACATGAACCCTAATAGCTATTTACGACAGTAGCAAACCAGTAAGCAACCGATAATAAAGGTTACCATAACTGAATGAAAACCTGTTAAAAACCCTTAACAAAAACCCTATCGCGATGGGGTTTTGAGATTAACTCGGTTAAAGGTTAGGGTTACCGTTTCAATAAGGTTACCATTACAATCAGGTAACAGTATGATAGGGTTACCGAATGATAAGGTAACCGAATCGATTGGGTTACCGAATTGATAGGGTTAAGCGTAAAGAGGGGTTTTCCGGTCCTTGAAGGCATGCATACTATTAATTACCCTTGTTATTTACCTTCACCTACCTTATTTAATGAAATGCTTGGGTCAACTTGAAGCTTTCCATCGTCATCGAGCGCATCTTTCTCGTAGAAATAGCTGATTTTATCGTTGCTTTCCATAAAGTACTTGTCCTTTAGTTGCTGTAAACATAAATAAACACAATAGACATATTTAATTACACAAACGGGTCTACTGCGATATAATTTCATTGTTTTTACCTTTAATTCCGACGTTTCAGCTGAGTTGCACCAGCTGTGGTCACGGAAAGACTGACGTCCCAACAAATGTCAACGGAGATATTAATAAAACACCACTAAACTACCCGAAATTGTCTACCCCGAACATTTTTATAAACTAATTTCGGGTAGTTTAGTGGTGTTTTATTAATATCTCCGTTGACATTTGTTGGGACGTCAGTCTTTCCGTGACCACAGCTGGTGCAACTCAGCTGAAACGTCGGAATTAAAGGTAAAAACAATGAAATTATATCGCGGTAGACCCGTTTGTGTAATTAAATATGTGTACAAAACGCGAGAGTTTAAAGTGTTAAACACAATAGAGTCATTCTCATTACCTAACACCATCGCGTTACAATTTAAAATGTGTTGCTGAGGAAGAATTTGTATATACTCGTTCGTACCTATCTTGACTAGACAAAATGTAAAAATTCAAAATCCTTCTTGATGCGACTGGCAAATCATATTAGTTTTTGGCAACCGGATTTTTTAACCTAATTAAACCCCGCTGAATCCGAATTTGCCGGTTGCTCGATCGAAATCTTGACCGGAAGTGAGATATTTGATATTAAAGGTCCCTTTTTAGGGTTCCGTAACTCAAAAGGAAAAAACGGAACCCTTATAGGATTACTCGTGCGTCTGTCTGTCCGTCCGTCACAGCCTATTTGCTCCAAAACTACTGGACCAATTAAGTTGAAATTTGGCACACATATGAAAGTCTGTGACTCAAAGACGGACATGTAATAAAAACAAATGAATTTTAAGCATAGGGGGCTCTTTTAGGGGGAATATGAGAAAATTAAAAAACAAAGTTTTGCAAACCATATTATGTTACATATTAAATGAAAGGACTTATTTTGAGGATCTCAAATATATATTTTTTTAATTTTATATGAAATAGTTTAGAAGTTATTTAAGAAAATAGGCAAAAAATGACCGTCCCATTCCCCCCCCTTAACTCCGATACTACTGGGTCTAAAATTTTGAAAAAAATACAAATAATAGTTCTTTACCCCTAGATGACAGGAAAACCTATTAGAAATCTAGAGTCAAGCGTGAGTCGGACTTAAGAAAAAAAACGCGGTTGGGCTGTTTTAGGGCCACAGCCGTAATGGTTTACGTGAAACTCGGTGTGGACAGCTTTTGCGAAGGCCGAAGGCCGAGCTACGCGTAGGGCCGAAGGCCCGAAGCATCCCCCAGTAGCTTTTTGAAACGCACGGCCGAAGGCCGAGTTGCGGGAGGTTAGTGTTCAAGCACAGAACAATTACATATAGTACAAGTGTCTGAATGCGAAGGTCGAAGGCCCGGAGCCTCCGACATGTGCATGCTTCCTGCAAAGGAGATCGTCGATTTTGTTCTATCTTTTGTTAAGCGATTGGGCCCGATACGTATAGATTGCTGGAAAAACGTATAAGAAGTCTGCAATTAAGCGTGAGCCGGACTTAAGAATAAGAATTGCGGATAAGCTCTATCAGGGCCACAACCGCAATTGATTTACTTGAAACATGGTGTGGACAGCTAGTGCGAAGGTCGAAGGCCGAGCTCTGCGTTGGGCCGAAGGCCTGAAGCATCCAAGAGAGGTGCGCCTCCACGCAAGGTCGAAGGATGAGCTTTAGGAGGCTAGTGCTCAAACAGAACAAATAATTGGTTTAAGTACGAGTAGCTAAATGAGAAGGCTGAACTGCCGTATATCAGAGGGCCTACCGCGAACACCGAAGTTCGCAAATTGCGGGGATTTCTCTTTTACTCCAATTAAGCCGTAATTAGAGTGACAGAGTGAGATGCCAGCAATTTGCGAACTTCGAACAAAATTAAAGATAGCCAGCCGTGTGTGGAAAAGTTGAATGAATAGTTGAATGTACTTATGAACTTCGCTTTGCACAATCGTTCGAAAATATGTGCAGTACGGAACCCTTGGGACGCGAGTTCGACTCGCACTTGACCGGTTTTTTTTTAGTTTTTCGTGAATAACTCTTAAACGGCGCATACTAAACTACTTTAAATTTGATTATAATTAACTTACCGGCTGCTTTGTCTTTTTAAATATTGATCCTAGCGAAAAGTGCTCTACATGTTTCTTGTAGGAAATTTTATGTTTATTATTTATGTATAAGATTTGTTTTTGCTATGAGTCATACTTTTCAAATTATTAACGAAAACATAAAACCAAGGAACCTTATTACAATTAACTTTCCCTCTTTATTATCTTTTTAAATATTGATCCCTGCTAAAAGTGTACTGACTCTTTTTTATTGAAAATGTTGTGTAGATTATTAACGTTTCACAACATTTTTTTATATTGGTCATCGTTTACGAGTTATTTACGAAAAACTTAAAAAAGGGACCTTAGAAGTGATTATAGTTAACTTTCCCGCGTTAATATCTCTTTGAATATTGATCCTAGCGAAAAATTGTATGGAATATTTCCTGTAGGCAATTTTATGCAGATTACTTATGTTTAAGAACATTTTTTGCTATGCACCAGCGTTTAAGAGTTATTTACGAAAAACTAAAAAAAGGGACCTTTAATATCAAATATCTCACTTCCAGTCAAGAATTCGATCAAGCAAATTCGGATTCAGCGGGGTCTAATTAGGTTAAAAAACCCGGTTGCCAAAAAGTAATATGATTTGCCAGTCGAAATCGATTTTTACAAAAATATGACCAGTCTAATCAGTCAGAGTAATCAGCCTACCAGACCTTAACATATTTTAATGATAAGGGGGTAGTATTTAAGTAGTAACTTTTTTGGCATAGGTTTATACATTGATAGAGTTAAGTTTTAATTCGTCTTTTATTGTAAGAATCTGAATGGTAATTTAAGTATTTTTCTCCGTGTGTTTGACCCATTTGTTTACATTAAATAAAGTACAGTTGGTTGAGTATGAGTACCTGGTGTTCAGTGGTGGTGAAGACCGTGGGCGGCGCATCAGGCAGGTGGCGCGTGAGCTCCAGGCCGGCGGCGACCAGCTCCGCGCACTCGGCGTCACGCAGGAACCCCTCCACCACCGCGAACCCGTCGCGCTCCAGCTGCAAACGTTCAACCTCATGGCTTCTCTACACGATGGGCCAGCGCCGACCACTCCAAGGGACGCGTTAGTGGGAGCAAGTGATATTGCTATCGCATTCTACCGCATGGCTGCGTCCCTTGGAGTGGCCGGCGCTGGCCCATCGTCAGGCGTGGCTCACTCCGCGATTTCGTTGCTTTGCTACAGGTAGCTAAAAGTACATCCGTTCCGCCCCAATTTTGGGGAAAGCTATAAGCCACGCGTGGCGCTGTCGCCACCTAGCGGCCATATCTGTGCTGATCGTAACAGACGCGTTTTGTTAGAGAGTGAGTCTTCTGTACCTAGTACTATTATTTATTCTGTGCCATCGTGTAGAACTGTAGAGGAGCCATCAGTACCGTCGCGGCGGCTCACTTCTGATCCAAAGCTGTTTCAAATAGCTATGGCTCAACTGACGAAACCGACACGTGGGGCCGTCGCCAAATGATAATCGTGAATCAGCAAATGCCTATTACAAAGTAAAAATTGTTTGGCTAGGACCCCGGATTTTTAACTACATAAATCTTGACCTAAGACCTAAACTATTAACGTTGCAAACAATATTTTTTCTAAGACAGCCGTATATTATACACCTATCTATATTAATAAACGCGAGCCGCTTTGACGGAAAAACCAAAAGAAATTATGCTCAATCGAAAGAGCTTGAAAAAATATCACTTTTGAATCGAGAACATGTATCCGCAAAATTCGTATTGTCGCGTATTTTGCATTTAAAAGTGAAAAAATTTCGACAAACAATACTAAAGGCTCAATTTGTTGGTTGACATTTGACAGCTATGCGTTGCGTTTAGAAACTGCAAACATGCTTACAAGTTAGGTTGGTCGTTTTTTTTTTAATAAAAAGCAAGACGAATATTACTGTTTATTTGATGACTTTCCGGTATGTATAATGGTTATTATTTGCATTAAGTTTCGTTTCATATGGATATGTATACTGGTATAATTATTACATAAATTTGTTTTTAAGCCAGAACGTGCGATAGTCTGTTACGGCTTTTAAGACGATAGCAACACTGCCTAGACGTCAACGACGGCTGTTATTCGAAAATACTTTATCCGGTACTCCAGACGTGATAAAAACCTGTTAAATAGTGTATTGTGTGTGTTAACAATAAAAAATAGTCACCGAACATACTGCAAAGTGCAAACGCCATCGTAACGTAACGAGATTTGAACTTCAAAGCGTTCCATGGGTGTATTGTGTTTAGTATAAACATCGGTCTCTCAGTTGTATTTTAATATTTCAGAATGATTCCAAATATTCTTACATGTCAAGGCACTACTAGCTACCTGGAAATGCAAGTGAAAGCAACCTTGAAGCAGCTGTGATAAACTAATAAGTGAGCGAGATGAAAATGACGTTGTTCAAAGAAACTTTGAGTTAAGTGCCAGCTGACTGTAACTCACTCTAATTAAGTACATTGCCAGTGTGAAACAGTGCAAAAAGCTACAGTGTATTGTGGACATATTTAATAACTGTGCTTTAGACTATGAATCAAATTTGAGGTGTATCGGTGAATTGGAAAGTCAACTGCATAAAGCTAATAAGTTTTCTCCGGAGTCAATGTAAGTTGAATATAAGATTAAATATAATAAGATATATAGATAGTATATATGTCGCAGTCAAAAGTGTGAACTGGTCAAAAGAACTTTTAACCGACAAAAACAGGCAAAACTGCTTTTGACTGAGCATGTTGGTCAAAAGTAGTTTTACCTGAAAATCATTGGTTAATAGTAATTGTGTTGTGACTGTTACTATCAGTCAAAAGTACTCGCAGAGATAGGTAGGTTACGGTTATTTTTTTGCTACGCCCAAAAAACGAAACTGCTGCCAGAAATAGGTATGATTTTCAGGTAAAACTACTTTTGACCAACATGCTCAGTCAAAAGCAGTTTTGCCTGTTTTTGTCGGTTAAAAGTTCTTTGGCCAGTTCACACTTTTGACTGCAACAGGTTGGGCTGGACATATGGCAAGGGAAGGTAAAGATAAGTGGGATAGAGAGGAAGCGGAATGGTATCCTAGAGATGGAAAAAGGAGAGAAGGGAGACCAATAATGAGGTGGTCGGATGACATAAAGAAGCATGCGGGACCTAATTGGATAGGGACGCGTAGTACATAGTACCAAAACAAGGTTGATTTTTAGGGTTCTGTAGCCAAAGGGTAAAAACGGGACCCCTATTACGAGGACTCCAATATGTTATTAGATCAAAACAAATTATTTTCAGAAAATATTTAATTTAGGCTTTATAGGGATGGCGAGGCTCCATAAGCCTTCAGTAAGTAGTGCATAATTAAGTATACTTGGAAAAATTCGACCTATGCCGCCGTGGGTGGCCCGGTGGCAGAATGGCACAGGCACCTGCTGCAATAGCAGAGGACGCTGCTTTGATTCCAGCCTAGGGCACTGGAGGCATTGGTCACTTTTTAGGGTTGCGTACCCATAGGGTAAAAACGGGACCCTATTAAATATTAAGACTCTGCTGTCCGTCTGTCTGTCACCAGGCTGTATCTCAAGATCTCATGAACCGTGATAACTAGATTAACTAGACAGTTTCAATTTTCACAAATGATGTATTTCTGTTGCCGCTATAACAACAAATACTAAAAACAAATTAAAGAAATATTTAAGTGGGGCCAATGCAATGCTAGGCTGGATATGACTGATGAAATGAGTAAATTTTTATTAATATGTTTTAATATGACATGTTGGTGGCAAACAAGCATACAAGGCTGTTAATGCCGATGGTAAGTGGGAGTTTAGACTAGACCTCTGCTTCTCCAAGGGACTCA
Source organism: Cydia splendana (assembly GCF_910591565.1). Classification (NCBI taxonomy): domain Eukaryota; kingdom Metazoa; phylum Arthropoda; class Insecta; order Lepidoptera; family Tortricidae; genus Cydia; species Cydia splendana. Next base: position 7,046,126 of record NC_085983.1, read on the forward strand.
CATTGCTGACCGAGTAAATTTTTATTAATATGTTTTAATATGACATGTTGGTGGCAAACAAGCATACAAGGCTGTTAATGCCAATGGTAAGTGGGAGTTTAGACTAGACCTCTGCTTCTCCAAGGGACTCACATTGCTGACCGAGTAAATTTTTATTAATATGTTTTAATATGACATGTTGGTGGCAAACAAGCATACAAGGCTGTTAATGCCGATGGTAAGTGGGAGTTTAGACTAGACCTCTGCTTCTCCAAGGGACTCACATTGCTGACCGAGTAAATTTTTATTAATATGTTTTAACATGGCATGTTGGTGGCAAACAAGCATACAACTCATACAAGGCTGTTAATGCCGATGGTAAGTGGGAGTTTAGACTAGACCTCTGATTCTCCAAGGGACTCACATTGTTGACCGAGTAAATTTTTATTAATATGTTTTAATATGACATGTTGGTGGCAAACAAGAATACAAGGCTGTTAATGCCGATGGTAAGTGGGAGTTTAGATTAGACCTCTGCTTCTCCAAGGGACTCACATTGTTGACCGAGTAAATTTTTATTAATATGTTTTAATATGACATGTTGGTGGCAAACAAGAATACAAGGCTGTTAATGCCGATGGTAAGTGGGGGTTTAGACTAGACCTCTGCTTCTCCAAGGGACTCACATTGCTGACCGGTTACAAATCTATTACACTCATACTAGGGTTCCGTACCTGAAGGGTAACTAAAAAACGGGAACCTATTAGCGATTCCGACTCGCACTTGGCCGGTTTTTCTTAGTAGGTATATGACATTTATTTCAGTTTTACTTCATTGTCCGTCTGTCTGTCTGTCTGTCTGTCTGTCACCAGGCTGTATCTCATAAACCGTGATAGGCCTAGGCAGTTGAAATTTTCACAGATGATGTATTTCTGTTACCGCTATAACAACAAATACTAAAAAATATGGAACCCTTCGTGCGCGAGCACTTGCCCGGTATAACATTTCAGGCTCCGTCACACCATAAAGTAAATATATATAGAGTCGCCGACCCATACAAGCCTCGCTTAGTTCCACAGAAATTCAAGAGATGTCACTCAGAGCACCATTGGGCCTAAATAGATATTTGTGTCATTTGAAATCTTGCCAATTTTTAAATTAACATGTATAGTTCTAATTTATTTACTATATTACAACAAAAACCTTTTAAAACATCCATTTACACATAGTAAATCGACGCAGATAAAAATAAATAAATAATGGCATGAACTATTCTAAGCGCCATCTATCGCATTATTAGACAGTTAGTTTCTTGCCGTTGTAACACACTAAATAGCTCGATTGTTTGAGAAAAACTATCAATAGATGTCACTGTAGTAAATCCCATAGACCTAGTATTACATAGATGAGCTATACGCGTGCCTCCGTGAGGGACAAAACATACGCAAAGCGACAATATTAAAAACACGTTTTAACATTCCTGACAACATACCAAAAACAATCTACGTAATTTGGTCGGCTACGTAATCTACGTAATACGCAAATGGGACACTGGGATTGGTCGAATTCATTTGTTGCCCACCATAAACCATACTAAATTTTTGGTGGGGAACAAACAAAAAGTGCGACTGTGACAAGGACAAGCAATAATACCGCTTTCTCTGCTACTCCTACTGAAATTTCCATAAGTGCATCTCGATCGGTCGTTTGGCCCCTCCCCCGTGTCATCTCTATATGATTGTACCTCTATGGTAAATCCTCATACTTAATGATCTTGATCATAAAGTTCGACCACAGAAACTTTGCAGCGCTAGATAAAAAATAGTTTTTAAAAATCAGTATGCGACAACACCACAGAAAATGAATTAAATAGTCTTGATACTTGTGAAATTTCTACCATATTTACCGTCTATGAAAAATTTAAGCTGTGCATTTATGGTTAAATAAGTTTAATTCCAACAATATATGTCACTATTAATATGTATACATATACTAAATGTTGATAAATAATATTGAGATATTTGTGAGAATATGACATTTGGCTTCATCAAAATTATTGAGCTTTTGTAATATCCGCGACGGCCTAGCAGTAAATAGGTACAGAGGGCCAACCGCAAACACCAACGTTCGCAAATTGCGAGCATCTTTCTCTTTTACTCCCATTAAGGCGTAATTATATTGACAGAGAAATTGCCCGCAATTCGCGAACTTCGGATTTCGGAAAAACGAAATAAACCATTAAAACAATAAACATACATTCAAAATAAATTTAAGCTTTAACTAGTAGGCCACCCATGCCGTAAGCATAAGCATGGAGGTTGTGGGTTAGAGGACTTCGATCTCAAAACCCACCTCGAACCAATGGGTTTTTCGAAATGTTAGAGAAAGTTCATAAGTTAATGCCTATACCTACTAGGTGTGTTCAATTTGGTGTGAAACCTTAGTCTAAACCAATATTATAATATATTATCTATTTATGTAATATAGTCGCACCAATAAAAGTCTGCAGCGGATTTGATAGCCCACGCAGCGTAAGTGTTATTTATACGTCATAATTTCATAGAACTTTGACGTTTAAAATGACACTTGCACTGCGTGGGCTATCAAAATCGCTGCACACTTTTTACGGTCTGACTTTAGATATGGTGCAAGTATTAAAATGTTTCATTCCACTTACCCGTCATCAACTCTAAATTTTGTAAACATTGTCGTTTTTGAGCTCGAATTGCCTAGTGCTGATTTTTTACTAGTGTAAAATTATTCGTCACGCGGAAAAGTAATTCCCGCACGCCGATTTTGTAAGGTTTCACCATGTTTTTCCCGTTCATCACAAAACACAACGAATATTTACCTAAACGATTTTGACAAACACATACCATAGAGAATGACGTTTACTGACTATTGCGCTGCAAAGTTTCTGTGGTTGAACTCTATCAATATTATTAAATAATAATATAATTTTTGTTCTTAGAAACGTGATAATAATTAAAATAAATTAAACCTACATGGTACCGTCACCCACACTGTTAATTGTACATTGGTGGACCTTATGCCTTTTGTATTAAGCTAATAAAGTCCACCGATGTACAATTAGCAGTGTTGCTGTTTGTACATTTATTTACTTAACCTTACGCATTGCAAAATTGTCCTCATATATACATATATTTTAGGACAGTCTTACACCTTACACTAACCGACATACTTAGTAACAAAACATTGTAAATTCTTGAGCAGTTTAAATAGCAGGGCAGGTGACAAAAACTTGCTCAAAGAAAAGAGACATCCGACACTAAAAACATATCCGTATATGTATGAGAGCAATAATACAATGTGTAAATGTAAATAGATACTTATCTTATACATATTTTATGATCATATCAAAGCCATACAAGAGGTGTGGACAAATGGGAATAGACCATTAATATATACACACACAATTAAAAAACAAATAAATGTCCTATGAGGATTTGTACCCGGGACCTCCTACTTCATAGGCAGAGCAGGGTCACTGTCACTAATGACTAGGGCTCGCGGTCGAGTCCGTGTTTCGTTTACACGTTCCGAATACCCGTTTCCGAATAACACGTACACGGTTTTCTTTCCCGTTCCGCACGTGTAATTAAGAAACGTGTAATTAAGATCCGTCTCCACGGATAAACGGGTATTCGAAGAAACGGATCTTATTTACCCGTGGCTCCGGACACGTCCTTGACAAGTAGCGAAGGAACGAACCGGCGCGGCGTACTTAATAGTCAGATTAGTAGACAAAAGATTCATGACGAGTTTCCGTCATATTTAACCTTATTCCCTGGTTCATAGAGTCGAAATTCAATAAACGGTTTACAGAACCCTTTTTGACCAGGTAGTTTTTGCTTGCAATGTTGCAAATACGAGTAGAAAATTAGAAATACAATAGATATACCTATGCTAGTTATCAAAATAGTATTTTATATAAGACTTCAAATACTAATACTTTATGGTTTATTAATATAACTTGATAGCAATAAATTTAAAGTGCTTAAAAAAATTAAAGCAATAAAGAGTATAAAGACTTTACGTTAAAATCTGGCCATGCATGATCTGGTAGGTGGTGGTAGGTAAGTATACAATATTCTTACCAATTGCATATTTTTAAACAGTTCTTATATTTTTAATAATTTGTATTCTGTATATTGTATGTGTGAGTTTTTACGAATATATTCTGTCAATAAGAAATGTATATTTTTAATCTAATTATTTTTTAAGTTACGTAAGCCAGACATCTTAGTATTATTATAGTAAACCACGTAAAAATTAATAAATACAGTGTAAACTCTATATAACGACACTGAAGGGACTGCGGATTTTTCGACGTTAAGTATAGAGAGTGGTTGTTAAATGGAGTGAAATAAAAAGGTCATCTTACTATTCTAAATATTCTAATGTATCTGTTTATAATATACTTAGGACACATTTTGCACAAGAAGAACATTCATTTCATACAAATAACAACGCCTATTAATTTATAACGTGTAATATCTTGTCAAAAGTCTAGTGCCCGAGATAAACATGTGCAAGTTGATCATACAAAAACAAAAGACAAATTTTCTTAGAATCTCCGGTACGTCAGTCGAAGTAAACACGTGCTAGATAATAAAACAACAAAACAGCAAACAAAAAAACGTACACAGCTGCAGTTTATATCAACTTAGAAAGTATTTCTTAATGATGTATTATGCCGTATTGTTGTCGTTAAATAGAGTGAGCGTGACGCTATATAGAGTGTATTACTGTATAGAAAACAAGGTAAACCAACCAAAGTCAAGCAATTTCGACATTTTAAGCAGTTTGTCGTTAAATCGAGTGACGTTATAAAGAGTTTACACTGTAATCATGTGTATCTGCCAATAAGTAATGTATTTACAACTTTTAATATAATTTAGTATGAATTTATGAAAAGTAAGACTTTTCTTAAATTCATTATCTTATTATCATATAAAATGAACTTTAAGACTGTACTAATAAATATTATTTACAATTTTAGCAACAAAACAACAAAACGATTTTAAATTAAAGTAACTTGGAAAGACTGTATTTTACGAATTGGCCGACTAAGTGGCGAACTGGAGTCATACCTACTTACCTAAACACAATATCTTAAAAGTCATATTTATTTCGTCTTCATTTGCTTCGATACATTTGCTTCTTTAATTTTAGCCGCTGCATTTGTTACAATTTTATATATGTGTAGACAGGTTCTCCTTATTACACCGATATAAAGCTTATAATTAGCTTTGGCAGTTCTGAAAATGGTTTGTTTTCGGCGATATCAGACAAAAGGGTATTGGAAAACAATACGTTCTAAAGTTCTAATGAATGGAACGCCACCGGCCGGCATTTATTACCTGAGCACTAGTGTGAAAGTGACCCCAGTCAACATGAATGATTACCAATTTTGAGATCTATCTTAATGTATTTAGCAATATAATTGCAAGGTAACCAAGGTAGCATAGGTTTTTAAGGTTCTCGCATGAAATCCTGCGTTTTAAATGCCGCTGTACTTTTTTTGCTTCGTTGGTAGATTAGTTAACAGTTAGGTAATTGATAAAAATAACAAATAACCACAAAGTAGTAGTAGGTAGTATTTGTCTGCATACCTATTCTTCGCGAAACTATATAACTTACACCATTATATATAAAATGTGTTTCTTTGATTGAAATGTAATATGTAATGAAATTAACTTAAAAGCAGTAATAGTAAAAAAAAATTGGCCAAGTGCGAGTCCGACTCGCACACGAAGGGTTCCGTACCATTATCTATAAAAACGTCACCCATCCAAGTACTTAAGTCCCAGAGCCCCACTTAAGTCTTTATTTTATTCTGTTTTTAGTATTTGTTGTTATAGCGGCAACGGAAATACATCGTCTGTGAAAATTTCAGCTGTCTAGGTATCACAGATCACGAGATACAGCCTGGTGATAGGCGGACGGACGGACGGACGAACGGACGGACAGCGAAGTCTTAGTAATAGGGTCCCGTTTTACCCTTTGGGTACGGAACCCTAATTAAGGTTCTAAACTAGGGACGAGTAAGTTCAAAATTAAAAATAGTAGACTATATAGAATAGGGACACCTACTTCCATTCATATACAGAGTCATTTTAGGACCGTTAGCCATATTGTGCGAGGTGATTGGGTAGGTCATACTGAACAACTTTTTCTATGGGACCAACCTCGAAATCCCAAAAAAAATTTGACCTTCCCATAGAAATCGTCGACATCCACTCGACCAAAATGTATAAAACGGCCAAAAAAAAATTTTGTGATTTCGGAGTTGTCCAATACAAAAAGTTGTTCAGTATGGCCTACCTAATCACCTCGCACAATATGGCATACGGTCCAAAAATGACCCTGTATTGTATAGTTGGTAAAATATGTTATATTAACACATGTGTTAAAACTGTTATAAATAATTAAAAAAAAAAATCGTACGCTAAACGAGTTCATCTGAAGTCAACATTCAATACTAGACCTTGCATACCCAGAGCTAGAGCATTGATTAGCTCAAACTGTTTCGGATCCGTTCGGGCCGGTCTTAAGTACCCGTGTAAACGGAGATACGTATCTGAGAAACGTTTCTTGGGAACGGTTCTTGGATACGTATTCGGATCTCGGCGGTTCCGTGTAAACCGTGTTCTTAGCACCGCCGGTCTTAAGAACACGGGTATCCGTTTCGGCGTGTAACACGGATACCGGGAGCCCTACTAATGACTAGCTAGGAGGCCGTAGAAATAATATACAATTTATTTCATTATATATTTAAATTAAGTACAGACAGCGTCGTATAGTAAATAGCATCCAAAGTATTCAAATAGTTCAGTACGCCATACAAATAATATGGTGTACCGAACTATTTGAATACTTTGGATGCTACCTACTATATGACGCTGACTGTACTTATATAACAATTGACAAATCAGACTGGTAGCCACACTCTAATGGCTAATCTAGGATTAAAACTTTTTAGTGGCTGGCCATCTTTGTCAAAATATAGAGCCTCAAACCACATCAAATATTTAAGTATATTGTCATTGCCCGCCAGCATTGAACAAATTGGTTATTGGTGGGTAGACAAAATAAAGTCACTATCATGTTAAACATTGAATTTATTAATTGTATTTTATTATTTTTAAGAGAATCTTCATAGCATGTGTCTGTCCGTCGATACAGGTATCAATCTCAACCATCTTCCACTCAAAATATTTTACTTGTGGTACAGAGATGCATTGACTATTTCATCTTCACTCTCTTGTTGCATACATTGCTACTTCTAGTGGCTAGAGGCTGGGTCCTGAAATCAGAAACATATTTGTTATATATAAAATGTAATATCACACTAAAGTTAATACACAGTCACAATAAGGTGTCGCTGCGGGGCAAGCGTGGCTGGTCTTCACATTGGAGTCTGTTTGCAAATTGATTACATACATTTGCTTACTTTCACTTGCATTAAGTGGCAAACACTAACCATTGTATATTTAGACCAAGAAAAGTCTGCAGCGATTTTGATAGCCCATGCAGTGCATGTGTTATTTAAAATAACACTAAATACTTTGGAATCTTTCGCTAATCAATATTAGCATGGGGGGTTAAAATAAAACTTGACAATAGTTATTCGTTTTACAAGGGGGCAAGCAGTTATTTAACCGCTCATGCTAATGTTGTTTCCCGAGCAAGCAGAAGATTTAAACTATGACAGTAGCGAGTGGTTCGAGAAGTAGAATCTTGAGCGTTGTGAGAATTCAAGGCACGAGGGTTAAACAAACATTGCCACATAATGCAACACAAAATTTATCACCACGCCAACGCAGGGAAAATACCAACTATAAAATACCAAAAAAATCAAATCCACATGAACATTATAAAGAATTTATAATTCAAAATCATCATTTAAAAGTAAATTCTACCAGCTAACATAAGGAAACTGAAAAGTTAGATCGGATTACTTTGCCCCACATGTGGGAAAAATGCAATTTTCGCATTAGTATTTGAACAATCAAGAGCCTTTACCAGTTGGTGTGGTGATAAATTATTTAATTAACCTTTGTATTCAAAACAAACTTACCTGAAGTGGCAAACAGTAGACACTGTCAGATTAATATGTAGATTTTAGGATTAGTAGTGTTCCGTTACTACATCGGCAATTCACGTCATCATCACGGGTCTTTCCGTCTATTGTAGACGATTTATTCATTGCTGTTTAGACAACGGGTTTGGTGACTGTGGAGGCCGATGCGTGAGCGGCACGACCTCCCACATTTTGGGCAGAGAAAGCTCATGCCACCTGAGGTTCCAGTCCTTTCTTTCTGCGACACCTTCTGCTATCTGCTATCTTAAACCAGGCTTGGTCGCATAATCTTCTCCCCTCCACTACACGCTTGCGCCATCCATCACGGTCTTTAGCTAAGGCTTCCCAGGTATGGTGGTCGATTTCAAATGCAGACATGTCTCGCTTAGCACAGTATTTAAAGCGCCGCATCGGTCTTCCAACGTTCCTTTTAGCATACCTACGTAACTGCACCAAGCAAGACACGTCTAGGTATTATATTTACGTACTTGTACTATATTTCAAATGAAGCTATAATATAAAATTAAAAAGTTTGTATAAACAGAAACAAAGCAAAGGCATCAAACGCGATGCCGGTTCGTGACGACTTTGTGTGTGTGACAGTTTATTTTTAGTGTTGCCGTTGAAAGTTCTTTCTTGTGCCTAAATAGAGCTTTTATGATTTATTATTATACAATATTATTAGTTCAAATAAAATATGATATTCCAAAAGACTACAAATAATATTATATAGTACTTAAATTCCAAAATAATGAAATGCCTCAGTGTCCATTTCTGCTTTTTTAAGGAACAGGATTACCCTGAAGTAGGGGACTAATTTTAAAATAGCAATAATCAGTACTTTATGCCGTTTTTGACGTTTCTGTGCACGCTGTTGTCTGTCTATACTTAAAGGTCACGTAATTAGTGATACAAACACCTGCCTTGTCGATATAAGCAAAATTAGATATATTTACCTATTCTAATTACAACAGAAAAAGTATATACTTAAAAACAAAAATTAAATGCTTTTGTGTAATAATTTCCGGTTTGATAGGTACGGGTACTACGGGTTTTGCCATGGTAGAAGTTGAAAAGGAACGTTATGAAAACATTTATTTGTATGTATAGGTACTAAATACAATGGTACAAATCTGTTGCTTAAAAATAAAAGCAATACGCGACGTTGCCAAACTGCTGCGAAGCGAAAGTTTGACTCGACAACGTCGCATCCTATTGTTACAATAGGGTATTTTCGAACTAGTCAAATCAGTTACTTTTTTATAGTTATTGCAATGCAACTTGTATCGTAAATTTTTAGAAGTCACGATAAAGAGTGAATTGAGCATGTATTGAGGTATTTTATCCCATTAACTCCAAAATCGTCTGAATCACACATTTTTATTTAATAACTTATGCTTTCGTGGCAAAAAGGCGGAAGGGAATAAAAAAGTTTTACTTTTAATTGCCATTTTTTTCAATGTGGATTCTGTTGTCACTGTTGTAAGCATATGCCAATTGAAGAAAAATTGTATTATTAATTCAGAACATATAATTATGTAAAAAAACAATATTGATATATATCTAATTAATTACATTTATACGTTCATTTATATTAAGTACAGTGTACGAACGACAGCTTCATTCAATCGCGCGTTGTTCAAGTAAGTAATACTATTGGGTCTCGAATAATACTCCTTTATGCACAATCGCGCGTTGTTCAGGTGGGTCATTAATAAGCGGGTCTCGCATAATACTCATTTATTTAAAAAGTATCAATCAGATTACTTTTTAGCACTAGTGTAAAAAAATCAAACTTTACGCACGATTTGCAGCTACAAAAACTAAACTTTTTGAGCAATTGTATTAAAAAAATATAAAGGAACGCTCAAGTACCAGTGGCATGGTGGTAAATACACGGACTTATGCTAGTAGTAATGTCTAATCCTTTTGCCATGCACCAATGGTAGCATGCGCAAAATTATTATGACAGGTATTTATTTTCAGCCGGTTTAAATAGTTTCGGCAAGACTTATGTAGCATATAATATATAAATATTATCATCACCACAGTATCGTTTTCCGAAATTACTTTATGGTTATACCGTTTGGCTACGCTATTTCTCTGTACCCTGCCTCTCCCTTCCCTCCCTGTACTCCTTAAGTGCCCTAACTCTCTTTACTCCTACTGAAAGATTCATAAGACTATCCTGTTCGGTCATTTCCTTCCACCCCTCATGCCTGATCCAGTTTTAAACTAGATTCATGATTTATTAAATTTACTATAAAGCGACATCTGTGGCCTATTTTATAAAGCTACAAGTTACAATTTACAAGCGGAAGTCTCTTTCTAACCTTATGTGTTAGAACGAGACTTCCGCTTGTAAATTGTAACTTGTAGCTTTATAAAATAGGCCACTGTTGATTATTCCTAATCGTTGGCAACGGCATATATCTACTAACTTTCAATGAAGATGTATAGATGTCGTTAGGAGTTCTATGATTTGGATGTGACACAGCGCCATCTCGTGTCCATGATAGGCAATAGCGCATTTTCAGTGACGCCATCTGGTAACGATGCGCTTTTAGGCGGTCGCATTTTTAATGTATGGGATGGCGGCGTCTGTATATATGTAGTCTGTGGTCACACAGGCGCGTTTCGCGTGCGGCGCGTGAGCGGGGCGCGCCGCTTTTTCATATAAAACGCTCAGGCCCGGCTCTGAAATCGCGCCGGTGTGACGGAACCTTTATTTCAGTTTACTCCACTGTCCCTCTGTCATCAGGCTGTATCTCATGAACCGTGATAGCTAGACAGTTGAAATTTTCACACATGATGTATTTCTGTTGCCGCTATAACAACAAATATTAAAAAGTGTTCCGTTCTTGATGGGTGAGTCCGACTCGCACTTATTCAGTTTTTTTTTTGTAAACGAATTTAATATTAACGGATAGGCATTAATATTAAAGAATGAAATAGTAGTGATAATTTCCATACTTTCACTTTAGTGCCATGAAGGGTAGGTACAAAAGGGTTCCCTCTTTTGAGATTGGAAAGTGGGCTAGGTTATAAATGCGGCCTTCACAGAACCGATCTGCGACCAGAAAAGTGGGTCAGGTTAGAACTGTGATCCTTATAGAACCAAACTGCAACCAGAAGTAAGTTAAGTTAGAACTGCGACCCTTACAGAACCGAACTGCTACCAGAAAAGCGGATTAGGTTTTTTTAATTACATATTTGTTTTTAGATACTTATATCGGAATAGTAAATTTTTCGAGTTATGATTGTATGTTACGGATTTAAAGTTTTCTGAGATGAGATAGGTTTGTAACCGCCTTGATGAAGGTATGAAGTCTAAAAGTAAATAATTACTTAATTCAAAATGAGTATTACCTATTACTATTATTTATTTTACCCGAGCGAAGCCGGGTTTTCATCTAGTTATTCATAATAACACTGCCATTATGATTCTATGGACCAACATAGGCTCGCCCAACGCGCCGCGCTTATAATGAAGTTGATTTAGGTATCTACTTATCACTGACAGTCATTTATCCACAAAACAAAGAAGTAATAGAAATGAAACTTACGTGTAAAGCGTGTGGCATCATTAAGATGAAAGAGAATTACAATAATTCACTACGTTTTAAGAGTCGGCACTCTCGAACAAGCCTTGAACCGAACCAGGCTGACGCAACCAGCTGACGCAACTAGGAACAAAAAAAGCTTTTGTATGGAATTTGGTGACCTAGCTATAGCCAAAAAAACAAAATAAAACGTCAGTGCTATTTATCTGTCAAGTCAACTGTCAGCCACTTTGCTTTGTTGCTTGTCATGGCGGTTCGCATGTTTTACTTACGTATTTCTTGCAATTTCTTTTTTAAGAGCCTTCGATATTTTCCAAAACAGTCAAACGTGATAAGAACGTACAGTGAGTCAATAGATTTTGTTTAAATGGCACCGAAAATTAAGTTGTTTAAGTGCGAAATATGTGGCAATCGGTACGTTCGCGAAAATCGCAAAAAAGGAAGTTTATGGTGAAATTTCCATTAGATGAAGACCGGTAAGTATTGCTTTAGAAACCTTTAGCCCCATTAGACGAAGACCGATAAGTATTGCTTTAGAAACTTTATTTTGGTGTAGCAGGCTATAAACACATCGAAAATTATTTCATTGTGAACTAGGGATGTACTACAAGTATCGATAACTGCAGCCTAATTTTTTATCAATGTAAATAGTAAAATAAAATGAGTGAATTTCCTGATAACTTGCATGCAACATGACTATAATTATTTCTCCGAATATTTTTAGTGGAAAATTATCTATCATCTGTGCATTAATAGAATGGACATTATATGATATATTTTTGGAATCTAGTAATTGTTTAAGATTTTAACCTAAAATATAAGAAAATGTATGTGTGTTTTATTATTTAATAATATAATATATAGAAAAAAATCAATTAAGTTAGATTTACACATTGTAATGTTGACACAGGTGAACATATATTTTCCTCTGTTACCTGTCGACCTTCGAACCGTCGGGATGTATTTTAAATTAATGATATTAAATTAGTTAAAAAAATCCTTTTATATATTTTTATTTTAACACATAAAAATCGTGTTCACATTTAAGTCCAACCATGTATTAGTCCACTCAAGGAACACTATATAATTATAACATACGACTTAAATGTGGACTCGATTCTAACCTGATTTCGAGTACGAAATTTGTTGACAGGGGCCTATGTTTCAACCCTCCGCAATTTATCGATATCGATAAAATACGCAAGCGTGTAGCATACTACACTAATTAAGTCTGTTATGTTGGTACTATTGTTCTTTGACAGTTCTTTGTCGTACATGTTGGTAATGGTTGGAGAACCAAACTGACAAAAACTGATTCCAGTCGCTAGTATGGAAGTCCCGTCTCTTAAAACGTATAGTGATTATATTCTCTTTGTAACAAACCACGAAGTGAAAACATTACAAAAGCGGGGGAATCCCCTACTATCATGGCAATATTGGCCTGCAAAAGTTATTTGTGGTCAAACTGAAATTTAAAAAGTTATTTCGGTCGGTCATTGGCCTCATTGCTGTCAAAACGTGGACTTGACTGAAAAGATTGTAACCTTAGTAAAATCGAAATTTTAAATTTAAATTTGTGCAACTGGACAGTGCAACGCAATTAAAATGGCGAATGAGGAATTTGAGAAAAATATCGCTTTTATCATAGTTACTAGTGTAGCAGTAACGGTGATTTGGTTATTCATTAAATGTGTGTCAAGTATTTGGTCCAGTTTGTTCAGTGGTCCACAAGAATATTATGTTCCTACACAAACATATTTTAATGAATCGTGTTCTTTGAGAGACAGGCAAAATTACATAAGGAGGGCCAAACAAGTAGTAGCCATTGATACAGAAAGTGTCGGCGGGGGCCCTCGCGGCTCTGTGAATATACTAGCAAGAGTGTCCATCGTCAATAAACAAAGAGTTATTTATGATGAGTATGTTATACCATTTAGTCCGGTAACAGACTATAGAATGCCATGGAGTGGTATATGTGAAGAAGATCTCGCTGGTGCTTATAAGACATTTGATGAGGTCAGGCAGGTTAGTATGTCTTTGCTAAACAAATTTATTTATATCCAAATATAACAGATAAAAATAGAAAAAAGAGTTAAATGTTAGTGATGTTTGATTGGACAATTTATTCTTTATTTCATTGCTAGTCGCGATCATAATACAGTAAGGTGTTATTTTACGATTATCATTATAAAATATAGCATATAACAACTTGGATGTATATTGATACACTACTTACACCAATATTCAGCTAAATCTGGTACTTAAATTTAAGTATTTCTATAATATAATTATGACTAGGTATATGTATTTTTTTGTATGAGTTTACCATCATGGAACAATGGTGTTCCGGAGCTTTAGGAGGCGTGCGCGGAGCAGAAGCCAACACGTAGAGGCCCTTTTGACACTTTAATGAAATGTAAGGGGTATACCGAGTGGATGCTGCCCTTGCCCGTGTCATGGGACGCACGCAGAGGCAGTACCCGTCAGGGTGTAAGGGCTATTGAGAGTTGGTGGGATCTGAAATGAACTAGGTTATTAACTAAATGTACCGATATTATTATATGTGGCGTTCCATGCCTAAAGGGTCCTTAACCTCCATATGCATATATATTGTCATCTAGTACCCACAACACAAGCCTTATTGAGCTTTATACTGTGGGACTAGGTTGATCTGGGCAAAATTGTCCCATAATATTTATTTGTTTATTTAAAAGTGTATAACTATTACTTTCTTTCAGGATGTGGCACGGATTCTTCAAGGTTACATTTTGGTTGGCCATGATTTGCAATTTGACCTGAGAGCCTTGGAATTGACCCATCCTTCTAACGATATTAGGGATACCTCTTTGTACAAGCCTTTTAGATATGTAAGTTACATATTTATGTATTCAGTAGAGCCCGCTTAATATGATTTCCCGCGTAATACACTATACTACAGTGCAGTTTGTTTTCAGAACGGTAGCAGGCGGCTTAGCACGGTCGCGTTTTTATCCCTTGTCACCATGCCTGTCACTTTTTAACAAGTATGTAAGTGCGAAAGGGACGCGCATAGTGATAGTCGATAAAAATGGAACCGTGCTGAGGGCTGCAGGATAGCGTTGAAAAATTGCTAAAATTGATATAATATCATGCACAACTTTCCAACCCCACTACCTTCTGGGAGGTCACGGAACCCAATGCTTAACTCTAAAACTAAATTAATTTGTATCCAACAATGTCTGCAAATGATGCTATTAAGCTTAGATATAAATTAAAAGTGTACAACACCCTAGCGGCATCTACCTGACACTGTTACACTTCTTAAAGGGCTACTGGAATTCCAAGTTATATTGGAAGTTCACCAGTGCCCCTAGAAGGCCCATAATTATTGTGGAAATATTTGCTATGTTGGGTGTGGTCTTGGTAGCTTAGATGGCAGAGCACTGGACTAGTGATCTACTGGTTGTGAGTTCAAGTCTCATCCAAGACACCACCCACTGTTTCCACTTTTAATTTAACTCTAAATCTGTTATATTTTTTGTTAAAACTATTTTATTTTTGGGCTAAAATATTTTGTTCCAGACTACAAATAAACCTAGTTTAAAGTATTTAGCGAAGAAATACCTGAAAAGGGATATACAAGTCGGCGACCATTGCTCGGTGGAGGACGCGCGCGCAATCATGGACCTTTACCTGCTCGTTGAAAAGGAATGGGAGAAAGAAATGGAGTTTTACTAATGCTACTTCGAGAAAACGAAGCAAAACAGCCCACGGCCTGGAGCGATTTTTTTAAAGCTCCAAGTTCTAGTTTAAAACAAGACTATGGCAATGATAAGTAAAGGTAGGTTATAGGTATTCCAAAATTGAAGCTCTTCGAGCAACACCGGCTTCCAACACGTCGGAATTGAAGCTCTTTTACCTTGTACAAGTTGTACAAATTGTACAAATTGCCTTAATCGCGCCTAGGCAAGCAATATATGTGCACAGAAAGAGAAAGAGGATTTGCTCTCATTGCTTTCAATATTGTACTACCTTTTGTCGGAACTAGATCTTAGTTTAAAACATAGCATAATTTTTGGACCACACTATGTACTTGAATTTACGCTCATTTCAAATGCTCATTTGTACACACAAATCTCAATTGGATTGCTTTTTTTTACACCAATATGTTTTAAGTATGTGTTAGTTATAAGCTATCGGTATGTTTTATCCTACTACTCTTATATAAAAAGTTAAGTTATTTGAACTTATTTTATTATTACCACCCAGACAATATTGATTGTAGAATAATTTTACGGTTTAGACTCACCTTAAAATTATTCAACGTTACAGCCTGGCAAAAAAGAGTAGAAATTAAAAAGTGGCAACACTGTAGTGTCGTCCCGTTCTCTAATATTAATTGATTTGAAAGGGACGACACTACAGTGTTGCCATTTTTTAATTTCTACTCTTTTTTGCCAGGCAGTTTTTTCTTTTTTTTGTATGTCTCACAACAGTTTAAATTCGAATATTGATTTATTACCTATTAATATGCAATATTTTGATAACATCGAGCTGATCTGATGATCGGAAGTGGCCATGGGAACACCCTGAAGGAACAATAAATAAATAAATATTATAGGACATTCTTACACAGATTGACTAGGTCCCACAGTAAGCTCAAGAAGGCTTGTTAGTAGTAGCGGTTGACCAAAATCAGCTGCAAATGGTGTTAAAGGTAGGGATGTACCGACTAGTCGCCGACTAGTCGGGAAAGCCGACTATCCGGCCACATTTGTAGTCGGCGATTAGTCGGCACTTTATTAGTGAAAGAACAGAGCACAGAGAACAGAAAAAAAAGGAAATCAACAGTCAATATTTACCATATGTTTTATGTTTATTTTACTAAAATACCTATTCAGGGTGCAAACGAAAACTTTTGTTCATATAATTGACCGTTTGATCCTTATCGTATGTTGATGGGCTGGTGTTGTCCTCTACAGGTCGATCTCAACTGATTCTCGTGTAATTTCATGTGCAAGTTCGATAGTTATATTTTTTTATTATTATTCAGTTATTGTTTTTTTTTAATGGTGGAGCCATGAGGAACTATTAATGTATTGCAAAATTTAGAGACTTAGCCAGGGCATGTTGCTCGTAAAGACGCTGACCACAGGGAATAGGTTCTTAACTGGCGACTACGTACGGGAAATAGAGCCTTGGAAACACCTCCTACAAGCTGTACTGACGGTCTGTTAAGGATCCTAAAATAAAAGAACTAAAGACAGAAATTGAACGAGGATTCTTGTGATAGGTTTTTGAACCTGTAGAGAACACCTTTTAGCCAAGCTAAATTATGGTGAATAGCGCAACCAAAGGAGCAAAACTATTGTTTTTCACCTGAACTTATACGAAACTAATGATCTGGCCGACTAGCCGACTAATCGGCCATTCGAGCGCCGATTAGTCGGCTAGTCGGCCAAATCAATAGTCGGTACATCACTAGTTAAAGGTATGAAAATCGGCACGATTAATCTTTAGGCCATTTGAATCAATTTGACCCGTAGCACCAAAAAAAGTTAAGTTAAGAGTTATGACGTCATCTTTTTTTGTATGGAAAAATAAAAAATATTGTTCAGAAACCTATCGTGTGTGGTATTAAATGAAAGGGCATTTTGAGCCGGTTCTAAAATATATCACATTATTATATGTGACGTTCCACGGGAAAAGGTACCTTATGAGGGTTTCTAGTTTCGGAGATATGAAATGTTTTGTAAAGAGGTGAAAAAATGCTCAATTTTTTTTTATTGTGTGATCTGAAACCTTAATGCGTAACGTTTGTTTACCTGTTTTTATTTTTGTTATAAGTTAGTTATAAGCCTAGTAATGTCGTCTCAGAGTTTAGTAGAAAAGGTACCTTATGGAAAAAAGATTCAAAATTCCCAAAAAAACTAGTCAATACGGGAAAAGAAGTTTGGTAGAGAACTGTATTAGCATTCTGCAAAACTAATTTGATAATTTCAGTTCTGGTTGGGGCGCCTCGCAAATATTATAACCGTACATCGACCGACATCACAAATCCAAGTAGCCTGCTATTATACCAAAGTTACTCTCGTCAAGTCTTTCTTAACTAGAATAATCTTGATTTGGTTTGGTCGCATGCAGTAAATCAGCCATTGGTTTGCTGAAAAATGCCAATACCCGACGCATTACCTTATGGAATATCTGAGGTCATTGAACCTCAATGCCGCTTATCTTCAATAGCAACCGAAATATATTATTGATAAGAAATAGACGATTTATACCATTACCAAAATATTATTAGTTTATCCTAACTGTTCCATCATCATCATGCCTCATCATGTAACTTAATCACAAGGTACCTTTTCATTACATACAAATTATTGGTCTTTTTTGAGATTATTATGACGAAGAACTAATTAAATTTGGGGCAGTTTAATGTAAATTAATATTTTCTATTCATAAAAGATAAACTGTAATATGATTGATATTTTGTAGTGATGTATTATTAGATTTATTTCCATAAGGTACCTTTTCGTAAATGTATGGAGCAAATACTGTTATTGTTATGTAAGTTTAAAGTGGCATAAGGGGTTAAATATAGTATTTAGTTGGGGTTTTAGGATTTATTTCATTTGAATGACAGAATTTCTTTCATATGTGCTCAGAAAAATTGATTGTGTGTCACATTAAAAGTAAAAATATTAAATTTTGTGATTTTATATGAAAAAGTCAGAAAATACATTTTCACCTCTAAATCGGTATTGTTTTTTGCTTAAACTGTCTGTCAGTGTCGTTTTCTAATAGATAAAATTTAAATCTTGAGAGCTCGTTGCAATCAATGGTGAAAATGAAATAAAACTTTATTTTCAAGAGATTGGTTAGTATACACATAAATCAGTCGATATCATAAGTTTCAATTTGCATTACAGAACAAGTCGCAATATTTTTTTAATCTCAGATATATAAGGTATTATTATTTGTAGTCAACTATGTAACTTACTGCAGGAACATAGTTTTTTAGGCGGCTAAACTTAAGAGCGCTATTACATTTCGGCGTTGAGCGAGTTTAGGTATTTTACGCGCTGCGGCAGGCCGTGCGAGCTCAGTACGCCGATCCCTTCTACCACACTCGCACTACAATGATGGATTAAACATTCTTGATCCTTCGCGAAGCATATTGAAATCAACCATAACAAAACTAACTGTACTTAACTTTTAAAGTTCTAAAACTGTTATTTGGTAAGTACGAAAATACTAAATGCAGTGCAAATGTACATAGGGGCTGTTCATAAATTACGTCATCTATTTTTGACGATTTTTGACCCCCCCTACCCCTCAAATCATCCAAAAATCAAGCTTCGGATGAATCTGTTTCCTCCTACGTCATGTTACCATCATCCGATTTCCAGACATCAAACGAGCCCAAACACGAAGTGGTTCAGTTACATGGTAGACTGGTACCCGTGGCCACAGTCCAGCTCCATCATCAGACCCTGAGTACTAACTTGTGTCAAAGATCTTGTTGCGACGAATCGAACGAAGCCAAACACGAAGTGGTTTAGTTGCATGGTTGATTGGTACCGGTGACCACCTTCCGGATCCATCATCAGACCCTCAGTACTACCTTGTGTCAAAGATCTTGTTGCGACAAATCAAACGAGCCCAAACACGAAGTGGTTCAGTTACATGGTAGACTGGTACCCGTGGCCACAGTCCAGCTCCATCATCAGACCCTGAGTACTAACCTGTGTCAAAGATTTTGTTGCGACGAATCGAACGAAGCCAAACACGAAGTGGTTTAGTTGCATGGTTGATTGGTACCGGTCACCACCTTCCGGATCCATCATCAGACCCTCAGTACTACCTTGTGTCAAAGATCTTGTTGCGACAAATCAAACGAGCCCAAACACGAAGTGGTTCAGTTACATGGTAGACTGGTACCCGTGGCCACCTTCCAGCTCCATCATCAGATCCTGAGTACTATCTTGTGTCTAAGGTCTTGTTGAGACGAATCAAACGAGCCTAAACACGAAGTGGTTTAGTTGCATGGTTGATTGGTACCGGTGACCACCTTCCGGCTCCAACATCAGACCCTGAGTACTATCTTGTGTCAAAGATCTTATAGAAACGAATAAAACGAGCCTAAACACGAAGTGGTTTAGTGGCATGGTTGATTGGTACCGGTGACCACCTGCCGGCTCCATCATCAGACCCTGAGTACTATCTTGTGTCAAAGATCTTGTTGAGACGAATCAAACGAGCCTAAACACGAAGTGGTTTAGTTGCATGGTTGATTGGTACCGGTGACCACCTTCCGGCTCCATCATCAGACCCTGAGTATTATCTTGTGCCAAAGATCTTGTTGAGACGAATCAAACGAGCCCAAACACGAAGTGGTTTAGTTGCATGGTTGATTGGTACCGGTGACCACCTTCCGGCTCCATCATCAGACCCTGAGTACTATCTTAAGTCAAAGATCTTGTTGAGACGAATAAAACGAGCCTAAACACGAAGTGGTTTAGTTGCATTGTTGATTGGTATTGGTGACCACCTTCCGGCTCCATCATCAGACCCTGAGTACTATCTTAAGTCAAAGATCTTGTTGAGTCGAATCAAACGAACCCAAACACGAAGTGGTTTAGTTGCATGGTTGATTGGTACCGGTGACCACCTTCCGGCTCCATCATCAGACCCTGAGTACTATCTTGTGTCAAAGATCTTGTTGAGATGAATAAAACGAGCCTAAACACGAAGTGGTTTAGTTGCATGGTTGATTGGTACCGGTGACCACCTTCCGGCTCCATCATCAGACCCTGAGTACTATCTTGAGTCAAATAAATACATATAGAATGTCAGGTCGTTTCAAATATTTTTAATCCTGTCCGGTAGTTTATTAAACTGTACCATTATAAATTATAATACTATAAAAACAGTGCTAGGATCAAAGTCTCTCGTTGCGGTTTACACGCACACAGTATAGCGTTTTACACGGCGCCCGCCGCACACAATGATAAAAAACCTCGTCGTCGCCGTTGAAAATGTGCGGAGCCGACCGACACACGTCCTGCCTCTACAAGCTCTGCCGCGGCACTGAGCTGGCGCAGCGCGCGTCATCGGTAATATAGAGTAGTTTTCAAAAAATTGCCAAAAAATTATAGTAGAATTTCATAAACACTAATGTATACCAACAGTATAAGCAAACGTTGCAGATTGCTTGAGTATGAAAATGACTTCGATATTAAGTAGATTTTCGTAGGAATTGACACTTGTTTCGGAGAGAAAATCGAGTTCGTTTTACTTTGATTTTCTCTTTCTCAAAGGTATGTAGGAAAAATATAGTTTGATATGCCTAAAGTACAGGGTATTAGTAATACAAAATAGCCAGGTTTAGCAGAGTAAAATTCTCAACATTTCCAAATAAGAGCTCGCCATTCAGTGCTTCACGGGGTTTTTCGGAAACGACCATCAGAAAAAAAATCATTACTAATTTAATAAGTCCTTTTTCTAATATTTACAACGATATTTATAAAGATAAGAAGACACTTTTACTGGAACAAGTACTCATTGTTTCTAATAATGAGCGCAAAGTCCTGAATTTCGTCGACTAGTATCATCAATTTTGCATTATTTCGACTTTTCTTGTAAGAGCGCTCTTAAAACTTCTCTATCGTAAAGTTGCTCAATTCACAACATTATTTTCAAAAAATCATATCTCTATAACTACGCAACCTAGAAGGTTGATCTTTTGTGTTATCGATAGCTTATTTATTGTAGATTACTGGGGTATGCATAACTCCATACCCGCCATAAGGTACCTTTGACCGTGGGACGTCACATATTTCCGTCACTTAACATACCAAGTTTGGTTTGGGCTCCTCCAGATACGAAACCGTTGAATTATTTTTTGCAAAATATACCTCAAGTAATACCCAATATCCTCATATCTAACCCCAAGAAATTAATTACGTAAAATATTTAGTTTTAGTATTTTTTTTATTTTTTTATTATTACAAATTGTGATCTATCAATCTATCAATGAAACGGCCTCCTAGCCTAGTCGATAGTGACCCTGCCTATGAAGCAGGAGGTCCCAGGTTCGAATCCTGGTAAGGGCATTTATTTGTGTGTTCATCATCATCATCACACAAATAAATGCCCTTACCAGGGCTTGTATATATTTGTATATTGGCTGAATGGATTAGTCTAAAATACATGCCAAATGACTGTGAATATTCTCTATATAATGTTAAAAAATAATTAACCAGATATAACAAAAAATAAGAAAAGTACATCAAGATGAAAAAGTATAATTATCTGTTACATTAAACTGCAACTATTATTAAAACAAACAAAAAACCCGACTGTTTACATATATTTTTGAAATGGTCTTTTCACTAGCTTTCATTTGGTACCCATATTGCTATAGTAAGAAGAAAAACACAATACCCCCCCCCTCCATTTTTTTTATTTAGCCGGCGCCATTTTTGACATATGAGGTGTGGTTGAATTCGTCAGAATTGTGGTAGTGACATAGGCTACTTACATTTTGAGAATGGCGCCCGCTAATATAAAAATGGAGGGGGGGGATTGTTTTTTTTCCCTTACTATAGCAATATGGGTACCAAATGAAAGCTAGTAAAAATACCATTAAAAAAATATATTTCAAACTGTCGGGTCTTTTGTTTGTTTTAATAATAGTTGCAGGTTAATGTAACAGAAAATTATACTTTTTTCAACTTGATGTACTTTTCTTATTTTTTTAAATATGTATCTGGTTAATTATTTTTTAACATTATATAGAAGATATTCACAGTCACTTGGTATGTATTTAGGACGAATCCATTCAGCCATTTTCAATTTAGAGCAGTTAGAAGTCAACTGTGGATTGTGAAATTTTTGAACGTTTTCTAATAATTAGTTAAACCAAGTATTGTTAATATTATAGTATGTTATATATTTGAAATCTACTCACAAAGCCCTTTCATTGGGTACCCCACATGGTATGTTTAAAAGAAAATAAAAAAAAAGTTTATACTGCCGACTTTATGACGTCACAGCAACTACCCCCACCACTTTCGCGCTTGCCATCTCATATATTTGTATTCAGGGCATTACACTGAATGCGTCGATACCATATTCATCCATATCCGAGACGACATGAGCGAAAATCGATTTCTAGAAGACTTTTCTTTCGTTGGCCGGGCCACTAAGTAGAAAAAGGCGCGAAATTCAAAATTTGTATGTGAATGTGAAGACAAACCCTCCATCACATAGTTTTATTTTTAATTTTTCTACTGACAAAGCGTTTTACGTTTTTGCAATAGTTTTTAGTGCTCTATTTCGTGAAGGGTGTTTAATATTTACATTGAAGAAATTACGGATATCGATAAAATATAAACAATAAAATTTGTTATATTATAAAACGGTGGCAAAGTGTCTGTCAGTTTGATTACTAGTTGGTTTTTGAGCCATATATGGCTGACTCGGCTATTTATCGGAAGTTGAGATATTTTGAGTATTTTGACCATAGCAGCCCTCTGCAACCGCGAACACCGAATTTCGCAAATTACGGGCATCTTTCTTTTTTATTAAGGCGTAATTAGGGCGACAGAGAAAGATGCCCGCAATTTGCGAACTTAGGTGTTCGCGGTAGACCCTCAGATGTGTAATTACCGAAGAAATTATACTCCCCTAACTCAAAACGCCGCGCCGTTCCTATACCATCCTTGGAATTAGGCAGCCAAATTGACCTAAGATGACCAGATTGATCAGACCAGACTCTAAAGGGGCCCACTGATTAATAGTCCGCCGGACGGTATCGGCCTGTCACTTGTTCGGAACTGTCAAAATTTTGTTCTAAGTGACAGGCCGATACCGTCCGGCGGACTGTTAATCATTGGGCCCCTTTAGATGCAACCGGGAAAACGCTGAGATTCAGATTTTTCGATGTTCACAGGTGTAGTCGCGGGCAAAAACTATACTAATATAAACTTATAGCACTGATAAGCCACAATGTATGGATTGGTTATCGCTTACATATTTTCTCTGTGTTTATTTTTAACAAGAACCGAATTAAATTACACTATATATCGTTCAGGTATGCAGTTTATTTACATACATTATTTTATTAACATGAAGAAGATTACAGCACTGATAATGTCAAAACTAATGAGTACTATGCATACTAGCAATAAGAATAACATGTCAAAATAAAACAATTAAAAATATAGCGAGAATAATTAAATTATGGTTAAATGTAATTTCATTTGAGAATTTTGAGATAGGGAAATGAGATTCAAATAAAAGTCAAAACAAAAGAAATACAACCATAGAGAAAAGATAAAAAAAATGAGTAGGTAAAGTGCATACATATTATATAATGTATAAACGTCAAATATTAACTTAATCTATAGTCTGTATCTTTAGGTATTTAAATAAAAGTAAACAAACATTTTTGGGTATATTCATTAGTTATATCATTTATTGGTTAACCCATGGTCTAATAAAACATGGTCTTCTATTCCCAGAGTGACACGGGCCTACGTCACAATAACATTGCCACTTTATTTCAACATAACATGTTACATGGGTACATTATAGCTATGGTTAATAAGTTAAAATATTTCTTTATAATTTCATAATTTTCATTTATAATGTATTTTATCTTAAATTTTACAATAACACGTCATTTTTAATTATTCGTTAGCAATATCTTCCGATTCACGAAAGAAATTTCAGACGTTCGGGTAATTCTGTTTACATTACTGGCAACACAGGATAGCGCTGTCACATTTGACAATTCGGATCTAGATAACTTCATGCCCTGACCGTCATCCTTGTCGAACGCGTGTTAATTGTTATTTCCTTCTCGCTCAGTGTCAGCAGTCGCAGTGTTTTCCAAACTTTTCACGTCGTAAGCTTGGTAATTAATGTGTTACTGTGAATTAGTTTTTTAAGCGTTTGTCTTGTATAGATAAATAAAGTTTAATTTAATACATTAGATTTGTTTTATTTTACTATGTTTCTACATGAATAACTTAAAATTAATGCCGTTAAAATAATTTTCACCGTTGGTTAAAATTCTCCCACATTTTAAAGTTTGAGAACCTGTAAACAGCATGATGACGTAGGCCCGTGTCAGTTAGGTCATACGCGAATCTCGGAATAGAGTACCAGGCGGAGTATATTATTATACCATGGGTTAACCAATCAAATACAAAAGCGCCTGGATATGTCACTGAACAACCTGACTTTAGCATGCTTTAACCTACATTATTTGATCATGTAATGTTTTCATCTACCCTCAACTGGGTTAAAGATGCCTTTTGAGGGTAGATTTTGTTTACTTTTATTGAAATAGCTAGAGATAAAGCAAGAGTAGAGTAGAAAACTCTTGCAAAGTACTATAGGCCGCGGCTGGATCATACCGGCTGCGCGTAGCCGCGCACGCACACGTCACGCAAGCGGTGTACCGTCTCTCATAAGGACCTGAATATTACAACGCATTAGGCCTTATTTGATGGAATAATACGTCTCCATACTTCAACTCACCTTCAGCGGATGACCAACACTTGAAAGTGAAATTTGACGGATCGATAGAGCTGTCTGGATCGGACGAGCAGAACACAGTGTCGTACAAACTGGACTTCGGTGTTATGAATGAAGTTCAAAATGGTGAGCAGTTCATTATGCCGGCTGTACACACTCGTGGGGAGACCCCGACACAGGCCGAGAACGAGCAGTAGGTATCTTCTTTACCATAAGGGCACACGGGGCCCGGGCCCAGGGCCCCCATCCTCAGGGGGCCCCGAAGGACAGACGGTAACAGTATATTTGATTATCCACAATAAATAAAATATCATAGTAGAAAAATGTTAGTTTAATTCGCTTTCTTTAATACTTTCCAAAAGGGCCCCAAATTCTTATGTGCCCAGGGGACCCAGCATAGTTTAAGAGGGCCCTGAGAACGAGTGTGTACATGCTGCTACCTTCTCGTCTCGGACTTACTCGTCTCGCCTCGCCCTTCTCCGATTGGGTCGGGTATTTGTCAAGACTCTCGACGACTGTATACACCCGGCATAGACTTGAAGAAAAATTGCCCTCATTAAGTAACACACCCAAATGTAGTACTTCATTGAAAATTTGGGTTTTCAAAAATACGTAGCATAAATTCGCCTTTAAGTTTTAGTATAATTTTCGTAATAAAATGATTAGGCGAAGTACGGATGGCAAAGTTAGGTTAGTTTAGAATTTTTATTTTTTTCTTTAAAACGCGGAATTTCGTACATTGACCCTATTTACTACGCACGCGCGTAATTTACATAAGATTGTATCCACCCCCCCTCTCTTACTTCTACGATGCTT
Organism: Cydia splendana; assembly: GCF_910591565.1. Taxonomy (NCBI): domain Eukaryota; kingdom Metazoa; phylum Arthropoda; class Insecta; order Lepidoptera; family Tortricidae; genus Cydia; species Cydia splendana. Next base: position 7,072,121 of record NC_085983.1, read on the forward strand.
AAACTTGGAATGGAAGATCATTTTGTAAAATAACAACACCCTTGAATATATTTATCCATTTATTTTCTTGTCTTGTTCCAATTCACAATAATCTCATCTTATGACAACCGTTTGCTAGCACGACTCAACAACCAACTGAGGCCCGTCGGCCGAGTGTAGTTTCTTTTTATACCCAACCAATAACAGTCTTCAATTTCAAACTACCCTTAACTTTAAAAACGAATTAAGTAGGTATGCTAAATACCAAAAACCCTAGAATTTTAAAATAATTGATTTCGTGATTTAGTCAGTGCGATGTCAGACAGAAACAGCGATATAATGAGTGAAAAAGGAACTGAAGGAAGGACGTCGGATAATTCCGAAATCAAGGGCTCTAAGGTAAACAATCTTTTTCCATTAAATATATTAAAACAGGTAACTCATGTTTTTAAAAACGAAGATTTCTGGACATATTTCGCTACACAACGAGGAGGGCCTACAGCGAATCACGTTCGACGCGTTGCCTCTCTGTCGCACTTGTAAATTAGTACGTAAGTGTGACAAGGAGGCAACACTTCGAACGTGGTTCGCGGTAGGCCCTGTAGCCTTTAGCGGCCGATTTCAAGGCGCGGGCGGCGGCGGGAGGCGAGAAACTACCCTCGCTTTCGACATTATTGTTTTCATGTATTTTATCTACACATAGTCTGACTAAAAAGAGTAGAAATTAAGAAGTGGCAATACTGTAGTGTCGTCCCTTTCAAATCAACATATATAAGAAAACGGGACGACACTACAGTATTGCCACTTTTCAATTTTTATTCTTTTTAGTCAGACAATAATATAAGTATACACTCTTTATGATGCGTTCGAAAACCGGAATTTGGTCAGCGTTAAGATAATTTTTTTTGTTACAGCAAATTTCTTACCTGTGAAAATGTAATTATTGCGTAATTTTATTAAATTAAATGTCTATTGCAAACAATGTGATCAAAATTAAAATGCCGCAATAGCGGCCGTAACAGGCGGTTTCTGAACACATTATAGAGAGATTACAATATGTGTGTAAAGCAGTGTATGCCTCTCACTCGCTTTCTGCTCGTTTCATAAACTGAAATGCGTATTTTAATGCCTTTTTATGTGGCAGTCACAAAGTCCGTTTCTCACGGAAGTTTCGTTAATCAAATCTTTTGCCTTTGCCACATTAAAGAATATTATATTTAAAATATTTACATCCATATTTTTTTGTACATAATATTACAAGGTAGGTTAGGTAACCTTGAATAATCTTACGGTTTAGACTCACTTGTTTTAAGTAGTGTCCGACCGAAACATGTTTTTTTGCCGAAACCGAAACCGAAACCGAAGGTTCGGCTTTGGTCCCAGTTTCGGCCGAAACCGAAACCGAAACCGAACCTTTTGTACACTTCTTAAAATCGTTGAAAATATGTCATAAAACCGCTTTTTAGAGGAGAGAATTCGTAGAAATTACCTTATTTACGATTTTCGTAGGACCGAAAAGGTTTATACCGACAAGTGGTATTGTTGGAATCAGCATGGTCTACTGATTATCAAAATGCATGTTGTCGCTTCGGCAGTACTAAGTTTTTAACTTTTTTCTTATAAACATACCATGTGGGGTACCAAATGCAAGGGCTTTGTGAGTAGATTACGAATATGGTACATACTATACCATTTTCACTACTTGGTGTAACATTACATAGAAGAAAACTTTCAAAAATTACACAATGCAGAGTTGATTTTGAACTGCTCTACATTGAAAACTACTGAATGAATTATTCTAAAATACATACCAAGTGACTGTGAATATCCTCTATATAATGTTCAAAAATAATTAGCCAGAAATATAAAAAATAAGAGAAATAGGTACATCAATTTGAATAACAGTATAAAATACTATTATTTTCACTGAAAACATATCATGTGATGTGAGGTATTAAATGAAAGCGATTTATGAGTAAATTACAAATATATTACATACTAGAAATTTCACTTATTTGGGCGTTTAAATATACATATTTGTAATATACTGACAAAGCTCTTTCTTTTCATATCCCACATGGTCTGTTTTCAATAAAAAAAATAGTATTTAGTAGTAGTCTACTGTAAGTCTGTAACAGAAATTTATACTGTTATTCAACTTGATGTACTTAGGTACGTGTACGTGTTAGTTAGTGCTTCTGGGCATTTTCCACAAATCGACAACCATTAGTGCCTATTTTGTGTGAAACGAGGTAGCGCTACTCTAATCACCCCAGTTCCTCCATGAAGCCTAGCAAATAGCAAACTTGATGTACTTTTCTTATTTTTAGATAATTTGGTTAATTATTTTTAGACGTAGTATAGAGAATATTCACAGTCATTTTGTATAAAATTTGGACTAATCCATTAAGCCATTTTCAATTTTGAGCAGCTTAAATTCAACTCTTGATTGACAAATTTTTGAAAGTTTTCTAATAATTTGTTAGACCAAGTGGTGACCATGTTAGGCTATGTTATATATTCGTAATCTACTCACAAAGCCCTTTCATTTGGTACCCCACATGGTATGATTAAAATAAAATAGTTTACAACTTTGTACCTACTGCCGACTTTACGTTTGACGTCATAGAAACACATTCCACCACTTTATGAAGCGACAACATGCATTTTGATAATCAATAGACCATGCTGATTCCAACAATATCACTTGTCGGTATAAACCTTTTTAGTCCTACGAAAGTTGCTATTCTTCAACTTGACCACTCCACTATTTATACACATTAAGATTGCGTCGATCGCCGGTGGCGCCTTGATTAGGGGAATTGTGTTTTCTAATAAACCAATTAATTTATGTATACATAAATCAGTATTAATATTGTTGTCCTACTTGTTGCCCAACTTTTGATCTTTGTCACATGTTTAGTTTCCTAGTACGAAGTACCATTTCGTAAGTTTCGGCCCGGCCGAAAGGTTCGGCCGGTTTTTGGCCGAAACCGAAACTACGGCCGAACCATGATTTTTTGGCCGAAACTGGCCGAAACCGAAACCGAAACCGAACCTTCGGTCGGACACTAGTTTTAAGTCACTCGCGCGACCTGTTTCGGAGAGCCTAGGTCTCCTTTCTCAAGCACTAACACCGCACTGTTCAGTCAGCGTTCACGACGGCCGTGTATCGCGTAGGTACAGCGGCGCACCGCGTGCGCCGCGCGCTGATCGTACTGTTAGTGCTTGAGAAAGGAGACCTAGGCTCTCCGAAACATGTCGCGCGAGTGCCTAAAAACAAGTGAGTCTAAACCGTAAAATTATTCAATGTTAGTAAGTCTCACAACAGTATAAATTCGATTATACATAACCTATTTTCTAAATTTAAGAAAGCCTATAAAATGGCGAATCCAATGCGCCAGTATAGGATTCTCAAGGCTCTCTGCAATGACCTCCAAAATGCTGTTAGTACTGCCCCTAAAGGCCGTAACACACTATCGCACCGCACCAAGGTCATTGTGCGACGCACCGATAAGAGCGAGAAAAATATATCGCTTTCTCGCTCTTACTTATGGGTGCGTCGCACAATGACCTTGGTGCGGTGCGATAGTCTGTTACCACTATTAAGCCTGCCCATCATCGAGACGATTACTTATAAGTGACGGGGTGATCAAATCGTCCGATTTGATCAGAAATGAAATTGGCGTCAATTTCCAATTTAATCACCAATTTTAGATTTATGGTGTTATTAGAGCCCTCTAAATTGAAAAAAATGCCCCAAAACGAAAATACTGATGGCGTCAAAAATTGGTATTCTTTCGACCGCACTCCATTTTATCGGTAATATCGGTCATAATCGGCGGTTGAATTCTGCGAACCAAATTGGCGTTTGCGTCCGCACGGCCTGATTCGATCGGACAATTTAATCAGATTGGCGAAAAATTTACTCGTCTGTACACACCTATATTGTGCAAAGTTGCATGATTTTTGGTTTTTAGATCCTTGATGGCAATATCAGTGGCGGGAAGTCCGAGATGGTGAGGGAGAGGAAGAACAATAATATTACCGAGTCAGCAAGAATAGAAGACACAGACAGTTTAGACGAGAACAATAGAGAGTTTTCGGTAATGATATTCAGTGGCGGATTTACCCTAAGGCCAAGTAGGCCCGGGCCTAGAGCGCCGAGATATTAGGGTCGGCACTGGCAGTCTACCCACATATGATGGGTGCTGATGCTTAGAAAGGGGCGGCTAGTACGTACTACAGGGCCTGGGGCCTAGGACGGCCGACACTGCAAATCCGCCACTGAATGATATTATTTTAGAAATTGCTAGTAACATAGGAAGTAAGCAAAGACGAAAGGTGGGAGACCAAGGAGAGCGTACAACCACATAATAATTAATAGTACTACCGTACAGGAAACTTCCTACAAAACCGAAGTTTGACAGCGGTTCAGGGTCGAATCATGCTGTCCCTTTCTAATATATGGCACTATCCCTTTCGGCTATTTAGGGTTGTCAAAATTCAAGTCATTATCTTATCTGTGGTCGTGCAAGAAAAGCGACGTCAAGTTGTGTCAACCCTAATAATTGCTCGGAGCAATGCTGAGCCGAACGGAGCCGAGTTTGCCCGAAGGGAGGAGTTGTGCACCCCTGGTACAACGTAGGCCGCAAAGATATCTGACAAGATCTTACTTGTAGCGCAATATGATCGCGTCACATTTGTATACTACGTTGGTGGCAAACAAGCATACGGCCCGCTGGATGGTAAGCAGTCTCGTCATAGAGAAAAAAATACATAGAGTTCTCACTCTATACATCAGTTTTGGTACTAAAAAGACTATTATACACGGTGTAACATGAGGAAACCGAATAATTTTAACCACGCATTTCTGAGGTCAAAAGAAGGAAAAAATTTAATATGAGTTTAGGTAAATTTCGACAAAAAAATTGTTTTTTTTTTTTTCGTAAAACCTTCTTTTTGCAAAGTGTTACTTGTCACTTTTTGACATCTATCAATAAGGATATTTAGACTACGTCCCATAGCAGCAACATCACCATCAAAAAGGCCTTTTACACTCTATAACAATAAAAACTTGTTTTTTTTTTTAATTAATATTATCTCTGAAACTAGGCGAATTTCAAAAAAGTTTATAGGACATTTTTGTATCTAAATATGATCAGGAATACGCTGTTAAAATTATTCGGTTTCCTCATGTTACACCGTGTATACTCGTATATAGTCGACATCTAGCATCGAGTAGCGGAATTATCACTCGCTAGAGTCAGGGCCGGATTAAGCATGTCGGGGCCCCTAGGCAGTGCAAGGCCCGGGGCCCCCTTACAGTCAATTCTGCATACAGCATGTTCAGTTACAGGGAAAAAAGTTTGCGTTTTTAATTTCAATCTTCAGCCGAGCCGATCCGAGTCTAGTCAGAACGATGTCTTTTTCGCACTTATTGCTTGGACATAAAGCTTTTTTCTAACACCGACCATAAGACAAAACGCCGAGCCACATTATTAGGAGCTACATGGTAATAAAGAATTTCCATATGTTAAAATTATTAGTGTTAGACCAAGATAAGTCTGCAACGATTTTGATAGCACACGCAGTGCAAGTGTTATTTTAAACGTCAAACTTCTATGAAATTCATCATCTTCCCCGCGTTATCCCGGCATTTTTGCCACGGCTCATGGGAGCCTTGGGTCCGCTTGGCAACTAATCCCGAGTGCGTAGGCACTAGTTTTTACGAAAGCGGCTGCCATCTGACCTTCCAACCCAGAGGGTGAACTAGGCCTTATTGGGATTAGTTCGGTTTCCTCACGATGTTTTCCTTCACCGAAAAGCGACTAGTAAATATCAGATGATATTTCGTATATAAGTTCCGAAAAACTCATTGGTACGAGCCGGGGTTCGAACCCGCAACCTCCGGATTGAAAGTCGCACGCTCTTACCGCTAGGCCACCAGCGCTTCAAACTTCTATGAAATTATAACGTATAAATAACACTTGCACTGCGTATCTTATCGAAATCATTGCAGACTTTTCTTGGTTTAACTGTATTAATTCACCAGTCAAGCTAACATGTAGATAGAGGGCCAACCAAAAAACTTAGCAAAAACGCGAGCGCAGCGAGCGCAAATTTTTTTAACAATATCGCAAATTGTGAAAGCCTGTTAAAAGGCCAGGCCGGGTACCGATCTTCACCTGGGCCTAAGAGTCCGAAGTGCCCCAGTGAGGCGAGCTTTCATGCGAACTCAAAGCCGTTCAGGCTTCGGGATAAGTAGTTGAGCACAGACACGAACCAAATTCCATTGTATTAAAAAGCGAGACCGCTGGCCGAGCTAGCCGCAGCGAGGCCAAAGGCTAAGCTGAAGTACAGGAGATGAGAAACACATACCAATGGTAAAATGAGGTAAAAAGTGAGGCTGAACTAAAGGTAGAGCTCAGCAATCTCCGCATTGCTCGACAAGCCCGAAGCGTTTTTTAGCGAAGTGAGCTTTCATGTGAGGCAAAAGGCCAAGCTACTGAAATCAATGTTTATATTTATTAAAAAGCGACGCCGAAGGCCGAGATGTAAGAAAGGAGCGCTCTAACATGAACCAATCGTCGAAATAGGTCACTTTTGTGACGCGCATTTTTACATACATACATTTTGTATGGACCGTCACTAAACTGACACCCAAAATTCGTATGAAAAATTGGGGACACTTTTTTTCTTTGTTTTAATCAATAGTCCTCGTGATTCTGAGTCGATATAACCCAGAAGTTGTTCGAAAAAAAATAAATGTTAATTTTTTTCAGAAAACCTTTACAACAGGGCCCCGTTTCTCAAAAACTTGTAACTTGTAATACAAGCGGATGTCACTTTTTGACAGCTTTTGTTAGAAAGGGACTTCCACTTGTATTAGGTACAAGTTACGCTTTTAAGTTAAGCTTTTGAGAAACGGGCCCCAGGTACGCATATATGCCCCGCAAACTGTAACGTATTGCTTCCATTTTATTACAGTTTCATTAAATTAAAGAATGGATCGAAAAAAAAAACAATAACAAAGCATACTCATTATTAATAAGAACAAAAAATTTACGCGTGAATTTTGACCCTATGAAACATTTTTTTTTGTGATGGTGCGCTCTGAGCCGCCGGGGCCCCCTAGCCGAGGCGGGGCCCCTAGGCAGTTGCCTACTTTGACTTAGGGTTAATCCGGCCCTGGCTAGAGTGTCCCGACTCTCGAAAATTGTATTGAATGGGTACCGTGTCGTGTCCTGTCGCCATTTCATCCATCCTGTGCTATAGTTCGTTTTTTTTTAGGGTTCCGTACCTCAAAAGGAAAAAACGGAACCCTTATAGGATCACTCGTGCGTCTGTCTGTCTGTCTGTCTGTCCGTCTGTCACAGCCGATTTTCTCCGGAACTACTGGACCAATCAAGTTGAAATTTGGTACACATATGTAAGTTTGTGACCCAAATACGGACATGTAACGTAAACAAACGAATTTTAAACATGGGGGCCACTTTTGGGGGGTAAATGAAAAAATTAAAAAAAAATAATTTTTCAAACTATATCATGTTACATATCAAATGAAAGAGCTTATTGTAAGGATCTAAAATATATTTTTTTTTATAATTTTCGAATAAACAGTTTAGAAGTTATTCAAGAAAATAGGCAAAAAATTACCATTCCCCCCCCTTATCTCCGAAACTACTAAGTCTTAAATTTTAAAAAAAATACATAAAATAGGTCTATACCTATAGATGACAGGAAAACCTATTAGAAATGTACAGTCAAGCGTGAGTCGGACTTAATTACAGTTTTTGATCCGACCCCTACGGATTTTTTAAAGAGATTTCACTCACGTTTCACATAAAAAATACATTGTTAACAGTGCCGGATTACTTAGAGTAGTAGTTTTCTTAGAGTGACTTGACTTACTTGACTTATTGTCCTATGTCCCCTAGGTGGGGCAGAGGGCGTCCACAGTGCGCCGCCATCTGGATCGGTCTTGAGCTTCGTGCTTGAGTTCGCTCCAAGTCTTCCCGATAGCCTTCGCCTCTGCAACAATAGTCCGGCGCCAGGTCTGTTTTGGGCGGCAACGTTTCCTCTTTCCTTGGGGATTCCAGTCGAGGGCTTGCCTCGGTATGTGGTCAGGATCCCTTCGGAGTGTATGCCCAATCCAACTCCATTTCCGGCGCTTGATCTGCTGGTCGATCGGGGTCTCATTGCAGCATCTCCACAGGTTGGCATTAGAAATTTTCTCGGGCCAGTATATACCGAGAATGCGGCGGAGGCAGCGGTTAATACAAACCTGAAGCTGGCGCGAGATGTCTTTTGTGACCTTCCACGTCTCGCATCCATATAGCAATACGGTTTTTACGTTTGACCGGAATATTCTGAGCTTGACTCTCCGTGTCAGTTTGCTTGATTGCCATACGGGGCGGAGCTGTGCGAAGGTTGCTCTTGCTTTAGCTATTCTCGAAGCGATGTCCTCTTCGGTCCCTCCAGTTTCCGACACGACGCTTCCGAGGTAAGTAAATTTGTGGACTTGCTCCACAGCCTCTGTGCCAATAAGGAGCGGCACGGTACTTGTGTCCCTGCACCTCATCTCCTGTGTCTTCCGGGTGTTGACTTTGAGTCCCGCCTTCATTGCCTCACTTCGAAGGTCGTCCAGCTTGGCTTGCATATCAGCGCGTGTGTGGCTCAGCAGGCATAGATCATCGGCATAGTCCAGATCTTCTAAGATGTTGGACAGTCCCCACTCTATGCCGCGGCGCTTATTGTCAATCGTTTGATGCATGATGCCATCGAGAACAACAAGGAAGAGGAGAGGAGAAAGAAGACACCCTTGTCGCACACCAGCATTTACTTGAATATCCTCCGAGACGAGGCCATTGTGCGTCACTCTACAAGAGTAATTCTTGTAGATAGCCTTTATGAGGTTAGTGATTTTCTCGGGGACACCAATTTCACGCAGCCTGTTCCAGATACTAGCCCACCTTAGCGTATCAAAGGCTTTTTCAAAGTCTACAAATGTTAGGTACATTTCCCTCTGCCATTCAGTAGCCTGTTCTAAAATGATACGCAGTGTGTTGACTTGATCCGTGCATGATCTGTGGGGTCGGAATCCAGCTTGCTCTTTGCGTATGAGAGGTTCAACGGCCCTCGACAACCTATCCAAGATGATCTTGCAGAGCACCTTAGATGGGGTCGAAAGCAAAGTAATGCCTCTCCAGTTGCTACAATCGCTGAGGTCTCCCTTTTTTGGCACGGTGATGAGAAGTCCCTTGTTCCAGTCGTCCGGTAACTCTTCAGCAAGCCAAATGCTATTCAAGAGTGGTGTAAGGGCATTCACGGCGGTCGGCAAGTCAGATTTTAGCATCTCCGCTGTGATGAGGTCGACTCCTGGGGCTTTGCCGTTTTTGAGCGATTTGATGGCATTCGCTACTTCTTGATTCGTAGGTGGAGACACGTCGATATTCAGTCTCAGCAAGGGCGAGCTGTCTGCGGGTGTGTTGTCTGTGCTGGGGTCGTTGGGGACGCGGAAGATATCCTCAAAGTGTCCACGCCAGCGTTCTAGCTGTCCCTCGGATGTCACAATCAGTTGGCCTTCTTTGTCTTTCAGGGGTTTCTTCTTGCGCTTCTGGCTTCCGGCTAAGACTCTTGTTGCCTTGTACATCTCCCTGAGATTACCGGAGTCTGCAGCACGTTGGGCGGTATCGGCAACACCATCTGTCCAAACCCGCTTATCATACCGGGTACTACGGTAGATTCGCCTGCGGATCAGACGGTATTGCAGCTTCAGGTCTTCTAATAATATCGCGTCGCTGGTCGCCAGGATTTTAAGATGAAGTTCCCTTCTTTCTTCAATGAGGTCCCAAGTCTTCTGTGACATCCAGTCTTCTCGTTTGTGTGTTTTAAGTCCAAGAACGACGGAGCTGGTTTCTGTGTAGACCATTTTAATGCGATTCCACTCCGTGTTGACTGAGGTAGAGTCCGCATCCAGCACCGAGAAACGATTTTGTAGCTCCAATTTGAAGGCGTCTCCTGTTTCCAGGTTCCGCAGTTTTGTGACGTCAAATTGTTTGCCTAATTTGGTGACATTGTCGGTGCGTCGAGCTACGGCTACTTTGATTTGAGCCGCACTTCGGCCACCACCAGGTGATGATCACTGTCAATATCCGCCCCACGGCGGTTACGAACATCGAGCAGTGATGAGCGCCATTTAGCGCTAATGGCAAGGTGGTCAATTTGATTTTTGGTGACTCCATCGGGTGAATTCCATGTGTATTTGTGGTGTTCTCCATGAATAAAAAGCGTCCCTCCGATGGTAAGATCGTTGTCCAGGCAGAACTCCATAAACCTTTCTCCATTCTCGTTGCGAACTCCCAGCCCGTGCCTGCCCATGTGTCGTTGATAGCCATCGTTGTTCGCTCCGACTTTGGCATTCAGGTCTCCCATGACGATAACTATGTCTTGTTTTCGGATGTTCTTCAAAGTTGAGTTGAGTGCACTATAGAAGTCGTCTTTCTTATCCTCTGATGCCAAGTTCGTCGGCGCGTAGCATTGGACGATAGTAATCTTGCGGGCTCTTGTGTTAAAACGGGCTGTAATGATTCGTTCTGAGATCGGTTTCCAGTCTAAGAGGCTCTTCTTCGCTGCATCGGTGAGGAGGAATCCCACGCCGTTTTCGCGGACGTCTTCTTCATCTTCCTTCCCGGAGTAAAGTAGTGTGAGGCCTCTAGACGTTCTCAGTTCCCCGAATCCATTCCTGCGTACTTCACTGAGTCCGAGTATTTGCAGTTTGTACCTTAGCATTTCTGCTTCTGCTTCTTCTTAGAGTTTTCTTAGAGTAATTGGTGATAATTTTCTGATAAGATAATCATTTTAAATATTTAACGGCCTTACCTACTTACGAGTAATTGTAAGGTCAAATTAAAAATAATGTTTAAAAAAATATGTTAAATTGAGAGCTAGCTCAAAGTTTTTTGTACTCGTCGACTTTAATGGTTGAATTAATAAAGACTTTGTAACCAATAAGCAAAACAAGCACGTGCTTACGGCACCACGTTTTGCAGGGGGGGCACCAAAATGCCAGGTTGAAAAAGGTGAACAAATTTTAAAATTAGGGACAGACACATCGTTTTTACCACACGATTTTTTTAGCTGTCCAAAAGCTAATTTGCAAAAATAATGGCGCGTAATTCTTTGGGAAACAATCGGTAGCAGTAGAAGAGTCGTGATTACATGCATAGATTCGATTTCAACCCACTCTTTTGCGGTTCGGCGTTAGGTTTTATGCGAGGCCTTCTGCCTTACGGCAAAGTTGATCTTCTGCCTTAATTACACTTGGGCGTGGATCCAAATCCAAGCTTTCCTCTTTCGCAGCTGGGCCTACTGCCTTTCTCACACTTCGCCAATTCAATTCCAAGCTCTCTGCTTTCTTGCATATTTTATGCATGAAAACAACCTCGCTGAGACCCTTAAATATCGAGCCCTATGCGAAGCTAGGCTGATAGAAAACTGTCCCATCCCTTCTCTGTATGAAATCCTGGATTCGCGCCTGGTTGGGACTATAACTAAAATTGCGTTTTTATATCGAAAAATTTCCGCGCTCGCTTCGCTCGCGTTTCTATTACTTTCTAAGCTATGATAAAGGTGACATTCGGGTGGCGACTGCAACAGCATTAGGTACTCTGTTGCAACATTACTGCTGCGGCACTGTCAATTTTCGTGATAAAATGATGTGACTGATTTCCATTCTCAGCTGTAATGCGGCAATGAACTTCTCTCAATTTACCAAAAAATCAATGTAATCTTGATGACCCTAGGGAGAGGGGGCACCTAGAAATGCTTAGGGCATCAAAATATCTTAATCCGGCACTGATTGTTAAAAATTGTGTAATATACGGAACCCTTGGAACGCGAGTCCGACTCGCACTTGGCCGGTTTTTTACATTAGAAAGAAGGTAAGCGATCTTGACATGTCTTAATTGCAAACGCTTTTTAAAAATCAGTATAACTATTACTTATGAAAGCTGAAGAATATAAATAAATGATTGTATTAGATTCATAATTGTTATATATTTGCCGTGACTTATTTTTCAAAAGTGTTTTTCAATAAGAAGACACGTCAAGATTGTTTACATTTTTTCTAATGCTAAAAAAAATGAACTATAGCGGAATTTTCACTACTGCTACTTGATACTAGGTGTCTCGAGTGTCGCGACACGAAAATTGTATTGAACGGTTCTCGTGGCCTGTTGCCATTTCATCCATCCTGTGCTAATCCACTATCATGGGCAAAGTTGCAAGTTTTTCAGTATTTCGTGTATTTAAGAATCATGGCAATATTGGCAATGCTGAAAAATCATCGTCGGAGGGGGAAAGCAATACTTCACCCAAAAGATTAAGAGCAGCATCAAACGAGACATCAGATTATTCAGAATATCAGGTATTATCATAAAATATTATATAATGACAATTAATTTTTTGGGTCAATTTTTATCTTTTTTCACCAGACATCGGCATCGATAAGATTTGGTGGATATATCTACTTATAGAGTTCCCTATTCTGTACGTACATAAGCTCAATTTTAAAATCTTCCTTTAATTTACAAAAACGTACCGTGTTTTTCGTAACTTAAGGGAAATTACATACCTACAGTTTTTTTGTGCCTAATTGGGATCTTATTTATTTCGATCAGAATACGGAATTCTTCAAAATTACTAACAATAAATTGTATTAAAATTAGATAAAAATACAACAACACAAGTGAAAATTTCAACTGTCTAGCTATCATGGATCATGAGATACAGGCTGGTGACAGACAGACAGACGGACAGATAGAGTCTTAGTAATATGGTCCCGTTTTTACCCTTTGGGTACGGAACCCTAATAAAATGGACCCTTTTATGCGTTGTGATTTAACTTGGTCAATCTGGTGGGCAAAGTTGCAAGATATGCGAATGCGTTTTAGATGGATGACGACAGTGCAGAGAATGGAGTGTCAAATGAGGAACACGATTCTGTGCCCACTTCATTAACGACGGGAGTAAAGGATAAACAAGCTAAGGTATTTTACTTTTTACTTTTCTTGGATTTCATGGCAAAATATAATTTGACATCAATTTATTAAGAGCTAGAGCGTTAAAATAATAACCGCAACTTATCGGTATTCTGTAAATTCCTCTAAATGGGCTAGCGTGGGTCAGTTTGGGGGACGCATTTATGCGTTAGAGGGAGCAAGTAATATTGCTATCTCATTCTACCGCATGGCTGCGTCCCTTGGACTGGCCGGCGCTGGCCCATTGTGTAGTCACCTGCAATAATATGCTACACAACGAAGGCCGCAAAAATATCTGACACGATCTTATTTGTAGGGCCATAAGAGCGTGTCACATATTTTTGCGGCCTTCGAAGAGTAACATATTATTGCAGGTGACTGTACAGGGGCCTTCAGATTCCCACTTTACAGGCTGAGCCGAGTGTGGGGATCACTGTACTCTCTTGGAATGCTAATTTCTTGAAATAAATATATTTTTTATTTGAATTTTTGTTTAAGATGTCCGGCCGTTTAGAGAATTCGACATTGGAAGGAGGGAGCAATGAGCCATTAAGAGTTGGAATAAATGATACATCAGATATTACCGTAGCCCAGGTATTTCAAGTACCTAATAATATACTTAATGAGGATAGCACAAAGCTCAACACAGATGGCGCTGCAATCAGTTATAAATAAACCATTTATTCAGATGAAATAAACCCTATTTTACAGACTTTTTCTTCTGCCAAATTGCAGCGCAGTTTGTTGGCAGAGGGAATTTAACTCCCTTAAAACATAGATGCATAGACTTAGTTAGCTATTTAATTGTTAACTTAAGTACATCTTTTGCTTATGCTGGTAACTTTAACTTAATTTTGTTTAATAGAAACGTATTCATTTTAAATTTAAACATCCTAACTGATTTACATTCCCTTATATCATACGGTATTTCATTATACAATTTAGGGATCAAGTACTTCCTACTTCTTTTTCCATAATATTTTTTACCACATGACGCCTTGTCTTGGCCGCCCTAGGCCCCGGGCCCTGTAGTAAACACTAGACGCCCTTTTTCTCAGCACCCACCATGTAGATTGGCGCCCCTAAATCTGGCCGCCCTAGGCCCGGACCTACTGTGCCTTAGGGCAAATCCGCCACTAGATGCAATAGTTTAAAAAAAAAACCGTGCCATTACTGTAGGTATTCCAAAACCAAAGAAGCAAACCACAGACTTTTGAGATCCTGAGTTGGAACCGTTTAAAATCTCATTTGATAACAGTTATCAAAAGTACCTCTTTTTTAGACTTAATAAAATTGTAAGTCGCCCAAATATTTTTATTTATTTCAGCCATTTCAGGAAAATAATGTCGAGGATGTCAACAACCCAGCGTTCGTCCCTACTGACCTTAAGGTAAATATTTTAAGTTTGGCTAAAAACAGTTGCTCCTATCAAAATAAGTTGAGGAACTATTACGCTATGTGATATTGTTTATATGAGAATTGTAAGAGACCCCAGTACACAGTGGCTAACGATGGGCCATGCCAAGCCACTGCCAGTGCAATGGGCGACTGTGTGAACATGAAAATGGATTCCTTTGAAGTGTCAAAAGAACCGATAAGTTCTCGATGGCACTATACTTTTGGCCTATCCTCGAGTAGATGGCGATACTTTTTGACATTTAACCTTTTGGACGCCAATGACCGATATATCCGCACCGCAGGTTCAACGCCAAAGACCGATTAATCGGTCACAGACCACAGAGCAACATAGACCTACGTGCATATGCATAAAGTTCAATTTCAGTTTTGACACTTCGGTGACGTGGCGTCCGAGTGACAGCTTTTGTGTTTGACACGGCGTCTAAAAGGTTAACAAATTCAACACATATCAATCACAAAATAAGGATCAAAGTCGAACGGCGTTCTAAAAGTGTAAATCATTTGTGTCGAAAGATGGCAGTAAATGTACTGACTACATAATTTACTATGACAATATTCCTAAAATTTCTTTGTTAATATGTATGTCTAGCTCGACCTTACGACCACAGTCACCAGCTCGACCACGACCAAATTCAAACGCCACAAGGTCCAAGACGATGAGAGGATACGAAAGTTTACGGGGCATGTATATGAACAGGCTCTGAAGGTCAGTAAATCGCTTATCGCTTATGGCTTGTCGCTTATAGGTGGCGACAGGCGTGGCTCACTCCGCAATTTCGTCGCGTCGCTAGAAGTACATGCGGTCACACCAATTTTGATCAGCCATAGTAGTTGCCGCGCACTGGAACGGACGCGCTCGCGCTGTCGCCACCTAGCGGTCATATCTGTCGTAATAGACGCGTTTTGTTAGCCCCCATTTGCACGGGAGCTTTTTCAACGCGCGTTAGAGAAGCGCTTGAATCTGTCTGCACTCTAAATTCGATCTAACGACCAAGGCTTAAAGTCAAAAATCCAACAACGTTTGAAAAAAAGCGCCACCGCTGTCGTGTGAATACATACATGGTTATCCATTTGTGTCATTCAAACGCTTTTTTAACGCGCGTTGAAAAAGCTGCCGTGCGAACGGGGCCTTAAGCCCCCTCCAGACTATGCGCGTGAATCGCGGGCGAAGCCGCGAACGCGAGTGTGGAGTCTAGTTCGCTGATATGCGAAATCGACTCCAGACTCGCGTTCGCGGCTTCGCGCCGCGATTCGCGCACGAGTGTGGAGGGGGCTTTAGAGTGAACCTTCTGTACCTAGTAGATATGAGCGCCGATGGGCATTTTGCCGGCGGCGGCGCGCCGGTCAAAATCGGTCGGCGGCGGCGGCGAATCGGCGGCGTGGCCTTGAAACACTTGATTTATACAAAAGCAATTCAAACCAAAATTTTACCAAAATAACATGTTTTTTGCCATAATCACGCTACAAAGTAAGTGCATTTTTTAATTTCAAGTTAAATTTATCGAAAACTTGCATGAATAAAGTTTTATATTTTAAACTGTATCTAGCAGTATACTGTATAAGCAGCAATGCCGCGGTATCAGAGACGGTTTTAATCTTAGTGAGGCCTTTTTCCAGTTTTTTATGCTAAGTAAAAAATAGCGGGTAGTTTATATTAGGGAAACGTTTTGTCTACAGTCGAAAAAAAAGCCGGAGCGAGGAAAATCGAGCTCTGTCATTATGTCATTAACCAACATCGACTCAATAAAACCTATGTCAAAACACGATACCCAAAGTCGAGCTCCACCTAACACTGAAGACCCGATTCCGACGCCTCCTTATGCGGGGCCATAGGCCGAGCTGCAGGTAAGCAGACAGCTTAGAATAGAACGCGAATAGAGTGTGAGCTAGGCTGACGGCTGAACTCTGCAGAGATGGAGTCGGCGGCCTGGAACGAAAATTTAGCAGACAGTTTGCATTTACCATCGATATTTTTGAGTTATAATAGTTATATGAAGCTAAAATACCTTTTGAATGCCTATAAACTATTCAGAGTGGCGCAGTTAAAGATCTAAACTGGACAAAATATATATTATCTGATTCTGAAAGTAGTAGTATCTACAAGGTCACGCCGATGCCACGCCGATAGCGCAGCGTCGGCGGCGG
The DNA here is from genome assembly GCF_910591565.1 of Cydia splendana. Taxonomy (NCBI): domain Eukaryota; kingdom Metazoa; phylum Arthropoda; class Insecta; order Lepidoptera; family Tortricidae; genus Cydia; species Cydia splendana. Next base: position 7,088,707 of record NC_085983.1, read on the forward strand.
CGGCGGCGCGAAAATTTTGTCGGCGGCGGCGGCGCGCCGGCGCGGCGCTCATATCTAGTACCTAGTACTATTATTTATTCTGTGGTACCGATTAAATTGACTAATTATTTGCACATGACAACCAAAGAACATTAGTAAGGTAACTTAGAAAATAAATCGCAAAGTATATATTTTTTTATAATTATTTGATAGAAAATTTTACAGTTATTTCAGAAATAGTCGAAAACTGTACATTCCCCCTTAACTCCGAAACCTAGTAAAACCTACCATTCAAGGAAAACCTATTAGAATGGCCAAGCGTGAGTCGATCATACAAAAAGGTGTGAATAATGAACAATGGGGTTGGCAACACAGGTTTGCATAGATTGCGCCATCGAATTAGCGTATCGCCGGTCAGTTTCCTAATTCGTCAATTTTGCTGATTCAACAGTTTACCTTCTGGTCATTTTCACTAGGTTGACAATTTCGCTAGTGGGTCATTTTCCTACACCTTCAGTTTACTCTTTCGCCAGTTTTGCTAGGCTTCAGTTTCGTAAATTTGCTAGTTTCCTTATGTGCTAATTTAATTATTCGTCAGTTTGGTCGAATGGTCATTTCCCCTAGATAATCGGTTTCTATATTCGACAGTTTCACTAGTTGCCAGGGTCTTATAGTCGTGTTTCGGTGTATCAAATATACCTTGGGATTATTGTGTCCCGCGTACCGTAGTGCCTTGTATCACCAGATAATCTCAACACAAGCCTTATTGAGCTTACCGTGGGACTAGGTTGATTTGTGTAAAGATTGTCCTATAATATTTAATATCTATTTATTATTCCATCAGTTTTAGTGTAAAATAAGACATGACTATGTTTTTTTTAAAAAGAATACGGCAATGTGGTTTAAAAATATTAAACTTACATTTGGTGACTTTTAGCTGAGTACAAAAATATGTCTTGTATCGCCTTAAGATCGCCTTAAAAACAGCTGGGTTCCTAGTTTACTACGGAACCCCAAAAAAGTAGCAAATCATAAACATGACGAGATGGGAAAACTGACAAACTAAACTATCAGATGAACAAGGAAAGTAACGGATTAGGAAAATGACGAAATAGCAAAACTGACAACTTAAGATAATTGAGGAATAAGGAGGTTTGCGACTCAAGAAACTGGCTTAATAGGGGCTCTGACAATTTAGTGAAACTGGCAAAAAAGGAAATTGGTGAATTAAGAAACAGTCTAATCATTAAACTGTTGAATCAGCAAAATTGACGAATTAGGAAACTGACCGGCGATACGCTAATTCGCGCCATCATAGCTTGCCCCTTTTTCTATTCTATGAGTTTTGGCTTACAGGGCTGGCATCCAGGACATAGAATTCCATTAAAAAAAACAAAATTTGACACAATTCTAGGCATTGACAGGGCAAGCTATGCTGGCGCCATCTGCTAAATACTTCGACGGGCCAACCCCATTGGGGCGTGAGTCCGGCACTTGGCCGATTTTATTGACCATATTTGTGACGTTATCTTATGAAAAGGGACCGTATTGTCGATGGCGCTTACGCCATTATTAACGATGCTCCGATATAAATACAATGCCTAGAATTGCTGTGCGGCGTAAGCGCCATCGACAATAAGGTCCCTTTTCATGGATAATGCCCCATTTGACTGCAGGTTTTCGAATCAATGAAAAAGAAAACGGATCCTTACACGGGCACGAAGATCGACGCGTTGGCCGAGACTTACAAGCAGAAATTCACGGATTTCGTGAAAAATACCAGAAATGTAGACATTAGAACTGAACAGGGAACCCAGAACGTTATATTGCATACCATAGACACTTCTAACTTGATATTGGAGAGGATTGCCAATTTTCTAAAGACTGATATGCTTGGCGAAGGTACGACTCCATTGACGTATATCTCATGGCTCCTCTACACGATGGGCCAACGCCGGCCACTCCAAGGGACGCAGCCATGCGGTAGAATGAGATAGCAATATCACTTGCTCCACCACCACCAGCAACCAGCAAAGTGCAACAGGATCTCACTGCCTGGCATGAGTCCTTAGAGCAAAGAGGGCTAAAAGTCAGTACACAGAAAACCGAATATATGTATTGCAATTTCTCTGGTACCAGCACAAAAGATGCTCCATGTCCGTCCATCTCAGATGCGCCACTAAAGAGAGTTGAAGAGTTTAAATATCTAGGCTCCATAATTGCACCAACAGCCAGCACCGAGAAAGATATTCAAAACAGGATCAAGACAGGTTGGCTCAAATGGAGACCACTCACTGGTGTTTTATGTGACCCACGTGTACCTGTAAAAATAAAGAGAAATGTGTATAAGAGAGCAGTGAGACCCGCTCTTCTTTATGGCTCCGAATGCTGGCCGACACGAAAAGTGGACGAACAGAAAATGCACGTTACGGAAATGAGAATGCTTCGCTGGTCTGGAGGAGTCACGCGTTTAGATAAAATAAGGAACGAATACATACGCGGAACCTTCAAGGTTGCTAGTATTCTAGACAAAATGAGAGAAGCCCGCCTGCGTTGGTATGGCCACGTTATGAGGCGTGAGGATGACCACGTGACCAAAAGAGTACTTACCATAGAAGAGGGTAAACAAGGCCCAGGACGACTAGCAACCTGGACACAAACTATTAAAAACGACCTAAAACCTAGCAATGCAGAACCGGAGACAACCCGTGATGTGGCGCAGAACTACTAGAAGGGCTGACCCCAAGTAAAATGGGATAAAAGCCAGGACCAAGAAGAAGAAGCAATATCACTTGTAAATGCGACCTTGGAGTGGCCGGCGTTGGCCCATCGTGTAGAGGAGCCCTCAGGACGGACCTTACGGGCACTAAAAGTGGTACAGTCAACTGTAAAAATATGGGTGCACAAATCATCTCAAAAATATGTCCCGTAGCTCTTATGTCAGCGAATTAAGAACTATGGGACATATTTTTGAATAAGTTGGCTACACCCATATTTCTACAGTTGACAGTAAGTACTAGAATTTTTTTTTTAAACTTAAACAAAAGGTCTTGATTTTTTTATTATTCTCATATATTTTTTAAGTTTCCATTGTATTGTGATAAATTACTCATTTTCATTAACTAGATTTAGTTATACAATTCAACATGTGTCAACAACCCAACCCTATTATCCGACATACGGAATTACCCTAATTCACCCTAGTTACTTTGTATAACGAATATAATGATATGACAGGTACAAATGCGTTGAGGCAAGGCGGCGCGTCTCGGCTCCAAAAAGAAGTGGACACGGTGAAATCGCTGGAGCACCAGCATGCGTGCAAAATGTTTGGGATCTGCCGTAGCGCTAACGGATTCAGGTATCGCTACTGAGGGCCTAACGCGAACACAGAAATTCACGAATTGCGGGCATCTTTCTCTTTTAGGTACACCAATTAAGGCGTAATTAGACAGAGAAGGATGCCCGCAATTTGCGAACTTCGCTGTTATAACCCTGTTTCCCCGTCAGAAAGTGTCCAAAATAGGGCAAAACTCTGCGTAGAGGGCGTCACTAGCACAATCACAGGGCCTACCGTGAAACACGACAGTCGAAAGTTCGGTTTCTGCCTCTCTATCACTCTTGCCTATTCGATGGATAGAGGCAGATAACGAAATTTCGATTTTCGCGTTTCATTCTTGAGTGATGCATCAATGTTATAGTGAAAACTTGTCAAAAAACTGTTTAAGACCTAGAATGTATAAGACATAAGTTAGGTACTCTATGGTTTAGTATATGCACTAGTGCTGCACTCTGGCGGCAGAACATTACAGTACTACCAGGCGTGGCTCACTCCGCGATTTCGTCGCTTTGCTACAGGTAAGTAGCTAAAAGTACATCCGTTCCGCCCCAATTTTGGGGAAAGCCATAAGCCGAGCGTGGCGCTGTCGCCACCTAGCGGCCATATCTGTGCTGATCGTAACAGACGCGTTTTGTTAGAGAGCGAGTCTTCTGTACCTAGTACTATTATTTGAGTAGCTCAACTTCAAACTCGGGGAAATCCATCTGTCAGATTATGCGATTTTGGTATTAAGAAATGGTAATATGGTATGGTAGATATTTGCTGAGAGGGTCGAATGGATTTACCCGAGTTTGAAGTTCATCGACACATTTATTCTGTGGCTCTACTCCCAATTAGAGACAGAAAGATGCCCGCAATTTGCGAACTTCGGTGTTCGCGGTTATAGCCCTGTTTTCCCAGTCAGAAACTGTCCAAAATTACAAAATTTCTACATACTTAGATAAATTTTAGAAACGTTTTTCATAATTTTCGAGTGCGTTTCCGACTTTTAAAATAGGACTTTTCTTTTCTTGTAACTTACATTTTGTATGGCGGCGGCTATCGTGTGACTATAATTAAATTAATTAATAATATCCATTTCAGAGATCAACTCCAAAACATCATATCAACAATCCTCTCTCTCCCAAACAACAAACTACTTCAAGCGAATGACGCAGCTACAGAAATACTAAAAAACGCCGACTTATCAGCCTTCATATCATCCTATGCCACCCACCACCGACTCGACAAAGCAATCAGATCCTTAGAAAATATTGACGTCAGAACATTGAGAAATAACTTAGAACTATTATTCGGCGTTTTAAGCCAATCGCACTTACCTCTAATAGTCCACAATGCTAAATCTTTTGAAAAACATTCGGTAAAACGAACGGTGTCTTTTCACGCTCTCTTAGATGCTTTAGAAGACGCTTTGCCCCCTACTGAGGCTAATAAGTCCGAGTGGGGGGACATTGGGAAACGTTTGAAGATGTGGAAAGATGGGGGGGTGTTGGATGTGCAGGAAACGATGAAGATTTTATATGATAATGTGAACAGGGGGGCGCAGAAGTATAGAGAACGGTCGGAGAAGATTAGAGAGCTGGTTGAAGATGTCGCTGAAAGTGTTTTTGATTATGATGATGATGAGTAAATGTTGATTTTGTTTTTTTTTTCCTATGGATTTGCAATATACTTAATCCTACTAATACTAGTGGTTCTGTGAGCTGTGGACCTTGCGGTAAGCTTAAAAAATATAAAAATATAATTTACTTCGTTAAGTCATTATCACAGCGAACTCACAATGGTCTGAAGTGCCATAGACCCTACTGGCACTTAACACATTCAGGGCCAAGAACCCGACTATCGGGTACACTGTTCGTAGTGACTACGCGCTCCATACGGCGAAAACGTGGCTACGCGCTACGAGCATAACCCGTAGCACTTAGTGGCAATGAATGTGTTAAGTGACTTAGCCATTTATGCGAAATTCCACCATCTTGAATATTTTCCAAAAACTAAACGACATAATAGTACATTATTGTCGAGGCTCGGAAGTAGCTACTTGCAGGCTGAGGATTCGTTTTAAACGGACGACCTTGGGAGTCCGTTTAATTGAATCCGAAGCCAGCAAGTAGCCTTCCAGCCGAGTCATATATAGTGCTTTTCTCAAAAATGGTGCAACAAATATAAATATCATAGAAATATTTTACAAAAGCAACTTTCTTACGTATATATTTTCACAGAAAAAAGTAGAAACAATTGAAAAAATTAGCTTTGCCGCCTTTTTATTTTTTTAATAAAAAAATAGAAGTGTATTTTTCTGCCGAAAATACGCCAACCTATTTGAGACAGCTAAATAGTCGCGGTACTAATCATCTGTTTGGCTGTTTAATGGGCCTGTGCCTTCATTTGATATGGCCATTTCAACTTTTAAAAAGTTTGGAACTCGACAAATAATGGAATTTGTATGCAACATTGCAGTCCCAAAATCGAGACTGCAATGTTTTTAACTTTTTAATTTTTGACTGACCATAAACTACGCGCTTCGCAACCTATTTTTTAAACGGCAAAGTCGACTTTGCCGTCCATTTTTGAGAAAAAATAATATCTAACCGTACCTGCTCACAAAATTTCACGAGAATCGGTTGTGGACAGCGACCTGTAGAGGTTAGACCGCTTACCATGAATCTAGTACCTATATAACTGGATCTGGTACTTATGAAAGGTGGGGGAAGTGACAGAACAGGCTAGTCTTATCTTTCAGTGGGAGTAGCAAAGAAAGCGCTATTATTGTTTGTCCTTGTCACAGTCTCACATTTTATTTGTTCCCCACCGTAAATTTAGTATGTATTCTGGTGGGCAACAAATAAATTCGACCAATTATAGTGTCGCATTGCGTATGTTTTGTCCCTCACGGTGGCACGCGTATACCACTTCTATAGGATCCTACCTTCTATGCCGGTTACCGATTTAGATGGAATAACGTAACTTGGAAGCGCTGGTGGTCTAGCGGTAAGAGCGTGCGATTTCCAATCCGGAGGTCGCGGGTTCAAACCCCGGCTCGTACTAATGAGTTTTTCGGAACCTATGTACCTATGCACCTACGAAATATCATTTGATATTTACCAGTTGCTTTCCAGTGAAGGAAAACATCGTGAGGAAACCCGACTAATCCCAATAAGGGCCCAGTTTCCCCTCTGGGCCGGAAGGTCAGATGGCAGTCGCTTTCGTAAAAACTAGTGCCTACGTCAAATCATGGGATTAGTTGTCAAGTGGACCCCAGGCTACCATGAGCCGTGGCGAAATGCCGGGATAGAGGGTGGACTAATGGAATATTAAAAAACATGTTTTCTTATAAACATAGGTAATAGTTATATTTCTAAGTTTCAATATGTACATGCATAACCACTAAATACAATGCCAAATATTCACAAACATTCAAAATAAGTTTGATCAAATTCCAAAAGGAAAGTATCATATGTGACACATATAATATTGCGCAACAAAGAAATATTAAATGTACAAAAGTTGTAGTCTAAGAAAAAAAACCGGACAAGTGCGAGTCGGACTTGCCCACCGAGGATTCCATACTTTTTAGTATTTGTTGTTATAGCGGCCACATAAATACATCTGTGAAAATTTCAAATGTCTATCACGTTCATAAGATACAGCCTGGTGACAGACAGACGGACAGTGGAGTCTTAGTAATAGGGTCCCGTTTTTAACCTTTGGGTACGGAACCCTAAAAATTGTATTTAAAATTCACAGCTGATGTAGATGGTGCCGTACGGCTCCGTACATTAAGCGGTAATTCTGGTTGTCAAAAGTTAACGTTTGACAATCCAGTTAGCTCCAACACACAACAGCGCCATTTCAGCTGACGAACTCGGGTGCTTGACTTTTCGGTTACTTTACAACTCTTTTAGAATGCATACAATGCGAGAAAAACTAACAAATATTCTTGTCGAAACTTACAATTAAAACAAAAGTTATCAAATATACAAAAAAAGACTACACTGATTGTGATAAAGCTGTTTGTAGCGACACTATCTCAGGGCCGAACCATAATGTAGGAATAAATGTATTTTCTTTCTTTCTTTCTTTCTTTCTAGGACCATAAACTGGTCAATCGTTTTATATTACACTAGCTTTTGCCCGCGACTTCGTCTGCGTGGAATTAGTGACAGCAGCTAAAGTAGGAATAGCGCCTTGATAATGCTAATAGCAACTAAATCAGTTCAGCGGCTTAAGCGTGAAGAGGTAATAGACAGACAGACAGACACACTTTCGCCTTTATAGTATTAATAGTATGGATTTTGGTCTTCGAGCAACACGGAAGGGAGTCGGCATTCGCACTATTTCCCCTCTGCCGAGGTACAAGATCAACTGTGCATGCACACAACTAGCGCGGTGCGTGTTGTGACTCATCCGTACACAATCATCATCATCATCATTCATCATTCTAGCCTTCAGTCGCCCACTGCTAAGCATAGGCTTCTCTTCGTGTATACTGTATAGGGATGATGACACATGTTGAATTTTATAACAAAACCTAGTAAAATAGATAGCAAATGAGCAATTTATCACAATAATGTGGATATTAAAATAATATATGGAAATAATACAAAAATACAGGACCTGAAGTTCCAAAATTTAAGTTTTTTTTTTAACTTCCAAGAAGGAAATAAGTAAGGATACCATTCGATTCCTCAAAGTTTATCCAAAAAAAGATTGTACAGCAACTATGTACATAAACGCAATATTTCACCGACAAAAACGCAATTATCTTGTTTTTTCCATACAGTCCATACTTCAAGATGGACTCTCAGTGACCTTGACGTCACGGTCATTAATAGTTTTGTTAGGGGCGTTTCGCGAGTGAAGTACGATTGTCAGACTTTGACTATCATTTCTGACTTTTGTATTCCTTTATTGCAATGGGTCCCATAGAGACATTTGATCCTAAAAACAAACTTGATCGATTGATATCGTAAATGAAAATTTGTCATCTAGCCTATTGTACACAATAAAGAGATTGAGGTGTGCAAGATCTGTCTTTGACGTGTGTAATTTTCTATGTATTTACGTCGTCATTACAGATTGGATTTCGTATGTAGTGAGTGAGAAGTGCGACTGTGTGCACGTTTCCCCCCGCAAAAAATGGCAGGACCATAGGCTACTTTCCTACTAGTCAAATCAGCTTCTTTTTTAGAACTGTCAAAACGATTTGCTAATATGGAATTTATATGAAAACGAGTACGAGGGGCGTTCAATATATAATGAGAATGAGATGCAAACTCTTTAAATATTAAGAAAGTAAATACTGGCCGATAAAGCTAATCTACCTAGCTGATTGCCATGAAAAAAAAAACGAACTGTTTTTTGTTTAAAAAAAAAATACGGCGATTTCTTTGCGATGCTATTGAGTACGTTAGCGAAACTGGAAAAAAATTAACTGCGCGCCGTTATCAAATACTTGTTTGAAAATTTTTTCTACGGACCGAGTCAATTTAGATTTACGGGACACTTTAAGGTCTAATGCTCCTCCGTATTCGACAGTCGCACGTTGGTGCGCCGAATTTAGACGTGGAAGAACATCGATCATGGATGACTCCCGCTACGGACGCCCTACTACAGCAGTAACTGAAGAAATTGTGAAAAAAATCGAAAACTTAGTTTTGGCGGATCGTCGTGTCACGGTTCGTTTTATTGCTGAAAATGTAAAGATTTCTACGGGGAGCGCGCATAATATTTTACATGAACGCTTGGGTATGAAAAAGGTATCAGCGCGTTGGGTACCCAGAATGCTTACTGACACGCAAAAACAAACTAGAGTCGAGATTTGTCAAGAAGCTTTGGACCTGATACAGCAAGACCGGGAACTTTTTTTGGCGCGATTTATAACAATGGACGAAACATGGCTCCATCATTACGACCCTGAAACGAAACTGCAGTCTATGACATGGAAAAGGCCATCATCTCCAACTCTGAAGAAATTCAAGGTGGGCCGTCTGCCGGTAAGGTCATGGGCTCTGTTTTTTGGGATGGTAAAGGGGTCGTAATGATTGAGTATCGCGAGCATGGAGCCACTATTACGGGAACTTTATATGCCAAACAAATAGCAACATTGCGTTATGAGATCCGTGAAAAACGGCGAGGTAAACTCTCGAAAATTGTGTTGTTCCATCAGGACAATGCACCGGCATACAAGTCCGCCGTTGCAATGGCTGCAATACGTGATGCTGGGTTCGATATCCTTAAGCATCCTCCGTATTCACCAGACCTCGTCCCTAGTGATTTTTACCTATTTCCGAGATTGAAGGAATACCTAAGAGGCAAGAAATTTGAAGACGACGACGCGGTAGTCGCTGCAGTACAAGATTTTTTAAGTACTCAAGATGAAACCTTTTTTAGAAATGGAATTTTAAGTTTAGAATAAAGATATACTAAGTGTAGTATGCTAAAAGGGGACTATGTCGAAAAATAAAATAACATTTAATAAAAGTTGTATATAACATACTCATTCTCACTTTTTATTGAACGCCCCTCGTATAGTGCCGTCACGGTAAACTCGCCTACTTTTTATATTTCAATCCGATTTATTAAATAGAAATTGTGTTTAAATATAGCTGCTATGTTTTTCTAATAATTATCTGGTGCTTTATTCCGTGCACGGTTTGAAATAACTTAATTTAAGTACAGGAAAAATACCTATTTGTAAAATATCGCTTGGACTCCTCCCTTCCGACGTGTCGGAAGCCGGCGTTGCCCGAAGATTTTAGGCATCAAAATTGAAATCATCATCCGATATATTCTCCAACTCATCACATGTATCTCCCTTAGGCAAAAGATCTTCTAAAGTGATTTTATCTTGGTCACTGAGTCTTTTTTCACCAATATGTTCATCTAATGCATCCATTAGATTGCTATTATTAATTTCATTTACATTCTGTCCATTAATTTGTTCATGGCATCTATTCAATTCTTCAATACTTGATATTACTTCGTTTATAAATTTTTCTGGATTTTTATCGGTTTCCCCTATTAAGTTTTCTATGCTGTGTTTAATTGGACTTTCTTTGTTTATTTGTTTACTCACTTCTTCAGTCAACTTCGTTTCGTCATTGCTTTTTGATTCTTTTTCCGAAGAATTTTGATTTTGATTGATTTTGGGTTCATTTACAAAAGAATTTTCATTTTGTAAAGTATTGACTCCATTAATTCCGTTTTCAAGATCCCTAGTATTAACAGCTACGCTTTCATCTTTTGATTCTTGTAAACTTATGTCAATTTCCTTATCATAACTAACTGTATGATCATTAGTTTCACTATCTAGCCTATTGATTCTTTCATTATCGTTACATTCATCATTTAATTGGTTACTCTCTAATACTTTATCTATGGTTTTTTCACCATGATAGACTTCATCATTGCTTGTTTTTTCACAATTACCGTTATCATTAGATTCTATTACATTTTCTTTTGTACTTTTATCATTTTCATTATTCATATCCATTTTAGTACTAACGTCATTTGTTACTGTATCATGTACACCTTGATCGTCATCAGCCATTGTTTCATCAGTTCCTTTACCATCAACAGTTTCACAATGACTTTCATCAGACGTCGTTTTATTCTTTTCACCATCATTATCAATCGTTTTATCATTTACATTAGCATCCACATATTTATTCTCACTTTGTTCATTAGCTGTCTTGTCTTCCTCTACACTTTCACTCATGTCACTATCAAAACACCCAATAATATCCTTAATTCTAGCTGTCAAATCTTTCCTATCTAAACTACCGTTTCCCATATCATCTAAACTATTTATTATATCATTAATATCCTTACTTACGTCACCGAAGTCGTTTTCATGATCAAAAGCTTCATTTTTGACCTTCTTTTTTTTTCTAGGTACTTTACCTAGGAGGTTTTTAGAGAAAAGTTTTTTGATAGCTAAAGTTGTGAGAGAGGGTACGCTTCTGATGATGGATTCTTCGACATCACTGTCGCTGTCCCAGTGTGTGAAAGAGAACTCCTCCTTGAGTGCGACAGGGATGGCGACCATGCTGTCGCGGAAGAGCGGTTCGCTCTTGACCGGAGGCAGCTTCATGTAGGGGTAGATGTAGTTCTTTGCCAGTCCGTAATTCTGAAACGATAAGACACTCTTAAGTTTAACACATTCAGTGCCGAAAACTCGACTATCGGGTATTTTATGATTTCGTTCCCAGGCCGGACGACCCGATAGTCGGGATCGTGGTACTACTGCTTTATATGACGAAATTGTTGTGGCCTGGCGCGGATGTCTTGTTTGGCTGGGTGGCAACGAATGTGTTAATCGAGTTTTATTGAAGTAAAAAAGCAAAAAAGATTTCATCCTTTATCATTCTTAGTGCACATAAAATAATTTTAGAACGGCAGAAACTGCCATTATTTAAAGCCTGACCAGGAATATATGACACGCGCCATGTTGCGGAATTTCATTGGAACTAACTTATTCATACTATACTGAACTGACACCCTTTACATGAGAATAACAGCGCCCTCTTGACAATGATCATAATAATATATTACTGGTCAGGCTTCACATTTACAGTCGGACTTATTACATGTGCCTGACGCATGACACCAACGGTTATTACCTAAAGGTTGTCTGGAAGAGATAGCTCTTTAGCGATAAGGCCGCCTGTTGTTTACCTCTGTCTCCATGTATTGTTTGTATTTCCATGTAAATTTATTCTGAGGTTGTGCAATAAAGTGGATTTGTATTGTATTGTTATTTATTTATTTAAACGTTACTGTACAAAATATGTACACCAATGAACAAATGTCGGAATTAATGCCAAATAGCATTCTCTACCAGTTAACCATAGGGCCAAACAGAGAAGCAATTGGTGCAGAGAGAAAAAAATCAATGAATTAAAGAAAAGCTAACTAATACACTTATAAACTACATTGGACGCAGTCCAGTTTCAATCTATAGTTTGTCAAAGGACTGTCTCATTTCAAACATAGACAGAGAGAATCATACTATCTTTGTCTTACACTATACTAGCAGCCAAAAGACAAGGATGAGTATAGTTTTGTTCTTATTTACCTTTTCTACTTAAATTTGGTTTGACCAACTATTCATACATACATACATCACTGGCTCAGTGACCCAAAGAGGATCTTGGACTCTGACACAAGAGAGCCAACTATACCAACCAACTATAGGTATAATATTTTAATTTTTAACAAGCAGAAACGTCTGCGAACGATGCTATTAAGCTTGGAATAAATTTAAAAGTGGAAAAATGACTGTCTTGGGTTGGTTGGGTTGGGTCTGGTTGGGTTATAATTATTATGGGTAGCACATCGTAACTAGTGAATTTCCAATATGACTTGGAACTCCGATAGCCGTTTAAGGAGTGTAACACTCTTGCGGTAGATGTCGCTAGGGTCCCCTTGACCCATAATATGGTGGAAAGATTTGCTGGCTATGGATGAGGTCTTGGTGGCTCAGATGGCAGAGCGCTGGCGTATCGATCCAGAGGCCGTGAGGTCAAGTATCACCCAAGACAGTAATTTTTCCACTTTTAAATTTATAGGTATATTGTTTGTATTTGAGGACGACAGTAGGTACTAACCGGTTTAACCCTGGACACGTCGTAATGGTCCCCCGTCTCTCGTGCCAGCAGCCCATCGCACTTGGTGATCCGCACCTGCATCGGCTTCAGCCTTCGTAGCACGTCCGGGTTTGACCAACTATATATTCTGTTTGTTTTTGAGGACGACAGTACTTACCGGTTTAACCCTGGACACGTCGTAGTGGTCCCCCGTCTCTCGTGCCAGCAGCCCATCGCACTTGGTGATCCGCACCTGCATCGGCTTCAACCTTCATAGCACGTGCGGGTTTGACCAACTATATATTCTGGTTGTTTTTGAGTACGACAGTAGATACATACCGGTTTAACCCTGGACACGTCGTAATGGTCCCCCGCCTCTCGTGCCAGCAGCCCGTCGCACTTGGTGATACGCACCTGCATCGGCTTCAGCCTTCGTAGCACGTCCGGGTTTGACCAACTATATATTCTGTTTGTTTTTGAGTACGACAGTAGGTACATACCGGTTTAACCCTGGACACGTCGTAGTGGTCCCCCGTCTCTCGTGCCAGCAGCCCATCGCACTTGGTGATCCGCACCTGCATCGGCTTCAGCCTTCGTAGCACGTCCGGGTTTGACCAACTATATATTCTGTTTGTTTTTGAGGACGACAGTACTTACCGGTTTAACCCTGGACACGTCGTAGTGGTCCCCCGTCTCTCGTGCCAGCAGCCCATCGCACTTGGTGATCCGCACCTGCATCGGCTTCAGCCTTCGTAGCACGTCCGGGTTTGACCAACTATATATTCTGTTTGTTTTTGAGGACGACAGTACTTACCGGTTTAACCCTGGACACGTCGTAGTGGTCCCCCGTCTCTCGTGCCAGCAGCCCATCGCACTTGGTGATCCGCACCTGCATCGGCTTCAACCTTCGTAGGACGTCCGGGTTTGACCAACTATATATTCTGTTTGTTTTTGAGGACGACAGTACTTACCGGTTTAACCCTGGACACGTCGTAGTGGTCCCCCGTCTCTCGTGCCAGCAGCCGATCGCACTTGGTGATCCGCACCTACATCGGCTTCAACCTTCGTAGGACGTGCGTGTTTGACCAACTATATATTCTGGTTGTTTTTGAGTACGACAGTAGGTACATACCGGTTTAACCCTGGACACGTCGTAATGGTCCCCCGTCTCTCGTGCCAGCAGCCCATCGCACTTGGTGATCCGCACCTGCATCGGCTTCAACCTTCGTAGGACGTCCGGGTCCGCTATCAAATCCCCTCCTGCAGTTGAAATACATATAAGTTTTTGGCAAAAATTTCATTTTTGGTACAAGCTTTTATCGCTGACTGTTCTTTTCTTACGACAGACAACTAATACTCATCGAGACAATTCTAAAAACCCCTAACACAATTAGGTTGCGTTGTTTCATCACAGAGTTCCTATGGCCACCTCCTGTCTCCATCATCAGATCAGCTCGATGGTACCATAATATTGCATTGTCATCCGCTTTATACATGCATGCAAAATTTCAGCTCAATCGGAAACCGGGAAGTGGATCAAATTTAAGTTGCAAGATTTGATTACAGACAACGGGACAGGTGAAACTAAATAAAAGCTTGTAAAATTTCATGTCGAAAAAACCGGCCAAGTGCGACTCGGACTCGCGCACGAAAGGTTCCGTACCATTAGGCAAAAAACGGCAAAAAAATCACGTTTGTTGTATGGGAGCCCCACTTAAATATTTATATTATTCTGTTTTTAATATTTGTTGTTATAGCGGCAACAGAAATACATCTGTGAAAATTTCAACTAGCTATCACAGTTCATGAGATACAGCCTGGTGACAGACAGACAGAGGGACAGTGGAGTCTTAGTAATAGGGTCCCGTTTTTACCCGTTGGGTACGGAACCCTAAAAATTAATAAAGCTTCATGTCAAAAAACATTGATTCAAGATTTAGTCGCCTGTACTTTTCTTCCTACAGTCATTAGTCATCTACTACACATCGAAACGATTGTCGAGAGTAGGCCAAAGGTATGACGCCATCGCTCCAAAAGATGGCACCATACCTTTGTGTCGAAAGATGGCAGTAAATGTACTGACTACATAATTTACTTTGACAATATTCCTCTACTAGCTTTTGCCCGCGACTTCGTCTGCGTGGAATTAGTGACAGCAGCTAAAGTAGGTATAGCTCCTGGATAATGCTAATAGCAATCATTCAATTCGCGCATTGCTTACTTCAATTATCAGGCAATTCATTAACTCTTTCAATTCCACCCCCATTTGCACTCTCTTCATGGATGATTTCCGACATAAAAACTATCCTATGTCCTTCCCCGGGACTCAAACTATCTCTATTCCAAATTTTAACTAAATCGGTTCAGCGGCTTAAGCGTGAAGAGGTAACAGACAGACAGACACACTTTCGACTTTATAATATTAGTATGGATATCAAATTCTCTTCGGTTAACCTGACCTTTTCTCTTCTGGCTACACTGGCTTTCATGTTTCTTGAGGGTCTTCGAGGTTGCATATGTTCTGGAGCATTTCGAGCACTTGCCTGTAAATAGAAAGATTTATTTAATTATGCAATTTGGCGCAGTAGTTCTAACTTTGCCTACTCGGAGACTCAGCAACATATTGTAAGAATACTATGAACATAAAGTACCCGCTATATGAGTGAATTTCATTCATAATGTGGGCCTTTTCTAGGCCAACTCAGGCGATGGCAGCGCCCTCTCAAGCTATCCCGGAATCACCTGAGTTGATTCGGTTGATTTGAAGTAGGTTAATAAACGTGATTTTTATATATAATAGTGTTATGTTCCTGGAAACGCGGCGCTATCGGTATACACGTTGTTTCCGTGTATGTAATTGTTCTAGTCGGGATATGGTTTTTATGATTGTGAAGTGTAGTGTGTGTGTGTGTGTGTGTGTGTGTGTGTGTGTGTGTGTGTGTGTGTGTGTGTGTGTGTGTGTGTGTGTAGTGCAGTGGTGGGCAAAGTACGGCCCGCGAAAGGATTTTATCTGGCCCGCCGTCGGTCATTTAAAAAAATATATAATATGGCCAGCAATATAATAAAAATACATTATCTGGCCCTCCTCTGAAATTTGTTCAAGTTTTGGCCCCTCATGAAGAAAGTTTGCCCACCATTGGCTGAAGTAATTTGAAACGGAAGAGATTGAGAAATGAAGGAATAAAAGATTTTAAATTGTTAACAATATATTCTACGAAATTGGTGAAGCATTTTGTGATAGATTCTTTTGTAGGTATGGCCTGTAAGTTATATGGGTCGGTGTTAAGGTTTTGACAGGTGATCAGCAGGTTGTGGCGCTTTGGAGAGAGTCTTGGACAGTAATAAACGTGTGTACCTCCAGGCCGGGCGGCCTGCCCGCGGCCGGGGCAGCGGTGCGCGGCCCGCAGCGCCGCGGCGGCGAACAGCGCCAGGCACTCCTCGCACTTCACACTCGGCGGCTCGTCGCCGACGCACAGGCCCGACTCTATGTGACTGTGAACAACAAATAAATATTATAGGACATTCCTACACAAATTAACTTGGCAGTCACGAACCACTCACCGCACGGGTGTGCCAATTGGCAACTTTTTTCCACGCATTAGGTTGTAATTTTGCCAAATTTAGCACCTATTAAGGTCAAATGAGCCAATTAGTAACTCTTTTCCGCGCATTAGGTCATAAGTTCGCCAAATTTAGCACCTTTTAAGGCCAAAAGTGCCAATTAGTAACTCTTTGCCACACATTAGGTTATAACTTCGCCTAATTTAGCAGCTTTTAAGGCCTGATATGCCAATTGGCAACTTTTTTATCAACTTCCCATCCCGTCTAACATCTTTTGGCATACTCATCATACAGCTGTAGAGTGCGGAAGTCGTCGAAGCACCGGCGGCAGTGGTAGGGGAAGGTGGAGGCGCTGAGGTAGCGGTGGTGGCTCGCCGCCTCTTCGACGGTCACGAACCACTTACCCCACAGGTTGAGGCCATATGTGCCAATTAGCAACTTTTTTTACGCTTTAGGACATAATTTTGCCAAATTAATCAACTTGTAAGACCAAATGTGCCAATTAGTATCTTTTCCGCGCACTACGCCAAATTTAGCAACTTTTATGGTTTAAATGTGCCAATTAGCAATTTTTTTAGCAACTTCCCATCCCGTCTGGCATTTTTTGGCACTTACTCATCATACAGCTGAAGAGTGCGGAAGTCGTCGTAGCACCGGCGGCAGTGGTAGGGGAAGGTGGTAACGCTGTGGTAGCGGTGGTGACTCGCCGCCTCTTCGGCGGTTACATACCAGTTACCGCACGGGTTGAGGCCAAATGTGCCAATTCGCAAATTTTATCAAGCATTAGGTCATAATTATACCAAGTTTAGCAACTTTTAAGGCCAAATGTGCCAATTGTCAACTTTTTTAGCAACTTCGCATCCCGTTTGGCATCTTTTGGCACTTACTCATCATACAGCTGAAGAGTGCGGAAGTCGTCGAAGCACCGGCGGCAGTGGTAGGGGAAGGTGGAGGCGATGTGGTAGCGGTGGTGACTCGCCGCCTCTTCGGCGGTTACATACCAGTTACCGCACGGGTTGAGGCCAAATGTGCCAATTCGCAAATTTTATCAAGCATTAGGTCATAATTATACCAAGTTTAGCAACTTTTAAGGCCAAATGTGCCAATTGTCAACTTTTTTAGCAACTTCGCATCCCGTTTGGCATCTTTTGGCACTTACTCATCATACAGCTGAAGAGTGCGGAAGTCGTCGAAGCACCGGCGGCAGTGGTAGGGGAAGGTGGAGGCGCTGTGGTAGCCGTGGTGGCTCGCCGCCTCTTCGGCGGTCACATACCAGGTACCGCACGGGTTGCACGCGTGTCTGCAAAAAGAATAAAATTCAGCCTAACCCTCTAACCCCCTAAATTTCCCCCTAAAATCAGAAATAAGCAGTTTCGACTTATTCACAGTGTTAGTGATGGTACTTGCCATAACTATTCCAAATTCCAGGTACCTACATCAAACGGTTTTTGAGAAAAACGCATTTAACCGATTTGCAAGACCGAAGTGATCCCATAAGAGCACCGTGAACAAAGTTTTGTACGGTGCTCTAATAACCAAGTTGATGACACAGTACCTATATAGCTATCCATGCCGTAATCGGCAACGGTGACCCTAGCTAATTACGAGCGTGAGCTCTAATAATTTACAAATTATTTGTTTACATTTATTTAAATACCTAAACTGGCTTGCCATTTGAGGGTAGATTTGGTTTCCTCTTTTTAGGGTTCCGTACGCAAAGGGTAAAACGGGACCCTATTACTAAGACTCCGCTGTCCGTCCGTCCGTCCGTCTGTCACCAGGCTGTATCTCGTGATCTGTGATAGCTAGACAGCTGAAATTTTCACAGATGATGTATTTCTGTTGCCGCTATAACAACAAATACTAAAAACAGAATAAAATAAAGATTTAAGTGGGGCTCCCATACAACAAACGTGATTTTTGACCGAAGTTAAGCAACGTCAGGCGGGGTCAGTACTTGGATGGGTGACCGTTTTTATAGATAATGGTACGGAACCCTTCGTGTGCGAGTCCGACTCGCACTTGCCCGTTTTTCTTTAAATACCTAAAGATACAGACCATAGCGTCAAGTAGCGGAATTTATGAACCTAACCTGGTAGAACCTTAGATGGATCAACAATTGCGACATCCCACGGGGAAAGGTGCCTTATGGCTGTTGGCGCTTAACCTCTTATTAACGCCGCTCCACTACTAATGCGGTGCTATGCGACGTAAGCGCCAGCCGCCATAGGTACCTTTTCCCGTGGAACGTCACAACTGAAGTCTGCGACCGTACACTTACGCAGGTTTAGTAAAGATGGGCACGTGAATACTCAAGTGCCTCGCGAAGGCGCCCGAATTCTTACACTGCGTCTCGCATACTATGCACTTGTATGGAGGCGCGGAAGGCAGCGGGGGCTCCTCTGGAGGCTTCGGCGGCTCTTTAGTCTGCAAAAAAACCTAAATATATACAACAATCCGGATGATACAGGCAAGCCCTAGTGTAGGAACCAGCTCTGTATGATAAAGTGGAATATGTTGTGTAAATAAATGGGTCATTATCTATGAAAAGGGACCTTATGGCGCTTACGCCGTACAACGTCGCGTGGCATTGTATTTATATCGGAGCATCGTTAATAATGACATAAGCGCTATCGACAATAAGGTCCCTTTTCATAGATAACGTCACCAATAATGTTTAATCTTTAAAATTACCTTCGGTAAAGGTGACATCATAAGATGCGCCTAGCGTCAGGCGGCATGAACAAAAATTATGAGACTATCACACAATGATTATTTATATGTTTATACCATAATTTCTCATCCAAGCGATTATTCCCTCAGGAAGAGAGACGAGATTGTTCATAAAATACTAGGTTTTGCCCGCGACTTCGTCTGCGCGGAATTAGTGACAGCAGCTAAAGTAGGTATAGCGCCTGGATAATGCTAATAGCAATCATTCAATTCGCGCATTGCTACTTCAATTGTTAGGCAATGCATTAACTCTTTCAATTCCACCCCCCTTTGCACTCTCTTCAGGGGTGATTTCCGACATAAAAACTATCCTATGTCCTTCCCCAGGACTCAAACTATCTCTATACCAAATTTCAACTAAATCGGTTCAGCGGCTTAAGCGTGAAGAGGTAACAGACAGACAGACAAACTTTCGCCTTCATAATATTATATATAGTATGGATACAAAACACAATTGCAGACGAAGACTGAGATATCGCAGGGCTTCATGACTTCCATGAGTGATTCAGCCTCAAATACAAATGTAAATTGTACATACCTTGGGTAACTCCGGCTTGGCCTTAGGCTTAGGCACCTTAAGGGGTACAGGCATATTCTCTTCTTCAACCCTGGTCTTCTTCGACTTGGGTCCGGGTCTGGGGTTCGGGGGCGGCTCGTTCACCGGCTGTCTGGACCTCGGGCCCGGTCTGCGGGGCGGTGAAGGCTCCTTTAGGAGCTCCTTGGTTGGTATGGGCCTGGTGGATTTTGAAAAAGAATTTAGTTTCAATTTATAAAATTTGGGATTATTAATAAATAAAACAGCAATTCAAATGGAGCTTAATAGAACTGCTATAAGAGCAGTTTTCATTGGTTTTGAGTTACTCAGCTACATAAAAATAAAATATCATTTGTCAAATTATAATGAGTACTTTCGAAGTTATGAGGGAACAGATGAACATACATACATACATACCCACATACATAGGGGGTATTCATAAATTACGTCATTTCAAATTAGGGGGGGTCTGGACATCGGATGACGGTAGCATGAAGTAGGAGGAAATGGGGTCATTTGAAGCATGATTTTTGGATGATTATAGGAGGGGGGGGGGGGGTCCAAAATCGTCAAAAATCGATGACGTAATTTATGGACAGCCCCATAGCGGTCAAAATCATAACCCGCCTTTTGCGTTGCCGTAGTCGGGTAAATAGGACTGGAAGATTCATCTTAGACCAAGAGCAATATTAAAAAAAATATATAAAAAGCAAGGATTCGCAATATGGAATCTAAAGCAAGAGAAGATTTTTTTTCTCACAATTTTGTTTTTATAAGACTAATAAGTACCTAATAAGTTTTTAACTTATTACCTTATTCTTGCATCCATTAAATATCTTGCAATACTGGTAAACAAGTCATAATCATAAGTTAGTTAATAAATTTACGTATACATATAATGATAAAATACAAATACAGATAGTTAGTTATAGGCATAAGTATTCCACCAAAAAAAACCGGGCAAGTGCGAGTCGGACTCGCGCACGAAGGGTTCCGTACCATAATGCAAAAAACGGCAAAAAAAAACGGTCACCCATCCAAGTACTGACCCCGCCCGACGTTGCTTAACTTCGGTCAAAAATCACGTTTGTTGTATGGGAGCCCCACTTAAATCTTTATTTTATTCTGTTTTTAGTATTTGTTGTTATAGCGGCAACAGAAATACATCTGTGAAAATTTCAACTCTCTAGCTATCACGGTTCGTGAGATACAGCCTGGTGACAGACGGACGGACGGACGGACGGACGGACGGACGGACGGATGGACGGACGGACAGCGGAGTCTTAGTAATAGGGTCCCGTTTTACCCTTTGGGTACGGAACCCTAAAAAGGCCACGTACAGTCAGGAAAACCATTAGCTTCGCACCCCTGCATACGAACATACAGACGTAGTGCATAATTATTTTCCATCGTATGTTCACGGAAACTTACGAACGTGTCTTGCTATTTCAGTCTCGGTACAAAAAGTACTGAGGTTGACTGAAGTAGCATGACAAATACGAACATTTCCGAGAAGACACGATGGAAAACGATTATGCATTACATCTGTACGTATTTGTATGCGTGCTCAGCTAATAGTTTTTTGAGTCCATATTGGGTTGCATACAAGTTTAAGTCATATCTTTGATGCGCATAACAACTTGTGTCATAATCATCATTGCGCATACAAATGAAAAGTCATATTATATTGTGTCATACATTTTTAGCCATAATATTTGATGACATACTCAGCAGTTGTCATAAATTTTTGTGCATATAGATTTTAATTATAATGAATCAAATGTCATACCAGCTAAAAGCATATTTAATCGATAATTTTCAGCCATAATGGTTTAACACATTCGACACCGCGTACCCGACTCTCGGGCACTCGTAAACTTTACTCAGATGCCTGCATACCCGCTAGTCGGGCAAGAGCTATAAACCTACACGCGACGCCGAAGTGCCCGACAGGCGGGCAAGCATTGCATCTTCACTACCTCAGGGCTGCCACTGCCACTAACAGAAAAAATTGTAAGTCTTCTGATTATTATGTGGTCGAAAAGTTGGTACAGTTGAACACTGATTTAAACTTTCACGATTATTAAACATTATCAAACTGCACAACGGGACTTAATCGCGTATTTAAGTTTTAAGATTTACCTCCGACGTTTCGAGGACGGCGTTGTCCCCGTGGTCTCGGAGAAGACTGGCTCAAGTTGACATCAACATCTTCTAGCCGCGCGAGTTTTTCGAACTACCCGCACTTGGTCTTGTTTATCAGTTTGAACGTTTTGCGCACTAGGGATGTCACTCTGTCGACACACAACACTAACGATATTCGATTTATCGACTGTCGATATTCGTTTCCGCTTACATTTACTAATGACTGGATTCCATGTGGATGAGATCTTAAAACCCTCGTCCCGATTAAAATTGCAATGTTTTTTTATTTCAATGGCTTCCCGCACTTTTCTACTGTAGAAATGGCGATCCGTGGAGAGGATTTTTTTTCGTGGAAAAGTGCGGGAAGCCATTGAAATCAAAAAACATTGCAATTTTAATCGGGACGAGGGTTTTAAGATCTCATCCACATGGAATCCAGTCATTAGTAAATGTAAGCGGAAACGAATATCGACAGTCGATAAATCGAATATCGTTAGTGTTGTGTGTCGACAGAGTGACATCCCTAGTGCGCAAAACGTTCAAACTGATAAACAAGACCAAGTGCGGGTAGTTCGAAAAACTCGCGCGGCTAGAAGATGTTGATGTCAACTTGAGCCAGTCTTCTCCGAGACCACGGGGACAACGCCGTCCTCGAAACGTCGGAGGTAAATCTTAAAACTTAAATACGCGATTAAGTCCCGTTGTGCAGTTTGATAATATTGGTACAGTTGATTATTATATTTTATTACTTCACTTTGTATTTTTATTTACATTACCTAATGCGATTACAAAATAAAAATTCTTATTAGTTGGTTACGTGAAATTGCATACACGGGTATGTATCAATAGGAGTTAGAATTAGGAGAAGAACAAAACGGGGAGCCTAAACAGATGAGACAGCAGATTTAATTTTATCCACGTACTTATACGAAAGTTACTTGGCACAGCCCTGAGCGTCCGCCGCTTGCCCGACTAGCGGGTTCGCGGCGTGCGGCATTGAGTTGCACGTCGTTGCCCGACTAGCGAGTACTGTCGGTTTCTGGGGTATTGTTTGAAATTTTGCCTGGTTGCGAAAGTGTTAAGGCATACTTAGTTAAGTAGTTGTTTCTTTTCTTTTCCCTAATCTCCGTCCAAACACTTAATTCGACGGAGCCCCGCTAACACGGGGCTCCTATTTCTGCATAGTTTGCCCTTCGGGCATCTAAAGAAACCTTACGAATACCTACTATTTGAATAAATCTATATCTATGATTAGTTTCTTTTATAAAACCGTTTCTCCTACTGGAGGGGGCTCCTCTCCTTCGATCTCCTCTTTTATACGGTCTTTGTGTGGTTATGATTATGACTAAAGTAATATTTGCTTCATAGGTTGCTCACAACCATACATATTATTCATGCTTTGTAACATTTATGAAAAAACATAATTATGACCACTAAATATATGACTTAATTAGGGTTCCGTACCCAAAGGGTAAAACGGGACCCTATTACTAAGACTCCACTGTCCGTCCGTCCGTCCGTCCGTCTGTCACCAGGCTGTATCTCACGAACCGTGATAGCTAGACAGTTGAAATTTTCACAGATGATGTATTTCTGTTGCCGCTATAACAACATCAAACATCAACATTTATTCAGCAAATAGGCCACAAGGGCACTTTTACACGTCAACATTGAATTTACATACAAGCAAAAATAATAACATCAACAATTTTATAAAATAAAACTAACAATTCAATCTAACGTATTACAATTACTAAGAGATGTATATGGTCTCTTAATGTCGAATTACATACATAATACAGATACAAAACACAAAAAAAATCTATAATATTTAGAGGTGTACAAATACTAAAAACAGAATAAAATAAAGATTTAAGTGGGCCTCCCATACAACAAACGTGATTTTTGACCGAAGTTGAGCAACGTCGGGCGGGGTCAGTACTTGGATGGGCGACCGTTTTTTTTTGCCGTTTTTTTTAATTATGGTACGAAACCCTTCGTGCGCGAGTCCGACTCGCACTTGCCCGGTTTTTTTTATGTCTATATTAATACTATGCACTGCAATACTTCGAATGAAAAACAATTATGTATATCAAACAGATGACTTAAAATTTTATGCGAATTAAATTAATGACTATAAAGATTATGACATAACTCATTTATGACAAAAATCCAGTTATGCTCAGGAATAATTCTGGCTAAAGATTTTTATGACTTACATTTTTACGCATAAAGTGTTATGACAATTAAATATATGACAAAAGTTGTTATGCAACCAGAGGGAGTCCCAGTTTTTAGGGTTTCGTACCCAAAAGGTAAAACGGGACCCTATTACTAAGACTTCGCTGTCCGTCCGTCCGTCCGTCTGTCTGTCACCAGGCTGTATCTCACGAACCGTGATAGCTAGACAGTTGACATTTTCACAGATGATGTATTTCTGTTGCCGCTATAACAACAAATACTAAAAACAGAATAAAATAAAGATTTAAGTGGGGCTCCCATACAACAAACGTGATTTTTGACCAAAGTTAAGCAACGTCGGGCGTGGTCAGTACTTGGATGGGTGACCGTTTTTTTTGCAATTTTTTCCGGTTTTTCTTCATTATGGTACGGAACCCTTCGTGCGCGAGTCCGGCTCGTACTTGCCCGGTTTTTTCCATTCACTTCACAGCTTCGACCCATAAAATCATAACCCACTACTTGATACTTACTTAGCCCTCTTGGGCAGCAGCGCAGGCCTAGGGGGCTCCTCTCGCGTCCTCTTCAATGAACGCGGCATCAGCAAAGTGTTGTCATCAAACTTCATACTGTCCTGGATAAACAAAATATGAAAAAATTGAGGAATGGGGTTGGCCGGTCGAAGTATTTAGCAGATGGTGCCAGCATAGCTTGCCCTGTCAATAGGGTATTATACTGTATTTAAAATAAATTATTTTACACCATGCATGAAATAAAGCACCAGATAATTATTAGAAAAACACAGATAGGGGTTATTTTTAAACATAAGTTCTATTTAATAAATCGGATAGAAATATAAAAAGTAGGTGAGTTGACCGTGACGTCACGATGTAATGTTTCATACAAATACCATATTAACAAATCGTTTTGACAGTTCTAAAAAAGTAACTGATTTGACTAGTAGGAAAATACCCTATTCCTAGAATTCTTCTTCCTCGCGTTATCCCGGCATTTTGCCACGGCTCGTGGGAGCCTGGGGTCCGCTTGACAACTAATCCCATGATTTGACGTAGGCACTAGTTATTACGAAAGCGATTGCCATCTGACCTTCCAACCCAAAGGGGAAACTAGGCCTTATTGGGATTAGTCCAGTTTCCTCACGATGTTTTACCTTCACCGAAAAGCAACTCACATGATTTAACAACTTTCCATGAATACATTTTAAATATACCTAGTTTTTGGTTATTTTTATTGTGTAATTTTTCTTTTTAAGTAGGTGCAACAGATATTCGGTATTCGGCCGGTTAGTAGGCAACATTCGGCAAAGTGGCCGAATACCGAATAGTTGCCGAATAGTCGTGGCATTTCTAGTTTAAATGACGGAAAGTCTGAAGTTCTGAACTGAAGTCTCCCTACTGCTAACGTTTATTAATAACGCCATGAGCCTTTATAAGGCAGAGGGAATATATTTCCCACTATAATTTTGAACCTTTATTCTAAAGTGATAGGGTTCAATTTCGCATAATTTCTGACACCACACCTAATTAGTACTTACCTCTAGTAAAGATTCCAATTCCCCCTTTTTCTTCGCAGGTGTGGCCTTTTTTTCTTTTGGTATCTGTATAAAATAAACAAGTTTTAAAGTTTTCTTTACATATTTTTTGTGTCCGGACTCACAATACAATAAAGAATAATACATTATAATATATTCTTCAGTATACAGAGAAAAAAAAGATTTTTTAAAAGTTTCTTAAAATTATATTTACAATTTCACTGCGTTCCGGTTGACCCATGTACAGTACCTGTACTAATATGTTATACAACGAAGGCCGCAAAAATATCTGACACGATTTTATTAGTAGAGCCATAAGAGCGTGTCACATATTTTTGCGGCCTTCGGATAGTAACATATTATTGCAGGTACTATGGACAGAGTTTGCCTGTGTTAAGTTTGCATTGAGTTAGGACCGACACATTGATTAGTGTTAAGTGTGGACACTTGTGCCACCTGGTGTCAAAGTAGCGGTACTGATAGTTCCACTACTTGACGTTAGATGTCGACTACGAATGAACGCGCGTTTTGGTAAGAAAACTGATGTACGGAGTTACCACTCTTTCTTTACTTGTTACCATAGACTAGGAACTCTCAGATGGAGCTTAGAGCAATTATTTCATGACACCGATGCTGCCAAAAATACAGGGGTGCGGGGGACGAGGTGAGAGAGTCCCGTGCCGTGATTGGTCCGTTCAAAGACACGGGCGTCACACAAAGACACTTGACTCGAAAATGGAGTAAAACTACCGTGTATTTGTGGCAGAGGGGGTAGCGCTACTATGCTCAGTCTGGAGGATGTCTTGTCTGGGCTTGTTACTCTATGATTCATATGGGCATCACCTGTGGGTCCTTAGGCGCCTCAGTCTTTTTCGTCTCCGTCTTCTTAGCGTCTTTAATCTTAGGCGGGTCCGGCTTCCGTCGCGCTAGCGCTTCTTCAAGCAGCGAGCGGCGCGGGCGAGCCGGCGCAGCAGCAGGGGAAGGAGTGAGCGCAGCGGCGGGGGAGGGAGTGAGCGCAGCGGCGGGGGACGGAGGGAGCGCGGGGGCGCGGCGGGGGCGCGCGGCGGGGGAGGGGGCGGGCGAGGGGGAGGGGGCGCGGCGGGAAACGCGTGAAGACACGCTCGAGGAGCGAGAGGATGAGTCCGAGACATTCTCTATCTGGAAATTATGATAAGAAAACAAATGATACCGGAACTCATAGACACAAGTCACAACAGGAGCCCGCTGGCAATTGGCCTGATGACAAATTTTGAAATCCCTTTTATTATTGTCTGTACACTTGTACTGGTTCCGAAAAACACAATATTTCAGCTATACTCATAAGATTTAACATAAATAATTGCATTTTTTTATAGCTAGTTTAAACCACGCGCGAAAACGCCTCGCAAGCCATTTGTGACGTCATTAATTAGTTGGTGGAAGGGTGATAGACATTGTTTACATACTTACAGTTACGAATTTTCCCTTGAATCCGAATGATATTGTAAATTCAGCACCATATATTATGATTAGGGATGATAAATACATTACAAACATTAATCACAATAACTCATTTTATACAAAAACTCTCACACGGTTGCAATTTAAGATGAATTATTTAGATACATGCAAATTCTGAGTGAAAATCACAAGCGCCAGTTTTACTTTTTAATTTTTTCTGGTTACGACAGCCAACATGGCAATGCTAGTTCCATTCAGCCTAATAATAAAAAAAGTTTTTTGGTGAGATATCATATTATTTAGCATTTTGTTTATTTAATAACAAATAAATTTTTACTTTACATCGTGTAATAATATTTTCTGGACGTAATAAATGTTTAGTGGCGTAATAACATTTTTTTTGAACCTCCAAACTCTTTGGTGAGGATATATGGATTACGGTCAATCAGGTTGTCTATGCTGCTCTAAGAAATACGCCATGGATTGATGACGTCACTCCTTAGGTCGCTTCTGATTGGCGTTTCAGTCAAAATGGCTGATTGGAGAATTTTGCACTTTTATTTTATTGAATATATTAATAATCCTAATGTTTATACTGAGATTGGGTCATTTTTTAGAACCATATTAACATACAGGGTGGAAAGGCACGACGATCCTTTCCGGAAATGGGAGATAGTTTAGTCTAAGCTCTATATTTTCTCCATAGAAACTATGTTAATATGGGCAACCGTTTCTAAATTATGACCTTTTAAACATCCACGCAAAAAACTACTTTGTTCTAACCCTAACAGGTGACAGGGTCAATGAACTTACTTGTAAACAATCAGTATTCGACAGGAAATTATGCTAATTTGTTGCCATCTAACCATTTTTAGGTCTGCTTACAGCACGGTAAGAATCATTGCAGGATTTTCGCTTTCTTAGTGGTTCCACTTGTTCAATACTTGAATGAAATAGTTATGTTATTCCTTAATATTAATAATACTAACCACAACATTGTTTACAACGACAGTTCAAATGGTGACATTGACAACCACTCAAAAGTACGCAATCGTCTTATAAATATCTCTGGTTTCCTTGACTGATAAAAAGGTTTTAGTTTCTTAACACGTTTCACAAAATTATTTTCGAATAATTGGAAACTATCTAAAATAATTAAAAATAACAAGTAGGTTGTGTTAGTTGCACCAAATGAACTTGCAAAAATTAAATACTAAGAATAAATCAAGAATAAATACTTCTTCAATACCAAACTAACAAACCTTCTTGCGTGGTAAGAAATAGACAAGACGTGATGTTTGAAATTAAATTTTCATTGAACTATACTTATTGAATGTCATATTCTTCAAATAAAAATGTTAGATGCTCGTGGCTATTTAAATTTGTGGGGCTGTGTAAAAGATATGGTGTACCAAACCAAACGGAATGTGAAACTGCGGACGAAATGAGACAAAGGCTAATTGGTGCTTTCTGCGGAGGATAAATGACGAAGAGCATACACTATATCGCATGTGCATCGACATACTCGGGTACGGGCTGCGGCGGCGTTGTAATACACGGAGGTACATTTGAACACCGTATGTGAAAAGAAGATAGTATTAAATATTGGAAAAAAGTAATTATCTAAGAAAGTAATAAAATTGTTTGTAATATTTTTGCATGCATTTGATTTATTTGACATTTATGCGTCATTCATACATCATTGCGATACTGTCAACGATCGGAAAAAAGTGTAAAGTCCCGAGCTTTCCCGACGGAGATCCTTAATCTAGCCGTCATGTGCACATGCTATAGGGTTATCACCACAGTTAAAAAGTAGTATTTTTGCAATTTTTATATTTTACTCAATTAACGATTCTTACCATTACCAATAGTCTCTGTATCACTTAAACGACCTAATACTTCCGGGAAGGATCGTCGTGCCTTTCCACCCTGTATATGTTTCTTTGAAAATATTATTTCCATGATTCTTTGTTACTGTCATCAGGCCAATTCCTTACCTATACCACAGAATAAGTAATAGTACTAGGTACAGAAGACTCACTCTCTAACAAAACGCGTCTGTTACGATCAGGACAGATATGGCCGCTAGGTAGCGCCACGCGCGGCTTATGGCTAGCCACCAAAATCGGTGTGGAACGGATGTACCTGTTGCAAAGCGACGAATTCGCGGAGTGAGCCACGCCTGCCGCTGGCAATCGCTTAATATAAAATACCTATTACGGCCTGGCCATGACATTGTGCGACTGGCTTCGGCTAAGGCGAAAACCGTCATTACAGTTGCCAAAGATTAAAAAAAACTACTGTATAATTGATTCATATTCATTCCAGCTCTCAACGACCGAACTGAACTAAAGGAACTAAAAGACCAAACTGGTTTGTTTGACCGATTGACAGAGAGCACTCTCTGTAGTGACCGAAGCAGGCACAAACCTACAAGGTATAACAGTATTTGCTATAGAATAGGGAATATTAGACAAACCTCTGTGTAGGTGGCACAACTAGCACATACAGTAAACAAACATCAAAGACCCATCATGCGTCACTAGGTCAATCACATGGCCTACCGTGAAACACGACAATGGAAAGTTCGGTTTCTGCCTCTCTAACACTCTTGCATATTCGAGCGATAAAGAGGCAGATAACTAAATTTCGATTTTCGCGTTTACCGGTAGGCCCTTGTTAACAAACCGGCTTGATGCATCAATGTCATATTTTATTGTCTGTGAAAACTTGTCAAAAAACAGTTTAAGGCACAGTATGTATAAATTAGTCTATGAATTTAATAGAGTCGGTAGTGCTGCACTCTGGCGGCAGAACATTGCAGTAATATCCCCTATTGCCTGGAGAAGAGATCTGTCTAATAATTTGTGACTAATATAAATTCACCTTAACATTAACATCTGGTTCCTTCTTAATCTTCTTGGTGCATTTGGGGCCCGCCTTACTCTTCTTTGGTGGCTCATCGTCCTTTGTATAAACTGGCTCTGTCACGCCAAGAATACAGTTACTTTGTTCAGGCTGGAACGGAAAATAAAAATATAGGATCCATATAGCAGGGGTCTCCAAACCCCGGCCCGCGACGCGGCAGCCAGGTACACCCCCCCGGCGCCGACGGTGGCCCGCGCGAAAGTTTCTGAGGCGCAATATGGCACTCAGGTAAAAAAGTTTGGAGACCCCTGCCTTATAGGATCACTCGTGCGTCTGTCTGTTTGTCCGACCATCCCCCCCCCCCCCCCTTATCTCTGAAACTACTGGATCTAAAATTTTGAAAAAATACACAAAAAAGTTCTTTACCTATAGATGACAGGAAAACCTATTAAAAATGTGCAGTCAAGCGTGAGTCGGACTTAATTACGTCCTTAGTTTTTGATCACCCCTACGGGTTTTTTAAGGAATTTAATTCACACATAAAAGTTAAAAATGGGGTAATGTACGGAACCCTTGGAACGACTCGCAATTGACCGGTTTTTTTTTTACATTTAATTTAACAAGCAGCTAAACTGAGTTGTATTCTACACCATTTCATTCTATAACAGCCCAGGAACTAATATAATTTATTCAAGTACTGCTCACAATTGTGGGTGCAACTGAATAGAAAAATTGAAAATCTTTATTTCGGGTCAGAATAAATAATAGTACTACCGTACAGAAAGGAAACTTCCTACAAAACCGAAGTTTGACAGTGTTTCAGGGTCGAATCATGCTGTCCCTTTGGGGCTATTCATAAATTACGTCATTTCAAATTAGGGGGGGGGGGGGTCTGGACATCGGATGACGGTAGCATGAAGTAGGAGGAAATGAGGTCATTTGAAGCATGATTTTTGGATGATTATAGGGGGGGGGGGGGGGTCAAAAATCGCCAAAAATCGATGACGTAATTTATGGATAGCCCCTTTCTAATATATGGCACTATCCCTTTCGGCTATTTAAGGCTGTCAAAATTCAAGCCATTAGCTGCGGTCGTGCATGCAAAGGGACGTCAAGTTGTGTCAACCCTAATAATTGCTCAAAGCAATGCTGAGCTGAACGGAGCCGAGTTTGCCCTAAGGGAAGTGTTTCACACCCCTGCCCATACTAAGCGCACTCCTAAGCCCACCTCCCCGTACTAAGTTTGTATGGGAGCGCTTATATGGTGTCTTTGATTGTCTTAGCCCCCATTCGCACGACAGCTTTTTCAACGCGCGTTAAAAAAGAGCTTGAATCTGTCCGCACTCTAAATTCGATTTAACGACCAAGGCTTAAAGTCGAAAATCTAACAATGCTTGATAAAAAGCGCCACCGCTGTCGTGTGAATACATACGTGGTTATCCATTTGTGTCATTCAAACGCTTTATTAACGCGCGTTGAAAAAGTCCCCGTGCGAACGGGGGCTTATGTGCGCCGTGTAGTAGTTGACATTGTGTGTGTGTGTACGTACAGATCATACTTACTTCTCCTTTTTTAGTGTCCTGTATGGGAAGGCCGAGCCTGGTCCTTGTCTTAATATTTGTCTGACGAGTCATATCCAAGAATTGGTAGAAGTCATTCACTTTATCAACGCACAGCTCACAAATGAGCGGAGGCATGCGGTCATCAGGCCGCACCTAGAATGAACAATACTAATTAAAAAACATTGTAAAGTACAGTCAACGTCAAAGACATGTTTACCAAAATGTAAACTTTCGTGAGACATCATTTTAAACTGTTTAAAAGACAATGGCTTGAATGCTCATGCCGCGAGCACTCAAGCTTCAGGAAGGACCCCAAACGGCCCGAAACATGTCGCCAATAGCGACTAAAAATTCAAGTGAGTGAAACCGTTGTCATCTAAACAATTTAAGAGTAACAACAATATGCCTGGAAATTTTATATGATATGGATATAAAAAACATTTAAAACATATAGACACACTGTGACGCATGTTGTGACAGTAGGGGCACAGAATAAATAATAGTACTGCCGTACAGAAGGGAAACTTCCTACAAAACCGAAGTTTGACAGCAGACCCTTTCTAATATATGGCACTATCCCTTTCGGCTATTTAGGGTTATCAAAATTCAAGCCATTATCTTATCTGTGGTCGTGCACGCAAAGGGACGTCAAGTTGTGTCAACCCTAATTATTGGTCGGAGCAATGCTGAGCCGAGCGGAGCCGAGTTTGGCCGAAGTCAGGAGTTTCGCACCCCTTCCCCACGGGTTATTGATTAATTGAATGTAAAACTGCTCAATGTGTGAAGAAACTGCTCAAACTTGACCAAAAAGTAAACAATCACAGTGTGAGAGTTTACACTTCACTAGCCCTGTAAGCCCACTATACAGAATAGGGTTGCCAGATCGAAAGGCGCTATTTTCGGGAAAAAATATACATTTTTCGGGATTTTGGGGCTTAAGTCGGAAAAAAAAAACATTCAAATTAAAGTAATTGTATTAAAAACAACGATATTTTACATTATTGGCTCTACGTCCGCTCAGGTCTCTCGCCACGCGCGCGCTCGTGCTCGACGCGGGTCGCTCGCTCGCTCGACGACAGTTCGGAACTTGAAATTATTGCTTTATAACGAGAAGCTGTTTTTCGGGACACTTAACACTTTGTCGGGAATCGGGAACACTTGCTAAAAATCGGGAGAATCCCGCCAAATCCCGACCATCTGGCAACCCTAATACAGAACTTTCCTATTTTTGACTTGAACCTTGTATAGTAAATTGGGATAAATTTCGTTTGTTTGAGAGAACAATAATATAAACCAACAGAAATGCTACTTTATTAGGTTTACGAAAGGGTATAATTAGATTGAAACTGAGTGTACATTGCAGTGGCAGATTTGCCCTAAGGCCCAGTAGGCCCGGGCCTAGGGCGGTAAAAAATAGGGGCGGAAAATTGTGACAAAAAAGTTGCTGATGATAACAAGAAATAACTCAAAATGTCTTCTATATGATGGGTGCTGCGAAAGGGGCGGCTATAGGGCCTGGGGCCTAGGGCGGCAAAGACTGCAAATCCGCCACTGGTACTTTGTATTGCACAATGGGCCTTACGAGGCTTGTGCAAATTTCAAGAAACAAATCATTTCGAAAATGATTTGAATGCGTGTAATTTACGTGATTTAAACTTCCTTTGGGTGTAAAATTGTAAACATAGTTCAAATAACAATGTGTACGACCAGAACACAGGTGTTATGATTCAGATGCAAGAAAGTCAATTTGTTAACGACGTAATGTTCTCTAATAATTCAGAATACAATACTTTACCTCTAGTTGTAAGCATTCTTGTATTTTCTGCCTCAATTCTAGTTCGGAACTGTCCAAGTCGATTATGTTTTGAATGATAGGCATCCGATAGCCACCGCCGGCGCCGCAAAGCCGACACGCCCGGTATATTTCATAAATTGTCTGCTTTTCAGACTTCGATATTGTATACCTCTCCATTCTTGCCGTTTCTGCAGTTTTACTAAAGAGAATCACGTGAAAAACATAAAAGAAAGCTTGCTACGTTATTCTACATGCCGCTACAACGAAACGACGCCATCATTGTTCATTTGTCACTTCATTTCGACTGATTTCGACAGAGTTTTCGTTTAGTTTCACGTCAAAATTTTAAATTTTTACAACCGGCAAGCACAAAGCGCCAAGTGCAAACGAAGTTTTATAGCAAACCGTAAGCCCCCATTCGCACGGGAGCTTTTTCAACGCGCGTTAAAAAAGCGCTTGAATCTGTCTGCACTCTAAATTCGATTTAACGACCAAGGCTTAAAGTCGAAAATCCAACAACGTTTGATAAAAAGCGCCACCGCTGTCGTGTGAATACATACATGGTTATCCATTTGTGTCATTCAAACGCTTTTTTAACGCGCGTTGAAAAAGCTGCCATGCGAACGGGGCCTTACAGGTAGAATGATAATCACACTGATACAATTCTAGTCAAAATGATCTTGCAAAATATTGCGTTTCTTCTTATTTCATTAAAAATCTAAACTTTACCATAAAATTAAATATTATAGTTGGTCAAGCAGATTTTGTCAGTAGAAAAAGGCGGCAAATTTGAAAAATGTAGGCGCGAAAGAATATCGTGTCATAGAAAATTTTAATATTTTATAGAAATTATGATAATTAATAATTTGTAAAAAGGCGCCAAATCAAAAAACTTACTTAACTTAAAGGTTTACCTTTTTCACACCTACCTCCGTGATTGTAGGTAAAGTGCATACAATTAACACAGTCGGAAACAAGGCTTCAGACCAATGTCACCTTGCTAGTTTCCGACAGAGTAAAAAGTGATTTGCCACCAAATTGTATTGCGCTCCAACGAGAATAAGGAGTAAGGACGAATTTAGACCGTCAGAAGCCTTGTTTGCGCCGTGTAGTAGGCGCTTTACTGCCACATACGTGATACTTTAAGTGGTATCCAGACGGGATGATCAAATCGACCGATTTGATCAGAAATGAAATTGGTGTCAATCTCCAATTTAATCACCAATTTTAGATTTATGGTGATATTAGAGCCCTCTTAATTGAAAAAATGCCCCAGAACGAAAATACTGGCGTCACAAATTGGTGTTCTTGCGTCCGTACCTCATTTTATCGTTATAATATCGGTCATTATCAGCTGTTGAATTAGGCGAGCCAAATTGGCGTTTGCGTCCGCACGTCCTGATTCGATCGGGCAATTTAATCTGATTGGTGAAAAATTGTCTACTCTGGATACGCCTTTATCACCATAAACCACGGTATAAAATGAAATGAAATGCGTTTATTTTGCTTAACATTATGTACAGATTAGTTGGTAGAGTCAATATATATTGGTTTATTAGTTGGTATATTGGGTATAAAGCGCCTATCACACGGTCGAAAAGGAAGGCTTCCGACTTCCGAGTGAAAATTTACCATCGAATTGTATTGCGCGCCCGGTCAGGGTGACATTGGACCGTCGGAAACCTCGTGTCCGACCGTGCGGTAAGCACATTTGTCTATTTCTAACTATTGAAATATTATATTTGTGCATTTGCGAGAAGGTCAGGCGGCCTACCCCGAACCACGTTCGAAGTGTTGCCTCTCTGTCGCACTTGTAAATTCGTACGTAAGTGTGACAGGAAGGCCCTCAGATGCCTAGTGATAATTTCATGGGTCAAAAGTTGCGTGAAAAAGCTAGTATAAGGTACTTTACAAAATCGTCCGGTATAATTTATTATTCGTATCTAAAATAAATCGTAAAAAATAACAACTTTCCTAATTGGTCCAATTAGTTTTGATTGGAATTTTATACCTTTTCGCCTGTTAGTCATCGGGCGATTCACAATGGGAACGGTGCACATAGTTTTATATATTCTAAGTATAGTTAATTTAATAAAATGCGGGTATCCACCGGTAAGTACTAAGTTATTTTAGTACACCTCGGACGAATCTAGTCGCAAGCATAGTCTAATAAAACATGGTCTTCCATTCCCAGAGTGACACGGGGCTACGTCACAACAACATGGCCGCTATATATAGCGCTATCGCATATTATCATATAGCGCTGTCGCATGATGACGTAAGCCCGTGTCAGTTAGGTGACCTAGAAAAGACGGGAATGGAGTACCAGGCGGAGTATATTATTATACCATGGTCGCAAGTAAAGTCTGTATCTTTAGGTATATAAAAAAGAGTAAACAAAATCTACCCTCAAATGGCTCCTGAAGTCAATTGAGGGAAGATGAAAACATTACATGATCAAATAATGTAGGTTAAAGTCAGGTCGTTCAGTGACAGATCCAGGCGGTTTTGTATTTGGTTGGTTAATCAATAAATGTTATAACTACCCGAAAATGTACAAATTATTTGTTTAGTTTCATTTAAGTACCTAAAGATACAGAGTATATGTAGGTACAGTCAAATGTAAAAATATGGGTGTCTATAACTTAACTCGAAAATTTATCGCTCTTGGCCCATGGCCTTAAATTAAAGGGGCTCCCGACTTCGCCCACGGCTATACTAGTTCACAGTACGCCACTACTGGTTTTGGTCTGCTTGTACTTGTATGCACCCAATAGTTTTCGTTTGTATTGCAGACAGGGGATGAAGTGGTGCCCGGTAGCGTATTGCTGCCTGCTTCTAGAAGGGGCCGGTACCTCGCCAACATAGTCCGGCGGCAGGCAGTGGTAAGATATTCATCCGTATTCATGTCGCGGGTCATTCTCTGAGAATATGTCTGCAGTTGCGTCTAATTCTTCGCCACGAGTCTTTTTATACATTTTGTATGAGTCGCGGCAATTACGCAGCAGAAAAAAATATTGAAATTAAACATTTCACTTTTTTACAGGACGGTACTGGAATCAAATTCAACAAGGATGCTGATCGGGTAAAATTAATTGTTACTTAATTGTTCAATTGTTAGAAAATAAACCAGGTTCAAGCCCTGCCAGAAGCAGCGAATTTTTCAATTTTTAGGGTTCCGTATAGGAGAGGAGATGCTAGCCTTTGTTGGGGTCAAAATAATTCCCACAAAGACGGGGTTTGATGTTTTTAGTTCCTTGTGTGTATCTTTTTGACATACTAAAAGTATATCAAAATATATGTGTGTAAAACGCGTTTATTGAAATTTGAAATATCTAAAAAAATATTACCCAAGGATAAAAATGGGACCCTATTACCAAAGACATATGTAACACTGTATGTAACCTATTACTAAGACTTAGCTGACTGTATCTCATGAACCGTGATAGCTGCAGTTGAAATTTTCACAGATGATGTATTTCTGTTGCCGCTATAACAACAAATACTAAAAACAGAATATAATAAATATTTAAGTGGGGTCCCACACAACAAACGTGATTTTTTGTCGTTTTTTGCGTAATGATACAGAACCCTGCAGAGTCCGACTCTCACTTGGCCGGTTTTTTCCTTTTAATATAAAAATCTATTAAAGTCGGTCAAGCAGATCTTGTCAGTAGAAAAAGGCGGCAAATTTGAAAAATGTGGGCACGAAGGGATATCGTCTCATAGAAAATTTGAATTTCGCGCCTTTTTCTACTGGCAAGATTTGCTTGACCATGTATACCTACTTCATGTGAATTTTCTTCTATGATACTTTTGTAGATGAACGCCGAAGCGAAGAAGAAAGTCGACGTACTCTCTGAAGAGTTGCTTCCCTACATCATTGCTGAACAGGAACGGAGGACCACACTCCATAAACGTGTGATGACCGCCATACAGAACGGGGAAAAGGGCGTCACGATAGTCGAGATGAGGAATAAGCCGCCACTTATTATTAGGAAAGGTAAGGTCATTTAGCCCTCATTAGGCCCTCAGCGCGCGGAAGCGAAGAAGAAGGTCGACGTACTCTCCGAAGAGCTGCTTCCCTACATCATTGCTGAACAGGAACAGAGAACCACACTCCATAAACGAGTGATGACCGCCATACAGAATGGAGAGAAGGGCGTCACGATAGTCGAGATGAGAAATAAACCGCCACTTATCATTAGGAAAGGTAAGGTCATTTATCCCTCATTAGGCCCCCAGCACGCGGAAGCGAAGAAGAAAGTCGACGTACTCTCCGAAGAGCTGCTTCCCTACATCATTGCTGAACAGGAACGGAGAACCACACTCCATAAACGTGTGATGACCGCCATACAGAATGGAGAGAAGGGCGTCACGATAGTCGAGATGAGGAATAAACCGCCACTTATCATTAGGAAAGGTAAGGTCATTTAGCCCTCATTAGGCCCTCAGCACGCGGAAGCGAAGAAGAAAGTCGACGTACTCTCCGAAGAGCTGCTTCCCTACATCATTGCTGAACAGGAACGGAGAACCACACTCCATAAACGAGTGATGACCGCCATACAGAATGGAGAGAAGGGCGTCACGATAGTCGAGATGAGAAATAAACCACCACTTATTATTAGGAAAGGTAAGGTCATTTAGCCCTCATTAGGCCCTCAGCACGCGGAAGCGAAGAAGAAAGTCGACGTACTCTCCGAAGAGCTGCTTCCCTACATCATTGCTGAACAGGAACGGAGAACCACACTCCATAAACGAGTGATGACCGCCATACAGAATGGAGAGAAGGGCGTCACGATAGTCGAGATGAGAAATAAACCGCAACTTATTATTAGGAAAGGTAAGGTCATTTAGGCCCTCAGCACACGAAGCGTAAGCGTAGCGTTTTCACATTGTCCGATCCGATATCGGATGTCGGAAGGAAGTAAAATGTAAGGTATGTATATGTGTTTCTCTGTATTTATTTATGCATTAAAAAAAAGGCGGACTTAATGCCAATGGGACTCTCCTGTCTCCTCTCCTGGGTGTTTTTAATTTATACCCAGTTATCGGGTATATCGGATCATCGAAATGCCGGATTATCGAGATTTCACTGTACTTCCAGGCCTGATGTACCGCTGCCCGGCGAACCGCGCGCCGAAGGAGCCGGACGGCTCCGGCGTGCTCCTGTGCGAGGACGACATCACGCCCACACAGATAATGTACGACGCGTGTCTCAGCGCCGAGGACAAGGAACTCTATAACGCCGAGAACAAATACTTCTTCTGCAACCGTAAGTTATTTAAAAAAAAAAGAAAAAAAAAACCGTAAGTTATTACAGCTTGGCAAAAAGTATCCAGATTAGTACATTTTTCGCCAATCTGATTAAATTGTCCGATCGAATCAGGGCCCAGTTTTATAAAGTTACAAGTTACAAGTGTACAGGCGTTTACTGGCAACACTTGCTCCGTTTTTTACAATTTGCGTTTTATAAAAGTACTGTGTTACAATTTTACAGGTTACAGGTACAAGTGCCTGTAGCTCAACCATAGACGAAAATATGGGAGTTTAATAGTTTTAAACTCATAATCGAACAAGCGTTTTATAAAAATATTGTAAATTACAAGTGTAGATTGATACACTTGTAACAAAAACTGACATACGTCTTGAGTCCTGTAATTCTTAAGTTTTAATTAAAATTATTCGTTTTCTGAGCGATTTTAAACTTTACTCTTTATTGTTAGGCACCAACGCGAACGATTTTGCCAGGGCATGCATACTTTTCCATGCACTGACCTTATCAGTTTTTGTTAATGTAATTACCTATGTGTAAATAGGAAATAAAGTGACAATATGTTTGATATTGATTTTATTGATGATATCGTTTTATTTTATCTACTAGGAAACGGAAAGGGATTGGTGCCGATATTTGTCGTTGATTTATTAGCATTCGTCTCTTTATTTAAGTATAGTGCATTCACAATTCACATTATGGTAAAGTGTACTATTCATCATTTTCGATACACAGCGTACTTATCTTTGAGCCGCTACCGAAACGATACATTTTATAATGTAATGTGAAACAGTATTTATTTACTTATTAGGTAAATATTTCATGAAATCTAACTTAATCTGAATCTGAAAACGGCCCGAAAAGTATATCCTTGGCATCGAACACCGCTCTCAACCACTCGATTTTTCCTTCATTTCTGGGCATTTTTCCAATAATTAATATTTTACAACAAACAATAACACAGCATTTAGTAGAGCGTGAGTAGAGCACAGAGTATCTATGACAGACGTTTTTTTTAAAATAGTGATGTCCTTCACACCTGTAGATTTCACATGTAATCGAGATTGACCGTGGTTCTTTACAACTGTAATTATCTATGTGTATTTATAAAACACCTGTAGCCGTTCACAGTGCATTACAGGTGCCTGTAGCCTGTACTCTTGTAACCTGTAACTTGTAACTTTATAAAACTGGGCCCAGGCCGTGCGGACACCCATTATAGTAGAGGAGCCGACGATGCTAAATGTGTAGTTACTCGAGCGTCGTACAGACCTATTGGAATCGAAATATTAGATGATAGCGGTACATCAGGCAGCGGTACATCAGGCCTGATGTACCGCTGCCCGGCGAACCGCGCGTCGAAGGAGCCTGACGGCTCCGGCGTGCTGCTGTGCGAGGACGACATCACGCCCACACAGATCATGTACGACGCGTGTCTCAGCGCCGAAGACAAGGAACTTTATAACGCCGAGAACAAATACTTCTTCTGCAACCGTAAGTTATCACAGCTTGGCAAAAAAGAGTAGAAATTAAAAAGTGGCAGCACTGTGTCGTCCCTTTCAAACCAATTTAAATCTGGTCAAGCAAATCTTGTCAGTAGAAAAAGGCGGCAAATTTAAAAAATGTAGGCGCGAAGGGTTATCGTCCCATAGAAAATTTGAATTTCGCGCCTTTTTCTACTGACAAGATTTGCTTGACCAGCTATATATGTATAGTAGTATCCAGGCGAGACTTATCAAATCGGTCGATTTGATCATAAATGAAATTGGCGTCAATCTCCAATTTTAGATTTATGGTGATATTAGAGACCTCTAAATTGAAAAAATGCCCCAGAACGAAAATACTGGCCTCACAAATTGGTATTCTTGCGTCCGCACCTCATTTTATCGGTAATATCGGTAATTATCGGCGGGTACGCCTTATAAGAAAACAGGGCTATAACCGCGAAAATCGAAGTTCGCAAATTGCGGGCATTTTTCTCTGTCACTTTAATTACGCCTTCATTGGAGTAAAAGAGAAAGATCCCGCAATTTGCGAATTTCGGTTTTCGCGGTAGCCCCTCAGGACGACACTACAGTGTTGCCACTTTTTAATTTCTATTCTTTTTTGCCAAGGTACTCGTAATCGTATTCAATGTTTGGACACTTTGTGGGCAGGGGCCAAATCGGCTCTGGGTCTGATAGAATTGCAAAAAAAATTGTACATATTTAAGCACCTGTAATTAGTCTACAGTTAATTGATTCCATTGTGTTACAACAGTTAAGCCATTTCTATTTAAGTTAGATGCATGAAAGTGTGTTAACGTACGTAATAAACTTATATGTGTACGAATTAAGTACAATAAATACAATACAATTTACATAGTTAATTTTCGTAACACAAATGAATCAATTAAGTTAATACTAATCACAGCTTCTTAACTGCGCTTAATTACGTACATTTTTTTTGCAATACACTAGCAATAATCTAGCAAATGTGTCGAGTGTAGATCGAGTTGTGCTAATTAGGCGCTCAATCTGAACCAAACATGCTATACAGGCTATTTTATCTAGCCTTTTTCAGCCGGCCTATTATGGATAACTTTATCCATCTTTATCCACGTGATAAAATAACTGTCACTTTTTAACACCGTGGGATAGAAAGTGACGGACACCGTTTTATCACGTTGTCACGTAGACAAGAACGACTATCATATCCGTACAGGATGCTTTTTGGTACGAGGGACAGAGAGAGGTATGAGATGGCTGCTTTTTCCTGTCGGATGGAAAAAATGAAGGGTCTAATTTTGTATTCAAGCAGACGCGTCTGCTAACGATGCCTTGCCACAAATAATAAAATAATAGACGAACGAAATTAGAACTACATATTAACTCACATTTATAGAGGTCTATCGCGAATTTATTTTATTACCTTATTATTTATCGACGTTTCGACACAGGTTTCACTGGTCGTGGTCGCGGCTAACTGATGTCCCAGCAAAATGTCAAAACAGAGATTTGTGCAACTACCCGACGAAAAGTGTATGAAAAAGTTTGGGGTAGACATCACATTTTCAAACCACCCACTTACACATAATGTTACTGAATAATTGTCAATAGTCCGACACGCAACACTCACAATATCCACGCACACATCCGAAGATAGATAAATAAATGTGAGTTAATATGTGTTCAAAACGCGAAAGTTTTAAATATTATGAAACTAGAACTAGCCTGAGCGCAACAGGGCTGATATCCTGGAGTCACGAGTTCCAAACTCGGCCGAGGCAGAGAATCTTTCCATTTTATTTTTCAAATATTGTAGTGTAGGAAGTTGCAGGAAGCACGCACCTGCCGGACGCTATGGGCCTTCGGCCCTACGTGGAGTTCGGCCCCCGGCCAAGTTTTAAAACAATTAAAATGTCATAGACAGCTTAACGAACGGCCTCCTAGCCTAATCGGTAGTGACCCTGCCTACGAAGCAGAAGGTCCCGGGTTCGAATCCTGGTAAGGGCATTCATTTGTGTGTTCATCACAAATATTTGTTGCTGAGTTATGGATGTATTCTATGTATATAAGTATTTATATGTATGTGTATATTATATATATCGTCGTCTAGTAGGTACCCACAGCACAAGCCTTCTTGAGCTTACCGTGGGGCTTAGTCAATTTGTGTAAAAATGTCCTATAATATTTGTTTTTTCCGTTATCAGGTCACAAGATCGAAGGCCCCGATCTACCCCGAAACGGCACCACCGTGTACGGCTGCGCACCCATAGAACGCACTTCCTTCAACTACACGACCTCCAAGTGTTCATTGGAAGACACTGAGGACGTCGTGGTGCACTACCGGTATTACCCGGATCGGGTGAGTGAAAATATGTATGTTGCCATTACCACAGAAGAAGTAATAGTACTACCGTACAGAAAGGACACTTCCTACAAACCCGAAGTTTGACAGCGGTTCAGGGTTCGAATCATGCTATCCCTTTCTAATATATGGCACTATCCCTTGGGTTGTCAAAATTCAAGTGCTTATCTTATCTGTGGTCGTGCACGCAAAAGCAAAGTCATGTAGTGCCAACCCTAATAATTTGCTCGGAGCAATGCTGAGCCGAACGGAGCCGAGTTCGACCGAAGTGAGGAGTGTCTCCTCACTGCCATTACTTGATAGTTCACCAAGTCTTGTGTTAATCAATCGTGTTAGATGTCGACTACGAACTAACGCGCGTTTT
This sequence comes from Cydia splendana, assembly GCF_910591565.1. Classification (NCBI taxonomy): domain Eukaryota; kingdom Metazoa; phylum Arthropoda; class Insecta; order Lepidoptera; family Tortricidae; genus Cydia; species Cydia splendana. The sequence goes on from NC_085983.1 coordinate 7,131,476, forward strand.
GGTAAGAAAACTAATGTATGGAGTTACCACTCTTTCTTTACTTATATTACTCTATGGCCCCAATTAACAAGGAACTTCTATATTGCTCCAACAGTATTGCATTATGCGCTCCTTCTTTTTTAGGGTTCCGTACCCAAAAGGTAAAACGGGACCCTATTACTAAGACTTCGCTGTCCGTCCGTCCGTCCGTCCGTCTGTCTGTCACCATCAGGATGTAAATTTTCACAGATGACGTATTTCTGTTGCCGCTATAACAACAAATACTAAAAACAGAATAAAATAAAGATTTAAATGGGGCTCCCATACAACAAACGTGATTTTTGACCAAAGTTAAGCAACGTCGGGCGTGGTCAGTACTTGGATGGGTGACCGTTTTTTTTTGCATTTTTTTCCGTTTTTTTTTCGTCATGGTACGGAACCCTTCGTGCGCGAGTCCGACTCGCACTTGCCCGGTTTTTTGAAGAAACATAAAGCTAGCGTGTTCGCAATGCTGATAGTAATTTATATTCCTATTAACAGACGTATAAATACGTGACGGAACTGGACCCGGACCGAGAGGTGTGCGACCACTGGAACCCATGCCAGATCGGTTACATCTTCAGTCTACCCTCACCTGACATGGCGACCCCTGCCAGCGAACTGTGGCGTAAGTATAACAACAACAATACATACAACAGTATCTACTAGTATGGACCGAGAGGTGTGCGACCACTGGAACCCATGCCAGATCGGCAACATCTTCAGTCTACCCTCACCTGACATGGCGACCCCTGCCAGCGAACTGTGGCGTAAGTATAACAACAAAAATACATACAACAGTACCTACAAGTACGGACCGAGAGGTGTGTGACCACTGGAACCCATGCCAGATCGGTAACATCTTCAGTCTACCCTCACCTGACATGGCGACCCCTGCCAGCGAACTGTGGCGTAAGTATAACAACAAAAATACATACAACAGTACCTACAAGTACGGACCGAGAGGTGTGTGACCACTGGAACCCAAGCCAGATCGGTTACATCTTCAGTCTACCGTCACCTGACATGGCGACCCCTGCCAGCGAACTGTGGCGTAAGTATTATAACAACAAAAATACATACAACAATATATACAACAGTACACGTACGGACCGAGAGGTGTGCGACCACTGGAACCCATGCCAGATCGGTTACATCTTTAGTCTACCCTCACCTGACATGGCGACCCCTGCCAGCGAACTGTGGCGTAAGTATAACAACAAAAATACATACAACAGTACCTACAAGTACGGACCGAGAGGTGTGTGACCACTGGAACCCAAGCCAGATCGGTTACATCTTCAGTCTACCGTCACCTGACATGGCGACCCCTGCCAGCGAACTGTGGCGTAAGTATAACAACAAAAATACATACAACAATATATACAACAGTACACGTACGGACCGAGAGGTGTGTGACCACTGGAACCCATGCCAGATCGGCTACATCTTCAGTCTACCCTCACCTGACATGGCGACCCCTGCCAGCGAACTGTGGCGTAAGTATAACAACAAAAATACATACAACAATACATACAACAGAACAAGTACGGACCGGGAGGTGTGCGACCACTGGAACCCATGCCAGATCGGTTACATCTTCAGTTTACCCTCTACAGTTTTACTGACATGGCGACCCCTGCCAGCGAACTGTGGCGTAAGTATAACAACAAAAATACATACAACAATACATACAACAGAACAAGTACGGACCGGGAGGTGTGTGACCACTGGAACCCATGCCAGATCGGTTACATCTTCAGTCTACCCTCACCTGACATGGCGACCCCTGCCAGCGAACTGTGGCGTAAGTATACAATAAACTGTACTAACAAAGAAAGAAGTAATACTCGTATTAGAACATTAGCACAGAATACGAGTAAGTAATAGTACTGCCGTACAGAAAGGAAAATTCCTACAAAACCGAAGTTCGACTGCGATTCAGGGACGAATCATACGCACTTATGTACATAGAAGAGTGATAGAGAGAGATTACCACTAATCATAAAGTACATCATACATATTTAATAAAATTTGTGTAATTTTAAAGTAGGTTTAAAAATAAACATTATTTTAACGTTAATTTAGTTTTGTAGGTAGTTTTAATTTTAGGTTACTATTTATATGGGACTTAACTGAAGTTAATTGTGATCTTTTTAATAAAATAAACATTTTCAGTATTTGTTTATAAAAGTTAATTTGTTTATTACAGCCGATGCTCGTAAGTAAATATATAACAATATATTTTAGTACTGGTTTTTAGCATTCTATTATAAATAATTATAGTTTCACTAGCTAAAATATATCTTATGTGAACATAATAAAAATACTATCTTATGTGAACCACTCATATTAATTGTAATAAGATAATTAATTTCGGAATTCTCCGCCACTTTTTTTAGTTTTTTTTCCTTTCGAAATTACCCTATTCTACCTTTATACACTTAAGGCATATCCAGATTAGTCAATTTTTCGCCAATCTGATTCAATTGCCCGATTGAATCAGGAGGTGCGGACGCAAATACCAATTGGGGTCGCCGAATTCAACCGCCGATAATGACCGATATAATGAACTGCGGACGCAAGAATACCAATTTGTGAGGCCAGTATTTTCGTTCTGGGGCATTTTTTCAATTTAGAGGGCTCTAATATCACCAAAAATCTAAAATTGGAGATTGACGCCAATTTCATTTCTGATCAAATCAACCGATTTGATCAGTCCCGTCTGGATACCACTGTAAGTGGGAATTAAATTATTCTTCGCTCCACACCTCAGTGTGGGTGTCATTGTGTAAAATCTTATCGTTATATACTAATTATGTGACTATATTTTTAGCTGACAGTAAGTATACACAATCATACACAATATATTTTTTTGCTTGCTCTTAAAATTAATTTGTATATGTTTTTTTTATCTCAGAGTCAAAAAGACTAACGATTTAAATTTTCTTCCAGCATTTGAGGGTATGTGCAACAAAAGAATACTTAAGTTTTATAATTTGGATCTGGTTTTCGTGGTTTTTCGGATTATAATTGAATATTAAATTTAGAACAATATATTTTTATTTTTAGATTACGAGAGTAAGTAACAAATAAATCTGATTATATATACGTAATATATTTACTTTTTAAATTTTTGTTTCTTAATTTTTAGGGTTGGGTAAGGGGTAAAAACGGGGCCCTATTACAAAGACTCCGCTGTCCGTCTGTCTGTCTGTCACCAGGCTGTATCTCATGAACCGTGATAGCTAGGCAGTTGAAATATTCATAGATGATGTATTTCTGTTGCCGCTATAACAACAAATACTAAAAATTACGGAACCCTCGGTGGACAAGTCCGACTCGCACTTGTTTATTTTACAGTTGGTATTTTACTTAACGTATTAAAATAGCTACTTACATTATTACTTTATAATTTTATTAATAAATGGTTTGAATATTGCAGAAGATGGTGAGTTTTAAATAAGAATTATTGTGTTTAATACGAATATATATTTTTTTATTTTATTATATTAATAAATTGTGACGTAATATTTTTCCAGAAATTGTTCCACGTAAGTTTCCAGTCATTACAATAGTTACAGTAGTACTTGGGTGTACATATTCCTATTTGTCTCCGCCGGGTACAGATGGGAATAGGTGCATTCATATGAATCATTCTCATTTGGCCCCGCCTCATGTACCTACCTGTGGCAGCGGTCACGTGGGGCGGGGACAAATGGGAATACACCTATAACGAAAATGCTAATGAACAAAATGTTATTTGTTCACCTAAAGTAGGAAAATTAAATACCTTTGGCTTTAAACGTGTATTTTGTTATTTAGAATCTTGAGCTAGGCGAAAATCTCAATAGACGCAAGTTGCATTTAATTTTAATCTTGTGTGTCATGATGTTTCGCTTACTGTTTTTTAGTAGCTTTGAGCTGTTGAGATGAAAAGTAATATAATGTTATTCTAATTTCAGCTATACCCGGTAAGTTGACTTATACCTACAGTTACAATTACGATGGAACAAATTTGGTACAAAATTAATTTGTAACAAGCAATCATGGGCGTACATACGCAGCATTTTTTAAGGGGTGGGGCAGAAGTGGAGGAGGCTGGGTATGTTGTAACAGGGTACAGTTGAAACAGCTCGAATATTTACGAAACTATCCGGAGAGAGAGAGAGAGAGGGGTTTAGGGGAAAGAGCCGAAAGAGGAGCGGAGCCTACTGCCTAGCCAATAAAGATGATTGTCGGCAATGCTGCGCTCTCAGTGTGGTAAATACTAGAGATGCACCGGATATTCGGTTACTATCCGGCCATTATTTTAACATCCGTCCGAATACCGGATAGTGGCCTACTATCCAGCCGGATACCGGAAAGTAACATTGCTTGATTTCGTAGTAAACAAAATTGGAATAAGAAACAGTCACGGTTACAATCGTAGGTACTCGTTTATTATTTTAAAACAATTTAAACATTCCACTCACTTGCACGCGCACTCATTTCGAACCTAGAAATGAGTCCGCGCTACCGTTCACTATGAAACATGTCAAAACCTGCATAATGCGCACCTGAAAAACCGAAATGTAGGTATAGTTCCGCCGGCCGAATATTCGGCGACCGGATACCGAATAATCGGCCGATGGTCAGGCCGAATATCCGGTATCCGGTATCCGGCCAAACAACTATCCGTTGCATCTCTAGTAAATACGTGTCCAGAATCCAGATGGGTACATTGTATTTTTATGCGTAAAAAAATTATAGATTTGAGTTTTTTACGGTAATATTTAAATTATCTAAATGAATATTTAATTTTGCAATTTGATTAATTGAGCCTAAAAATTCTTAGCTTATGGTCAGAGACCAGGGTGGAGCAATTCTGGCCCACCTTGGTCCTTGCCCCACCGTAGGTACGCCTGTGAGCAATCACGTTTGCTAAAGAAAACCACATTTGTTAGAAATAAACGAAACGTGTAAAATACTCGGGTGAGACATGAACTCGCAACTCCAGGATACCAGCCAACCCTCTACGAGTTGAGCTACCGGAACTTCCTCATTGCAGCGAATATTACCTATTTGATCTGTTTAAAACTACATTAACCATGTGTATGCTTTTTTCAGTTTTTGAGCAACAATATGTATGATATTCTTATGATAATATGTTGACAGAGGACAGTATAGACGAGTATGTACATCCGGGCATGCAGTCCTATACGAGCAGCCCGCGAACCATCATCATACCCCATGGTGGAAGACGAAGTCTCAGTAAGTAAATCCTGCAAGAGTATAAGCTAACACTGTATAGGTTATAGGTTATAGGTTCTGGCGGGCTTGGTTTCCGCAACTCGACGTCATATTATTGCGCCTATTTTGCGTGGTGGGTTGGCGGCACTATTCTTGCCAACCCAACTCTATAAAGAAGCCTAGCAGACCCTTGACGTTGCCGACGACTTCTGGGAGAGACCCCGCTGAGCCGAGGTGTTGTGCCCGGTATTCTGCCACCCCTGGGCACTGTAATTAAGGATGAATCGCCACTGAGATGTTTGGCAGTCCTGACGTCCTAGCGAAGCTGACAATCGCTGTCGCTTCGACAACGAAACGCTTTGTTTCTCTATATCCCTCTTCCGTATTAGTGCGACAGTGACAGTTGCGTTTCGATCGCTACGGAGCGTAAGCGATTGGCATGTTGGCTAAGCGGCCTGAACTGTGAACTCTCCAGAAACTTCCTGGCTCGCACAGCTAAACTGTGGAAAGAACTGTCGCCCGCGGCGGCTGTCAAACCTTCAAGAAAGGCGCGTACTCCCTTCTTTAAGGACGGCGACACACTTGCTGCCCTTAGAGCATTTAATAACTGGAGTCGCCTTTAAGAGCTTACCCCTCTGCCAAAAACCTTGCACAATTGAGCAAACTTTTGTATGGACTGACATGGCTATTTGTACGTTACGTACAAATCATGTAGAAATAGCAATACATTTGGGATCCCCTCCCTCGCAAAAATCGGCAGACTGTTTTGTACAGAAAATGACAGCCAACAGCCAAGGCGTCTCCCTCTAGTTACTAAATGCTCTAAGTTGCTACCCCTCTAGTGTTGCAAAATGGGCTTTAATTTCTTACCATCAGGTGTGGTTTGTCTCCACTTTGTCTCGTTTGCCTCCTTGATAAAAAAAAGTGTATTCCTGCCGGCGTATTATGGATGGCTTTATCCATCTTTATCCACGTGATAAAATAACTGTCACTTTTTAACACCGTGGGATAGAAAGTGACCGACATCGTTTTATCACGCTGTCACGTAGACAAGAACGACCATCATATCCGTACTGATCACATATAAAGATTATAAAGTTTCCCAGACGGCTTCGTTTTAGAGATATTGCTACTTTTTGTGAAAACGTGTTTTCAAAATTACATACATTTTCACATAGGTTCTAAAGGATTCCCGTTAAGATGTTCGTTTTTGCTTACTTATAAATCTTATAACTGTTTTTGTTTAGGTTTTAGCCTCGAAAAAATCCAGGTCAAAACCAGCAAGGGAAAATCGAGAAAGGTGAGTTCCTACTGTACCTAGGTGCTAAAATCCATCTAGATTCTAGGCTAACCTTCCAGCGACCAAGTGTGAGCAGCACTGCAAAGTTGCAAACGTCATATTATCATAGGAATTTGGCGTTTATGGTGGCATTTATGACGATCGGTCTGGCCTAGCGGGTAGTGACACTGCCTGCGAAGCCGATGGTCCTGGGTTCGAATCCCGGTAAGGGCATTTATTTGTGTGATGAGCACAGTTATTGGTTCCTGAGTCATGAATATTTTCTATGTATTTAAGTATTTGTATATTATATATCGTTGTCTGAGTACCGACAACACAAGCCTTCTTGAGCTTACCGTGGGACTTAGTCAATTTGTGTAAGAATGTTTATTATTTATTATTTCATAATTATTTAAACGGAACACTAGCCTTGAAGACAAGGTTCATGTCCTAAAGTAGTGCTATACTTCTCCCATCCTTTCGAGGTGACCAAGCCAGCGTAGACGGTGGGCTTTGGACTCACCTATTAAAATAGTGTTAAGGATGACTCACGTTAGACCGGGCCGTGGCCGGGCTGGAGCTTCCGGAGCTTCATTTTCTATGGAAAGCACCACGTGATCACCGATCGGCCGTCATAGAAATGACATGTCGGAGGCCTCGGCCCGGGCACGGCCCAGTCTAGCGTGAGTCAACCTTAATTCATCTTAATATTTTTGCAGATCAGCCAAAGCGACTTCTCCGCGAAGATCGGAGCCTTCAGCATCACAATAACGCTGTCCTTCGAGGAGTTCTCGCCGAAGTTCTTCGGGACCTTCTTCGCCATCATTAACATTAACAACAAACCGACTCCTATGAAGTTCTTGTCTTTAAGTTAGTTCTTTTTAATTAACAGTATTTTCATCTTAACTATCACCATCATTTTAATCATCAGATAACTCCTGATCATCACCATTATACAGATTTAGTGCATAATTATTTTCCATCGTATTTTCACGTCAGTCAGTCTCGTTACAAAAAGTACTGAGGTTGACTGAAGTATCGTGACGAATAAGAACGGTTCCGAGAAAATACGATGGAAAATAATTATGCTCTACATCTGTAATAGTTTTTGTCAGCTTCACACTTGTCATCGTAATAGACATTCTTAAATTCATCGCCATAGACATACACATGTTCTTTTTTGTTTTCATCATCACCAACACTCCTACCCTTAACTGTTGCTTCAATCCGTGCATCAATTGCATTATAATCTGAGCAGTGAATAGGTACTTTGCAGTTAAAGTTACTGTATTTTCTCACATCTCCATGGAAAAGTAGCCTTAGGGCTGATTTAGACGATGCGAGAACTAGCATGCGAGTTTTATTACATTGCGGGTTTTGGTCGGTCGGTTGAATTGGACGTAACCAACAGTCCGCAATGTAACTAAAATCGCATGCGAGTTCGCGCGCCGTCTAAATCAGCCCTTACATATAAAAAAAATATTAATGTAGGTATGTAAACATTTTTTGTTCAGATCCAAGCAACATAGAAGTAACCGCAAAGACCATCGACGCCCTCCACGGTCAGAAGCTGAACAGCTCCGCTATTCCCATTAACTGTGATAATTGCCGATTCCACGGGCTCATGGTGCGGGCGAAAAACAACGATGTTTACAACATCCCGTCCAGCCGCTTTAGAGTTAAACAGTGAGTTATTGCAATATTTATCATCATTCATTCATCATTTCAGCCTATATACGTCCCACTGCTGGGCACAGGCCTCCTCTCATGCGCGAGAGGGCTTGGGCTATAGTCCCCACGCTAGCCCAATGCGGATTGGGGACTTCACATACACCTTTGAATTTCTTCGCAGATGTATGCAGATTTCCTCACGATGTTTTCCTTCACCGAAAAGCTAGTGGTAAATATCAAATGATATTTCGTACATAAGTTTCGAAAAACTCATTGGTACGAGCCAGGATTTGAACCCGCGACCTCCGGATTGAAAGTCAGACGTCATATCTACTCGGCCACCACTGCTCATATTTATACTCTGTATCTTTAGATAAAAAAAAAAGAAATAAATTCTTCCCTAAAATGGCTCCTTAAGCCAGTTGAGGGTAGATGAAAACATTACATGATCAAATAATGTAGGTTAAAGTCAGGCCGTTCAGTGACAGATCCAGGTGGTTTTGTATTTGGTTGGTTAACCGGTAAATGTTATAACTACCCGAAAATTTACAAATTGTTTGTTTACTTTTATTTAAATACCTAAAGATACAGACTATAGTTAAACAGAGGGGCTACCGCGAAAACCGAAATTCGCAAATTGCGGGGATCTTTCTCTGTCACTCTAATTACGCCTTCATTGGAGTAAAAGAGAAAGATCCCCGCAATTTGCGAATTTCGGTTTTCGCGGTAGCCCCTCAGTTTCACTATCAGCACCAACTGGAAGAGCAATGTGTATAACATCTAATTCAACCGCTTTAGAGTAAAAGAGTGAATATTGCAATATTTAGATTAAACAGTACGGTTACCATCAGTTTGTCACTGACGTAAACGCCGTCGAGAACGTAATTTACTTTCTATACATCCCGTTTGCACTAATATGCGAGTGCGAGCGAGATGTATAGAAAGTAAATTACGTTCTCGACGGCGTTTATGTCAGTGACAAACTGATGGTAACCGTACAGTTCCAATATTACTGTAAAGTTTGTGAAAAGTTACTGTATTCAGTCTACTTCATTATATCATTGGTTATTTAATTGTGAGTGGCGAGTCTACTTATTGTCCGTGACGAATTATGTTTATTTTAATAATGTAACGAATTAAATCGCCAAGCTTTGTGTATGTAAAACAAAATTAATAGAAATTTTTATAATGTTTAAATTATTCCAGAATGCCAAATAGGTAAGTAATTAGACAATTTTAAAACAAGATAAAGGGTTTTTGCACGTTTTACTGTGTAAATACCCGAGGTGAAAAGACATAATTAGGATGCTTAATTAGGAGGCACATTAATTGATATATTATTAGCTTTCATTTGGTACTATTTTCTTCTGGATTGCATGAAAATTAGACAAGTTACTGAGCCGAGAAGTCAAACGTGAAGTGATTCCGTTTCTTTGCTCGCGAGTGTATATATTATACCACTTAGGGCAGTAACTATTCGCCTTAGCCGACTATTACATATGATCTTAGGATTTTTTGAAGTGAAAACTTCTTTAGCGGCGCGTGCACTTTTTGTGATAGGGAAAAAATTTTAAACTCGCGACGGGTCACGTGACCGCAAGATTCGTAAGACGTAAGACGGACACGTGACCTGATCCAAAAACTGTTACAATGTCATTGAGTTTTCAGTTCTGCCGGCACTCCCGGAATGCAACCCGTTGTTTTTTTTTATTTACTGGGCGAGGGCTACTATTTTTTGTTCGACGGACCCGGAAAGCGGCAATTTCGTTTAGGCCAGCGGGCCGGGCCGACAGAATAATATTTTTAATTGTAACACAGGTAAATAAATAAATTTAAAATAATATATTGTTGCAGAAGGCTTCAAAACTACTATGTTATTTCCACAGGCAATTAACTATAGAAATAAACGTAAAAGACCCACAACCGCAAGACTTCGGTGATTACTTCGGGTTGATTGAAAACAGCAGGGGGCAGGAGGAGCGACATAAAATGCTGACTGTTCGAGGTACATGTCTGATGGTACTTAATTGCACAGAACAAATAATAGTACTGCCGTACAGAAAGGAAACTTCCTACAAAACCAAAGTTTGACAGCGGTTGAGAGTCGAATCATGATATCCCTTTCTAATATTTGGCACTATCCCTTTCGGCTATTTAGGGTTGTCAAAATTCAAGCTATTATCTTGTCTGTGGTCGTGCACGCAAAGGGACGTCAAGTTGTGTCAACCCTAATAATTGCTCGGAGCAATGCTGAGCCGAACGGAGCCGAGTTTGGCCGAAGTCAGGAGGAGGGTGCGAACCCCTGCTTATAGTTAAATGCTTTATTCACCACTCTTTCGATTCAGTCTTCCTATAACTGCGATCCTAAAAAAAATCCTAGTTAGTGTAGTCAAACTCTTACTATTACGATTTAGGATTTTGCATTGACGTATATCTAGGGCACTAAAAATGGTACTGGATCAGCGGTGTCACTCACGATTTCGAGCCAATCGTGCAGTCTAACGCATGGAGTTATAAGAAGGAGTGAACTGTCACTTTTTTTGTCATACTAAATTGAACCTTATCACAGAGCCAGAAAGACGTTCGTACCAGTACAGAGAAAACGGTCCACTTGAGATAGCAAAGGTGGGCCGCGGTGTCTCACTCGCACATGTTGCCAATGTTAAAAATATACCATTGTGGTAGTATTTATATCAATATACTACTGAAATTAAATACCTTCTTATATTATTTAAGTGCTATATTCAGAGTGTTACGGTTCTGATATCTTTTAGGAAATTTGTAAATAATTATGATGTCAATATTATTAACTGATTTAACCAAGCATGTGCACAACAATAAAAAACACTAATTTTGATATGGTAGACATTGTAGCAGTAAGTTTGAATATTAATTGGTATCCCTAACCTGATGACATATTTACAAAACACGTGAATGCAAAATTTCTTAAAAATGGTGAAGAAATGTTGCGTTAAAGGTTGTGGGAGTGAAATAATTTCTTATTGTGTAATATCGTTTCACAAGGAAGGCACAATTATTACATTTTACGATAAAAATACAAGTTAGACATTGTCAAACTCATTAGGGTGACCATGATGTCGGCACGATGAGAACCAGTTTAACCACTTCCTTTATGGTTTTACACAATTCTTATTACGTACTTAAACGTAAGTTTTCATAAATAGGTATGTATTTATTTCGGCATGTTTAAATTGGTGAAATGAGAGCCAATACAGAATAAATAATTGCAAAAATTGAAATCCAAAGTCCTTAAACATTACAGACACATTTATAAATTGTTATAATAATAAAAAAAGCACATAGATAATAAAAGATAAATAGAAGTTTATCGTAATTTACTGACTTTTGGAACGATACCAGAAACGTTACTGGGAATTTAGCCCTCATAAGCACAGCGCTCTTTGGAAAATTTACTGGGAACGGCACATCACTTTTTTCTTTACATTTCACGACTCTTCTCTTTTCGCACAGATGGCCTACCACCGTGAACACCGAAGTTCGCAAATTACGGGCATCTTTCTCTTTTACTCCTATAAAGGAGTAATTACAGTGACAGAGAAAGATGCTCGCAATTTGCGAACTTCGGTGTTTATGGTTTTCGGTGACGCCGAAATAATTTTTAGCTTGTAAGATTTTTACTATTGTACGTATGTTAGTTTGTAAGGTATGTATCTATGGGCCTTAGTCGCCTGATAATAAATGATATTTATTTTTTTAATTTAATTTATGCTCCAGTGACAAGCGTCCTAGTTAAAAACTATAACAAACGGGCGTAGCGGATCCACGCGACCCTGAGGCAGTGGCGGATTTGCTCTAAGGCCGAATAGGCCCGGGCCTAGGGTGGCAGTCTATATGATGGGTGCTGAGAAAGGGGCGTCTAGTGCTTGCTACAGGGCCTGGGGCCTAGGACGGCAAATACTGTAAATCCCCCACTGCCCTGAAGGCCTACCCCAAACCACTTTCGACATTTTGTCTCTCTGTCGCACTTGTAAATTCGTACGTAAGTGTGACAGAGAGGCAACACGTCGAACTTGGTTCGCGGTAGACCCTCTGGTTCTGTCACCATATCTGTCTCTCTATCTCTCTCACTCATACCCGTGTTCTTGACAGACGTTACGGCGGACCACATTCCTGACGATCCACCATGTTCGTGGTCCAGTGCGCCTATTAGCAACAGCTTTTAGAACAACTAAATTAAGTGCCTAAGGTTGTGTGAAGCGTTTTACAGAAGAGAAAAAAACTATATCCATCCCTTTTCAGACCATAATACTAGTACAGCGAAAATACAGTATGATTCTCTATAACTATGCACGAATAACAAAAGATCCTGGCCAAACTATATATTCAATGTTATCCTATTATCCCACATACATATGACTTATGGTCACCCTAATTAGAAAGAGATGCAACGGCCCACCTTGACTTCTCATGTGGACACACTTTTTGGCTAATGTACTCTGTCCGGTTTACTCTCTAGGTCCGTGGTCTAACGCAACTAGTTGCGACTTGCGACCAATCGCGCGCAAGATGCGAACTCATCAACCAATCGCGTTGAAGGGGTGTCACACCGCTGTACTTTCCCCATTCATGCCCCTTCTTATTGCCCGTAAGGCCAGTCCTGAGATATACGTCAATGAGATTTTGAATTAAGTGTGTGAGTGAAGGACTTTATAGTCAGATAAAGAGCTTTAAAGTGATAATTGATCGTCAAATTCTTGTGATGTAAAACTCAAATTTAAATTTATTTATTACACAACATACGATTGCATTACAATTTACAGTATCACTTTCAACCAGCTTCGTAAACAATACACCGGTTTCAGAGAATGAGAAATTAAACAAAATTAAATAAAGGCTTTCTTTAATGATTGATTGTGTAATTTAACATTCAATAAACAATTTTAGTTCAACATTTGAAAGCTCTTTTTCAAGTTGTACTTTTGGACGTGGAATTATTTCAATTTGGTTGATTTTTTTTCCCACAAAACTACCAAATACTAACTTTTACATTTTTTTTTTCAGCTCCTGGTTTGTAGAAACACTTAATTTATTATTAATACGTTTTTTATTTAAGTGCTTTGTTATAATTAAGTATTAGGTATGTTTTAAATAAATTACTATTAAATTATTGAAGTTGTTTGATATTTATTTAATTCTCTTACTTATTTTCAGAAAATGGTAAGTTTATCAAACACGATATTTAAATAATAAAACTTAAGATCTTGTTTGTTTTTATTTTATGTATTTCTATGACTATTTTATTTATTAATTCTAGAGATTATCAATTAATTCTAAAATATGTTTTTAGATGTGGGTACGTATTACTTTATATTAATCCTTTTCTTCAACCTAGTCAATAGCAAAAACAAAGCTTTTCTGCGCTATGATAATCATACGTTTATTAATTAAATTAAATTCAGATTGTGTTAGACAAGTACGTATTACGTCATCATTGTCATCAAGTAATAAATAACAATTTATATTCATTCTAAAACAATACATATGAACATCTTAAATAATTATGAAAGTAACTATCCGTCAAACCCGTTCTTTATCGCTTCCGGTGCAAAAGTGCCCATAACACTCACGGCATTACCCCGCTGGATGGCTATGGACAGCCTCTGCACCAGAAACGATTCGGAGCGGGGATCCTCTCCCTTTTGCCTGAGTCGACGGCCTATGTCACGCACAAATTGTTTCGCGTCAGCACCCCAGCAGCCCGCCGTTTCCACCGCAAAAGGGACGAAAATATAACCCGAGGCCAAGGGAACATACTTTTGGCGCTTCACCGCCGCCTGAGACTCGGCCGCCGCTCCGGCTGCGCGTGCCGTGCGACTGATATGAGAGGCGGCGAAGGTGCTGACGCACGTAGCGTCCCAGACCAGGCACCGCCCTCTCTCCCACGGCACTAAGGTTAGGCCATCAGGCCGCTTGCCGTCCGTGCGACTTAGACCCGGAGGCTCAAGCACGGATGGAACACCCGCTGATCTGAGCGCCCTCTGGACAATATCGTTCAAGGCATGGTGACGCGGATGCCTCCCGACGCATCGACGGCAACTCAATGCATGATAGCCGTCAGCCCCCACCGTGGAACCGCAGATGCATAAATGTGGTTGACATACATCGCAGCCCAGGCGGAGAGCGACGGACACCCGCAACGAGTCACCGTCAAGTAACGTACCCAGTTGAGGGGAGGGTAACGCCTGCAGCCAAGCCCCTGATTCTGGCCGCGCCACTGCCAGAAGCCTTGCGCGGTCCACACCCGAAGCGTTCCCAACCAGACCGTCCAAGGTGGCCTTACACCCTACCTCATCCCACGCGCGCTGGAGTCTTGGGTTCTCCGGGACGGACGCACCTGGGTTGATAGCCAACCACTGCCTCACAGCGTCGGCCATATACGGTATGTTTACCCCGTCGCCATTTAGTGATAACATTTTAGCAACTAGGTCAGCAACCCCATGGGCCGACGCCAAGAAGGCCGGCAGGCTAATGTCCCCCACACGCCGCACCCCAATGCCTCCGTGACGGATTGGCAAACCTGCTTGTGTCCACTGACTATCATCCAGGGACACATTGACCACCGACTCAATCGTCGACTTAATGGCCAAATCAAAGGTCTCAATGTCACCCGGGAATAACCAAACAGGGGCCGTGCGCAACAGGTACGTGATCTTGGGAACGGCGAAACACTTTTGCAATAAAACTAAAGCCACGTGCGGGGTCAAACCCTTGAGACGTTCGCCCGCAAGAAGAAGGAGACTCCTACGAATTTGTAGTGCCTCAGGAACTGCTGAAGGAAAAATCGGTGCACCAAGTAGGCAAAAAGAATCAGTATGCAATTCCTTGAGGCCGGGAAGTAAACCCGAGAAAAAAGAGAAGAGAGAAGATGATTGCGGTCCACAGGGGAAAAACTCACATTTGGAGGTGTTCACAGTGTGCAGCAAGATGAGCAAGTCTTGCTCCACCTCTTCCGGCTTGCCTCCAATGGTACCATCATCGAGGTACCAGATGTTAAGAGGAGAGGAGAGGAGATTAAATTAATTTTTGAATATAATCGAATTGATACCTATCGGAAAATAATAAATCATTTTTATTTCAGAAAATCGTAAGTATATAATCGTATTTAATTTATATTAAGTTTTATTTTTTTCCACGGACGTGTCTTGAAAAAATCGTACAAAACACGTTTGCCCAAGCAATCGGCTCTCTTATTGCGCCTTTGCCTTAAGCTCGCGCGCACAATTAATATCGCCTCAAGTGTTGACCAAGGTAGCAAACGTAATAATGTACCTACTATTATAATATTTAGAACAGACGCCATCTTGTTTTCTTCATTTTTGCTCTATCATGGTGAAAATTGATACCTGAGGATCCGAAAAGGTACCAGAATATGAATATATAGTCATAGTTGAAAAAATGGCCGCCATGTTTAATTTCGTCATTTTTGTCCAGATCATAATGAATATAAGGATCTGAAAGGCCTTTTAACATAAATTCGTAGACGAAATTTAAAAAACCGAATTTTCCACAATCTTTATTCAATCGTGGCTAACATTAAATAGATGTGCATGGATCTATTATACTTACTAGTACACTTTACTAGGCCTACTTACTACTACTAGTACTTAAGTAGTGTAGTAGTAGTAGTCTTAGTAGTACTTACTGTAGTAGTTTCTTAGTAGTAGTAGTAGTTAGTAGGTAACTAGTTAGTTTATGCTTATTAGTATACCTACTTAGTTTTTGGCAATCCGCGAGTTCTCAGTTCGGAGCAAACTACTGGTAACATTAATTCTTTACCATTAATTATACAGTGATTAAACTGAACCGCTTCGAAGTAGCCTGTGACGTGCAGGGCAACTACAACAACATAACAAAATACGAATGCGCGGACTGCCAACTGACTGACATACTGTGCAACGGGCAGTCAGTCTTGGCAGCTGGGCGCGTCACCATCATTCCTCAGTCGCAGCAAATTAGTTACAACTTCCCAAGGTAAGTAACTGACAAATAACTGACATATTCAGGGCCGCCTTAAACTATACTGGGGCCCCTGGGCACATGAGAATTTTGGGCCCTTTTGGAATGTAAAACAAGCTAATTAAACTAACATTTTTCTACTATGATCTTCTATATATTATGGGTAATCAAATATAGTGTTACTGTCTGTCCTTCGGGGCCCCCTGAGGATGGGGACCCTGGGCATGGCCCCGTGTGTCCTTATGGTAAAGACGGTACTGGACATACTGTGCAATGCGCTGTCAATGTTGGCAGTTGGTTGTCATAATCACTATAATTAGTGGCATATAATATTCTAAATATATATTTATGTACAGTTTCGCGGACCAGTTCTCCTGTGTGTACATGGGTTTCTTCAAAGTAAAAGACACAGTTTATAAGAAGGTCGTGGCAGTTATTGACAGTAAGTCCTTTAATATTTCTATACTTATCATAAAACATATTTCTTTTAATTTTTATTTGTTTTTTTTTTATTTGGATATTCGTTTCATTTCCATATGACAGATTATTTAATTGATAAATTAATCTATTTTTCAGATAATTGTAAGTAGATTTTCTTTTGAATTTATTTTTTAAAGAAATAAACGAGAATTATAAACGAATTTAATTTGTTCTTAGAGTATAGCCAAATTAATGATTCTCGCATTGATTTTAGCTCCAAGTAAGTTATTTTCTTTTATTCTTAACTGAAATATTTGATTTTACAAAATGTTCGATTGATAGATTAGACGTGGATTAGATTAGATAAGATTAGATGTAGTTGGTCAAGCAAATCATGCCAGTAGAAAAAGGCGGCAAATTTGAAAAATGTAGGCGCGAAGGGATATCGTCTCATAGAAAATATGAATTTCGCGCCTTTTTCTACTGACAAGATTTGCTTGACCATCTATATATTTATTTCTTCAAGAAAAAGACACAGTATTTACACAAAAGATAGAACAAAGGTTTTCACTAAAAGATCGTCAACTTAACATTAACATTAAAAACAGAAAAGAAAAGAAATAAAAGAATATAAAAATAATAAATAGTTAGAGTCTCATAGCAAAGAGTCTCGACCAACACCTAGAGAGACTCTCGCTGGGTGGTTGGATCAACGGTCAGATGCAGAAGGCGGTAATTTTGGACACGGCGCGTATAGTACGTCGGTTCCTCACTCTGCGGCCCTGACCACCGGTAGCTTGGGCCAAGCCCCGCTGCCGGCGGCACCCTAGGTTAGGTTTTTTATAATGTGTTTATATGTATTTTTTATTGTTTTGTAAGTGTTTTTATATTTTACTTTTATATTCATATTATAACAAACCTAGCTTAAGACGAAAAATAAATAAAGAGAATAATAAATAGTTAAAACAATGTCACAAATAATATCCTCCTAAGGCCCAAGGTCCTACATATAGTACTTATTCAGTTCGATGAAATTTAAATCATATTCAATTGGAACAGAGTCGCATTTGTTTTGATTCGTTAAATCAAACAAAACCAAAATCAACTCTATTCCGTGCACTAAGGATTCAAATTTCAGTGGCAAATTCTGGATTTCTCTTTTGTGGGGCTGGGCCTTAGGAGGATATAAGAGGGGACAAAAGTAGGTAACAGTATGTTAGAAGTCGAACCGTGTTGTACCAACATGCTTAGTAG
This sequence comes from Cydia splendana, assembly GCF_910591565.1. Classification (NCBI taxonomy): domain Eukaryota; kingdom Metazoa; phylum Arthropoda; class Insecta; order Lepidoptera; family Tortricidae; genus Cydia; species Cydia splendana. The sequence continues at coordinate 7,149,348 of NC_085983.1, forward strand.
AACACCCCTTATGGAAAGAGTTGCTAACTACCAGAAAAAAATCATGGTAGTTGAATTGAAATACTAAAAACTAAGGTTTTAAGAGTGATTTAGGAAAGCGTTCCTAACCATGGCAACGATTGACATAAAAAATTGATCAATCACAATTTCTTCTATTTAAATATTATATTACCAACGTTTCCATTTTAATTTCACTGAGAATGTCAAGTGTGGTTTTGCCTCCAAATTGTTGGAAAATTAGGTGGCATTGTTGGTGTAGTACTTAACCTTTACTTCGACAAAAATCTACCATTAATCATTTTTAAAAGTGTTATAAGAGTAGCTATCATACGTGTTATGTAGGTAGACTTATAAGTATGTCGATATTTGCATATTTAGAAACAAACCAGTCTGCTATCTCGATCTTTTATTCATCTAACATTGGCGCAGTCGGTAGGATCGACCCGGTCGGTCGGTAGGTTGGAAGTGACGTTCTAGGGATCTTGCCTAAATTTATCCTTACTCCGAAAACCTTCTACTAATCTTACAAACAACATTCCTTTCTCTGTCCTTCTCAACAGAAACTGTTCAGGGGAAGCCCCCTGTTATCGATGTACGATATTTTAATATTGGCTAATAAGCAGCCAAGATGACTAGAGTTTGACCAAGAAAAGTTTGCTACGATTTTGATAGCACTCTCAGTGCAAGTGTTATTTTGAACGTCAAACTTCTATGAAATTATGACGTATAAATAACACACACTGCGTACGCTATCAAAATCGTTGCAGACTTTTCTTGGTCTAACTTTATCGTACGTCGATGACAGATGCTACGAATATTAGTCACGTGACCATTTCCCTTAGAGCATTTAGTAACTGGAGATGTCATCGCTATCATTTTCTTTACAAAACAGTCTGCCGATTTTTGTGGGGGAAGGGACGTCAAATGTATTGCTATTTCTACATGATTTGTACGTAACATACAAATAGCCATGTCAGTCCATACAAATTGCACAATTGTGCAAGTTTTTCGGCAGAGGAGTAAGCTCTTAATGGCCACTCCAGTTATTAAATGCTCTAAGCTATTTCCCTACATTATTTAAGTTTCGATTGGCGTTTAATATCAACGACTGCCATCTTGGATAGCCCCCCAGAAAATCAATCTATCCAATAACCCCTTCCAATGCGACCCCTAATCATAATCGTTTGTTTAGCCGTGAAAATCCCCGAGGTGGTGAAAATACCGGCACCTAAAGAAGACGATAGCTTGGACCAGGAAATCATGTTCGAGGCCGAAAATGATGCCTGTGACGTCAGAGAGGTAAGACATTATAAGAAACTAAAGTCTGTATTTTTAGGTATTTAAAAAAGAGTAAACAAAATCTACCCTCAAATGGCTCCTTAAGCCAGTTCCATTCGTTCCATACCAATTTTGGTGGCTAGCCATAAACCGCGCGTAGCGCTGTCGTCACCTAGCGGCCATATCTGTCCTGATCGTAACAGACGCGTTTATTATTTATTTTGTGCCAACACACCCATTTTATAACTCTTTCGGTTGGTAGAGCAGAAATGAAGCTTTTCTTCTTTGTCTGTGCGCCGTACGTATATAAATACGAAAATTATTGCCTTATGACGGTATTCACTGCAATCAATTATGTTGTCTTGATTAAATCTTACCTAATTGTAACCAGATAATCGTCAATGGAATCAGTTTGGAGCAATCCGCTAGACGATCAACATCAGCTGGCCAAGCTATGTTCCAAGTAAGTTGAACGTAATTTTTAGTGCTTTGAAACCCACGCAACGCTCAAGATTCCATTTATCGAACCACTCGCTACGCTCGTGGTTCAATGTTGGGTACTTTCGCTTGTTCGGGTATCAATATTAGCACGAGCGGTTAAACAACAACTTTGCCCCCTTGTAAAACAAATAACTATTTCATTGACATGAAGAATGTATTGATTTTTAATTTTTTGTTTTCTTATTATTTGGCATAATTTTAACTTGACATTGTTCATAAATTAATGTAACTGTATTGTGTATAAGTGGTCAGGACCTATTGAGTACAAATAAGAGCACTTACCAAATATTTTTTCCACTTTTTCAGGTCACTCAGAACACAATAAACATCCACATAGGACCGTTCCTGGAAGCGTATGCAGGCACATACCAGGCCAAGTTCGCGTGTGGAGAGGAAACCATCACTAAGAATATTATGGAGGTCACATTGTTAGTATCATTGTTTTTTTTTTTTTTTTTTTTTATTTAGAACACAAACAGTCACATAATGCAAATGGATTTTTAGTACAATGTAGTGTACTTAACATACTTAAGAAACAGACCTGGAGGTTCATTAATGAGTAGGTAATACATAAAGTTAACATACATAATAACCGCAGAAAGAAAAAGAAATTTGAAATTATGAGCCATACCTACTATTACTACATACTACTATAAATTATATTTACCAGTCTTCCAAACAAAATCAGTATTGTGTGAAATTATATAGAGGGTAGGTAAGTTGAAGATTCGTAAATAGGTTTAACATCAATATCTATTTTAGTATTATCGGATAAGTAGTCATCAATTTATTTTACTATTAGGTAGGTAGGACAATCGGAATTTTAAATTAATATAATTTATACTAAATAAACATCATACATCTGCGAAGAAATTCAAAGGTGTATGTGAAGTCCCCAATCCGCATTGGGCTAGCGTGGGGACTATAGCCCAAGCCCTCTCGCGTATGAGAGGAGGCCTGTGCCCAGCAGTGGGACGTATATAGGCTGAAATGATGATGATGATGATGATACTAAATAATGAATTAACCCTTTTTATACTTTCAAAATCCTGGCAGGATCGCCATGTAAGGTTCGGAAAGGATGAGTAATGAAACAAACGAGTGCTGGAATAATACTGACTATATTTCTAATGTTCCTCCTTAAATATACAACAAAGATCATTGACACCACAATACCTGGGGCCAAAAAAAATTGAGTTTTTTTTCTAAAGACGATATGAATACACCAGCGATAGCTTAGAATATGTATTTAAGTAGGGGATTTAATTTTTTTAAGTATAGAACGTTATGTTGTAGAGTAAAGGATGACTCATGCTAGATCGGGCCGTGCCCGGGCCGAGGCGTCCGACATGTCATTTTCTATGACGGCTGACCGGCAAGGCTGGGAACCGGTTTTTTCTTCAAACAAAAAATACCAGTATTATTACGTTCTTTTTCGTTCTTTGGTTTATGATATCATTTTTAATGGAACAATCTGACGACCGGTCTGGCCTAGTGGGTAGTGACCCTGCCTATGAAGCCGATGGTCCCGGGTTCGAATCCTGGTAAGGGCATTTATTTGTATGATGATACAGATATTTGTTCCTGAGTCATGGTTGTTTTCTATGTATTTAAGTATTTATATATTATATATATCGTTGTCTGAGTACCCACAACACAAGCTTTCTTGAGCTTACCGTGGGGCTTAGTCAATTTGTGTGAAAAATGTCCTTAATATTTATTTAAAAAAAATTATTTAAAAAAAATCTAATACTTAGTAGGTAGTTTTAATTTTAGGTTACTTTTTATTGTAAGTTTGGTGTAGTCAATGTACTTATACTAATATGTATTGATAAAATCTAATACTTAGATAATACGAAGTTATTACCTAAATACCTACATGATTCAGGCCTACGTAAAGAGCATAAAATAATTAAAAATATTGAGATATTTTAGGTTTAGCGTGAGTCATCCTTAATGTTATATGTTAGGTATCAAATTAAAAACGTTATAATGAGGCTTGTTTGCTAATTCAGCATTTATTTTATTCCAGGGATGAACATTCTGGTAAGTATAATATCAACATATTTGACGTATTAAAGCAAAAACTGGCTAGTTATGATATATTTAATTATAAGAATAAAAATTACTTTATCAATATAACACCGCACACATTATTTATAATGTGATAACAAATCTGTATGAGCAAGATTTCCGCTGCACGTCTATAATAAAATTAGTACCTACTTTTTTAGTTGTAGTATATAGCTTTAATTTTAATTTAATATTGTAATATAGTACTTAATGAAATGTAATGGGTTTATACCTTAATAAATAAATTTTTTATTTATTTATTTTATTTTATATTTAAAAAATAAATAAATAAAACATATATATATATATATTTTTAAATCTTTAAAGGTTTTTGCCGATTTATAAAGTTTGCCATGCGGTAAAATTTCACTAAGTACCATACGCTCCGCAATTGTTGCGCCATTTAGGGTCCTAGCTAAATTGGTTGTTCAATACATACGCCAACATACGCTATAGAATTTCCAATTTAGGGTCTGTGCGGAAAGAGAAGAGTCGTAGAATGTATGGGCTCCCCTACATTTCACGACTCTTTTCTTTCCGCACAGACTCTAGTAAAAGAATTTGACGACTAGTCAAATCAGTTTCTTTTTTCGAACTGTTAAAACGATTTTGCTACTATGGAATTTATATGAAACACTATTAGCATGTGACGTCACAATCAAATTACGTACTCTTTATAGTTTTATATGGGTTTTAAAATAAAAATTGTGTCTAAAAATAACTGCTGTCTACGTTTTTCTATGAATCCTCTGGTGCTTCAATTCATGCATGGTGAAAAATAATTTATTTTAAATACAGTCAAATACCTTATTATATTTAATTAATATTTTTAAATGCAGGCGGCGGAGGATCGAAGGGTATGTTTATCTGTCTTTTGCTTGTCTACATTTTACACGAGATAGTATAGAGCTTACTTTTAAATTAATTTTAAATCAATTGTTTTTTTATTTGATATTTAGATGACGACACACATAAATCTGATACCGGTATGTATTGCCTGCTTCTTTAAAATAACCCTATAACATATTTTTTTACCGAAACTATGACATTTTAATTTTTGCGCAAACATTGATGTGGCTAAAAATAATCGGTAAATACACTAGCCCTCTTATTCATAAACGCGCTACAAACCGCAATTAGCTAATAATCGTTTGTCCTTATCTGTCATTTTGACTTAACAATTTGTAAGAAAGGGATAAAACATAATTTAACTAAATCAGGCCCGTAAAGTTTTATGAATAAGGTGGTAGCTCTTTAACCCTCTCATAAATACTTTAAGGCAATAGGTAAGCATTAGGCAAGTGCATAGAGCACATCATGGTCAAGCAGATCTTGTCAGTAGAAAAAGGCGGCAAATTTGAAAAATGTAGGCGCGAAGGGATATCGTCTCATAGAAAATTTGGATTTCGCGCCTTTTTCTACTGACAAGATTTGCTTGACCATCTATATCCAATAATGATAGACCGGTAGAATATCTAGTAGTAAGTAAATAAGTAAGTATAAGTAATCATTTATTGTCAGATTGTGCATGTCAGTTACGGTTTTTACAATATTATTTGATTAGTGAGTGTCACTATCAACCGGTTTACGGTATACAAATAGAAATTTTCTGCCTCGGACAGTATATCTGTGGTGGGCAAACTTTCTTCATGGGGGGGCCAGAAAGTTTAGGAAATTTAAGTGGAGGGCCAGAATTGTAGCCAAAATTTATTTTGATTTGTGATAATCGTGGGCCAATGCCATATAGCCCATATACTAATTATTTCATAGGACCGGCGGCGGGCCGGATAAAATCCATTCGCGGGCCGGAGATGGCCCGCGGGCCGTACTTTGCCCACAACTGGTATATATAAACGTGGAATGAAGTATCGCCTGCAGTATTTCCAGCCCAAACTTTCATGTAAGAGCGTATCTTAAGTCCGACAACGCACTTGCAACCCCTCTGTTGTTGCTAGTGTCCACGGGCGACGTTAATCGCTTACCATCATTTGATTCGTCTTTTCGTTTGCCTCCTACACTATATTCTTTAAATAAATACAAGTATAAGTTTACAGCTAGATATGCCAAAACACTTATACTCTTAATACATAGTTATAACTATCTCTAGGATCTTTATTTACCTTACTTTACATATGTAGAGATTTAAAAAAAGGCCTGAAACTATACTAATTTACATAGGTACTCTTAGAGTTAAAAAAAACTACTTTGTAAATCCTGATACTATACTAATTTAATAGGTTGAGTTTAAAAGCATCCTGATATTATGCTGTAAGGACGGCCACTTGTCTGCGAATATGTCTGCGTTTTGGACTGTAGCTAAGAAGTTATTTAGTAGATCTATTGCTCGGTACGTGGGTGCGTTCGAACCGTGATAGGTGCGAACATTTGGATATGCGAAAAGGTTTCTGGCTCTACGTGCGCTACGCCCTACTGCAGCTATGTAGTTATGAGTTATTATTATATGTATATACCTACCAATAATGCTTCATATTTACAGATACAGAAGACCATGATTCTAAAGGTATTTACCCAACTTCTTACTTTTTTTTAATAACCACTGTAATAGGTAAGTATGTATTAGGGTCCGTCTGAGCTAACTATGACTTTGGTAGAACAAAGTGTGGAAGTATCATTATAATTAGAGGCGCCATCTGTAAAAATGTACCTGAATAGTTTTAACACCTTTTTTAGGGTTCCGTACCCAAAGGGTAAACGGGACCCTATTACTAAGACTCCGCTGTCCGTCCGTCCGTCTGTCTGTCACCAGGCTGTATCTCACGAACCGTGATAGCTAGACAGTTGAAATTTTCATAGATGATGTATTTCTGTTGCCGCTATAACAACAAATACTAAAAACAGTATAAAATAAAGATTTAAGTGGGGCTCCCATACAACAAACGTGATTTTTGACCGAAGTTAAGCAACGTCGGGCGGGGTCAGTACTTGGATGGGTGACCGTTTTTTTTTTTGCCGTGTTTTTGGGTACGGAACCCTTCGTGCGCGAGTCCGACTCGCACTTGCCCGGTTTTTTTACTGTATTTCTGCAAATAAATAGGGCATTATCTATGAAAAGGGACCTTATTGTCGACGGCGCTTACGCCGCACAGCGTCGCGCGGCATTGTATTTACATTGGAGCATCGTTAATAATGGCGTAAGCGCCTTCGACAATAGGGTCCCTTTTCATAGATGACGTCAGAAATGATTGATTGATTGATTGAAAATAAACCTTTTCACCTCAGCAGCTCGAACAAGGGTACTTTGCTTCTTAAAATCAGTGAGCAAAATGCGATTTTGCTCACTGAGTGAGACAAAATGACATTCAGAAAGTGACCTTTATAGTCATTTCAACATGTGGGGTCTAATACAAGTTCGATATACTTGGGTTCTATTATCTCTGTCCCTCTAGGTATGTTCTCACTGCTTAGGGTGAAAATTTTTGTGTACTACACGAGATCAAAGTAATTTACATCTCGTGCGCTTTTGAATCCCTTACTACGCTCAAGATTATAGAATCTTTCGCTTGCACGGGACTCAAAATAAGCACTCGAAGAAATATCAAACTTTGATCTCTTGTTGTACAAATAACTATTGCCAGTTGCTAACCCCATTACAAATACTGTGCACGGAGACAAAGCGTTTCGTTGTAGTAGCGCAAGCGGTTGTTACCTTGGCCACAGAATAAATAATAGTAGGTACCTAGGTACAGAAGACTCACTCTCTAACAAAACGCGTCTGTTACGATCAGCACAGATATGGCCGCTAGGTGGCGACAGCGCCACGCGCGGCTTATGGCAAACCCCAAAATTGGGGCCGAACGGATGTACTTTTAGCTACCTGTAGCAAAGTGAGCCACGCCTGCCTTGGCTATAGTCTGTATCTTTAGGTATTTAAATAAAAGTAAACAAACAATTTGTAAATTTTCGGGTAGTTATAACATTTACTGGCTAACCAACCAAATACAAAACCACCTGGATCTGTCACTGAACGGCCTGACCTTAACCTACGTTATTTGATCATTGTAATGTTTTCATCTACCCTCAACTAGCTTAAGGAGCCATTTTAGGGTATAATTTGTTTACTTTTATTTAAATACCTAAAGATACAGAGTATAGACATCCTCTCCTCACTTGCGCGAGTTATTTTTTTTTACTTCGGACAAGATATCCATAGCAAACTTAGAATTAACATTCGATGTATTTTGACAGATGGCGGTAAAAACGACGGTGGAGGTGATGGAGGCGGTGGAGGTAGTGGGGGTGGTGGAGGTACAGTATCACAGAAAACCTTTCATATTTTATCCCTCTCAGACATTACTGTAAAATCATCCAAAATCTTTTGCTATGGTCCAGAATGCCTATTTTTTTTATTTTTTATTTATTTATTTCAAAAAATATACTTATGTTTAGGTATACAAAAGTTTCGCCAAACTGTAGACAGTTTGTTGGCGAATTGTCATTGGCTATTGCCCTATGTCACAACCGCCATACAGGCGTATCCAGGCGGCTTAGCACGGTCGCGTTTTTATCCCTTGTCACCATGCCTGTCACGTTCTAACAAGTATGTAAGTGCGAAAGGGACGCGCATAGTGATAGTCGATAAAAATGGAACCGTGCTGAGCCCGCTGATTAGTAAATTTTTCGCCAATCTGATTAAATTGCCCGATCGAATCAGGAGGTGCGGACGCAAACGGCAATTTGGCTCGCTGATTCGATTGCCCGATCAAATCAGGAGGTGCGCACACAAAAATGCCAATTTTCGAAGCTAGTATCTATGGAATGCTAGGATCTGTACGTGCGTTTGTTTATGGTTCTAAAATTGGCTATTAAATTGTGTACGTGTGGACGCTAGATGATATTGGCGCCAATCATTTTCCTGATTAAATCGACCGATTTGATGACCGGTCAGAAACTAACTCAAATATTAGTAGATGAAATATTTTCATAAGTTTTTTTAATACTTTGTCGATGGCAAACAGGCATACGACCCGTAGTAAGTAGTCTCCGTAGCCTATGTACGCCTGCAACTCCAGAGGAGTTACATGCGCGCTGCCAAGTCAGAAGAGTACGAACTCATAAAAGTCACAAAAAAATGAAAAAAGTATTGGTAATGAATAAATACATAGTTACATATTGAAATTGTAGAACATAGTCCTAGTGTTGGCCGGTTTTACGGTACTCAGTAAAAGAAAAATTGATAGTAAAATACAAAAAGCGGCGACCCCAGGACCGGCGCATACTTAGTCCAGCATATTTCGCTGGCTGTTCAAAGAGGCAACGCCAGCAGCGTGCCAGGCACATTTACCCGGGTACCTTTCGACCCTAGTCTGTTAATTTCTATGATATTACTTTTTATATTTGTTTTATAAATGATAATAAAATATTATAAAACTTTAATCACTTCTCTAGCACCCGCAGTCAAGATAGTCGTCGAAGACAAGTCCTGCACTTTAGCAGGAGAGTGCAAAGAAGAAAAAACATACGAGTGCGAAAGCTGCACGCTCAAAGCTGTTAAATGCAACGACGCGGCCGCTGATGCTGCCAAGGTCGTGATTGATGCGGAAAATAAGAAGATCGTTTTTGACTTTAAAGAGTAAGTTAGAGTTACTTTTAAATTACAGTATTCTCAATAGTAAGGTTTGCTGCTGTGGTTATGTACCTACGACTATTATTACTGCCATAAAAAATCTGCTAATATAAATAAAATTAAACCAAGAAAAGTCTGCAGCCATTTTGATAGCCCACGCAGTCACTGCGTCGCAGTGCAAGTGTTATTTATACGTCATAATTTCATAGAAGTTTGACGTTTAAAATAACACTTGCACTGCGTGGGCTATCAAAATCTCTGCAGACTTTAGGTCTTACTCTATTTATATTAGCAGACTGATGGCAGTAATAATAGTCGCTCAATACATAACCACTGCAGCAAACCTTACTATTAAGAATACTGATGTAATTTAAAAGTTGTGAAGTATAATGGTAGACATGTTTGAAGAAACCGAAAACCATACAGCTGAGAAGACTGTACGTTAACAAATACTCTTTGGTACGAGCTCTGCATATAAGCAAAGAGAATAGATAGTATAGAGGGCTATTGCCATAGTAAATTTTGTAGTCACGGTACATTTACTGCCATCTATCGACACACGATTAAAACTTAAAATAAAATTGAAAATGTATAAATTAATCAAAATATGTATACGGATAAATGATTATAAATTTTTATTGTTTCATACTGACCCATGTTCTTTCACTGATATGTGTTAAAATTGTTAAATATCAAACGGTGTCGTCAACGCCATCTAGCCGAGAATAGGCCAAAGGTATATGGCGCCATCTATTCGAGAATGACTTTTTCTTGATTTCCGAGGCACGTTTTTTTCTTAGACTTTATTTATCTTATACGGAGTTATATATATCTTTGATATAAGTAAAGACATCGCTAGAAATTAAACCGAAAACCATACAGCTGCGAAGACTGTATGTTAACAACTAGTGCTGCTGCTGGTGCAGCGGAAAATTAGACTGTTATATTACCAGAAATATAAACAATAACAAAAGTGAGTTTAGCAATATCAAAAATGGGTTTATCAATTAGCGCCGTTGTTTTAATTGCACATGCCGTTTTAACGCCTGCAGCTTTCGCAGCCGTATGTTTTCCCACCTTGTAAAATATAGCTTGAGGCCTAGCCAAAATTACAATCGTTATTAGAAAACGCTAAACGAAACTTAAATATTGTATACATTTTTTCTTTTCGTTTGGCGTTTATCAATGTACGATTATCATCTTGGTTAGGTCCCAAGGAATATTTTAGAAGGTGAGAAATCATACGGCTGCGAAAGGTGCAGGCGTAAAAACGGCACGTAAAAATTATAAACAACAGGGCTAATTGCTAATCCATTTTTGATACGTGAGCCAAAAATATTATACATAAAGGTACTTGACTTAAGGTATTCGGAATTAGCATACCACTGTAAGAAGTTAGCAGAATATTTTGATATACGTATATGGATATTCTACGCTTAAAGAGTGACTCACGCTAGGCCGGGCCGGAGCTTCCGGCGCTTCGTTTTCTATGGAAAGCACCACGTGATCACCGATCAGCCGTCATAGAAAATGTCATGTCGGACGGCTCCGCCTGGGCCCGGCCCGGCCTAGCGTGAGTTATCCTTCAATTATGTTATTACTTTTTATTGTAGGTTCGCAGACACGGACTCCTGTGTGTACATGGGCGAGTTCGATATAAATGGCAATGCGCATAGCCAACCTGTAGCTGTTATAGACAGTGAGTTGTTTTATAATTATATTAATTATGTATAAATAGGAAATACTTTAAACTCTACGTAGGGGCGCTACTACCACAATCCATCAAAATCTGGGGTCTACCGCGAAACAAGAAAATCGAAATTTCGTTATCTAACCTGTCTATCACTCTTACATATTCGAGCGATAAAGAGGCAGATAGCTAAATTTCGATTTTCGCATTGTTAACAAACCACCTTGATGCATCAATGTCTTGTCTGTGAAAAAAAGGCACAGTATGTATAAGTTACTCTATGGATTACTAGCTAGCTTAGTGCTGTACTCTGGCGGCAGAACATTGCAGTGATACCCCCTATTATGAACAAAAATCGTGTTTGTTTAAATCAATATAGTGAGTTATTTTTACTTTAAAAACAGAAATTACATAAATGAATAACTTAGAGCATTTAGTAACTGGACACGTCGTCGCTGTCATTTTCTTTACGAAACAGTCTGCCGATTTTTGCGGGGGAGGGGACGTCAAATGTATTGCTATTTCTACATGATTTGTAAGTAACGTACAAATAGCCATGTCAGTCGTTAAATGCTCTAAGATAAATAATTATTATAGGACAAACTTACATAGACCGATCTAGAGGCTATTTGTGAAATTGGAGCGCTCGATTTCATCAATCGAAAATGTGTGGAAAACGACGAAATGCTATTTTTGAAATAATTACGAGTGATAGAAATTGGGAATGTGGTCTTGACCACTCGTTCTCAATTCTATTAGCACTATTTAAGTGCCTAGTAGTGGAGATATTATTAAAGGAAGAACGCGAAATCGAGCGATCGAAATTCAAAAATCGGCCCGCTAGTCCCACAGTGAGTAAAATGTCGTGTGATCCTATAACGGCAGCAGAACAAACTAGGATAAGAGGCCTAAAAATATTACAAATAATAATCATGTTAAAAGTTGTTTCTTTATTTTACAGACGATTGTGAGTACCTACACCATTAAAATAATAAAAAATATCGGAAACTTAAATGAATGAGCTTACAACATTGTTTAAAAAATCATTTTTTGTGTGTACTTTTTTTAAATTGCAATTAATAAATTATTATTTTTTATTTCAGCTAAAGGTAAATTGTCTTACGTGAACAAACTTATATATTTATTTAAAATGAAGACAAGGTAGGTAAAATATAGTTTTGAGACTTTTGAGTCGCAGCCGCTTTCTTGTATAAACTTTTTTTCAAAGGAAAAAGCCGATAAAAACAAATTATAGAGTGCGTTTCAACGATAGTCCCTTCATGTATATAAATAAATAAATATATATAGTAAATAAAAAAAAATATCAGGGAACATCTTACACAGATCAACCCAGCCCCAAACTAAGCAAAGCTCGTACTATGGCTGCTAGGCGACGATATACACACTTATATAATATACATAGAAAACACCCAAACTCGATTAATTGCGTGACTTGGACTTGGCGAAAGCACTGCCGTGCTCTCAGATTGTAGCTGGCGCACATTACAGCAATCGTTCGTTCGGTTAATAGAACCGTTTCAATAGTAAATGGAAAGAGCAAATAAGTATTTACTCAAAAAAGGCTCAGAACATTATCCTCGTAGGACCCACCATATAAAGTTCTCTAATTTTTAATTTGAACCCTATTCATCAAGTAAATAAGAACGAATTTCGTTTGTTTTAAAAAGCAATGAAACAAAAGAAATGCTACTTTATTTGGTTCATGAAAGGTTCAAATTAGATTGCACGAATATCATTGTAATGTACATTTAGTCTCAGGAGGCTATGTAAAACGCGACTTAACGTGTTTTTGAAGTGAAAACTTCTTTAGCGGTGATGTGCACTTTTTGTGATGGGGAAAAAATGTTAAACTCGCGACAGGTAACATTCGTAAGACGTGACGTAACGTGTCATTGAGTTTTTCTTTATTGATTTAAATGCCATCTTGTGAGTCTCCCTCTAACTGGTATTAATATAACTAGAGTAACAGTGATGTGCTTAGGGGGTTTCAAGTAATGCGACGAAATAACGCTAAATGGCGTTAACCTCAATTATACATAGTGAAAACTTCTTAGCGGCGCTGTGCAATGTCATTGAGTTTTCCCGTGTACTCCCGGAGTGCAAGCCGTTGTTTTTTTTTTCAGACGTCACCCTCGAAAAACAGAAGAAGACTGCGAAAGAAGGCGAAGCTGTGGAGGAGACAATCACATTCACTGGTGAAAAGAAAACTGAAGTATCGGAGGTATTCTTTTTTTATTTGTTGTTATAAATAAATCGTCGGGTGACAAGCAAAAGTCACTAACTAACACCATTGAAATTATTTGACAATAAACCGTGCTACAAGTGTAATAAAGTGCATTGTTACTTTAATTTTTTGATAGTACTTAGTGACTTTTGCTTGTCACCCGACGAAATATCTGTGCTCATCACACAAATAAGGCAGGGTCACTACCCGCTAGGCCAGACCGGTCGGTCGGTTATAGTAACAATACAAAATATCCTACAAACACACCATAACAATAACCTAAAACACACATACCTACAGATGTATTGAGTTGAGGTAGAGCTGTAATTAAAACAAAAATATTACTTTGCAAAATAATAACGTGCTAAGTTAATCAGTGCTAACCCGTTATACTTACTCGAGTTTTTTACATGCAATGAATGGCAAAAATAAATAGGCAAATTAATGTTCCCAAGCTCCAATTAGGTAATAAGATAAGCAAATAAATACACGGTGGCCACAAAATAAGAGCATTCCCGTTGCCAAGGTGGTTTTGGTATTATACTGAGCATCTTTTACTATGGGACCAATCCCGGAATCGCGAAAATACCCGGCCATAGATAATTTTTTAAATTAAATAAGTTAAATTTTTTTTTCGCGATTTCGGGGTTGGCCCCATAGTAAAAGTTGCTCAGTATAATCCCAAAACCTCCCTGGCAACGGAAATGCAATTATTTTTTAACCACCACCAAATGTACAAAACTTGACACGTCCTTCGCCTCTCTACGAGTTATCATCATGAGGTGCTGTAGTTGTTGACGGCGATGTCTCCGGCAACGGCAACGGAGGTACAGGCGTAGTGCATAATTATTTTCCATCGTATTTTCACGGAAACGTACGAACGTATCTTGCTATTTCAGTCAGTTTTGTTACATAAAGTACTGAGGTTGATTGACGTAGCATGACAAATACGAACGTTTCCGAGAAAATACGATGGAAAACAATTATGCACTACATCTGTAGAGCCTGCTGATTGACATAGGGTTTTTCAAGAAGCGTTATTTAGGGTTTTCAAGGGTTGGCTACGCATAAGTGCTTCAATATTGCTCAGGTCCATAGGCGACGGTGACCGCTTCCCATCAGGCAGCTCGTTTGCTGACTATCACATAACAAAAACAATGTTAGGCAGCGTAGGTTCCTTTTGTCACCTTTTGTGTAGAGAACCTTAAAAATGTACGGGGACTTACACATTTCCATGGCAGGGTCGCCATGTGGTACCGTAGGGTTGACGAGGCAATAAAAAAAGACTGAGTATTTATTTATTTAATAAATATCTAATATTTTATAATTATAAAAATAGCAAGGATGCAACATAGGTATGTATGAACTAACTCCTTACAATATTGTTTTATGTAGGTACGCGTTAACGGGCAGGTGGTAGAAAAGAAAGGGGACAAGGCGGACGTCCCAAGTTATGAGGTAAGTTGTAAAACTATATATTAAAAAAGTACAATTTATAGTAATTTTACAGGTGTACAATGCGCAGCTTTTTGTCCACTGGAGCCCTATTCAGATAAAAAAAATTATATCATTTTGAATCGGTTTTGATATGACCTTGACGTTAGTGTTGGTGATTGGCGCTCATATAACGTACGACCGGCACGCTTTTTACTTAATTACTTACTTCATCAACGTTAGCAAACTATGGTGTAACTTGTGCACGACCAGAAAGAGGTCTGTGTAAGAGCATTTATTGACAATGGTTCACAAAGGTCCCACATAAAGAAAGACCTAGTACGGAAGCTCCGCCTAAAACCTCTTTAGAAGAGCAGAATACGTCACACCGGCTGTCAACGTCACCGTGAGAGCGTGACCGCAATATAATTGCTATGCTATACAAGCAACACGCGGGTCAATGTACGATAATCCTTGTGGAAAGCGTCTCTTCTTTAGCCTTGATTGTAATAGTTGTAATCCAGCAGAGCGGAGAAGAAGGAATGCTATTAGTTTATTACCGCACATGTCTCATTTCCGCTGATGATGATGTTGATGGGAGGAGAGCGGATGGTAGACCCCAAAAACGATGGATTGTGTGAAAGAGGATATGAGAAAGAAAGGAGTGAGTGCTGAGGTGACGAAAGACAGAGGAGAATGGAAGAGAAAAACATGTTGTGCCGACCCCACATAACGTGGGGTAAGGGCAGGAAGAAGAAGGAGGAGATGTCTCATTTCCGCTCATATAAGTATGTTATAAGTCTTCATTTTAAGTCTGTTGTATTACCTAAGATATTATTGGACTTGATTGTGTAACTTAGATCTATAATTTAAACTGTGGTTCCCCGCGATTCAGGCGTAGCCTAGTGCGGAGACCCTTGGCAATTTATGTTATGTGTTCTTTTCAAAATAAACTTATTCTTATTCTTATATCTCAGTGGATTGGCAGCCTTAACCATATATCTAATAAGCAATAAGTCAATTGTTTTTATTTTTGATAAAAGGTAGACGAGGAGAAAAAGACCATAAAGATCTCGGTTCCCAAACTGTCTGCGCAATACGCGGGGCACTACCAAGTGAAGTTCAAGGTCGAAGAAGCAGAGGTTACCAAGACTATTTTGGAGGTCGAAATGTATGTATATATTTTTAATCTAAAATTTGAACAACTAAATAAATTACAATTAAATAAAAAGTAACTTAAAACTGACAAAAGAAATCCCCCAAATCTGTTCCCTGAGGAAGAGTGCCCCTAATAAATTTAAAAGTGGAAAAATTACTATCTTGGGTGGGACTTAAACTCACCGTCTCTGGATCGATACTCCAGCGCTCTGCCATGTGAGCCACCAAGACCTCATCCATTGCCAGCAAATCTTTCCACCATATAATTAAACATTAAATAAAATTGTGCCCATAATGCTGGCTAGATTCTCCCGCTGAATGCCGATTCTTTGGTCGAGCCAGCCAGGGTCTCTAGTGGTGTCGAAGAGCATCTTCTTTAGATCTTTAAATAAACTGTGATCATCCTGACACCAAGGTCCCAAAGTTTCAACCGCAAACGCCGCAAATATGTAGTTGCTTGATCATCATTGGCCACGGCATCTTTGCAGATGATAGTTGCAGCGACTAAAGAAGGTATTTTGAGGAGGTAGTCTACAGCCTACATCGACTGCGATGACTGTATAGACCAATGGCCGATCGGCATTTCTTGCCACATCGATCTCACAGGTGTTTTGACTCCTAGGGTGGTCCAGCAGCTCTGTTGAGAGGAACGCGCGGACATGAGACTGGAGTGGTGTCGTAACCTGCGATGGCAAAACATGACGAGCTCTGGTTGTAGTTGCTTGGTAAACCAGCATATTTGCGGCAGGTTAGAGCTTCAGCCATCTCACTACTCATTTTTGGTTCCAGGGAAGCTGGGGCTGCAGGTCAAGATGGTGGCGGCGCTGCAACACGTAAGTGGAGTTTTTATTATCATTTTTTTTCTAGGACCCTAATTTGGTTTCTACAATCGTCATCGATAATCGCATGCGATTACTTTGATTTTGATTTGATTGATTGAATTCAATTCTCCAACTTAAGCTAGCAATTTTCTAAATCACATACTTGCGGATCGATTCATCAAAATGCCGCAATATCGCTAATCGCATGCAATAATCTAAGTTTGCGGATGCCACGTATTCATCATTTTGTTTCATCTCTTAGCATCCGCAGATGTCAAGTTAGATATCTCAGCCAAGACCTGCAAAGTTGACGAAAAGTGCGAAGTTGGCGAAACATCGTTCACCTGTGAAGACTGCAAGCTCAGTGGTGTGAAGTGTAATGGTGCTGACGCGGCTGCTGATAAAGTCAAGGTCGAGGATAAAAAGATCACTTATACGTTTGAAAAGTGAGTAAATCTATAGACCGACCGCTTAAATGAGTCCTCGCCTGTGCGGTACGGGGCGACGGGGTAGGACGACTAAGGGCGGCGGGGAAGGTGCGTGCTACGTACGCCTGCCGCCCGCACCTTCCCCGCCGCCCTTAGTCGTCCTACCCCGTCGCCCCCGTACCGCGCAGGCGAGGACTCATTTAAGCGGTCGGTCTATAGCATAATCTACAAAACCATACGACTGCGAAGACTGTGGCTAAACTCAAGGTCGATGCGGTGGCTAAGAAGATCACTTATGCGTTTGAGACGTAATTTGTACAAGCGTAATAGCGTAGCTTAGCGTAGGTGTAGGTGTTATAAACCTATAATAACCTATTGATTGGTTCCAGGTTCGCAGATACGGACGCTTGTGTGTACATGGGACAGTTTGAAGTAGGCGGCAAAGAGCACAGTCAACCGGTTGCTGTTGTAGAGAGTAAGTTTTTTTTTTGAGGTTCTAATTGTAAGATTTGGTGTAGGCCGGTGTTGTATTTGAGATTGTACGGTTTACAATGTTTTCTGTTAATAGGTATAACATATAAATACAATTTACAGATTTTATTTACTCGGTACCTACACCATTACTATTTGTAGTCAATGTAGTCATGGAATGATTTGTATAGTCACTAGTCAGAAACGTCAAAAGGGTAAGATTATATTATAATATCATCTCCATAAACTTCAAACTTCAAACTTCAACATTTATTCAGCAAATAGGCCACAAGGGCACTTTTACACGTCAACATTGAATTTACATACAAGCAAAAATAATAACAATACATTAACAATTTTATAAAATACAACTAACAATTCAAACTAACGTATTACAATTAGGTACTTAGAGATGTATATGGTCTCTTAATGTCGAATTACATAGAAAAACCTATAATATTAATATAAAAAAAAATACAGATACAAAAACACAAAAAAAAAACGCAATACAATTTATAACCTTACAACGCAAAATTACCTATATTGAGATGACAGCTGTCACCGTACTCAAGTTATGTGATGTGAGTGTGTGCGCCGCTAGTAACACGGCATGTATCAAATAGTCGTGTATGACTTTGATTTTTGATTATAATAAATATGAGGTACAAAATTATCCATTATTAATAATTTAAAATGACAGAAAAAACTGTATATTATTTTCATGGATTTAAAAAAATGTTTTATTTTTTATTTTGCAGACGACTGTAAGTACCTATACTTCTATTATTTAATAGAAAACTTAATAGAAATTTACTAATAAATAAGCTAGCTATTATTACATTATTACTAAATTTAATTTTTATTCGTATTTTAGCCGCGGGTAAGTTTCCCTTTTCGTGAACATACTAATATTTGACTGATTACCTATATGCTATGAGAAGTATTAGAACAGATTAAATTATTTTCAGAGAATATTTTAATTTGTTTTTATTTCAAGTAGAAACACTACTATATAAATACCTACTTACCTATATGACAATTTCCGATGGCTTTTGGCGGTGACGGAGGACGCTGGTTAGATTTAATATTTTTTTCCTTTGGATATGATATGACATTTATTTCGTTTATAGTTTAAATAGTGTAGTCTTGAAATAACACAAATTAAAATATTTTCATAAGAAAGTAATTTAATATGTTCTTAGAGTGCTTATTACTGACTAGTTTAATTTTCAGACATTACGGTCGAGGTACAAAAGAAGACAGCAAAACCAGACGAACCGTTTAGTGAGAAAATCACATTTAAGACTGAAAAGGATGTTGACGTAGAGGAGGTAAGATCAGGGGTGAAACTCCTCCCTTCGGGCAAACTCGGCTCCGTTCGGCTCAGCATTGCTCCGAGCAAATTAGAGTTGACACAACTTGACGTCCCTTTGCGTACACGACCACAGTTAAGATAATGGCTTGAATTTTGACAATCCTAAATAGCCGAAAGGGATAGTGCGACACATTAGAAAGTGTCGCACTATCCCTTGCATGGGACAGCATGGTTCGACCCTGAACCGCTGTCAGACTTCGGTTTTGTAGGAAGTTTCCTTTATGTACGGTAGTACTATTAATTATTCTGTGTATGATATGGAGGGATAAATGTGAGTCTGCTTTCAGACCTTTGTTTCAGGCGATGCGATTGGGCGCGACTGTACCTTGATATATAGATTTTCTGGCAAATTAAATATATTAAGAACGGGTCACGTATTTTAAGTCGAAAGACGCTCGACATGTTTCACTCCGAACCGAGGAGTGTCGTCAGGAGCTTGCGTTGTTGCATGCGAGTTTTCTAGTACTCTCTTAACATTTATTTACGTTTTAAAATAACCCCAATAAAATACAATATCAATCCACAGTGCAGGTTTCGTCATAGTTGCTACACACAAAAATAGTATCCACAACATGTTATTGCGTGCCTACTGTGTCCCACTGCTGGGCAAAGGCCACCCTCCACTCTCGGCCCTCTTGTTCCACTCCTCCCGATTTTGAGCTACATCTGGCCAGAGTCTCAGAAAGGAGTCCAAGTTATGTTATCCCGCCATCGCCGACGAGGTCTGCCGCATCCCCGGTTCGACTCACGGGGCACCCACTCCGTGGTTATCTTGGCCCACGAGTCATTCGGCATGCGGCAGACATGACCAGCCCAGTCCCACTTTAACTTGGCCGCTTTTCGAGCTACATCTATTCTAATACCATTATTCACAACATGCTTCGTCAAAATTCTTTAAGTTGAATATGGTATACGTCTAAACATATGAGTATTTTCTTTTTCTACAGGTCCATGTTAACGGGAAAGTTGTGGAAAAGAAAGCAGAAGATGGTTTTCAGGTTTGTTTAAGCAAATAAATCATTATCTTATCTTATCTTATCTATGTTGTAAAACTGCACTATTTTCCAGGGAAACTGATTTGCATCAGCTTCAACTTTCGGCCCGCTACACTAAACGAAATTACCCCTTTACGGCTCCTCGAAACGAAGATCTCATGTGTCGCGTAACTTCAAACTCGGATAAAGGATGACTCACGCTAGACCGGGCCGTGTCCGGGCCGGACTTCCGGCGCATCGTTTTCTACGGAAAAGATCACGTGATCGCCTGTCGTGTTATAGAAAAGTAAGCGCCGAAAGCTCCGGCCCGGACACGGCCCGGTCAAACGTGAGTCGTCCTTAACTCTTAAGGAATATTTGTCTATTACCTTTTTTGAATACCAAAATAGCAAAATCAGACTGCTGGATTTATCTGAGTTCGAAGCTAAGCGACTTCGCCATGTGTGTCGACTTCAACTTCGCCTTTTTCATTTGGTCTAAAGCCCGCTCCACACTCGTGCGAGAATCGCGGCGCGAAGCCGCGAACGCGAGTGTCGAGTCAATTTCGCAGATCAGCGAAATCGACTGTGGAGCGGGCTTAAGATATTTCGTATTTCACTGCCCTAGGCACTAGGCACGTAATGTACTATTTTGTTACAGGTGGACAAGGCAGGAAAGACCATAACAATCACGATACCCAAGATGACCGCGGACCTCGCAGGCCACTACCAAGCCAAGTTCAAGGACGGAGACGCGACCGTCACCAAGAACATTATGGAGGTCACACTGTAAGTACTTAAGTGGTATCCAGACGGGACTGATCAAATCGGTCGATTTAATCAGAAATGAAATTGGCGTCAATATCCAATTTTAGATTTATGGTGATATTAGAGCCCTCTAAATTGTAAAAATGCCCCAGAACGAAAATACTGGCCTCACAAATTGGTATTCTTGCGTCTGCACCTCATTTTATCGGTAATATCGGTCATTACCGGCGGTTGAATTCGGCGGTTGAGCGAGCCAAATTGGCGTTTGCGTCTGCACGTCCTGATTCGATCGGGCAATTTAATCAGATTGGCGAAAAATTGACTAATCTGGAAACCCCTTTATCTTGACCGGTGTATTTGACGTTCATAAGCGCATTGTATATGTAGGCATATGCCTACTTGAATAATAAACTCTATCTTTTTCGTTATCTGAGGGCCTTCCGCCAACATAAAAAAAACCGGACAAGTGCGAATCGGACTCGCCCACCGAGGGTTCCGTACTTTTTAGTATTTGTTGTTATAGCGGCAACAGAAATACATCATCTTTGAAAATTTCCACTGTCTAGCTATCACGGTTCATGAGATACAGCCTGATGACATAAAAACGGACGGAGTTGAGTCTTAGTAATAAGGTCGCGTTTTTACCCTTTGGGTACGGAACCCTAAAAATCAATGTTGCTATTCATTGTAAATAGGGCTTAGCAAAACTATATGGCATTCTTACTTCTCTGTTGGTGCCTAACTTCGCCCAAGTAAAATTCAAATATTAATATTACCACGAAATAGATATCCATTGAATACACAATAAATTAATTTTTAAATAAAATATCACAAATTCTAAAATAAATTGACTTTACTTTTCAGGGAAGCCGGTAAGTCGAGTTCAATTTAATTTATCTATTAATTTTATAAAATTATATACATAGTGTATATGTGTGCAAAAATTAGTAAAATACCTACTTTAACTATTTTTCATCGAGAAGTTCAGGGTGCCTAGACAAGATGTCACCTCCTTGTCTCCTCTAATCTCTCTCTATCACTCTTCCATACTAGTGCGACAGAGATAGGTGCGTTTCGTTCGGTTCGGTATAAACGATTGGCATCTTGGCTACGCACCCAGAAACGTCTGCAAGCGAAACTGTAATTATATTAAATCAACAGAAAATAGAAATATTCACCTGTCCGGGCTTGTCTATTTTCCAATAATTTAAAAAATCTACTTATTACTGTTTCATCGTTACTGTTTACAGAAGTAGGGTCAGTGCGCTAGTTTTCGTCCGGCTCTAGTTTTCGTCCACTTGACGAAATTTGAATATAAACCTTCACTGCTGCACAAATTTGTACTTGTTGCTATCCTTAATAGCTGACAACTCTTAATATTTACATTACGTAAATAGATACATTGAAAAATGTAAACAGGAAATATATTTAGCAAGTAGCTAATTAAAAATGAAATGTATTTTCGATTGGACGGAAACTGGCACTGGACGGTAAACTGACGCAACTACCCTATATATTTTGTATTTTTTTAGCAAATCGCCGTCGCCGTCGTAAGGGTTAGAATAGCTACGTACCTCTCCACTTACATCGTTATGAAACTACTTTATAAAATAAACTCAACTTGAAATATAATCAATCTTTTTTTTACGTTCCCTTCCTTATATGGTTAGGAGCAGGGATGTTGCGGATGCGAATATTTAAAGCCTCACATCCGCGGATGCGGATGCGGATGTCAAGATTTGGTACTTAAAAAACGTCAAATATAAACGTCATTTTTAGCATTTATTATTAAAAAAAAAACGAAACGTTTAGTATTTGAGCAAGAATATAGGTGTGTTTTATTTAATAAACAGTAACTTGGCCGACTTTTCGGGATCTAGACGATTTCGTTATATATAATGACGAAATTACCTAGCACTTACGCCGGCGGCGCCGCCGCTAATACGTTCCTGTTACCGACTTGGTCGACATCCGCATCATGCGAATGCTCCGCATCGCTTTTATGCGGATGCGGATGTTGAAAATAATGCGGATGGTCCGCGGATGCGGATGCGGATGCGAATATTCGCAACATCCCTGGTTAGGGCCCGATTTACATTTACCCACTTGTTACAGTTTTGACCGTCAAGACCACTATGGAGATCACGCTGTAAGTACTGTCGCCCATTAACTGTCCATGGGTGGACCTTAGTACAAAAGGGGTTGTGCACAAATCACGCGAGGTGTTTTCGGCTACTTTTTGACCCCCCCTCCCCCTTGGTGATATTTGGTGATGTTTTGGGCTACCCCTCCTACCCCCACACAACCTCACGTGTATTTTATTGTTTTTTTTTTTCATTCGACCTATATTTAAGATTAATAGAATTGTATATAGAAAATCTTGTTTATTTTTCTATTTTCGTTAAATAGACTCACTATTTTGAAATGCAGAGTGAAGATTTATGTTTAACGAAACCGAGAAAAAGTATCTACTCATGTGGTAGGTTTTTTTTCTTAGTTTCGTTCACTGTAGAAAAATACACGTGAGGTTTCCTTATACCGCCCCTCCCCCAACGTGATCTATCGTGATTTTTTCGTGACCCCCCTCCCCCTGTCGAACCTCGCGTGATTTGTGCACAAGCCCTTAGTACAAAAGGCATTTTGTTGGATAACCCACTGACTGACTAACTCTGTACCTAAATGAGTACATGATCATAATCATAATCATTTATTTATTTCTTGAATGCAAAGATGTAATATACAATTTCTGAACAGCACATCCTGCCTGAATAGGCATAGAAATATTGAATATTACCTAAAACTCTGACTAGATTCTTATGACCTACCATGCAGCATGCAAAAATAATACAGTCACGATATTTAAATACTACATTATACTATAAAATAAAACATGGAATTGAATTTGTAACGACATACGTAATTTTATTTATTATTAATTTGTACATGTGATATTTTATCTTTATTTGACATTTTAATGACAGTTACAAATTATTTACGTTGACATCGACTTTAATGTTAATTTGGTTTATATTCAATTGTTTGACATGTTTTTCTTTGTACAGTCGCCATCAGATATATCGGAGCGGCCAAGGTGCTCACAAATATCGGAACACGCCTCTATTGTCAGGGCGTTAGAGCGCGTGTTCAGATATTGTGAACACCTTGGCCGCTCCGATATATCTGATGGCGACTGTACATGACGATCCTTATTGGGAGACACAATTAATCTTATTATTTTTTATTTTAATTTATAATGTAATTTTTGACGATCATGATGAGAAGATAAACATAATTTTGGCGAATGTAGCAAATTTATAGTGAAATTTTCATCTTGAAATAAAGAAATCTAATCTAATCTAATCTAATCATAGGGTCCACCAATGGACAGTAAGGAGTGTTGCTGTTTGTACAGTCACCTGCAATAATATATTACTCTTCGAAGGCCGCAGAAATATGTGACACGCTCTTATGGCTCTACTGACAAGATCGTGTCAGATATTTTTGCGGCCTTCGTTGTGTAATATTATTGCAGGTGCATGACTGTACTTGTCTGAAGGCCTACCGCCAACATCGAAAAATCAATGTTGCGATTCATTGGAAATAGGGCTTAGGAAAACTATATGGCACTCTTACTTCTCTGTTGGTGCCTAACTTCGCCCAAGTAAAATATTCAAATATTAATATTACCACGAAATAGATATCCATCGAATTCACAAAAAATAAGTAGGTTTGCGCAAAAAAACATTTAAATTCAATATTACAAATTCTAAAATAACTTGACTTCTCCCACTAACATTGCTTAATATTTTTTTTTAAATAAAATTTACACTAAAGTTATAAAGTTTTTTTTTTCAACTAGATCCTGACCGAATGTTTAGTAACTCTGCTTTTTTTCTACGACGATTTTTTTTGCTCTATACCCACGATTAAACACCCCATCTTAAGCTTTTTTTTACTTTTCAGAGAAGCCGGTAAGTCGAGTTCAATTTAATTTATCTATTAATTTTAATAATATTACACACATATACACTATGTATATGTCGCAGTAAGATAAGATAAAGCCGTTATATAGTTATAACCCTAGGGATATATTTATATGACGTAACATAGTTATATGAAAGCGATTCATTACTATCTTACTAGGTATATAACTATAATACGGCTTTAGTTTAGTGATATAGTTATATTTATATCTATTTTCATCGAGAAGTTCAAGGTACGTAGCCAAGATATCAATAGCTCCTCTAATCTCTCTCTATCACTCTTCAATATTAGTGCGACAGAGACATTTGCGTTTCGTTCGGTATCGTTCGGGTCGGTATAAACGATTGGCATCTTGGCTACGCACCCAGATACGTCTGCAAGCGAGACTGCAATTATATTAAATCAACAGAAAATAAAAATATTCACTCCTCCGGGCTTGTCTATTTTCCAATAATTTAAAAAATCTACTTATTACTGTTTCTTCGTTACTGTTACTGGGTCATTGCGCTAGTTTTCGTCCGGCTCTAGTTTTCGTCCACTTGACGAAATTTGAATATAAACCTTCATTGCTGCACAAATTTGGACTTGTTGCAATCCTTAATATCTAAACAATTTATCTATTTACATTATGTATACGGCTTTACATTATTTACATTATGTAAATAGATAAATTGAAAAATGTAAATAGAAAAGTATATTTCGCAAGTAGCTAATTAAAAATGAAATGTACATATTATTAAGTGGAAACTGGCACTGGACGGTAAACTGACGCAATTACCCTATATATTTTGTATTTTTTTTAGCGAAGCGCCGTCGCCGTCGTAAGGGTTAGAATAGCTACGTACCACGTGCATGGTTATGAAACTACTTTATGAAATAAACTCATCATGAAATATAAAAAGACTTTTTTTTTACGTCCCTTCCTTATACGGTTAGGTTAAGGAGCCCGATTATGATTATCGCCTTGTTACAGTTTTGACGTTATTTTGATACGACATCAAAGTAGTTTTTTTTACGTAGCCCTGACAGCCGCTAAGCTTATATGGGACTGGGCCGGACACATCTGCCGTATGCCAAACGACTTGTGGGCCAAGAATACTACCGAGAGGAACACCAAACATAGTGCGGCGTCACGGCAGACCTCGAAGGAGGTGGCGGCACGATCTTGACGTCTTTCGGAAGGATTTGCCTAATATTGCCATAGAACGAGACGCATGGAAGAAAGAGAGGGAGGCCTTTGCCCAGCAGTGGGACACAACAGGCTGACAAATAAAAAATAAGAAATTAAGGATAGCTCTTACTGATTGGTGCATGCAAAGTGAAAGTCGTGCTTGAGAGATGCGCGCCAATCACCAAGACGTTCGTCACGGTCGTATCAAAACCAATAGGGAATATTAGGCAAAGCTCTGCATAGGTGGCACAACTAGCACATACAGTAAACAAACCTCATTGACATCATCAATGACAGTAATGACACATCATGCGTCACTAGGTCAATCACAAGGCCTACCGTGAAACACGACAATCGAAAGTTCGGTTTCTGCCTCTCTATCACTCTTGGCTATTCGATCGATAGAGAGGCAGATAAAGAAATTTCGATTTTCGCGTTTCGCGGTAGGCCACCTGTAAACAAACCGCCTTGGTGCATCAATGTCATAGTGAAAATTTGTCTAAAAACTGTCTAAGGCCTAGTATGGGGTGCCCCTTAATACGCCTAACATTATTTGTCATATAGTTGAGTGTGCTCAGAGCATAAAAAGGTCAACCACGGCGTTGCATGAACAAGAGATTTCCTTTGGCAGGATTGGTCCTTAGGACCCAAGGATGGATTTAAGAAGTGGAGCCACCCAGATTTTTGATGCAGGTGGGGGGTGGGGGGGTTTTAAGCGTCGGCGACGTCTGATGTTAATAATTGTTTAAGTTTAGGTTCTATGTCAAGTTTAGTATCATTTTCAAGTAAATCAAAGATGTAGACATAGATTTAATCTAAATCGGTTCAGCCGTTATTAATTCCCTATACAATCTTACACCTTCCTTTTCACTTTTAAGAGATTTTTTTTGAATAATAACTATCCTATGTTCTTCCCCGGGACTCAAAATATCTCTATACCAAATTTTATCTAAATCGGTTCAGCGGTTATTGAATCCCCATTCAAAATTCCACCTCCCTTTTCACACCCTTAAAGGATGAATTTTGAGATTTAAAGTAGGCTATGTTATTCCCTGGTACTCAAACTATCTCTGTACCAAATTTTAACTAAATTGGTTTAACGGTTTAAGCGTGAAGAGGAATTAAAAAAAAAGTATTTTTTTCATATTTTATGTGTTTTTACTTCGGAATGGTGTCATTATGATATCAGAAATGAATTCGGAATCTTCGATTTAGACGAAAACGATACCAAACTTGGCCTAGTAGCTTAAATGATATAGATATCAAGATCAAGTTGAGAGCCCCCCCCCCCCTAAAAATTTACATCAAAAATCTCGGTGGCTCCACTTCTTAAATCCATCCTGGGGTCCTAAGGACCAATCCTGCCAAAGGAAATCTCTTGTTCACGCAACGCCGTATTTTTGGCCCAGCACCATCCGCTAATAATATGAATTCGCATAACAGTTTTGGCATAACATAATTGTGCATAACATTGAACAGGCATAATATTAAAAAAGCATACCACTTATTGCGCATAATAATGAATCCGCATAATTTAAATATGCATAACATTATTAACTATAACTTTATTTGGCACAAAATGAATTAGCATAATTTAATAAAGCAAGAGAATTAGATGGACCAAGGCAAAACCAACTCGGTTAGGTCAGGTTCACAAGGCTAAGGCAGGATCGAGCGAAACGAAGCGAAGCTGTTGTAACAAATAATAATCTTTGAGCTGTAAAGCATTATTAAGGCGTAGTAAGTTCGTGTTCTTCTTTTTTAAAATAAGTTTTGGTTTTTTAAGGTTTTATAAATATTTTTCATATTTTGTTTTTATTGTGCAACTTTTTTTAAAGTGCGTTTTAGACCTATTTTAGTGATTTTATTTACAGAGCAAAAGTCAAAAACTCAGGATTCGAATCGCTGAAAGCCCTAGAGAAAGGCCGCAAGATTGCTAATTAAATTTTTGGCAACCGTATTGTGATATTTGTGATCTAAAAAAGCGCTACATTGACTTAAAACTTCGTTCTCTCAACCTACTGAACCTTAATTCCAGCCGTTCTACATTTTTATTAATTTGCCTTTTATATTTATTTTATACCATTTAATAATTATTCAAAGTAACTTTATGCTTATTATATTTATCCCAAGTCATCGTTATGACAATTTACGTTATGCGTAATCAGTTATGCGGAATAATGTTATGCGATTTAGAAATTATGCGTAACATACGTTATGCCAATTTGAATTAGGAGTATTTTCATTTCATTTCATTTATTCACAAGCAATATGTACATCGCATTGGAAATTATACATAAAAATTGGCTAACACAAAAGAAATACAATAACATACAAGGAAAGGAATACACGTTAATTTGCCCAACTATCACAAAAGTAATAAACTAATTAAAAAAATACAATAAAATATAAACATGGATTACCTACACGTTAATTAACAAAAGTAATTTACTAATTAAAAAAAAACAATTACAAAAAAATATAAAATGTCAGTCTTAACTCATAAATCTAAAAAACTACAAATATGTCAATTAATGGTCAATTACGGAATAATTATATATTATCTATATTGTCATATGAATAATTCTAAGTAGAGTGTATATATTTAATGTCAATTCAATAAATAATTTCAATTAGTAGGCTGACAAAATTCTTCCACTGAGTACAAACACTTGCTTAGCAAAAAAGCCTTGATCTTGGTTTTAAACATGTTCACATTGATGATCATCTTCAATTCAACCGGTAATCTATTAAACAGAATAATGGCCTGATAGCTTGCTGAGTGCTTCACTACTTTAAGCTTAGCCGTGATTGTTTGTGGCAAGTCTTTTCTCCTAGTAGCTAGACGGAGTTCTCTGTCTTCTGGAGTTTCTATAATAAAAATAGACTTAATTAAATCTGTTAGTACCACCAAGATATACAGACTAGGAACAGTGAGAATTTCATATTCCAAGAAATAGCTCTTACAAGACTCTGTCTGTGGTAATCTAGCTATCGTTCTTATTGCTCTTTCTTGAGCCACAAAAGCTGTTTGTATATTGTACTTGTAACTGTTGCCCCAAAACTTGACGCTATATCGTAACCTGGATTCAATCAATGCATAGTAGACAATCTTTAGTTGAGACAGTTTTGCTTCGTCTCTAAAACTCCTTAGGGCATAGCAAGCAGAACTAACAGAGTTTTCTATTGCGTGCAGTTCGTTTTTCCAATTTAGGTTTTCGTCTATAACAACACCGAGAAATTTAACCGATTCAACTTGGTGGATAGCAGTTCCGTTTGAAAAAATGTTTAACATTTCTTTATTTCTGGCAGTGGATCTGAAAAGCAACACATTGGTTTTCTTACAGTTTAATAATAAGTTGTTAATATTGAACCAGGCATTAAAATGTTTTAAAGCTTCATTTACCCTGTCATTTAATATTGAAGTGCTTTCTGCTGATATGACGGCAATAGTATCATCAGCAAAAGCTACAAGCTGAGTACTAGGAAGAGTATGTATTACGTTATGCGAATTAATATAGACCCCCTAGTATGTATGTTACTCTATGGTTTACTAAACAAATTAGTGCTGCACTCTGGCGGCAGAACATTGCAGTAATATTCCCTATAACCAAAATAACGGAACTTGGAAATAGGAAGCGCTGGTGGCCTAGCGGTAAGAGCGTGCGTCTTTCAATCCGGAGGTCGCGGGTTCAAACCCCGGCACGTACCAATTAGTTTTTCGGAACTTATGTACCTACGAAATATCATGTGATATTTAACAGTCGCTTTTCGGTGAAGGAAAACATCGTGAGGAAACCTGACTAATCCCAGTAAGCCTAGTTTCCCCTCTGGGTTGGAAGGTCAGATGGCAGTCGCTGTTGTAAAAACTAGTGCCTACGTCAATTCTTGGGATTAGTTGTCAAGCGGACCCCAGGCTCCCAAGCCGTGGCAAAATGCCGGGACAACGCGAGGAAGAAGAAGATGTATGTTTAAACAATTGTAGTACGTCATCATCATTGTGAAACGATTGTATAATGTCGATAAGTCATTTCATTGCCGTTCATAAATAAGTAATAACTCAATATCGCGAGACTAATATCTACATGGCTTACATTAACACCTGCCGAGTTGAGGAGTGACAGCAGACAAATAATAGTACAGTAATAGTTATTTACAGCACATAATATGGTGCTACTTTCCCGCCCTAGAGCGGTAATTAGCACAATACGTGCCTATGTCAAAAATTTAAAGGGCCATATGTACTGTAAAACATTGTACAATACACGTGCGAAAAGGTAATTCGCAATTACAGTTTGGTATACGAAATATTAATTCAACCATTGCGAGTAGAAAAAGACAATATAGTCAATAGTTACAAATAGGTACAGTCCAGACCAGGCCTATGGAACTCTCCGCGCGACCTTGAATTTATACCTAAGCGACGCGCACCTCAGAAGGTGCAAAAGCCGGTAGGCTGACACGCGCGAGCGAAAGGGAGGCAGATAACGTTTTTCGATGTCGGCGGTAGACCCTAAATGGTTACCTTTTGCGAATGCTCCGACTGTGGCACTGCATGCCGAAATTTACCCTAGGGACTACATAATCACGTGCATGTGACACCCCTGTAGTTGCAGCCATCCAGAGGTTACGGTAACCTCTTGCCATCAAGCGGGCCTCACGCGCCTAACGTACTTTCTCAATAGCATTTTTTTTTGTTGGCCGTATTATATTAATTGGAAAATTGCAAACTACTTCTGAATTCCACCACGAACATTATTGTATTTTCCATAATTTAAATTAGTTTCATTTGGAAACTCAAAGGCAGCCAAGATGTTTATATTATTACTATGTAAGTAATTTAAATTCTGTTAAATTCTTACATTTCTTGTACAGTCACGGACTTTAACTGTTGAGCCATTTAGGGTTCAAGCTAATTTGGCTGTCAATGTCCGTGACTGTACATCTGTACTCTAGCATACAACGACTTAAATGTAAAGTAATAAGCATTTGTATGTCGGCGGCCGATCGTAAGATCAGGCATATCGTGAAATTCCTAATCATAACGTGAAACGTGAAAATCAATGACTTTTTCCCTGAGTCGACGGAGCCCCGCTACGCGGGGCTCCTATTTCTGGGCAGTTTGCCCTTCGGGCATCTGAAGCAACCCAACGAACCTATCCTACCTATACTTATATTGGTTTAATGTGACTATCGTCAAAACATTACACAGGAACATTACGATCTGCGT
Organism: Cydia splendana; assembly: GCF_910591565.1. Classification (NCBI taxonomy): domain Eukaryota; kingdom Metazoa; phylum Arthropoda; class Insecta; order Lepidoptera; family Tortricidae; genus Cydia; species Cydia splendana. Next base: position 7,180,532 of record NC_085983.1, read on the forward strand.
ATCTTACGATCGGCCGACATATATAAGATTATGTGGAATAAGAGAAGCTAATAGGGCAAGATAAACACTTGTAGGAGTTGTAGGGAAAATAACAGAGATACCTTCCTACTTAAAGATATTAAACACTAAATTAAATGATACTAGGTACTAAAAATAAACCCTACTTACCTAGAGTTAGACCAAGATAAGTCTGCACACGTCTCGATTTTGATAGCACACGCATTGCAAGTGTTGTTTTAAATGTCTCTAAGAAATGATGACGTCTAAATAACGCTATCATAATTTTTGCAGACTTTTTTTGGTCTAACTCTAGAAGGACTCTCCTCATACGGTTTCTCATGCCACGAGTAAAATAAACTCCGTTTCTCATACCCACGACTAATCCGTTTGTTAAAGTTTTTGTTTCTTTCACATTTAGACTTGGCTCTTATCGCTAATTCAGAAATCAGAGCTCAAGCTGAATCAACAACTTCGAATGATACGCATGTTAAAAATATCAGTGTGCTAGTAACAACCGGAAAAAATGAAATACACACAGACAAGCAGAATATACAGATAAATCAAAATAATTCTGAAGTTATGCTATCATTTAATGAAAACACAACAGCATTAATAAAAGATTTGAAGGCAACAGTTGAGAAACTAGTAGCACATTTAGAAAAACCAAAACCAAAACCAAAAGAGTCTCCCCGGCGAGTTCTTCACAATGGTATTTACGATTTTTTCCCACAATTTCCTAGAAAAAAAAGAAGTATAGAAAATACGACAGACGCTGTAAGAAATAGTAATACGATACCTGTTGAAGTTAAAATTGACAAAGCAAATGATGTTGAAAATGTTACTGAAACAAAAATAGCAAAAGAAAATAAGACAGAAGAGGTTGCAAATGATTACTATGATTGGTTGAATAACGATCAGAATAATACTACCAAAGTTAGTAATACTACCGAAGTTAGTAATACTACCGAAGCAAGTGGCAGAAGAAGCTTCAATTCAGACATGGAAATAGCTAAAGTTGTACGAACAAGACTGCTATCTTATGTGCACGAACATATAAGCGATACTATGAATAAAATTGATTCACTTAAAAACGTTAAGAATACTTACGGCACAAATAACATTTTTAACATAGGATACATAATGGCGAACGTCGATCTGATAGAGAAAAACTTGAAAAAATTGAGAGAAGGAATAAATGAGAGTAACAAAGAATGGGCCGAGGCACATATTTTAGACGTTTTCGATAAAGTTAAATATACCAATACCGTGATGACTAGTCTAATGACTGCTTTGAAATCGATTTTTAATGCATCACCAAGTAATGGAGTTATTGAAAATGCACAAGGTCTCATGTATGGTTAATAGACAAATAAAAATATCATTGTGTTATTAATTAATCTAATACCTTTAAACGAGCAATTCTTGTTTATTTATATATATATATATTTCGGGGATCTCGTGAACGGCTCTAACGATTTCGATGTGCTATGTGGGGGTTTTCGGGGGCGATAAATCGATCTAGCCAGGTCTTATCTCTGGGAAAACGCGCATGTTTGAGTTTTAATATGTTTTCCGAGCAAAGCTCGGTCTCCCAGATATTTTTGTTATAAAAGATAAACTAGGACCTAGGTCTTAAGGTGCATTCACACCACAATTAACTACTCATACTCATATATTTTATTGCATTTCATGTGTACAGAGGATCTTAGGGCTAAGTACAGCTTCAACATGAACCGGTATTAGCAACGTAACAGACTAACTAAAACTATACTAAACTAAAACATCTAGTTCTCACTTAAAAATGCTTGGATACAATAATAATGCTTTGCTAATTAGAAGTCGCTTTAATTGCACTTTAAATCTATTAATGTTTATTTCAGTCAAATCAGTTTATTTTTTAGAACTGTCAAAACGATGGAATACTACTATGGAATTTATATGAAACATTGGCATGTGACGTCACAATCAAATTACCTACTCTTTATAGTTTTATACGGGTTTTAAAATGGACCAGTGGATCATTTTTATGTTTAACTAGCTGTGCCCGCGGCTCCGCCCGCGTGGAATTCGGTCTGTGTCAGTAAGCGGCTAATTTCTAATCCTAATTTCTCTCCCTCTCCCCTAGAGGCGGAACTTGAAGTAGGTAAAGTTGACAGATGGATATGCTAGAGGACTGTAGTCCAGATAAAGTATTTTACAATTAGGTACCACTAAATAAAACTACACTCCAAAGTCAATAGTTTTTTCGCCCTTATTCAAATTTTACACGTGATTTAAACGACAGAGTAGGTAGTAGGTGTATATCGGACGATACAGTAAGCCGTAAGGTATACGCGCGCGAGCGAAAGCGAAGCGGCCTGCCTGTGGCTAGACCGCCACTCACGGTGGTCTTCTTCAGACTCCTGAGGAAGACACGTGCCCCTTGTAACCTCAATGCGTTGCGAGACTTTCGGGAATGATTCGATTGTTTTCGGGAATGCATGGTAATGCGTATAAAATGCGAGTCCCAAATCATTTGACTCCGCAAACGACCAGTGCCGGGTTAAGATATTTTGATGCCCTAAGCATTTCTAGGCCATGGTGCCCCCTCTCCCTAGGGTCATCAATATTACATTGAATTTTTTTGGTAAATTGAGTGACGTTCATTGCCGCATTACAGCTGAGAATGGAAATTAATCACATTATTTTATCACGACAATTGGCAGTGCCGCAGCAGTAACGTTGCAACAGAGTACCTAATGCTGCTGCAGTCGCCACCCGAATGTCACCTTTATCACATCTTAGAATGTCATTGAAAACGCGAGCGAAGCGGGCGCGAAAATTTTTCGATATAAAAACGCAATTTTATAGACAGTTGTACATTTTTACTTTTAGTATGGAAATCAGTCACATCATTTTATCACGAAAATTGACAGTGCTGCAGCAATAACGTTGCAACAGAGTAATACTGCTGCAGTCGCTATAGCTTAGAAAGTGATTGAAAACGCGAGCGAAGCGAGCGCGAAAATGTTTCGATATAAAAACGCAATTTGATAGACAGTTGTACATTTTTACTTTTGGTATGGAAATCAGTCACATCATTTTATCACGAAAATTGACAGTGCTGCAGCAGTAACGTTGCAACAGAGTAATGCTGCTGCAGTCGCCATATATTAAAAAGTGGTTAAAAACGCGAGCGAAGCGAGCGCGAAAATATTTCGATATAAAAACGCAATTTGATAGACAGGTGTACATTTTTACTTTTAGTATGGAAATCAGTCACATCATTTTATCACGAAAATTGACAGTGCTACAGCAATAACGTTGCAACAGAGTAATGCTGCTGCAGTCGCCATATCTTAGAAAGTTATTGAAAATGCGAGCGAAGCGAGCGCGAAAATTTTTCGATATAAAAACGCAATTTGACAGACAGTTGTACATTTTTACTTTTAGTATGGAAATCAGTCACATCATTTTATCCGGAAATTGACAGTGCTGCAGCAGTAACGTTGCAACAGAGTAATGCTGCTGCAGTCGCCATATATTACAAAGTGATTAAAAACGCGAGCGAAGCGAGCGCGAAAATTTTTCGATATAAAAACGCAATTTGATAGACAGTTGTACATTTGTACATTTTTACTTTTAGTATGGAAGTCAGCCACATCATTTTATCACGAAAATTGACAGTGCTGCAGCAGCAAAGTTTCAACAGAGTAATGCTGCTGCAGTCGCCATATCTTAGAAAGTTATTGAAAACGCGAGCGAAGCGAGCGCGAACATTTTTCGATATATATATATCAATTTATTAAATCAACATAATTATTCAATTATTTTTGTTGATATCCGTGTCTTCTAAACTTAGAGTTAATTTGGCAAAATCTTTCCTCGGTGGCTTATTCATGTCACAACACTCACAACGTATTAAATTCAGCTCCATCTGGTAGTTTACCAGGGTACTCAATAGTGGTAGCACATATTTGAAAAAAGTTTGCCCCTCTTTCCTAAGTAGCGCCATAAGATTCAGGGGCAAACTTAAGTCAATCGAGTGTTGTGGCTACCCCCCCTTTTAGGGGTTGAATTTTTATAGCCTATAACCTGGCCGGGGATTTTCTCGACAGATTAGTAAAGTTTTCATCAAAATCCGTTCAGCCGTTTTCACGTGATGCGCGTTCAAATAAACAGACAAACAGATAAACAGATAAACAGACAAACAGACAAAAATTCTAAAAACTTTTGGAACGTGTTCTGTTATCGATTCTAAGTATCCCCAGCCAACTTTTTTTCAAATATCTTCCATGTACAGACTTTCGACCGTCTTCAGCTTTATTATATGTATAGATAGATTAAGTCGGGCTAATCTAGTATTGAATCGTAAGTTTGATAGACGAGACTACTGTGGAGAACACTGCAACAGTATATAACTACTAGGTAAGTTACCTAATGTTACCCATAGTCTAATAAAACATGGTCTTCCATTCCCAGAGTGACACGGGGCTACGTCACAACAACATGGCCGCTATATATAGCGCTATCGCATATTATCATATAGCGCTGTCGCATGATGACGTAAGCCCGTGTCAGTTAGGTGACCTAGAAAAGACGGGAATGGAGTACCAGGCGGAGTATATTATTATACCATGATGTTACCGTGTTGCATAGTGTTGTTCCACAAAAGTTAATGTCGGTGTGGATGCACCTTTACAACATATGTTGCCAAATTCTGACCTTCTCTTAAGGCGTGTCCAGACGGGGACAATTATTCGCCAATCTGATAAAATTGTCCGATCAAATCAGGCCGTGCCACAAACGCCAATTTGGCTCGCCGAATCCAACCACCGATTATATGACCGATATTACCGATAAAATGGGATGCGGGCGCAATAATACCAATTTGTGACGTAGTGCTAGTGTAGTGCTGCTGGTATTCGCGTTTGGGGGCATTTCTTGAATTTAGAGCGCTCATACATCACCATAAATTTAAAATTGGTGAAAGTGTCTAAATTGGCGTTTGAGTCCGCACCACCTGATTTGATCGGACAATTTAATCAGATTGGCGAAAAATTGTTCCTATCTGGAGGCCATACACCGCTCAAGTAAGTAGGTATCATCATCTACTTATTTATTACACGTATGAAATTAAATGAAACAATATATTTTTAACTTATTTGTTTTATTTCTAACTAGAATACATCACACGGCATAAAAAGCAACAATTTAACAAATATAGAATATCCGACCACATACTTATATCATAACAAATAGAAAATGCGAGTATGACATCATCTTCCTCGCGTTATCCCGGCTTTTTGCCACGGCTCATAGGAGCCCGGGGTCCGCTTGGCAACTAATCCCGATAATTGGCGTAGGCACTAGTTTTTACTGCCATCTGACCTTCCAACCGCCGCCGGGATCTTCAAGCCGGGCCCGGGCCGAGCCGTCCGACATGTCATTTTCTATGACGGCTGATCGGTGATCGCGGTGTGCTTTTCATAGAAAACGAAGCGCCGGAAGCTCCGGCCCGGCCCCGGCCCGGTCTAGCGTAAGTCATCCTTTATGGTCAGCTACTTACTGGGTGAAGGTTTGACCGCATAAAGCTGATTTTTGTAGTTACGTTTGTAAAAAAATAGGAAGTACCTACATGTTTTAAAATCACTGGGACTTTTAAGATAAAAGTCTGCGGTCAGAAAAATTTTGCTTAAACTTTTAAAAAATAAGCCTCTTTACAACAGTCATCTCTTAAAATTAGTTTTAATATATTTAGTCTATAAATATAAATATATTACATATTGTAAATGCTTTTGTAACAATCTACAACAGTTATTTTGTAATTGAATAATAGCCCAATTTCTATATACCTACTATGTAAATCTTACATATAACTTGAGCACGCTTCTTATATCTAACAGTACAATAAGATAAGATAAGATAAGAAAGATAATACGTGCTTGTACTTCTTCGTTATTAAATTTAAATAGTAAACCTAAAAAGATGTCATATACCGAAGATTAAAGAAAAAGTGGCGAAGCCGTCCAGGTGCTGATGGCTGGAGTCGAACCGGAAACTTTATCGCGGCTAACGCCTTGAACCCCTAGGCCACCTAGCCATGGCGGAATAGGTCCCTATTTCTCGACTAAGTGGGTACATATATGCCATCTTAGGGTGGTATATATTCCACCTGTCCAATTTCTTTGTCCAAAATTTGTCCAATGTCCAACAAATTTGTCATTGTGTTTAACTCTCATTAAAGTAGTAAGACGCAAATACACATTGGACCAAAATATTGGACAGATGGAATACCACCCTTAGAAAGACTCTTAGGCGTCTTTGACCAACTCTAAGGGCGCGCAGTACGTGCTTGCACCTCTTATAGCCTCCTAAGGCCCAAGGTACTACCTATAGTACTTCAGATCGATGAAATTTCAGTCATATTCAATGGGCAAGAGTCGCTTTTGCTTTGTTTCGTTTAATTTTCAAACAACGCAAAATCAACTTTATTTCCTACACTATAGGTTCAAATTTCAGTGGCAAATTTTGGATTTTTCACTTGTACGGATGGGCCTTAGCAGGATAGTATGGACCTATACTAATCCCTTACGGGATTATATGCAACCATTCATTAACCTCACACTTAGTTTTTAAAGTTTGCTATAAAATATATCTTGTACACATTATGGTAAAATGGGCGTTTTCAGAAATAAATATCGAAAACCCGATTCTCACAGATCCCAGTGTTTTTGGGTTCTTTCAACTCAGAATCACTAGCATATTAAATTCTGATAATAAAATAAAATGTCCCAAAAATTTGTATGAAAATTGTACATTCCACTACTTACGTCACGCACAAGTGAAAAAAATTTTCATACTAAAACGTGACGTAATGGAATGGACATTTTGGGACATCTTTTTTGAATGGTGGGATGGAGAATGCTGTCGATTCTGAGTAGAATGAGCCCAAGAACGTCCAGATATGAAAGAATCAGGTTGTCAATATTTATTTCTGAAAACGCCCAAATATTTAACTTCCTAATGCCCAAGGTCCTACCTATAGTACTTATTCAGTTCTATAAAATTTAAACCATATTACAATAGGAACAGAGTCGCTTTTGCTTTGTTTCGTTCAATTTTTAAACAAAACCAAAATCAACTCTATTCCCTGCACTAAAGGTTCAATTTTTCGGTGCCTTAGGAGGATAATATATGACTACACTCTGTTGGCTTGCGATTTTCTCATTGGCTGCAGGATGCTGTCCAATACAACGGTCGCCGGATTTACGTTGCCGCACCTTTTGAACAAAAAAAATGTATAATAAGATACATAGCAATTAATAATTTTACTGTGGCAACATTATTACGTTACCCCGGTATAGACTGATAAGAAATTGTAGAAATTAAATAGCGGCAACATCGTGGTGTACCGCACACGTCGAAGAAGGGCCTAAATAAGGTTACCTACCTTGGAAACATATCGTTACAACGTAGCTCCGTCCAGCCAGTGAGCGCTTCGTACACCATCGTGTCCAACGCCTTGTCCGCCGGCAGCTCGCCCGTTAGCATCCGGAGTGCGATCCTATAGGTAAAAAATACGGTTGTCTGTAAAGTCGGTTTACGGACGATAATTTTGCGTGATAACGTCATAAGAAAACACCATTACATTACATAACGTTACCATGGAGATCAGTCCACAGCGTTACCATGGATATCTGGCAACAACGTGACACTTTTTCGTGCATGCTAGAGTTAGACCGAGAAAACTCTGCAGCGATTTTGATAGCCCACGCAGTGCATGTGTTATTTATACGTCATAATTTCATAGAAATTTGACGTTTAAAACTACACTTGGACTGCGTGGGCTATCAAATCCGCTGCAGACTTTTCTTGGTGTGACTCTACCGGTGTTCAACGATTTATAAGACGTTATCACGTCAAAATAAACAGTGACATGGGCATAAAGAGCTCCAATCTTGCAACAATTGCAAGTAATTTTCGAAACATTGTGGCGTTTGATCGATCGATTGAATTAATTACCTGCTTAGTTGGCAACAGGTCGGCAATGTATCAAAAATCGCATGCGATTTCTTACAAGATTGGTGAAGCTTTTAAGACTGGGGACATGACAATCGGTAAGAAGCCAGAAGCAGCGATTTTGGGCGACAATATTCTCTTATCAAAACCTTATAAACTTTATCTGGTTGGTACTTAGTATAAATAATTATACTATGCAATAGTTGAGCCCCCAGGCACATTTGTGGCGCATTGGCTAGCCAGAGTTAAGCCCTTAAGGCCTAATACGCACGAGCGCTTTTACAACGCGCGTTAAAAAAGCATTTGAATGACACAAATGGATACATGTGTATTTATTCACACGATGGCGGTGGCGCTTGTTATCAAGCGTTGTTGGATTTTCAACTTTAAGAGTTGGCCGTCGAATTTAACGTGTGGACGGATTCAAGCGCTTTTTTAACGTGCGTTGAAAAAGCGCTCGTTAGTATGAGGCCTAAAGGGACTAGAAATCTGAGGTATCGATATATAATACCCTTCGAGCAACACGGAAGGGAGGCGGCATTCGCACTATTTCCCCTCTGCCGAGGTACAAGATTAGCGCGTCAATCTAATCTAGCGCGGGTAATAAAACTAGTTGCACTTGGATTTTTCACTAGACCGAGTCCAGACGCGCGCGTGAACACTGCTGCACAAAAATGCCTGTTTGCTCGGTTTTTTGTTAAAAAAAGAGGTCGGGGACATCAAATTTACAAAAAGAAAGTGTTACATTTCACATGTAATATGTTTTTTTACATATCATACGTTTAATTACATTCAAACACAATTATTATATTTTAGTCTCATGTAATTGTTGGATTTATCGATTTTGCTCGCTCAGTACAAATTGCGGATCGGTCGAGCGACAAATCCGACTTCTCATCTCTCAGAATACAATAACATACTTCAACGAAAATGTGTTAGTGTGCGTGTTGTGACACTTGTCACTCGTCCGTACACAAAAAGAGATCGAGGTTTGCAAGATTTGTCTTTGACGTGTGTCATTTTCTATGTATTTGTGTCGTCATTACAGATTGGATTTTGTATGTAAGTGTGTGAGAAGTGCGACTGTGTGCACCTTTCCCCCCGCGAAAAATGGCAGAAAGATTTGTACGGTGAGATATCGCTTGGGCCCCTCCCTTCCGATGTGTCGGAAGCCGGTGTTGCTCGAAGATAATACCGAACTACCGATAGACTTCTGGCCGAAGGGTGTCGTGTTTCGGAGGTTCCGGGGCACACTGCCAAATCCGACACAAGAGCATCTTAGTGTTTAGTTTTAAGTTTATAAAATACATATATATGTTAGTCAGTAAGGTATTTGTAATATGGGCCTTGTTGCCTGATTTAAATTTCTAAATAAATACTACTAGTACTACTTATTGGCGCAGCGACCCAAAATGAGTCTTGGCCTCCGACACGAGTAAACGCCAGTTGTCTCGATCCAGCGTAATCTCCCGCCAGTTATCGGCTTGAAGATCGCGCAAGTCCGCTTCAACCTCATCTCCCCAGCGATACCTGGGACGCCCGATCGGTCTTCGCCCTACCAAGGATAGGATCATAGGATCTTGTGGCTGAGCCCAATATTATCGGCGAGACAAAAGCCCACCGCCTCCGCTGGCTTGGCCACGTATTAAGGATGGATGAAGATCGCGGCGAAATAATATAAAATGAGGTAACTCTTACTTACCCGTTTATCCTGGCCATGGTGGCTAGTGGCGCGTTCAGCTTAGCTGTAGCCGCCAAGTTTCTGCAGTACAACAGCCACACGCAGTCCAGCTCTGTATAGGTGCCCTGAGCGGTCGTTTGCGTTGCCTGCCAAGATAAAGTATTTTTAAAATACAACTGGCTTTGCACGGGTAACACAAAACACAAAGTCCATTAGTTTTTGAGTTTTAACATACAGACAGACGCGGCGAGGAACTTTGAGGTGTAGTGATTTAAGGCCTGTCCAGACGAGAAGAATTTTTCGCCAATCTGATTAAATTGTCAAATCAAATCAGGTGGTGCGGACGCAAACGCCAATTTGACCACAATCACCAATTTTAAATTTATGGTGATAATTGAGCGCTCTAAATTAAAAAAATGCCCCCAAACGCATTGCACGTCACAAATTGATATTCTTGCGTCCGCACCCCATTTTATCAGTAATATCGGTCATAATCGGCGGTTGAATTCGGCGAGCCAAATTGGCGTTTGCGTCCGCACGGCCTGATTTGATCGGACGATTTAATCAGATTGGCGAAAAATTGTCCCCGTCTGGACACGCCTTTATGTTTCTAAATAATGACCTGTTGACTGCTCAGATGATTTAGCGCGTGCGTGTTGCCATCAATGTCTCTGGAGAGTTGTTGCTGAATGTTGGTGTTCAGGGCTTCACGGTTCGTTATCTGGCTGAGGACCATTCTGTCAAAAAAATATTTATTAGGAAAAATCACTCCTACGTCCTACTTGACATATCTACACAACAACTTGTGTCATCATCATCATTTCAGCCAGAGGACATCCACTGCTGGACATAGGCCTCCCCCAAAGAGTGCCACAATGACCGGTCTTACGCCACCCGCATCCAGCGGACTCCCGTGACCTTAACCACGTCATCAGTCCAGTGGGGGGGTCTGCCCACGCTGCGCCTTCCGGTACGTGGTCGCCACTCGAGAAGCTTTCCGCCTCAATGACCATCGGTTCTACGTGCAATGTGCCCCGCCCACTGCCACTTAAGTTAAGCGATTTGGAGGGCTACACCGATTACTTTGTGTAACAAGGCATTTTGATGAATGCGAAACAAATTCAAAACGTGACTACTTTTGGTTTTTTGCCTACGGCCCGTTTTAATGTACAGTCAGCAGCAGAAGTTGCTAAGCGGGCCAGATGTTCAAAATGATCTAGAGTAGAGTAGCGGTACTGATAATTCCACTACTTGACGTTAGATGTCGACTTCGAAATAACTCGCGTTTTGAAAAGAACATGGATGTATGGAGTTACCGCTCTTTCTTTACTTATATTTCGCTATGGTATAATCTCTAGGCGTATAATATTATCTAAGGACGGGCTTTACGGGCACTAAAAATGGTACTAGTTCAGCGGTGTTACTCACGAATTCCAGCCAATCGTGCAGTCTAACGCAACTAGTTGTGACCAATAGCCCGCGTAATGAGAACTCATCAAACAATCGCGCGCGTGATGCGAACTCATCAACCAATCGCGTTGTAGCGGTTTCACACCGCTGTACTGGCCCCTGTCTTGCCTCATTATTAGGTATTGCCCGTAAAGCCAGTCCCTAGATATCTATGTCAATGTCTCTAGGAATATATCTGTGATTACTTGGTGTTCTTGTAAGCTCGTCCGAGATGTATGGCGGCGCGGGCCGTGCTCATGCCGACCTCCAGAACATTTTCCAGTAAGTTCTTGCCGATGTCGAACTCGTCTACACTCTCTTGACGAAGATTCTGGCGTTTCCTGGAGCAAAAATAAGATTTTAGGTAGGATTATAGGTGCTTAGGAAAACAATGTAAACATTGAGACTAATAATCTCAGTTACTAAGTTTTTATAACATAATAAAAACACTAAAAATTTATAAATAAAAAATTTGCTCTAAGTCGTAGTCGCTCGGTAGGGTGCCCAGAAGGCTGACCGCATTGCCCGCTGGATGGCAATGCTGATCCGTTGGGCAAAATATTGGCCAGCCCTTCTGGTTACCGGAAGCCTCTATGAGGCGCTTTGACTGCTCCTCATAGAGGCGACGCGCGCTAGGTCTCCCTTCTAAGTTCGTATTTTCCTTCTTTTATACGGTTTAACAAACTGACACCCATCCCATGTCTTGAGTTATTCCAAATATAGTATGATATAAACTTTCACATGTGAAAACGCTCTATAATTGTAGGTACCTACAATTATGTAAGACATGGATTTTTCTGCATTTATTTAATCATTTATAGAAAACGATAGATAACGCAAAATAGACGGAATTGATGCCATAAGGCACTCTCCTCCTGTTTTTCTCACAGGTGCCTTCCGACATCCGATATCGCAAAGGAGCTTCCGATCCATCCATGTCGGAGTCGGAGCCCCGTGCGTGTAGGCATAATGTTTGTTGTAGTGTGCGTGACCGCTAAAGACGGCGCCCGCGCCCCCGCGGCCTGCCTACCCGCGGATGTAAGATCCGCCCGATCGGACAGTGTGAAAACGCTTTTACTAGGATATTAATAGATTTATTAGACTTACGAAAATGCGGCAGTGTTGTAGATCTCACTCTGCTTGGACTCCACCTTGCTGGGGTCCAGGAACAGCGCGTTGAACGCAAACACATCAGGGTCCTTCAGCATCTTGTTTCGGACTCCTTCCTGTAATAACAATTATTCATCATCATCATCATCATTCTAGCCTTCAGTCACCCACTGCTGAGCATAGGCCTCTCTTCGTGTACGCCACTTATCCCGGTCCTTGGCTAGTCTCATCCAAAAGTGCCCCGCGATTTTCCGAATGTCATGCACCCAACGAGCCAACGGACGCCAAGCGCTTCTTTCATCCGATAAATTAAATTGTTAATTTAATTTATTTAAGTTTATCATTTATTATAAAAAATTATCTCCGCCTTGCTTTATGATTTTTCATTTAAAAGCTGGACTTAACATCTTTATTTTTGCAACCAGAGAGCAAAGTAAATTTTTGCTGTGCGTGCTTACTTTGAGTCCCGAGCGAGCTAAATATTTTATAATTCCCACCTGCACTCTTGTTCTTATTCCCATTCCAACTACTAGCTACAGTTCTATGACTTAAGGATGACTCACGTTAGACCGGGCCGGAGCTTCCGGCGCTTCGTTTTCTATGGAATGCACCACGTGATCACCGATCAGCCGTCATAGAAAATGACATGTCGGACGCCTCGGCCTGGGCTTGGCCCGGTCTAGCGTGAGTCATCCTTTAAGTCTAACTGCCCGGTTGCCGTGCCAGTCCTAACCGGAGTCTGGTCAGGCCGCGTAGCCAACATGCCAATCGCTTACGCTCTGAAGCGATCGAAACGCAACTGTCACTGTCACACTAATATGGAAGAGTGATAGAGAGACATAATGCTTTTCGTTGTCGAAGCGATAGCGATTGTAACCTTGGCTAGGCCGGCAGAGACGATTCCGAAACCGCTACTGGATGAATAAAGTATTCCAAGTGTTTCAAGTTGGAATCAATTAGGCTCCGCGCTTCAAAATGCCATTAAAACTTCAAGGTCATTTTGTCTCACGTTCGCAACAAAATCATAAAGTTATAAAGCTACGTGCTTACCTGATTCTCCCACGCCATCAATTGAATATTATGCAGCAGCATCACATCCAGCGTGAGAATCCCAAACGACAGCAAGTCCGTACTGTTGCTCGAAATAATCTTCCTACTATGATTCGTACTAGTGTAATTATCACCAAAATATATGTCCTTTAATTTATTCATCACTATGCTTACATTGCCTTCTATTAAACTCTCGTTCAGAGCTTTTAAAAGTTGTCCAAAATCATTACCAGATTTAATTTTCTTCGAATGATTACCAGCAACTTCAAAGTCAGGATCTGACACTATCCAATCGTGTAGCTCCTGAACTTTTTCTATTAAATAACTGGTCATTGTATTGCTTTGCATATAATCGTCGTATAGGTTCTCATCATTGTAATATTCTTCGTAGAAATCATTTTCGTCTTTTTTTAAAACTGCTACATAACCATCTGGAAGTTTGATATCTTGTTTGTTAATGAAAACATCAGGCAGAGTAGGTTTAAAGTCAGGTATATCCTTCTTTTCTGTGACTGCAACTTCTGTTGCGTCTGGCAATTTTGCGTGATCCTTCTTTTCAATTTTTCGTTCGGCATGGTGTATAATATCATGCACTGGATGCATTTGAGGTTTCGCTAGGAGACTATGGTTTTTTTTCTTATCCCTATTCGCAACTATGTTTTTGAATATGGATAGCTTCTCTAGGATGGGGAATTGGATATCATTTTCTAGTTCTTCTGAACTGTCGTTGTCAATGTTAGTCAGTTCTGATTCTGTTGTTGTTGGTAGCTTTCTTGGCTGCAGAATTGGCTGAGAATATAATGGTTCCTGTAAAAATGAAAGAGATGATGAGAATATTCTATGCGAGTTATTTAATATAGAACAAAGTTATTGAGAGTTGAGACCCTTCCCGTGAGTTGAGTTTATTAGATTAGAATTATGAGCGTAACGAAAGCTCAAAAATATATGAATTATAAATTATAAAAGACTCAACAACATCAGTCTCTTCTGGCACATTCAAATTTTCACCGCACCAGCGGGAATATAAAAAGTACGAAATATAAAAACTATACATGGGAAACGATAGGTATAAGCTGATTTTTTTTAGTGAGCAAAAAGGAATATTGTTTATTGTTTTCTAGCAGTAAAATATATATTAACTCACATATTTATAGACGGGTTAGCCGCGACCACGACCAGTGAAACCTGTGTCGAAACGTCGGTAAATAAAGGTAATTGAATAAATTTCGCGTTAGACCCGCCAATAAATGTGAGTTAATGGGTCAAACAGATCACTGTGTTATGTCTTTCCTGTAGACATACACAAGAGTTAAGGGCTATAAAGGTTAATTTTCTTATTTAACCCTTATCCACGTGAAAAGGTCCTCCTTTTATTTAGAGAATCATGATAAAATCATTGCTTACATGCCCACAAGCTGTTAACTATTGCCCACAGGAGAGAAAAATGTACTGTTCGCGATAACACCCTAGTTTTCTCTCCTGTGGGCAATAGTTAACAGCTTGTGGGCATGTAAGTAATGATTTTATCATAGTTCTTTAAATAAAAGGAGGATCTTTTCACGTGGATAAGGGTTAAATAAGAAAATTAACCTTTATAGCCCTTAACTCTTGTGTATGTCTACAGGAAAGACATAACACAGTGATCTGTTTGACCCTAATATGTGTTCAAAACGCGAAGGTTTTAAATATTATATAGCAAAATATCTGATTGTGTGAACTGCTAAAAATTAAATTGTAAGTGTGTGTTAAAAACCTTTTTATACAGAAATAAAATTTAAGTACTTTAAATGTACCATTCAGTTCAGTAAAAAAAACTAAATAAAATTTTATAATAGGCGAGTGTGTGATTCCAACAGTTAACAGTAGGTAAGTACTTAAGTCATTTGACTTGACCCTTCACCTCTCAAAAACCATTAACCTGTTTTTTTATATTAAGGTTACTAATAATACTAATGTCCCATTCGACGGCCATAATACTAAGTATACATATATATATTTTGTTTAGGTTTGTACTACTGCTGAAAATCACTTTTAGAGTGAACTACTTTGGTCTGGCGGAAGCTTGGAAGATACCGTGTTACTACCCCTTTTACAGGGAGCAAAACTGGTAGACGGGAGGTAAAAACTACAGTATCTGCTTCCCATTAGGCGGTACGTATGATTGATGTCTCTAGGCGAGACCATAACTTTTTTTGTTTTTGACTTTCTCGAATAATTATTCTTGCACCTTACAGCTCTCGTGATTATGCGTCTTTTGAGCCTATTTTTTAATATCATATCTTCACAACTTTCCGCGATATAAGGGGATCGCACTTTTTCGTGAAATCGGAGCCTATACTGGAGCGATGGATACATAGATGTTTTAGAAATCAAAATCATGTCTAATATTCGCATTAGCAAAGCAAACAATATAATAAGAAGTATCCTCTGCCTCTGTGATTAAAAATAATGTAGGTAAAACATCTTGTTTAATCGGACTAAACTTAACTACTACCTCACCAAAATAATACAATTGCATTTTTAAGGCCGCGTACCGCGTTGACGCGGCTATTGGGTCAATCGGGTGGCCATCGCTAACGGCTAGACCCCCCCCCCCCCCCACCTCGTCGTCAAAAATATGATTGTCAGGAAAAATATTCGAAAATCAGGAATTTTGTCAGGAAATTCTAAACTTGTATCTGGTAACCCTATATGCGCTGGACTGACTAAATAAAATCCGCAGTGGGAAACCTCGTATCCGACTGTGCCAGACAGTCTGCCAACAGGGAGACCTGGCGGCAGATCGTGCAAAGAGCTGTGTCCGCCTCTACTACCGATGCGGACGCCTCAACGTGACCACGACCTCTCTATCAAGAGCGATACGACAGAGAAGAAGATTGCTTGTTTGTCACGAACATGATGGTATAAAAACTATGATAAGAGCCTTGCGAAGCCTTGAGAACTTTTGCGAGTAAAGATCGGAAGAGCGTAGGCTTTCTACAGTAATAACAGTTTCCTGAGAACGCACCGAAGCATATACGTCGCCAAATGACGGACTATTACGGTACTATTATGCGTACCATTACGCGTGGGTACCACTTTGTAGGTACCATTATGGATGCTTTGTTTAACAACGCTACGCTTGGATGGGCTCTTTAGGAAACGAATTATGAGTTTGAGCGTGTACCTAAACACCATCGTCACAGAAAAAATAATAGTACTAGGTACAGAAGACTCACTCTCTAACAAAACGCGTCTGTTACGATCAGGACAGATATGGCTCTAGGTGGCGACAGTTCCTCGCGCGGCTTATGGCTAGTCACCCAAATTGGTGTGGAACGGATGTACTTGTAGCTACCTGTTGCAAAGCGACGAAATCGCGGAGGGAGCCACGAGCCACGCCTGCCATGGTTTGTTTAGACTTTAGGCAGTCGAAATGGTATGTGCGATTCTTTCGTAATTCATTTGTGAATGGCAGGTTATCGTCAGTAGGTACCACGATAGATGAAAAACAGAATTTCGTTATCTGCCTTTGTATCGCTCTTTCATATTCGTGCAGAGGCGCAGATAATCAAATTTCTATTTTCGTTTTACGCATGCAGCAGGCCCTCAGATCTGATGAATACACGCTCCATTCGCGTACTGCAATCGTGCAACACATCGCACTACGATTTTCACGCGAGTAATAAGAACCTTTTACCATAGATTCGCGGATAGTGCGATTATTACGTGTGTACGCCGCTCTAGAAAATATATATTTTTTGTAAAAGGATGTCTAAAAACCACATCATTCGTGCACAGTCAGTAGTTGACAACTTATTAAAAAATCCAATAGCGCATGCAAATTTCGGTAACATATCGCTGACGCTGGCCCAAGATGGTTCTATGCAGTGAACGGAAATGTTCTATGTTACATTTTGATGATAGTTGAAATTCGACTATGTCACTATGACAATATTCAAATTTCAGTTCGATAAAAGTGAAACATAGAAAGAACCCTGTAATATTGGGCCAGCGATATTTAGAGCCCATTTATATGTATTTATAAGCCACACATACCGGAGTCTCGTAGACCTGATGCCCGTAGCCCCACCGGGTGACCACCACGGTGGCGAGCACCAACACAGCACACACTGCGAAGCAGGATGCGCTGGCTATCACCCACACCTTTAACGGCCAAGCCATACATACCGGAGTCTCGTAGACCTGATGCCCGTAGCCCCACCGGGTGACCACCACGGTGGCTAGCACCAACACAGCACACACTGCGAAGCAGGATGCGCTGGCTATCACCCACACCTTTAACGGCACCTAAACAGAACACAAAATAGGTTCAGTTGTACATTTGAACGTAGTGGAGCGTTTTCCAAAAAAAATGTACATTTCATTCATGTCTTCAAAATATTGACTTCTTGGGCTCATTTTACTCAGAATCATTTGTACATTCACGCCTCATACATAAAAAATGTGTCCCAAACTTTTGTATGAAAAAATATTTTTCCAGTGTGTCACGTTCATACAAATAAAATAATTATTCACACAAAAATGTGACGATCTGGAAAGGAAATCTTGGGACACATTTTTTCATGTATGAGGCGTGAAAGTACAAATGAGTCTGAGTAAAAATGAGCCCAAGAAGTCAATATTTTGAAGACATGAATGAAATGTAATTTGTTTTTGGAAAACGCTCAGTGAAGTTTGGAAATATCTTATTTAGGCCCATAGTTGTTATACATATACAGTGGTACCTACTACTAAACTAAATTAATAACAAACTCATTTATTATATAATAAGTGTTATATAATGATTATAATGAATATAAAACTAAAATTAACTACAATAAAAATAACTAAAGCTAAAAAATTTGGTACCTATTTACTTTGCTGGGACAAGATCGGTTGTCGGTAAATACTAAATATTAACTCGGTCAACTCACCGAGGTCTTCGTAGGCAGTCTACACGCGCTCGGTGTCGGCGGCAGGGGCCGTCTCGCTCGCTCTACGCTTGGTCTTGCTCGCCGGTACTCGCTGGGGCAAGATCGCCTGTTGCAATATGTAAAGATCAACTAACTGAGGTCTTCGTAAGCAGTCTACACGCGCTCGGTGTCGGCGGCAGGGGCCGTCTCGCTCGCTCTATACTCGGTATCGCTCGTCGGTACTCGCTGGAGCAAGATCGCCTGTTGCAATATATAAAGATCAACTAACCGAGGTCTTCGTAGGCAGTCTACACGCGCTCGGTGTCGGCGGCAGGGGCCGTCTCGCTCGCTCTACGCTTGGTATCGCTCGCCGGTAAGTATTCGCTGGGACAAGATCGTCTGTTGCAATATGTAAAGATCAACTAACCGAGGTCTTCGTAGGCAGTCTACACGCGCTCGGTGTCGGCGGCAGGGGCCGTCTCGCTCGCTCTACGTTTGGTATCGCTCGCCGGTACTCGCTGGGGCAAGATCGGCTGTTGCAATATGTAAAGATCAACTAACCGAGGTCTTCGTAGGCAGTCTACACGCGCTCGGTGTCGGCGGCAGGGGCCGTCTCGCTCGCTCTACGCTTGGTATCGCTCGCCGGTACTCGCTGGGGCAAGATCGGCTGTATTCGGTGGTGGTCGTGGCGCGGCTTGCGCATGAGGACGCAGAAGGCGGACGCTTCTCGTATTCGTAGTGGAACATCTTGCTGAAATGATAGATAAAATGTTTTATTTTTTTCATATTTAAATTTTTATTTATTTATAAGGTACTTAGATACAAACATTAAAAGTTTATTTGGTTGCTGTACGTAAACACAAAATCTACAACATTACTTACCAAGCAAAAAAATTAAACACAATAATTTAATTTATCAGATAAATAACTTATATTACGAAAAATTTTATTAATTGCTGTACGCTGTATGCATTCCAATGAAAACAAAAGGGTTCAGACTCAGTATAAATCAAATTTAGGAGGTTCATTATACGACACATGAAATCTCCGGGAGAAAATCGATGACAATATATTTTATGACATTAAATGATGATAATTGACTTTCCCATCGACCTGTTTAATGTTCAGATGGCTAAGAAAATTTTGTTAATAAACCTTCAAAAACTTAACTAACAAATCTAAAAAGCTCCTTAAATAAATCATACTTGGAAGATTGAGCCCTCTAACTTATATTTCCGTGCAGTATCATTGAAAATCATCATCAAAAATAACACAACAATTGGTAAGACAACTTATCCAGAAATCTAGACTGCGTCTGTGTCCTAGTCTTGCGAACCTAACCATCGTGTTTACCGTTGCCTCATTTACCGCCATTTATGTACTGTTACATAACTAAAATTATTACTAACTGCTAGACACAGACATATTTTTAAATAGAAGTCGCAATCCTTTGCCAGTATTATTTAAGATTTAAGATACCGTTCGAATTCTGACTAGGGGCTATTCATAAATTACGTCATTTCAAATTGGGGGGGGGGGGGGGGGTCTGGACATCGGATGATGGTAGCATGACGTAGGAGGCAACGGGGTCATTCGTAGGATGATTTTTGGATGATTTTAGAGGGGGGGGGGGGGGGGGGCAAAAATCGCTATAGATGACGTAATTTATGACCAGCCCCCTACACGCATTACTTCAGCATTATTGCAGGGCGACATTACTGCCGACTGCATTGCTGCCCTAAGGATGATTCACGTTAGACCGGATCGACCGTGTCCGGGCCGGAGCTTCTGGCGCATCGTTTTCTATGGAAAGCATCACGTGATCGCCTGTCATGTCATAGAAAAGTAAGCTCCGGAAGCTCCGGCCCGGACAATGCCCGGTCTAACGTGAGTCAAAACGCTTGAAGTCATTGACTTCGCTGTGGTTTTCGTTATTGAATTTATTTTTTATTAAGCATATCGCGCGGTCTACAGCTCACGGAGCCACTGGTGGATCTAGGTCATCTAGGTACTACTCTTGAACCTAAGCGCGTTTTCCCATAGACAAGATGAGCATTAGGCCCCATTCGCACGACAGCTTAAAAAGCGTTGCGTTAAAACCCGACGTTGGCGCTTTTTTACCGTTTCCAATATTTGTGTTCATACGAACGCTTAAAAATCACTTGTGAGTCGTACTGTCACGTACGCATCTCAGCAAAGCCATACTTTATTTGCTATTACGACGTATTATTTGAATATAGCTTGAATATTTCAGGAATTTGTAAGCATAAGTTGACATTTTTAAGGTGAAACTAATAATAATCTTGACGATTGACACCAAAAATTGACACTTGACAGCCAACTGACAGCAGCGCCGGCGCTTTTTTAACGCTTGTGAGAACAGATACACGGAGATCCGTATGCTCTATTCAATTTGACGCCAACGCTCAACGCCGAAAATCGAACAGTGCTCGATAAAAAAGCGCCGCGCTTAAAAACCGCCTTCGTGTGAATACATACATGGTTATCCATTTGCGTCATTCAAACGCTTTTTTAACGCGCGTTGAAAAAGCTGCCGTGCGAACGGGGCCTTAGGGCTCAGCACCGTGTCGGCTCCGTGACGTGTGCGGCGCGTGACGGACTAAGTGACGTGAGAATGTAAAGGAAAAGAGGCTTCCATGGAATAGGCACTACCTATAGTAACAGCGCATGAGTCGTTTAAGAGAAAAACCGGTCAAGTGTGAGTCGGACTCGCGTTCGAAGGGTTCCGTACATAAGTCCGACTCACGCTTGACTACACATTTCTAATAGGTTTTCCTGTCATCTAAAGTACTATTTTGTGTATTTTTTTCAAAATTTTAGGCCGATTAGTTTCAGAGATAAAGGGGGGAATGGTCGGACAGACAGACAGACGCACGAGTGATCCTATAAGGGTTCCGTTTTTTCCTTTTGAGGTACGGAACCCTAAAAATTGGAGTAGGTATACGCTCAAAATGATATTGACGCGACTTTATTGTTAAGAGAAGATGAAGATGATGATGTCTTCGCAAACGTATCCGTGGACGGCGACATCCTGACAAATTCAAAAGGGGTCTTAACTATCACGTGCATGGGCGCGAGCGTGGCTCGCAAATATGGCGTCGCGTGCGACTACACAAAAGTGACAAAAGTCACAAAACACAATAGAGCTGCCCAGATGCGTTGTCTATTTAATTGTAGGAGCGCTTGGGCCGAGTTTTTCAGAGCTGGCGTTTGGGGTCAAGATCTTCAAGTCGGGTGTGTTCGAAGTTATCAAGACCCGTATTGACAGCAGTTCGCCAGTTCTCCGAGATGCAAGCTCCTCCCACGACTCGCAGGATATGCCGGTCAGAAGGTGGCGTTTTAAGGCATCTCTGTAGCGAAGGTACTGTCCACCAGCCTTGCGTTTGTTACCTGTAGCTAGCTCAGAGTAAAATAATTAGAGATGCAACGGATAGTTGTTTGGCCGGATACCGGATACCGGATATTCGGCCTGACCATCGGCCGAATATTCTGTATCTGGCCGCCGAATATTCGGCCGGTGGAACTATACCTACATTTCGGTTGTTCAGGTGCGCATTATGCAGGTTTTGGCCTGTTTCCTAGTGAACGTTCGCGCGGACTCATTTCTTGGTTCGAAATGAGTGCGCGTGCAAGTGCGAGGGGAATTTTTAAATTGTTTTAAAATAGTAAATTAACGAGTACGATTATAACCGTGACTATTTCTTATTCCAATTTTGTTTACTCCGAAATCAAACAATGTTCCGGGTATCCGGCCGGATACCGGATAATGGCCTACTATTCGGCCGGATACCGGATAATGGCCTACTATCCGGCCGGATACCGGATAGTAACCGAATATCCGGTGCATCTCTAGTTTGTACCTGTAGAATATCTAGAGTCAGACCGGCGTAAATTGACAGCGATTTTGATAGCATAGACTGTGCAAGTGTTAAGTAAACGTCATAATTCCATAGAAGTTTGACGTTTAAAATAACACTTGCACAGTCTGGGCTATCAAAATCGCTGCCAACTTAGCTTGGTCTAACTCTTAAGGAAAAGTCGACGTCAAAGATATGTTTACACTTTTTGTCTTATTACAAAAAGAAACGTGCAAAAGTGTGTGGCGTCTCCTATAGCTGTTACTGCCAACGTCGTGCCATTAATAATCTAACAGATGGCGTTAGGGAGCTAGAACGCAATTAGTAACAGACCTACATCGCGCTTACGGAGTTTTACATGTCAGTTGCTATATATATAACTTCCGACCAACTCTCAGTGGACTTCGGTCCCCAGGCATAACACCCGGCTGGAGAGAGTACTGTCTATTGCTTCTCTACCTTCTACAAGTGTAAACATATTTTTTTTTTTTCATTTTTTTTTTTTTTTTTCATTTTTGACGTCGACTGTACACATTATTGTTGCAAAAAATTATTGAAATACCCAAGTAATTGAAAAGAAATAACATAGTGACAAAGGGCTAAGATAGAAAGCCTTTGTGATATAAAAGATAATGGTTACACTTGAATCACAATAGTCATAACACGAATAGGAAGCGTAATTAGCACGTTAAGTATGTGGTTATTAAAAATAATGGCACCTGAGGACAGATTTAATGACATGATTAAGAGATATTCACACGACCAACATATCTCTTAGTTGTACTTGGTTGTACTTAATGACTCAGTAGTTAGACTTAAAAATTACAGTTATTTTTGTAATAGCTAAGAAGGCATACTTAACAGCTGAATGGTTGCTTAGTGGAAGAAGTGTTCTTTAAAATAATCAAAAAATAAGGTACCGTAAACCGGGACAACGGAAATATACCCCAATTACTTATATTCGAACGATGGTTGACAGCGGTGTGCCAAAGGGCCGTGTGGTGGCCAGCTTTAGAATAGTGCCAACCCTAACATAGGACAAGGGTGTCGTACGAGGCGACTAAGTCCACAAACGAAGCAAGAAGCTATTTCGGTATCGTCTTGGGTCGTCCCATTCGTTTTTCGTCAAGTTCTTAAATTAGTCCTATTCTGCTTTCGTCACTCATTCTACATTCGTCACAATCGTCGGTGGCTTTCAATGTAGAATATGTGACGAAAGCAGAATAGGACTAATTTAAGAACTTGACGAGAAACGAATGGGACGACCCAAGACGATACCGCTATTTCGTCACACTCGCGTTCGCGGCTTCGCGCCGCAATTCGCGCACGAGTGTGGGGCGGGCTCCTGAATTGCTGTCAAACTTCGGTTTTGTAGGTAATGTCCTTTCTGTACGGTAGTAGGTACCTACTATTATTTATTCTGTAACAATAGTTTGAAACGAGGCGCTTTTCGAAACAACCGAAAGAGGGCGCTTAAATAAAAATATACAATCTGAATAGAAACGCCTTTATTAGAGAAACTAATTAACCATGCCTCCAAAAGTAATTAAAAAAGTCTGAAATGCGTCCAGTGCCAAAAACTTTACCATGTCTTATGCACGGCTAATGTAACCAGAGAAAGATTCTACCTTATGACTATTGAAAATCGAAGCAATTGGAAGTGCCACGCATGTTATGAAGCAGTCACTCCTACAAACAGAGCGGAAAATTCAAATAAACATCAACAAAACACATCGCGCGAAATAGATACTCCTAAACAAGCAAACCTGGAAAGTGGTTCTACAGTTGGAGAGACCGCGCCCATATTGCCACAGCTTTCTCCGAAAAGTCCGAAAGACCCTTACACGTCTTATCCTGAATCTGAAGATGGTGATAGTCCGTCGACATTATTCGGCAGCACTTCAAGAAGCTTACCAAGCTTATCAAACTTAGAGGACCCTCAAGTAACAGAACTTAAATTGGAAATCACTACTCTTAATTGCCAGCTTGAGAGCTCTCATGCAGAAATTGACCGCCTTAGCAGCGAAATAATGGGATACAAGAAGCTCGTCTGCGACATGCAAAAAAAGGTCGATCTCTACAAAAACTTGTTGGGTGAAAATAAAATAGTATCACCGCGCAATTTAACCCCGTCGAAGACGATCACTAAAGGCAGTTCTGCACCATTTCCTAAAAGCAAATGCAGTCCCGCTTCTGTTCTATTGCCACCAGTTGCCCACCATGAAGATACAACCAAAAGTACCCCCGCCAAGTCAAGTTCGGGTGCAATAAGCCAATCAAAAAGCTCAAAAAATACGATTACTAATCCAACAAGTAATCTTGAACAACAAGATCTCAAGTCTTCGTTGAACACAGCAAAAATGCCATCCGTTAGGAATAAACTTGCAATACTGAGTAGTAACAAAAGTAATAGGATATATGCTATTGTAAAAAACGACTCTTCATTCAGCAAATTTGACTGCTGTCATTTTTTAACGCCCCATGGAGGAATAAGAGAAATCCTACATCAACTCCAAAATAAACTGTCAAGCTTTACTCAAAATGATTATTGCGTTATATTAGTAGGCGAAGAAGACTTCCATGAGAACGAAAACTATTCTGACTTAGTGCGCCATATTACTGAAATAGCTACTCCAATTACGAACACTAATTTAATAATAGCATGTCCTACCTATATTTGCGGGAAACCAATCTATAACTACAGAATTGAAACTTTTAACTCTCTGCTACTCAGTGATACATCCTTCCATAAAATGCATTTTAGTTTCGACTCTAACCTTGATTTATCTTTTGACATGTTTTCGAATAGAACAGGGCGTCTTAACAATCGCGGGATGGCTAATATAATGCATCATATAGGCATATTTATCACTTCAAACAAATCCGCACTAGAAGCGGCAACAGATTTACACTCTTCAATTAAAGAAAGGGAGAAAGGAAGGATACAGAAAAAGATTTCTGACTACCTAACGAAAAAACTTTCCAAAAATGAGAAAGAATCCAGTCAAACAGGTATAAAAGAAAGAAAAATTGTGCAGAAAAAGATATATAACTATTTCATAAAAAAACCGTCTACATGTCCAGCAGAACCGCACTTGTCTCATACCTCAGATGAAAACAGCTCAAACTTTTTTCGTGACTAAATCAAGTACGAGTATACAAAGCAGTCAGACATTAAACATTCTGCACCAAAATATTGCAGGATTAATAAATAAAACTGACATGCTTACTCTAAATATACATGAATTATATAAGAAACAAGTTCCTATCGATATACTTTGTATCACAGAACATTTTATGAGAGCCGATGATGAGGATTCTTTGGTGGTACCAAACTATCACCTAGCGTCATGCTATTCTAGAAAAAAATCGAAGCGAGGTGGATGCTGCATACTTGTCAAACCGGGTCTACGTTTCAAGGAGCTGCCAGAAATCTCAAAACACTCAATATCGGGTATTTTTGAATGTTGCGCTATTGAATTAACCTGTTATGCCACTGTATTAATATGCGTGTATAGGATACCTGGCTATAGTAATTTAAATAGATTTTATGAAAAAATGGACATAATATTAAAAAACATATGTAAAAATAATGCTTCCCAAAGGATTGTAATATGTGGGGACTTTAATTTTGACATCTTAAAAACTAACAAAATCACTTTAGAATTCGAGTATTTTTTAAAAAGTTATGGACTAGTACTAGAAATTAGGGAACCGACAAGGCCTTCTAGTAATTCGTGCCTAGACAATTTCGCTCACAACTTAAAAAAAGGCCGGGAACACAAAGTTATTGACCTAGGCTTATCTGACCATGCAGCGCAGTTACTGAAAATTCCTATAGCCAAGAAAACTAATACATTAACATGTTGGCGAGTAGAAAGACGTGATTACTCTATGGAAAATCTTATAAAATTTAGGAACCATTTAAGCAGTTTATCCTTCAGCGAAGTATATGATGCCGTTGACCCCAATGAAGCGTAAGTATAATGCTTTTATTGATGTTTTTCGATTGCTGTATAATTTATGTTTTCCAGTTAAGCAGATATGATAAGAGCCAATAATAATGTAAAATGGATTTCTAAGGGTATAACTTTATGTAGCAAGAAGCAACGAGAACTGCTTTGGCAATATAGGTTAAATCGAACTCTAGCTAATAAAATAAAGCTACGAAACTACTCTAAAACGTTTAAGAAAATAATAAAGTTGACACAAATGGCAAAAAATAATCATAAGATTATAACATCACATAATAAACCAAAAGCTGTTTGGAACATAATAAACGAAACCAAAACTAAATATCCAAAGGGACCTATCCATAAAATAATTAACCATGTTGGTAACACACTGACGGATCCCAAAGAAATAGCTATGGCGTTCAATGATCATTTTATATACAGAGAAACTTATTCTAATTGTGGTAGTTTTGACACGAACATTCCAAATAATATGCAATCGATGTTTATGTCACCAACTACGCCAGAAGAAATCAAAGCTATAATTAAAACTTTAAAAAACAAAAAGAGCACAGGTTATGACGGTATAAGCACCCAGGTTATAAAATTTGTAAATGATATACTTCATAAGCCATTAAGCTATATAATCAATCTTTGTATTTTTGCAGGCATTTTCCCAGATGGCCTTAAAACAACAGTTATCAAACCTCTATTTAAAAAAGGCGAAAGAGAAAACATTCACAACTATAGACCGATTGCTTTAATCCCTATCATTTCGAAGATATTTGAGAAGGCAATATATCGCAGAATGTATTCCTACTTAAGCAAATTCGATCTATTTTGTAACGAGCAAAAAGGGTTTAGAAAGAATATCACAATCAATATGGCAATTTATGATTTTCTAAGTGTGATTATGGGAAATATTGACAAGAGAAATCCAGTGTGCGCACTTTATACCGACATGACTAAAGCATTCGACTACGTAAATCACAGTAAACTACTATCTAAACTTAGTCGATATGGCATTAGGGGAAACGCATTAGATCTTATTAAATCTTATCTAAGTCAGAGACAGCAATACACGGAAATATCTGCAGTATGCCCTAAAAGAAAAAGGGAATATAAATATGTGTCACAAAAACAGTACGTTATGTCCGGCGTCCCCCAAGGAAGTGTACTGGGTCCGCTTCTGTTCCTGGTATATATTAATGACCTTCCTAATGCTATCCGTCATCACATGGTGCTCTTTGCTGACGACAGCACCTCAATTATTGAATGTAGTAATTTGAATGATTATAAGCATGACATCAGTAGCGTATTGGACAGTATAATTGAATGGCTAAATGAAAATAATCTATTAATAAACTTAACAAAGACGAACCTAATGCACTTTCGACAGCGAACACAAATTATTGACATGGACATAGACTACAATGGCACAAAAATAGAGAATGTAGAGGTAACAAAATTTTTAGGGTTAATGATTGACGACCAGCTTAGCTGGAAATATCATATAGAGTATTTATGTAAAAAACTAAGTACATCAGCCTTTGCATTATTTAAACTGTCAAAAACTGTTAACCTTGAAGCAATGTTGACGGCATATCATGGTCTTGTAGCCTCGGTGTTAAGATATGGCATCATATTTTGGGGCAACTCAGTTCATAAAGAAATAGCCTTCAAAGCGCAAAAGCGTTGTGTACGATCAATGTGCGGACTAAAAGTTAGAGAGAGCTGTGTACCTTTCTTTAAGTCACTTAAAATATTAACACTGGCATCGTTATACATACTAGAAGTAGCTATATTTGTCAAAACCAACCTAAACTTATACAGCAGCGTTTCTCAAGGCCGGAGATTTCCAACACGTCAACAATATAGTCAGAATCTGAAAACCCTACAGTGTTGTAACACCGCGCTGGTGAAAAATGGCATCTTAGGCATGGCACCGATAATATTTAATAAAATTCCAAACAATTTTAAAGTACTTGACATATATGAATTCAAAAAACAGTTTACTTCGTATCTTATTGACAAATGCTACTATACTATTAGTGAATACATAAATGATGATAATGGCTCAGACTTGTATTAGAATTGTATTGATTATTGATATCTAAATGTATTTTCTTTTCTATTGACATTGGATTTAAATTCTGTATTATAATTGTAAGACAATATTTCAGTTTGTATTTTAAGTGAAATTTGTAGTAGTATTAATGTTAATGTATGACTATGTTTTCAAATAGGTAGGTTTTTTTTAGACATAAGCATGCGTTTATTTGATAACCGCACGAGACAATTTTGTACACCTGCATAGTGGGTAAAGCATAGAGGCCAATGTATATTTATGTACCTACCATCTTTCATGTAACCTATGTTTAACAAAATAAATGAAATGAAAAAAAAAAAAAAAAAATGAAATATTGGCAGTCTCACTCTCACTGCGCCAAATTATCTCGACTAAATTGGGTGCCTTTCATCCCTTGTTTAACAATCTACCATTTTGTAATTACATGCTTTTGCCTTTATTTAAACTAACTGTTCCTATATAATAGTCTCTCGTATCTCAAATCTCAGTGTGAGGTCCCACAGTTACTACCGTACTATTGTTTACCTACATCAAGGCCAGGTCAGGCTTAGGCAGTTAATTCAAGAATGTTACCTATTAATTAAAGTTAATAAATAGCAATTACATCTTGTGGGGCCAACAGTACAGTCAATAGCCATTCCTGCTAATTTATTTATTTATTTAAACTTTAATGCACAGAAAAAACTGTGTAAAAGGCGAACTTAATATGTGAAGGCATTCTCTACAAGTTAACCCTCGGGCCGGTGCGGAAAATATTTACAATACTGAGAAATTGTATGTGTAATAAATTCTTCTTCTCCTAAGCCTTATCCCATTATCTGGGGTCGGCTCTCCTTGTCTGCCTTTTCTACAGTTCCCGGTTTTGGGCTATGTGGGCTATGTGTAGAATTTAGACAACTAGTTTCACTATTTGTTCAGTTTCCTATCGCGAGACACTGAAGATGTCGAATCGCGCCAGTGCCCCCGTCTCGCGTGTCGTTGTCGTCACGTGCCATTTCCCGTGTCCGGGGGCGCTGGCCGGGCGTCTTCTTATTTCACGTGCCTTAATGGGTCAGGCGACAACTTATTAACCGTTAGAGGTAAAACTTGAAACAATTGTATTGTAAAACATCTTGGGGCCTAAGACAATCGTACATCGACAAACGAATATAGAAATATGCCATCAAATATGTTGAAGCGTATTAAGCAATTCATATATGGTTAACAATTAATTGTCATGATTAATGATAAATAAGTTTATGGCAAAAATTTCATTTTTGACTGTATTTTTCTTTCCACCGGCAACTAATATTTATCGAGACAATTCTAACAAACTAAAACACAATTATTTTGCGTTGTTTTATCACAGAGTTAAAATAGCCAGTGAAAACGGATGCTCTGAAAGACACGTGTCCATTTCCATACAGGGTGTCCCTAACCATTCGACAAAGCCGAAATGTACATATGCATTAGGGTATTTAGAACCAGTATACAAAGTATCATAACAATCGGTGTAGCGGTTACGAAGAAATTAACAAATTACGATTTTTTTACTTTGGAGCAACCTGTATGAGTGATTTCAGGGTTTGTACAATGGCTAAGGTGCCCTGTATATTATTCAAATTACGATAGACGTTTTCTATCAACGATTGTCATTTTGACTAGGCTTTTATGTGTAATTCACCCTTGGGTGTGATAGGTTCTCATCTCTTGAAGAAACTTAGTCGGACCAAGATAAATCTGCACAGAATAGTATAAGAATATTATTATGTAGACTTTGTAGGTCGGCTATATATAAGTATAATAGGTGTTTAATAGGCCCGTGATCTTGATCGTGACCCCTTTCACCCTTAAGTACATTAAATAGTCCATTTTTGTTCAAAACAAATAAACATTAATGACAATTAAAACCCAATACGACGCAATACGCCTCAAACCAATTCAATATGACATTACTCAACTATATTCCCACTTTCTCTTGACCCATTAAACTGTAACATTTGTTTTCTATCGGAGTTCACACGAATTCTGGTTTGCCTGAAGTATTACAGTGTTACGAATAATTGCCTGCTCATTTTACTTTCAGATTGCGACCCAAAGTGAACTCTTGTGCCAGTACCCGAACTGTTTACTTACATAATAATACATATATCTCGATACGAAACGTTTTTCAGATATTATAAACGCCAAGACTTATAGAACAGCTGATGGGCTACAAGATTAAGCAAATTTACCTAAATCAAAGTCTCGTAGTTTTTTGAGATATCAGCACATTGACATAAATACCTTTTATAGCTAGGATTCTTATTCCTTTTCTTCTATAGAAGACTTAAGTGTTCGACGCCTCGGCCCGGGCCCGGGCCCGGCCCGTTAAAGGATGACTCACGTTAAATGCCCACAAGCTGTTAACTATTGCCCACAGGAGAGAAAACTACTGTGTTCGCGCGAACTGTACATTTTTCTCTCCTGTGGCCAATAGTTAACAGCTTGTGGGCATGTAAGCAATGATTTTATCATAGTTCTCTAAATAAAAGGAGGACCTTTTCACGTGGATAAGGGTTAAATAAGAAAATTAACCTTTATAGCCCTTAACTCTCGTGTATGTCTACAGGAAAGACATAACACAGTGATCTGTTTGACCCTTAAAGGATCAATATATCTGTCTTCACAGAATCATAAACATTGCAACTCAATCGGTGTAAAGTCGGCATCAGAGAAGTATGCGACGATTTTGATAGCACAGGCAGTGTCAAGTGTTATTTTAAACGACAAACTTCTATGAAATTATGACGTATAATAACACTTGCACTGCGTGTGCTATCAAAATCGTTGCATACTTCTCTTGGTCTAACTCTACCTATAAACGCGCCTCTATTGCCAGGGCGTTAGGGTGCGCGTGTTCAGATATTTTTGAGTACCTCGGCCGCTCCGATATATCTGATGGTGACTGTACGCAGTTAGGTAACCTATGGTATGTAACTCGTTCATCTTTATCTAACATTATGTAACTTCCTTGAAAACATGCACGGATCTATCTGACCTGCTTCTTACTACCACGCCACCTATAGGTACAGGTCATAGTCTAATAAAACATGGTCTTCCATTCCCAAAGTGACACGGGGCTACGTCACAACAACATGGCCGCTATATATAGCGCTATCGCATATTATCATATAGCGCTGTCGCATGATGACGTAAGCCCGTGTCAGTTAGGTGACCTAGAAAAGACGGGAATGGAGTACCAGGCGGAGTATATTATTATACCATGGTACAGGTTTAACACATACGAGTAGGTACATATTTTTATTATGAGTTACCTACATAATAAAAATATCTTCATATCTTCTTCCTCGCGTTATCCCGGCATTTTGCCACGGCTCATGGGAGCCTGGGGTCCGCTTGACAACTAATCCGAGAATAGGCGTAGGCGCTAGTTTTTACGAAAGCACTGCCATCTGACCTTCCAACCCAGAGGGGAAACTAGGCCTTATTGGGATTAGTCCGGTTTCCTCACGATGTTTTCCTTCACCGAAAAGTAAGTAAGTTATTTTTCACCACACCAGCTCGGAAAGACTTACTTTGCACTTCAAAAACTGATCGCAAAGTTGTATTTTATTCAATTGTGAGGCAAAGTAATCAAATGCAAATTTTGAGTTGTTTTCTTATGTTTGCTGGTAGAATTGACTTTTAAATGATGATTTTGGATGATAAATATTTAATAACATTCATTTGGATTTGATTTGGTTTGATTTTGTTTGATATTTTACATTTAATATTTGCTTCGGGTTGGTGTGGTGAAAAATTTTGTGTTTCACTCGGGGGCAAATTTTGTTTAACCCTCGTGCTTTGAAACCCTCGCAACGCTCAAGATTCCATTTTTCGAACCACTCGCTACTCTCTTGGTTCAATTTTGGAATCTTTCGCTTGCTCGGGTATCAATATTAGCACGAGCGGTTAAACAACAACTTTGCCCCCTTGTAAAACAAATAACTAATGTAGGTATTAGGTAAATATTATTAACAAACTAGGCAAAATTGGCCAAGCCGTGTTTAATGACAATAACGTTGTCACCAGTAGGTACCCTTTAAAAACAGACAGCAAAGTTGCATTTTATCCTCTAGACTAATTTTATGCAAAATTTAAGTTATTTCCTCGCGCTGGCTGAGGGTGGAATTTTAAGTTATGATTTAGAATTTTGATAGATACATGTTTCGTTTGGATTCATTAGGATTCGACTTCCAATGTTTTACAGCAAGTAATGTAGTAATTTCTTCGCTTTGGTGTGGTTGAACATGCTTGTGTTTCACTCTATACTAAAGTTTGCTTAACCCTCGTGCCTTGAAACCCTCGCAATTCTCAAGATTCTTTTTGAACTCAATTTTGGAATGTTTCGCTTTCTTGGGTATACCTAAATATTAGCACAAGGGGTAAATAACAATTTTGCCCCCTCGGAAGGCAATAGTTATTTATCTGTTTGTAGAAGGGGAAAATTCTAAAAGAAAACTGGAATCTTGAGCGTTGCGAAAGATTTAAGGCATGAGGGAAACAAATTTACAATATTTTTTCCCACTGCAACGCGAAAAAAATACTAACTGTATGTATTACAAATCAAATCCAAATGAACGTTATGAAGCCTATGAAATATTTATCATTCAAAATGATCATATAAATGAAAGTCAATTCCACCAGCGAACATGAAAAAACAACTTATTATTTACATGAAATTACTTTGTTACTCTCGAAGACAAAATGCTACTTTCTCATCAGTTTTTGAAGATTAAAGAAAACTATAAAAGGTTAAATTTGTTACAATTTCCTAACCAATCAGGTGTAGAATTGGAAAATTTATATAATTGTATTGTAATTTTATACGATTACGTTTACTTTCTTTTGTTAATGATTGTGGAATGAAACATCGAATTTTGTCACGGGCAGCCATAATTAAAGATTCAAGTTTAAGAATCTTGAAAAGCTAACAAGTTAGCCCATAACCTAATAGGGTCATTGCGCTAGTTTTCGTCCACTTCACGAAATTTGAATATAAACCTTCATTGCTGCACAAATTTGGACTTATTGCAATCCTTAATATCTAAACAATTTATCTATCTACATAAAAATAATATTTCGCAAGTAGCAAATTAAAAATGAAAAGTATTATTTGCTAATCCGTCAAGTGGGCGGACACTGGACGGTAAACTGACGCAATGACTATACACTTCCCACATAAATTTTTTTTCTTAGCCTATAACTTTGGTTTTGTAGGAAGTGTCCTTTCTGTACGGTAGTACTATTACTTATTCAGTGCCAACCTCGAAATCGCATAATAACTACCGTCTCATACATTTCAGTGAATCAGAGTCAATGTTTTCTATAGAACAACAGATTTTTTTTGCGATTTCGGGGTTGGCCCCGTAGTAAAAGTTGTTCGTATGAGTATGACCTACATATCCACCCTTCAGAGTATGGTCAAAGATAACAATTTCACCCTGTATATTTAAAAAAAATTTAGGTAATAGATTACAGTACATGCCCTTTTACAGAATATGGACCAGAAATATAACATACTAGCGACCTGCCCCGGCTTCGCAAACACAACCTTATACACCTAAACCTTCCTCAAGAATCACTCTATTGATAGGTGAAAACCGCATGAAAATCCGTTCAGTACTTTTGAGTTTATCGCGAACAAACACACAAACACAGAATAACTAATAGTACTACCGACACAAACAGACAGACGCGATGTAGCATATAAGATGTAGTAATGAATCATGTAGGTATAGGTACCTACATAATATAAAGGTGCGAATATTTTAATAGGTACACGTATGATACAATTACAATACAAAATGCAGTACAATACGCGTCAATAATTGGTACTTTCTGAACACTTTGTAAGTAGGTAGGTATATCGCAAACCGACGCTGTTTACTCAATTGCCGGGATGTTAAAAATTATTTAATTTGTGTTAGTAACTACGCAAACATAGGTAAAATATGGTCTACTCGTAAGCACTTGTATTAATAAGAGAATTTATGTAACGAATAAGAATATTACAAAAATCAGAAATAGTTTATTTTATTCCCGACATAAATTCAATGCAAAAGAAAATTGAAAACATATATAAGTATATTTTACCATGAAATGTACATACAGGTACAAAATGTATGTATGTCCGAAATATATTTAATATTCTTATGAATTCTAATAAAAATTGTTCCACCTATACGTAAACAATCGTTTTGTTTTGGTAAGAAACAATAGTTGTAGGTAAATAAAAGCATGCCTATAAAAGTACCCACCAAACTTTTTAATCCGACAACTGGAACAGTAACAAAACGAGAAAGTCACTGAATCGGTAACTAACTGTCACATCACTACACTTTTTTTTTTTTCGAAGGCGCTTTTTTAAAAAAAGAACAAAATTGGCGCGAACTTGAACGTCAGCGTCCGATGCGCGCGCAGACGTTTGGCCGACTAAAGAACTGTTAGGTTCGCGCGAAGATGGCGAAAGTAAAGAAATGTCGTACTGTTTATGCGAATAATTTTAGTTTATTAGTCATTTTATTTGTGCCCATTTCTCCGTGCCGGGTTCAAATTGTGGGTTTCGCCAAGTAAAACGTTTAGGTCTGATATTTACAGGTAGAAAGGCTGAAATATATTAAACAAACAGACAGTCTTGTTTAGAAATTGAAACGTAAATTTATGTAATTATAGGTACAAGACGCTCTTTAACTTGTACGAGGGAAACAATTTAAATATGTGTTGGTAATGCGGAATTTTAAAATACCTACATTTTGACCGTTTTGACGACCGGTCTGGCATAGTGGGTAGTGAGGTAGTGACCCTGCCTGTGAAGCCGATGGTCCTGGGTTCGAATCCCAGTAAGGGCATTTATTTGTGTGTTGAGCACAGTTGTTATGTAATTTGTATATTATATATGTCGGAGAATGGCTGAAATGTGCCATCTGTCGCCTTCAAGAGGCGTTTTATCATGCAAACCTTGACAAATAGAGCAAACTAGGGTGTTACCATGGGACCAACCCCGAAATCGCAAAAAAAAATGTCTGTTTTATACATTTTGGCCGGTCCATTTTCTATGGGAGGGTAAATTTTTTTTCGCGATTTCGGAATTGGTCCCATAGTAAAAGTTGCTCAGTATAATCCCAAAACCTCCGTGGCAAAGGGAATGCAGTTATTTTTTAGCCAGCCTGTATAGTCTGTATATTTAATTAGGTGGTTAAATTAATGTAAACAACGTGTTTTTACATTTTCGGGTACAAATGTTTCAAACATTTATCATTTAACCAACCAAATAGAAAACTAGGGTAGGTAAGTTGTTGTTTAACGCCTCGAAAAAATATAAAACAAAAATCAACCTTGTTGTTTTGATACTCGCACGGTTCACAATGGCTCTGAACTAGTAGTGAGTATAGGGTATTTGACTGTATTTATAATAAATTATTTTACGACATGCATGAAATAAAGCACCAGAAGATTAATAGAAAAACGTAGACAGAAGCTATTTTTAAGACAAAATTTCTATTTTAAAACTCCTATAAAACTATAAAGAGTAGGTAATTTGATCGTGACGTCACATGCTACTGCTAGTGTTTCATACTGGTTTCATATAAATTCCATAGTAGCGAAATCGTTTTGACAGTTTCAAAAAAGAAACTGATTTGACTAGTAGTCAAATACCCTATTCATTGTCACCTGACGATGTAGGTACCTACGTAACAACAAATATATTGGACTTTCGAATGATCCTTGGAACATGGCGGATCGTTCTCCAGATTTTTATTTTATTTTTTGCATTTTGCTGTTTAATGTATAATTTAGATAGCATATTATGCAGTGAATGGCAAGTGTGACGGGTGCAGTTAATGGACAATTCTTCGGGAAATACGAATAAGTAACCAATTCTTGGACATCATTCGG
Organism: Cydia splendana; assembly: GCF_910591565.1. Taxonomy (NCBI): domain Eukaryota; kingdom Metazoa; phylum Arthropoda; class Insecta; order Lepidoptera; family Tortricidae; genus Cydia; species Cydia splendana. The sequence continues at coordinate 7,216,558 of NC_085983.1, forward strand.
CAAACGTAGTGTAGGACGCCCTCCGACCAGGTGGGATGACGATCTGCGAAAGACTGCAGGCAGATGCTGGATGCGGCAAGCTGAAGACAGGGCGCTTTGGCGCTCTTTAGGGGAGGGCTATGTCCAGCAGTGTACTAATATATGTAGCCTGATGATGATGATGATTCGGCGGTTCGTGGTCTCGGCCGCCATTACGCTTTGTATTGCTGCTCCAGCTATCCTCCAGTGCATCGTGAACGCATCACCGTACATCATGCATTAATTAATACTTTGTATTATGAAATATTTTACTTGTGATCTAAATTTACTGTATTTTGGCAAGGGCCCATGAGGCTGCCACTTCTCCAATAAACAAACAAACAAATATATTTACAGTAACTCTGGAACTGTAAGTAGACCTGCTAATGTGTGAATTTGGCTGTTTACCGCAGATCTAGGTCCGTAACGGTCACATTAGCGCGCTGCTAAGATGACCCGAGTGACCTAGAAAGGCCCAGTGGCGCGGTGCTAAACAACGCTTAAAGGCTCCGTCACATTGACGCGGTAGCGGAACCGACGCGGATTGCGCGAACTTATGTACGAAATATCATTTGATATTTACCACTTGCTTTTCGGTGAAGGAAAACATCGTGAGGAAACCTGCATACATCCGCGAAGAAATTCAAAGGTGAATGTGAAGTCCCCAATCCGCATTGGGCCAGCGTGGGGACTATAGCCCAAGCTCTCTTGCGAGTGAGAGGAGGCCTGTGCCCAGCAGTGGGACGTATATAAGCTGAATGATGATGATGATGATGATGACCGCGCAACTGGGAATGCACAGAACCACAGAGTAAATAATAGTACCTACTATAGGTACAGAAGACGCACTCTCTAACAAAACGCGTCTGTTACGATCAGGACAGGTATGGCCGCTAGGTGGCGACAGCGCCACGCGCAGCTTATGGCTAGCCACCAAAATTGGTGTGGAACGGATGTACTTTTAGCTACTGTAGCAAAGCGACGAAATCGCGGAGTGAGCCACGCCTGACAGAACGTTATGAGCTACGTCACATTGCCGAAGCGCGGCACCGCGTTCAATCCGCTCTCGATACGCCGACTTACAACTAACTAGGTAACTTACAACGCGGGTCCGCGATCAAAACGCTTTCAATCCGCGGACCGCGCTCAATGTGACATCACCGCCTTGCTACCGCGCCGCTCCGCTACGGAGCCTTAAGGGTGCAAATTGTGTGTACACGGGTAAAAGAGGGTTATTAATATTTTCTTTAAATCTTTTATATAAAGTAAACATAACCCTTATAGGCTGTCACAGCCAATTTGCTCCGAATGGACCGATTAGATTAAAGTTTGGTGCACATACGAAAGTCGATGACCCAAATACGGACGAGTAAAGTAGCGCACGGTTAGCGGCATCGATATACAGTGCCACCGGCCCGCCACATGCTAACTCCTCGATACAGTCGCGGTAGTGTGTCAGCTCCTCGTGTGACAATACCGACAAAGCGGTGAAAGTTACCTGTAAAACTAACCTATGTCCAGGGACCGGCCCGCCGCATGCTAACTCCACGATACAGTCGTGGCAGTGTGTCAGTTCCACGTGTGACAATATCCACCAAGCGGTGAAAGTTACCTGTAAAACTAACCTATGTACTGGGACCGGTGTACAGTGCCACCGGCCCGCCGCATGCTAACTCCTCGATACAGTCGCGGCAGTGTGTCAGTTCTTAGCAATATCGTACAAGCGGTGAAAGTTACCTGTAAAACTAACCTATGTCCAGGGACCGACCGAGTACAGTGCCACCGGCCCGCCGCATACTAACTCCTCGATACAGTCGCGGTAGTGTGTTAGCTCCTCGTGTGACAATACCGACCAAGCGGTGAAAGTTACCTGTATAACTAACCTATGTCCAGGGACCGATGTACGGTGCCAGCGGCCCGCCGCATGCTAACTCCTCGATACAGTCGTGGCAGTCTGTCAGCTCCTCTTGTGACAATACCGACCAAGCGGTGAAAGTTACCTGTATAACTAACCTATGTCCAGGGACCGATGTACGGTGCCAGCGGCCCGCCGCATGCTAACTCCTCGATACACTGGCGGCAGTGTGTCAGCTCTTCGCAATATCGACCAAGCGGTGAAAGTTTCCTGTAAAACTAACCTATGTCCAGGGACCTATACCGGTACCGGTTACCAATATGTATAAGGGTATTGGGTATTTGATAGAAAAACCTTATTAGTTCGAAAACCGCACGAAAGGGTAACCAAATCAATTTCGGGTAAGAGCTTACTATAGCTTCCATATTATTAAAAGGCTGCTATTTAACTGATCACCAGATTTAGTAAAATTTAATACCAAAAAAATCTATTTTACCACCCTAAAATCATGAATGATCACCAAAATTATAACACCATTTTAATGTGAAATGATTACCAATTTTATTACATTTTACTATCCTTTTAAAGGAAATGACACCAAACTAATCATTATTAACCCAAAAATAGTCAATGATTACCAAATTTCAAACCCCATTTTAATGTGAAATGATAACCAAATTTTTACATCTTGCTATCCTATTAAAGAAAATGACACCAAAATAATCATTGTAAACCCAAAAATAGGAAATGACCACCAAAATTAGAACTCCATTTTAATGTAAAATGATAACCAAATTTTTAAATCTTGCTATCCTATTAAAGCAAATGGCTCCAAAATAATCATTGTAAACGCAAAAATAGTAAATGATCACAAAAATTGTAACCACATTTCAATTAAAAATGTGCAAACATTTAATATATCGTTATCCTATTAAATTAATTAATCCACTTCGTCACCTTTTTCTAGTAGCATTTTATTTCTGTAACAGTCGCAGTTCTAACCTAACCTAACCCACTTTTCTAGTAGCATTTTGTTTCTGTAAGGGTCGCAGTTCAAACCTAACCTAACCCACTTTTCTAGTAGCATTTCGTTTCTGTATGGGTCGCAGTTCAAACCTAACCTAACCCACTTTTCTAGTAGCATTTCTTTTCTGTAAGGGTCGCAGTTCAAACCTAACCTAACCCACTTTTCTAGTAGCGTTTCGTATCTGTATGGGTAGCAGGTGAAACTTAAACCTAACCTACTTTTCTAGTACCATTTCGTTTCTGGAAGGGTCGCAGTGCTAACCTAACCTAACCCACTTAACTCATAGCAGTTAAACTTACTTTTCTAGTAGCATAACGAAATGCTACTAGAAAAGTAGATTAGGTTAGGTAGGTATGCGGTGCGGGCTACGGGGGGTTGAGCGGGAGGGGCTAGTTATTTTGGCATCAGTTTACTTTATTTGGTAATATATATACATTTTTTGGTAATCATAGTGGTTTATTTAGGTGAAAATATCGCATTAATTTGGTCTTCAAGATTTGGTGATCATTAATGATTTTTGGTGATCATTCAATATATTTGGTATTTGAATACAATTTGAAGTGCAGTCGTAATTAAAGTGGTGGTACTTTTGTATTTTTAGGCCTTATTTTTTTGGTGTTCAGTATTTTTTTTTGGTAAGCATGATTTTTTTATTTAGGGTACCAAAGTATTTTTTGGTGGTCATTATATTTGTAGCCTTATTAAAATTCTTAAAAAAACATATCATGCGTATTTAGACCGCGACTTTTTAAATCTGTGGCAAAGACACTACTACGCGAAAAAAAGACGGCAAAGGGTAGTTTGACGTTTAAAATAACACGTTTGCACAGTCTGTGCTATCAAAATCGCTGCCTACTTAGCTTGGTCTAACTCTAAGGCCCACTTGCACCATCCCACTAGCCCAGGGTTAAACCGTTAACCCAGTGTCAAATTGTACTGGTAACCATGGTAACTCCAGGTTTAACCGGCTAACTCCGGGTTACTGAATGGTGCAAGTGGCCCTTGACACTATTAAGAAAGTCTGTACCGACCTACTAGAAAAAAAACCGGACAAATGCGAATCGGACTCGCCCACCGAGGGTTCCGTACTTTTTAGTATTTGTTGTTATAGCGGCAGCAGAAATACATTTTCTGGGAAATTTTCAACTGCCTAGCTATCACGGTTCATGAGATACAGCCTGGTGACAGACGGACGGACGGACAGACAGCGGAGTCTTAGTAATAGGGTCCCGTTTTTACCCTCTGGGTACGGAACCCTAAAAACGAACTACGGCGAAACAATAGTGGCAACGCCATTTGACTTTTTAATTATTAAATAAGATATTAAATAATATAAACGCAAAATCATATTTTTGAGACATTTATTTTGACACTTAAGAATACACTCAGACTTTGCATCTAAAAATAGTTCATTACTTAACTATTCCCAAACTTTAGAAGGTTACAATCTAAAATACAGGATGTCCATTAAAATAGATATATGTATAAGTATACACAGGTTGGCCAAAAAATAAGTGCATTCCCGTTGCCAGGGAGATTTTGGGATTATACTGAGCTTTTACTATGGGACCAACCCCGAAATCGCGAAAAAAAATATTTACCCTCCCATAGAAAATATTTATCCCGTATTTGATACCATTTCCAAACCCAGCTGGAATACTGGTACCGTTATTAACTTTATTAAGTATTATAAGTATATTTTGATAATTTTGTAACTTTTTGTAAGTAGATAGTTTTGAATCTGTACACAACGAATGACTTTACATCTATAATGACTATGAAGCCTCCTCCACACTCGTGCGCGAATCGCGGCGCAAAGCCGCGAACGTGAGTGTGGAATCCTGAACGCAGACCTGCGAAATCGACTCCACACTCGCGTTCGCGGCTTCGCCCGCGATTCACGCGCATAGTCTGGAGGGGGCTTAATAAGCAGTAGTTACATCAACATTTAAAAAGCGCGATGAAATATAATACCGCCATCTAGTGACATCGAACTTTATTAACCGTCGCTAGTCTCTCGAAACTTTTACATGAATTGGCCAAGCCGTTTTGGAGACAAACATGGAACATTTATTCGTGTATACAAACACACAAACAACTTGTCAGCCTAAAACATCCTAAAATGCTCCGTTCCCTTCCCTTTTTTTTAGTGCTCCGTACCACAGAATAAATAAAAGTACTAGGTACAGAAGATTCACTCTCTAAAGGGGCCCACTGATTACCAGTTCGCGAGACGATTTCAGCCTGTCAGTTAGTCGCAAAAGTTGACAGTTCCGAACAACTGACAGGCTGATATCGTCCGGCGAACTGGTAATCAGTGGGCCCCTTAACAAAACGCGTCTATTACGACAGATATGACCGCTAGGTGGCGCAAGCGCGAGCAAGCGTCCGTTCCATAGCGGTGCGTGGCAACTACTAATGCTAGACACCAAAATTGGTGTGGGCCGTGTGTACTTGTAGCGACGCGACGACATCGCGGAGTGAGCCTCGCCTGCCCGTACAAAGCTTTGTTCACGGAGCAGTTATAGGATTACTTCAGTCTAGCAAATCGCTTAAATGTGTATATTATTATGAGCGATAATGCAACTTTCGATGGGTAATATCAGGAGTGAACTATCTGAAACTAAACTTGGAGCAGAGGATATATGATTTCATTGGTAAAGGTTTAAAATTACACTTAAGTCAAGGCTCGAAACCGGTTTTTTTTTTAATCCTAAAATAGTTCAATATTTTTAATTATTTTATGTTCTTCACAATCTTCACGTGGGACTGAATTATGTATTTAGGTAACAACTTCGTACTATTAGATTGTCCCATTAAAAATGAAAATATAAACCAAAGAACCAAAAAGAACGTAGTAATACCGGTATTTTTTATATGAAGAAAACACCGGTTCCGAGCCTTAAGTATCTCCTAAAACAAAAAATGCTTCGCATGTAAAATTAATTATAATACTTATCTACTTAAACGTAAATTATACAATTAGGTTTAAACCATCAAAATGCTTCATTAAATAACTATGTTATATTATAAACTGAAATAAATGTCATATACTAAGAATAAGTTTTTGGCAAAAATTTCATTTTTGGTACAAGCTTTTATCGCTGACTGTACTTTTCTTACGACAGACAATTCTAAAAACCCCTAACACAATTAGGTTGCGCTGTTTCATCACAGAGTTCCTATGGCCACCTCCTGTCTCCATCATCAGATCAGCTCGATGGTACCATAATATTGCATTGTCATCCGATTTATACATGCATGCAAAATTTCAGCTCAATCGGAAACCGGGAAGTGGATCAAATTTAACTTGCAAGATTTGATTACAGACAGACAACGGTCAGGTGAAACTAAATAAAAGCTTGTAAAAAGTGACCCAGGCTGGAATCGAACCAGCGTCCTCTGCTATCACGGCAGGTGCCTGGAGGCCTTGGTCACTTTTTCTTAGTATATGACATTTATAACAGTTTATAATTTACTCGTATATAGTAGTGTTTCTACTTGAAATAAAAACAAATTAAAATACTTACATATTATCTGAAAATAATTTGATTTTTTCTAATACTTCTAGTAGTTATATTATATTCTAGCTTACCGTGTAGAATTACAAATATATTTTTAAAATCTAAGCGTAAATAAATATTAATTAATATTATAACAAGCAAAATATATCACATACTTATTCAAAACAGTATTTCTATAGTCTGTATCTTTAGGTATTCAAATAAAAGTAAACAAACAATTTGTAAATTTTCGGGTAGTTATAACATTTATTGGTTAACCGACCAATTACAAACCGCCTGGATCAGTCACTGAACGACCTGACTTTAACCTACATTATTTGATCATGTAATGTTTTCATCTACCCTCAACTGGCTTAGGTGTTGTGCACAAATCACGCGAGGTGTTTTCGGCTACTTTTTGACCCCCCCTCCCCCTTGGTGGTATTTGGTGAGGTTTTTGGCTACCCCCACACAACCTCACGAGTATTTTTTTGAAATTTTTTCATTCGACCTAATTTTAAGATATAGATGGTCAAGCAAATCTTGTCAGTAGAAAAAGGCGCGAAATTCAAATTTTCTATGAGACGATATCCCTTCGCGCCTACATTTTTCAAATTTGCCGCCTTTTTCTACTGACAAGATCTGCTTGACCAACTATAAATAGTATTCTATATAGAAAATCTCGTTTATTTTTGAATTTTCGTTAAATAGACTCGCTATTTTGAAGTGCAGAGTGAAGATTTATGTTTAACGAAACCGAGAAAAGTATCTACTCATGTGATAGGTTTTTTTTTTCTTAGTTTCGTTCACTGTAGAAAAATATACGTGAGGTTTCCTTATACCCCCCCCCCCCCCCCCTCCCCAACGTGATCTATCGTGATTTTTTCGTGATCCCCCTCCCCCTATCGAACCTCGCGTGATTTGTGCACAAGCCCTTAACGAACCATTTGAGGGTAGATTTTGTTTACTTTTATTTAAATAGGTACCTAAACATACAGAGTATAATTGTAACATAACGTACGAACATTACCCTGTTCCTATCTCTATCGCACGCGCATGATTATAATGTTGTCCCGGTTGCGCAATGGCATTGACCGCCGGCATCATCGGCGAGACAGCAATATATTTACGCGTGTGCGATAGAGATAGGAAATAGCGGGTCAATGTACGAAATTCTTTGTGCTTCGCGTCCTTACTTTATCCAATATCTTTGTTTACCAAAGAGCATTCGATTTAATAAGGTACTAAAAGAAATCTAACTTTATACATTATAAGCCAATTAAAAAAAAACAGGCAACAGAAATACATCATCTGTGAACATTTCACCACGATTCATGAGACAGCCTGGTGACAGACAGACGGACAGTGGAGTCTTAGTAATAGGGCCCCGTTTTTACCCTTTGGGTACGGAACCCTAAAAACATGCACATTATCCTTTATAATAAGGAACATACAACTTACTTCAAAACATATAATACATTCCATCCATTTATCGATATGAATTCTTTCATAAATTTCCTTTACAGTACATATGGTCCTATTTTCCCGCACTAGTGCGTAAAATAGCCCTTTTCGTGTGTATGTCAAAAGTTTAAAGGGCCATATGTACTGTAAAACGTTGTACGATACACGTGCGAATAGGTAATTCCTCTTTTCCGCTCTTGTATCGTAAATAACTATTGTTAAATACATTATATATTTTTAAACGTAGTATTTGCATAAATATGGCGAACTCCCACGTAACAAAATTAACCAGCCAAAAAGCCGCCTCCATACAGTCGTTTTAAAATGAGAGCGTCACTTCTATTGTATGGCGGCGGCTATATTCGTGAGTCTTAACACATTCATTGCCACTAAGTGCTACAGGTTACGCTCGTAGCGCGTAGCCACTGTTTCGCCGTATGGAGCGCGTAGTCGCTACGAACAGTGTACCCGACAGTCGGGTTCTTGGCCCTGAATGTGTTAATGCAAGATGCGCCACGTATATTATCAAACGCGGCAGTGTGTTAGGGTGGTATTTCATCTGTCCAATGTAATTGCGTCTCACTCTCTCATTAAGCAAAATGTGAGACAAAATACACATTGAATACCACCCTTACAGAATCACACGACGTGTGTTACGGTCGGATGGTTGCGTTTTTATCAACTTTCGTGTCGTACTGCGTTCTCGCTCTTACCTGTCAGAACGTGACACAGGGTGACGATAACACGGCGACCATCATAGCCTGTGCAATACTATGTACTGTAAACTATAGTGTATATGGGGCATTATCTATGAAAAGGGACCTTATTGTCGATGGCGCTTACGCCGCACAGCGTCGCTCGGCATTGTATTTATTTCGGAGCATCGGTAATAATGGCGTAAGCGCCATCGATAATAAGGTCCCTTTTCATAGATAAGGTCACATATTATCATCATCATAGTGAATAAAATCTTATCCAAATTCATTCAGTCTCATTCGATTCCCTTCACAACCCCCTATCACGATTGCTTTCAAAAATAGGGTGAAGGAAATTATATTTTGTCCTGTAGCCACCTTTAACACTCATTCAGGGCCAAGAACCCGACTGTCGGGTACACTGTTCGTAGCGACTACTCGCTACATACGGCGAAACCGTGGCTACGCGCTACGAGCGTAACCCGTAGCGCTTAGTGGCAATGAATGTGTTAAAGGGTCTTCCATTCGTTTGTAAACTCAAAATTACATTTCCATTTTTTTTTATTCCATAGTATGTTGGCATATTTCCTATTGAAATAAAGAGATCTTCATTGTGCATATACATTACAATGCTAGTAGTATTGTTGTATGTTAGCTCTTAACCGTCTTCAAGGCTCAAAGAGAATTATCTTTCTTAATACAAGGCTTGTTTTAGCCTTCAACTTTCGAGTCTTCAAGAATTGAGCAAGGCTTAACCCACGACACTACCAGAGGGGAGACACTCCTGACTTCGGGCAAACTCGGCTCCGTTCGTTTCAGCATTGCTCCGAGCAATTATTAGGGTTGGCACCACTTGACGTCCTTTTGCGTGTACAACCACAGATTAGATAATCACTTGAATTTTGACAACCCTAAATAGCCGAAAGGGATAGTGCCATTCATTAGAAAGAGATAGCATGATTCGTCCCTGAATCGCTGTCAAACTTCGGTTTTGTAGGAAGTGTCCTTTCTGTACGGTAGTACTATTATTTATTCTGTGACACTACTAACTAGGGTATCTGTAGCCTATAGACGACCAGCTTAAACTAGATTCAATCTTTCTTCTCATACTTACTATAAATCACCTCACAATCAGGCCTCAAACTTCTAAAAGCCGCTACACCAGCATCAGTTACATTAGTTTCAGACAAATCTAGGAACTGTAGCAATGGCGCCGACGTCGCTAGGTGATCTAGACTCCTGTCTGTAATAGTCCTGAATCCAGTGACGCTTAGATGCGTAAGAGAAGACCTGTCAGGCCTAGCGCCGGGTACTTGAGCGCCTGGATAAGGTCCATTCGGGCCTATATGGACATAGTTGATATCTTCCCCGTCAGCTCTCCCAAATCTTCGGATAGCGGAGTCTGTTACAAGTGATGACGCGTCTAGATGTGAGCCGGGTGGTGATAGGAATATGTTTCTAGTGTTGTGGTTTAAGTTAGAGTTTCGGTTGAAGGAGACTACGTGTTCGTTGTCCAGGGACAGGCGGTATACTGCGTGGAGGCGTTGGCCCACGTTTACGTATAGCACGTGGTGGCGGGGTTGAGCTTCTTCATCCTGTAATTAAAGACGGGAAATATAATAACCCCCTTATTTATAAACGTCTACTAAAGTTGACAAGCCAATAATAATCGTTTGTCCCTTTCCATCATACCAATACGTCGGAAAGGGACAAACGATTATTATCGGCTTGTCAACTTTAGTAGACGTTTATGAATAAGGGGGTTAGTATATATCTCATATCTGAAATCCACATCATATCTGAAAAAACGGTATAAAATGGAAAGTTACCCTTTTAAATTTTCGAGGTGCGTTACAATTTGGTGCCGTGACCAGGATTCTCAATATTGAAATAGGTATCATCCATAAATGACGTCATACATACGTCACACACATTTGGCAACCCACGGTGTGACGTCAAATTTTTGGCAATATTGTTTTCAACGCAATCGGCAATTCAAATTAGTTATTATTATTGTAATAAAAATATTTTTGATTAAAGCAACGTCAAATTTTTGGCAATATTGTTTTCAACGCAATCGGCAATTCAAATTAGTTATTATTATTGTAATAAAAATATTTTTGATTAAAGCAATGTTACAAATTTTTCGAAATAAAATTTACATGACTAAAAACTATTATAATTCCTAAAAAAACATATCTATTGTCAGTAAAATCAGTTACAGATAAAGTTAAAATGAGCTAACATGGAGTTACATTTGGGAATTTTATAGTACTGTACTAACCTCTTGCCCATTCTCTTCTGCCTCTTCTGTCTCATCTTCCTTCTCTTCTTCCGATTCTTTCGAAGTACTAGCCCCTTCATTAACATTAGGCTTGATGAGACACTTCAATGGAACATCATCATCATCAGAACTTGAGCTATCATCATCACGTTTCCTTTTCGAAGGCCCTGGGCTTGGCGAGCCAGTCTTTCGTTTCTGTGCTTTCGACGGTCCGGGGTTCGAATTTGATCTTGATTTCAACACACTAGACGGAGTGATGATATTACAACACGTTTTTGGTGGACTAAGGTTTGGTCGAGGAGTTATTGATATATTAGGAGACATAGATAGACAGGATATTGTTGATCTTTGGTCATTGGAAGAGCTTGGTCGTGTTGGTGAAGCATGTATAACCATAGTTGGACTTGACGATGAGGCTTTTGGTTCATTTGGAGATGCGTTGAATATCGGACTGTCATTGGAGGTCCCAGGTCTTGACCCTGAGGGTCTTGGAGGGTTGGACCTTGGGGTCGATCCTGGGCGAAGCGGTGATGCGTTAATGATCATCGTCGGAGAGCTGAGGACAGTCGGTAATGAGCTGTGGACAAAATATATATCAAAAGATCATTAAAGTTATAAAATTATTGTAAATAAGGGTATTCCACTTCTCCAATTTCTTTGTCCAATGTTTATTTTGTATCACATTTTGCTTAATGAGAGAGTGAGACGCAATGACATTGGACCAATATATTGGACAGATGGAATATCACCCTAGGGTTGTAAATTATTTATTAGACATAAATTACACTGCTGATTAAATACATTAACATTTTAAAGACATTTTGAGCTGAGTTTTGATCGGCAACTGAACAAGTATGGTAAGTATTAGCAGTGGGGAGACACTCCTGACTTCGGGCAAACTCGGCTCCATTCTCCATAGTTATTGTTTTCTTCTGGCTGGCGCAGCGCGCCACCAGTGCAGCACGAGGCCGCACTGGCAGGGTCGCCATGTAGGGTTGGGTGTTGAGACAAACAACTAGGTTTGAGTATAAATGTATAATGCATTAAATAACACTTCAAGGCCTTAAATACTATAGTATCTATGTGCATGTATGTGTGTGGGTGAGGTGTAGTATACACACTATATTATACTAACCTGCTGTAATCCGAAGATGTGCCATTAAGTTTGGCCTGCCAAGTATGATTGTTCTCGTCTGAACACTTTTCAGGAGTATTCGTGTCGTCGTAGTCTGGCTCCTTTAACTTGAAGTACTCTGGTTCCTGAAACATAATAGGGTATTTGACTGTATTTAAAATAAATTATTTTGGCATTTTATTACATATGGCCCTTTAAACTTTTGACATACGTACGAAAAGTGCTATTTTACGCACTAGTGCGGGAAAATAGGACCATAATTATGTACTGTAATATATTTTTACAGTACATATGGTTCCATTTTCTCGCACTTGTATCGTAAATAACTATTTTGATGTCGTACACACACACCTGGTCCTCCCACTGGTCCTGGAGGCTGGCGGCGGCGGGCGGGGGGTCCCGGTGCTGGTGCGCGTGTTGCGCGGGGGGAGGGGGGGGCGGCGCGGGGGACAGCCACAGGCGCCCCAGCGTGGCCAGCCAGCCCAGCGCCGACACCTCGGAGTCGCCCACGGGGGAGCCCCGGAGATCTAGTGACTGAAACGGTAAGCAAATAATAGTTATTTGTTTTACAAGGGGGCAAAGTTGTTATTTAACCGCTCGTGCTAATATTGATACCCGAGCAAGCGAAAGATTCCAAAATTGAACGAGCGTAGCGAGTGGTTCGAAAAATGGAATCCTGAGCGCTGCGAGGATTTCAAAGCACGAAGGTTAAACAAAATTTGCCCCCGAGTGAAACACAAAATTTTTCACCACACCAACCCGAAGCAAATATTAAATGTAAAATATCAAACAAAATCAAACCAAATCAAATCCAAATGAATGTAATGAAGTATTAATCATTCAAAATCATCATTTAATTCAGTCAATTCTACCTGCAAACATAAGAAAACAACTCAAAATTTGCATTTGATTAGGTACTTTTCCTCACATGTGAATAAAATGCAACTTTACTATCAGTTTTTGAAGTGCAAAGTAAGCCTTTCCGAGCTGGTGTGATGAAAATAAATATTATAAGTACGACATTATCACACAAATTGACCAGGCCCACAGCACACCTAGGACACTGGCGATCAAATGTATGAAACAAACGCATTCCTACGCACACAGTCTAAGCTCGTGTAGGTGAACGAGTACCATGCTTGTGTGAGTGAGATAAAACGTGCTAGGGTTCCCGCCATTTTGTTGTCGAGTTCGATGACCTCAATGACTCAAAACTCATTGCGCGAATTAGGAAGAAATAAGAATCGTATTATGTTGTAAGGTGGGTATCTAAGCTCGATTTATACAATAGTTTCCTATTTTAAATCAGTATAAACGAAGTAACAAAAGTTTTGTAAGGAAATTCAGGCCACCAAAATATTACGTAAGTTGAAAACATGATTTTTTGTTCATATAGATATTGTGTTGTTTTCAGTGTGTTCTGATAGGTTTTGGGTTTTGTAAATATCTGTTTAATATTTGAATATTTTACGTGGCCTCCGCTCTGCGCACCGCGTCGTCGCGTCCTTGCCAGCCGGTAACTGTGAGGTAACCGAGAGCGGGTGGGCGGCACTTCCAACGGGAGGCAGGGAGTGTCCATACTGTACGTTAGTACTATTTATTATACTGTGCCCACAGTAAGTTTAATAAGGCTTGTGTTGTGGGTACAGTCAGCAGCAGAAATTAATAAGACGAGATTGACAAGACAGTTACAGAGAAGATGCTTTTCTTTAGTACAGTCACCACCAGATATAATCAGAGCGGCCAAGGCGCTCACAAATATCTGAACACGCCTCTATTGTCAAGTCGTTAGAGTGCGTGTTCAGATATTGTGAACACCTCGGCCGCTCAGATATATCCGATGGAGACTATACCTATACTCTGTATATTTAGGTTAAATAAAGTAAACAAAATTTACCCTCAAATGGCTCTTTAAGCCAGTTGAGGGTAGATGAAAACATTACATGACCAAATAATGTAGGTTAAAGTCAGGTCGTTCAGTGACTGATCCAGGCGGTTTTGTATTTGGTCGGTTAACCAGTAAGGGCCACTTGCACCATCCTACTAACCCGGGGTTAAGTGGTTAAACCGTTAACCCTGTGTCAAATTGTACTGGTAACCATGGTAACTCTAGGTTTAACCGGTTAACCCCGGGTTAGTGGAATGGTGCAAGTGGCGCTAAATGTTATAACTACCCGAAAATGTACATATTGTTTGTTTACTTTTTTTTAAATACCTAAAAATACAAAGTATATGTATAATAAATACCTGTAGTTTAGTGAACCCGTATCTAGTAGCTAGAGAGGCGTACGCCACGAACTCGGTCAACCGCAGGCAATCCCGAGCGTAAAGGTGTTTTAATATGGGCAGCTTGCTCAAGGGGAGTAGGGTGGCTGGCTCCATCCACTCGCATTCGCTCACGTCCAGCGACTGAAAAAAATTTAAAAAACATATTACAAGAGTGAAGTTAGATGGAGGAGTGAAAGCGAAGACGTTTAATGATACGAGGCAGGCGATACCTATTCCAGCTACAATATATACTGTTATTCATTCGGTAAAAGTGATTTCGGTGACTTCGTGTCACTGCCGATAGCGAGTTATTCTGAAAATCATCATATCCTGCCTGTTTATTATCGAAATTACCCGAATACAACTTAAATCATCACCTACTCACTTTTTTTTGTCTTGTCTCCACTACCTAAAGCTTGTTTGGAAGATATCGCTCTTAATCGATAAGACTCCCTGTTATCTACCACGTTTTAATTTACTGTTTCCCTTTGATGAGCAATGAAGAATTTTTTTTTGACGTGTACTGTCAACTGTAAAAATATGGGTACACTAATCATCTCAAAAATATGTCCCATAGCTCTTATGTCAGCGAATTAAGAACTATTGGACATATTTTTGAATAAGTTGACTACACCCATATTTTTACAGTTTAATAACAATTTAATATAAGTATAACATCATATAATAATACATAGGTATAGACATAGGCAATACACATGGAAAAAATGTATTTAATGAATATTTGTATTGTTTTGTCTTCTTCTTCCTCGCGTTGTCCCGGCATTTTGCCACGGCTCATGGGAGCCTGGGGTCCGCTTGACAACTAATCCCATGATTTGACGTAGGCACTAGTTTTTACGAAAGCGACTGCCATCTGACCTTCCAACCCAGAGGGGAAACTAGGCCTTATTGGGATTAGTCCGGTTTCCTCAGAATGTTTTCCTTCACCGAAAAGCAACTGGTAAATATCAAATGATATTTCGTAGATAAGTTCCGAAAAACTCATTGGTACGAGCCGGGGTTTGAACCCGCGACCTCCGGATTGAAAGTCGCACGCTCTTACCGCTAGGCCACCATCGCTTACATTTGTATTGTTTTGTATTGGGTAAAAATAAAAACACTACGAGAATAATGAAATCAACTTACTTCCAAATCGGGCAGCGAGTCCTGTATCTTAAACAAGAAGGAGCGATCCAGGGGCAGGTTGTAACATTTGGACCCGCGGAGTGACAGCTTCTTGAGGGTCGGTGGAAACATGCTGATGCTCGTCTGAAACAACGTCACAGAATAAGCAATAGGGTATTTGACTACTAGCAGGCGTGGCTCACTCCGCGATTTCGTCGCTTTGCAACAGGTAGCTACAAGTACATCCGTTCCACACCAATTTTGGTGGCTAGCCATAAGCCGCGCGTGGCGGTCGCCACCTAGCGGCCATATCTGTCCTGATCGTAACAGACGCGTTTTGTTAGAGAGTGTGTCTTCTGTACCTAGTACTATTATTTGTTCAGTGCTACTAGTTAAATCAGTCTCTTTTTTCGAACTGACAAAACGATTATGCTACTATGGAATTTATATGAAACACTAGCATGTGACGTCACAATCAAATTACCTACTCTTTATAGTTTTATACGGGTTTTAAAATAGAAATTGTGTCTAAAAATAACTGCTGTCTATGTTTTTCTATTAATCCTCTGGTTCTTTATGTCATGTATGATGAAAAATTATTTATTTTAAATACAGTCAAATACCCTGTTGTAACAACCCACCCTAATAATCGCTCGGAGCAATGCTGAGCCGAACGGAGCAGAGAATGCCCGAAAAGATCAGTTTCGCCCCCCTCAGTAATTTGGTGATCAATTGATCATGGTCATCATTTAGTAAACCTCAAAGGTACTAAAGGTAAAGGTAAAGGCCTATCGTGTGCGGCGCGTCATTGTAAACCTTATGCACGAAGGTTGATATTGGGCTGTAGCTGCGCGCGCGGGCACGTGTCGGCCAGCTGCCGGAGCGTGGATGGCGTCAGTGTGAACTGTATGGACACTCACACAGTTACAGTTGATGTTGCAGTACTCTAGCGCGAGGGATGTGAGCGTCGGGCACGTGTCGGCCAGCTGCCGGAGCGTGGATGGCGTCAGTGTGAACTGTATAGACACTCACACAGTTACAGTTGATGTTGCAGTACTCTAGCGCGAGGGATGTGAGCGTCGGGCACGTGTCGGCCAGCTGCCGGAGCGTGGATGGCGTCAGTGTGAACTGTATGGACACTCACACAGTTACAGTTGATGTTGCAGTACTCTAGCGCGAGGGATGTGAGCGTCGGGCACGTGTCGGCCAGCTGCCGGAGCGTGGATGGCGTCAGTGTGAACTGTATGGACACTCACACAGTTACAGTTGATGTTGCAGTACTCTAGCGCGAGGGATGTGAGCGTCGGGCACGTGTCGGCCAGCTGCCGGAGCGTGGATGGCGTCAGTGTGAACTGTATGGACACTCACACAGTTACAGTTGATGTTGCAGTACTCTAGCGCGAGGGATGTGAGCGTCGGGCACGTGTCGGCCAGCTGCCGGAGCGTGGATGGCGTCAGTGTGAACTGTATGGACACTCACACAGTTACAGTTGATGTTGCAGTACTCTAGCGCGAGGGATGTGAGCGTCGGGCACGTGTCGGCCAGCTGCCGGAGCGTGGATGGCGTCAGTGTGAACTGTATGGACACTCACACAGTTACAGTTGATGTTGCAGTACTCTAGCGCGAGGGATGTGAGCGTCGGGCACGTGTCGGCCAGCTGCCGGAGCGTGGATGGCGTCAGTGTGAACTGTATGGACACTCACACAGTTACAGTTGATGTTGCAGTACTCTAGCGCGAGGGATGTGAGCGTCGGGCACGTGTCGGCCAGCTGCCGGAGCCAGGGTGGCGTCAGTGTGAACTGTATGGACACTCACACAGTTACAGTTGATGTTGCAGTACTCTAGCGCGAGGGATGTGAGCGTCGGGCACGTGTCGGCCAGCTGCCGGAGCGAGATGGCGTCAGTGTGAACTGTATGGACACTCACACAGTTACAGTTGATGTTGCAGTACTCTAGCGCGAGGGATGTGAGCGTCGGGCACGTGTCGGCCAGCTGCCGGAGCGTGGATGGCGTCAGTGTGAACTGTATGGACACTCACACAGTTACAGTCGATGTTGCAGTACTCTAGCGCGAGGGATGTGAGCGTCGGGCACGTGTCGGCCAGCTGCCGGAGCGAGGATGGCGTCAGTGTGAACTGTATGGACACTCACACAGTTACAGTTGATGTTGCAGTACTCTAGCGCGAGGGATGTGAGCGTCGGGCACGTGTCGGCCAGCTGCCGGAGCGTGGATGGCGTCAGTGTGAACTGTATGGACACTCACACAGTTACAGTTGATGTTGCAGTACTCTAGCGCGAGGGATGTGAGCGTCGGGCACGTGTCGGCCAGCTGCCGGAGCCAGGGTGGCGTCAGTGTGAACTGTATGGACACTCACACAGTTTTAGTTGATGTTGCA
The DNA here is from genome assembly GCF_910591565.1 of Cydia splendana. NCBI lineage: Eukaryota > Metazoa > Arthropoda > Insecta > Lepidoptera > Tortricidae > Cydia > Cydia splendana. The sequence goes on from NC_085983.1 coordinate 7,234,328, forward strand.
GTACTCTAGCGCGAGGGATGTGAGCGTCGGGCACGTGTCGGCCAGCTGCCGGAGCGAGATGGCGTCAGTGTGAACTGTATGGACACTCACACTGTTACAGTTGATGTTGCAGTACTCTAGCGCGAGGGATGTGAGCGTCGGGCACGTGTCGGCCAGCTGCCGGAGCGAGATGGCGTCAGTGTGAACTGTATGGACACTCACACAGTTACAGTTGATGTTGCAGTACTCTAGCGCGAGGGAAGTGAGCGTCGGGCACGTGTCGGCCAGCTGCCGGAGCGAGATGGCGTCAGTGTGAACTGTATGGACACTCACACAGTTACAGTTGATGTTGCAGTACTCTAGCGCGAGGGATGTGAGCGTCGGGCACGTGTCGGCCAGCTGCCGGAGCGTGGATGGCGTCAGTGTGAACTGTATGGACACTCACACAGTTACAGTTGATGTTGCAGTACTCTAGCGCGAGGGATGTGAGCGTCGGGCACGTGTCGGCCAGCTGCCGGAGCGTGGATGGCGTCAGTGTGAACTGTATGGACACTCACACAGTTACAGTTGATGTTGCAGTACTCTAGCGCGAGGGATGTGAGCGTCGGGCACGTGTCGGCCAGCTGCCGGAGCGTGGATGGCGTCAGTGTGAACTGGGGCCCTGGGCACGTGCTGTCCGAGATTATGGGGTCGGATGGACGCGGCCAGGCGAGCGCTTCTGGAGAGCTGGAAAAAAAATATCATGGATGATCTCGTGTGCGTTCGAATACATGAAAATATCAAATTAAGCAGGCGTCTGTGTACGAAACCCCAATACAGAGGTAAATGAAATTACACAGATAAAACGTATAGTATGAGGGAATTCCAAATGTACTTACACTTGCACTTACAAATATAGTTTAAAAAAGGCACATAGAGAGTACAGGGAGGGGGTAGAAAGAGGCAGATTACTTACTTACACAAGAAATAGTGTTCGAAAAATAGCGTTGGTTTAATAAATAAAACAGTGTTTATGTACTAGTAGCAGTAGCAGCAATACGTAAAATGCGAAAAAATCTAAGTCTTACTCTGATCTCTGGTCATCTATGTAGAGCTGAGCGTTGGGACCCAGCGCCGGGACCTCTATGACCCGTTGTGCTGCAACTAAAAATATACACAATGTAGGTTTTGTACCTATATATTACTCTGGATCTTTAGGTATTTAAATAAAGGTAAACAAAATCTACTCTCAAATGGCTCGTTAAGCCAGTTGAGGGTAGATGAAAACATTACACGATCAAATAATGTAGGTTAAAGTCAGTCGTTCAGTGACTGATCCAGGCGGTTTTGTAATTGGTCGGTTAACCAATAAATGTTATAACTACCCGAAAATGTACAAATTGTTTGTTTACTTTTATTTAAATACCAAAAGTTACAGACTATATAGATCCGGCTAAAACTTACATGTATCCCTCCGTTCGTCGGGCTGATTATTGTTGTCCTCTTCCTTCCCGTTGTCCTTATCTCCCCTCTCTTTCGCTGCCTCTATCTCCTCTCTCGTCTGGTTGACGTGGCCGAGGCATCTGTAAACACCATGTTTATGTTAAATGGATAAAGATACTTTTCGTTGTCTTGTTTTTTGTCCCCAATAAATGTGACGGAGTGGCGCTTTTTCTATGAGACGAAACTTAATTTTGAATTTTTCTCATTTTTTTTTTATTAGATAGAAGAGTGAGAGAGTGGTGAGAAACAAAGACAACGCAAATATGTTGACCCAGTTTTAATCGTTTAGGGTTTCACTTTGGAAATAAGCTAATAATATGCTAGAAACTCGTATACACCTTCATAGCCATAGCAACCGGCCCAGTATACACGAGCTACTCACTCTCTCGCCTCCCTCGCGTAGCCGCTGACCAGCAGCTCGCGCGTGCCGGCGTGCAGCGCGCGCGCTAGGTACCAGCGGAGCCGCGCGCGGCCCCGCGTCTACTGTTGCCATAGCAACCGGCCCAGTATACACTAGCTACTCACTCTCTCGCCTCCCTCGCGTAGCCGCTGACCAGCAGCTCGCGCGTGCCGGCGTGCAGCGCGCGCGCTAGGTACCAGCGGAGCCGCGCGCGGCCCCGCGTCTACTGTTGCCATAGCAACCGGCCCAGTATACACTAGCTACTCACTCTGTCGCCTCCCTCGCGTAGCCGCTGACCAGCAGCTCGCGCGTGCCGGCGTGCAGCGCGCGCGCTAGGTACCAGCGGAGCCGCGCGCGGCCCCGCGTCTACTGTTGCCATAGCAACCGGCCCAGTATACACTAGCTACTCACTCTCTCGCCTCCCTCGCGTAGCCGCTGACCAGCAGCTCGCGCGTGCCGGCGTGCAGCGCGCGCGCTAGGTACCAGCGGAGCCGCGCGCGGCCCCGCGTCTACTGTTGCCATAGCAACCGGCCCAGTATACACTAGCTACTCACTCTGTCGCCTCCCTCGCGTAGCCGCTGACCAGCAGCTCGCGCGTGCCGGCGTGCAGCGCGCGCGCTAGGTACCAGCGGAGCCGCGCGCGGCCCCGCGTCTACTGTTGCCATAGCAACCGGCCCAGTATACACTAGCTACTCACTCTCTCGCCTCCCTCGCGTAGCCGCTGACCAGCAGCTCGCGCGTGCCGGCGTGCAGCGCGCGCGCTAGGTACCAGCGGAGCCGCGCGCGGCCCCGCGTCTACTGTTGCCATAGCAACCGGCCCAGTATACACTAGCTACTCACTCTCTCGCCTCCCTCGCGTAGCCGCTGACCAGCAGCTCGCGCGTGCCGGCGTGCAGCGCGCGCGCTAGGTACCAGCGGAGCCGCGCGCGGCCCCGCGTCTACTGTTGCCATAGCAACCGGCCCAGTATACACTAGCTACTCACTCTCTCGCCTCCCTCGCGTAGCCGCTGACCAGCAGCTCGCGCGTGCTGGCGTGCAGCGCGCGCGCTAGGTACCAGCGGAGCCGCGCGCGGCCCCGCGTCTACTGTTGCCATAGCAACCGGCCCAGTATACACTAGCTACTCACTCTCTCGCCTCCCTCGCGTAGCCGCTGACCAGCAGCTCGCGCGTGCCGGCGTGCAGCGCGCGCGCTAGGTACCAGCGGAGCCGCGCGCGGCCCCGCGTCTACTGTTGCCATAGCAACCGGCCCAGTATACACTAGCTACTCACTCTCTCGCCTCCCTCGCGTAGCCGCTGACCAGCAGCTCGCGCGTGCCGGCGTGCAGCGCGCGCGCTAGGTACCAGCGGAGCCGCGCGCGGCCCCGCGTCTACTGTTGCCATAGCAACCGGCCCAGTATACACTAGCTACTCACTCTCTCGCCTCCCTCGCGTAGCCGCTGACCAGCAGCTCGCGCGTGCCGGCGTGCAGCGCGCGCGCTAGGTACCAGCGGAGCCGCGCGCGGCCCCGCGTCTACTGTTGCCATAGCAACCGGCCCAGTATACACTAGCTACTCACTCTCTCGCCTCCCTCGCGTAGCCGCTGACCAGCAGCTCGCGCGTGCCGGCGTGCAGCGCGCGCGCTAGGTACCAGCGGAGCCGCGCGCGGCCCCGCGTCTACTGTTGCCATAGCAACCGGCCCAGTATACACTAGCTACTCACTCTCTCGCCTCCCTCGCGTAGCCGCTGACCAGCAGCTCGCGCGTGCCGGCGTGCAGCGCGCGCGCTAGGTACCAGCGGAGCCGCGCGCGGCCCCGCGTCTACTGTTGCCATAGCAACCGGCCCAGTATACACTAGCTACTCACTCTCTCGCCTCCCTCGCGTAGCCGCTGACCAGCAGCTCGCGCGTGCCGGCGTGCAGCGCGCGCGCTAGGTACCAGCGGAGCCGCGCGCGGCCCCGCGTCTACTGTTGCCATAGCAACCGGCCCAGTATACACTAGCTACTCACTCTCTCGCCTCCCTCGCGTAGCCGCTGACCAGCAGCTCGCGCGTGCCGGCGTGCAGCGCGCGCGCTAGGTACCAGCGGAGCCGCGCGCGGCCCCGCGTCTACTGTTGCCATAGCAACCGGCCCAGTATACACTAGCTACTCACTCTCTCGCCTCCCTCGCGTAGCCGCTGACCAGCAGCTCGCGCGTGCCGGCGTGCAGCGCGCGCGCTAGGTACCAGCGGAGCCGCGCGCGGCCCCGCGTCTACTGTTGCCATAGCAACCGGCCCAGTATACACTAGCTACTCACTCTCTCGCCTCCCTCGCGTAGCCGCTGACCAGCAGCTCGCGCGTGCCGGCGTGCAGCGCGCGCGCTAGGTACCAGCGGAGCCGCGCGCGGCCCCGCGTCTACTGTTGCCATAGCAACCGGCCCAGTATACACTAGCTACTCACTCTGTCGCCTCCCTCGCGTAGCCGCTGACCAGCAGCTCGCGCGTGCCGGCGTGCAGCGCGCGCGCTAGGTACCAGCGGAGCCGCGCGCGGCCCCGCGTCTACTGTTGCCATAGCAACCGGCCCAGTATACACTAGCTACTCACTCTGTCGCCTCCCTCGCGTAGCCGCTGACCAGCAGCTCGCGCGTGCCGGCGTGCAGCGCGCGCGCTAGGTACCAGCGGAGCCGCGCGCGGCCCCACGGCTGCCCGCGCCCGTCTACGGTTTGCCAGAGAGAGCGGTCCAGTATGAGCGCGCCTAGGCGGGGGCAGGTACTGCAAGCAAGTTATATTTTACTTTTCTTACTTGAACGTCATTTATATAATTACACAAACAGGTCTACCGCGATATAATTAATTTCATTGTTTTTATAATAATAATAATAACATCATTTATTATTTATTTATTTTTACCTTAAAGTTTCAGCTGAGTTGCACCAGCGCAGCGGTGGTCACGGAAAGTCTTTCCGTGACCACCGCTTGTGTAATTAAATGTGTACAAAAGTGTTATATTGAACGTCATTTATTGCAAAAGGAGTCAAAAAATTAAAAATAAAGCATATTATCTTTATTTGCTTGGGTATCTAATTGGGATTTTTTGTAGTTTTCACTCGCAATCATTATTTATTTAAACTTTACTGCACAAATTATGTACAACAATGTACAAATGGCGGACTTAATGCCAAATCGCATTCCCTACCAGTCAACCATCGGGTCAAACAGAGACACAATGGTGCAGAGAGAGAGAAAAAAACAATATTATCTCTTTTGCCCCTCAAAAGGGAAAAAACCCAGTTTTTTTCTTTACCATTGTTCATAGTATTTGTAATATACTTGGTCAATCAAATCTTGTCAGTAGCAAAAGGCGGCCATTTTGAAGATAAATTTCTACTGTCACCATTAAATACTAATATGTATAAGTATATTAAATAAGATTGTGCAAATCATGCTCGTTGATCGGAAATATTTGTAAAATTTGAGGTTATGATAATGACATGTTTTGGTTAGATGTACATTGCTGCTTTTCTTAGCGCAATACTGCTCTTTGCGTGTTGCCCTACTTCACTTTGCTGTACATTGCTACTGACATATTTTGCTTGACAGACTATATTTTGTATGACGGTAGATTGAAATAATACCTGTAGACCGTTATAGACGTAGTACTTACTATCCCAACGCTCTGAGGTCTCTTGGCGCGAGGTACCGCAGTATCATCAGTAGGACGTCATCTGAGAGGTCCAGGAGTTGGACCCCTTGGACCCCGTTGGGGTAACGTTTCGACGGTGGCGTTTCTGTAAACAAAAGAAAATTATATCCAACGGATTTAATCCTTTAACTTCCGTCGAAGTAATGACTTAGAATGACGTTACTATAGCTAAATAGCCTCCATTATCAAGTCGTTAACCGTTTCGGTGCGGATGGCACGACAGGCGTGTCATCAATGTTTTTGACGTGTGACGTATGACACGACAGGCGTGCCATCATATTCTATGGCGTAAGGCACGCCTGTTGTGACATGAAATAATTGTTTGCCGCCACAGCCAAAAGTTTTCGGAAATGGAAGACGCAACGAACCGGTTAAAGTGCACGTTCAGATATTTCTGAGCAATATGAGCGCTCCAGTATATCTGATGGGAGTGATGGGGTACTTTTATCTCTGACGCAAGTACTCAACCTTTGGTTCAAATACGAAATAAACAAAAACATGGATGCCTTTATAAATAACTCTCCCGGGCCGATCGATAATGCAACAGGCTGCATGCAACAACCTCTTCCGTCCCCCTCTGACACTGTCCCCCTCTCACGCGACCTACATCTAGAGGTAATTGTATTACGGAGTACTATGGCCAAAAAGTGTGACCGAGAGGAAACTATAGTAAGATGATATTATTGGTCAGGTTACTAGGACTACCAGATCCAAATTTGGAATTTCCTGACAAAATTCCTGATTTGCCAATATTTTTCCTGACGCTCATATCGGCGAGTGGGGAAGGGGGCTAGCCGTAAGCGATATCTATGTATGCTTGATACATTGTTTAAATTTGATTTGTTTTTAATTTATGTAAGTTAATTTGAATAATGTACCTTTTTAGGTACATAATAGAAAAGTCTGTTAAATCACTAAAATTCCTGTCATTTTTGTATTTTGACCGCATTCCTGACAAAATGCAAAAAATCCTGACATCAGGTAACCCTAGGTGTTATGGACTGTCTCGTGTCTACTTGTAGAGTTGGCTACAAGAAATTGATTTGTATAAGTAATAATAATTCAGCCTATATACGGTCCCACTGCTGGGCACAGGCCTCCTCTCATGCGCGAGAGGGCTTGGGCTATAGTCCCCACGCTAGCCCAATGCGGATTGGGGACTTCACATACACCTTTGAATTTCTTCGCAGATGTATGCAGGTTTCCTCACGATGTTTTCCTTCACCGAAAAGCTAGTGGTAAATATCAAATGTTATTTCGTACATAAGTTCCGAAAAACTCATTGGTACGAGCCAGGATTTGTACCCGCGACCTCCGGATTGAAAGTCGGATGTCATATCCACTCGGCCACCACCGCCGATGTATAAACATAAGTAGTGTATTGTATGTGTAAGTTATACATTTATAAATTGATTACGATTCGTGTTTAGTGCGTGTTAATACATTTGCTACTAAACGCAAGTAAACTTATAATTTGATTTGTTCCCTAGTTATATATAAATATATCACCCAGTCACGATTCTGGAATCCTAAAGATACTTCACATTGACTCATGAAAAGGACTCGCGGTCGTCACTCCCGAATTATCTGTAAAAACATCTTATTCCGTCAATTTGTATCGCTTTCCAGACTCGTCTGAAAATTTATATTTTTCCTTAAAATCTGATTTTAGGGTTTTTAAATTCACCAAACTTTATATTACGTAAAAGTTTTAAGCGTTTTCCATAAAAGACCATCCCAAGCTTGTTAGTAGAACGTGATGTGCAGTCAGCAGCAGAAGTTGCTAAGCGGGCGAGGTATTCAAAATAATCTAGACGCGACTTTATTGTTAAGAGAATAAGAGCGTGTCGAGGTAATTTTGAACACCTCGCCCGCTTAGCAACTTCTGCTGCTGACTACAATTTCTTCTTGACGGAACAGAATAACAACAAAAACCATAGTCTAATAAAACATGGTCTTCCATTCCCAGAGTGACACGGGCCTACGTCACAACAACATGGCCGCTATATATAGCGCTATCGCATATTATCATATAGCGCTGTCGCATGATGACGTAGGCCCGTGTCAGTTAGGTGACCTAGAAAAGACGGGAATGGAGTACCAGGCGGAGTATATTATTATACCATGACAAAAAGTAGTTAATCCACCCTATTACCTAGTTCCATAATTTTATTATAAAAGTTGACATGTATGTATGCCTTGCGCCAGCATGCATTTCACCCAATATTTGCTCCCTTGCGTATCGAAAGCAACATGCCAAAGCTTTGATATACCGAAATGTATGGAACAAAGCAAACATATATATGCACAGTCCGACCCCTTACCGAGACTAACACCAACGACTTCGAGCATATTCTTTTTTTAGTTTATTTATTCACTTTAAATTTTAATACAATTTTTACATGCATGCCACTATTGGAAACCTCTAGGGTTTATGTAATAGTTGGCGAGATCGCGCGGTCCAATCCGCGTTTGCTTAATACTATATGGACAGACTATTCAACGGAATCAGGATATAATGAAATCTCGCACTTTATTGAAATCTTGGTTTTGTCCAGTAGGCCTAGCACATGCATGATTCATGCGACGTATCTCGAGGCGAGTATAGGTAGACTGGGTACGATTGTGCCAGGGTACGGTAGTGACAATAGTTATAACATGGAAACTATACTTATCGTGGGGTAGACTTCAAGGGGAGAAAGAAGCGGCATACAAGTCTGAATGCGTGTCCCAGTATTCCGCCAGCCAGCGCGCGACGTTAAAGTAAGCAGGAGCTTACATTGCTTTTCAACATTCAAAAGTATTTTTTTTGTTTGATTTTTTTCGATTATAGCCGGTAATTGTATACAGATAGATTATCGACTATTTTTTTAGTTATAAGCAATGTATGAAATCGCGAGCAAATTAGTTGTCCATACACACAAAGGTTTATTTGACTTTCATAAGCTCATTGTAATATGCCTACTTGAATAAACTATTTTTTATCTTTATCTTATCATGTCTACGCCTCAATAGGGCACAAATGCCCCGATATGTAACCTAGGTAACTACACGCCGGAGCTACATCGATCGAGCGTCCAGAGTCCAGCCCAGACAGCTAGATTCCTATTCAATTTGCATACGTACATATCGGGTCACAAATATCTGAACACGGCTTCTATTATCAAGTTAGATATAATTGAGCACCATGCCCGCTCCAATATATCTGATGCCGACTGTACAGTCACCTGCACTAATATGTTACACAACGAAGGCCGCAAAAATATGTGACGCGCTCTTATTGCACTACAAATAAGATCGTGTCAGATATTTTTGCCGCCTTCGTTGTGTAACATATTATAGATGGTGACCGCTGTTAAGAGTGGGCTAACGCAATTAACGCAAATTAATTTTTATATGGCATTTTATATAACGCTTCAATCAAGGGCAAATGCCGTTAAAAAAACCGGACAAGTGCGAGTCGGACTCGCCCACCGAGGGTTCCGTACTTTTTAGTATTTGTTGTTATAGCGGCAACAGAAATACATCATCTGTGAAAATTTCAACTGCCTAGCTATCACGGTTCATGAGATACAGCCTTTTTTTCTGAGATACAGCCTTTTTTTCTGAGATACAGCCTGATGACAGACAGACGGACGGACGGACGGACAGCGGAGTCTTAGTAATAGGGTCCCGTTTTTACCCTTTGGGTACCGAACCCTAAAAATGGTAACTAGACTTTTGCAAGGGCACACTCGAACCAAAACCGTAGGGCAAAATTCGATAGAAAAATATAACAAAAACTTGTCTAATTTTCATTTATTAACCTCGTTAAAAATAAGTTTTTGGCAAAAATTTCATTTTTGGTACAAGCTTTTATCGCTGACTGTATTTTTCTTTCCACAGGCAACTAATGCTCATCGAGACAATTCTAAAAACCCCAAACACAATTAGGTTTCGTTGTTTTAGTTCCTATGGCCACCTCCTGTCTCCATCATCAGATCAGCTCGATGACACCATAATATTGCATTGTCACCCGACGTACGTATGTATGCAAAATTTCAGCTCAATCGGAAACCGGGAAGTGGATCAAATTTAACTTGCAAGATTTGATTACAGACAACGGTCAGGTGAAACTAAATACGAGTAAAAGCTTGTAAAAAGGAGGTTCTTTTTAGGGTTCCGTATCCAAAGGGTAAAAACGGAACCCTATTACTAAGACTCCGCTCTCAGTCTGTCTGTCCGTTTGTCTGTCTATCACCACGCTATATCTCATGAACCGTGATAGCTAGACATGCAGTTGAAATTATCACAGATGATCTATTTCTGTAGCCGCTATAACAACAAATACTAAAAACAAAATAAAATAAATATTTTAGTGGGGGCTCCCATACAACAAATTTTTTTGCGTAGGTAATGGTACGGAACCCTTCGTGCGCGAGTCCGACTCGCACTTGGCCGGTTTTTATATCGTTACACTGCATACCAAGGCAGTACAATTCTAGTATAAAGTAGAGTTGCCACGAATATTCGACAACTACTCGGTATTCGGCCTATTCGGCCACTTTGCCGAACATTCGGTATTCGGCCCAATGTTGCCTACTATTCGGCCGAATACCGAATATCTGTTGCACCTACCTAAAAAGAAAAATTGCACGAAAAAATAACCAACAACTAGGTATAAGTATTTAATAATTAAAATGTATTCTTGGAAAGTAGTTAAATTCGAAGGCACGTTTTTGAGCATTTGTTGATTACAAAATATTTTATTTTTATCATGGGTCTGATTTGATTGACTCTAACTACATTCATTAATTCTGTTCAACATAAAAATATATCTTAGCAAACGTTGTGCTTTGTTGGCGAACAGTTTTCATAATAATTGTGACTCAAAATGTTCGCATGTCATGCCGAATATTCGGTCGCCGAATATTCGGTATTCGGCCGAAAGAGGGGCCGAATATTCGGTATTCGGCCAAATTCATTATTCGGGGCATCTCTAGTATAAAGTGCTAGTGATATCGCCGAGGGATCTGACGAGCAAAATTTTAAGCAAAAGTATATTTTCAGAGTAATTGAGATGGAACGATGGAAGGTAAAAACCCGAGTGGTGGCCATATCTTGCGTCGCAAGTTTCGCGAGGCGCGCCATATCTTTTGTTTCTTTCTAGTTTCCTGGCTTTACGCCTAAAACACAGCTGATTTGTAATTTTGTACTAACTTAATACTAATAAAATAAAACTTGGACAAGAAGTTACGAAACACTGTATCGGATGTCCTGACGTCCTAATACCGCGAACCACGTTCGACGTGCTGCCTCTCTGTCGCATTTGTGAATTCGTGCGTAAGTGTAACAGGGAGGCAATACGTCGAACCTGCTTCGCGGTAGGCCCTCTGAGTCCATTTCATCCCGACAATGATACGTGGCTAATGCATAGTGACATGGGGGTGCATCCCGCCCCACCCTCCTCCATACATATATTGCACATCGTCACAATAGGGGAAAACAGTATTTTAACTTGTAATTGTTAAGAACTAACGCAAAATTATTTTTCCCAGTAGGAAAAATAAATCCCAGTAGTTACCACCAACTCGGTTTACCCAATAAAGAGTCACTTACTACTGGGAATATTACTTCCCAGTAGTTACCAGTGGTAAAAGGTGGGAATAAATATTCAGTAGTTACCACTGGTAACAAATGTCTGTATTTAAAAAAGAGTAATCAAAATCTACCCTCAAATGGCTTCTTAAGCCAGTTGAGGGTAGATGACAACATTACATGATCAAATAATGTAGGTTAAAGTCAGGTCGTTCAGTAACAGACCCAGGTGGTTTTGTATTTGGTTGGTTAAAAAATGTTATAACTACCGAAAATGTGCAAATTATTTGCTTACTTTTATTTAAGTACCTAAATATCTCGGAGTAATTAACAATGGAGCCGCCATTAACAGGCGTTCCCCTCTGTCGGAAATAGGCGGCCAATGGTCAACCACATGTCAACCATGACTGACGTTTATCTGACATGACGTACCTATACATTTAATGTGCCCCTCCCCCGCAAAAAACGGCAGACTATTTTGTACCGAAAATTTTAGACATGGCGTCTCCGTTGGTTATATCCTCTAAGCTAAATATACATAGTTATAGTGGGAATGACCGAGTTTTAATTACATTACATACTACCAGGGCCGGATTAACCCTAAGTCAAAGTAGGCAACTGCCTAGGGGCCCCGCCTCGGCTAGGGGGCCCCGGCGGCTCAGCGCGCACCAAATATTTTTTTTTCCATAGGGTCAAAAATCATGAGTAAATATTTTATTCTTATAATAATGAGTATGCTTTGTTATTGTTTTTTTTCGAATCATTCTTTAAATTAATGAAATACTGTAATAAAATTGAAGCAATACGTTACAGTTTACGGAGCGTATTCTGCGTACCTGTTGTAAAGTTGTAATAATAGGGGTTTTCAGGAAAAATGGTTCACTTTTTTTCGAACAACCAACAACTTTTGGGTTATTTCGACTCAGAATCACGAGGACTATTCATTAAAATAAAGAAAAAGAAAGGAGACGAACGTGTCCCCAGTTTTTCATAGGAATGCTCGACCTTCAGCCTCACTTTACCATTGGTTCGTGTTCCACATCTCCTCTACTTCAGCTTAGCCAAAGCATCGCTGCGCCAAGCTCGGCCTGCGGTCTCGCTTTTTAATACAATGGACATTGGTTCGTGTCTGTGCTCAACTATTTATCCTGAAGCCTGATGAAGCACGGCTTTGACTTCGCATGAAAGCGCGCCTCACTTCGCACTTTTAGGCCCAGATGAAGATCGATACCCGGCATTTTAACACACTTTCACAATTTGCAATATTGTTACCAAAAAATTTCGCTTTATTTTTGTTTCTTTATCATCTACATGTTAGCTTGACCAAGAAAGGTCTGCAATGATTTTGATAGCATACGCAGTGCAAGTGTTATTTATACGTCATAATTTCATAGAAGTTTTGACGTTTAAAATAACACTTGCACTGCGAGTGCTATCAAAATTGTTGCAGGCTTATCTTGGTCTAACTCTAGTAATTTAAGTAATTTTAACATATGGAAATTCTTTATTATTAGGTTAATTCTAATCATGTGGCTCGGCGTTTGGTCTTATGGTCAGACAATCGCTGTTCAGCCTCACAAAATATTAACTATTGAGTAAATCAACTTTGCGGCACTAGCTGAGCTTAGCCTTTAGCCTTGCTTAAAATTTGCCATTAGAGGTAGATAGTAAAGTGACGCTGAAGCTCACATCTTTGGTATTCCACTGGAAATTGGCCTTAAGCCTAAAGTGCTCTCCCCACATTTAACGCGACGCGGAATCGGCAAAAACCGATAGAATAAAGCTTTATGTCTGCGCAATAAGAGCGAAAAAGACATCGTTCGATTTGGATCGGCTCGGCCGACGCCTGAAGATTGAAATTAAAAACGCAAACTTATTTCCATGCTGTGTGCAGAATTGACTGTAGGGGGCCCCGAGCCTCGCACTGCCTAGGGGCCCCGACATGCTTAATCCGGCCCTGCATACTACGGGTTGGACCGTGGGCCTTACGAGGATACGTAGATAACGGCAGTGGGGAGACACTCCTCACTTCGGTCGAACTCGGCTCCGTTCGGCTCAGCATTGCTCCGAGCAGGGTTGGCACCACTTGACTTCCTTTTGCGTACACGACCACAGATAAGATAATCACTTGAATTTTGACAACCCTAAATAGCCGAAAGGGATAGTGCCATATATTAGAAAAGGATAGCCTGATTCGACCCTGAACCGCTGTCAAACTTCGGGTTTGTAGGAAGTGTCCTTTCTGTACGGTAGTACTATTATTTCTTTGTGATAACGGGTACAGGTCCGACAAAGTTAAAATACTGTCCCTATCTTCACTCTGAATCTTAACTATGACGTCAAACGCGACTCGCTCGACAGTTCACGTAAATCAAATCCTACGACGTGTATAATAGAGTCGAATATTGCATGCTGTATGCTGATCTGGGGGCCTAGACAAGATGCCAATCTTTTGCGCCGTGGCGAACGAAACGCTTTTCCATACACTTGTAGAGCTACTTGTCTAGCTTGTTGTTGTTGTCTTTGGGCTATGGGACCTGAACCGGGACCTATTAAATGTAACGAGGGACAGTATATTAGGGGATACAATTTTGGAGTGGCGAACTTTGTGGAGAAATAGAATCAGGGGCGTATTTACCCTAGGGCCATCCGGGCCATGGCCCAGGGCGCCAACCCCCAGGGGCGGCATATAGGGGCGGCATCGGATCGCATTTTGCTTTTCTTCCTTGACTTCTGGGGCGGCGAAACGTATTGGCCCGGGGCGCCAAATTTCAAAATACGCCCCTGAATAGAATGTCATGAAGAAGACGACGTGATTCAAGGGAGTAAACATTGAATGGGCGCAGTTGTTCAACATAATCCTTGTGTAAGACCACGGTTGTAGCGGTATGGCAGAAGCTTGAGCCATCTTTCCTGAACTTTCTCGATATCAATTAAAAGCCCACCAACGTGCATTTAACGAAAGATATTTAAAAAGGGGGGCCGCTACGACCTGTATTTTGTATTTAAGTAACTTTTGAATTCGCTACGTGCACGACTGTCACGCAACCTAGCGTCCGCAAATCTAGGGGAAAACGTCAATTCACTACATCTTAGAAAACTACTCCAAACTCCAAAACTACTGAACGGACTTTCACACGATTTTCATCTATCAATAGAGGGATCCATGAGGATGGTTTAAGTATATAACTTGTTAACGTTTTGTTTAAATTGGTTGAAATATGACGATGTTGTCGGAAAAAATCACGCTGTCTAGGAGCTTTAATCGAAAACGCTGCTTAATCCGTTTGAGTTATAACAACACAATGTATGGTGGGGTTGTCTCTCTTTTATCGGTCTACAAAAAAGTCCGCGACGGTGTATGTCTATCTTTTAAGGATAACTTACTATACCCATTCTTATCTTCTACAATAAGATTTCATAGTTGTGGTTTTTGTAAAGCTATTTACACGGATACAGTATTAATAATTATCAAATTCAATATGTTAGTTATATTAAGAATTTCATACATATTACAATGGTCTCTTACACCATAGAATTTAAATGAATATCTCAGGAGTAATCGGAAATTAAAGTTCCATTTCGAGTCATATAACTTGTATGAAATGTTAAAGACGCTATCCTTTATTAGTTCCAATTTTCACCACCTCATGCGCTGCGATCGCTTTACTTAACCCCACCATGTACTTCATACATAGCTAATACATCAAACTAGTTTTTATGTTGCTGGATTAGTCGATCTATACGTCCAAAGTTAAAACGGCTGTTTTTGTTTTGAGTTCATAGATCGACGAATCCAGCAACATAAAAACTATTTTGATGTATTCATAAGGTACTTAAATACATAATACGTAGCGGCCCGTAAATAACCCGGGCCCCTTAAATACATAATTTACGTAACGTAAATTTAAATAATCACGATTATTTAGTAGTGGCGCTAGTTTGCACATTGATGGGCTCTTAAGCATGGCAGCACAGTCTTAGGATATTGCTATAATTTTCATTGTTTTTATTGTTGATTTTACAGTTAAGGTCAATATGGATAAGTGTGGCTGCCGGGTAAGCGTTACCCCTTAAACACACTTACCCCTCACTCAATTATCTGTATGGACCTCAAGTGCTGTGTCTCCAAAATTGGAACAAAATAAAATTAAAAAAATTTATAACTAAGTTTATGCAATTTCCGCCATAGCTGCATTTTTCAACTTTGATATCATCTTCAATCTAGGTACTTATGTATCAAGTAAAATTATGTCATTAAAAACTTTGGTAAATAGAACTTACTTATAGACCGACAAGAAATTGTAAAACTTTAAAAGTGTCATCCCGTTTTCTTAGATTGATTTGAAAGGGACGACACTATGATGTTACCACTTTTTAATTTCTACAATTTCTTGTCGGTCTATACTTACTGCTAGCCTTTCTTTGCAGACGTTTTGTCTGGTTATCGTTGGCATAGGCCTAGGCCAGTATAGTATTTAGTTCTATTTAGGCCTAAATTATTTTCTGTCAAGATATGCAACTCAAAATTGTAAATTGTAACACTATCGCATCCTAAAGCACATAAAAGAAACAGAGGTAGGTAATTTAAAAGATGGTCCAATGAAATTGAAGACATGGCTGGAAGGACTAAGACATGGACCAGATTAGTGCAAAATAAGGAGGAGTGGAGAAGATTGGGGGAGGCCTTTGCCCAAAGGCACACAGAATCAGTTATTGTAGATTAAGGAAAACTATAGATATAGTATAAAATATATTCTGATATAAGGCTATTAATAAATAAATTAATTAAATAAAAGATATCTCACAACTCACAAATGACCCTCTAAATATGCTTAAGAAAGTTTTATATTGCACCTCAGTCATGTTAACTTGGTTAAATATAACAGTACCCAAAATAGCAGCTACAAAAAGCAAAATGATCAATAAATTAGTACAATACAACTGTAAAAATATGGGTGTACAAATCATCTCAAAAATATGTCCCATAACTCTTATGTCAGTGAATTAAGAACTATGGGACATATTTTTGAGTAAGTTGTCTATATCCATATTTTTACAGTTGACTGTACACAGTTAGATTACTGACAGATAGACAGGACTATTCAATTCTAATTTCAGTAAAATTATTGTAAATAAAATTAAGATCAATCAGATAAGCAAAGGAATTAGGATTTTTAGTTAAATTTTAGAGATACCTAGAGTTAGACCAAGAAAAGTTTGTAACGATATTGATAGTGCACGCAGTGCAAGTGTTATTTTAAACATCAAACTTCTATGAAATTATGACGTATACATAACACTTGCACTGCATATGCTGTCAAGTTCGTTGCAGACTTTTCTTGGTCTAACTCAATCAAACCTTAAGCCACTCGGAAGAAATAAATCAAAATAACACCATGTTTATATCAACGCGAAGTCACGGTCAGAGCATCTCAATTTGTTGCTTCTAAAGCATATACACACAAAAACAATGGATGTTTATACTTTATGAAAACATTGTTTTACGAACTTACCGTCCTGTATGCAGCCGCTGTCGTCCATCTCCTGCTTCTCCTCGCTTTCAGCTTGAAGGGAGCCCATTATTAACAACCAAAACGTATATTTTATGTAAAGAATCACTGGAGTACGCGAATGTGAAACACAGGCGAGAACAAAGGAATACACGGCTAAGCCGAAGTGCTGATTAATCGCAGCGAACGTAAACAAATGTTGGAACGATTCCAATTACGCGATTGGCTTTACCGAGAACCCGAAAATGAATGAATTTGGTTTTCGTTTTCGACGGTCGGACGCAAACTCCGAATCATATGTCAAACTCAAACTAGTGGTCAAACTCCGTGATGCCAGTGCCACTTTGACACATAGAGTTGGGATGACGATAAAAATAATGAAAACCGGTCAGCTTTTTATAATTAAACGTGAATTAAACATATTATTTGGCCGCTACAACCTTAGAGAATATAACCAACCTGGTTATATCCTCAAAGGCTACAACATATATAGCTACCATATTTTCAAAAAAATGTGTTTTTATTATACACTTTATGAAATAAAATATGATAATTTAACATTAAATGGCAATGATAGTTACAAGCGTTATTAAGTTAAAGTCAAAGAGTCCGGTTAATACACGACCAAATAATGTACAGCCCAATAATTGGCGTCCACTTTTTTGGATGCGTATTATTGGGTTGTACACTACTGCCCTGTTAAAAGAGTGGCTTCATATTATTGGCACGGACCGAGCTTGTACACCCTGATAACGCTCAACCCAATAATACACGACCCAATAATACGAATCCATTTAGTGGACGCCGAATATTGGTCGCATATTATTGGCCCGTACCGAGAATGCTCGACCCGGGATTGCTCAACCCAAGAATGTACAGCCCAATAATTGGCGTCCACTTTTCGCTCCACACCACAGACTATAAATATTTGACACATAGAGTGATATTCTAGGGTTGGGCGACGATTTTTAAGTTTACGATTCAATAATGTTGCCATGCGCAAAAAATAAGCAGATAATGGTAAGGTTAAGTAGCTAACATATTATCGCACCGCACTGCGACCTTGGGGCGTCGCACGCATAAGTAAGAGCGAGAAAGAGATATATTTTTCTTCCAGACGGAAACAATTGTCCGATCCATGAAATGTATACTTGGTCAAGCAGATCTGGTCAGTAGAAAAAGGCGGCAAATTTGAAAAATTTAGGCGCGAAGGGATCTCTTCCCATAGAAAATTTGAATTTCGCGCCTTTTTTTATTGATAAGATTTGCTTGACCAGCTATAATTAGAATAAAATGACAGAGAAAGGTGCCTGCAATTTGCGAATTTAAAGTAGTAACACACTATCGCACCTTTCGCACCGGTAAGTGAGGGCGAGAAAAAGATTTCTGTTTCTCGCTCTCATTCATGAGTGCGACGCACCGACGTCGCGGTGCGGTGCGATAGTGTGTTAGCTACTTTAGAGGGTTTTAAATGAGTATAGTTTTCCTGGTTCTTAGGCCCCGTTCGCACGACAGCTTTTTCAACGCGCGTTAAAAAAGCGTTTGAATGACACAAATGGATAACCATTTATGTATTCACACGACAGCGGTGGCGCTTTTTATCCAGTGTTGTTGACTTTAAGCTTTGGTCGATAAGTCGAATTTAGAGTGCGAACAGATTCAAGCGCTTTTTTAACGCGCGTTGAAAACGCTGTCGTGCGAATGGGGGCTTACTGACTGTCAAATTGGTTTGACGAACTATAATTAAGTCTTCGTCACACAGGAGCGTTTTACGGGTGGCGTGCGAGCGGGGCGTGAGCGTTTTATATGTAAAGTAGCTATAGGTGGTCAAGCAAATCTTGTCAGTAAAAAAAGGCGCGAAATTAAAATTTTCTATGGGACGATGTCCCTTCGCGACTATATTTTTCCAATTTGCCGCCTTTTTCTACTGACAAAGAAAATAGAAATACGTTTCTCGCTCTCACTTATGGGTGCGACACTCCAAGATCACGGTGCGGTGCGATAGTCTATTAAGCCCCCCATTCACACTCCTACCTTGTAGTCCGCCTCGTAATCCGCCTCGTTGGGTAGGATTGTGTATGGGGGTTGCGGACTACGAGCCGTCCTACAAACTCAAGTAGGATGCCACTTGGGTCCTAGAAATCCTACAAGCCCCGCCCACCGCTGTAGTCCGCCGCGTAGGATTGTGTGTGGCTTGTCGTCCTACGACTCTTACGTTGCGGACTACCGTGTTTGACGTAGGTATAACAACAGTGCGCGCCATTTTTTTGAAATTTATAAAGGAATCGCTGTTTTTGGGACCAGAAATCACCCAATTACTCCAATAAACAATGGAGGAATAGGCATTGCAACAATTATTACCAATACTTAAGAAATATGACGTTCTCTGGCGAATTTTTAGCAGTTTCTTTTCCCACACTCTTTTTTATTTTTATCCAATAACAAGAAAATACATAGTAGAAGAGCTATTTTCTTTTTTTAAATTGCACGTAACATTTTCAAGAGTAAGTAGACCGACCACAGACCGACACTACTCAGTACTGAAACTAGACTAAACTCAGAAACGAATCAGTACTGGTGATGGACGGCAAAACAGAGGGTCTACCGCGAACCACGTTCGACGTGTTGCCCCTCTGTCGCGCGTGTAAATTCGTACGTAAGTGTGACAGGGAGACAGCACGTCCAACGTGGTTCGCGGTAGGCCCTTAGTACCGTGTGTGAGCTATTTCTTGCTCCGTAGTCCTGCGAGGCGGACTACAACGTAGAATGGTGTGTGAGCTATATCTTACGCCGTAGTCCTGCGAGGCGGACGACAAGGTAGGAGTGTGAATGAGGGGCTTTAGCTACGCGGCGCGCCCCGCTCACGCGCCGCCCGGAAAACGCGCCTGTGTGACGAAGCCTTTACAGAGAATTCTTATTAATAGTTTTTAACAGAAGTAGACCGTTGGAGCTGACCTAAGTTTCTGAGTTACACACTCTCTTTTTGTATTATTTAACGATGACTTCCTTATTCCTTCAGGTCTGATCGAATCGGTCGATTTGATCAGTAATGAAATTGGCGTCAATCTCCAATTTTAGATTTATGGTGATATTAGAGCCCTCTAAATTGAATAAACGGGTATGTCCTTAAACCACGTCCAAGACCACCGGTGGACGGGCAGCAGCGTCCCTCAAATTCGGTGTACTCGACTGCGATCGCCAACCCGCTTGCCAAGCGTGGCGATTATGGCATTCACCCCCCAAAAAAGGGGGAGGCATATGTTCAGCAGTGGACGTCTTATGGCTGAGATGATGATGATGATGATGAAATTGAATAAATGCCCCAGAACGAAAATACTGACCTCACAAATTCTAAGTATTCTTGCGTCCGCACCTCATTTTATCGGTAATATCGGTCATTATCGGTGGTTGAATTCGGTGAGCCAAATTGGTATTTGCGTCCGCACCTCCTGATTCGATCGGGCAATTGAATCAGATTGGCTAAAAATTTACTAATCTGGATATGCCTTTAATAGGGGATATTACTGCAATGTCCTGCCGCCAGAGTGCAGCACTACCGACTCAGTAAATTCATAGACTAACTTATACATACTGTGCCTTAAACTGTTTTTTGACAAATTTTCACAGACAATAAAATATGACATTGATGCATCAAGGCGGTTTGTTAACAAGGGCCTACCGGTAAACGCGAAAATCGAAATTTAGTTATCTGCCTCTTTATCGCTCGAATATGCAAGAGTGATAGAGAGATTAGATAACGAAATTTCGATTTTCTTGTTTCGCGGTAGGCCATGTGTCAATGTGGTTTGTTTAGGCCCCATTCGCACGACAGCTAAAGGCCCCATTCGCACGACAGCTTAAAAAGCGTTGCGTTAAAACCCGACGTTGGCGCTTTTTTACCGTTTCCAATATTTGTGTTCATATGAACGCTTAAAAATCACTTGTGAGTCGTACTGCCACGTACGCATCTCAGCAAAGCCATACTTTATTTGCTATTACGACGTATTATTTGAATATAGCTTGAATATTTCAGGAATTTGTAAGCATAAGTTGACATTTTTAAGGTGAAACTAATAATAATCTTGACGATTGACACCAAAAATTGACACTTGACAGCCAACTGACAGCAGCGCCGGCGCTTTTTCAACGCTTGTGAGAACAGATACACGGATTTCCGTATGGTCTATTCAATTTGACGCCAACGCTCAACGCCGAAAATCGAACAGTGCTCGATAAAAAAGCGCCGCGCTTAAAAACCGCCTTCGTGTGAATACATACATGGTTATCCATTTGTGTCATTCAAACGCTTTTTTAACGCGCGTTGAAAAAGCTGCCGTGCGAACGGGGCCTAAAAAGCTTTGCGTTAAAACCCGACGTTGGCGCTTTTTTACCGTTTCCAATATTTGTGTTCATATGAACGCTTAAAAATCACTTGTGAGTCGTACTGCCACGTACGCATCTCAGCAAAGCCATACTTTATTTGCTATTACGACGTATTATTTGAATATAGCTTGAATATTTCAGGAATTTGTAAGCAAAAGTTGACATTTTTAAGGTGAAACTAATAATAATCTTGACGATTGACACCAAAAATTGACACTTGACAGCCAACTGACAGCAGCGCCGGCGCTTTTTTAACGCTTGTGAGAACAGATACACGGAGTTCCGTATGCTCTATTCAATTTGACGCCAACGCTCAACGCCGAAAATCGAACAGTACTCGATAAAAAAGCGCCGCGCTTAAAAACCGCCTTCGTGTGAATACATACATGGTTATCCATTTGGGTCATTCAAACGCTTTTTTAACGCGCGTTGAAAAAGCTGCCGTGCGAACGGGGCCTTACTGTATGTGCCACAAAGGTGCCACCTATGCAGAGCTTTGCCTAATATTCCCTATTGACAAGAGTTTAAAGGATATCATACAAATACGACGGAATAAAAATAAACTTGCTTATACTGGTGTGTATTGCTATTGAATAGCTTGGATTGCTCATGATAAAATTAATCTTGATTGAATTTCTTTCAGATCAAAAATCAAGCCTCAACATCGCAATCCCTCAACTCAAAAAAAGATTCCGATTGTTGACGCCAGAGATATAATTATTTCCAAAAAGCGTGCACAAATAACAGATGCACGTGAAATATTAGCTGAACTAGCTCACAGGTTAATAATATGTGTCTACAGAGGGGCTACCGCGAAAACCGATATTCGCAAATTGCGGGGATCTTTCTCTTTTACTCCAATGAAGGCGTAATAAGAGTGACAGAGAAAAATGCCCGCAATTTGCGAACTTCGATTTTCGCGGTTACAGCCCAGATTAGTATAGCCGCCCGTCATACTTTTTTTTTTCTATTTATTTTTAGAGCTTGTCACCGAGGTGAACTTGTCGCTCCATAAAAAACTACAAATTTATACATTCTTACAACTAACTTATTCTATATACTAAAGCCTTTCGTACAAGCTGCAATAGCGCCATGGCAGCATCCGACGAAGGACGCCAGGACACTATTGCAGCCCCCAACATAGCATTATGGCTTACGCCCGTCATACTGGGTCATACTGAACAACTTTTTCTATCGGACCAACCCCGAAATCCCAAAAAAAATATTGGCCTTCCCATAGAAAACGTCGACATCCATTCGATCAAAATGTATGAAACGGCCAAAAAAACTTAAGTGATTTCGAAGTTGGTCCCATTATAAGTGTCATAACTGAAAAATTTGAATTTGATTCAATCAGGTAGCGGTTATTGCTAAAGGGGCTTATACTCGGCTTAAACATAGAACACGGACCTAATGTAACGATGCATTTTTACAAATCGGTCGTTACAGCCGGTCGCAACGACGGACTCTAAGCCCCCATTCGCACGAGAGCTTTTTCAACGCGCGTTAAAAAAGCGCTTGAATCTGTCCGCACTCTATATTCGATTTAACGACCAAGGCTTAGGTAAGTCGAAAATCTAACAACGTGTGATAAAAAGCGCCACCGCTGTCGTGTGAATAAATCTTCGAGCAACACGGAAGGGAGGCGGCATTCGCACTATTTCCCCTCTGCCGAGGTACAAGATTAGCGCGTCAATCTAATCTAGCGCGGGTAATAAAACTAGTTGCACTTGGATTTTTCACTAGACCGAGTCCAGACGCGCGCGTGAACACTGCTGCACAAAAATGCCTGTTTGCTCGGTTTTTTGTTATAAAAAGAGGTCGGGGACATCAAATTTACAAAAAGAAAGTGTTACATTTCACATGTAATATTTTTTTTTTACATATCATACGTTTAATTACATTCAAACACAATTATTATATTTTAGTCTCATGTAATTGTTGGATTTATCGATTTTGCTCGCTCAGTACAAATTGCGGATCGGTCGAGCGACAAATCCGACTTCTCATCTCTCAGAATACAATAACATACTTCAACGAAAATGTGTTAGTGTGCGTGTTGTGACACTTGTCACTCGTCCGTACACAAAAAGAGATCGAGGTTTGCAAGATTTGTCTTTGACGTGTGTCATTTTCTATGTATTTGTGTCGTCATTACAGATTGGATTTTGTATGTAAGTGTGTGAGAAGTGCGACTGTGTGCACCTTTCCCCCCGCGAAAAATGGCAGAAAGATTTGTACGGTGAGATATCGCTTGGGCCCCTCCCTTCCGATGTGTCGGAAGCCGGTGTTGCTCGAAGGAATAAATACACATGTATCTATTTAAAACGCTTTTTTAACGCGCGTTGTAAAAGCGCCCGTGGGAATAGGGGCTAAAGGCGTATCCTGACCAGGGGCCGATTGCATAACAAACTACAACTAATATTACAAGCGGAACTCCTTTTCTAATTTCACTTATTAAATAAGGAGTTCCGCTTGTAATATTAGTTGTAGTTTGTTATGCAATCGGCCCCAGATCCAGAGGGCCTACCGCGAACCACGTTGGACGTGCTGCCTCCCTGTCACACTTACGTACGAATTTACACGCGCGACAGAGGGGCAACACGTCGAACGTGGTTCGCGGTAGGCCCTCTGACTAGTCAATGTTTCGCCAATCTGATTAAATTGCCCGACCGAATCAGGAGGTGCGGATGCAAACACCAACTTGGCTCGCCGAATTCAACCGCCGATATTGACCGATATTACCGATAAAATGAGGTGCGGACGGTTGAATACCAATTTGTGAGGACTGACGCCGTGACGCCACACTGTGGGCTGAAATTAGGCTCTCTTTGACATAGAAACCGAAGTTGGTTTTTTTTTTTTTATAGCATCGCGCTCCTGGCGTATTCAGCCAAACGAGTAAAACGGGGAAACGGAATTAAAGGATTACATTATAACGGATAATTCGGAATTTTGGACAAGGATCAGGGTAAGGTAACGTATAATAAATTATAGTTTTATATTACGACGTGAAAGGTTTATGTTTTCTTGATTGAAATAGGTTTTGCTAGGCATTGTTATAGTAACCTATGAATTTTAGACGATTAGGAATGAAAGTTGTCGAGTTACGAATTAAAAAAAAAATCGGGTTGCACTCCTGGAGTGCCGACAGAAGTGAAAACTCAATGACTAGTCCAAAATGTCTGCAGCACTATGTATAATTGACCCATCCTCCTTTCTATTGAAAAACTTTAGTTCCGAAATTGCTGGCCAGTGAGCTTAAATTTGTAGCGTTAATTGTTTAAAATTCGAATATAAATTGTAAAGTTACCTTGCAGACCTCGCATCTAAATATATTTGGTCATGATATTTTGAGTTTTCACTTTTATTAGCGATTTTATCAAGATGTAGCTTTATTGAATTATATTGGAGTGATACATGATACATGGTATAATAATATACTCCGCCTGGTACTCCATTCCGAGATTCGCGTATGACCTAACTGACACGCGCCTACGTCATCATGCTGTTTACAGGTTCTCAAACTTTGAAATGTGGGAGAATTTTAACCAACGGTGAAAATTATTTTAACGGCATTAATTTTAAGTTATTCATGTAGAAACAGTAAAATAAAACAAATCTAATGTATTAAATTAAACTTTATTTATCTATACAAGACAAACGTTTAAAAAACTAATTCACAGTTAGACATTAATTACCAAGCTTACGACGTGAAAAGTTTGGAAAACACTGCGACTGCTGACACTGAGCGAGAAGGAAATAACAATTAACACGCGTTCGACAAGGATGACGGTCAGGGCATGAAGTTATCTAGATCCGAATTGTCAAATGTCCACAGCGCTATCCTGTGTTGCCAGTAGTATGAACAGAATTACCCGAAAGTCTGAAATTTCTTTCGTGAATCGGAATATATTGCTAACGAGTAATTAAAAATGACGTGTTATTGTAAAATTTAAGCTAAAATACATATAAATGAAAATTATAAAATTATAAAGAAATATTTTAACTTATTAACCATAGGTATAATGTACCCATGTAACATGTTATGTTGAAATAAAGTGGCAATGTTATTGTGACGTAATCGCGTGTCACTCTGGGAATGGAAGACCATGTTTTATTAGACCATGGCACAGAATAAATAATAGTACTACCGTACAGAAAGGAAACTTCCTACAAAACCGAAGTTTGACAGCGGTTCAGGGTCGAATCATGCTATCCCTTTCTAATATATGGCACGATCCCTTTCGGCTATTTAGGGTTGTCAAAATTCAAGTGATTATCTTATCTGTGGTCGTGCACGCAAAAGGAAGTCAAGTGGTGCCAACCCTAATAATTGCTCGGAGCAATGCTGAGCCGAGTGGAGCCGAGTTTGGCCGAAGTCAGGAGTTTCGCACCCCTGACCATGGAGTGATATAAAGTTAGAATGTAACTGTGAGATTCTCGTATTTCAGCCCGTACAAGATTTATTGCTTAATATAAAAGTTCCAGTTTTAAATAATTCACCTGATTATGATACGTTATGACTAAAGTTCTTTGGTGAATAACATTGTGCGTGACACATGACGTCAGCGTTACGTTACGCGTTATGTGTTACGCTGTATCGAGTTTATCATTTTTTCCCCACCTCAAAAAGTGCTCAGCGCCGGCTAAAGAAGTTTTCACTTCAAAAAAATGTATGGAGCAGGAACAAGAAATCATTATTACTTACTCAAGAAACACAAAACAAACCGTAATATCTTCGCAGGTGGTTATACTACGAATTATTTGTGATTTTTTGGCATACTACATATATCCGTCACGGGTGCGGCTTTTTTAAAATCATTAATTGTTTCTATGGGAAAAGCACAAAAACCAAACCAAACCATATTAAGATTTTTTTGACTGAAATGGGTTTTGCCCAGTATGTTTATGCTAAGTTGTAAGTTTCAGACGATTTGAGTCGAAAATACTAGTTATGATTTATTTGAAATATCTCAACAGTTGACTTTGGTTTTCGTGCTTTTTCCATAGAAACAATTAATGTTTTTTTTTTAAAAAGCCGCACTCGTGACGGATATAAGTATGTAATATGCCAAAAAATCACAAATAATTCGTAGTATAACCATCTGCGAGGATATTACGGTTTGTTTTGCGGTTCTTGAGTACTTAATAATGATTTCTTGTTCCTGCTCCATACATTTTTTTGAAAAAAATTCGTAACTCGACAATTTTCATTCCAAAGCGTGTAAAATTCATAGAGTCGGACCAAAAAAAGTCTGTAGCGGATTTGATAGCTCACGCAGTGCAAGTGTCATTTAAAGTCATAATTTCATAGAAGTTTGACGTTTAAAATAGCAACTTTCACTGCGTGGGCTATCAAATCCGCTGCAGACTATTCTTGATCTGACTCTAGGTTACCATAACAATGCCTAGCAAAACCTATTTCAATCAAGAAAACATAAAAATAACAACTTCGGTTTCTATGTCATTGAGAGCCGAATTTCAGCCCACAGTGCCCTAGTAGCATTTTCGTTGGGGCCCACGATGCCAACGGTTGGGAAAACGTTGGGATGAGGTTCGTTCCGTAGCCAACATTAATTTTGTATTGGCCCACCATCGCATTTACCAACATTCGCTGTGGCACAGATGCCAAACAATGGGCCTTTGTGTATTTTGGTACCGTTGGCTAAACAACGATAATATTCGTTGGCCCAATGATGACGTATATTGCATTTACCAACATTGGCAGTGGCAGTGATGCCCAACAATGGGCCTTTGTGTATTTTGCTACCGTTCGCTAAACAACGATAACATTCGTTGGCCCAATGGTGACGAATACCGCATTTACCAACATTGGCTGTGGCACGGATGCCCAACAATGGGCCTTTGTGTATTTTGGTAACGTTGGCTAGTCAAGGATATCATCCGATGGCCCAATGATGACAAATATCGCATTTACCAACATTGGCTGTGGCACTGATACCCAACAATGGGCCTTTGTTTATTTTGGTAACGTTGGCTAATCGACGATATCATCCGATGGCCCAATGACGACAAATATCGCATTTACCAACATTGGCTGTAGCATTGATGCCCAACAATGGGCCTTTGTGTATTTTGGTAACGTTGGCTAATCAACGATATCATCCGATGGCCCAATGATGACATATATCGCATTTACCAACATTGGCAGTAGCAGTGATGCCCAACAATGGGCCTTTGTGTATTTTGCTACCGTTCGCTAAACAACGATAACATTCGTTGGCCCAATGGTGACGAATACCGCATTTACCAACATTGGCTGTGGCACGGATGCCCAACAATGGGCCTTTGTGTATTTTGGTAACGTTGGCTACTCAAGGATATCATCCGATGGCCCAATGATGACAAATATCGCATTTACCAACATTGGCTGTGGCACTGATACCCAACAATGGGCCTTTGTGTATTTTGGTAACGTTGGCTAATCAACGATATCATCCGATGGCCCAATGATGACAAATATCGCATTTACCAACATTGACTGTGGCACTGATGCCCCACAATGGGCCTTTGTTTATTTTGGTAACGTTGGCTAATCAACGATATCATACGATGGCCCAATGACGACAAATATCGCATTTACCAACATTGGCTGTAGCATTGAGGCCCAACAATGGGCCTTTGTGTATTTTGCTACCGTTCGCTAAACAACGATAACATTCGTTGGCCCAATGGTGACGAATACCGCATTTACCATCATTGGTTGTGGCACGGATGCCCAACAATGGGCCTTTGTGTATTTTGGTAACGTTGGCTAGTCAAAGATATCATCCGATGGCCCAATGATGACAAATATCGTATTTACCAACATTGGCTGTGGCACTGACGCCTAACAATGGGCCTTTGTGTATTTTGGTACCGGTGGCTAAACAACGATAACATTCGTTGGCCCAGTGAGCACAAATATCGCATTTACCAACATTGGCTGTGGTACTGATACCCAACAATACCAGTTGAGTTTGCTTGTGGCGTCACTAGATGGCGTTACTGTCTCCAAACATCGAAGTTATAGTTATTTTCTCGATTATTCCGGATATAGTCATAATATTTTTTAAAAGTAACTTATAAATCTAATAGCTATAACTATAAAATTTATACATAAATTTAAAAAATTGTATTTTACCAACATTTTCTCAATTTAAATCTCAAAAAACATAAATCTCGCTTACGAAGTTTCGAAGTGCGGTTAGTATATATACAAATTAGAGTGTATAGTAAGTGTAATTGCTTCGGCAGTACATATACTAAAATTGGAACGATACAGAGAAGATTAACAACAACTGCTGCCTAGCCTAGGGCCTTCATGTGGATACAACCAATGCCTACCGTAGTGTAATTGTAATATTTATCAGCAAAGGCCCAACGTCGTATTACACAACCACTTACTTAACGTAGGGTAACTGTAGGACTCGTAAACAAAAGCCCATTACATAATTAGACTGTAGGCACACTATAAATTACACAACTATTTACCTACGGTAGTATTGTAAGAATCCTACACAAGGCCCAACGTTAAAGTTACAATGTTGGCCCTTTGTGGGACAAGCTGTGTTGGGCCTTCAACCTGGTGCACGACTACCTACCGACCTACCTGACTTGCCGTTGGGTAATTGTTGAATTTGCAAACAGAAGCACAACGAAAAAATGTCCCTTTTTTATTTTTTTGCAGTTGGCCCTACAGCAAGCCATACGGCCAAATGTAACAATTAACCAACCATCAAACAAATGTGTATAGGCCCAACCACGGCCCAACCAAAACCACCACCGTTGAATAATTGTATGATTTATTTAAATAGGCCCAACGAAAAAATTACTCTAATGGCCCTCTGTTGGGAATCTTCGGGAGGGCCTTTGTCGAGGGCCCTCCAGCAAATCGTACGGCCAAATGTAACAATTAACCAACCATCAAACAAATGTGTATAGGCCCAACCACGGCCCAACCAAAACCACCACCGTTGAATAATTGTATGATTTATTTAAATAGGCCCAACGAAAAAAATACTCTTATGGCCCTCTGTTGGGAATCTTCGGGAGGGCCTTTGTCGAGGGCCCTCCAGCAAATCGTACGGCCAAATATAACGGTTGCCCAACTAATACGTAAACAAAGGCCCAACAAAATCCCTACAAGAAAATGCTATTAGGGTGCGCCAGTATTTTCGTTCTGGGGCATTTTTTCAATTTAGAGGGCTCTAAAGGCCCCTGTACACAAGGAACCAGCGCCGGCTACTCCAAGGGACGCAGCCATGCGGTAGAATGAGATAGCAATAACACTTGCTCCCTCTAACGCACAAATGCGTCTCTTGGAGTGGCCGGCGCTGACCCATTGTGTATAGTTCGTAGTTTTGTAACAGAGCCCGGCGGCTAATCCTATTGTTTATTGTTAAGTAAAACCGCACGTGCTACTTACCTGCAAAAAAGGGTCATACTTATTCTATTTGACACCTGAGCGCGGGCTAGTCCAACGCTCAAAAAACCAGTGTAGGTGCGCTCTCCGATAACGCGCCTTTGTTACGCATCTCGATGACACGTTTTAGACTGGCTCTGTAGTGTTCGACTCGCCAGCACTCAGTAACCGAAGTACGCAGGTTTTTATGCAGGTGGTTGTGGCACGTGGCACGAGCGGTTTTACTTAACAATAGACAATAGGATTAGCTCGGCCTCTGTTACAAAATTACGAACTATACAGGGGCTTTAATTAATATCACCATAAATCTA
This sequence comes from Cydia splendana, assembly GCF_910591565.1. Classification (NCBI taxonomy): domain Eukaryota; kingdom Metazoa; phylum Arthropoda; class Insecta; order Lepidoptera; family Tortricidae; genus Cydia; species Cydia splendana. Next base: position 7,264,056 of record NC_085983.1, read on the forward strand.
AAATTGGTGATTGAATTGGAGATAGACGCCAATTTCATTTCTGATCAAATCGACCGATTTTAATTTTTATCAGTCCCGTCTGGATACCACTTAAGGCTGGCGTTTGGTTTCCAGGGGGCCCACCGCGAAAACTGAAATTCGCAAATTGCGGGGATCTTTAACTTTTACTACTTCTTCTTCTTTAGGTGCCATATCCTCTATGGATGTCGGCTACCACAGTCCGGAACTCTTCTCTATTCGCAGCTTTTCTGCCATGGGGGCTAAAAGTTATCTTTAAGCCCCCTCCAGACTATGCGCGTGAATCGTGAAGTGTGGAGTCGATTTCGCTGTCTACGAAAATCGACGCCACACTCGCGTTCGCGGCTTCGCGCCGCGATTCGCGCACGAGTGAGGAGGGGGCTTTAGATGTAGTTCAGAGTACGCTGGAAAGCCGCTACACCGTTGGTGACCCCGAACTGATATACCATGGTACATGGTACCATATAATTTACCGTTTGCTTCAAACGCGGTGTATATTCGTTCTTTTTATAGAATAGGTACTTATACAGGGTGTCCAGTAATTAATGGACAACCTTCCAACCATCGGCAGGGCACCTTAGGCTGGTCCAGAAAATGCACTTATAGGTCTAGTAAAAGTTTCGTGGTTTTCGAGATAATCGCACTTTTATGTCTTTTTTATTAGTTAGCACCATGCATACTTCACTTTAATCACCATCTAGGCCATATCTTTGTTTGTAGAAATGTAAATAGCATGTGTGATACCATTTTAGAATCAGTATTAGATAAACTATTTTTAAGAAAGTTGGGCACTCGGATCTGTTCTCCATAATTTTTTTTTTTCACCACAAGCGACCAGACTTCTTGAAAATGTTAGAGTACAATGTAATTTTTTGTAATGTAATCGACAGGGCCGATGGTTAGAAGGTTGTCCATTAATTACTGGACACCCTGTATACTTGAATGGTGATAAGCAATTTGACTGAAATAATTGTATTGTGCTGCTTTTGCGACAATTGTTTCTATTTTTGGCAATGGGAATGCATCCAATTCAGTATAGGGTCATTGTGCTAGTTTTCGTCCGGTGTCAGTTTCCGTCCGAAATTTGAATATAAACCTTCATTGCAGCACAAATTTGGACTTATTGCATCCTTAATAGTGAGTATTATATTCTATGATCCTTAATACCTAAACAATTTATCTATCTACATAAAAATATATTTCGCAAGTAGCAAATTATAAATAAATGAAATTTAATATTTACTAATCCGTCAAGTGGAGGGAAACTGACACCGGACGATAAACTGACGCAATTATAGTCGCACCAATAAAAGTCTGCAGCGGATTTGATAGCCCACGCCGTGTAAGTGTTATGTATAAGTCATAATTTCATAGAAGTTTGACGTTTTAAATGACACTTGCACTGCGTGGGCTATCAAAATCGCTGCAGACTTTTTACGGTCTAACTATACCCTATTTGATAATCGTTTGAGAATAATCGATTACCATCCTCTTCTTATGTAGACCTCCACCGGCAATTAGAACTTGTGCCCGCCAGGGAAATACACTGTGTTCGATGATACCGTCTTCGAGTAGTTTAGAGATTTCAGTTTTTATGAATAGCTCGTCATCGTCACTATGGCGCCTGGACCGGAACGCAATGGGTTTTGTGTAGTGTCCGACCGAAACTACTAAAAAGGGCAGCAAAATTAAGCCTACCAAAAATAAACGAAGTATTAAACACATTGGCTGCCTACCATCCTTCACCTAAAGTGTATCTCCCACGCCCCTTACAAATTTAGTGATCCCAGCATCACTATATTACTGAGGTCAATAAAGAGGTAACGAGCTTTCGATTCCACTGGTGATGCTCATGGGCACACAGAGAAGATTACGTGATCCCAACGGTGATGTTCAATGTTCATGGCAGCCAACGTGTTAAAAGATTAGCCTGCCAGGCTTTCCAGTTATATTAGGCTATATTGGTGTGCATATAAGTGAAACAACGACATATGTGCAACGTCTTGTAATATATTGATAATGATAGTAAATATATTTATGGAAGCATAGATTAAGTACACTTAATGTAGGCAATGACTAATGACATTCATATAATATTTATACAAATTAATAATAAAAATATCATTTAAAGTACACATGGTCCTGTTTTCCCGCACTAGTGCGTAAAATAGCACTTTTCGTGCGTATGTCAAAAGTTTAAAGGGTTAAAACGTTGTACGATACACGTGCGAATAGGTAATTTGCAAATCGTGTGGATTTAAAACACTCCCTTCGGTCATGTTTTAATTTATCGCCACTCGTTCGAATTTCCTCTTTTCCGCACTTGTATCGTAAATAACTATTCGCCGCCCTAGGCCCCAGGCCCTGTATATATAGCCGCCTCTTTCAATAGCACTTGAAAGAGGGTTCTATGAGGTTCATGTTGTTCTAACTAAACAGTAATAGTGATACGTTTCAGCACTAGAACATTATATTTTTCACCACACCTACTCGGAAAGGCTTACTTTGCACTTCAAAAACTGATAGCAAAGTTGCATTTTATTCACATGTGAGGCAAAGTAATCAAATGCAAATTTTGAGTTGTTTTCTTATGTTTGCTGGTAGAATTGACTTTTATGATGATTTTGGATGATAAATATTTAATAGGTAACATTAATTTGGATTTGATTTTGTTTGATATTTTACATTTAATATTTGCTTCGGGTTGGTGTGGTGAAAAATTTTGTGTTTCACTCGGGGGCAAATTTTGTTTAACCCTCGCGCTTTGAAACCCTCGCAACGCTCAACATTCCATTTTTTTAACCACTCGCTACGCTATTGGTTCAATTTTGGAATCTTTCGCTTGCTCGGGTATCAATATTAGCACGAGCGATTGAACAACAACTTTGCCTCCTTGTAAAACAAATAACTATTACTGCGGGGCGGGGGCGGGCGCGGGGGGCCGAGCTGCTCCCGCCGCTGCTGGAGGGGGCCTGACAATAGGGCTGTTGACATGAATCGCGAATATATAACATGTTATATGTTTACCATTGCATAATATTAGAATGCTGCAAATTATATTTGCAAGTGGAAATATGCTTAACAAATTATTTAAAAATATTAATCAAAAATTATCATGATAGTATTAAGGTTCAAATCTATGTAACAGCTCATACGAGTTAACATGTTTTGGTAATATATTTAGGACGATCGACCACCTCAATGTAGACGAGTTGAATCTTAATACTATCACGATACAGGATACGGATTTAAAGGACATTGTTGCTTTAGCACGTGGCTAGGTATAATAGAGGTAGGTACGGGAGCTAAACCGCCCGTAGGTATAAAATAAATAATGGTTTTTGTTAAAAGCTTAGGGTCTTAGGCGTAAAAATAAGGCATAGGTATATACTATAATAGTAGATGCAAATAATCCAATTAGCTCCAGGATGGTAGTGTAATATGTGGTTCGTATGCGTGCATGTGCCTCCATCAATTGGTTGAACAAGACAGATTCGAACTGTCGACCTCCGTCTGTGGTGATGTGAAGAGCATCAAGCATGCCAAACCGAGAGATCTACCAAAACCAAACCAATCTACTAAAAGTTTGCAAAGCTAACCGTTTCTACTACTGTTTTAACATTGTTCTATAGATAAATTACTTGGCTATCGGTATGGTATTTGCGGATTCCTGAATTCGACGCCACTTTTATTCTACACGTCGTGAAAAATATTGCGGCGTCGATTTTGGCTTCCTTTGTGTGACGTAACACAAAAAAAAACACATACATTTTCTTCATTTTGTGTTACATTCTTGCATATTTTTGTGAATATTCCATTGTGTTACCTACACTTTTTTGCAATTCACTCGTTTACGGGTTTTACTAGTGCTGCACTCTGGCAACAGAACATTGTATTCTCTATCGCCATAATTTGTGACGTTTTCAACCAAAAGGTTAACATTTTCGGTTGTCGACGAGGCTGATTTCAAATTGAAGCTTTATGGAAATAGCGCCTTATTGACAACAGATAATAAGTCCCCTTTTGGTTGAAAATGATACATTTTGTCCCTATTAACATAATTTAGCCATAATTATAACCGTATTCATGAAAGCATTTTTCAGCTTTAGATGTGCATATGCAGTCATGCACATCTAAAGCTGGAAAATACAGACTTATAAATCGAAATGTAATAAGTGACTTATGAACATATTCCGATTGATCAAACTTTAATTATTCTATGTGCGGCAATTAGCACTGTACGTAAATACATACCTATTTCGAAAATTTTACCGGCCATATGTAAGTACTTACTGCAACTACAAAACGTTGTGCGAATAGTTAAGGTGGTTCGCTTTCCATACAAAAAACAATTGCGTTATATTAAGTAATTACACACTATTAGTTACTTAATTGTTTTTTGTATGGAAAGCGAACCACCTTAATTGCCAACGAGAGGCGATAAATTGAAATACGATCTAAGGGAGTTCTACTTTTCGAACATGTATGTTTGGGACTGCTTCTAACTCGACCTAGCAGATATACTATTTTCTTGCGCATGATTGCCAGAAAACTTCTAGCTTCGCAAACCATGCCAGATGCACTACATCTACGAGGTAAGCCCAACAGCATTCTGAATGCATTGTTATACTGCACTTTTAATGCATTGTAGGCTCGCTTCGTATAGTTAACCCACAGGCCGCTCGAGTAAAAGGAATGGCAATATGCTCTAAAGAGCGTTGTACCTTGACATTACTGATATTATTAACATAAAAGGTTTACATTTGCTCCATGTGAAGCTGTTGGAGGAAAGAAAATTATAAAACTCATGAACTTTCCTTTTCAATATTTTACTGACAGGTGAATAGGTTCTAAAAATGTAGTGCAATTTCCTTTACCTTCGTATTTTCACGGATACGTCCGAACATCTCATATATGCTACTTGTATTTCAGTCAATACAAACAGTACTGAGGCGAGGTTGACTAAAGTAGCTTTTATACCTAACTATTCGTATCTTCCCCTGCAATTGGCGACTCACACGAAGACGTCAGACGCCCGAGGCGCGCGACGCACGTCCGGCGCCGGCGACTCAGCAGAGACTCATTCTGGCTGCTTGTATCAGCTCCTGAAATTTGAGAATAATTATATTTAGAATATTTGTTTAAAATGATTTTATCTGTGCAACATAAACTTTAATTCACTTTCATAACTTTCCTGGCTTATTTTATATAGGCCATACATACATAGATGGCGCTAGAAATAGGTACGTAACTTTTATGAAAACCTAAATGTTAAATGTTTTAAAATTATGCCTGCTTATATGACCTTGTATTATCGTAGTTTATATAAACTGATATGTCGTTTTTACAAACACTCCCTCAGTGGACTTGTTGTACAAAGTAGCAACAAAGGTCTTTCAAATTCTGAAAGTGTCATTACGGGATTGTCCATATGAGTATGACACCAACGAAACGGCCAAGCCGTACTGTTTGACCAAGATGTTGGCTTTATTTATACTGTTAGAGCTTATAAAGTTAGGAATGACAGAGTAAAAGTCTTGGTACCTACTACGGGATCTGATATATTTTTAGTGTAAAAGCTTTATGCAACTAGTCTTGGCAACACTTTACATTAAATGTTTTGGTGGGTTGTTCTAACCTCAAAAGTAGTATACTAGAGGTAATTGAGGTAATCTGAAAAAAAACCCGCCAAGTGCGAGTCGGGCTCGCGTTCCATATATATGTATATTACACAATTTTTAACAATCAGTGCCGGATTAAGATATTTTGATGCTTAAGCATTTCTAGACCATGGTGCCCCCTCTCCCTAGGGTCAGTTCAATGCCGCATTACAGCTGAGAATGGAAATCAGTCACATCATTTTATCACGAAAATTGACAGTGCCGTAGCAGTAATGTTAAATTGACAGTGCCGTAGCAGTAATGTTGCAACAGAGTACCTAATACTGCTGCAGTCGCCACCCGAATGTCACCTTTATCATATCTAAGAAAGTGATTGAAACGCGAGCGAAGCGAGCGTGAAAATTTTTCGATATAAAAACGCAATATGATAGACAGTTGTACATTTTTACTTTTAGTATGGAAATCAGTCACATCATTTTATCACGGAAGTTGACAGTACTGCAGCAGTAACGTTGCAACAGAGTAATGTTGCTGCAGTCGTCACCCGAATGTCACCTTTGTCATACCTTAGAAAGTTATTAAAAAGGCGAGCGAAGCGAGCGCGAAAATTTTTCGATATAAAAAACGCAATTTTACTTTTAGTCCGAACCAGGCCCGATTCCAGGATTTCATACAGAGAAAGGATGGGACAGTTTTCTATCAGCCTAGCTTCGCATAGGGCTCGATATTTAAGGCTCTCAGCGAGGTTGTTTTCATGCATAAAATATGGAAGAAAGTAGAGCTTGGAATTGACAAAGTGAATTGAATTGGCGAAGTAAGAGCAAGGCAGTAGGCCCAGCTGCGAAAGAGGAAAGCTTGGATTTGGATCCACGCCCAAGTGTAATTACTTAAGGCAGAAGATCAACTTTGCCGTAAGGCAGAAGGCCTCGCATAAGACCTAACGCCGAACCGCAAAAGAGTGGGTTGAAATCGAATCTATGCATGTAGTCACACCTCTTCTACTGCTACCGATTGTTTCCCAAAGAAATACGCGCCATTATTTTTGCAAACTAGCTTTTGGACAGCTAAAAAAAAATCGTGTGGTAAAAACGATGTGTCTGTCCCTAATTTTAAAATTTGTTCACCTTTTTCAACCTGGCATTTTGGTGCCCCCCCTGAACGTGGTGCCCTAAGCACGTGCTTGTTTTGCTTATTGGTTAATCCGGCACTGTTAACAATGTATTTTTTATGTGAAACGTGAGTGAAATCTAACACTTTAAACTCTCGCGTTTTGTACACATATTTAATTACACAAACGGGTCTACCGCGTTTGGACGCGCGTTTGGTTGGCGTTTGTAGGTTTGTTGGGACGTCAGTCTTTCCGTGACCACAGCTGGTGCAACTCAGCTGAAACGTCGGAATTAAAGGTAAAACAAAACAATGAAATTATATCGCGGTAGACCCGTTTGTGTAATTAAATATGTGAGTGAAATATCTTTAAAAAATCCGTAGGGGTCGGATCTAAAACTGTAATTAAGTCCGACTCATGCTTGACTGTACATTTCTAATAGGTTTTCCTGACATCTGTAGGTATAGACCTATTTTATGTATTTTTTTCAAAATTTTAGACCTAGTAGTTTCGGAGATAAAGGGGGGGAATGGTCATTTTTTGCCTATTTTCTTGAATAACTTCTAAACTGTTTATTAGAAAATTATAAAAAAAAAATATTTGAGATCCTTACAATAAGCTCTTTCATTTGATATGTAACATGATATAGTTTGAAAAATTTTTTTTTTTAATTTTTTCATTTACCCCCCAAAAGTGGCCCCCATGTTTAAAATTAATTTGTTTACGTTACATGTCCATATTTGGGTCACAAACTTACATATGTGTACCAAATTTCAACTTGATTGGTCCAGTAGTTCCGGAGAAAATCGGCTGTGACAGACGGACAGACAGACAGACAGACAGACAGACGCACAAGTGATCCTATAAGGGTTCCGTTTTTTCCTTTTGAGGTACGGAACCCTAAAAAGGACTATAATTATTAAAATCATTTAAATTACTTACTTACTGCTTACTGCTAGCCTTTCTCCGCAGACGTTTTGTCTGGTTGCCCTTGGCATAGGCCTCTCCCATATTCCTCCATGCGTCCCTGTCCAGAGCCTGTCTTCTCCACAAGGCTCCAGCCACCTGCCTGAACTCGTCTTCCCATCTCGTTTTTTGTCTACCATCATTCCTTTTTCCGTCTCTTGGGTACCATGTTGTGATGTCTTTTGACCATTTTTCTCTTTTTTTTTTTTCTTTTTTTCATTCACATCATTTAAATTAATTAAGGTAAATGTGTGGAAGACTGTCAGGTAAGACGACAAGCTCTTTCAATCCTTCAACTCTTGCACTTGTACATTCTCTACTTACAGAAGTTTTGTAGAGCAGAATAAGCGAGGCATCCATGTAGAGGTAGTGTAGGGACGCTCGGCAGGAAGCAGGTGGGCTGTCGATCACATGTTGCGTTCATTCAGCCCAATTCCCTAGAGTTGGAGCTGCAGCTAGGTTACTGTCCCGGCGGCATTAAGTGCCACACCATTCTCCTCGAATCTTCTTGTTTTCCTGCAGAACAGATAAGAACATCTTCAAGTTCGTTTTCTTTCAGTGTGTCTTTACCGAATGTATTATTATCGCGGTGCCGCATACATGAATTACATGATAAGAGGTATGTATCCTTTTGTACTTTTGCTGAACCTATAAACACAATTTTTTTGCTCTTAAGTAGTAGTTTTTGATGGTGTTTGATCCATTGATCAGTGACCCAGTCTCAGTTTTTCTGATAAACAGCTGTCTTAATGGACTCACCGATATGTTTTGCAGAAACCTGCACCTTGTAGCATACACCTTGTTTTCTCAGTCAATCTCAATATAAATAAATATTATCGGGACATTTTTACACAAATTGACTAAGTCCCATGGTAAGCTCGAAGGCTTGTGTTGTGGGCACCCAGACAACAATATAATTATTCAATATACAAATATCTGTCTCATCAAACAAATAAATTCCCTAACCAGGATTTGAACCCAGAACCATCAGCTTCACAGGCAGGGTCACTAGGCTAGGCACCCACTAGGCCAGACCGGTTGTCAAATATAACCAAGATATTCTTTTGAACAAACTGCCATGTCACTGCTGGTGTCAATCTGTGCCCTTCATAATCTACATACTTACTGCTGTCTGTCTCTCATGCAGTCTAAAAAAATTAAGTGTGAGGTACAAACTTTGTGTCGGTCGAAAGTCGAAACCCTCTTGCCTTATCTCCTGATCCACCTTTCAGTACTGGTCATCACTCAAGTAATTTTCCAAATTTCTGGGAATACTTCTAGCTCGAGACAGAGGTTAAATATGTGCCATAGCAGCTCCGCCAGCACCAGGCTGTACAGTCCATACGCACGAGGGAATACCATGCGGACACGAAGATTTTTTTAGCTTAAGTTGTTGAATTGCGGCACTTACCTCCAACTTCGGCTTCTCCATTAATTAATATTTTTTCAGTACCTCGTACCTCTACTGAGTCTACTGGGGGCCTAGCCGAAACGCATTTCGAAAAAAGATATCGCTAACGAATCGATAAAAAATGTATGGGAATGACAGGTACCGTAGATGAGTCTGTCGAAAAATATTAACGAATACAAAAATGTTAGCCAAGTTGCAATGTTGTAACGAAACGCAAAACATTCGTTACCAAAATTCGATATCTGCCATACATTGTCTAGCCAAGTGACACTTTTGACAAGCGAAATCGAATCGTTATCGCCTCCTAGGTGTCGATATCTAGCACGAGCTATCCCCTTGCAGATAACTTACCGAAGCACAAGAAAATACCGAATAATAGTGTTTGTAAATTAGAATTTGTAATAAAAAGCATACTTCAACATTATTGTGGGCGGCGAACAACGCGGAAGTGTCGCTTAGACGCAGGCGCCGTCTGAAAAATCGCCTCTATTGAAACTTGAAACTGCTTAGGAAAGGACTGCCCTTAGCTGGTGATCTTATCATGTATGCTACGATCAAAGGATTGTGGGCCGTACGCAGCATTTCACCCAAAGGATCCAATGTGACCGAGGCGCTGAATATCTACCTATCTATAGTGACAGTGTCATGGAAAAATGGATTATGCACCCACAAATGCAACACGAAACAATGTCCCTACAAAGGTAAGAGTGAGTCAATAACTTATCCCTACTATACCTACTAATAAGTATATAAAATATGTTAATAATGCTAAAATAACTAATGTGTTCCTGTTACGTCATCAAATATAAACCGATGAACGGTGTAGATTAAATTTGGTACCCATATGCGCAATGGCAAGCACTTGTTTTTCAATAGGAAAGTGAATTGAATGTGTAAAGGCAAAGGTATATAGGTAAAGGCTATACAAATATAGATAAAGACTCGGGAACAAAAGTTCTTCACACAAATAAATGCCCTTCCCGGGATGCAAAACCATCACCTTCATAGGCAAGGTCACTAACAACTAGCAATATTGTAGTGTCATCCCATTTTCTTAAATTGATTTGAAAGGGATGAGACTACAGTGTTGCTACTTTTTAATTTCTACAATTTCTAGTCGGACTCTACAGTAAGCTCAAGAAGACTTGTGTTGTGGGTACTTAGGGTACTTAGATAACTATATATAGATGGTCAAACCAATTTGTCAGTCAGTAAGAACCAGGAAAACTATACTCATACTTATCTTTTGGGTGCTAGTACTGGTATATGACAAAGCTAGTATGATTCTCTCTGTCTTTGTTTGAAATGAGACAGTCCTTTGACAAACAAATGAATTGAATATCGCTAAAACTAAAATCATGCAGATAAAACCTTGTCAGAAGCCAGCAATTGATATGAACCCTTGCTATAATAATGAATCATTGGCGGTTGTTGAGTCATGTTCTTTACTAGGTGTGGAAATAGACTCCCGCGTAAATTGGAAGGCACACGTTGATAAAATCTCGATTAAATTATCTAAATTTACATATGCCCTCTCCATGTTGAAGAAATGTACAGACTTAAAAGCTGCAACTAATGCCTATTATGCCTATGCCCATTCTTGGTTATCATATGGTATTATTTTATGGGGGAATAGCACGAACGTAGAGTCGTTGTTCTTGCTACAAAAAAAGTGTATAAGAATACTAGCAAATATAAATGACATGGAGAGTTGCCTCCCTTATTTCAAAAAAATGAAAATATTAACGTTAACTTCACTGTACATTTTTGAATTGTGTAAATTAGTTAAAAAACAAAAACATTTATTTGAGCGAACAAGAGATAACTTTCCACGGAATCAAAATCTGCGGAAAAGAAATAAATTAGTATGCACTTTCACAAATCTAAAAATAGTAAACTCCGGTCCTTACCATATGGCAGTCACAGTATATAACAACATACCGTTAGAACTAAAACATATAGAGAAAGATTCAACATTCTTCAACAAGCTAAAAAAGTTTCTGGTTGAAAACTCATTTTACAATATAAAGGAGTATCTTAATTACAAGTCTTAATTATGTTAATTGCTAGTGTGTGCTAGTTTTTAAGTACTAGTTTTTAAGTATTAGTTTTTAAGTATTAGTTTTTAAGTCTTTATGTATATTGCTGTGCCCCAACGGGGTTTATGTTTGGAACATGTAAATATTTTAACTCCTTGTAAAACCCATAAAAGCAATGAATAAATAAATTAAATTAATTAAAAATTAAACTATACTTAAATACATAGACAACACCCATGACTCAGGTACAAAATATCTGTGCTCATTACACAAACAAATTTCCTTACCGGGGATTCAAACTCAGGATTATCAGCTTAACCGGCAGGGTCACTAGTCACTACCAACTAGGCCAGACGGGCTGTTGTCATACATATACATTATCAACCATATTAATGAAACTTTTTCATATTATGAAACATTGTATATGACTTCTTTTGGCAGGCGCAGATACAGTCAGCTGCAGAGAAAAGGTCCCACCCCTGCATACAAACTTCTATGTAGTGGTGGTACCTTTTCTCTGCAGCTGACTGTACTTACACACTATATAAAAATAATCATAACATGTACTTACACAAAACATTTAGTTTTTTTTTGTCATATGACTGGTAGAGAATAAATATTATAACCAAATGTTACAGAGTTTGTTGAAAAACTTATTAAAGTATAACAAGAATAGAGTTTGCGTTTATTATTGTATTTAGATAAGTCAAAAGTAACAGTAAAATCAACAATGTTTCATAGCAACAGAATATATTAAAAAGACAACACTTCAAGTGTAAAGAGGATATTCATCCTTAATATTCCCTCTCTTTTCAAGCCAAAGGCAAGCCTAAGGCTTCGCACAGTTTAATCAATCTTGGTTTGTAAAGAGGTTTCGTAAACATATCGGCAAGTTGATCTGCTGTCGGTACTTGCTCAATTGTTATATCTTTTTCAGATACACACTGTCTCACATAGAAGTGTTTCAGTTTTATGTGTTTCGTCTTCCGGTGTTGCTCATATGGAGGATTGTACGCAAGCTTGATTGCAGACTCATTGTCAATGCGCAAAATTGGCGTATCAAGTTTTATTTTCAGGTCTTGGAACAATCTCCTTAGCCAAACAATCTCACGGCTGGCTTCACTGGCCGCTACTATCTCCGCCTCTGTAGATGATAGTGCGATGACAGTTTGCTTCGAACTGCGCCATGATATTGCTGAACCAGCATATAGGCATAATATTCCACTAGTGGAGCACCCCGTCGCATCGTCTCCACCGTGATCGGCATCGCTGTAGCACACCAGACGCTTTTCACCTTTCTTATACTCAAGCCCTGTATCGACAGTTCCCTTCAAATATCTAAGTATTCTTTTTACTTGTTGTACATTGCTTGAGGTAGGTTTATCTAGGTTCCGTGATACAACTCCAACTGCATATGCAATATCTGGTCTCGTCCCAACCATTAAGTACGATAAGGACCCAACGGCTTGCCGGTAAGGGAAGTCTAACTGGTCAGGACTTTTACGATCCTCCATTTCTCTTTCAGGCTTTAGAATGGGTGTTCCAACCTCCTTACAGTTACTCATTCCATACTTTTCAAGCAATTTTCTTGTGTAAGCCGTTTGGTGGACTTTAATAGTACCATCTTTGTGTTGATCTATTTCAAGCCCCAGAAAATAGGACGGTACCTTCGTGGTGATTTTAAAACGTCCTTTTAATTCAATGTTAATGAAGTCATCAGCCTCTTTTGCGTCTGACGCGGCCAATAATCCGTCATCTACATATAGTGTGAGCAGTATTTTCTTCTGTCCTCGTTCTCTGACATAGACACAAGGGTCTGCTTCGCTCTGAATGAAACCTGACCCTATAAGAAAGTCATGGATGCACTCGTTCCAACACTTAGGCGCCTGCTTCAACCCGTATAGGCTTCTTTTCAGTTTGCATACTCGATTCGTTCCATCGTCGTATCCCTCTGGCTGTCGCATAAAGATTTCTTCCTTGACAGTTCCGTAAAGGAAAGCAGTAGCCACGTCAAACTGTCTGAGTATTAAACCCTCATTAGAAGCAATACTAAGTAACATCCGGATTGTGCTCATTTTCGCTACAGGGCTAAACGTTTGGTCATAATCGATACCCTTCTTTTGTGTATATCCAACAGCGACTAATCGTGCTTTATACTTGTCGACTGTACCGTCAGGGTTTCTTTTGATTTTAAAGACCCATTTGCATCTTAGTGCTTTTCTATTTTTAGGTAGAGTCGTCAATTCCCAGGTTTGGTTTCCTTGTAGGGATTGAACTTCATTGTTCATAGCTTCTATCCACTTCTCTTTTTCAGGGCTTCTTAGGACGTCTTGGTACGAGGTGGGTTCAGAGACAGATATAGCCTCATTGAGAAATTGATAAAAACTAAACCACTTCGGAGGTTTTATCTGGTTCCGATCGCGTAGCTGTCGTGTCGGAGGTTCAATATCTGTTGTCTCTTCTTCTTCCATTGACTCATAATCCTCTATGACGCTTGCCTCTGAAGGTGGATGAGCATGGCATTGTTCGCTGTAGTCATCTTCGACGCTTGCTTCTAAAGGTGCACCAGTGTGACTCACCTCGCGGAAGTCCTCTCCCACGCTTGCTTCTATAGGTGTAGTAGTGTCACAACTCACCTCACGGCAATCCTCTTCGATGGGACCCTCTCCAAGTCGACGAGAGTGACTCGTCTTGCTAGCAGTTTCAGAATCTGTAAGAGACAAAGGAAAGTCATAGGTGTTTGTTTCAGGCTGAGGTGATTTCAAGTTTCTACCAATCTTGGTTTTCTCAGGTAGAGGTGCTTCATCGAAGACAACATCTCGGGATCTGACAAGTTTTAGCTCCTCTATATTAAAAACTCTGTAACCTTCATCGCCGTCATACCCAATGAGTATTCCTGCTTTTGCTTTTTTGTCCAACTTACTAGTCCTTTTCTGCTTTGGGATATGGACGTAGCAGTCGCATCCTATTACCTTTAGGTGATCAATTCTAGGCTTCTTGCCATACCAAAGCTCGTGCGGAGACTTTCCTTCTACAGGAGTAGGCCCTGTCCTGTTTAGGATGTACACAGATGCGTTTGTTACTTCAGCCCATAGACCTTCTGGGATCTTATTGCGGGCGTGCATCAGTGTCCTTGTCATCTCTACGACCGTGCGATTTTCTCTTTCTGTGGGCATATTCTGCTCAGGAGTGTATGGCATGGTGAATCTTTGTTTGATTCCGTATTTTCTCAAAGTATTCCGCACCAGTTCGTTGTCAAATTCTCCTCCATTATCGCTTAATAGTTCTTGAATTACGTGTCCAGAAGTTTTCGCTTCAGCAAGAAAATCCTTCATCCGAGCGTGCACTTCAGACTTCTGTTTTAGAAAGTATATCCAACGATACTTGGAGTAAGCGTCTTTGAACAGGACATAGTATCTGCACTTCGAGATCGAGTAGGGGAAAGGACCGCATACGTCAGTGCTTATTATTTCTCCAGCTTTTGTGGTTTTTGGTCTCATACCAAATTTTTGCCTATGGCTCTTTCCAAAAACACAGCCTTCACAAATATCTGATGAACTTGAGTTTAACTTTACTCCAAGCTCTTGGTGTATCAGTTTTGCCACATGTCTCTTGTTCTGATGTCCCAGGCGTTCATGGTAGAGTTGAAGATTCTGAGGTGCCGATAATTGGTTCACTTCAAGTTTCGGCATCAATACCTTGACGTTAAGTTTGTATAAATCGCCATATTTGGCTCGGTTTCCAAGTAATAGCACTCTTTCATCATTCTTCAAACTACAAGACAGGCCATTTGACTTAAAACAGCTATTTTTCAGCGTATCTTGCGCGTACAGCACGGAAAATAAGTTTCGTTTGATGCTTGGTATGTACCATACGTTTGAAAGGATTACTATCTCTTTGTGGCCGTTAATGTCAGCTTCAAGATGGATTGAGCCTTTTCCTAGGGCTTCTATCTCCTGTCCGCTGGCTGTCATTACTGTAGTAGAAGACTCGTCAAACTTTTCGAAATTTTGATATATATCTCTTCTGTTAGAGACGTGGCTTGTCGAGCCATTATCTACATACCACGAGTATGGATCCGTATTCTTTATTTCGCAGGTAAGAGCGAGGTCAGTCAGTGTCAATGTCGCAATATTAGAGGTTTGCTTCGGAGGTTTAGGAGGTCTACCATCCGCAATCCACTTCTTGCAGGCTGTGACTTTGTGAAAGCCTTCTCCACAGTAATTGCATTTCTTGAACTTCTTATTTCTTTTCTTTTCGTACTGTTTATTCCCTCGTAACATAAGTAGTTCGTTGCTTCCTCCGGCTTCTTCACTACTTTTCTGATTTAGAGACCTCTCGTGTGCGCATACTTGTGTAGTCAAGTTCTCTATGTTCCTGTCACTTTTATTCATTAAAAGCCAACTTGATTTGAAGCTAAAGTATTGTTCAGGAAGTGTGTCCAAAATTTTGCATATTAATAGCATTTCTGGCAGGTTATCTCCCTCAATTTCTTTGTTCAGATCATACCATAGAGTTTTAAGATTTGAAATATGCGTAGCCATGTCGTGCTCTTCACTCTTCTGGTAGCGGAAGAACCTCATGCACAGGTCGTAGCTTCGGTCTTCTTTTGCCCCGTCATAGAGTCTATGGAGCTCTTTCCACATCTCGCTCGCTGTTTCACAACGCATCACCTTTTGTAGTGTCTCCTCTGTCATGTTAGTCGTGAGGATTAGCAGCGCCTGACTATCTGATTTTTGAAACGCTTCCATTTCCGTTTTATACTTTGTTTTCTCCTCAGATGTTGCTTTTTCATCTGGGGTTTTAGGTTTTATTAACGTACCTTGTATTGCTTCCAACGTACCTGGGGTACTTTTTAGCAGTAGTTGTATCTTATACCGCCAGGTTTGCCAGTTTGTGGCTCCGTCAAGACGACCAATCTCAATTTTTATACCCGACGAAATAGTCGAATGCATTTTTGGGAATTTCGCTTTCTTCACCACAATTGCAAATAATGTAACATTAATTCGAACCACGCTCTGCTACCATATTAAAGTATAACAAGAATAGAGTTTGCGTTTATTATTGTATTTAGATAAGTCAAAAGTAACAGTAAAATCAACAATGTTTCATAGCAACAGAATATATTAAAAAGACAACACTTCAAGTGTAAAGAGGATATTCATCCTTAATAAAACTAAGCATTCATTTTGTTTCAGGTGACTTGGATATTCATTGCAGCCTTGGCATATGAACCAATACTTTATGGTGCTCCAAAGCCAGGGTCAAGGGAAGAAACTATGTCACATGTACAACCACAAAAATATATTGAGTGTTGTTTTACTATTTTAAAACACTGTACATAATATATGTACAAACATGGCTACTGATTTCATGCTGCTGGCAAAAAATACCTGCTGCATCTTTCATTAATAGATTTTCAATAAAATAAATATAATTTAACTTTTTAACCCAATCATTGTTTCATTTATTTATGGCATTTATTTATGGTGGTTACCACCTTAACTTATGGTATGCTTAGGAGCAGATCTGCTCCCATGTACTTACCTATATTCAACTTTAAAAAATGCAATAATTTTTAAAAGTTGTCTTTGTAAAACGACCGGTCTGGCCT
The DNA here is from genome assembly GCF_910591565.1 of Cydia splendana. NCBI lineage: Eukaryota > Metazoa > Arthropoda > Insecta > Lepidoptera > Tortricidae > Cydia > Cydia splendana. Next base: position 7,280,833 of record NC_085983.1, read on the forward strand.
AGTGGGTAGTGACCCTGCCTGCTAAGCCGATGGTCCTGGGTTCGAATCCCAGTAAGGGCATTTATTTGTGTGATGAACACTAATATTTGTTCCTGAGTCATGGGTGTTTTCTATGTATATAAGTTTGTATTTGTCTATATAAGTATGTGTATCGTCGCCTAGCACCCATAGTACAAGCTTTGGTTAGTTTGGGGCTAGGTTGATCTGTGTAAGATGTCCCCAATATTTATTTATTTATTTTATTTTATTCAATTATGATTGATATATAAATTACAAATTTTTGACAGGAGCATACAAAAGGTTAAATATGAACAGCCAGTAGCTTAGTGGGTGAGATTACCTTCCCAAATTTCCATTGACTATAAATAATAAAGATGTGTTTAATTCATTTTTAACGCCTCACTCACTTAGGTATTTCTATTACTGAGTAAACAAAAATCAAAGACAGGTAGGTAATAAAAAAATAATATTAAGTAACACTAAGTATGATTTATTAGTTTTGGTTTCACAGGCAGCTTTTATCTTATCTAATGCATCTTCTTAGTCGGCGTCTTCATTGCTGAAGGTCGTGTCTAGTTTGAAGAGTTTCCTGCGCGATGTACCATGCTTTTCCAAGTGTTCCTGTCCTCGGCGATCTTAATAGATAAATCTAATGCATAACATCTATGTATTCAATGTCCGCTTGACTTTTGATAATTTCGAAAATGTTTGAAGTCTATGAAGTAAATGAGTTCACTGAGGTTACACTGATTTGGGCAAACCTGTCCACAATATCACTTCACGGTTTGAATCAATACTAACGCTTAAAGTATTGTCTCTTCTGGTCAAGTAAGCCAGCAGTGCACGTCCTTAGCACTGGTAACTGCCATGAAGGCGTCATTGCAGCGGCAGCTCTGACTGTACGTGCCAACTTGGCGAGAACTTCTCAGCGTGGAAGAAGAGCCCGCGGAGCCGCTCTTGCCCGCTCTGGCTGCGTCGCCGCCTTGGTTGGGGCTGCGGGGACGACGACTGTCTGAAATTGTTAAACTTTAGGTCAAAATTATATGCAATTAACAACGCACTCTTCAAATATTACACTATATAGAGTTATTTTATCACGAAATTGTGATAAACTAAGTTAAACAAATACCAAAATATTTAATTTGCTTACCGATAAAACAATTATTTTCTCCAAAATTAGATTCGCTGTTCACTTGATACTCTTGACAGCTGACAGATGATGTTTCTTGACGGTTTTGAACGAGAACCACAGACAAAAATTAATTTTTACCGACTTGGCGCGTAGAATGAGCGTTAACTAAAAAGATTGCCTCTTGGCTAGGTTATTGTAAACATTATCGACCAGTCGCTTGCGATCGTAGAGATCGAATCGATACGGAGCGAATGTAATTCGGCTACGCCCCCTGTTTCTTTTATTAGAATTCATTTATTGTATTTGTAATAGGCTTGTGTCGGTCCTGAACTAAGAACTATTAAGAATGAAATCCCATCAAGGACCGAAAGGAACTAAATCTTTTTGCACGCACTTAATCGGTCTTTAGGTCCTTTAGTTCAGTAGGATTCGAGAGCGCTTGACTGAGTGAAACGTAAAATGGACGGAACGAAACGGTTATCAATGTCGCTGGCACGAGTGTGAACGAGATGAAAGAACGACGTGACACTCCTAAGCCCGTAAAATATGAAGGAAAATCAAATATATTTCGACATATTTGATATTTTTTAATTATGTTAAGGTGTTTTAATGTTTAATACCGACACATCGTATCGTACAAGTTGAATTGTATTCAGTTACCAAAGATTGGAAAGAAACCAATGAAAAATCGACTCCTATTCATTCCCGGCTCTCAACGACCGAACTGAACTAAAGGAACTAAAAGACCGAACTAGTTCGTTTGACCGATTGACCGAGAGCGGAGCGCTCTCTGTAGTGACCGAGCAGGCACAAGCCTAATTTGTAAACCAACAAGTGACAATACTGTCAATGTCACTGAAAGATGGCACTAGAAAAAACCGATTATTTTTAAATTGTCAAGAGCTAATGTCAGAACGTCCCTACTAATTTTGACAGCTCCCTTAAAAAAAAGAATGTCTCTGGTTTTTGGCTTCCAATTATTGGGTCGTACATTATTGGGTCGGGCTTTCTCGACCTGTACCAATAATGCGCAGCCCAATAATTGAAAGCCAAGGGACTCAAATTAGTGGACGCGAATTATGGGGTCGTACATTATTGCCCTGTGAAAAGAGTGGCTTCGTATTATCGCCCCGGACCAATCTTGCGCGGACCGAGAATGCTCAACCCAGGAATGTACAGCCCAATAATACGCGTCCACCATGGACGCCAATTATTGGGCTGTACATTCTTGGGTTGAGCATTATTTGGTTGTACATTAGTGGCTCCCAAAGTCAAACAGCTTAGAACATAGTCTCAAACGTCAATAAAAAAAAGTTCTTTCCAATTTTGACGGGAGCTCGTGCTCCACGTTTGTTTATATTTTTATTCCAAAAACGAGATGGCGAAGTCTCTCCGCAGCAGGTGGAAGCGAAAATGTCGCGCCGTCAAACGTGAGCGCTATGCTGTAAAAGAACTAAGCAGGCTAAAGAAGATGCTCGGAATAAAAGAAGAAGAAAAGGTCAAAGAAAGTGAGGTTATGGAATCCGACCAAGTTATTTTCTTGGATGCTGGCGAGGTGAAAAACAAAAAGAATAAGAAGAAAGCTAAAGTTGCCGAGCCAGAACCTGATCCTGAAGATGTTGAGATGAGTTCTGATGACGAGAAAATAGAAGTAGAAGGTGAGGATGGCAAGAAACGTGTCTTTGACAGTAAAACGCTCAAGGATCAAAACGGACAGTACCCAGTATGGCTGCACAAGAGGAAAATCGCGAAACTTAACAAGATCGGCAAGAAAAACGTGAAGAAACGAGCAAAGAAGCGTAGACGCTAGTGTAGTGAATATTGGTATTGCATTAAAGTTAAGTTCTCAATGTAAATCTTTTATTTACCGTCACTGAATTTACTCCCTTCATAATTGCGTTTCTGATGTTTACATCTTCATGCATGCAAGCAGGGCCGTCTTAAACTATGCTGGGGCCCTTGGGCACATAAGAATTTGGAAAGTAAAGAAAGCGAATTAAACATTTTTCTACTATGATGTCTATATTATGGGTAATCAAATATACTGTTACTGTTTGTCCCTCGGGGCCCCGTGTGCCCTTATGGTAAAGACGGTACTGCACACAAGTTCTAGACATACACTAAAGTACACCAAAGGTACAATATGTTTAAAAATATTTTATTCAAATTTGCTGAGGTCCACCTGCCATCCTGACACTCAAGAGTTGTAAGCTCTTAATAACTTCTCTTGCCCTCAAATCTATTATTTGCTAGAAATATGGTTATTATTATACACACAAAAGTAAACACAAAAACAAGTACTAGTGGCTTTATTTTAATAGCTTGCATGACAAATTAACGAATTGTATTTTGGCATTCTCTTAAAGATTCAAATAGTAGACCAATATTTCTTTATTGCACCTATAACAATACATTTTACATGTAAAACTAAAAAGAAATTAGAAAAAATATTGTAACTAGGTAAAACGCAATTGTATGATTTATAAAAATTGTTATAACTGGTTTAGTTTGAAAAAAAATCTACAGCCAAAAAAGTTTAATTAGATAGGTACACCCCCAATAAAACCTAACCAACTTAACCATGCATTCCTGATGATGTGATTATTTATGAATTGAATAGGTACATTATAAAATTATTTACCAGTACGAAATCTTGCTAATTCTTTTGGTTTTTTTCTTTTGTTCTCAAAGGAACAAATCAAATTATTTATATCAAATATTTTAAGACACCTAGTCTTGCTAACATGGCATATAATATAGTCGAGAAATTAAGTGGCCCAGGGGTTCAAGGTGTTAGCCTGGATAGACACCGGTTTAAATCCTGCCTTCACCACTGGAGGACTTCTTTTTCTTTAATATACAACATCTTTTTCAGTATATAAATCCTTTTGGTACCAGACCATTTTACATGTATATGCAGAGAACTATAATTATAAGAAGGGAAAGAACAGGATCTGTTATGCAATAACAATAATAAATGTATCTATTTATTATTAGCAGCGCATCAATTATTTAACTCATATTCATAGGCAAGGCAAGCCAGAGCTAAAGTCCCATTGAGACAGTTCAAAAACTTGCAGCCAATATTTAAAAAAATACTAACCACAGAGTACAATCAATTCAGTCGATCAACCAAGTACTTACAGCAATGTAATGAAAATCACATGCAAGATCTTGAACTTGCGTGACAAAACCCCTTAAAAAAAAAAGATTAAAAGAAAATCTTGAACTGTCTAAATATTCAATTAATTCAGTTTTCCTTTTCAACTGTCAGAAAGTTGGGTAAACTGGTAGTAATCAAGTTCTATGGGCTCATTGAAATCATTCATATTGTATGTACATATAGTCAAAGTATTTAATTTCCATACCTTATTCTTATACTCTTGTCACTGTGATAAAATGGTATTGAAATTATAGCATTGACCATACATCTTTTCACTTAGACTTAGGTAGTAACTTTTTTAAGCACATATTGAGATAGTGTACTTATTAACAAAAGATAATCACAACAATAACAAACATAGCTTCATATGGCAGCTTCATATGCCCAAATTGTCTGGGAAGTACACGGGACAAGACATGAAAGATTAAGTATAGTGAATATAGTGATTGATCATTGTACATACAATTTTTTTATACATATTATGAACAGAAGTTGCCAATTTAGGCCTTATTGCATAGGGGCAGTATTAGTATTGTAAAAGTGAGATCTGAACAAATCATTGTGGAAATGGGATATTCAGGCACAATCAAGGAAAAGGATTTGGTCGTCATCAATGAACTGATTTTTGGATGAATGAGTTTAGAAACAATAGGGTCATTGCGTCAGTACACCGTCCAGTGCCTGTTTCCCTCCACTTGGCGTAGTTGCTACAAAGAATTGCGTATCATTTGAATATACCGGTGTATATTACAGACAGGTGTGTGCAGGTGTATATTCAAATCATACGCATTTCTCGAATATATAGGCATATATTAAAATTATACGCAATTATATAGCAACTATGCCAAGTGGATGGAAACGGGCCCTGGGACGGTAAACTGACGCAATGACCCTATAGCATTTCAATACTGGTTTGGAGCCCTCCTTTCCGCAATTAAATAAAAGTTCCTAAATAGGCTTATAAGTTGTAGCTTTGATCTCTGCTTTCTCCAGCTGCTCCTTATGTGTCTCCGTGCTGACGTGGCGAGTGGCTGCAGTGGACGTCATCACCACATTGCATAGTGAGCAGTACAGGCTATTATTGCTTAGCTGAAACATGACAAAAATTACACATGTACTTTTTTAATATAAAACTGGACAAGTGCGAGTCGGACTCGCCCACCGAGGGTTCCGTACTTTTTAGTATTTGTTGTTATAGCGGCAACACAAATACATCATCTGTGAAAATTTCAACTGCCTAGCTATCACGGTTCATGAGATACAGCCTGGTGACAGACGGATGGATGGACAGCGGAGTCTTAGCGGAGTAAAAATGGTCATCATCATCAACTCAGCCATAAGACGTCCACTGCTGAACATAGGCGTGCCCCTTATGGGGGGTGACTGCCATAATCGCCACGCTTGGCAGGCGGGTTGGCGATCGCAGTCAAGTACACCGAATTTGAGGGACGCTGCTGCCCGTCCACCGGTGGTCTTGGACATAGTTTAAGGACATACCCAGGTCCCAGCATAAAAATGGTGCCTATATGTAAATAACACACTGCATAAAAGGACATACTGCAGGACCCAGTCAGAAGTATGGGGACAATGTCCCATGGCCAATTCTCCATACAAACATGGTCTCCTTATTTCTCTCTGCATTAATAACAATTTGGTGTAATGGTAATCGAAAAAAAAGTCAAACAAAGAGCTATGATTAAAGTATAAAAAATTGTGTAAAAATATTTTCCATAAAGTTAATATTGTAGTTTTTTATAGATTTATATTTAATTATTTATTACCTTTCTTATCAAGTTTTCCGAGAAATCCTCCAAATGTGGGTATCTTTCTAAACATCTTTTATGTGTCATAAGATTTTTATGGGCTTCCTTTAACTTATTGTCGAGTTCCATTTCAGCGGCACAAAATACACATTTATACATATTGCCAACCATCAGAACTCCGTGGTAGGAGTCTGAAGATATTACAAGTTTCCTACAGTCTTTTAGAGTCAAGATTACACTTTGATCATCTGAAAAACATTGCACATTCACTGTGGGTTTTTGGACTATATTCAGCATCTTTGGCTGTCGTAAAGCTGGCGCAGACATGACTTATTATCTTATATTATAATATTATATAAGTAATTTCAACTTGAAACTTAAAAGTATTGAATGTTCAAAAATATTGTTTTTGTACGAACCATGTACAAGAGAAATGCAATCAAAAGTTTTTGACAATTTTGACCGACCGGAACTGGCGGAAATCCGTTTGTCTTGTCTATTCTATCGTCTATGGTGACATAGTGTTGTAACACTATATAAATACCTTTTCCGATTCATGTGATTATTATTTAAAAAAAAATAAAAAAAAATAGTTTTATCGTTGTATATTAGAAAAATTAACAAGTACCTACATAAGAAAGCTCTCTATAGGCTCCAAAGATTATACTATAATACAATATGACTTGCAATTTTTCGATTACAATCCCACGCATCTTTCTCTTTTACTCCAATTAAGGTGTAATTAGAGTGACAGGGAAAGATGCCCTCAATTTGCGAAGACTTTTAAGAATAGTTCAAAACTTTCATACGATTTCATTCCATGTAATCAAGATGTAATGTTATAAAATATTGTACGTAGGTATGTAATCTCCATCGCTGGCCGTAAACTTGTTTATGCTTCGACGTAGATTGAATAACATAAAATACAAACTTGTAGTCAGATAAACTTTATTATAGTTACATAGGTTATAGGTACCTATGTAAAAAGAGGTTGGCAGAGTTTATATTATACAATGCAATCATGTTGTGGTTTCTAAAAGTATTGTTTCGTAAGTACAACTTGGATACTTTATTTAAAACTTTTAAAACTTAGTTTCACATAATAAATAAACAAAACTAAGGTCAAAAATCTGTAGGGCTACCGCCAATACCGAAAATCGTCAATTGCGGGCATTTTTCTCTGTCACTCTAATTACGCCTTCATTGGAGTAAAAGAGTAAGATCCCCGCAATTTGCGAATTTCGGTTTTCGCGGTAGCCCCTCTGGGCAGCAACGTCCATTTTGACATTTGCGGCAGTAAGGCCAAGCGCGCACCACGATTTTAATTTTTGCGACACGATTTTAGAATCGCGCTGTAATAAATCGCAGAAAATTCACTGCGCGCACTGCGATGAAAAGTCGACGATTTGTTCATTCTCAACATGGTTTTTGTACCAGTCGCTTGTCGTGAAACGTGTCTTCAATATGCGATCGCTGTATAACTTTGAGTATTTATGTACCATAAAGGTGATCTCCTTCTATTTCCATAATTAAATGGTCAACATCTAGCGTCTCATCTTGTGATTCCATTGGAGAAGCAGGTTCCAATATGTTGACGCTTGGAGATCGAAATGCCGACTGAGGTCCGAGGTGCGATTTTATTATCGCAGTGCGCGCGGGGCCATACAACTTCGTATGCTGCAATTCACTTTTGCGACAATCGCGTCGCGAGCAGTCGCGGAAAAATGTAACAAATCACAATTATAAAATCGCTGCGATTTTTTTGTCGCATATGCGCGCACTGTGATATAAACACATACGTTACATTTCTGCGACTAAATCATCGCGCGACGAAAAGTCGTGGTGCGCGCTTGGCCTAATGCAGTTGACAGCAATGTCGCGCTTACATACCATACTGGTGCAGTCGACTGCATAACTACAGAAAATGGTAAACTCACCAAAAATATGAAATTTCACGTTTCTTGCAGAAATTAATGCAGTCGACTGCAGCAGTATTGCAGCGTGACAATACTGCCGACTGCATTATTGCTGCAAATGTCAAAATCGATGTTAATGCCCGAAATTTTGACATTCATGGCAGCAATGCATTCGGCAGTAACGTTTCGCCACGCTGCAATACTCGCTGAATCCGAACGTTAACATAAATCTATTTTCATTTGCAGTTTGTTGTTGTTTTGGTGTAAAAACTATACTTAGCGAGTCTAATGTGTCTATCGACCATATTAATGAACCTGATGAAAGAGAAGTTAATTATATCTTGGGAAAAATACTACAGGCCGATAAATTCGATGAACTTGCTGATAGAATAGCAGATAAAGCGGTAAAAAAGCTTAATGACTTCCAGAAAACGATTGTTACTGAAAAATTAGCTTTCGATGATGGATTCTATCGTAGTCATACGAAACCTGATCTAAAACAGAGACTAACAAATGAACATAATCATAAGCATGGTAAAATTGATGTCGATGCCGTTTTAAAGAAAGCAATCTTGCCCATAGGTGGGTTAAAATTGAGATATAAATATTTAAATAACAAACATGCCAAAGCCAGTTCCGAGAAAGACAACGACGTATCTGTAAATATTGACCATGACGAAGACATTGAAATAGATCAAAATATGAAAACAATTAGTGATGAAAACTTTAACAATCCATTTGGTACAGGACAAACCGTTTCTTGGGATGAAACATCTCCTAAGCATCCACCTCCTAGAGACGAACACTTTAAGAATCCATTTGGTACAGGACAAAGTGTTTCTTGGGATGAAACATCTCCTAAGCATCCACCATCTAGAGACGAACAATTAGATGAATCGTTTAGAAGTGACACCAATGAAGGGCTTAGTAATGAAAGTAAATCAGGAGAAAAGGACGAAAACTTAACCAGAACAACAAGGACAGAAGGAGACAAACAATTTGTTTTAGAAGATCACCCAGATTATAAAGAATATAATGAACAGCTGGCTAATATTGAAAATCGTCAAGATTTTGGCTCTGGAAAATATTTTTTTTAGCAAATCATGCTTAGAATCAAATTGTAAACACATCAGTTAATAAATTGGCTCATGAATCCATGATAGAGTTAGACCAAGATAACTCTGCAACGATTTTGTTAGCATAGACTGTGCAAGTGTTACTAATAAATCATAATTTCACAGAAGTTTAACGTTTAAAATAACACTTGCACAGTCTGGGCTATCAAAATTACTGCAGGCTTATCTTGGTCTAACTATAGAAAGTCAACAGATACTAGAATCCATATAGTCCTCTATTGTTAGAGTTCCGTACTCCGACTCCGTAGTCAACCCTAGTTTCCTGCCTCCTCCTCCTTCCGTTCGACGTGTTGCCTGCCTGTTACACCAAAGAGAATATAATCACTACGAGCGTATCAATTGCCACATATATCGCACTTAAACAACTTAGTTTTCGGTGGCATTTAAACAAAATCTATTGACTCACTGTATGTTCTTATCACGTTTGACTGTTTTGGAAAATAACGAAGGCTTTTAAAAATAAATTGCAAGAAATACGTAAGTAAAACATGCGAACCGCCATGACAAGCAACAAAGCAATGTGGCTGACAGTTGACTTGACAGAATAAATAGCTCTGACGTTTTATTTTGTTTTCTTTTGCTATGGCTAGGTCACCAAATTCCATACAAAAGCTTTTTTTGTTCCTAGTTGCGTCAGCCTGTGTTATACTTACGTACGAATTTACAAGTGCGACAGAGAGGCAACACGTCGAACGTGGTTCGCGATAGGCCCTCTGTTATGCCCCCGCAGCACTATGTTCCTCACGTTGCTCCTCGCTATGGTCTTCGCGCTGCCGCGAAGTTAGCCACAGCTGGCATTAGGTTGTTTGCCTGTGCTTTGTGTAAAGCCCCCTCCTCACTCGTGCGCGAATCGCGGCGCGAAGCCGCGATTCACGCGCATAGTCTGGAAAGGGCTTAACGCAATGGACGTAGAAAATGTGCCAGCGTGGTTTTAGGGTTCCGTACTCCAAAAGGAAAGGTGTTGGTACCCTTGTAGGATCACTTTGTTGTCCGTCCGTCTGTCAAGAACCTTTATCTCGAGAACGCGTATCGAGTTGAAATTTAAACTCAGGTCTACGGTTCCTTGAAGCTGTTAAAGAATAATAAACACGTACCCCACGGTTTGAGATAGAGGTTCCAGTGTGCCCTTTTGGTTGAGAATGGCCCAAATACTATCAATTAAAACTATATTAATAAACATCGGTTAAATCCTTAAAAAAACTACGGAATCCTACACTGAGCATGGCCCAAGGCCCCAACGCTGTCTGTTCTCTTTGACGGCGCAGAAACTAGTATCATTTCTCTCTCCTTGCTCTTTTAAAAATGCCGTTTGTCAAAAAGGACAACCATACTGTTGACAAGATGGATTTCAAATCCAGGTGTCCCCTTTTTAGGTAGACCCAGGTTGTGTACGTGTGCGTAAAAACGTATATGTGTGCTCTTTTAGGGATGTGAAAAGTCGATTTTAATCATGTTATATATCGATAAACGCTACACAGCGGAACGAAATAGCGATTAATTGAAGCTTCAATATCTTCGTTAAACATAAACATAATTGAAATGCTAATGGATATATTATAATATAATAAAATAATTCAATTATTGCGGAACACCTATTTTAGTAGGTATTTATGTATTTTAATTAAATATCTGTACTGTCCCTTGGTTCCCTGCTGGGGCGTGACTATAAAATTGTGATCTGATAACCACAATAAAGAATAAAAGCGTTTTTGTTCATTTTAAGGCCAAACCGGCCTCGCTCATCTCTAGGGAGCAGGTACATCAGGTCGAGGCGCCTGACGGCCGAAGTACCGTATCCACCCGCTTACCACAGTTCCACTCAGAGGGCGCTGTTCAGTGTGCCGCTAGGAAATTTGTATTGTGACATTAGATATTGGTGCTTGTCACGACAGCAGCCATGCGGTAGAATGAGATAGCAATATCACTTGCTCCCTCTAACGCATAAATGCGTCCCTTGGAATGGCCGGCGATGGCCCATTGTGTACTGGGGCCTTTAGGTATCGTTAAACCTTTGAAGTAAAATTAAAATTGTAAGAAATGTCGATAGTTTATCGATATGACTTTATCGACATGGCTACAGCAAGGTGGGCCACATTGTTAATCGTACACTAAACAAAAGTGGTCCCACTGACAGCTCGCTTGGAAGGTATCTCTGTATATTATAAATCTATGGCATGGCCCGACATGCTTTTGGCCGGTTTTTTGCTCATCTCTAAGATAAGCCGGTAACGGACAGAAATGGCTGGCTTAAAAGACACGCATCCAGGTCATATTTATTTAAAAAAAAGAATCTTGTGTCAGAATAAATGTCAATGTCAAAAACGAAATGATTGAAACTGTAGTTTGCATTTCGTTTGCATTGTTTGTATTTATTTGTTTAATTTTATGTACTTCGATAACACAGCATATTTGTTTGTAAATAATCGTGTTATACCAACTTACATCTAATGCTTAATTAAAATGCAAAATCTAAGTACAAGTTTCAAGCAGAATTTTGAAGTGAGCAGAGGTAAGTTTAAGTTGTTTTGATAGCAATAATATATATTCCAGGTCAGGTAAGAGTATTGCTGATAGTACCTACTTATACCTTACACCAAGGGTCTCCAAACTTTTTTACCTGAGGGCCATATTGCGCCTCAACAACTTTCGCGCGGGCCACCGTCGGTTTTTGCGCCGGGCGAGGGTGTCTGGTTGCAGCTGCTGTTAGGAACAATCCACTCTCAATGAATGCTGAACCCCTGGTGCCTGGCTCCCGCGGGCCGGACAGTGGGCACTCGCTTTGTGTGTCGGCGGGCTGGATTGGAACGCGTCGCGGGCCAGGGTTTGGAGGCCCCTGCCTTACAAAGTAGATTAAGGAAGATTGTTGAGGCTATCGTTCGCCAACAAACTGTCATGCAGTTTGGCGAAAAAATATGTGTAAGTAATGGATATTGCTGTGTATTCACATTTTTGAGTTTTTTATATTTTCCAAGCAAAACTCGGTCTCCCAGATATTTAGAATTTAAAAAGAAGTATAGCATAATGTCAGCATAGTCCAGGCCCCTATTTCACCACAGTGACAGGTGCGACAATTGTCGACATCACTGTTACTGACGTCACAGGCCTCCATCGGCTACGGTAACCGCTTACCATAGGACGGGTGGTGTGTTTGTTTGCCACCAACATTTTAATTTAAAAAAAACTCCATTATATCGCCAGTAAATAAGTAATTATTTTGCCAAGCTAGTGACAATAATTGTCACAAGAAATACGACAATTGTCACGAAATTCCGACACAGAACTCATTTCCTGTCAAAAACTACTGAAAGTTCTTTTAAATCTTGTGACAATTGTCATCATCATCATAAACTTTGCAAGAGAAATACCTGTTTATTGCCGATATAATAAAGTTTTTTTCAATAATACAATGATGGTGGCAAACAGGAATACAGCCCGCCCGATGGTAAGTGGTAACCGTAGCCCATGGATGTCTGTGACGTCAGCTACAGTGATATTTGTCGAATTGTCACACCTGTCACCATGGTGAAATAGGGGCCAGATTCCATATATGTATATGACTGTCTTAGTAAACTTTTTTTAATGATGGCAGACAAGAAAGTGTGCTGCGTGAAAGACTGCCCTGCTAAGGATACAGAAGATGTCACATATTTCAGTCTACCTGCGAATGTGGAGAGGTGAGTAAGAACAACACTAGTTTATAATTACTAAATCTAAAAAGATCAGCATCTAAAGTGTTAAAAAGTGTCATCTTCTGGTGCAATATCTTAATAAGTAATCCTTTATTCAAACAAACACAAGTATAAGTATACAGCTACCTATGGGCCCTTACAGACGAGCGACAGTATGCCAGCGACCGCCCGGGACAGCAATCGGCGACCGTCGCCAGCTGCGGCTGGCGACCGCACGCGACGATCGCTATCGTGTCGCAGCGCGCACTCGTCGATGTGTGTGTGTGTGTGTGTGTGTGATGTGTGTGTATAGTAGACTACACATCGACGAGTGCGCGCTGCGACATCAGCGATCGCCGCAGCGTATCAGATTGCTGTCGCCGACTGTCGCTGGCGTACTGTCGCTCGTCTGTAAGGACCCTATGCACCGTAAAAGCGTTCACTAAATATTTATTGTATGGGAAGTGACATTGATCAGTCTGTTAACTATGGTTGGTGCATCTGGCCCTTATACTTTTAATTCATAATAAAATAAATAAAAATATAAATAAAAAATAAAAAGCCTTTTATTTCCTTTCATTATATGTACATAAAGTTTGTTAATATAATTTTGTTAATTTAATTTGTAGGAACCCGTTAGGTGAAGGCCTCTTCCAAAGACGTCCATTTTTCACGGTCTTATGCTATTCTTTTCCAATTTGGACCAGCCATTCTTTTCATGTCTTCTTCCCAGCGCATGTTTGGTTTTCCTTTTCGGCGCTTACCGTCTGGGCCTTTCCAGATCGTGACTATGGCTGTCCATCTGTTTATACACTTATACACTTTTAGAACTATCTCTAGGATCTTAAATTAAACCTACATACATATTAGGGGTTGAGCACAAATCACGCGAGGTGTATTCGGCTACTTTTTGACCCCCCCACCCTCTTGGTGATATTTGGTGAGGTTTTTGGCTACCCCCCTTCCCCCACACAACCTCACGTGTATTTTTTGGATTTTTTTTTATTCAACCTAATTTTAAGATAAATAGTATTGTATATAGAAAATGTTGTTTCTTATTTTTCTATTTTCGTTATATAGACTCGCTATTTTGAAGTGCAGAGTGAAGATTTATGTTTAACGAAACCGAGAAAAAGTATCTACTCATGTGGTAGGTTTTTTTTTCTTAGTTTCGTTCACTGCAGAAAAATACACGTGAGGTTTCCTTATACCCCTCCTCCCCCAACGTGATCTATCGTGATTTTTTCGTGGCCCCCCTCCCCCTATCAAACCTCGCTTGATTTGTGCACAAGCCCTTAATAACTTGACTACCAACTAATTTCCTATTTTTTTAAATTCTGTTAGGATGGTATTCCACCTGTCCTTTCTTGGTCCAATGTGCATTGCATCTTACTCTCTCATTAAACAAAATGTGAGACGCACATTGGACCAAGGTATTGGACAGGTAGAATACCACCCTTAAAATATAAGTGTAAAATTATGATATTCTCAATCTCTTTAAATTTTCATACTGATTCTTTTTCTCCCTTGCTAAAACCAGTATTGTTGATGTAATATCTTAGTAAATAAAGAAAATATACTTTTGTTTCAGGAGACAGCAATGGATAAAGCTTTTAGGAATAACAGACTTATATAATGATACACAAAATCCAAGGGACTATGCAGTGTGCTCAATCCACTTTGAGGAAAAAAATATTAGTGTCCTGAAACAAGCACTGCCTACAGCTGTCCCTACTAGACATATCCCAAGACAAAGAAAGGGTGAATACATTTTTAGTTCCAATACCGCATCACAGACAGACTTCTCCAGTAGTGAGGATGATGATGATGATGAAATTAATAATGATAATGAAAAAGTTAATAAAAGAATCAGACCAAACAGAAAAATGATTGTCTGTTGTGAAATCGATTGTGATGAAAGGCGATTTTATGATGATGAAATTTATGAAGAGCCGCCATTTTCATTATGCTATAGTGAGAATGAACCAAGAGACAGTATTGATTTAGGGAATAGGAAAATATTTGCCTTTTATGAAGATGGAAATAATGAAGTAAGTGAAAATAATGTTATTTCACTTATTGATGAAGTTACACCAAAATGTAATGTACAAGATAATGGAGGAAATAAAGCTGTACCTGTGATAACTAATGTTGTTAGTTTACAAGACCCAAGAGTAATCTTTAATAAATTCTTAAAATGGCGACGCAGAACAACTGACAGACAGAAAGGGTCAAAATATGAAAAGGACTTTAAAATATTTGCACTGAATCTACATACGATGAACACAAGAGCTTACAGAATGCTGATGGATACCTGGCAACTGCCTAAAGAAAAAGAGTTGAAGAATATACAGCTAAAGATAGGACCAAGATTAGATGAACAAATGATGATATTACTAGAGCAAAAGTTTAAATTGCTGTCAAAGAAAGCAAAATTTTGCACTCTAGGACTTTATGCTATACCTTTAAAGCCTCATCTATATTACGATCCTGCTAACGATAATATAATAGGAGTGCATAATGTTAATGGTGTGAAAAAAAATATGGCAGCTACATATGCTTTAATAGCTATGGTTAGAGGCTTAATAGTTCCATGGCATCAGCCTTTAGCCTATTCGTTCTTTTCAACCATGACAGAAGTTGATATAGAACTATTCCTAAAGGACATTATTGAGAAACTGAAGAAATTAGGTCTGAAAGTCTTGGGGGTTGTGATGGGATCTGATGATTTCTTTTGGAAGTATTGTAGATCGAAACACTTTATTTCCGTGACGAAACCTTATCTGAGGATTGGGACAAACAAGTTGTATGTCGTGTTTGACATCCCGCATGTTTTTAACATGTTTACAGGAGAATTTTTGGAGAATGACTATATTTTTGAGAATGAAAATGTCTCCGGAAAGTATGTCAAGCTGGTTTATGACATTGATAAGGAAAAAGGTAGAATGTTGACTAAATTTACTGATGAACATATGAAATTTGGCAACAAACAGAGAAATATTGAACAATCTCTTCAAGTTTTCAGCAAAGCAGTCTGTGGAGCAATATGCTTTTATAAAGACCATGGGTTGATAGAAGAAGAAGTAACACCAACAGTAAATTTTATAAAGAAAGTCAACGAGTGTTTCGACGTGTTAATTACTGGAGATAAAAATAAGGATAAGATGAAATTGGCCGGAGCACAAAATAAAGCACTTGATAATAGTTTATCTGTATTCAAAAAGCTGGCTAAAGTAATGGATATTGACAACAGCGGCAATCAAGAAGCAGACAGCTTAAAATACTTTCTAGTTTCATTTAGGTCTCTATGGTTGATATCATGCGTTTTAAAAGATGCGCAGCAAATTGGGATAATTCAAACCAGATTCTGTAACTTAGAGCCGATGCTTAAATTCGTTGATTTGATAAAAAAAGACGCTAAAACTAATAAGCCGTCTCCAATTAAATTCACGGGGTCTTTTTCAAAATTGTTCGTCAAATACTTGGTAGATTTGACACCCGCGCCAAGATCCATAGGCAATATGGATGACTTTTTAAAAATGGCTGACGGCGTGAAGGATTGCTACGAAGTTTATAGCGGAGATAGAATTCGGTTAAAAGACAATGATTACAGATTTACGCTGCCGGATACATACGCCATTATCTACGTTTCAAGCTATTTACTGTATAAATGCTCGATACTTCACACATGTAAAGTATTTGTGGAATTCATGAAACGTTTGGTTGATTTAAATAAAACAAAAGTGTACGTGCATTTTGAAACCTGCAACAAAGAGGCGGCGTTTTATGGAAGATTAAAGTTACCACCGATGGAGTTGCCAGCATATGTGGAGAAATTAGATAAATATTTTATAACGTGCTTTAACGATAATTTTCATACGAATCCAGCTGAAACGATATTTCGTGCACTAAAAAACGTGCCTTCCTGGAAATTCCCGTGTCCGTGCTTTCCAAATGAATATATGCTCAAACTTTTTGTACGGACGAGAATGTATGAAACGGTACTTCACAATACTAAATGTTTAAAAAATGGAGCGTTTGATACTCCGTACAGCTTGGAAGTTAAACAGTTGTAATTTATGTGTAATAATAAAAATAAATCTGAATAGTAAATGGTGGTATTGAATTTCGTTTTTAACGAAGTAAACTATCCTTCAGAACGAATGCTCATATTAGTTATAGTATAGGACCATAATAACGCTCATAGGCCTCACCACGAACCTACCTATACCTGGGTTTCTGATATTGTAAATTTGTTGCATATCTGCTTGTTATACATATGCCAGTACATTGATGTCAAATTTCGATTTTTGCTGGTATAGGTAGGTACCTATATAAATACTTAAATACGTGCCACGTTCATGCTCATCGCACAAATAAATGTCCTTACCAGGATTTGAACCTGGGACCACCGTTTCATAGGCAGGGTCCGCCACCTATAGTTCGTTTTTTTTGGTATTAGAAATAAGGTAAACAATCTTGATGTGTCTTTTAATTGAAAAACACATTTTAAAAATAAGTTACGGCAAATATGTAACAATTATGAATCTAATACGATCATGTATATTCTTCTCCTTTCATAAGTAATAGTTATTGATTTTTAAAAAGCGTTTTTCAAATTCTGAATTACTCTAATAAGGGGTCATCCATTAATTACGTCACACGAATTTCTAGGTTTTTTGCACTGGTTTTTTGACCCCCCCCCCCCCCCACCCCTTGTCACATTTGGTTACATTTGGCAAACCCCTCCCCCCTAGTGTGACGTCACATTTTTTCTACGAAATCGCCAAATCGAATTAAGTAAGTACCTAAGTATTATTAATATTTTATCAAAATATTTTTGACGATATAAATATTAGTAATTTTATAACCCAAAACTGCTTAGGAAAGAAAATTAAAAGAATAAAAACGATTATCGTTTTAAAAACTTGTTATTTAAATGTACAGCGAATAAAATAATTTAAAAAAAAAATCGGTTAGGCCCCGTTCGCACGGCAGCTTTTTCAACGCGCGTTAAAAAAGCGTTTGAATGACACAAATGGATAACCATGTATGTATTCACACGAAGGCTTTTTTTAAGCGCGGCGCTTTTTTATCGAGCACTGTTCGATTTTCGGCGTTGAGCGTTGGCGTCAAATTGAATAGAGCATACGGAACTCCGTGTATCTGTTCTCACAAGCGTTAAAAAAGCGCCGGCGCTGCTGTCAGTTGGCTGTCAAGTGTCAATTTTTGGTGTCACTCGTCAAGATTATTATTAGTTTCACCTTAAAAATGTCAAATTATGCTTACAAATTCCTGAAATATTCAAGCTATATTCAAATAATACGTCGTAATAGCAAATAAAGTATGGCTTTGCTGAGATACGTACGTGGCAGTACGACTCACAAGTGATTTTTAAGCGTTCATATGAACACAAATATTGGAAACGGTAAAAAAGCGCCAACGTCGGGTTTTAACGCAACGCTTTTTAAGCTGTCGTGCGAATGGGGCCTTACTGATGAAGTTAAAGTGACGTCACAAAGTTTGTGTCTCCCCCCTCCCCCATGTCACAATATGTCACATTTTCTTGACCCCCTCCCTGCCCCTAAACGTGTGACGTAATTAATGGATGACCCCTAAGAAATTAAAAAAGAAATAAGAAGAAGAAAAATAAATAAGAAAAAGAAAAATATTAAGAAGTTAGAATTACTCTAATAGTCGTAACAGACTATCGCACCGCACCAAGGTCATTGTGCGACGCACCCATAAGTAAGAGCGAGAACGCAATATCTCTTTCTCGCTCTTACTTATCGGTTCGTCGCGTTGGTGCGGTGCGATAGTGTGTTACGGCCTTTAGAACGGGACGTCGCTCTACAAATGCAGAGCAAAGCTAGACTTGCACATGCACAAAATTCCGTGCGTGTGCGGCCAGTAAACCGCTCACTTATTTTCTCTCGAATTTAAGGCGTATCCAGATTAGTCAATTTTTCGCCAATCTGATTAAATTGCCCGATCGAATCAGGACGTGCGGACGCAAATGTTAATTTGGCTGGCCGAATTCAACCGTCGATAATGACCGATATGACATGATATTACCGATAAAATGAGGTACAGATCCAAGAATACCAATTTGTGACGCCAGAGGGGCTACCGCGAAAACCGAAATTCGCAAATTGCGGGGATTTTACTCTTTTACTCCAATGAAGGCGTAATTAGAGTGACAGAGAAAAATGCCCGCAATTGACGATTTTCGGTATTGGCGGTAGCCCTACAGTATTTTCGTTCTGGGGCATTTTTTCAATTTAGAGGGCTCTAAAACCTCCCATTCACACTCCTACCTTGTAGTCCGCCTCGTAGTCCGCCTCATTGGGTAAGATTGTGTATGGGGGTTGTGGACTACGAGCCGTCCTACAAACGGCTAAACGGTAGGACGGCTCGTAGTCCGCAACCCCCATACACAATCCTACCCAACGAGGCGGACTACAAGGTAGGAGTGTGAATGGGGGGCTTAATATCACCATAAATCTAAAATTGGAGATTGACGCCAATTTCATTTCGACCGATTTGATCAGTCTGTTAGAGCAAAGAGTCCTAGGCAATTGTTGACAGACTGGCTGGTTTGAATCTTGAAGGATGTTTGAATAGAATGTTATGACGGTTCTCTGTTCGAGAAAATAATATTGTCAGCGGAGGCTGTTTTTATTGTAATTGTATTATTTTATTGTGTTGTATTTGATATTAAAGTATTTCGTTATACACAGTGTTTTCAGTGATTAGTTTAGTGTGAGAGGAGAAGTTCTCACAGGTTATGGGAAGCACGATTTCCAAAAATCTGATCGATCTAATCATGAACAAGGCACAACACTAGTGTAAAGCTCAGAGAGAAATATTTTATGTTGGATCTAGAGGAATACGGCGGTAAGAACTACCTACCTTAAACGTCCTACGTTCGTTCGAGTAACAACACAATGAGTACCAACATGTCGAATGCGGGACCGGGGCTCCCGAGCATAGAGAAATTGCAAGGTAACAATAACTGGAATACCTGGAAGTTTGACATGGAGTGCATATTGGTGCACGATGATTTGTGGCAGTATATTGAGGCAGTTGCTGACACGACAAATGCTACGGTAAAGAGAAACGATCAGAGAGCGCGAACCAAAATATGTTTACTGATCGAGAGTCAGTGCAAGGTGCACGTACGTAAAGCTACTACGGCGTACGAGACGTGGAATAATCTGAAAGCAGGTTACGAAGATAAAGGTATCAACAATAGATGTAGATTGTTGTCAAGGCTAGTGAGCCTAAAATTGAACATGTTTAATTCAATAACTGAATATATAACTGAACTGATGCAAGTTAGCAACCAACTAGCAGACTTAGATAAAGAAATCGATGACGAATTACTAGCAGCTCTCATGCTACAAGGCCTACCTGAGGAATATGCGCCTATGAGGTTGGCGCTGGAGAGCGCGAACATAACCTTAACTTCGGACTATGTTAAAACAAAACTGCTGCAACTCGATGAGAACAAAATGAGTGCAGGCCCAAGTAACAAGCCTAGTTCGAGCTCAGCGCTCACTTCATCAAAGCATCACAACACTCATAAGAAATTTGTTCAGAGGAACAAAGAGTCCAAAGAGAAGAGGACTGTCAAATGCTTCATTTGCGAGGGACCGCATAAAGCTTGTGACTGTCCACACAATCCACGTCAATCGAAGAGGAATCATATGGCGACGGCACTAAGCAGTGTAGATCGAGAGAAGACTCATCAAGACGAGTGGATAATAGATTCAGGAGCGTCAGGACATATGAGTTTCAGGAAGGACTGGATGGATAAGTTTGTGAACTTTGACAAAGAGGTAGAAGTGAGTTGCGCGAATGGAGGTAAGGTTTTTGGAGAAGGGTTTGGTATTGTAGAGGATGGTTCACTTGATATTAGTATCAGTAATGTGATGTATGTACCAGACTTGTCTTCAAATTTACTTAGTGTGAGCAATATGGTCAATACTAAAAATAAGGTTGTGGTTTTTAATAAAAAAGGTTGCCAAATTTATAATGCTGATGAATGTTCTATAAAAGGGCACCCATGTGTAACCGGAAAGCATGATAGGGGCATTTATAAACTGACATGTTCCTCGCAGGCAGTTGCACTGGCGTCTACAATTGGAAACGAGATGGAGCTTTGGCATAAAAGGATGGCGCACTTGAGTGTACGTAACCTGACTTTATTGAGAGACAAAATGGCAACAGGGGTGAGTTTTTTAAACATTACTAACTCCAAAATGGACTGCGTAGCCTGCTTGATGGGCAAGCAGACTAGGCAACCATTTAAACGTAACCAGGCTACGAGAGCTGGAGAGCTCCTTGAGCTTATTCATTCGGATATTAGCGGGCCAATGAGTGGTAAGTCTATTGGGGGTCATAGGTACTATATAACTTTTATCGATGACTACTCGCGAAAAACTTTCGTATATTTTCTTGAAGCTAAAAGTGAAGCGTTTGAAAAAAATAAAAGAGTTTATAAATTTAGCAGAGAGGCAAACAGGAAAGAAAGTGAAAGTAATAAGAACTGACAATGGAACTGAATACGTAAACAAGAGAGTGGATGCCTACCTCAAAGAACATGGCATAAGGCATCAGCTAACCATTACATACACGCCTGAACAAAATGGTGTAGCCGAACGTGCAAATCGGACGATTGCCGATAAGAGCCGAGCAATGTTACAAGAGGCAGGACTTCCCGTCAGTTTTTGGGCCGAAGCAGTAAACACTGCTGTATACTTAAAAAATAGAAGTCCTACTATAGCGGTAAAGGAGATGACGCCAGAAGAGATGTGGACTGGACGAAAGACAGATCTAAGTCATCTCAAGGTCTTCGGATGCAAGGCATATATGCACATACCAGATCAAAAGAGAACCAAGTGGGATCCGAAGAGTAAAGAGCTGGTATTTGTAGGATATTGCGAAGAGTCAAAAGGGTACCGGCTGATAGATCCTTCAAATGGAGAGCTGCATAGAGCCCGAAATATAGTATTTTTCGAGAGCCAAAAATATGAAGGAGGTGCAAGGGCTCATGATCCTGAGAAGAAACAGCACGTTACAATTAACCTAGAAGATCATGTACAGCAACCGGTAACTCCACAGCAAAGAGATAATGTTCAGCAACGGGAAACTCTACAGCAAAATGTTCAGCAAGAGCAAAGGGTTCAGGTAGAGAACCTGGAGTTAAATGATGGAGGTCATGATGCTCATATTGAAATATCTGATTGTGAAGAAAACTGGGCTTCGTCTGAAGAGAGATCAGATGAAGAAAATAGAGATATATCAGTAGAACTTTTACCAGCTGAAGAGAATAGAGATACATCAGTTGAACCTTTAGTGGAAGAAAGGAGATATCCACTCAGAGACAGAAAACCTGTTCAGTTACCTGATTATGTAACCTACCAAGCGACATCAGAGGTGGATGATCCGCTTACAGTGCAAGAGGCATTATCCAGAAAGGATGCTCAACAATGGAGAGATGCGATTAAGGAGGAGCTTGACGCACTGAAGACAAACGGAACGTGGATTCTAGTAAAGCCTGAACAAGCAAGCAACGTTGTTGATTCCAAATGGATATTTAGAATCAAAAAGGAGGCGGGGAATAAAACTCGTTACAAAGCTCGCTTGGTTGCACGCGGCTTTAGCCAGAGAAAAGGCATAGATTACGACGAGACTTTCTCATCGGTAGTGCGACACAGTTCAATGAGACTTCTTCTAGCTTTAGCGGCTAATCTCGGTCTACAAATTGATCACATGGACGTAAAAACCGCGTTTCTAAATGGAAGTCTTAATGAGAGAGTCTTCATGCGTCAACCACCACATTTCGAAGAGGAAGGGAAGGAAGACTACGTGTGTCTTATCCAGAAATCCCTATATGGACTTAAGCAAGCACCAAGATCTTGGAATTTGAAGTTACACGTTGAGCTGGAGAGCCTTAACTTCAAACGATGTAAAAATGAGTCGTGTGTTTATATAAGAAAAACAGAAAAGGACACGATAATCCTAGCTGTATATGTAGATGACATCTTGATACTATATAACAACAAGATTGAGATGGAAAATGTTAAAGATGGACTGAAGGCAAAATTTGAGATGAAGGATTTGGGAAAGGCCGAACTGTTTCTTGGAATGCGAATTAAACAAGAAAACGGAAATATCCAAATCGACCAAGAGGAATACATAGACAAAGTCCTTCGTAGGTTTAAAATGGAAAACTGCAAGCCAGTTAGTACACCAGGAGTTCCAGGCCAACGTTTTCAGAAACCACAAGAGCCATATACACCTGATGAGAGTATACCCTACAGAGAGCTGATAGGATCACTGATGTATATAGCTGTGTGTTCTAGACCTGACATAGCACATTCAGTAAATTTTATGAGTCAGTTTTGTAACTACTATGAGGAAGTTCACTGGACTGCTACAAAGAGAATACTGAGGTATCTTAAAGGTACGAAAAGCATGGGACTCAAGTACTCCAAGGACATGACATACGGATATATACGAGGATTTGCCGATGCAGATCATGGTGGAAACCTTGTTGACAGAAAGTCATATTCCGGCAATGTCTTCATGATGGCAAAGGGAGCCATTTCATGGCAAAGTACCAAACAAAGGAGTATAGCTTTATCAACAGCTGAGGCTGAATATATGAGCCTATCCGAAGCTGCCAAGGAAGCCATATTCCTTCAAAGGTTCCTTACAGAAATTATGGGAAAAGAGGAGTCGCCCATAACAATACATACGGACAGCCAATCCGCTATGGCAATTGCACAAAACCCAGTGCAACATCAGCAGACTAAGCATGTTGATGTTCGCTACCATTTTATTAGAGAAGCAATCGAAAATGGTGCAATTTCGCTGGCGTACTTAGAAACAAAGCGAATGGTTGCTGATGTCTTGACAAAAGCCGTTGTTAGAGAGAAGCATGATTTTTGTCGTAGAGAGATGGGTGTGTGTTAAAGGTTGTTCGTTAGTCAGAGTGAAAGGAACCAGGAGAGTTTGGATGAGGAAAGGATGTCTGAGGGAAAACAATTGAGGAGGAGTGTTAGAGCAAAGAGTCCTAGGCAATTGTTGACAGACTGGCTGGTTTGAATCTTGAAGGATGTTTGAATAGAATGTTATGACGGTTCTCTGTTCGAGAAAATAATATTGTCAGCGGAGGCTGTTTTTATTGTAATTGTATTATTTTATTGTGTTGTATTTGATATTAAAGTATTTCGTTATACACAGTGTTTTCAGTGATTAGTTTAGTGTGAGAGGAGAAGTTCTCACAACGAAAACCGAAATTCGCAAATTGCGGGGATTTTACTCTTTTACTCCAATGAAGGCGTAATTAGAGTGACAGAGAAAAATGCCCGCAATTGACGATTTTCGGTATTGGCGGTAGCCCTACAGTATTTTCGTTCTGGGGCATTTTTTCAATTTAGAGGGCTCTAAAACCTCCCATTCACACTCCTACCTTGTAGTCCGCCTCGTAGTCCGCCTCATTGGGTAAGATTGTGTATGGGGGTTGTGGACTACGAGCCGTCCTACAAACGGCTAAACGGTAGGACGGCTCGTAGTCCGCAACCCCCATACACAATCCTACCCAACGAGGCGGACTACAAGGTAGGAGTGTGAATGGGGGGCTTAATATCACCATAAATCTAAAATTGGAGATTGACGCCAATTTCATTTCGACCGATTTGATCAGTCCCGTCTGGATACCGCTTTATCGTTAAAATTGGTGAACGAAACAAAAATGTCAAGCTGAGACAGTTAAAAAAAATGTAATGTAAGCATAAAAAAACATTTTATTGGTTATTTACCAGTAAAAAATAATTTATTGTTATTTTCCCATTTTCTCAAGGAATAATCTTAAATTATGTGTATAGTTTTCGGTTAAAAAGTGGTAAAAATACGAAGATTTCGATTCAACTTTATTGAGGACTTCAGGTAATTTACATTTACTATAATACATACAGCCGGCATAACATTTTTGCTTACATTTCTTGTTTGTTTACATACTTTAATTATAACATATTTGCTATAAATATAGATTTTTACAATAATGCTTGTGTCGCACGGTGGAATTCCGCCTTTAGGCAACGGTCACGTTGGTATTTTTTGGTTAAATGTTTATGTGCGAGTGGTCGTCATTCCCCCGATATTGATAACCGTCGTAGGCTGACTAGGGACTGCCGATCTTTCCGCCTCGACGACGAGAACTGTTGTATTTTCTTTCTTGTTTATACGGCAGCAAATCGAAAAGAACTGAAATGAAAAAGTTTTGTTAGCAAATGGCCTTATTTAGCTCTTTGGTGGCATTGGCTTTGCACCACTCTCGATATATTTGGATATTTTTGATGTACTTGAGATATTTTGGTTCTACTTACATCAAAGCAGCAAATCATCATCACAAGAACTGCTCGCAAGCCTTCTAGAACTGATTCCAAGCAGCAAGTGACAGTGGCCGAAATCACCACTATTATCACAAGTATTAAAAATACATAGAATATAGTATCCTGAAAACATCAAGCAAAGTTAGGGTCCTGACTCTTAGAGGCATATTTTTCTAGGTGAACATATTATAGGTCATAGTGAGCAACTTTTACCATGGAACCAACCCCGAATTCGCGAAAAAATATTGATATACCTGACTGTATTTTTCATTCAACAGGCAACTGATACTCATCCAGACAATTCTAACAAACCCAAACACGATTAGGTTGCGTGGTTTTATCACAGAGTCCCTATGGCCATCTCCTGTCTCCATCATCAGTTCAGCTCGATGTTTTACTATAATATTGCATTGTCACTCAACTTACATATGTACTTAGGGCATACTGAAAATTCCTGGACTGGCCTCTTAGAAAAAATAATTCATCTCATATATCAGAATCCAGAAACTTTCAGTATGGCCCACATATATTGAAGTTTTAGCTCAATTGAATAATGGGAAGTGGATCTAAATTTATCTTGCAAGATTTGACTTGAATAATACATACATACATACAAACACTATCTTTTGCCCGCGACTTCGTCTATGTGGAATCAGTAACAGAAGCTAAAGTATAGCACCTGGATAAAGTGTAATAGCATAATCATAATAATTTATTTATTTCTTGAATGCGGTACAATAAAGATGTAAAAAACAATTTTTGAACAGCTCATCCTGCCTGGATAGGCATAGAAATATTGAATATTACCTATAACTATGACTAGATTCTTATGACCTACCATGCAGCATGCAAAAATAATACAGTCACGATCTTTAAATACTACATTATACTATAAAATATGCGGCATATGGTCTAAAAATTCTTTAAACGAGTAAAAACTAAAAAGCATTTTGTACCAAAAAGTCCAACAAATATTTCTTAAATAAAGGCATTTCGGATTCTCTTATTAATTTAGGTAGCTTATTATACAATTTGGGTGCCATGCCATAAACACTTTTTGCATGCAAGGCTGTTTTTGATTGCTGATATGAAATTTTGTGTCCCTGCCGCGCACTATTATAAGCAGGAAATTGATTAATATTTAATTTGACATACATAGCAATTTCAAAAATATATAAACACGGCACAGTTAATATTTTCAAATTAATAAAATATGGCTTGCATGAGTCAGGTATCTTTAGTCCACAAGCAGAACGCAGACACTTCTTTTGAGCCATAAACACCAATTCTCGTTCAGTTGAGTTACCCCAGAACATGATACCATAACGCAATGTAGCTGTTACATATGCGTGATAGGCAGTAAGTACCTCAGTCTGACTTCTCTGCCATTTCATGCGATATTGAATAAAAATGTTCTATGTTTATGTCTAACGATAAAATAAGTTTTTGGCAAAAATTTCATTTTTGGTACAATCTTTTATCACTGTACTGTACTTTTCTTATGACAGACAACTATGTAATACTCGTCGAGACAATTCTAAAAACCCCTAACACAATTAGATTGCGTTGTTTCATCACAGAGTTCCTATGGCCACCTCCTGTCTCCATCATCAGATCAGTTCGACAGTACCATATTATGGTATTGTCATCAGAACTACATACAGCTGCCAATTTTCATGACGCTACGATCCTTGGAAGATGGTTAAATTAGTTACCTTAGATTCCATTACATAGTTACATACAGGTCGACCTAATGAAAGCTTGTTAAAATCAGGCCAAATAGCGCTATCTCAAAAAAAATAAAAAATAATAATAATTCAGCCTATATACGTCGCACTGCTGGGCACAGGCCTCCTCTCATGCGCGAGAACGCCGAGAACTCAAAAACAAATGATTTTGAAAATGGAATTCTCAGTAATAGAATAAACTATAGTTATTTGTACAACAAGAGATCAAAGTTTGATATTTCTTCGAGTGCTTATTTTGAGTCCCGTGCAAGCGAAAGATTCTATAATAGATTCACGAGCGTAGCGAGTGAATCTAATTTAGAATCTTGAGCGTAGTAAGGGATTCAAAAGCGCACGAGATGTAAATAACTTTGATCTCGTGTAGTACACAAAATTTTTCACCCTAAGCAGTGAGAACATACCTAGAGGGACAGAGATAATAGAACCCAAGTATATCGAACTTGTATTAGACCCCGCATGTTGAAATGACTATAAAGGTCACTTGAATGTCATTTTGTCTCACTCAGTGAGCAAAATCGCATTTTGCTCACTGAGTGAGACACAATCAGTGAGCAAAATGCGATTTTGCTCACTGAGTGAGACAAAATGACTCAGTGAGCAAAATCGCATTTTGCTCACTGTTTTTAAGAAGCAAAGTACCCTTGTTCGAGCTGCTGAGGTGAAAAAGTATATGATAGCAATGAATTTTCTTTTGAGATAGCGCTCTTTGGCTTAGCAGGGCAGACATGAGTTGTTAGTCTAATTTTTTAATCTTCGACACAAAACGAGGCGTGTTATATTATATGTTTGACGCCAATCTCTCTCTGTCTGTCTGTGGCGTCGTAGCTCTCCGACGGATGGGCCGATTTCGATGCGATATTTTTAGATCAAAGCGAGTTTTCCTGCGGTGGTCCTTAGCTATATTTCATAGAAATCTATCCAGCAGTTTGAAGAGTATATAGCCATCCTTGCGCGTTATCCAAATTTTTGCAAGGTAAAAACCGGCCAAGTGCGAGTCGGACTCGCGTTCCAAGGGTTCCGTACATTAAGTCCGACTCACGCTTGACTGCACATTTCTAATAGGTTTTCCTGTCACCTATAGGTAAAGAACTATTTTGTGTATTTTTTTCAAAATTTTGGACCCAGTGCTTTCGGAGATAAGGGGGGAGGGATGGTAATTTTTTGGCTTTTGTCTTAAATAACTTCTAACCTATTTATTTTAAAATTATAAAAAAAAATATATTTGAAATTCTCAAAATGAGCTCTTTCATTTGATATACAGGGCGTCCCGCGGTTATGCCACATGGAGGGAAAGTACCCTGAATATTGTAGATGGAACATTTTACTGAAATAAGACATTATTTTAATTTAAGAAACAATTTAAACTGCATTCATAGATTTTTAAATAATTACATGGTTGAACCGGGAATCGAACCCGCTACACGAGAAAAAAAATTACCCTGTAGCTTTACCATACCGAAGGAAAGGCTTCATCAAAAGGATTATTTTTTGCTAAATAACATAGTGTCAGAAATAAAAGGAAGACCACGAGTTTCAACATTTTTAATACAAAATTAATTAATTACTAAATTTAGAGACTTAGACAGGGCACGTTGCTCGTAAAGACGCTGACCACAGGGGATAGGTTCTTAACTGGCGACTACGTACGGGAAATAGAGCCTTGGAAATACCTCCTACAAGCTGTACTGACGGTCTGCTCAGGATCGCAAAATAAAAGATCTAAAGACAGAAATTGAACGAGGATTATTGTGATAGGTCTTTGAACCTGTAGAGAACACCTTTTAGCCAAGCTAATATGATGAATAGCGCAACCAAAGGAGCAAAAATATAGTTTTTCACCTGAACTTATACGAAACTAATGATCTGGCCGACTAGCCGACTAGTCGGCCGACTAATCGGCCATTCGAGCGCCGATTAGTCGGCTAGTCGGCCAAATCAATAGTCGGTACATCCCTAAAATTAATCAATTTAATTTATCAAATGCTCAAAATGAGTCCCATTCTGTTGAATACAAAGTCGCACTCTTTTGATTATTTCGCTCCCTGTCGATAATAGTATGCGTACTTCTCAAGTGGGTACTGATTCATTAGTAATAGGTAAGTACTTACTTACTTTAAAATGATAATGTCAGTTGTATGTCCTTACGGCAATGTCAGCTTTTCATTTTTCTAAACAAAATTTCACATCAAATGTTCAAATTCATGGTCTTCCTTTTATTTCTGACACTGTGTTATTTAGCATAAAATAATCCTTATGATGAAGCCTTTCGATCGGTATGATTAAGCTACAGGGTTTTTTTTTCTCGTGTAGCGGGTTCGACTCCCGGTTCAACCATGTAATTATTTAAAAATCTATGAATGCAGTTTAAATTGTTTTTTAAATTAAAATAATGTTCTCTTTCAGTAAAATGTTCCATTTAAAATATTCAGGGTACTTTCCCTCCACGTGGCACAGCCGTATAATATAGCCGTATAATAGCTGTATAATATAACACGATATAGTTTGAAAAACTTTATTTTTTAACTTTCTCATTTACCCCCCAAAAGTGGCCCCCATGTTTAAAATTAATTTATTTACGTTACATGTCCGTCTTTGGGTCACTAATTTACATATGTGTACCAAATTTCAACTTAATTGGTCCAGTAGTTTCCGAGAAAATAGGCTGTGACGCCTGTGACAGACGGACAGACAGACAGACGGGTGCGCCAAAGTTCATATAAAATTGCAAACTCGATTATTGAAACTCCGAAAATGTATCTCATACAATTTTACATCCTAATTATCATTATACATTTTCATTTTAAACAATACTCATTGGAACTTCGAATTTATTATATTCATAATGTCATCCTACATAAAGTCTATTTCAATAGAACTTGCTAACTATGTAAACAAACCGCCATATTGAAATTGTCTCTGAATGATGAATTTACTAGTGATGGGCAAGACTCCTACTTACTACTTTACTAATGTCAAACCATATCGAATAATAAAATACCAAAAGTAAAAAACAAGTAGTTACTTATTTTTCATTTGTTTAATCACGATCAGAAAACAAATTAGTACTTAAGAATGATGTATTGATGTATTTTATAACCGCGGCGGTAGGTACAGAGCGTGGGTTGGGTAGTGTGTAGCGGGTTTATAACACAAACTTTAGTCACAACACTACCCATCATAGACAATTGTAGAATTTAAAAGAAACAAAACCGTCATTTCAACAGGTCCTAATAACCTAACTTATGAACCCATTTTAAACTTTTAATTAAATATCCAAGATACAGTTACATATTTATGTATTTTACGGAACGGACCGTTTCAATAGTGTATATGTGTATGGTTTCAATGGTATTTGATGAGGTGGTGTGAAAGTTCAAAGTGAAACAGTGATAAAACAAAGTTACGTTGTTTGTTTACATAGTTAGCAAGTTCTATTGAAATAGACTTTAAATATCTCTATTACTAAAATTTATGCATATAATTATTATTACTCGACATATCGATTTCAACATATTTGATTTTATTTATAGCATGCACCTGCAATAGTAAATTCTAAATAAGAAAAAAAAGACAAAAATAAACAGAAAAGTAGGTCAAGTCAGGTTAAAATCCTGCCAGAAAGGTGGGTTGGGTTAGGTTAGGTTAGAACTGCGACCCTCACAGAACCGAAATGCTGCCAGAAAGGTGGGTTAGGTTAGAACTGCGACCCTCACAGAACCGAAATGCTGCCAGAAAGGTGGGTTAGGTTAGGTTAGAACTGTGACCTTCACAGAACCGAAATGCTGCCAGACAGGTGGGTTAGGTTAGGTTAGAACTGCGAGCCTCACAGAACCGAAATGCTGCCAGAATGGTGGGTTAGGTTAGGTTAAAACTGCGACCCTCACAGAACCGAAATGCTGCCAGAAAGGTGGGTTAGGTTAGGTTAGAACTGCGACCCTCACAGGTGAAAAAGTATTGGTAATTTACGTTTCGCTCTGTAAAAATGATTGTATGAAATAAGTTTATGAATAAAGAAATTCTTACAAATAACATTATGGGCACAGACAGATACATTCTCAGTGACAACATTATGAGTAAAAAAAACGGAATATGTATCGTTATGAATAATGTAGGTAGTAGCACAAAAATCTATTAAAAAAATATATGAGAAACAATTTTCGGAGAAATGATGATTATGACTACAAAGCGGTATTATTAGAAATATTCGAACAATAAATTGTATATGAGCCAATATGGACCCCAGACAGACGCACGAGTGATCCTATAAGGGTTCCGTTTTTTCCTTTTGAGGTACGGAACCCTAAAAATATTAAATTAAATACTTACAGAGTTGTCATAAATAAAATCACCGATGGCATTTCCATGAACACCATATGCTAGAGAAAGCACAGTACAAAAACACAAAAATGAACGCATGGTCTTATTTTTAAGCACTTTTTAAGTAATAATACTTAATAGAAATTTAAATCAGACAAATAAATGTATATTTTTAAATAATGTGAGTAATAGACTATCCTTGACGAAACCTGATTAGAAAATAAGCTGATTCGACATCCACAGACTCATGTGTATTAGGGTAGACTGGAGACAATTGAAACAATTTATGTTTAACCGCCTGTTACTATTTTATTCTTACCTATATTATTAATTAAACGTTATTTATTTAGTATTGAAATAAAATGTGTTTGAAAGGCCTATCACCCATGGTTCCGTAATGATAGGGAATTAAAGAGAATGTGGAAAAGTGGTTCAATTGACCCCATAGGTTGATTAATTAAAACTATGTGAAAAAAGATTAGAAATAAAAAAAGTTCTTTCATTTTGCCGAATATATTAAAGTGTTTCAAACGTCGTCAGTTTGAAACACTAATATATTCGGCAAAATGAAAGAACTTTTTTTTATTTCTAATCTTTTTTAATTAACTATCACGGTATTCAATAAGATCAACTAAAGTTCGCAAAAAAATTACAATTATTTCATAATAATCTGAAGATCTTGATCAAAGAAAGGGATACATAAAAGAACTGTAATGTAAGACATCTAGCATACATAATATAATAATTCAGCCTATATACGTCCACCTGCTGGGCACAGGCCTCTCATGCGCGAGAGGGTTCGGGCTATAGTCCCCACGCTAGCCCAATGCGGATTGGGGACTTCACATACACCTTTGAATTTCTTCGCAGATGTATGCAGGTTTCCTCACGATGTTTTCCTTCACCGAAAAGCTAGTGGTAAATATCAAATTATATTTCGTACATAAGTTCCGAAAAACTCATTGGTACGAGCCAGGATTTGAACCCGCGACCTCCGGATTGAAAGTCGGGTGTCATATCCACTCGGCCACCACCGCTCTCCTCACCGCTCACCTTATACATAGTATAGCTTAATCAAATGTGTTTTAATGCAACCGCAAGATGAATTTTGGTAGAAATATGTACCTACATAATAACAGGTTTATTTAAACTGAAACAAGGAAATAAAAATACATATACAAAGAGACTTGGTTGGTAGTGGTGGGTTAGGGCTAGCGGCTGCGGTAGGGCTGCCCCGTCGTCAAAGCCTAGGATTTTTTTTCTGGATTGTACCTACATAATTGTGTTTCATACAAAAGTGCTTGTTTCAATATTATTATAACGTGTTTCAGTTGTCCCCGGTCTACCCTAATTTAGGTATCTAATCTAACAAAATGTAAACAAACCACAATAAGATATTTTAGTGGGCAAGAATATTCTTGAAGTCAATTAATTTAACTCGATGTGTTAAAACTTACAGTAATTACATCATCATCATCATCTCAGCCATAAGACGTCCACTGCTGAACTGAACATAGGCCTCCCCTTTGGACCTCCATACGTACCGGTTGGAAGCGACCCGCATAGCGTCTTCTCTTCCGGCGACCTTAATAAGGTCGTCTACAGTCCATCTTGAGGGCGGACGTCCTACGCTGCGCTTGCTAGTCCGTGGTCTCCACTCGAGCACTTTTCGACCCCATCGGCCATCTTCTCTGCGTGCAATATGGCCTGCCCATTGCCACTTCAGCTTGCTAATCCGGTGGGCTATGTCGGTGACTTTAGTTCGTCTACGGATCTCCTCATTTCTGATTCGATCACGTAGAGAAACTAGACGTGCGCGCCGCCGCGGCGCGCCGCCGCGGCGCGCCGCCGCTATAAGGAGTCAGCGCGCCGCCGCCGCCGCCGTTAGTTTAAAATTCGCGCCGAAACAAGACCCGCAAGAGGGTACAAATTTAAAATCAATGGATATAAAGCGCGTGCAACGTGCCTAGCTTTAGCGTTCCGACTGTTCCGTTTTTTTTAATTCAATGCTTGATTTATTTTAACCCTTAAATCGATAACGTCCACTATACTGGACATCCCAAGAAAAAAATTCTGCACCAAATAGCATAGCGTTACTTTCCCCTGGTAGCGTACTTACACTACCAGGAAACTACGACTACTACTACTACTTGAATGATATGTTATTTTTAAGTAAGTAAGAAAATATTGCGAACCAGTGTGAACCTAATCTTTTTGTCAAAGTCCTACAGAACGCAGAACTTGCAAGTAAGCATCCGACAGACTGACATTTTCCCCTTTTTTCATTTTTTTTATATGACAGTATTAAGCAGCGTTAAAACGTGTAATAGGTTACTAACTGGTCTGTTATTTACGTGGCAATATGATTTACATAAAAATGTTTTGTGTTTCCGTAAAAACAAGTGTAAAAAGTGTAATGTCCAGTATTTTGCCCGTTGTCGATTACACGGCACTTTTGCTAAGTCCAATATGTTGGACGTTGCCAAGTATGCGAAGAGTAAAATTATTAAATTTTCTGGTAGTTTTTGTGGTAAATAAATTAAATAGAGGGATGTTAGGTGTTTCAAAACGTTCTAAAAAGTCATTACTTGCGGTAATACAACGTAATGAACCAAATAGTTAAAAAAGAATATTTTTATGATTTTTTTTTCCTGTGGATGTTTTTATGGATTTTTTTGTCCTGTGTGTGTGTGTGTGTGTGTGGATTTGTTTTCATCAAGAGACAGACCCGATTTCATTTGAGCAATTTATTACGAAAATTTTGATAAAAGTGCATGCATTATTGTAAAAACCATTGCTCATATGTTACTGCTTCCTAGGATACCCCGCTAAGTTAGATTTAATGTGAAATAAATGACGTCAACAACTGGTAAAATTTTACCACCTACGAGCTATAAAGTTATTGCAAAAATATATAAATAATAGGTTTTACTTACTTAAATTCATTACATAAGTTGACATTATCAGTAAGTGTATTTCTAATTAAAAAATAAATTTTATTTAAAAAAACATGAATTGGACTAAAAAACCCTTATGCACATACAGTAGGTACTCTATACTCGGCGTGTCCAAAATACTGGACGTCTTTTCATTACGCGGCGTATCTTTTTATTTACACCGATCATAGCAACGTCCAACATACTTGACATATGTTTTTTTTCAACATTATAATTAGATATTTTTTATATACCAAAAAAACGATGTAACACAGTTTTTTTTGAGATATTTTCCCTTGTTGATTTAGAGTTAATCTTGGTTTTTCATTATACGTATATTGAAAAGTTGAAAATCCCACGCCGCCGGCGTTACGCCGCCGCCGTGGATTTTTTCGTGGCGCGCCGCCGCCCGATTTTTTTCTACCGGCGCGCACGTCTAAGAGAAACTCCGAGCATAGCACAGAAATTTACTACGATATAAAATATTAATTAGGTACAACCTACTTACTCAACGTAACAATGAAACTGCTATAATCGTGCTATTTTGCTAATAGGGATATCTCGGGATGATCTGAATACCTAAGGCAGCGGTGGGCAACCTTTTAGCAGGCAAGGGCCAAATAGTAGTTACCGAAGTTGACGCGGACCGCACTTTGTTAATATTTATGACTTTATCAGACATTGTCGTTTGTCAATATTACATACAAGATAGCCAGGGAGGTTCGCGGGCCGCAAGTCAGAGGTTCGCGGGCCGCAAGTGAGAGGTTCGCGGGCCGCTTGTTGCCGACCGCCGACCTAAGGGGTCGTCCAGAAATCATGTGATCATATTTGGCCTATTTTTGAACCCCCCTCCCCCTTGGTGATATTTGGTGATTTTAACGCAAACCCCCTGCCACAAGATCACGTGATAATTTGATGCGGGTACCCTTAGACGCTAAGCAATCAAGGCCATGGCGCCGATGCCAGCTTTTATTATTAATGTTTTAAAGTTGGTGCGATAAATTATTTTTATTGGGTAAATAAAATACGCGTATAAAACAGAGCGGATTATTTGATCTGATTAAATTTTTGAGTAATATGTTGTTTTTGACTTTCCTGCTTTGAACAAAAAATACACGTGATATCTTCTCTGACCCCTCCCCCATCGTGATCATTCGTGATATTTTTCTTACCCCCACCCCCCCTCTAAACGATCACATGATTTCTGGACGGCCCCTAATCAATAGTAATTTAGTTTTGTAATATTGGCTATTACTTCGACCTAGTAAAGAACCTACAACGAGACCGAATGTTTAGCCATTTGAGGGTAGAAGTAGATGAAAACATTACACGATTGAAATAGGTTAAAGCCGGACCAAAAACACAACAAAAAGAACAACAAAGAAGAAGGAAGATCCAGGCAGTTTATCTATTTGGCTGGTTAACTAATAAATTTTTGAAGTTCCCGGAAATGTATAAACACGTTGTTTACATTTATTTAATTAGATATAGATAGGTAAGGTCAGGGAGGGCGTTTCCGTCATACTATTTGATAAGTTCACTTTGGGTGGTCATAACTAAATGATATTTAATTTTTAATAAACAATCGAAGCGCTGGTGGCCTAGCGGTAAGAGCGTGCGACTTTCCATCCGGAGGTCGCGGGTTCAAACCCCGGCTCGTACCATTGAGTTTTTCGGAACTTATGTACGAAATATCATTTGATATTTGCCAGTCGCTTTTCGGTGAAGGAAAACATCGTGAGGAAACCGGACTAATTCCCAATAAGGCCTAGTTTCCCCTCTGGGTTGGAAGGTCAGATGGCAGTCGCTTTCGTAAAAACTAGTGCCTACGTCAAATCATGGGATTAGTTGTCAAGCGGACCCCAGGCTCCCATGAGCCGTGGCAAAATGCCGGGACAACGCGAGGAAGAAGAAACAATCGAAGAGCGTGATTATCATCTGCTATTGGCTCTCTGACTCTGACTGATGGTCTGGACTGATGAAAATTTTGAAAATTTAATATTTTAGAATTTTTAGATAATATTCGTCAGTCCATTTTGAATGACAGAAAAGTCAGAAAACTGATAGGAAACTTATCGTGTCACCTATTTGTGTCATTCTCGCGTCAGTCACCATTATTAGACAAGACTAAATTACTGTGTTGCGATCTGTGTCCAAACGGCGACTGTGTCGTAATTTTATCAGTCTGTTGTCAGTCTGGACTGATCGTGTAACCGTGTCCATTTTTCCATCATTCTGGCATCAGTCAAAACTCGAATAAGCCTTATGACAGTTATGATTGAACTGACGCCAGAATTAGCGTGTAACCAATGTCTTACGAACAAATAGACGGAGAGCTAGCTACGGAAATAGGTTTGCAATTTATAGAGCAACGAAATCCCTCTAGTTAGTTTGCCATACTATCATTATTAATTAATTCTGGCGCCTGGCAGCTGTTCAGCGGTGGGTGTGAGAGGTGCCAAATAAATTGAAGGTGTACAATCTATAGAGCTCTGAGTTTGGTGTGATATAATAGCTAATTATGCATTTAATTCGAATATAACATTGCCAGGTATTTTAATTGGGGGAAAAGTAGTGCCAGATGACGTCCAAGATGCGCGAAAAAGTGCCAAGTCATCTCATTTACTGGGTCAAATTTTATCGTGTTTCGTTACCCAAAGGGTGAAAACGGGACCTTATTATAAGGTCCCATTTTCGGCCTCCTCTATAAATTCCACACCTTCAATTGTTTTTACAGCCCCTTTGTTGCCCAATCACTGTCACACTCACCGCTGAACAGCTGCCAGGCGCCCGGATTAATTAATAATGATAGTATGGCACTCTAACTAGAGGGATTTCGTTGCTCTATAAATTGCACACCTTTTCCGTAGCTAGCTCTTAGACCAAAAGCAAATCGGTCACGTTGCCAACTTGCCAACGTTGCATGGCTTCCATATTTGGATTGATACGGCCCGTTTGTAATTTCAGTTCAAGTTTCAAAGTAAACATTTGTACCATTGTGCACTTGCTAAGATCATTTATATTTTACAGCAATATTCCTAGATAATATTTAACTTACAATGTTTGTTTTATTACAAGTTAAAACTTGCCCTTTTAGTGTGGGTCAAATCTTGGAAGTTGACCGACTTCCCGATTTCCGGTTGAGCTGAAATTTTGCATACTGTAGTATATTCACAAATATGTATTGGTGTGGGTAGGTTTTTAGAAATAATAAATCAGTCTATATCCAGCTGTCTTGTGTTTACTGCATGGTGGCAGCGGTGCTCGGAAATATTAAATAAATTACAGTATTAAGTCTCGTGTAGTGAATTTTCAGCTTTAATAAAAGTGCACTGTTAGTAAATACGTGTTTTTAACAATGGAGCACGCGCGTCCTCCTACGGAATTAACTTTAGAAGGCGGCCCGGCGAATCGTGCTGATTCATGGCGCAAATGGTTAAAGCAGTTTAAAGTGTTTTTAAAGGCATCTGGTGTAAACAAGGAAACTTCGGATGTACAAGCGAGTTTATTGTTAAATCTAATCGGGTCCGAGGGATACGATGTGTACACTACGTTCAAGTTTGATAAGGAGGAGGATCGCGACGACATAACCAAGTTGATTGGAAAGTTTGATCAACATTTTGGCACGAAGACAAATGTTATTATGCTGCGATTTAAGTTTTTCACACGTACTCAAGAGCCGGGCGAAGGTATCTGTGACGTCTAGGTTCTGTTGTATTACAAGGTGATAAATAAAACTCAGTTGGTCAGTCAGGTGTGCTCCGCGACCCGCCTGTACGCCATGACAGTTGACAACAGAATGTCGACTTGCAGGTAGTTCGCATTGCACTTTTATTGTATAAACGTCACATCTCTTCCTTTTTATAATGATTTATTTATTTTATTTTATGCGTTAGCCATGCAACAATAGTTCAGTCATCTCACATCTGTTTATCTTATAACTGCTAGGTTAATTTAGATTCTAATTCCGACATACTACCACCGGTTCGGAAAACAGAGTTAACCTCAGACCCGAGAAGAACCGGCGGAAGAAACTCGGCCAGGTGTGGATATATTCATTTCTCAACAGTTCAACAATAAACATTTTTTAACAATATAACCTTGGAATATTCCACACACACACACACTACACTATTCCTAGTATCTCTCTCAGTTGCTTAGCGGTCAGCTGGAAGAGATCCTTTAAAGGGATGAGTTCGCCTTTGTACACATTTATTCTATTCTCTTATTGTTATGTACTTGTTTAGCGTAATAAAGTGTTTTAATACAATTATGGTTTTACTTTTACAATGTCAGTCTCTCTCCTTCTCCTTTTTTCAGTTTTGAATTTCGAGTCTGCTTTCTTTTATTCAAATTGATAATAACTCGAGGTTTAAATATCTTACCAGTTTAACCTTAATTGATACATATTTTCTTTGGATGCTTACACTTTTCTAGGTATTTTCATTAGCGTTCAAGCTATATACACGTTTCACACAATTAATACCTATTTCGTGAATTTCCAATAAAATTGTAACATACAGGTCGCTTTCCAATAACATCTCGTACATGTACATTATTTATTGGCAACAACTGATTTCCTCAGTTTTACTTGGCTGTTTGATAGGTAATATAGTATAATATATAGATATAATGCAATTTATAATATACGTAAATGGTCCAATGTTAAGTAAGGTAAAAAGTCATACCAGATATCACAACCTATTTAGTTTTACTTGTGTACTGGTATGTTATTTACGCAAACCATGATCTATACAAATAGATTTCTATTACTCGGGTAAAATGATGTAGGTACCTACATATTTGACCGTTATTATTATAAATTGCATTGGATACATTATTTTATTACCGTTTTTTAATTATAATACTTGCTGAATACAGTATTGACCTCAATTATATTCAAGTATGGTATATCGACTGTACTGTTAATCTAGCAACTTAATGTTACTTAATACAATGAATGATATTATTTATGTTATGAAAACAACTTTAATCCCTGCTTACAATTGGAAGTTGATTTTAGCCTTGACTATAGTCTACAATAGCCCTTGACTACAATATACACAGCCTTAATTTTACAGTTACAGTCACATTAATAAATTTTTTTAAAGACATTTTGCTTCCCTTAGGTTCAATTACTTACAGATTTATTATAGAGCAAAACTAGCACCTGTGTATGTTCATTTTGATGGTGGCATATATTGTTTAACTCTAATTATGTATATTTTACAAGCAACCAATGGAATTTCATTACCATGAACACGGTTTCACCGACTACATTGTTCGAAGATTTACTTTATTATTATTCCGTTGCTTTAATAAAACCCTACGCCATTTTGGGTTTTAGTTCATACTTGGTACTTAGTACCTGTACGATAATTAAACAACGACTTAATAAATAACTCTTTGATAATATATATGTACTCTTGCAAATATAGAGGCTCGATCTGCAACCTCAATTTACAAGGTTTGTTTGATTTTGTTAGTTTCAACCTCAACTAGGCAAACTGCAATTTGGTGCAATCAAGATCACGTCTGGTCCTTACGTTTTTATACGTACACAGTATAAATTTCCCACTAACGTGCCTTTTTATTACACTTAATTAAAACTCATCTCTATCTGGGTAACTGTCCGATAT
Source organism: Cydia splendana (assembly GCF_910591565.1). NCBI lineage: Eukaryota > Metazoa > Arthropoda > Insecta > Lepidoptera > Tortricidae > Cydia > Cydia splendana. The sequence goes on from NC_085983.1 coordinate 7,320,655, forward strand.
TGACGCCATCGCTTGGCCGTCCATTTTACGGATTTGGTTACTATGTTCGTATGTGTATGTTTTCACTATTAGGAACAAGTCATATATAAAGTAGCGCAGTGGGAGTGCAAGGTTTCACGCATCGTCACTGATTGGTACTTTGTATTTTTTTCAGCATTTACTTTAGATACCTACACAATGTGTGGCATTGTGACGGACCCAGCGTCTATTTATTTACCTTAAATTGACCTTTGACCTGATTGTAAATTTATAGAATTACTATTGTGTTCTTTTGGCACTAAAATTAGTTGATTGGCTTTAGGTAATTTATTTATTTTTGGACTTTAATTTAGTCGGCCCGTCGACTTTTATCGGTACTCATTTAGTCCTAGTGCAGCTTTGCATTTTGAATTGGCCTTTGTAGGCACATTTATCACATGCCGGCACATTTTATCTTTTAGGGGGAAGGCGGCGCCATTATCGCAATCCTGTCTACCTGTTTGTTATGTTTGCCCAAAACTCTTTCAGTTGCCTCCTAACATTTTATCAAATTTGTTCCCATAATCACTTGTTTATTGTAACTGAAACCCCTAGATTCAATATTTTCCTTTAGATCGGCGGAGGCTCAATTTTCCGCATTGAAATCACATTTAGAATCATTAGGAATAGATTAGATTAGAAATTTCCAAAGTACAATTCTTGTTGCATCAGTCGAAACACGAATCGTTCATACAAACTCTGTTTTTGCGAAAAGTATTCTTATAATTTGTCGACAGCAACTTTAAAAATGTCCATTACGCTAGCTTCTGAAACGTGCGTACTTGGAAGAGTGCTCGCAGATAGCAGGCACACGACACTCAGGCACATTCTAAAGCGGACAATTAAGACATTATTGTAATACTATCCGTAAGTAAGCACGGAACATGTGCGTTAGGTAAGTACCTTCTAACTACCGAGTTTCTGTACTTAAGGAGTTATCGAAGTAACCTAACGTGTAACAAACAGAACAGGTAGACACATATACATAGGATTGGACCCCAAGACATACATTAAAGTTCAACGAGTCTTTGTGACAATAACCTGAGTTTCACTCCTTAACGTTAATTATAGTCACATATTACTAACAATTTAAATTTTATGGAATTTTTCCTGAGCTATATTTATTTTTAATTCTGAAGAACTTATCATTTGCACTACATGGGCCGATATCCCATGCAGCACTCGCGGAGTTTTCACTCCAATGGTATTTCCTTATTCGGACTTAGGTTCCACTCACGGAGTCTTCACTCCAATTGTAGGTATTTATTTATACGGAACTCGTATCTTGCATAAACTATACATTAATACCATTGTCTTTTCAGCCTATGAAACTCGACTTTTCTAGTTTTCATATTTATAGGCAAGGTTGTGTCAATGTCTAGTTAGTTATTTTAAATACACCATAGTCGGCATCAGCAAACCCGCCCCACCACCATAACCGCGGTACTTGCATTTGAAAACTCGTTGAAATAATTAAATAAAGAACTTATTTAAGGAGGACAAGGTAAGCATTTCATGAGTTTCCAAATGTAATCGATCACCGCGCAATCATTGCTGGCGCGGCAGAATGATTAAGCATAGCCATCCCTTGCCAAGGCCCACGGTCCTACCAGCTGTAGTAGGTACTTTCTAAGTTCGGTGGACGAAATTTTTACATTTATTCGGAAAATGTTTTTTTTTATTATAATTATTTTCAACAAAATCTGTTTACTGCACACATGTACGCCTCTAGATTCTTCAGACTCTCAAGACTCTTAGACCCTTTAGACTTCTTTAGACTATTTAAACTCTTACAATCTTTAGACTCTAACTTAGATTCTGTAGTCTCCTTAAGACTCTTTAGACTATTTAGACTATTAAGACTATTTAGACACTTTACTTTTTAGACTATTTAGACTCTTTAATCTCTTGAGACTCTTTAGACTCTTTAGACTTTTTAGACTATTTAGACTCTTTAAACCCTTTAGACTCTTTAGACTATTTAGACTCTTTAGACTCTTTAGACTCTTTAGACTCTTTAGACTCTTTAGACTATTTAGACTCTTTAGACTCTTTAGACTCTTTAGACTCTTTAGACTCTTTAGACTCTTTAGACTCTAGACTATTTAGACTATTTAGTCTCTTTAGGCTCTTTAGACTATTTACTCCTTAGACTCTTTAGACTCTTTAGACTATTTAGACTCTTTAAACGCTTTAGACTCTTTAGACTATTTAGACTCTTTAGACTCTTTAGACTCTTTAGACTCTACTCTTTTAACTCTTTAGACTTTTCAGACTCTTTTCACTCTTTAACTCTTTAAACTCTTAAGACTCTTTAGGTTTAAACTCTAGGTTTAGGTAAGACTTTAGGTTCTTTGATCTAACTTATTTTTATTTTTTATTTCCTTATACATATATTATGTGATGTGAAAAGCAGTATGGGTCACATGGTAGCAAAATTATTTTCACTTTGGGCGTTAACACTTGAATCCCTCACTACGCTCAGTATTCCATTTTAATACCTCGCTTCGTTCAGGATTCAATGTTCGCCGTCGCCGTAACCATGACATTTTGCTCCTTAGCGACACCACCTAATGTTTAATTGAAGCAGAGTTGCATCTGTTTTGCTTCGTTTCATTTTAAACAAAACAAAATCAACCCTGAATCCTACACTATAGATTCAAATTTCAATAGCAAATTTCAGACTTTTTCCTTGTATGGCTGGGCCCCAGGAGGGTGAGTGCAATATTAACACAACAACATTTACAACCATAAAAGTATTCCATTTTTGGAGAATACTCGTATTAAGCTTAAGCTTTACGACAAATTTCACCGACAGTATCAGTTTGTTTACTTATTTTTCCTTTTGCAATATAGAAACAAGACCCAGATAATATTATGCTGATTTGGTTAAATAATTTAAATGCATATCTAACTAGCACACGTAAGCTAAGTAGCACCATGTTGTATAGCAGATGATCTGTTGATTTTTATTGAGTCTGACGCTAAATAAAGCGTACACTTATTATTTATTTAGGTAGATAACTTCTGGTTAAAAGTGTTAACCCTATTATGTGAACTGTTATTAAGCATTTGTCGTTAATTTGATACATTTGTGAGCTAATAATAAACTACAGCGCACCCAGATATTGTTTCAACAACCGTTAACGCAGACAGCACCACGTTGGTATACTTAGTTACCTGTAGTAAATTACCGGTGAACAGACATATTCAGCACTACACAGCAATATGCGCGACAGTTTATTTATTATACGTATAACTTAATTATAGTTTTACACGCTTCCTTAAATACACAGTCGCTATAAAAGTTTTATTTCTATTTTATAATAACTTATTTTACTGTATTTGGCTTAATTTCTGTTCACCGACCCGTTTTTGGAAAGGTAAAAGCATTAAATGGTATTTAAACTGAATAAGACGTTGAAATGTGCACTATAGTAATATTATTAGCGTAAAAATAGTTCTTTTCTCGATCAAAATATAGTTTAAATACCAGATGTGTACCTTATAAAGATGTTTATGTGCTCAGAGCTATAAATTAAGTCCACAATGGGTCCATCATACCTGTGCTATTTGGGTCATTCGTCTCCCTCCCTTTTATTGAAAAAATAATTTCAAACTGATAACTTTTTGTCGGTTATTTAGCAACTACATCGATTTTTTTTGTTTTTTCTTACGTTCTTTATCCTCGTCGCCATTGTGACGTCTAGGTTCTGTTGTATTACAAGGTGATAAATAAAACTCAGTTGGTCAGTCAGGTGTGCTCCGCGACCCGCCTGTACGCCATGACAGTTGACAACAGAATGTCGACTTGCAGGTAGTTCGCATTGCACTTTTATTGTATAAACGTCACAGTATCGATGAATATGTAACCGCTTTGCGGATCATTAGTCAACAGTGTGAGTTTGATAAACTCGAAGATGGCTTGCTACGCGATCGCATCGTGTGCGGGATTAAGGATAGCGTAGTGCGGGATAGACTCTTGCGCACAGACGGGTTGACATTAGAAAAAGCTATACGAATATGTCAGTCGGGTGAAATAACGAGTGAAGAGAACCGGGAGATCGAAGGCGTGAAGAAGGAGTCGGTGAACAGCATGGCGGTAGATGCGTTGAGGAATCGCTCGGGCTATGGGCGTGGGTCGGCGCGTCGTGGCTGGCGCGGAGGCCGCGGAGGCGGCGCGCGCGCGCCTGGCGGCGGCGTCGGCGGCGTCGGCGCGGCATCCGGCGGCGCGGGAGCGGCCGGGAGCGCCAGGGAGCGATTGTGTGCATCGTGTGCTGAAAGTTATTGCGACGGCGGGGCCCGTTGCGCGGCTAAAAGTGTAAAGTGTTTTATGTGCGGAAACAGAGGTCATTTTAAAAAAGTGTGTCCGGGGCGTAAATCAAACAAAGTGTATCAGCTACAGGAGGACAATGACGAGCTGTATTATTTGGACACTATCGATACGGTTGATCACATCGAGGACTCTGAGTGGTATGAATCATTACCGTTACTTTGTTCGGATAGATTAGTAAGACATAAATTTAAGTTGGATACTGGCGCAGATCTTAATGTCATATCTAAATCTAATTTTGTGAAATTAGGCTTCTGTCTCTCGGATATAAGCGCCGACAATGTAAAAGCGCAATCGTATTCTCGCCATTATATTCCCTTTATAGGCTCGTGTATTATTAAATGTATATACAAACAGCAGGAATTTATGTTGAAATTTGTTATAGCAGATGGTGATAATCAAAGTATTCTTGGAAAATACGCTCTGAGAGAATTAGGCCTAGTAAAGCGTGTCTATTCGCTAAACGTCGACGACTTTGCTGACTTGTTCAGTGGCCTAGGTAAACTTCCGGGTCAATATAAGATTCCTATTGAAAGCGACGCGTGTCCATGCATCTGTCCTGTACGCAAGATACCGTTAGGTGTTAGGGATCAGCTGTTGACCGAGTTGACTCGCATGGAGAATTTAGGTGTCATACGTAAGGTTACGCACCCAACCTCGTGGGTAAATGCCATAGTTATGGTCGCTAAAAAAGATGGGAGTTTTCGAGTGTGCCTCGATCCACGACCTTTGAACCGCGTTATACGTCGTCAGCACTACCCGTTGCCTACAATAACAGAGATAGCGACAAAGTTAAAGGGGGCGCGTTACTTCAGTAAGTTAGATGCCAGGTCCGGGTTCTGGATGATCCAGTTAGACGATGATAGTGCTGATCTGTGCACATTTGGCACGCCATATGGTAGATACCAATTTTTACGTTTACCATATGGAATTAATTCGGCTTCTGAGGTGTTTCACAGCAAAATAAGGCAGCTGCTGGAGGACCTCGAGGGTGTCGATTCGTTCGTCGACGACGTTATCGTCTGGGGAGCTACGGAGGAAGAGCATGACAGCCGGTTACGAATTTTGCTCGAAAGAGCGAGACAAGTAGGTATAAAATTTAATAAGGAAAAATGTGAATTTTGTGTGAGTGAGGTAACATACTTAGGTCATACTTTTAATTCGGAAGGGGTTAAAATCGACGACAAAAAATTAAAAGCTATAAAAGAAATGCCAAGCCCTAGTGACAGGCACTCTCTGGAAAGGTTTTTAGGTATGATCAATTATGTTGCCAAATTCATTCCATGTTACTCGGAACAAGTAGCTCCACTTAGAAACCTCCTTAAAAAAGACAATGAGTGGTGCTGGGGCGAGTGCGAGGAGCGCGTGGTGCACGCGCTGAAGCAGGCGCTGTGTGAGGCGCCGGTGCTGGCGCTGTTCGCGCCGGACCGTTCCTGCGTGCTTTCCGTAGATGCGAGTAGCCAGGGCCTAGGGGCTGTTATCCTGCAGCAGGAGCGTCCGGTTGAGTTTGCTTCCGCCACGCTCACTGATACACAGCAACGCTACGCGCAGATCGAGAAAGAGATGCTGGCGATTGTGTTTGCTCTCGAGAGGTTCCATCAGTATGTGTACGGGAAATCAGACGTGGTAGTTGAAACGGACCACAAACCCTTGGAAGCGCTGTTTAAGAAGTCCCTGGACGCTGTACCTGCTCGGCTGCAGCGTATGATGCTGCGTGTTCAGAGGTATGATTTCTCTGTTGTATACAAACCCGGAAAGTACATGTTCATCGCGGATACTTTGTCACGTGCGGCCCTTCCAGACCTACTGAGCGATAAGGTCTCACAGGAAGTTGACGATCAAACCTGTTTCCTGTTACGGTCGGTGCGCATAAGTGATAATAAGATGGATACAATAAGACAATTCACTCGCAATGACAAGGTATGTCAAGTTTTAATAAATTACATCAAAAACGGGTGGCCAAACTCAAAACATGAGTCTGATGAATCTGTGCGAGCATTATGGGACGGCAGGGAATGTTTTGAATACACAGACGGCGTGTTATTCAAAAACAACCTGGTGTATATTCCGACCGGTCTCCAATCAGAGATGGTATCCCGGGTGCACGAGGGCCACCTCGGCATAGACCGGTGCAAGCGGCGCGCCAGGGAGGTGATGTGGTGGCCGGGCATGTCGCGTGACGTCGAGCGCGCCGTGCGCCGCTGCCGCACCTGCGCGCAGCACGCGCCCGCGCCGCAGCGGGAGCCGATGGTGCCGCACCTCATACCGGGCTTACCATGGGCCAAAGTTGGCTCGGACATTTTTGAGTACAAGAGTAAAAGCTACTTACTCTTAGTCGACTACTTTTCAAACTTTGTCGAGGTATGTCCCTTAAGATCCATAAATTCAAACGCTGTAGTGCTAGCACTAAAGGACCAATTTGCCCGACACGGAATTCCAGTGGAGCTCATCTCAGATAACGGCCCAGCCTATTCGTCGAAGGAGTTCAAGAAATTTGCAGAACTCTGGGACTTCAGGCACTCCACGTCGTCGCCGCACTACGCTCAATCAAACGGTCGCAGCGAACGAGCGGTAAGGACGGTCAAAATGATCTTAAAAAAATCATTGGACTCGGGTTCAGATTTCTATTTAGGTTTATTGAATTTTAGAGCCACGCCGCGGGATGGAATTGCAAGTCCTGCACAACTCCTAATGGGTAGGAGATTAAATACGCGATTACCAGTTCACGAAAATAAATTAGTACCGGATAGGGACAACACGGTTGATTATGATAATATAGTGCGTAATCAGGCGCGGAGTAAACAATGGCACGACGAGCGGGCGCGAGCGCTGCCGGAGCTGCAGCCAGGTGATGACGTCATCGCACTGGACGGCCAAGGCGGTCGGAGGCGCGCGGCGCGGGTCACGGGCCGGGCAGCACAGCCGCGATCGTACTTCGTAACGGATGCCTCGGGCAAGCGTTACCGAAGAAATAGGCGACATCTGATTAGGCTGCAACCCGAAGATGCGTCTCCCACATCATCTCATCACGAGATATTGGACGGTGATGATGCAGGGTGTTCTAGCGATGACAGTGTTTACGATGATGTAGGTGAGTCACTCGATACCGCCCCCGGCACCGCGGTGCAGGACACGCGTTCTCAGACCGGTCAGCCTGTTCTTTCAGGGCCTAATGAAAATAGTAATCAGCGCTTACCGCGGGCTGCTGCAATCGAGGCTAAGAAAAAGTTAAAGCAATAATAACCAATGTTAAATACCGGTAGGTATATTACATATTTACCTGTAGCAATCATGTATATCATAATTTTATTACAGTACTCATGTTAGCAAAAATAAAACCATGAATACGACGCATAGGTTATTCTGAAATAAACCTTGTGTATATGAGAATAAAGAACACGTTCATAAAAGAACGATTAAGCATTGCATGTGATAGTTAAGGTATGTACCTAAACTAATAATTTAATGTTATGTTGGACCTTATGAAAGTATCAAAAACAACAGTTAAAATCTATTAAGGACCAGTGTTTTACTTAACAACGTAACATTACTATTCTGTAGCTTTTGTTTTGTTTGTAAAACTATTTCAATTATAACGCAAGTGTGTCATTATTAAGTTGGCATACTTAAAAAATATATATATATATATATATAAGGATAGGATAGATACACATAAAAAATATATGTAAGTATGGTAAATAAGTTGTGGGCGATATTCATAATTGTACGGCCACAAAGTAAGATTAAGATTATAGATACTGCATCTCACGAAGGTAAGGTGGCTAGTGAAATTAGACCTTGATAACATAATAATAAAAGTGAAAATCAAGTCTCTTCGTGAAATGTACTAGCTATAATTATAGTGTGTAATTCTTAGCATAATTACTGTATTCTAAGTTGTTAAAACTTGATAATAATTAGATAGCTTAATCAATTCATTAAGAGGGAGATGTAGTATATTCACAAATATGTATTGGTGTGGGTAGGTTTTTAGAAATAATAAATCAGTCTATATCCAGCTGTCTTGTGTTTACTTCACATACATATACATATGTATGTCGTAATCGGATGACAATGAAATATTATGATGACGTAGAGCTGATCTGATGATGGAGGCAGTAGATGCCCATGGGCACTCTGTGGGGTTGTACAATTGTCTCGATGAGTATTAGTTGCCTGTGGAAAGAAAAGTACAGTCGGCGATCAAAGCTTGTACCAAAAATATTTTTTTTGCCAAAAACTTTTTCATTATTGAAATTAAAAAAAGGTCTTGTACTTTTTTGACATTTCAATATGCATATTTTTTTATGTCTGCCTTATTTTGCGGGGAGACGCCGAAAGATTACTCACACCTGCAATAACGATCTGGGTCGAAAGACAAAGAGACACAGCACGCACATTTAAATAAAAATTAACAAATTCTCATTTTGACGCACACAAACATTGGTATCACACATGGAAATGTCTTCGCCAAACCAGCTCGGAAAGGCTTACTTTGCACTTCAAAAACTGATAGCAAAGTTGCATTTTATTCACATGTGAGGCAAAGTAATCAAATGCAAATTTTGAGTTGTTTTCTTATGTTTGCTGGTAGAATTGACTTTTAAATGATGATTTTGGATGATAAATATTTAATTACATTCATTTGGATTTGATTTGGTTTGATTTTGTTTGATATTTTACATTTAATATTTGCTTCGGATTGGTGTGGTGAAAATTTTGAGTTTCACTCGGTAATCCAGTAACTTTGTCGAATTTTGTAACCTGGCTCTTTTGCGTCAAATCCGGTAGTTCTGATTTTTTGCAGACTTGTTTATAATGTTGGAGCTTTGATTGACCTTAGAAACAATTGTGCCAACCGGCATCGCCTGAGACAAAAGTGTATACTCACTGCACTTACTTAGCCTACGAATACAAGTTCGAAAAAGTTATACATTTTGAAAGGCTTTATCTCGGAAAATATTAGATGTACAGAGACAATTCTAGTGTCTTATTGTAGCAAATTTAGTCTACTTTAAAAACGCCCTAGGAAGTTACTATCAAAAACTAGTACTTTAAGGTTATAAGTTATAATCGCCCAAATCTAAAAACAAAAATGCGGTTTATTCGATTTTTGACAAACTTGCGTTCGGCGCTCGAGGTCACAAACTTGGATTATTCATTGGGCCAACATCATAAACAAGTCTGCAAAAAATCAGAACTACCGGATTTGACGCAAACGCAAAATGTATAATTTTACTGTATTACGGGGGCAAATTTTGTTTAACCCTCCTGCTTTGAAACCCTCGCAACGCTCAAGATTCCATTTTTAGAATCACTCGCTACGCTCGTGGTTCAATTTTGGAATCTTTCGCTTGCTCGGGTATCAATATTAGCACGAGCGGTTAAATAACAACTTTGCCCCGTTGTAAAAGAAATAACTATTATACTATTTTATGCACATTGTGATATAAGGTTTTTGACAGAGGGGTAAGTTACTGAAAGTATGCTCTAACTAAGGCGTCCTATGTCATTTTTTTCAGAACCATGGACCCGTATGGGAGTGTACCGGTCTTTATAGACGTGGAACGAGCACCCGACCGGTATATTCTTGCCCAAGGAATATGCCAGAACCTGATTCAAGACAAAGTGGAGACCAGGTAAGAAAGTAAAAAAGTAAAAAAATATGTACTTACGACTCTTACGAGTAGTATATCTTAACATTCTTAACATTGTGCTTTGTTGGCGAACAGTTTTCAAAATAATTGTGACACAAAATGTTCGCATGTCATGCCGAATATTCGGAGCTTCGGCCGAGGGAGGGGCCGAATATTCGGTATTCGGGTAGCCACTATTCGGGGCATCTCTAGTTAAGTCCTATCTGTCACTTCTTATTGAAATTTTTCATATAAGTAGGTAAAGTTGACGAAATATGTGACGTTATCTATGAAAAGGGACCTTATTGTCGACGGCGCTTACGCCATTATTAGCGATGCTCCGATATAAATACAATGCCGCGCGACGCTGCGTGGCGTAAGCGCCATCGACAATAAGGTCCCTTTTCATAGATAATGCCCCATATAAAGTGAGCCGATCTTGTTCAAACTTGTTTGAGAGACCGGCTCACTTTCATCGTACTTGTATGAAAAATTTCAATTGATTTGACAAAAAAATCTTAAACATGACCATTTATTTAGAGCATTTATAACAGCATCGCAGCCATAACTGTGTGTTTTTAGTTTCAAGATATATTTTGTAATAATATGTATGCTAGTTTTTAAGGTATTTATCTATGGGCCAATAGTTGCCTGAAAATAAATGTTTTCATTCATTCATTTATTTAAATAGCACCGGGGAAAGCCACGCATATGATTCAGGAACAAGCCAGTTCCCTCCAACGGCGCATCAACCAACTCAAGCTTCAAGCCAAGCTTTGGCTTCAAGCCAAGAAATGCCGGCAACTCAAAATGAAGCCGGTCAAAGTGAAGCTAAAAAGCCGAGTGGGAGGAAGTGAGTACTTACTGATCCAACTGATAAATGTATCTATACTTCGTTTTTTTAGCATTAGAAAAAAGGTAAACAATCTTTTAATGTATTTTAATTGAAAAACACGTTTTAAAAATATGTCACGGCAAATATGTAACAGTTATGAATCGAATACGATCATTTATATTCTTCTGCTTTCATAATTAATAGTTACTGATTTTTAACAAGCGTTTTTCAATTAAAAGACATGTCAAGATCGCTTACCTTCTTTCTAATGCTAAAAAAAACCGGGCAAGTGCGAGTCGAACTCGCACACGAAGGGTTCCGTACCATTATTTATAAAAACGGTCACCCATCCAAGTACTGACCCCGCCCGACGTTGCTTAACTTCGGTCAAAAATCACGTTTGTTGTATGGGAGCCCCACTTAAATCTTTATTTTATTCTGTTTTTAGTATTTGTTGTTATAGCGGAAACAGAAATACATCACCTGTGAAAATATCACAGATCACGAGATACAGCCTGGTGACAGACGGACGGACGGACAGCGGAGTCTTAGTAATAGGGTCCCGGTATACCCTTTGGGTACGGAACCCTAAAAAAAGAACTATATAGATGGCGCCATCATAGGTTTTACCGGTCTCTAGTTAATTTTGTTCTATGGGATTTAGCATCCAGGCAATATAACCGGACAAGTGCGAGTCGGACTCGCCCACCGAGGGTTCCATACTTTTTAGTATTTGTTGTTATAGCGGCAACAGAAATACATCATCTGTGGAAATTTCAACGGTCTAGCTGTCACGGTTTATTAGATACAGCCTGGTGACAGACAGACAGACTGACGGACAGTGGAGTCTTAGTAAAAGGGTCCCTTTTTACCAAATAGTGAATAGAATCAGGCGTTACTTTGCCCTTTTTTACCCTTTGGGTTCCGTAAACCCTAAAAATTCCAAAAAAATACGAATTTGAGACACTATTTGTAGGATTGACATTGCTGGCGCCATCTGTAAATTACGGGGTCCCTTTGTTTCCCACAAAGAGAATAGATAGTATAGAGGGGTCCTGTCATAGTAAATTTTGTAGTCACAGTAAATTTACTGCCATCTATCGACACACGACTAAAACTCAAAATGAAAACGTATACAATTATCAAAAAAATGTATATATATGGATAAATTATTTTATTATTTTTATATCATTTTGACCCCATGTTCATTCACTGATATCTATGTGTTAAAATTGTTAAATATGAAACGGTGTCGTCACGCCATCTAGCCGAGCATAGGCTAAAGGTGTGTGCGCCATCTATCCGAGAATGACTTTTTCTTGATTTCCGAGGCACGATTTTTCCTTAGACTTTATTAATCTTATACGAAGTTACATATGTCTTTGGTTTCCCATAAAGTTTTAAGTCATAATGTATTGTTTGTCATATTATCGTTAGTCATAAAACTGAAACCGTTAACTTTTCAGGATTTTCGTAAGGTTATTCTATAGATAGATTAGGTTAGGTTTGTTTTAAGGCAATCCTGAAAAGTTACGCGTTTCTGAGAAAAAGCAATTATGACTAACGAAAATTCGGACAAACAATACATTATGACTTAAAACTATTTGGGAAACAATAGAGACCCGTAAATTACTTTCTAAGTACATGTCAACCCAATTCTTACTGTGTTCTGTGCTCCTAGGGCTGCGTCAGAGAAAGCGGACGAGGCAGACTTGGCGCCGGTGCCGCGTCGGATACGGTGCCCTGAGTGTCAGCGCTACACCGCAGAAAACGAGGAAAAAATGCTACGTCACATAAAAAAGGTACGTAGACGAATCATTTTCGGCCGAAACCGAAACCATTAGACGATTTAGAATCTTTAACCTTTTGACCGCCACAGTCGGCTTGTCAGTCTTGCCACGTATGCCAACGATGGCCAACGTCGCCGTAAAGTTCAATTTCGCTTAAATAATCGCGATCGCCATAGTGTCCGGGGCACGGCATATTCCATCGCCGTCTGGCTTTCAAAAGGTTAAAATAAAATATCGGTGGCCTTTCTTTTTATACATAATACCTAAATATCTGGGAAAACATATAAAAACTCAAAAATAGCGCGTTTTCCCAGAGATAAGACCTAGCTAGATCGATTTATCGCCCCAGAAAACCCCAAATAGAAGAAATAGAAGAAATTTATTCAGAAAACGCTTAAATTTAGGTATTACATGAGACAACAGAACTAATTTATTATTAAACGTCACTGAAAAGGTCTCCACTCAGCGTAATGTCAAGATACCATCTAAGGATCTCGACGCTGGTCTTCCGTGTGTCTTCAAATAGCAAATTCCATCGAAATCTGTACAGCCGTTTCCGAGATCCCCGAAATATATATGTATATAAACAAGAATTGCTCGTTTAAATGTATTATATTAGATGTAAACAATCAAACACCTAATATGTATACTTAATTCGTGCAAGTGGAACAGAACAGAAAACTAGCCAAGTGAATCTAATCAATAATATTTCTTATTTTCAGGTCCATAAAGGCGAAAACCCCTTCCAATGCTACATGTGCGACTACAGCACATACAATAAAAGTCTATTCGAGGAACACGTTCGCATCCACCAAGGAATTAAACCCTTCAAATGCTCCCAATGCGATTACAAGAGCGCATCAAAGAAAAACTTAAAGAAACACGAATTGATCCATAGACCAAACAACCCACTGAAATGTAAGCAATGCGATTTCATAGGCAGACATTCAAAAGCCCTCAAAAGACACGAAGAAACTCACACGGACGCTGATTGGCTAAAATTTGACAGCTGCAAATTCCAATTTCAAGATTTGGTCGCGTTCAAAAAACACGAACGCACCCATAAGTTTAAATGTAAAGATTGCGATTTCAAAAGCTGTTCGAGGCCGTTTTTAAAACGGCATATGGTTAAAGAGCACGGTGTGGCAGACGATAATGTCAAATGGGGCAGTTTTAACTGTCAGATCTGTGGTTGGACTTCTAGTGCGATGGCGAAGATTTTGCTGCATTTGATACATCACCCTAAGCAGGAGGTTGATGAAAGTGTTATAGATATAAGTATTTTGAGGAAGCATGGTATAATGGGGTGAGATCTTAAGACGTATCTAGACTAGTCAATTTTTCGCCAATCTGATTAAATTGCCCGATCGAATCAGGACGTGCGGACGCAAACGCCAATTCGGCTCGCCGAATTCAAGCGAAGATAATGACCGATATTACCGATAAAATGACGCGGACGCAAGAATACCAATTTGTGAGGGCAGTATTTTCGTTCTGAGGCATTTTTTCAATTTAGAGGGCTCTAATATCACCATATTTAAAATTGGTGATTAAATTGGAGATTGACGCCAATTTCATTTCTGATCAAATCGACCGATTTGATCAGTCCCGTCTGGATACCGCTTTAGACTAATCTATTTTAGCCTTTGAACGCCACGCCAAAGAGAATAGAGTGTATAGAGGCGGATTGTCAAAGTAAATTATGTAGCAACTGTAAATTTACAGTAACTCTCTATTTCAAATTCTCTTTGGCCACGCCTATCGTGCGCGGCGCGTCATTGTGAACCTTGTGTGAATGCAGGAAGGTTATAAGGTGATATTCGGCTGTTAGTTCAGTGAAATTAGCTAAAATTACGGCATAATTAATAGAAGACTTTTTTTAATTGGGATATGTACGTTGTCGATCGAGGTTATTTTTCATCAACCCTCCCCTACCCTCCCCCCTCTGCGTCACCCCCCCACACCCCCGCAAAGGGTCCAAAACCTAGTTTTTCTCAATTTTTAAGAAAACCGTTCTAGATACAGAAAAAGGGCGTAGGAACGAAGTGATCCTTATTAAATTTTCTATTTATCTCTTATACACACTATATTGCTATCACTTATAGTTTTTGCGCAATACGTCACGGAAGATGCTATTTTTAGCATTTTCAGTGTTTTTTTTCTTCTAATGACTTTTCTCAAATAACACTTACGATATCTTTCACGCTTTTAGGGTTCCGTAGCTCAAAAGGAAAAACCAGAACCCTTATAAGATCACTCGTGCGTCTGTCTGTCTGTCCGACCATTCCTCCCCCCCCCCCCCCTTTATCTCTGAAACTACTGGGCCTAAAATTTTGAAAAGTTACACAAAATAGTACTTTACCTATAGATAATAGGAAAACCTATTAGAAATGTGCAGTCAAGCGTGAGTCGGACTTATGTACGGAACCCTTGGAACGCGAGTTCGACTCGCACTTGACCAGTTTTTTTTATTTAAGTAAATAGTTAATATGTTATTTAAAATGGGTATTATTTATTGAAACAGTTTGTGTATCTGGGAACCTTGTTCACTAGGGACGATAAGCATGATAAAGACATTGAAAGGAGAGTGAATGCTGGAAATCGTGTGAATGGGGCACTTAACGCTTTAATGAGCAGCCAGAAGGTGTCGCAAAAAGCACGGTTGGCTGTTCATAGAGGGGTGTTGGTGCCTACACTTATGTATGGTAGCGAAAGTTGGGTATGGCAGAAGAGGCATCAGAGCCAAGTGAATGCAGTGGAAATGAGAGCGCTGAGAAGTGTGTGTGGTGTGAGATTGCAAGATAGAATTAGGAACAGTGTGATAAGGGAAAAGTGTGGACTGAATGTTGATGTAGTGACTAAAATTGAGAAAGGTATTTTGAGATGATTTGGACATGTGGAAAGAATGAGTGAAAGAAGGCCAACAAAGAGAGTGTATAAGGGAGAAGTGGAAGTGGGAGTTGGAAGGGGTCGACCTCGGCGGATTTTCTCATATCAGATCGGGGAAATCCTGAAGAAAGGCCAGGTCAAGAACACCCTAAACCGGCGAGCGTGTATGCGTGCGTGAATGTAATGAAAATGAAGGAAGCGAAAGAGGTATGTCAGGATCGTAGCAAGTGGAAAACCGTGGTCTCTACCTACTCCTCCGGGAAATAGGCGTGATTATATGAATGTATGTGTTATTTATTATTAAACTACTTCATTTGACGATCCTATGCCATTTTTAAAATACATCGCCTTCAAATATTTTCAATGTCAGCTAATATCGTTATTAACCACTTGTCTGTATATGAAACGGATCCTGACCGAAATTTATAGGTACAGCACAACCGAGGGTGAACCCACGATTTTTGATCACCACACACATCTTCTTCCTCGCGTTAGTTGTCGCTTTTCGGTGAAGGAAAACATCTTGAGGAAACATCCCAGTAATCCCAGCAAGGCCTAGTTTCCCCTCTGGGTTGGAAGGTCAGATGGCAGTCGCTTTCGTAAAAACTAGTGTCTACGTCAAATCATCAGATTAGTTGCCAGCGGACCCCAGGCTCCCATGAGCTGTGGCAAAATGCCGGGAACAACGCGAAGAAGATGATGAACTTTTCATGTGTGTGGTGGTCAAAAATCGTGAGTTCACCCTCGTTTGTGTTGTATAAAATTCGTTCAGCGCAGCACGGTTCCATTTTTATCGGCTATCACTATGCGCGTCCCTTTCGCACTTACATACTTGTTAGAGCGTAACAGGTGAGGCAACATAGAGGTACAATAATAGAGAGGAAACTGGGGAGGGGCCAAATGACCGAACGAGATACACTTATAGAACTTTCAGTAGGAGTAGCAAGAAAGCGGTAATATTGCTTGTCCTTGTCACAGTCTCACTTTTGTTTGTTCCCCACCATAAATTTAGTATGGGTTATGGTGGGCAACAAATAAAAAATTTCATTTCATTTCAATAACCCGACCGAAATACGTAGATTATTGTTTTTGGTATATTATCAGGAATGTTAAAACGTGTTTTTAATATTGTCGCATTGCGTATATTTTGTCCCTCACGGAGGCACGCGCACACCACTTCTATAGGCTACCTTCTATGTAAGGCAAGCTATAAAAACGCGACCGTGCGATCTGTTTCACAGTCAAGTGGTTAATAGTAACGATGTTCGGTGAGCTTAAAAATGTTTGAAGACGATGTATGTTCAAAATGGCATAGCATCGTCAAATGAAGGAGTTTAATAATAAATAATACACCATTTTAAAGAACATATTAACTATTTATTTAAATTAAACAAAATTTGGCGATATCGTAAGTATATTTTGAGAAAAGTTATCTTACAAAAGAAAAAAAACGAAAATTCTAAAAAAATTGCATACATGGTGACAGATTTCACAAAAACTATAAGTGATAGCACTATAGTGTGTATAAGAGATAAATAGCAAATTTACTAAGGATCACTTCGTTCCTACACACTTTTTCTATATCTTGAACGGTTTTCTTAAAAATTTAGAAAAACCGCGTTTCGGGCCCTTTGCGGGGGTGTGGGGGGGTGACGCAGAGGGGGGAGGGTTAGGGAGGGTTGATGAAAAATAACTTCGGTCCATAACGTACATATCCCAATTGAAAAAAGTCTTCTATTAATTATGCCAAGTTTTCCATATATTTTTTTCCAGAAGCAACGTACTATGTAGCCGCGCGCTTCTGTTGACGTCTTTGACGGTCAAAGTGTTAACTAGAGACGCAAAAAAACGCTACAGCTAAGAATGGTATTGACAAGTGGTTTTTAGAAAGTATTAAAAATAAAAGGCGATGAATATTGTATAATTTATTTGAACATCTATTTACAATATTGTAAACAATAAAACTTAAATTCATTTTATCGCGTATGTTATTTGACCCAAGAATAACAAAGAGAAATACATAAAAAATGCCCGCTGTAGCCAGCCGTAGTGGCCCCACGCCGACGTGTGAGGGATTAGTTAATGCGCTCGTGGGGCTTCAGGATGTGGTTGAACCGCCAGGGCCCCCGTAGCCAGCCTTAGTGGCCCCACTCCGACATGTGAGGGTTTAGTTAATGCGCTCGTGTGGCTTCAGTATGTGGTTAAACCGCCAGGGCCCCTGTAGCCAGCCGTAGTGGCCCCACGCCGACGTGTGAGGGATTAGTTAATGCGCTCGTGTGGCTTCAGTATGTGGTTGAACCGCCAGGGCCCCTGTAGCCAGCCGTAGTGGCCCCACTCCGACATGTGAGGGTTTAGTTAATGCGCTCGTGTGGCTTCAGTATGTGGTTGAACCGCCAGGGCCCCTGTAGCCAGCCGTAGTGGCCCCACGCCGACGTGTGAGGGATTAGTTAATGCGCTCGTGTGGCTTCAGTATGTGGTTGAACCGCCAGGGCCCCTGTAGCCAGCCGTAGTGGCCCCACTCCGACATGTGAGGGTTTAGTTAATCCGCTCGTGGGGCTTCAGTATGTGGTTGAACCGCCAGGGCCCCTGTAGCCAGCCGTAGTGGCCCCACTCCGACATGTGAGGGTTTAGTTAAGCCGCTCGTGGGGCTTCAGGATGTGGTTGAACCGCCAGGGCCCCTGTAGCCAGCCGTAGTGGCCCCACTCCGACATGTGAGGGATTAGTTAAGGCGCTCGTGGGGCTTCAGGATGTGGTTGAACCGCCAGGGCCCCTGTAGCCAGCCGTAGTGGCCCCACTCCGACATGTGAGGGATTAGTTAAGGCGCTCGTGGGGGTTCAGGATGTGGTTGAACCGCCAGGGCCTCTGTAGCCAGCCGTAGTGGCCCCACTCCGACATGTGAGGGTTTAGTTAATGCGCTCGTGGGGCTTCAGGATGTGGTTGAACCGCCAGGGCCCCTGTAGCCAGCCGTAGTGGCCCCACTCCGACATGTGAGGGTTTAGTTAACGCGCTCGTGGGGCTTCAGGATGTGGTTGAACCGCCAGGGCCCCTGTAGCCAGCCGTAGTGGCCCCACTCCGACATGTGAGGGTTTAGTTAACGCGCTCGTGGGGCTTCAGTATGTGGTTGAACCGCCAGGGCCTCTGTAGCCAGCCGTAGTGGCCCCACTCCGACATGTGAGGGATTAGTTAAGGCGCTCGTGGGGGTTCAGGATGTGGTTGAACCGCCAGGGCCCCTGTAGCCAGCCGTAGTGGCCCCACTCCGACATGTGAGGGTTTAGTTAACGCGCTCGTGGGGCTTCAGTATGTGGTTGAACCGCCAGGGCCTCTGTAGCCAGCCGTAGTGGCCCCACTCCGACATGTGAGGGATTAGTTAAGGCGCTCGTGGGGGTTCAGGATGTGGTTGAACCGCCAGGGCCTCTGTAGCCAGCCGTAGTGGCCCCACGCCGACGTATGAGATTAGTTAAGGCGCTCGTGGGGCTTCAGGATGTGGTTGAACCGCCAGGGCCCCTGTAGCCAGCCGTAGTGGCCATACGCCGAGATCACATGGACGAACCGGGCGTAGTTTATGTACCTATAAATAAATATTATAGGACAACTAGTATAGTATATTATAGTAACTAGTATGCATTGTCTCAAATTATTTTTAGGCCTCAGACCCTAATCCCTTAAACAAAAGCCTTTGTTTCTTTTAAAGAGAGGCGTCTTAGTCGCGTGCCAAAGCAATCATGTCGTAAAAAAGCAACTATTGTGATAGTGTTAAGGTTTAAATTTAAGTAACTCATTCTGAGATAATAAGTCTAATGTAATGTGTAAATAAGGTAATACGGGGCCATAGTCTAGGAATCCTCTAGACGGAGTTTAGAGCATTTATTTCATGCAACCGATGCTGTCAAAAATGCGGGGGTGCGCGGGACGAGGTTAGCGAGATCCCGTGCCGTGATTGGTCCGTTCAAACGACGAACGAGTTCACGGACGTCACACAAAGACACTTTCGACTCGAACATGGAGTAAATTTACCGTATGCGTGGCAGAGGGGGTAGCGCGACTATGCTCAGTCTGGAGGATGTTTTGTCTGTGTATGGGGCGATCGGTCGCCTGTGTGCGGCCTGTCAGGCAACAGAATGAGCTAACAGTTACATAAAATAGAACCATAAGACGGTAATAGTTATTTACGATACAAGTGCGGAAAAGAGGAATCGACACGAGTTGCGAATTACCTATAATAAAGCTCAGGGCTTCAGGATGCAGTTTTCGACATTATTGTCAAAATAATGATGCCGAAAACGGTCCGCCAACGCGTGCTCACTTGTTATAGAGCAAAACATGTCTGCCGTGGCTACCGGTGGACTTAAGACGAAACAGGAGCTGAGTTTTAAATATTTTAGGTAAATATACCCGTCTCGCTAACGGAAGCGGCACCTAAAAGTAGTACGATAAGGACAAGGCGAAAAATCCTGCGTAAAAATCTCAAAAATCGAGGTTTCGTACTCCTCTGTTTCCTCCTCCAAAACTTAACCAATCGTAACCAAATTTGGAAATCTAAATGATTATGAAATTATCTGCGTCGGACCGTTTTGCTTTTTTGGCTAATTGATATCAGTTTTGAATGCCACGCCTCTCATTGCGGCATAGTCAATTAGGCCATTTTGGCCATTTTTGAAGGGCTCTAGCGCCTTAAAAAACTAAAATATCAAAAAAAGCAAAACGGTCCGACACATATATTGACAATATTAATCTGTGTTGAAAAAATCATTGCTCTAGCTTCAAAAACCACGGAGGAAAACGAGGAGTACGTTTGTATGGAGGAATGACCACTCCCGTTGGCTCTTAATCGTCTTGGTCATCTTTTCTTTAGTAGGTATATCTAGTTTGATACGCTGTCGGTTTTTAATTATTTCTACCAATAATGTTTGTATGTTAAATAGAATTTCTCTCTCTAAGCTAAACTTACTGAATGTGAGCGCAGTATCCAGCTCTTAAACTGCTCGAGCCATGTATTTTATCTGTAAGAATGAGCGTTTTAAAAGGCGTAACACACTATCGCACCGCACCAAGGTCACGGTGCGGTAGTGTGTTACGGCTTTAAAGGCTCAGGGTGTTTAGCCCTGGCTTAGGCAAGGTCGCATACGCTCCGTAGCGAATGAAACGCAACTGTCACTGTCGCACTAATATGGAAGAGTGATAGGGAAAGACTATTACACACATGAGATGTGTGATATCATGATATGATATGATGTGATAGAGAGATTTGACACCATTAATAAAAACCGGACAAGTGCGAGTCGGACTCGCCCACCGAGGGTTCCGTCCTTTTTACTATTTGTTGTTATAACGGCAACAGAAATACATCATCTCTGAAAATTTCAACTGTCTAGCTATCACGGTTCTTGAGATACAGCCTGGTGACAGACAGACGGTGGTCTTAGTAATAGGGTCCCGTTTTTACCTTTTGGGTACGGAACCGTAAAAATTGGTCATCTAGCCCTAGCCTATTATAAAAGGGGAAGATGGGAATCAAAGTTCCACTTACGCTCAGGATGATAGCAAGTCCATTGCCGCGCTTCACAGCTGTTTATGAAGTAGAAATACGTGACATTATCCGGGTTCTCCCTCTCGTAGTATAGGCATACAGGGAAATAGAGATTCGGGCACGGTTTTACATATTTTTCGCACGGTTCTTCTTTATATGTTAAAATTCCTTTCATTGGGGGGAAGCGGGTCGAGTTTTCCTGCCTAAGAGCTAACTTGGAGCCTAAAATAGACAACAAAGTGTTAATAATCACGTAATTTGATTTTTGACAGTATCCAAGGGCCGAGCACTGGTGGCCTAGCGGTAAGAGCGTGCGACTTTCGATCCAGAGGTCGTGGGCACAGAATAAATAATAATACTAGGCACAGAAGACTCACTACTCAAAACGCGTCTGTTACGATCAGGACAGATATGGCCGCTAGGTGGCGACAGCGCCACGCGCGGCTTACGGCTAGCCACCAAAATTGGTGTGGAACGGATGTACTTTTAGCTACCTGTAGCAAAGCGACGAAATCGCGGAGTCACGCCTGTCGTGGGTTCAAACCCCGGCTCGTACCAATGAGATTTTCGGAACTTATGTACGAAATACCATTCGATATTTACCAGTCGCTTTTCGGTGAAGGAAAACATCGTGAGGAAACCAGACTAATCCCAACAAGGCCTGGTTTCCCCTCTGGATTGGAAGGTCAGATGGCAGTCGCTTTCGTAATAACTAGTGCCTACGTCAATTCTCGGGATTAGTTGTCAAGCGGACCCCAGGCTCCCATGAGCCGTGGCAAAATGCCGGGATAACGCGAGGAAAATGTACGTAAGCTAGATATCTATGGGAATTATTTGGTAGTTGCTTGAAAATAAATGACATTTGATTTGAGTACTTACCGTCATTATAAACAATATTACCAATTTCCTCTCCCATCCTTAAATTTTCATCACCAGTCATTTTAATTGTAGATGCTACTGTGACAGTTTCATCAATTGTAGATTCGTATGTGGTTTCAGTTGTGGACTCAGTTTCATCAGTCGAGACTGATTCAGTTTCATCAGTCGACTCTGTGATAAATTCAGTTTCATCAGTCGACTCTGTGATAAATTCAGTTTCATCAGTCGACTCTGTGATAAATTCAGTTTCATCAGTCGACTCTGTGATAAATTCAGTTTCATCAGTCGACTCTGTGATAAATTCAGTTTCATCGGTTGTTGTTTCATATGTCGTTTCATCTGTCACTTCGTCATTTATTCGAGTTGTGTCATCTATTATGTCATCGTCAGTTGCTATTTCGGGGGAAGGTACCGCTATTTTTTCAATTTCTTTCGCGAATCGTCTCATTTCGTCGTTCACGACGCAGGGACCAGGATTTTTGATAGCCCATACTACAAAAAAACAAAACAAAGTTGATTCGAGCAACACGGAAGGGAGTCGGCATTCGCACTATTACCCTCTGCCGAGGTACAAGATCAACACACAACTAGCGCGGTGTGTTGTGACTCATCCGTACACAATAAAGAGATCGAGGTGTGCAAGATTTGTCTTTGACGTGTGTCATTCTATGTATTTGTGTCGTCATTACAGATTGGATTTCGTATGTAGTGAGTCAGAAGTGCGGCTGTGTGCACGTTTCCCCCCGCAAAAAATGGCAGAACGATTTGTAGTATCCTATCGTTTGGGCTCCCCCCTTCCGAGGTGTTGGAAGCCGGTGTTGCTCGAAGCAAAGTTGTCCGAGTCGGATCAAAATCGCTGCCAACTTAATAGTTTTGTATGACTCTACCAATGGCAACCACTGAGATTTTTTTTTCACAAAGAATTTTAATACCTAAAGGAAAAAATCCTACTGTTGTAATGTAAGTAGGGCTTGCAAATATTCGAAACTTTCAGGTATTCGAATATTCGACTTTTTCTGACGACATATTCGAATATTCGAATAATTATTCGAATATTATAAAAAATAAGAAAAAGAACGAGAAATCGGTTTATTATCGTTTTATTCAAAAGCTTATTTCACATATTGCTAAAACTAATGATATTTTGCAGAAATCCACTTAATTGACTAGATTTTATCATCCTACTATGAGATGCCCACATTTATAAAAACAAGTAAAACGCCAAAATAAGACGTATTCAATATTTCTAGATAAAACTTTTATTATAAATGCGCCGTTGAGTGAAATAATATAACTTTAATCATCTAAACCAAACCTAGGTATGTAAGAAATTTTTTTTAGTAGGTAATTATTTTCTGTTTTAAATTAACTTGTAGTCACTCAGAGGCCTTAATTAATGGTCGGCTTAATTATATAATATTGGAATATTTAAGGGAAAAAGTTAGTTGACTACTGGATTATTTGTCAGCTAAAGGTGCATAGTTAGATTACCTAGTTGGGCAGGTTTGGTATGATCAAATTTGAGAATTGCGATAAGTGAGGGCAAGGTTTAGTCTTAATAAACAGAATGACCCTTTAACTTAAAACTTATGCACCGTAAAAATAACATACTTTTTGATTTCGTTTTCTTTCAAATTGAGTTAGGTTTCACTGTATTCACGAAGTCTATCGAGAGGAATACAGTAAAAATATTATTTCCTTCGTATTTGGGTACCTACCATTACTCATTATCTGTAAATACCCGGAAAAC
Source organism: Cydia splendana (assembly GCF_910591565.1). Lineage (NCBI taxonomy): Eukaryota > Metazoa > Arthropoda > Insecta > Lepidoptera > Tortricidae > Cydia > Cydia splendana. The sequence continues at coordinate 7,344,312 of NC_085983.1, forward strand.
ACACAGAAACTGTAACTGCAGCGGATTAAATAGATTTTTTATAGTAATAAAAAATATTCGAATATTCGAAACCTGAGCGGCCGAATATTCGAATATCAAAACAGGCCGAATATTCGACAAATTCGAATATTCGAATATTCGAATTGCAAGCCCTAAATGTAAGTAAATAAGTATATTAAAACAGGTATCACACTTATTTTATGTTGAAGAGTTGCCTGTCTGTCTGCCAATGCGTGGTCCCGTTGATGCTACTAGTTATAGAGCGAAACATGTTAAGTCGATCGACTTAAAATACGTGAGTAACTCGTTTTAATATATTTAATATGTCTGTGTCTCACGTACTGTTGTCTTGAGAATCGCAAAAGTTATTAAAATCCATGTAACACGGGTTATCAAATTGTTTAAACTCCATTTTCTTTCCTAAGAGCCGAGCGCTGCATACTTCTTTTTGATCATTTGAGCATACTTGTTCTATGTACTTTTTTACACATACATTCTGGAAGAAACATCAAACATCAACATTTATTCAGCAAATAGGCCACAAGGGCACTTTTACACGTCATCATTGAATTTACATACAAGCAAAAATAATAACATCAACAATTTTATAAAATAAAACTAACAATTCAATCTAACGTATTACAATTACTAAGAGATGTATATGGTCTCTTAATGTCGAATTACATAAAAAATACAGATACAAAACACAAAAAAAAATCTATAATATTTAGAGGTGTAAATGTCTCTAGGTGTCAGAACTATAAGATTATATAGTTTATCAAGAGATTACATATTTGTTTTTTACTCTAGCTACTCTTATTGCCATAGCTTTGGTATATATATATTTATATATGTGTATATATTTACGTATGTATATTTATTTATTTATGTATAATATTACTTATGATGCATATATAATGCCATATATTATAGTTTAGTGTTTTTTTTTCTTTCCAAATTTACTGTAACAGTATTCTGAGCCTGCACCAACTAGATCTTTCGGTTTAGCCCATGGTTGACTGGTAGAGAATGCCTTCAGGCATTAAGTCCGCCATTTGTACTCTTCATTTATTGTGCAATAAAGTTTAAATAAAAAATAAAATAAAAAAAATATATACTTTAGCGACCCGCCCCGGCTTTGCATTGCACGGGTTAACAAATTATACACCTAAACCTTCCTCAAGAATCACTCTATTGATAGATGAAAAGCGCATGAAAAAATGTTCAGTAGTTTTTGAGATTATCGCAAACAAACATACAAACAGACAGACGCGGCGGGGGACTTTGTTTTATAAGGTGTAGTAATAACTTATTTTTTATTTTAATTTTATGTCTATTTGCCTATAGAAAGAAAAGTTACATTACAAATTACATTAAAGGGTCTTACATATGTCTTACCAAGTTTACTGCCAGCACCAGCTACGCGCTACGAGTGTAGCCGATAACATGGTTTTTCCCGTGTGTAGTGAAAAGCGGGTCGGACAGAGAACTCGTCTAATGATGGGTTACTTGCAGTGGGTTAAATATAGGGATGTACCGACTAGTCGCCGACTAGTCGGGAAAGCCGACTATCCGGCCTCATTTGTAGTCGGCGATTAGTCGGCGACTAGTCGGCAAAAATGGCCGATTAGTCGGCACGTTACTATATGATAAATAGCGCGACGAAAGGGGTAAAACGATTGTTTTTTAGTGTATTTGAACCGAACTTAGACCAAAGTAATGATCTGGCTGACTAGCCGGCCGACTAATCGGCCATCCGAGCGCCGATTAGTCGGCTAAATCAATAGTCGGTACATCACTAGTTAAATACCATATAATCTGTAATCTTACCTCATCTGATATCCCGTGATATTTCAGAAACTGTTTAGCAAATTCGATATCCTTTCTTATAGATAAGCTATAATTGTAATCTGGCGTTATTATGTACAATATAATTATGTATTTGATTAGCATTATAGCTAATTATATCTTGTATATAATCATGTCTGGTAAAAACGCATACTTTTTCTTTAACACATATTAGTTAGGTACAGAAAATATAAATAATGCACTCTGTTGCTGTAGATATATTGCTATGCTTTTTCTAAACTCTACCCCCTTAATACATTCAGGGCCAAGAACTCGACTGTCGGGTACTGTTCGTAGCGACTACGCGCTACATACGGCGAAACCGTAGCTACGCGCTACGAGCGTATCTCGTAGCACTTAGTGACAATGGATGTGTTAACAAGTTTTATTTTCGTAAGAGGTCACGAACACAAAAAAATATCCCTTATTTTCTTCTTTTAGGAATGACCAAGGGAAGTGATTGAAACAAAAGTGGTCTGATACCGAAATTGAATACCGGTAAATATTATATACTATCGGTAAAACACCACTGAAATGTATCGTGTAAATAAAACTTTTTACATTTTTTTAACGTTTTATTGCAACACTGAGAAAATATGTTTTATAGATTTGGCTTACATAAACATTAATAAAATAAGCAATAAAAAGTTTAGGTTTAAAATAATGCATTTTATAGGTCAAATACAAGTAACGCACTTTACTCACGCGTATTCTAATTTATTTAAAGCATTCCTTTAACCAGAAACGTCACCTTTGACAGTTCGTCGCCTCAAGTTCAATAAATGTGTGCTGGGGCCTTAAACAATAATTTGGAAATCAACCTTATAGTGACTCAAAAATGGTAAAATGGCCGATTAAATAGTATTCAGCACCAAAAATAGGTACAGTCAAGGAATTTAGTTTCAGTACCGTTTCGTAACTTGTGACTGTGTCTCTAGCGACTTTCATATTGACCGTCACTGTGACAAGATACGAAACTATATTCTTTGAGTGTACGTGGTCTAAATGCTAAAAAATTACATACACGACACGACTCTATCGGCAATATTTGACTTCTATAAAACTTGTACAGATAAAGCATTTCTTTCTACATACGAGTAGCTACTTTTACTACTAACTTTACAACAAATAATATGAATACATTTTTAAAATAAATCAATGGTTAAATAAATAAATGACAAAAACACATTAAAAATTAATTCGATTACTTAATCATAATACTATTAATACATTTGTAGAGTCAGACCAAGAGAAGTCTGTAGCGATTTTGATAGCACACGCAGTGCAAGTGTTATTTTAAACGTCAAACAATCTATGAAATTATGACGTACTTATAAATAACACTTGCACTGCGTGTGCTATCAAAATCGTTGCAGATTTTTCTTGGTCTAACTCTAAATACGTTAGTCGACTTGGCAACACAACAGAGTATTTGGATTATTATTGAGCCTTAAATAAAAAAAAAAAATTATACAATTGGAACATTGTTGGCAAGATTGACTATATCCAAGGTTTTCCAAACTTTTTTAGCTGATATATTGCGCCTCAGAAACTTTCGCGCGGGCCACCGTCCGTTTTTGCGCCGGGGGAGGGTCCACTCTCAATGAATGCTGAACCCCTGGAGCCTGGCTCCCGCGGGCCGGACAGTGGGCACTCGCTTTGGGTGTCGGCGGGCCGGATTGGAACGCGTCGCGGGCCGGATATGGCCCGCGGGCCAGGGTTTGGAGACCCCTGGTTTGGCAAGCCATTTCCGTCAGTAGAAGGGTTGTGCTCCCATAGAAAATTAGAATTTCGCGCCTTTTTCAACTGACAAAGTGCGTTTGCCAGAGTATACAACATAAAACATTAGTATCTATTCTGTCTATTATTTATTAAAAATTTACAGGTCATTTCGGCTTATATCTAAATACAAATATGATATTAAAATAACAAAAATATACCAACGGTATCAAGAATTTACGATGTACAAAATGCAGATGAATGGCATCCTAATACAATAAAAATATATATATATATAATATATAAAAATATATAATAGTGTAATTGTATAGTCTCATTAAAACCAGTATCGGTAAATTCAATACCGGTACTTAATATCTGGGTAGGTACTTACCGATAATTTTGGTATCGCTATCAATACCATTAATAACTCGATAACTAATGCCGTAACTCAATAACAATATTTTAAATAGGTTCTATCCGGTAATTTTTGTATAGTTATTACATGTATTTGTATAGTCCACATGTATCAAAAGGTATAGACTAGAAACATGTTATCGTTATGGTTATCAGTATTTTATTATAAAATCTTTACTGGTACCAGTGTCAATAGTGGTTAGCTATAAAATCAATACCGGTAATTTGATATATTTACATACCGTTTAAAACCATTAACGGTTGTATTTCATATGAGTACCGGTATTAATAGTAGTTTTCAAATTATTATCGGTAATTTAGGTACCGTAAAAATTTGTACGTATCAAAATTGTTATATTTACCGGTTTTACCACACAGTTGACAATCGTCTGTCATTTTGACATTGAAGTTATATTTTACTAGTGTGAGGCAACAGTCGCATAGCCTCCCTATAGCCCGTCTCGCTCGCTCCATGCACCGTACTGAAGTGGTTCAGATTCGTCGCTTCCCCTGCAAACAGTACCCGAGGGGCGCCCGAAGAGTCTGGGATTGGGGTACCGAGCCACGCCCGGGCTTCGGGGTATTGCGGGGTGAGGAGGTTATCGTAGGAGTAGCTTCCGCGGGTATATGGGTTCGAGTGCCAGGTTGACCTGGAAATAATTTAAATTTAGATTAATAATAAAAAATAATAATTCAGCCTATATACGTCCCACTGCTGGGCACAGGCCTCTTCTCACTCACAAGAGGGTTTGGGCTATAGTCCCCACGCTGGCCCAATGCGGATTGGGGACTTCACATACACCTTTGAATTTCTTCGCGGATGGTATGCAGGTTTCCTCACCGCGCGCGCGATAATTAGGCGTAGCGACCAAGACAGGCGTGGCTCACTTCGCGATTTCGTCGCGTCGCTACAAGTACATGCGGCCCACACCAATGTTGGTGTCTAGCAATAGTGGTTGCCGCGCGCCGCTACGGAACGGACGCCTGCTCGCGCTTGCGCCACCTAGCGGTCATATCTGTTATAATAGACGCGTCTTGTTAGAGTGAACCTTCTGTATCTAGTACTATTATTTCTGTGCCAAAAGGCTAAACATCTAGTTTTAATGTAAGGTCCACTAAATAAATCTTCTTCCTCCTTCCTCCTCGCGTTGTCCCGGCATTTTGCCAGAGCTCATGGGAGCCTGGGGTCCGCTTGACAACTAATCCCAAGAATTGGCATAGGCACTAGTTTTTACGAAAGCGACTGCCATCTGACTTTCCAACCCAGAGGGTAAACGAGGCCTTATTGGGATTAGTCCGGTTTCCTTTTACCGAAAAGCAACTGGTGAACATCAAATGATATTTCGTACATAAGTTCCGAAAAACTCTTTGGTACGAGCCGGGGTTTGAACCCGCGACCTCCAGATTGCAAGACTTACCGCTAGGCCACCAGCGCTTCCCACTAAATACATAATAGAAGAAATAAGAATGAAACTGACCTTATAATGGCAGTGGGTGTTGGCACGGTAATTTTTAATGTGTCGCCGATGAATTTCTGCAGCAGCTCTACACATTTCGTCTTCACTATTTCCTCTGGCAGTGTCTCAACCTAAAAGTTAAACAAAATATGATTAGAAGCAGAGTAATCGCTGTAGAAAGAAAGAAATAGTTATTTATTTTACAAGGGGGCAAAGTTGTTGTTTAACCGCTCGTGTTAATATTGATACCCGAGCAAGCGAAAGATTCCAAAAATCGTAGCAAGTGGAGCGAAAAATGGAATCTTGAGCGTTGCGAGGGTTTTAAAGCACGTGGGTTAAACAAAATTTGCCCCCGAGTGAAACACAAAAATTTTCATCAAACAAAATCAAATCCAAATGAATGTTATTAATTATTTATCATCCAAAATCATCATTTGAAAGTCAATTCTACCAGCAAACAGAAGAAAACAACTCAAAATTTGCATTTGAATACTTTGCCTCACATGTGAATAAAATGCAACTTTGCTATCAGTTTTTGAAGTGCAAAGTAAGCCTTTCCGAGCTGGTGTGGTGAAAATACATTTATTTACGTCAAACCAAACCAGTTAATTATAAACAAGACATCTATGTCTTGCGATTGTGATCTATCAGATGGACGTTTAAAAGGACCCCCACTCAGCGTAATGCATAGACTAGGAATCTTTTCGACCAAGTTTATTTAGAACAATTATTTCATGCAACCGATGATGCCAAATGCGGGGGTGCGCGGGACGAGGTGAGCGAAGTCCCGTGCCGTGATTGGTCCGTTCAAAGACACGGACGTCACACAAAGACAGTTTCGACTCGAACATGGAGTAAAATTACCGTATGCGTGGCAGAGGGGGTAGCGCGACTATGCTCGTCTGGAGGATGTTTTGTCTGGCGTAATGCTACGGTAAGCCGCAGCGCTTATTTTCAGTGGGGACCCAACTTATAATTAACTTAAAGCTAATAAGGAATACAGACGATAATTAAATTAAAACAGACAACACATAGAGGAAAAAATAAATATAACATTCATTCATTCTTTTAAAATTATGGCTTCAGCCCATTGGGGCTATTTCGCCAGTGTCAAGGTCGTAGTAGCAGGGTAAAACGATTGAAATTGTACGGTTAGTACAAGACAGTGTACGGTGATTTAGCTCTTGTAAAGCGATAGCGGGCTTTACAAGAAACACGTGGACAACCGGCCGTTGACTCCAAAATGATGGTTAAACGTGCTTCAAGATAAATTCTCCATTCACTGCACACTACCACATTAGTTTACTGTATAATAGGCTATCGATATTACACTTTAACAATATTAATGAGCAAAAAACGAATCAATTAATCTCGCCGCGTGCCATCAAGATGGCGCTCGAACCGGAAGTCTTCATAAATATAACAGTAACTGAAAGAAGACAAATTGTAAGCCTACCGCCATAAAACATAACACAAATCATGAAGATATTAAAAATAGGAAAAAGTTTAATGTTTAAATTTGGCCCAGTGCGAATATAAAAACGGACTCGCGTACGAAGGGCTCCGTGCCATAATGCAAACAACGGCAAAAAAAAAACGGTCACCCATCCAAGTACTGACCCCGCCCGACGTTGCTTAACTTCGGTCAAAAATCACGTTTGTTGTATGGGAGCCCCCCGAGCCCCACTTAAATCTTTATTTTATTCTGTTTTTAGTATTTGTTGTTATAGCCGCAACAGAAATACATCATCTGTGAAAATTTCAACTGTCTAGCTATCACGGTTCGTGAGATACAGCGTGGTGACAGACGGACGGACGGACAGCGGAGTCTTAGTAATAGGGTCCCGTTTTACCCTTTGGGTACGGAACCCTAAAAAGGGTAATTAAAGGTATTGAACAACTATACTATAGTACAATAGTATAGTACGTAACTCGTAAGAGCTAAAACATGAGAATAAGTACCCCCCCCCCCCCCTTACACCCTGCATACAATGTAAACTTCTCTGCAGGGGTGGTACCTACATGTAATAAGGAATTTTTTTAGGTGGTACAGTAAGCAGCAGAAGTTGCTAAGCGGGCGCGGTGTTCGAAATTACCTTGACACGCTCTTATTCTCTTAACAATAAAGCCGCGTCAAGATCATTTTGAACACCTCGGTGACCTCGCCCGCTTAGCAACTTCTGCTGCTGACTGTACATAGTAAGAATTTTTTTCGGCACTGCCAAAAAAAATATAATTGTGATCCATACGATCAAGAAGAAATGTTACAAATATTTAATCATTCTAGCAATTACGCTAAAAATCTCACAAATATGTTGAAAAACTTACAACCTTGTGATACTAACCTGTTTAGCAATATTTCCGCTAGTCCACAGCGTCAACGAATTACTCGACCCCATAGGCCGACTGGCTCCATATATCCTCGTGGTCCAATAATCATGCTTTCCCACTCTCCTCTTGTCGTCTCCCTGCCATATGAATGCAAAGAACGAAGTGTGGTGGGGCCACCAGATCTCGTCGAAGGATAGAATGACTTTGTCCATGACGCCTATGCTAATTTTGTCTATGGCTGTTTGTTTTTCTTTGGATAGCGGTGGGGAGAAGAGCGTTGTATGCCTAAAAAAAAAATCAAAACTGTATCGTAACACGTACCGGGAGGGGCACCGTGGACTGCTGACCTGGTAAAGGTCGCGGGAGGCCTATGTCCAGCAGTGGACCTCTGGCTGATTTATTTATTGATTTCTATTTTGTTCACTTAAATTTCCAAATCGATAGTAAAATGGTGTAACGTATAAATGGATATTTTATAATTAAAATTGTATTTTTTTTAAAGATGTCTTACTTGTCCTTGAGAACCCCGAGGGACACGGTGACTATGACGTTATCGGCCTCGTAGGAGCTGCCGTCGCACTCGACAGTGACGCGCTCGGTGGGGTGCTGCGGGGCCCTGATGACCCGCACCTTACTCAGCATCACGACCAGCTAGAGCGCAAGTCAGCACACTTACTTGTCCTTGAAAACCCCGAAGAACACGGTGACTATGACGTTATCGGCCTCGTAGGAGCTGCCGTCGCACTGGACGGTGACGCGCTCGGTGGGGTGCTGCGGCGCCCTGATGACCCGCACCTTATCCAGTTTCATATTCAGCTAGAGCGCAAGTCAGCACACTTACTTGTCCTTGAGAACCCCGAGGGACACGGTGACTATGACGTTATCGGCCTCGTAGGAGCTGCCGTCGCACTCGACAGTGACGCGCTCGGTGGGGTCCTGCGGGGCCCTGACCCGCACCTTATTCAGCTTCATATCCAGCTAGAGCGTCAAGTCAGCACACTTACTTGTCTTTAAGAACCCCGAGGGACACGGTGACTATGACGTTATCGGCCTCGTAGGAGCTGCCGTCGCACTGGACGGTGACGCGCTCTGTGGGGTGCTGCGGCGCCCTGATGACCCGCACCTTATCCAGTTTCATATTCAGCTAGAGCGCAAGTCAGCACACTTACTTGTCCTTGAGAACCCCGAGGGACACGGTGACTATGACGTTATCCGCCTCGTAGGAGCTGCCGTCGCTGCACTCTACTGTGACGCGCTCGGTGGGGTGCTGCGGGGCCCTGATGACCTTGACTTCCGTGTTGAGCTTTATATCCAAGTTGGGGAGCCCTGGGCCGTCTTTGTATGTGTTCTGTGGTGAGAAAATACCAAGGCTTAAGTAGCATACCGATTATCGATATATTGATTAAACCTATAGTTCGCTGTTTTTAGCATTAGAAAAAAGGTAAACAATCTTGATGTGTCTTTTAATTGAAAAACTCGTTTTAAAAATAAGCCACGGCAAATATGTAACAATTATGAATCTAATACGATCATTTATATTCATCTGCTTTCATAAGTAATAGTTAGTGATTAAAAAAAAAGCGTTTTTCAATTAAAAGCCACGTCAAGATCGCGTAGTCGCGTAGAATGCTAAAAAAAATAGTAAAAAAACGAATTTAGGAAAATGTATGTTCCAGATATGTGCGAGGATGCGTAGCAAAGGATGTGTTTGTTAAGAACCAATAGAATTACTTAATTTAGGTATCATCCTCGATTAGCACAGCTCTAGTTGGCAATTTTCTATTGGTCCTTAACAAACACATACCTCGCTACGCTTCCTCGCATATCTCTGGTGGAAACCCAGTCACAGAATAAATAATAGAACTACCGTACAGTAAGGACATTTCCTAGAAAATCGAAGTTTGACAGCGATTCAAGGACGAATCATGCTGTCTCTTTCTAATGTATGCCACTATCCCTATCGGCTATTAGGATTGTCAAAATTCAAATCATTTTCTTATCTGTGGTCGTGCACGCTAAGGGACTTCAAGTTGTGACAACCCTGATAATTGCTTGGAGCAATGCTGAGCCGAACGGAGCCGAGAATGCCCGAAGGCACTGTCTCCCCACTGACCCAGTCCAATAACCACCACCACTCCCATCGCCACCGCCAGAAAGGCGATCTACTTCTCCTCCAACACTCTACTGTCGGCGGTCAGAGAGTGGGACGCCAGTCCGCTGCACGAGCGATGGAGGGCCTACCACAAGCCTGTCGTATCGGGGTCGGGGTGACCTGACACTCAGGTCCTTATAATTAATTGTTGTGTTTGTGTACGTCTTAATTTAATTTAATTTAATCATCATATTTTATTATGTAATTAGTTTCAAATGTTTTAATCACATATGGATTCACATTCTGGAATAAATTAATTTCATTCATTCATTCATTCAATAAGGAGAACTGTTGTGTTAAATTTGAACCTTATGCATGCCTGTTTAAGTATATTCCCGCCTTCTCTTTCTATTTATATCTGTCCTTTAGTCGCTTAATAAACCCGTACAAGATCACACGTCTTTCTCATTTATTTAAATACAAAAATCCAAAATAGTTAAAGTGAACCTTATTACAACAAACATATGGTCGCAATCGAACCGGATCAATAAGTGCATCGGACACCGGCCGCCCGGCAACGAGAACAATAGCGAGCCGCATTCCAGAGATAAGGATCCGCCAGATGCTAACGAATTGCACCTCAAACCTAATGAGTTTATTTGATTATTAACAAGTTTTATTGCAAAAAGTTATAACGACGTTTTATAGACTTGTACGTGAAATTGCAGTGTTTTATCGTTAACAATGACTGAAAAACAAAAACAATTACTCGCCCTGCTTGAAGATAGTGCTACAGTGCTTCGGAAAACACAAGTTAACCTAAAGAAATGCCCTAAAGAGAGATTAACCAAGGGTTACATCGAGTCTCGGATTAAAATGATTGACGAATACTGGGCTACGTTTAACAACAGCCACCAAGAGTTAGTCAAGGCTACACCTACGGAGCAAAGGGGTGTTTTGCCGTATTTTTTGAACGAAGAGTTTTTTATTTACGAAGATTTGTACAACGTACTCAGAGGAGATTTGTCGGATAAACTTTCAAGTTTAGTGCAAGAGACTTTGATGGAAACTTCTGTTGCTAACTCAAGCTATGCTATGGCAGGAACACAAAACAACTTTGTACGTTTACCGCGGATCGAGTTACCTACTTTTAGTGGAAGTTATGAAGAGTGGCCCGCGTTCAAGGATTTATTCATTTCACTCGTGCATAACAACAAGATGTTAAGTGACGTACAAAGGCTACATTATTTGAAGACAAGTGTTACTGCCGAAGCGTCGTCGTTACTGAGGCACATTCAAATTACGTCTGATAATTATTCACAAGCATGGCTGATCCTGAAAACAAGGTATGGCAACAAACGATTAATTTTGAACAATAATTTAAAGAAACTGGTTAACCAGCGTAAAATGACCACACAATCAGCTGCTCAACTGAAAGTACTCTTAGATACAACGTCAGAGTGTCTACATAACATTCAAAACCTGAATGTTTCTGTTGACTCTTGGGATCCACTTGTGATATTTTTGCTTGTTCAGAAATTGGACCCAGAGACGCATAAAGACTGGGAAGAGCATGCGTATAAGAGTGACTCTGAACCCTTACCGAAGTGGAACGATTTTAAGGAGTTTTTAGAGGCCAAGTTTCGTACGCTGGAACTACTGACGAATAATACAAAGGAAGTGAAGTCAAACAAGGAGCGAAGTACATGCCATGTTGCCACACCTACCTTTGAGAACAGGAATTGTGTAATGTGTAAAGAAAGTCATACATTATGTCACTGCAAGGAGTTTACCAAGATGGAACCTACGGAGAGAAGCGAATATGTCAAGAATAACAACTTATGTTACAACTGTCTAGTACCAGGGCATTCAGCATCAAAATGTCGAGTACCTGTGTCCTGTAGAATATGTCACCGACGTCATCACTCCCTTCTACATCAACTAAAGCAGACTGAGCCTGTGGCCCCTACGAGTCCCTCACAACCACTGGCTTCATCATTACATGTTGTAGAAGACATAGAAGAAGTGCAAGCAAACACAGTGATCGCGTTACATCTCAATACTAGACAGAAATCAGCACTACTAGCGACTGCTGTGGTGGAAGCAAGAAGCAATCAAGGTCACATCATTCCACTGCGCGCGCTAATAGACCAGGGTTCCGAAGAATCATTTATAAGCGAGAAAGCAGCTCAACTACTAAAGCTTGACCGACGACATGTAAGAGGAAGCATCACGGGCTTGGGTCCCATGAAAACAGAAATCAACCACGTCTGTGAGCTACAAATAAAATCACAGTGGGATAAAACATTTATCCTACCGGTTAAAGCTTATGTAATGTCGAAACAGCTGACCAAGAAGTTACCCAAAAAGCATATTGTTCAACAACCATGGCCTCATCTACAAGGATTACAGCTAGCGGATCCTAACTACAACAACTCGGGACCCATAGATCTCTTGCTAGGGGTCCGAGTATACGCTAGAATTCTGCAAGCAGACCTAGTCAAAGGTCCACCAGGTACACCGTGCGCACAAAGAACTGACCTGGGCTGGATTCTTTTTGGAGAGAGTGATAGCACACCACAAGAAGATTCTTACCTCGTCATGCACCATCAAGTCGATATAGAAGATACACTGAAGTCTCTATGGGAAATAGATCCAGACACTAAAAGAAAATACACCAAGGAAGAACAGCTATGTGAAGAAATATATGAAAAAACAGTCACTCGAAACCAAGAAGGAAGATACATTGTGAAGCTGCCATTTAAGACTGAGAATCCTAAAGTACTTGATGGCAATACAAAAGAAATAGCTACAAAGAGATTCATGCAACTAGAAAGAAGGTTTAAGCGTTCGCCGAACCTGAAAACAGAATACATAAAAGGTATTAATGATTACCTTGAAGATGGACATCTAGAAGAAGTACCTGAAAGGGAAAAAGAAGATAAATCAGTATACCTACCACACCACGCTGTAATTCGCGAAGACAAAGAAACCACGCGCACGCGGATCGTATTTGACGCTTCCTGCAAAGGATCAAACAACGTCTCATTAAATGATGAACTGATGATAGGCCCACAACTACAAGATGACTTAAGAAATATTTTAATGAGATGGAGACTGAAACGAGTTTGCTTCGTGGCAGATGTCCAGAAGATGTACCGCCAAATATTGGTAACAAAAGAGGACGCAAATTACCAACGCATTCTTTGGCGACAAGACGAGTCTGAAGAGTTAAAAGAATACCGTATGCTTCGAGTCACTTTCGGTACCGCTCCAGCTCCATACTTAGCGGTCAAGACACTTCAGAAGATTGCTATCGATGAAGAAGAGAAACAACTCGATAAACAAACAAACAACCACAACGAAGTGGCAATCAAAACAATAAAAGAAGACTTTTATATGGACGATATGCTGTCAGGGGCAGCAACCGCTGAGGAAGCTATTGCAATAGCTAAAGAAGTAACACGCATTCTGAAACAAGGCGGATTTCAACTCATGAAATGGTCCTCTAATAACATGGAATTTATGAAATCTATTGATAAAGATAAAAGATCAGCGAATGCACAGATGGAACTGAACCTTGATGGAACTATAAAGGCGCTTGGAATTGTATGGAACCTTGGTGCAGATCAATTTCAATACAACTTGTCACTATCACCAATGCCAAAGACTACAACTAAACGTGGGATATTATCAGATGTACAAAAGCTATTCGATCCACTAGGCTGGATCGCACCGAGTACTGTCATGGCGAAGATGCTAATGCAAAGGTTATGGCTTGAAAAGGTGTCGTGGGACGAATGCGTCAGCCCTGAGCTCGAAGAAGAATGGAAACAGATAAGAGATGATTTTGAAAATGTCAAAGATATAAAGATGGATAGATGGATTGGCACAACAGACTCGGAAGAAGAAAAGATACAGATACACGGATTTAGCGACGCATCTATGCGCGCATACGCTGCCGTCGTATATATAAGAGTTGAAAGCACGAACAAAATAACAACCAAAATCATCGCTGCACGAACGAGAATAGCGCCTTTGAAAACTATCTCCCTCCCACGCTTAGAATTATGTGGCGCTTTACTCCTGTCTAAGCTAATGAAACAGATTGTACAAGCGATGAGAATACCAACAACAAACATGTTCGCATGGACCGACTCTTCGATAGTAATCGCTTGGCTTTGTGGAGAACCTAATAGATGGAAACCGTTTGTAGCCAACCGCGTCGTCGAAATCGTCGAGAACCTGAACAACAAACACTGGTACCATGTGCAATCTAAAGATAATCCTGCAGATATCGCTTCAAGAGGGATGAAGCTGACCACACTTAAGAACTGCAATCTGTGGTGGAACGGCCCGAGCTGGTTATCTGAAAAAGAAATAAATATTAGTACACAAGAAGATTTCACAACAGATGAAGAAATAAAAGTACAGAAAATTCAAACTTACCTGAATATTGAAGACCTGGAAAAACAAGAAAAGGCATTGACTACACAATTTGGAGATTTTGATAACCTAACTGAACTACTTAAAAGTATTGTCTATTGCCTCAGATTCATAAAGTACAAGACATATCCAGATGATACTGATAAGGATATTACTACAATGGAATTACAAAACGCCATGAATATTTGCATAAAAAAGGTACAGCAAGAAGAGTATCAAGAAGAAATAGAACGCTTGACATCAAATAAACAAGTAAAAAGAAAGAGCTCCCTAAGATCCCTAGCCCCATACGTAGATGAAAACAAATTCCTCAGGGTGGGCGGTCGCCTCAGATATGCAAATATAGATGAAGACAGAAAGCATCCAATCATTCTGGGAAACAAGAACTCTTTAGTGCCACTTATAATTGCTGATGCACATACAAGAACGCTTCATGGCACTTTGGCTGAAATGCTATGCTACTTACGTTCTAAGTACTGGATATTACGAGCAAAGTCCTTAGTCAAAAGACACATACAGAAATGCCTTACTTGTGCAAAACAAAATGCTACGTCGAAACCGCAATTCATGGGAGATTTACCGGAGACGAGAGTCACTCCTTCGAGACCATTCCTACACAGTGGAGTAGACTTTGCAGGGCCATACCAGATATTGACGTCCAAAGGCCGAGGAGGAAAAACTGTGAAGGCGTACATAGCTCTTTTCATCTGCATGGCCGTCAAGGCAATTCATATTGAACTGGTTGGAGACCTTACCTCAGAAGCTTTCATAGCAGCATTCAAACGCTTTGTCGCTAGAAGAGGAAAATGTACTCACCTGTGGAGCGACCAGGGTAGAAACTTCGTAGGCGCTAACAAAGAACTTGTAGAAGCCTGGAATGAAGCTAAATTGAAATTTACCGGACCAATAGTAGAGACACTTGCTATCGAAGGCACACAGTGGCACTTCATTCCAGCTTACAGCCCTAACTTTGGTGGCCTTTGGGAAGCCGGCGTCAAATCCATAAAATACCATCTAAAGAGAGTTCTGACAACAAATTTGACGTTCGAAGAGATGACGACCGTACTTTCCGAGACCGAGGCTTGCCCGAATTCCCGGCCCCTATGTCCTATCGATAACTCAGACCCTGAAAACGCTGAAATACTCACCCCAGGACATTTCTTAATAGGTGAAGCCCCTATCGTTGTTCCAGCAGCAGATTATAAAGAATGTAAAATACATACCTTGTCACGCTGGCAGCTCACGCAGAAACTGTTGGCAGATTTTTGGCGTCGATGGCAAGATGAGTACCTATCCAGACTGCAACAAAGACCTAAATGGCTGAAAAAAGAAAAAGAGTTTAAAATAGGGGACATAGTACTTATCAAAACTGATAACTTACCTCCAGGAAAATGGTCACTGGGCCGCATCATGGACAAACATCCTGCTGAAGACGGTTTTACTAGAGTGTACAGTGTTAAATCTGGTAGTGCTGTAGTGAAACGATCTATATCAAAATTATGTGCGTTGCCCGTTGATACTGAAACTTTGTAATGTCAATTTGATTGAAGTTAAATTGTACTATTGTGAAGTTATGAAAAGGACGTAAGTGTCCTTTTGGTGGGCGGTATGTTGTGTTAAATTTGAACCTTATGCATGCCTGTTTAAGTATATTCCCGCCTTCTCTTTCTATTTATATCTGTCCTTTAGTCGCTTAATAAACCCGTACAAGATCACACGTCTTTCTCATTTATTTAAATACAAAAATCCAAAATAGTTAAAGTGAACCTTATTACAACAAACAAGAACTTTTTTTACTCTACCCGACCAAATCGTCAAGTCCCATTATAGTAAACTTACCAGCATAATCTCAAAGAAGGTCCTATATCGATATCTATGCCAGCTGTTCAGCTGCGGCCCGTCCAGCTCTTCATACCGGCTGATGGTCGTCACATCCGTCCAATCATTGGACGCCTCATAGTTGTTTGACTTTGATCCTTATTCTTTCACAGATATAAGTGATATGTGTTAACTTGTTAAATATTAATAATTATTAACGCCATCTACTCGAGAGTAGGCCGAAGGTTATGGCGCCATCGTTTGAAAAGATTGCACCATACCGTTGGCCTATAGTCGAGTAGATGGCGTTAATATTAACAAGTTTACACATATCAGTGAAAGAATAAGGATCAAATTCAAATGGCGTTCTAACAGTTTTATTTTCTATCGAAAGATGGCAGTAAATTTACAGTGGCTACATAATTTACTTTGACAATAATCCGTCTCTATGCACTCTATTCTCTTTGCTTACAATAACTTACCAGCATAATCTCAAAGAAGGTCCTATATCCATATCTATGCCAGCTGTTCAACTGCGGCCCATCCAGCTCCTCATACCGACTGATGGTCGTCACATCCGTCCAGTCGTCCGACGCCTCATAGTTGTTGGTCAGCAGGTTGGCGAACTCGAGGAATTCCGTTATGAAGTCTTGGTCTTTTAGAAGGTCCGGCTTATGCTCGGCGATGTATTCTCTTAGTCTAAAAAAACATAGAATGTAGGATCCTATAGAAGTGGTATACGCGTGCCTCCGTGAGGGACAAAACATACGCAATGCGACAATATGATTGGTCGAATTTATTTGTTGCCCACCATAATCCATACTAAATTTACGGTGGGGAACAAATAAAATGTGAGACTGGGACAAGGACAAACAATAATAGCTCTTTCGCTGCTACTCCTACTGAAAGATACATAAGACTATCCTGTTCGGACACTTCCCCCACCTTACATGCCAGATCCAGTTATATACTACTAGATTCATGAAAAATAAGGGAATATTAATCAGACCCGCTCGAAATAGATCTAATTTTATTGCAGTTGTATTTTAATACAACCTTGTCTTTGTCTTTTGTCCTTTAGGACAGAGGCCAATATTGTTCCCGTCGCATTTCTGGATTGTAAAAAAAAGCCATAAGCCATAAATTATGACACTAATCTTCCACCTAAAATGTAAGGAAAAAAGTAAATACTCGAATAGGGTATTTGACTACTAGTCAAATCAGTTTCTTTTTTCGAACTGTCAAAACGATTTTGCTACTATGGAATTTATATGAAACACTAGCATGTGACGTCACAATCAAATGACCTACTCTTTATAGGTTTATACGGGTTTTCAAATATAAATTGTCTCTAAAAGGCCTCATTACCACGAGCGCTTCTACAACGCGCGTTAATAAAGCGTTTGAATGACACAAATGGATACATGTGTATTTGTTCACACGATGGCGGTGGCGCTTTTTATCAAGCGTTGTTGGATTTTCGACTTTAAGCCTTGGTCGTTAAATCGAATTTAGAGTGCGGACAGATTCAAGCGCTTTTTTAACGCGCGTTGTAAAAGCGCTAGTGGGAATGAGGGCAAAATAACTGCTGTCTACAATTTTCTATTAATCTTCTGGTGCTTTATTTCATGCATGGTGTTAAATAATTTTGTTTTAAATACAGTCAAATACCCTATTTTAAAAAGATTACTTGTAAGTGATAAAGGTCCCCAGCGGTTCAGGCTGGTCCGGCGGATGGTCAACTATGTGCAGAGCTATATCCAAGAGCTCGTTCACCAGTTCCGCATCAACTTCTGAACCGTCAGAACGGAACGGCGCCATGATCAGGCTCTGAGGGACGGTGATGATGTTGTGTTGGGTGGTCAGGTCGAAGACGCGGCTTTTCTGGTTGCCGTGGATCCTGAGAAAAAGAATTAGATTTTTGCTACAGTAGCAGAACAAATTAGGCTTGTGTCGGCCATGAACGAAGAACTGTTAAGAATGAAATCCCTTAAAGGACCGAAAGGAACGAAATCTTTTTGAACATGCTTAATTGGTCTTTATGTCCTTTAGTTCAGCGGGATTGGTGAGCGCTTGACATGAGTGCGACAAAATTGCCTCGCGCGTATGCTCTGTGTGGACCCGACGTTGACTATGGAACCGTAAAGCCACACAAAGCCTTAAAATAATAAAATAAAATAAAAAAGCCTTTTATTCTAAGCACTTTGAATAAATCTAGTTAAGTTACATATTGCATTTCAAGAACAATTCTTTGATAAATTAGTTTTAAGTAATATTGTTATGTGTCCTTCTGGGTGAAGGCCTCCTCCATCGATTTCCACTTGTCTCTGTCCTTTGCTATTTGGATCCAGAGCCTTATTGTATCAAATCTATATCAATCAATCAATCAATCAAAATATACTTTATTCATGTAGGCCTAGCAACAAGCTCTTATGAATCGTAATTAATCTTAATCTAATTATCAGAGCAATCTATTGATGTTAATATTATTCCATAATAAAATTGGATTATTATACATATCAAATTTAACACTAAGACTTTTACAAAAGGATTGTCAAACATTAAAAAAATTGTATAAAAAAATACTGGTCTAGAATTTCTAGAATAAAATCTAAATGTCAAAAAAAAGCACAAGTAACAAAAGAAGTAGATAGTATTACATCGGAATATCCATTTCCTCATCAATAATCAAATATACCTAATAAATAAATAATCATTACGAATAACAATTAATCCCACTTATATTCTTACCATTCAGCGCCCAGTTCTATAAGTCCATTTCCAAAAGGCACAGTATGGACTCTGCCTCCAATACGGGACTGCGCCTCTAATGCCAGCACCCGTCTCCCCGCTCGGATCAGAGTTGTGGCAGCAGTCACACCAGCTGCTCCGAGCCCGATTACTATTGTGTCATAGTGCACCATTGTTGCGCTGAAATTTACAATATGGTCTTAGTTAGTGAGTGTCAGGTAGTCAATGTAGTTTGACTTGTAATTGTATGTATGACAATCAGCTGCTATAAAAATTTTCATATTAACTCTTGTGAGTCACGTTAGACACTTCATTCATACATACTCACATACATACACATAAACAATCTTTGTAACTTTCTGAGACCTTTTTAGTTTTTGTTCATATAATAAAAATGTCTTATTTATAAAGTAGTAGCTTTGATATGAATTATATTCTGTTAAAATAAAAGCCGCAACATCAGTATCCGGTATTTCTCTAAGATTCCCACGGTACAGGCTGAGCGTAGTGTGGGGATCACAGTTCACAGTACTGCTTTTATTGAAATTTCTCTATTTCTTAGAAATACATATATTTTAATTTATTTTTTTGTAATTTACTTTACTGTATTTTTATAAGAGATAACTATAGAGTTAATGCCACGCAAGCTAAGTGTAACTACGTATAAACTACACAAACAACGAATTTTCCCATTCCAAAGATGATTCTTTCTAGGGATGTACCAACTAGTCGCCGACTAGTCGGGAAAGCCGACTATCCGGCCTCATTTGTAGTCGGCGATTAGTCGGCGACTAGTCGGCAAAAATGGCCGATTAGTCGGCACTTTATAAGTGCCAGAAAAACAGTACAAAAAGAAATAAACAGCAAATATTTACCGTATGCTTTTCACCTATTTTACCCAAATTCCTATTCAGGGTGCTTACGAAAACTTTTGTTCGAATAATTGACCGTGTGGTCGCTTTCTCATGTTCGATTGTCGATTCGGTTGTCGTATGAAATCGCCATAGGATTTTTTTATTGATTTTATTTTTTAGCGTTACTATGATATGATGAATAGCGCGATGAAAGGGATAAAACGATTTTTAAGTGCATCTGAACCGAACTTAGATGAAACTAAGTATCTGGGCGACTAGCCGAATAGTCGGCCGACTAATCGGCCATCCGAGCGCCGATTAGTCGGCTAGTCGGCCAAATCAATAGTCGGTACATCACTAATTCTTTCACTAAAAGTACTTTATTTCTGTAAAATTCCTTTCCTTTTTAACCTACTGTAAAGACGAAAATTTTAAATATAACTACATATAGTCTGTGCGGAAAAACAAGAGTCGGAGAGTGGTTTGGTTTGACGTAAATAAATGTATTTTCTTTCTTTCTTTCTTTTCTAGAATGTATGGGTTCCCTTACATTCGACGACTCTTCTCTTTCCGTACTGACTCTAGATACCTATCAACAGACGGTACGTCGGCATATCGAAACATATCACTGAACAATAAATAACTATTATAATTTTTAGGTTATGCACTTAATTCTCACCTTTAATCACTGAAACTTGCTTTGAGCACTGATAGAAAGACACTGATTTGATAAACACTACTTATATTAATCAGCAGTGCAAAAGTTGTGTATAATTAGTGATTTAGGGTTTTAAAAGATAAGAATTTGTTACGATTCTAATTATTTCTAATAAGTACTTGTTGACAGAAAGAAAAGGGCACCGAATGAACGAATGAACGTTGAACACCTGTTAATGACATTGACGTTTATGACATTTTCATTTCGTTCAGAAATAGATTAGGGTGCGTTCGAAGAGATATTTAAAACGCAAAAAGGATAAACTCTGGCAAATCCAATTTGACAGTAGAAAAAGGCGCGAAATTCAAATTTTCTATGGGAGGTCAACCCTTCTGCCCTCCTAACGAAAAGTGCAATAACTAGAGTCAAGCTACTTTCGAGAAAAACGCGGTAAAAGATTTTAAATTTGTTTAGTTGATATCTCCAATATTACACATCCTATTGACTTGAAACTTTGACCAAAACATAGATAATATTTTTGAGTTTATTTGTACGTACCTAATAATTATTTATTTATTTATTTATTTATTTATACTATAAAAAATGAGCAAACGCACTTATGCTTAGGATGGTCCAATACAGACATGATATAATTACAAGCCATAACTGCAATAAGTAGTATACTTATCGCACTTATCGTAAGTAATTCAAGATATTACGATTATTTTAAGCAATTATAGTATGGTGCTGTACTGTATGCTTGAATCTTAAGTACAATAAGTAGTTTACTTATTGCAGTTTTAATTAGTAAGACAAAGTGTTTAATTTTTTTTTCTATTATGGTTGTTGCAAAAGTGTATTTTTAACCGACTTCCAAATCTAAAAGGAGGAGGTTATCAATTTGGTTGTATGTTTTTTTATATTTTTTTATTTTTACTTTTTATGTTTTTTACTCCATACCTCTGTCATTACAGGACCGATTTTGAAAATTCTTTTTTTAATTGGATGTAGGTACAGATTGGTCCCGTGTTTGTCAAAACCCAGTTCTGATGATGGGATCCATGAGGAATTCAGGGAACTCCTCAAATCAAGCATATACATTAAGAAAGGTGACATTTGATGAAGTGGAACTGCTGATGATGATCAGAAGGGAACTCCTCAACGACGCATAGTTCACGTTTGACGATTGGTCCTCTTCGTTATGTTTGTTAAGCAAGTTAAGTTTTTAAGCCATATTTTTGTCAGGCTCGAGTTCTGATGATGGGTTCCACGAGGAATCGAGGGAACTCCTCAAATCTTAAAGGCATGCGTATAGAGATTTTTTGTATTTTCATCAGAAAATCAAGTATTTTCATCAAAAACTGTCGCATTTGATGAAGTGGAACTGCTGATGATGATCAGAACAGAACTCTTCAACGACGCATAGTTCACGTGTGGTGATTTGTCCTCTTCGTTATGTTTATTAAGCAAGTTAAGTTTTTAAGCCACATTTATGTCAAGCTCGAGTTCTGAACATGGGATCCATGAGGTCGAGGGAACTCCTCAAATCTTAAAGGCATACGTATAGAGATTTTTGTATTTTCAACAGAAAATCAAGCGTTTACATTAAAAACTGTCGCATTTGATGAAGTGGAACTGCTGATGATGGTTAGAACAGAACTCTTCAACGATGCATAGTTTGGCGATTTCGATTTTGTGGATTAGGTTAGGGTTAGGATAGAACTGCGACCCTTAGAGAAACGAAGTGCTACTAGAAAAGTGGATAAGGTTAGGTTAGAACTGCGACCCTTACAGAAACGAAATACTTATGCTACGAGAAAAAGGTGACGAAGTGGATTACTATATCAGTTAAATACCGGCCAATATAATGTATATATGGCATTTCAAACTATTTTGAGAAGTCGGTTTTTTTTCTATTAAAGATTATATGACATAACATTACAATAACACAAGTAATAAAAAAAATAAACATTTATTTTTAGAGTCCTACTTCTGGTAAATAATACTAGTTTTTCATGTCTCACTATTGCAATTATATTATTCGGTAAAAAAATCTAACAAAAATAGGCGACTGATGGATGCTCATGGCACAAAATGGAAACTTATTCCGTACCCTTCGCCCCGCAGTGAACATTTTACTACTCATAAATGCGACAACTTGCCATCATATTGCACCGTTATTGGTAAAACTATACTGTCTGTGCCCCATCGTCCTAAACATAAATGCAATAACTTAGTTGTATTGCCTTGTTATTAAATAAACTTATCATTAAAATTTCGACAATCCTAAACATAAGTGTAACAACTTCACTTATTGCGTTTATGATTAGTTATTGGACTAACATTTGTTATCACAATTTTACTAAGCATAAGAGCGATAACTACAGTTATGTCGTTCTTCATAAGTAAATCACAAGTCATTGCCTCAGATATTGCAGTTTTGATTAATAAAAAACATGTTTACGTTACAGATACCTTAAAACTGTCTAAGAAGAAAATATAGAACTCGTTATGCTCAACGCGAATATGTATATAACTCAACTTGACCCAAAACTCGAGTTATTGCACTTTTCGTTAGGAGGGCAGCCTTGTCATCTGCATTTTTTATAATTTGCAGCCTTTTTCTACTGACGGAAATGGAATGGAAATGCGAAACGATGTACCTATAAACAAGAGTCGTTGGTCATGTAGGCAGAAATAATCTCTACTGTATTTTCCTCATGCAAGTGTTATATATAACCTCAAAGCGAGTACCGTTAACCGGGATAAATAGGGATATCCTGGGGTGAATAGGAACAAAGCATAAAATGCGATTCACTTGGCAGTTTCTTAAAAAATACGTACACAAATTGAATCATTCGATTAAAAATAATAGTAGATTTCATATGATACAATTTGAGTAATTTTTTAAGCAATTGTCAGGTAAAACACATTTTAAAATTTGTCCCTATTCACCCCAGCCATCCCTGTTCACCCCGGTTGGCGGTATCTATGCCTAGTTTTTTTTACTCTGCCTACGGTCACTGACAATACTTGTTTGCTAGATTATATTTATATGATTTATATCTAATCTGTAGGTTACCTAGGTCATATCAAAGAACGCTAGGTCACATAATGGATGAGATGCAACAAAACATAGTCACTCTGTTCACACAATACATTTAATGTACCTAATGTAACTATCAAGAAAAATAATTGTCGTTTATACATGATTAAACCTACTAAAACTTTCCCACTTCGAATGGGGAGCCATTCGACGAATTAATACCACACCTGGAAAAGTCAGGATTGAACCTATTTCGAATTTGGTAACCTCCGCCCAAACCCACTCGTCACCGGGATTCGAACACAGGATCAGCAGCTTCGCAGGTATGAGGTAAGTATAGTAATAGGAAAATTTGAGGATGAAAGGAAAATACGATTACTTACTCAATAGTAAGTATATTATAAGGAAAATTGAATGACATCATACTGGTAGGTATATGAGTGTATGCACGACTTAAATATAAAGGGCTCTGGGCTATAACAGCGAAAATCGAAGTTCGCAAATTGCGGGCATTTTTCTCTGTCACTCTAATTACACCTTCATTGGAGTAAAAGAGAAAGATCCCCGCAATTTGCGAATTTCGGTTTTCGCGGTAGCCCCTCTGTATCCTCTTGTTATTTATATTATCAGTGCATTGTTTTTTTTTTCAACCCTTAAAACATGTTTGCAAGTAATAATAATAATAACTCCACGGCCGACTTCGGCCACGGCGACTGCTGTCAACTCCGTTGCTGTCGCTGGTGTGCTCGCAAGTGGCTGATGTAGCCGATCTTGTTAGTAGTAAGATATAAAGGTCATACAAATGAACTTTTACTGATACTAGTAACCCGCCCGGCTACGCACGGGTTAACAAATTATACACCTAAACCTTCATCAAGAATCACTCTCCGTTCAGTAGTTTTTGAGTTTATCGCGAGCAAACATACAAACACACAAACAGACAGACGCGGCGGGGAACTTTGTTTTATAAGGTGTAGTGATGGGATCAATCCCGAAATCACAAAAAAAATATGGCTGTCCCATAAATAATCGTGTAAATAAAAGTTTACAAACGAGGTCTATATAGATAATATAGATTCACGACAGCCGCAATTGTAATTTTTTTGCGGCACGGAATCCAAAACCCGATGCAAATGCATGCATGCCTCGTTATCTAAACAAAACCAGTAGGTGCAGGCTGCAGGCAGGTATTTCCTTAACTTTTTCAACGCCGTGTCAAACACAAAAGCTGTCACTCAGACGCCACGTCAACGAAGTGTCAAAACTAAAATTGAACTTTCTGCATATGCACGTAGGTCTATGTTGCTCTGTGGTCTGTGACCGATTAATCGGTCTTTTGCGTTGAACCTGCGGTGCGGATATATCGGTCATTGGCGTCCAAAGGGTTAAACATTATACTATATAAACGCGGCACAGCGTGCATCCTCACAGTTCTGCTGTTCTCCGTTGTCAGTCATGGTGTCTTACAAGTTGACGTTGTTGGTCGCGCTGGTGGTCGTGCTGACCATCGGCGTGCACTACTCTGAGGCGTTTGTTGATGCTTGCAATGAAGTTTGCAGCAGGTGAGAATTGTTCAAATATCAGAAACTTATGACTGAAATTGACTTTAGACTTTTGAGAATTTGAAATTGACTTTAGACTTATAGCCGGTCAATCAAGTTTGTCAGTAGCAAAAGGCGCGAAATTCAAATTTTCTATGGGAAGATTAACCTAAATAGCTACATTTTTTAAATTTGTCGCTTTTTTTTACTGACGGAAATGGCTTGACAGACTATACAATATATAAAGTTGTTTTAATTATTCTAAGATTTGTATTTTCAAGCTTTTATTTAGTTTCACCTGTCCCATTGTCTGTCTGTACCTAATCAAATCTTGCAAGTTATAGTTCGTAGGTTTCTAATAGAGCCCGAGCTAATCCTATTGTCTATTGTTAAGTAAAACCGCTCGTGCCGCGATCGCGAGTCGAACACTACAGAAGCAGTCTAAAATGTGTCATCGAGATGCGTAACAAAGGCGCGTTATCGGAGAGCGCACCTACACTGGTTTGTTGAGCGTTGAACTAGCCCGCGCTCAGGTGCCAAATACAATAATTATGACCCTTTTTTGCAGGTAAGTAGCAAGTGCGGTTTTACGTAACAATAGACAATAGGATTAGCCGCCGGGCTCTATTACAAAGCTACGAACTATAAATCTGACCCACTTCCCGGTTTCCGATGAAGCTAAAAATTTGCATACGTATGTAAGTCGAATGACAATGCAATAACGGTACCATCCAGCTGATCTGATGATGGAGACAGGAGTAGGAGGTGGTGGCCATATGGACTCTGTGATAAAACAACGCAATCTAACTGTTTCTGGTTTTTTTAATTGTCTCGATGAGTATTAGTAGCTTACTTAGATAGGTACAGTCAGCGATATAAGCTTGTACCAAAAAACGTAATTTTTGCCAAAAACTTATTTATAATCATTTTCAGGACGAAGGCTGAGTGGGATGAGTGCTGCCGAGCCCACGGCTACCCGAAGGGCGCCGTCGATTGCCGCTACCACGGCCGAATGAACTGCTGGACATAAGAAGACACTGATTATGTCAGTCAAGATAAATTCTGTTAAAATTATTTGATAAATGTACAGGTCAAATCCTTTGTAATAAATGTTTTATTGTTTACGTTTACTTATTTATCATTGACTTACCAAAGAGTAGGTATTAAGCACGATTATAAATGCATATCTTAAGTTATGGTCTGGGATATAAAGATTCTATATGTGCAGGACCGAAGTCTCTGAATACGAGTAGGGGGTAATGGGGAAGCAGGGCCGTCTTAAACTATGCTGGGGCCTCTGGGCACTTAAGAATTTGGGGCCCTTTTGGAAAGTAAAGAAAGCTAATTAAACTAACATTTTTGTACTATGATCTATTTATTCCGGGTAATCAAATATACTGTTACTGTCTGTCTTACGGGCCCCCCCGAGGATGGGCACGGGCCCCGTGTGACCTTATGGTAAAGACGGTACTGTGGGGAAGGCCAATGAGGAGGTACACTGAAAGGTTTGGACAGATGTCGCACCTGGCAACAGTTCTTTGTTTACGATTCTTGTTAAGTGTATGATTTAAGCTCTACGGAGCTTCCGGCGCTTACTTTTCTATGACAGATGACAGGTGATCACGTGATGCTTTCCATAGAAAACGAAGTTTGACGTTTAATATAACATCTGCACTGCGTGTCCTGTCAAAATCTCTGCAGACTTTTCTTGGTCTAACTCTATGTACTTAGCTACTTTTTGAGTATGGGCATAGAGAAAAAATACATAGAGTGCTCACCCCATACATCCGTTTTAGTAACAAAACGACTATTATTTTCGTAATTGACATCGTAGCGGTACTAAATATTCGATTATTTTCGTAATTGACATCGTATCGTAGCGGTACTGATAATCGCTACTCGATGCTAGATGTCGACTGCGAAAATAATAGTCTTTTTGGTATCTACCAAAACTGGCCCCGTAGACAACATGGCAATCGCTAACGCTACGTAGCGAACGAAACGCAACAGTCACTGTCACACTAATATGGAAGAGTGATAGACACAAAGCGATTCGATGGCGAAGCGCAAGCGATTGTCACCTTGGCTAGGCCGCCTGATGTATGGAGTGAGCACTCTATTCTTACTAGAGTCAGTCCATGAAAAGTCTGCAGCGGATTTGATAGCCCACGCAGCGCACGTGTTATTTTAAACGTCAAACTTCAAACATGATATTATGACGTATAAATGACACTTGCACTGCGTGGGCTATCAAATCCGCTGCAGACTTTTCTTGGTCTTACTCTATATTTCTCTATGGTATGGCCGGTATGGGTAATTAAAATAATCACAAATAAGGCTATAAAGCTCTTTATTCAAAGAAATACCACAAACACTGTCTAATTTAATTATCCCAACAGTTCATCCAACCGTAGCGGCAGTCAGCATGGCCCCTCCAGTACCCATGCGCGCGGCAGCACTCGTCTTTCTCCGCGAAGCTTCGCTTGCAAACTTCGTTGCACGGGTCCGTGCGGATCGCCATTGCCGTCGCCAACAGGGCGAACACAAACAACAACATGGCTACCTTTAGTGCCGCCATCTTGGAGAGCTGAGTGGTTATGTGCGCTTGAGACTTCGCTCCGTTTATATACGATTTGAAAGGCATGGACTACCTCATATGGACTCCGTTTTATGAAGCAATTACTTCGTTTGTATGTCATCAAACGTTCATTGAAATAGTCGCTAGTAGTTTGTAAAATACCACAATTACCGCAGTAATTGGTGCGCCACGAGCGGCTTTCAGGACGACTATCTGTTAGAGCCAGAGAGATACGATACGACCGAACACGTCTACAAATGCCATAATCCCAGATCGTTCCCCAGAACGAAATGTTCCGAATCCCAGAACGAAATGTTCTGATAAAGCTAAGGAGCCATGATAACGTTTGATAACATCATCTTTCTCGAGTTGTCCCGGCTTTTTTTGCCACGACTCATGGGCGCCTGGGGTCCGCTTGACAACGTTTGATAACGCAGTTTTAAATTCAACAGTATATATAATTCAAACGGTATAATTTAAACGGTAATTCAGATTTCTGCGGATATTAGGGTAGCTGCTATACGCGTCCCTGACAAAGTATACATTAATGTGTAACGCCCCATGATACGTAAGTACGTACAGACGTAGTGATTTTATGTGGTCCATCTAGAAGATATGTGGTCTGTGGAAATGGGAAACCAGACTGGGTACTTCGAGAAATGCACAGTGAATGGGCCAGTGTATTCTGAGCTTGCTTTAGGCTTGTTTGTATTGAATGTATGGATCTGTGATACCTATGCAGTTTAGGCTTTGTTTAGCTTAACAAGTAGGTACCTAACGAGTGTTATTTTCCTTAAAGGTTGTTTCTGAAATTGTTATATTTATTTGACATTGCAGATCACGCATGACGCAACACAAATAAATTATTGGCCGACCGAAGTGTCTCAGTTTCAGCTTTCAGCTTGTATACAGCGAGGCGTAGACTAGCAACTACTTGCATGCAAATTAACCTTTTATTACCATTAAGGATAACACGATCGCCAATTAGACTGGGCCGTGTCCGGGCCGAAGCTTCCGGCGCATTGTTTTCTATGGAAAGCATCACGTGATCACCTCGTCGTCATGTCATAGAAAAGTAAGTGCCGGAAGCTACGGCCCGGACACGGCCCGGTCTAACGTGAGTCAGCCGTTTCCGTATAATATCTAAGGACGGGCCTTACGGGCGCTAAAAATGGTACTAGCGGTGTCACTCACGAATTCGAGCCAATCGTGCAGTCATGGCTCGTCTACACGATGGGCCAGCGCCTGCCACTCCAAGGGACGCAGCCATGCGGTAGAATGAGATAGCAATAGCTACCGCTGGCGCTAGTTATGCGCGCTTAATGCCGCGCCACGATATGACCCGACCGGATGGTACAAGTTCGATCGGTTAATCCGTGTACTTAATTCTACTGTCATGTATTTACTTATGTCGTCATGTTGTATCTCTTTTTAGGGTTCCGTACCCAAAGGGTAAAACGGGACCCTATTACTAAGACTCCGCTGTCCGTCCGTCCATCCGTCCGTCCGTCCGTCCGTCTGTCACCAGGCTGTATCTCACGAAACGTGATAGCTACATTTGAAATTTTCACAGATGATGTATTTCTGTTGCCGCTATAACAACAAATACTAAAAACAGAATAAAATAAAGATTTAAGTGGTGCTCCCATACAACAAACGTGATTTTTGACCGAAGTTGAGCAACGTCGAGCGGGGTCAGTACTTGGATGGGTGACCGTTTTTTTTTTGCCGTTTTATGCATTATGGTACGGAACCCTTCGTGCGCGAGTCCGACTCGCACTTGTCCGGTTTTTTATTTGTATTAGCTGGGTAAAATGTGTGTAATCTATTTTTCGGTTTATTTTATGTTTCTTTCCTTTATTTTTCACCTCAGCAGCTCGAACAAGGGTACTTTGCTTCTTAAAAACAGTGAGCAAAATGCGATTTTGCTCACTGGGTCATTTTGTCTCACTCAGTGAGCAAAATCGCATTTTGCTCACTGATTGTGTCTCACTCAGTGAGCAAAATCGCATTTTTTCGCGATTTTGCTCACTGAGTGAGACAAAATGACATTCAAGTGACCTTTATAGTCATTTCAACATGCGGGGTCTAATACAAGTTCGATATACTTGGGTTCTATTATCTCTGTCCCTCTAGGTATGTTCTCACTGCTTAGGGTGAAAAAATTTGTGTACTACACGAGATCAAAGTTATTTACATCTCGTGCGCTTTTGAATCCCTTACTACGCTCAAGATTCTAAATTAGATTATAGAATCTTTCGCTTGCACGGGACTCAAAATAAGCACTCGAAGAAATATCAAACTTTGATCTCTTGTTGTACAAATAACTATTTTTTGTCTGTTACCTTCCGTGATTATTTCTCACTTGATGGTCTCATCGGAAGATCAGCGCTGGAAGTCGCCAGCAACATGCTGAGATGGGACCATTTCGTGACACTTTATTTTTCACTATGTTTTTTCTCTGTATGTCTATTGTCTGTGTGTTTACGAATAAAAAACTATTCTATTTTATTCT
The DNA here is from genome assembly GCF_910591565.1 of Cydia splendana. Taxonomy (NCBI): domain Eukaryota; kingdom Metazoa; phylum Arthropoda; class Insecta; order Lepidoptera; family Tortricidae; genus Cydia; species Cydia splendana. Next base: position 7,374,383 of record NC_085983.1, read on the forward strand.
ATTCAATATCATTTGCTCCCTCTAACGCATAAATGCGTCTCTTGGAGTGGCCGGCGTTGGCCCAACGTGTAGAAGAGCCATGACTGCACGATTGGCTCGAATTCGTAGATCTAAGGACTGGCCTTACGGGCAATAAGAATGGGGCATGAATGGGACCAGTACAGCGGTGTGACACCGCTACAACGCGATTGGTTGACGAGTACGCATCACGCGCGCGATTGGTCGCAACTAGTTGCGTTATTGCTCCTCTACACGATGGGCCAACGCCGGCCACTCCAAGGGACGCATTTATGCGTTAGAGGCAGCAAGTGGCCTTGGAGTGGCCGGCGCTGGCGCTGCGTACTCGTCAACCAATCGCGTTGTAGCGGTGTCACACCGCTGTATTGGTCCCATTCATGCCCCATTCTTATTGCCCGTAAGGCCAGTTAGATCTACGTCAATGTTTTTAACTTTTCAGCGATTAGGCCCCACGTGAAAAAAGCTTTTCCTCGGGTAACTATCACTATTTGCTTGGAAGTTAATACCTCTGTTGAATAAAGTAAAAAAAAAGGGTCGGACGAAATCAGGCGCTTCCAGGGCTATTAAGAACCATACTTAATGCTCTATCTAGAAAATATGTGTGCAAGGAAAACTCGACTCGGTGATTCATGAAATGCGCGGTAAGTGGACCGGTGTAAACTGCGCTTGATTTTAAGCATGTTTGTAATGAATGTAAGGGTTTGTGTTTCGCTGCAGGTGTGCAGGTGTATTGGTTTTGTTTGCCTTTACAGAGGGTATCGACTTATATTTTCCTTATTGGTGGATTCTGAAATTCTTCAAACAGATCTCTGTGTTCGCGTCTTTCCCTTAGACATACACAAAAGTTAAGGGCTATAAAGGTTAATTTTCTTATTCAACCATTATCCACGTGAAAAGGTCCTCATTTATTTAGAGAACTATGATAAAATCATTACCTACATGCCCACAAGCTGTTAACTATTGCCCACAGGAGAGAAAAATGTACAGTTCGCGAACACACTAGTTTGACACTGCAGACTGCAGATTGTACAACACAAATACCTTATCTTACACCTTTAAACGCAATTCTTGATTATTTATTTATTTATATATATAGGTATCCTATTTCGGGGATCGAGGAATCGGCTCTAACGATTTCTATGAAATTTGCTATATCCCTTCAAGTGGCGCCAGCAAAAACGCGAAAAGTAGTCAAGTGGCGGGGCCCCGGTGGGTGGTCAGCGCAGATTAAGAAAATTTGACAAAATCGTCGATTTAAGCTTTTCTACATATGTATGAAAGTATATAAAATCACATATTGTTAGAATCAGCGTTATATAGGCTATTTGAATATAGCAATTAAATTATTCTAATGTTTATACATTTGGCCAGACGTAATCAAACTCCGGAAGAATGACAGTTTTCCAGCTTCCTTGTTAAAAATGACTACCACCATAAAACTAATTGATTATTGGAGGTAATTGCTGTTTAATTATCAAAGGAAGAGTTTTATCTTTAAGATTAAATCAATAAAAGGGACCTAAGACACAATTTCTTTTACAAAACAACCTCTTAAAAAATCAGACTGACCTCGGACTAGGCGGTCGCTACCGATCAATGGTCCTCACCAACATACCAAGTGTTTTTGTGCTTCTTATGGTATGCTATCCTTCTCTAACTCGCTACCTAATTTTGGGCGCTAGAAGAGCGTAACTATACTTAAATGCGTTCAATTTCACCTCTAAATATGTCAACACCTCATTAACCACTCACTGGTGGATGACAGTTTACTGGTTTTCGCATCGACCATTCACAGGTTGACCGCCACTTGAAGGGATATGGGGGTTTTCGGGGGCGAAAAATCGATCTAGCTAGGTCTTATCTCTGGGAAAACGCTTGTTTTGAGTTTTTTTATATATTTTCCGAGCAAAGCTCGGTCTCCCAGATATTTAATTATTATGTACCTACGTAATGACTTGCGACGTATTATTTTCCTATTCAACTGCCAAAATAAAATAGGGATAGTTAGGTATTAGACAGGCAAATAGGCAAAAATGCTATTTAATTCTGTAGTCAGGAGACCGAACAGCTGCCAACGTCTTCGGTACCATGCCGATAATTTAATGTAAGATTGTAATAACTTATACAGTATGGTCCAAACCTTGACGTCCAAAAATTTTTTTTAGATTCCTCACTGCTATCAGAATATACCCCATGTATGTTAGCCGATTTTTCGTAGTTTTTGAGTTATGTTTTTTTAAACTTATAACTTTTGTTATGAAAAAAATTTGGCTGTTTCATACATTTTGGCTGATCCATTTTCTATGGCAGGGTAAATTTTTTTTTCGCGATTTCGGTGTTGGTCTCATAGTAAAAGTTGCTCAGTATAATCCCAAAACCTCCCTGGCAACGGGAATGTAGTTATTTTTTAGCCACCGTGTATGGGAACCCCGGAATTACATAACAAAAGTTAAAAGTTTAAAAAATCATAACTCGAAAACTACGAAAAATCGGCTAACATACACACCCTGTAGGTATATATTTATATTTTATATTTAAGTTTTTATGTTGTAATACCTGTTGGTGGATGGACTGTGTGAGATATGATATGAAACGAACGCAAGTGAAGGATGAAATGACGGGCGACAGAGAGGTATGGAAGAGAAAGACAGCTGCGCCGACCCCAAGTGAATGGGACAAGGGCAAGATAATGATGATGATGTTGTAATACCTGGAGCGGACTTTACGTATATTATATGGAAACCTACAATTATCCACGTTATATCATACAATAATATTTGTACGGATATGATGGTCGTTCTTGTCTACGTGACAGCGTGATAAAACGGTGTCCGCCACTTTCTATCCCGCGGAGTTAAAAAGTGACAGTTATTTTATCACGTGGATAAAACCATCCACGAATATTTACCTTCTTTCGTGTAATCGTAGAATAACCCTCCATAAATAATGTCAATAGATAATGGAAACATGTTCGCTACAGAAATTTCCGTTGAAAAAAATAAGGAAAATTTTGCAAAAAAGCACACTTGTTTTTTAATAAATTGTTTGCTTAACTTAGGACCACTTGCACCTTTCACTAACACGGTTAACCGGTTAAACCTGGAGTTGCCATGGTTACCAGTACAATTTGACATTGGGTTAACGGTTTAACTGGTTAACCCCGGGTTAGAGAGATGGTGCAAGAGGCGCTTAGAGTTTTAAATTAAGCTAATTAAACCTACTAATCAAGCGATTGCGAACCGTCTCCGGTTCAGGCCGCGTAGCCAAGATGCCAATCGCTTACGCTCCGTAGCGATCGAAACGCAACTGTCACTGTCGCACTAATATGAAAGAGTGATAGAGAGACATAAAGCTTTTCGTTGTCGAAGCGATGGCGATTGTAACCTTGGCTAGGCCGGCAGCTTGGGCAAAAATGCTTTCGCATACGAATATGTTGAAATCATGTGTAGGTACTAGACCGCGGGCCAGGAGCATATATCCGTTTGTAGTTTGTTGCCGGTCCCATATTGGGATACCCTCCTTCAGTTGAGGGGGGACTTAAATCTTCTGTGTAGCGTTATTTGACGTTCATAAGCGCATTGTTTTCTATAGTAAAAAACATAACGCTAAATAGCCAATAAATATGTGAATAAAATGTCATCAGTAGGTAAATTAACAATAAACTTATAACATTCTATGGAGCATGGACTGTGGGGCATTAAACATCCAGGGACACGGGGCATAGGTGCCCCCGCCAAGTCGAGAGAAACAATTTTAGGGAAATCAAATTAGATTTATTCGAAAAATTAATTGAATGAGACTTAAACTTCAAATGCGGTTCAGTGGTAGTGGTAGGTACAGCCGAAATCAAGAGTTAAAAACCAGGATAATTACTTATTCATTTAATTCTAAACGTAACAAATATAAGAGCCTCGGTAGAGAGTACCATTTTGTACCATTTGGTGTTGAAACTCTAGGTCCATGGGGTCCCAGCGCGCATAAGTTGTTCGCAGAAATCGCGAAGCGTCTGGTTGACGTAACTGGTGACCGAAGAGCTGGCAGCTACCTCGCACAACGTATCAGCATTGCGATACAGCGAGGAAATGCCGCCAGCATCCTTGGTACAATGCCTCAAGGGCCTATTTTAGATTTAAGCTAGTTATTAATTTCGTTTAGTAGTACCACTGTATATATATTGTATGTAAATAAATGTTTTGACTAACTCATATTGGAATTGATCCGAGCAAAAATGTATCTCCCAAGGCTCCCAAAATTTATGCACACCTTGGATTCCTCCAAGTCGGATGCACGCATTCAGGACGAAATGTATTAAACGGTTTTACAGTAATACATCATCATCATTCTCTTGCCCTTGTCCCATTCACTTGGGGTCTTCCTAACAATGTACAAATTGCAGAACATTCCCAAAAAGCGGAAACGTACTCGAGAATGTTCTCAGAACATTCTGCAACATGGAAATTTATTGTTCCGCCATCTTGGATTTTTTCCAAAAAAAATTTTTTGTCATAGGAATCTAGAGGCCTTGTAACGTTAGCGTTTCAACGCTCCTTGAGTGATCAATTTTGTCATAAAGGATACTAAGAATAATCTTAAAAACTAAATAAATTATAAAAGGTAAAACTAAAATATAAGTGCCTAACTAAACAAATAATTCTACTGTAATATTATTGCTCGTGTAGCAATGTAGGCGCTTATCCATCGCGAAACACGTATGTGACGTATGTATCGTCATCGCGGGGCGCGAGGGGAGTTCATGCATATGGCTCATTCATTTGGACTTCCGCGGCGGCGCGATGTGTTCGCTCCATCTTAAATTGTAACGGTCTCAAGCAAGACTCCAAAAATGTGCCGTCGGAAAATTAATAATTTGCAATAGAAACTATCGTTTTCTAAATTTATTTTGTGCGTGAGTGTTTTCCCCCGCTCGGGTGAGTGTTGCAAAATGATATTTTATAGCTACTATGTGCTAATTGTATCATTAGATAGTTATTTCTTCCTAATAAGGTGTGTGTTTAGCTTAATTGTAGTTAAGATCCTTTTATTACGCTTCGCCGCAGTAATTCTGTACAATTGGTTTCCTTTGTTCCTTGTAACATAACGAATTTCTACCCTCTTGCCTAAAAAGTGAAATCATGATTTGCAATTTCCAAGTAAATGTGTAGGTTAAATACAACTAGAGTAAAACTTAATTGCCAATGCTTAACATAATTGTTTTTCAATATAAATTCCACATTTACATGTTTTGAATTTAATAATTTTTACTGCATAAGTACTTACTCCATAGTACTGAGCCGATTTTGTATACTTCTACCACATCACTGATCACTATTTAATGCTTTGAGCTTGCCTTCCTTCTTTCTGCACTTTCATCTTGCGCTTTCTCTTCACGCGGCAAAATGTTGCAGGCAGTAACGCAAAATCGGGCATTTTACTAAATGTCCAATAATGATAAATTCCAGGGGTCCTACCACCTACGCCTCCAACACTGGCTCCGGAGTCCACCTGCTGCCCTGCTGACCCGTGAAAACCTCAAGGCTGTGACGTCACCACCACTTACATGCGCAACCACCATAGCACCAAGCGCACAGCAGGGGAGTGGCACTCGTTCATGAGTTTGTGCAAGTGAATACGGGCTCGCTTTAAATTGTCTAAGGAACCACCTCTGAGATCTATAAATTATATGTAACGTTAGCGTTTCAACGCTCCCTGAGTGATCAATTTTGTCATAAAGGGTACTAAGAATAATCTTAAAAACTAAATAAATTATAAAAGGTAAAACTAAAATATAAGTGCCTAACTAAACAAATAATTCTACTGTAATATTATTGCTCATGTAGCAATGTAGGCGCTTATCCATCGCGAAACACGTATGTGACGTATGTATCGTCATCGCGGGGCGCGAGGGGAGTTCATGCATATGGCTCGTGCATTTGGACTTCCGCGGCGGCGCGATGTGTTCGCTCCATCTTAAATTGTAACGGTCTCAAGCAAGACTCCAAAAATGGGCCGTCGGAAAATTAATAATTTGCAATAGAAACTATCGTTTTCTAAATTTATTTTGTGCGTGAGTGTTTTCCCCCGCTTGGGGGTCCTACCACCTACGCCTCCAACACTGGCTCCGGAGTCCACCTGCTGCCCTGCTGACCCGTGAAGACCTCAAGGCTGTGACGTCACCACCACTTACATGCGCAACCACCATAGCACCAAGCGCACAGCAGGGGAGTGGCACTCGTTCATGAGTTTGTGCAATTGAATACGGGCTCGCTTTAAATTGTCTAAGGAACCACCTCTGAGATCTATAAATTTAATCTACCCTCAAATTTGGTTAATTTTACAAAATCGTTTTTTTTTATTATTTTTAATATAGTTTTTTATCATGTATTAGTTGTTTTACTTCCTAGAACACTAAATAACAGCTAAACTGTTACATTGGCGCCCAATAATAGGTTTCGAGCCGTATTCACTTGTGCTTGCTGTAGTATTATCTAGTAATCTTTGGTGTTGGTTGCTTCTTTAGTTATAAGTCTTCTTTCCCAGTGATCATCAAAATCGTGCTGGTAAAATCGTTAATGATATTTATACCTGCTACTTATGAGATTTTCTTCGTCTACCCACATTTTGCTGATCACTGTTAACTACCTAAATTTTTAAGTTGATTTCAATTTCTTTCTGCTTCTTTCTGCTTCTTTCTATTTCTGTATTCTTCTGGGTAATAATTTTCTGCTTTTATTCTTCGTTAAATTGCAACACGCACCTACGGGCTAAACATGACTTACCAAATTAAATATCTTTCATTGCAAAAGGCTGAACTAGAGTACGAAGTCGGTGTCAGGGGAGGTAATATAGGAGAATCTGTTAGGCCGGATTTAGTGTCGGCGACACCGTTTGGAATCTCCCGGCATGCCAAATCTCAGCGCGCTCGGACCAACATGAAAAAATTAAAAAAAAAAGTCGGCCATTTTGATTTTTTTTAATGCAGTTTGTTTTGTCTCGGGGCCCTCTATGACATTTGGTCGAGCAACTCCCACCTATCACGCACCGTTTAAAAGTTGCCATACCTACAAAATAAAAGTGGCCAGTTTTCCCGCAATTGTAGCATTTTTCAAAAAAAATATTTTTCATAGGTATCTAGGGGACCCCGGTCAAACTCAACCTTTAGTACCGTTTGGTAACCAAAATTTCGTAACCAGCTACAGAATGGGAATCAAGATTCCCAGTTTGTAGCCGGTTACATATTGGGCCAGCGTGTTACCGTTTGGTAACTAAATTTGGTAACTAGCTATAAAACAGGTATCTAAAATTCCCTGTATGTAGCCAGTTACGAATTGGGCCAGAGTGGTACCGTTTGGTAAATAAGTTTTGTAACTGGCTACAAAATGGGAATCCAAAATTACCTGTTTGTAGCCGGTTACGTATTGGGACAGAGTCACTCACTGATCGGAGTTTATTGTACCAATTCGAGGCTAGAACGGTGTACATACGAAAGCACTTCAGACTTATTGTCATTGTCATTGCATACGTTCATTTTAAGTTTTAATGATAATTTCTCGCTGACTGTACATTTTATCAAAAATCTGTGAATGCCAATTGTCACCACTTAGAAAGTTAGATGGTCACTTCAAAAGTCCCATTTTGTAACCAGTTACAACGCGGGATATTTTTTCCCGTTTGGAAGCTGGTTACCAACCGTGGTTACGAATCGGTAATTCAAAAGTCCCATTTTGTAACCAGTTACAACCTGGGATTTATTTTTCCCGTTTCGAAGCCGGTTACCAAACGTGGTTACAAATCGGTAATGGAAAAGTCCCAATTTGAAGCCAGTTACGAATTGGTATTTCTTTCCCGTTTCGAAGCTGGTTACCAATTTTTAGTTACCAAACGGTACTAAAGGAAACTCAAGGGTCTGGTATACAAAAGTATAATAAGGCCGGTTCTTATGTATGGCAGCGAGACGTGGGCAACGACTCAAAGACACGTGCATACCATCCAAGTTGCCGAGATGAAAATGCTGAGGTGGATGTGCGGCGTTACCAGGCTCGACAGAATCCGTAGCGAGTACGTACGAGGAAGCCTGGGCGTGCGCGACATTGCCGATAAAATGCAGGAGAGCAGGCTGCGATGGTATGGTCACGTAAAAAAAAGGCCTTCTGACTACGTAGGAAATTTGGCGCTACAACTTTCCATCCCAGGTCGAAGATCTAGGGGCAGACCCAGAACAAGATGGAAGGATGTAGTGCTAAAGGACATGAGTGAGTGCAAGCTATCCGAGGACGATGTCGTGGACAGGGCGAAGTGGAGAAGGTTAAGCAGGAAAGCTGACCCCGCCACCATGTGGGATGGATAGCTAGGAAGAGAGAGAGAGAGGTATCTAGGGGACCCCGACATTCCGTGACCAAAATTTCAGCGCGCTAGGACAAACTTGAAAAAATTAAAAAAAAAGTCAGCCATATTGAAAAAAACTTGGCCGCGTCAAAAACTGCCAGGGTCCCTCTATGACATTTGGTCGAGCACCCCCCACCTAGGTCTGACCGTTTGGCCGGGCCGTCATACATTTTACTGACCGGAAGCGGTAGACCAAAAGTCGGAATTTTCTGGGGGTAAGGATACTACACCTAAACTATCGTGAATAATTATGGTATAAACTACGATAAATAAATAAATTCTCGTTCTCGAGAACATTCTCAGAAGTTACCGAGAAATTCTCATGTGGAAAGTTTCGCAACTTTGGAAAGTTCTCGTGCGTGCATTGCTAATTAAACCATTTCCAGCTTGCTGGAAAATTCCTCAAATCGCTTTTTATGGATCTAATTTGATTGGCCTAATATATAGTAGTACCCCTTAGGGCGATTTGCACCATCCCACTAGCCCGGGGTTAACCGGTTAAACCTGGAGTTACCATGGTTACCAGTACAATTTGACACTGGGTTAACGGTTTAACCGCTTATAAATCCTCGGATTAGTGGGATGGTGCAAGTAGCGCTTAGTGTGATAAGGGTTAAATTAGATAAATTGAACTTCATAGCCCATAACTAATGGTATGTTTATGTTTACAGGATACACGTGAGTCTAAATGCTGTGTAAAGGCCCCAGTACACAGTGGTGAAGGATGGGCCATGCCACGCCTTCGCCATTATGTACAGGGGGCTATGGTATACAATGGCGGACGACTGGCCGTCAGTTGTCAGCCGTGGTGGGCAATCGGGAAGTTGTCGGTTTTTTGGCACACTTCAAAGGAATCGTGGCGTACCGTGGCCTGTGGTGTTCACACAGTCGCCATTGTTTGTTTAGTTTATTACTGACAGCTTGAATTTTTTACCGCTTGATTAGATGTTGATAGCCCAAAATGTCATTATCGTGGAGCAATGAAGAGACTTTTCAGTTTATAGATTTATATCAATCAGAGCCTGCAATTTTGTTTTTTTTTTTGATGCACCATTGTGTGAACATCTACCTGATATAGGCCTACAGCCTGGTAAAAAAGAGTAGAACTTAAAAAGTGGCAACACTGTAGTATCGTCCCGTTCTCTTATATAAATTGATTTGAAAGGGACGACACTACAGTGTTGCCACTTTTTAATTTCTACTCTTTTTTGCCAAGCTGTACAGTTGCGCATATGACATTGCAAAGCATGGCTTGGCATGGACAATCCTTGACCACTGTGTACTGGAACCTCAAGACCTGCCTTAATTGTAAAATACAAAACACAAAACTTTGTAATATTTATTTATTTAGGGAAACACTGCAATTATAACGATCAGATTATTTGCTGGGGTTCCTGTAGTGGGTATTACACGACTAAATTACTTCAGTAGCAATACATCCCGCCTTCACATGAAGCGTAGGTAGCATGTCCGTGCGCGCGGCAGCATTCCGCTTTCTCTGGGTTACTTCTGTTGCACACCTGGAACAGAACAGGATAATAGATCAACAGTGAATAATAATAGGTATTTGTTTTACAAGGGGGCAAAATTGCTGATTAGTGTGTTCATATTTAATTACTTACACAAACGGGTCTACCGCGATATATTTCAGCTGTGGTTTCGGAACGGTCAGCTGGTGCAACTCAGCTGAAACGTCGGAATTTCTGGTAAAAACAATGAAATTATACCGCGGTAGACCCGTTTGTGTAATTAAATATGTGTACAACACGCGAGAGTTTAAAGTGTTAGATTAATGTGTTAATATTGAAACCCGAACAAGCAAAAGACTCCAAAAATTGGTTCGATAAGTGGAATATTTTAGCTTTAGGTATCAAGGGTTCCAAGGCTTAAACAAACTTTGCACCCAACCTTTTTGAAGATGTTTTACAAAACAAACACTACAAATAAAAAAATAAAATCGAACGCCTTATAAAATATTTATCATTAAAAATCCCAATCATCCTGTCCCTTTTACACAATTTTTTTGCTAAAATATCAGATCAGGGGCCTAGCCAAGTTGCCAATGACGGTAATCTTTCCCTACCACTCTTCCAGTGTGACACAGAGAGCCATTAGCGTATCGTTCGCTACGGGGCATACGATTGGCAATTTGGCTAGGCACCCAGCTGTTAACTAAAATGATCTCGGCACACTAAATTTAAAAATATAAAGACAATTTAATTCGTGTTTAGCAATCACCTCGTCACAAGGCGGCACCCTCGTCCACCTATTGGTTGCCTCAGTGTGAGCAACCATGGCTACCGCAACCAGGACGACCAGGAACATTACTTTAAAGGACATCTTTATTTGTGGTTGACGATTAAAACCTGTTTTCACGCGTCTAGTTGTTGTGTTGTTCGCGTTGTTAGTGATACTATGAAAATGAGTGATTCTGATTCATATATATACCTAGTCTGCCCTAGAGCTAAATTCAAACGTACATTTTGATGTAACATCTAAATGTAATTTTGATATCATTTGCGCTACATTTCGCTCGTGACTTGTTCGTGTGTGAATGGGTGCGAGAGAGACGCAAGGGTGAATGATAACGAAATGACAACATTAAGATTTGATTTTGATATCAAAATATGAGTTCCAATTGGCCTCTATGTATAACAGCCGCAAGAGCTATAGAAAATCAGTTTGGACTTACCTTCTTATTCATAAACGTCTACCAACGTCTACTAAAGTTGACAAGCCGATAACAATCGTTTGTCCCTTTCCGACGTATTGGTATGATGGAAAAGGACAAACGATTATTATCGGCTTGTCAACTTTAGTAGACGTTTATGAATAAGGGGGTTAGAATTTATTGCGCGGGAATACGGTGAATTATTGAATGAATCTTCCTGTGGCTGTTACGACTAATAAGGATGACTCACGTTAGACCGGGCCGTGTCCGGGCCGGAGCTTCCGGCGCATCGTTTTCTTTAGAAAGCATCACGTGATCGCCTGTCATGTCATAGAAAAGTAAGCGCCCGTAGCTCCGGCCCGGACACGGCCCGGTCTAACGTGAGTCATCCTTTATACATAATATAGTGTAAAGGACGACCGGTCTGGCCTAGTGGGTAGTGACTCTGCCTGTGAAGCCGGTCCCGGGTTCGAATCCCGGTAAGGGCTTTTATTTGAACATCAACATCAACATCAACATTTATTCAGCAAATAGGCCACAAGGGCACTTTTACACGTCATCATTGAATTTACATACAAGCAAAAATAATAACATCAACAATTTTATAAAATAAAACTAACAATTCAATCTAACGTATTACAATTACTAAGAGATGTATATGGTCTCTTAATGTGGAATTACATAAAAAATACAGATACAAAACACAAAAAAAAATCTATAATATTTAGAGGTGTAGACTCTAGGTGTGATGAACACAAATATTTGTTCCTGAATGGTGTTTTCTATGTATATAAGTATGTATTTATCTATATAAGTATGTATATCGTCGCCTAGCAGCCATAGTACAAGCTTTGCTTAGTTTGGGGCTAGATTGATCTGTATAGGATATCTCCAGATATTTATTTTATTTATATTTAAAGGGGCCCACTGATTACCAGTTCGCCGAACGATATCAGCCTGTCTGTTGTTCGGAACTGTCACTTTTTGCGTTTAACTGACAGGCAGATATCGTCTGGCGAACTGATAATCTGTGGGCAGTGTGGGCTCCTTTAGTCTAGTACAGCGGTCGGCAAGGACGAAATTAAGAGCCAACAGGAGTGGTCATTCCTCCATACAAACGTAGTCCTCGTTTTCCTCCGTGGTTTTTGAAGCTAGAGCAATGATTTTTTCAACACAGATTAATATTGTCAATATCTGTGTCGGACCGTTTTGCTTTTTTTGATATTTTTGTTTTTTAAGGCGCTAGAGCCCTTCAAAAACGGCCAAAATGGCCTAATAGACTATGCCGCAATGAGAGGCGTGGTATTCAAAACTGATATCAATTAGCCAAAAAAGCAAAACGGTCCGACACAGATAATTTCATAATCATTTAGATTTCCAAATTTGGTTACGATTGGTTAAGTTTTGGGGGAGGAAAAAGAGGACTACGAAACCTCGATTTTTGTCATTTTTACGCAGGATTTTTCGCCTCAGCTGCAGTTGTCCCTATCGCACTAATTTTAGGGGCGGAGTCAAGTTTCTAAATACGTACACAGCCAGAAAAGTGATGGGCAATAGTCGACATTTAATGTCGATAATCTAGTGATGTAAGAAGTTATCGATAAACCGTCTTGTGTGAAAATATCTAGATCCTAAGATACAAGGGGTTTTGGGTTGAGAGTAGGGAACACATTTTTGTAGTTATGATATACAATCTATTATGAACTTTTTGATTCTAATATTTCAAATTAGAAATCAAAATCAAAAATATTTTATTGCATGGTTAAAATGGGTTAACAAAATTTTTAGGTACCTACAGGCACGCTTCGTAATTGTCGAGCAATTTAGGGTCCTAGCTGAATTGGTTGTTCCATACTTACTCGTACTCTATGGAATGTCCAATTTAGCTAGAACCCTAAATGGCTCAACAATCACGGAGCGTGACAGTACAAATGATTCATGTTCTGTATATCCTGCCCTACAATGGCGTTAATATTTGGTTGTCATGTCTATACTTCGTTTTTAAGCATTATTGAAAAAAAAAATAGTAAATACTAATATTAACCACTAAGTACATAACTATTACAAAAAAAGCTAAATAATTATACGATTGCATGCTTAAAAAAGACACGTCACCTTCACTCTAATGCTAAACAAACGGAGAATAAGAACTAACAGCGATAAGACCGCCTGTTGCTACCTTTATCTACATTGTAAATCGGTTTTAGGGTTCCGTACCCAAAGGGTAAAACACGGGACCCTATTACTAAGATTCCGCTGTCCGTCCGTCCGTCTGTCACCAGGCTGTATCTCACGAACCGTGATAGCTAGACAGTTGAAATTTTCACAGATGATTTATTTCTGTTGCCGCTATAACAACAAATACTAAAAACAGGATAAAATAAAAATTTTAGTGGGGCCTCCCACACAACAAACGTGATTTTTGACCGAAGTTAAGCAACGTCGGGCGGGGTCAGTACTTGGATGGGTGACCGTTTTTATAAATAATGGTACGGAACCCTTCGTGTGCGAGTCCGACTTGCACTTCGCCGGTTTTTTTTAAATTTGTTTTTATGTTTGTGGTGTAATAAAGAATATTTTAGAGTCAGACCAAGAAAAGTCTACAGCAATTTTGATAGCACACGCAGTGCAAGTGTTATTTATATGTCATAATTTCATAGAAGCGACGTTTGAAATAATACTTGCACTGCGTGTTCTATCAAAATCGCTATAGATTTTTCTTGGCCTAACTCTACTTTAAATTACAAAGTAAGGCCTAAATTATAAAATAAGGCCCATCAATGTTTTTTTTTTTTTGTGTTTATTAAACTTGATATTTTGTCTATAGTATTAGCGGACATGGCCTCAAAATTTAAACCCGCTTAAGAATCGGGCCTTATTTCGTGCATTATATACAATACTACCCATTTTTGTGTAGTCATTATTTATACTATAGAAGCATTGTTTGAGTAGCCAATTATTTAAACAGTATTTTTTTAAAGGGCAACGGTGGCAATATTTTAAGGTCTGGATAATAAGATACAGATCTTAATAAGGATATCAATGTAAGTGAATGTTACCATGACTACCAAACAAACAAATGTGATAGAATTTGCCAGCTGGCATTGTAACATTCAGACAGTTACCTATGTACCTAATCTGAAATATGAATAAATTAGTAATATTTTAAACAGGAAAGTAAACCGAATTTTGGCCTATTGCTGGACACAATCACAATAGTAATTTGTTTTACAAGAGGGCAAAGTTTATCGCCACCGGTTGATGCATTTGCAGCACCAATGGTAGAAAATGCAAGCTCATCATCAACTGCATAATCGACGTTTGATATGACTATTGAATCCGAGCTTTTTGATCATGAATCATGATAAAACAAAATTTTAGAAGGTCGCAGAATAGTGGATTTAAAATATTTATTTTCTGTGATCTCAAATATCAGGCACGATCATACAAATTGTACATTTGCTGATCTTGCCTTTGTCATTGAAAGACGTAAGGGTTTACACAGAGAATATATATTTAAGTGTAATATGTGCAAAAAAAAGGAAACGATACACTCTGAAGACCCAAAAAGAAAATGTTAGTAAATACTGCTCCTCCCCATGGTTACTTGGTTCCTTATTCAACCTACCTGAAATTAAACGAGTAGGTTAGTAAATTATATCATTTTACATTATAAAGTTAAATGTTTAGGTATCTCAATCACTTACTCACTGGTGGACATGGACGCAAATTTTTTGCCCATCTACTTATACTATCTTATAAAAAATGAAATTTTGAAAGTTAGCACGCTTAAAGTTCGTTTTTTTTGCATTAAGGTAACAGATTTTGACATGTCTTATTAAAAATTACCATTGAAAAATAAGTCATAGCAAATATGTTAGAATTATAAATCATATTAATCATATTAATGAGCAAGAGCACCCTAAACCGGCGAGCGTGTATGAGGAATGTTATGAATGTGAAGGAAGCGAAAGTGGTATGTCAGGATCGTAGCAAGTGGAAATCCGTGGTCTCTGCCTACCCCTCCGGGAAATAGGCGTGATTGCATGTATGTATGTATGTATGTATTAATCATATACTTTTTTATATTCTTTTGCTTTCATAAGTAATATAAACTAATTTTGGAAAGCGTTTTTCAATAATTATTAATAAAAAGACACGTCATGATTGTTTACCTTCTTTCTAATGCTAAAAAATAACGAACTATAATAACCGGGCCTTATTTGGTACAGAACCTTGATTTGATAGGTACATCGGATATTCTGGGCCCCTGAGTTTGTTACGTAAAGGACAAAATGGTGACATGTGGTTAGAGCTGATACTGTTAAACTAGTGGTTCTGTGCGCTAAGTATAAAAAATAAGCTTCAGCGAACTCATTAAGCCTAGAAAAAACCCTACACCCTACTGCCACTTAAGTCAGTCTTGAGTCTTTGAATCAATTTCCGTAGTAGTACTACTACTACTAAGGTACTAGGAGGTAATAAGGCCTATAGTAGGTATAATAAGGCCTACCTGAAAAATAATGTTCTTACAACAGTGTAACCGTGTTAGTTATTTGAGTAACATATATGTAAAGTGATACAATTAAAAGCTAACAGCAAACCAGTACATAAATTATATCTTATGTACTTACTTCTTATGAATTACACTCTTATAAAGGTTTCGGCTAATTACGCTTAATTACTTGAATAAAGGTAGATGAATTGCGTGCGGTCCAATAGGTAACCACAACTCACGGAGTCCAAAACAATAAGCTGATCAGCAAAGTCAAGTAAACAAAGCCAAGTCACAGTAGTAGAAAGATTATCGAGTTCCGTAAACGTAAGCCGGGTCAAAAAATTCAATCGCAACACAGTAAGTAATAAGTGAACGCCTCGTGGCAGTAACGCACGAAAAATAACATTGCAAATTGTCGGCAATGAGGCGCGCGCGGGTGCAAGCGTACGCATCTGTGTGCGTGCATTACACACACAAATACAGTCTCTCACGCCCCGTCAGAGCGACGGGTATATTCAGCTTGAAATCTCAAAATTGACTTTTAGCTCAGCTCCCGTTTCGTCTTAAATAAACAGCGGTCGGCAACCTTTTAGCAGCCAAGGGTCACATAGTTGTCCATATTACATACAAAATAGCCAGGGAGGCTCGCGGGCCGCAAGTGAGAGGTTCGCGGGCCGCTTGTTGCCGACCGCTGTTCTAGTATAATCAGGGAGAAAATATACAAAGACTTGTAATCACCATACAAAGCCGATTGCCTCTTAGTAAATAAATATCTTCTATCTATCGCGATTCGCGCACGAGTGTGGAGGAGGCTTAACGCAAAAAATATTAGGTACTTGACAGTCTACTGTAAAAATATGGGTGCACAAATCATCTCAAAAATATGTCCCATAACTCTTATGTCAGTGAATTAAGAACTATGGGACATATTTTTGAGTAAGTTGGCTACACCCATATTTTCACAGTTGACTGTACCTACAAGTTCAACGCCAATGTCGTCTGTTTTTTTACGTGTCGCTGGCAATACATATGTTAATATCATTATATCAAAGACATAACAAACATATCAAAAGAAAACTAATTACCGTAAAATGGGGTGAGTAGGGTTCGCGGGGAGAGTTGGGTTATGAATGGGGAGAGAAGGAGAGAAGGGATGAAAGGGGGGTGAGATGGGATTTTAAGGCTACTGCTACAAAAATAATGTATTCCAATTTAAAATGGAGCTATAGTAATACTCATAAAAAAAAAACGATCCAACAATCTTCCAAAATCACCTTTGTATGAAAACCCAACTCACCCCAAATACGAGGGACTACGGGGTGAGGTGGGATTTCCTGTTTATCGTCAAAGTTATGAAATGGAACTACCCAAAATAAAATAAAAACTAAAATACAAGCGTCCGGAACACTTATTATATATGTCGCAGTCAAAAGTGAGAACTGGTCAAAAGAACTTTTAACCGACAAAAACAGGCAAAACTGCTTTTGACTGAGCATGTTGGTCAAAAGTAGTTTTACCTGAAAAGCATTGGTTAATAGTAATTGTGACTGTTACTATCAGTCAAAAGTAATCCCAGAGATAGGTAGGTTGGGGTTTTCTTTTTGCTACGCCCAAAAATCGAAACTGTTCCCAGAGATAGGTAGGTTAGGGTTATTTTTTTTTGCTACGCCCCTTAAACGAAACTGCTGCCAGAAATAGGTATGATTTTCAGGTAATAACTACTTTTGATCAAGGGGCTGTCCATAAATTACGTGATCGATTTTTGACGATTTTTGACCCCCCCCCCCAAAAATCATGCTTCAAATGACCCCATTTCCTCCTACTTCATGCTACCGTCATCCGATGTCCAGACCCCCCCCCCCCCCCCCCTAATTTGAAATGACGTAATTTATGAATAGCCCCCAACATGCTCAGTCAAAAGCAGTTTTGCCTGTTTTTGTCGGTTAAAAGTTCTTTTGACCAGTTCACACTTTTGACTGCAACATATACACCATTCAGTTTGCATATGTTAAAATAAAATGTTATCGAGGTTTCAATGTCAGTTTTGCACCTACTCACCCCATTTTACGGTAACTAACCCAATATTAGCATAATTATCCTCCTCAATTAAACTTGTTTAAATAATTACTAAAACTAATCAAATCATCCTGTTGGTTCAAGATTAAAAAAAAAGTGACATAACAAGTTTATATCATAATACCAGTTATTACCAAACAGGGCCACTGAAATTGCAGGGTAATTTGCAATATACAGGATGGCTCTCTGTATCTTTAGGTATTTAAATAAAAGTAAACAAAATCTACCCTCAAATGGCTCCTTAAGCCAGTTGAGGGCATTACACGATCAAATAATGTAGGTTAAAGTCAGGTCGTTCAGTGACTGATCCAGACGGTTCTGTATTTGGTCGGTTAATCAATAATGTTATAATTACCCGAAAATATATTGTTTACAAATTGTTTGTTTACTTTTATTTAAATACCTTAAGATACAAACTATAAGGGCCCACAAAAACCCAACGTTCTTTAACTCTTCCTGAAGGTATTACAATAAATAAGTGTTCCGTGAACAAAGTTTTGTACGAAACACTAAAAATGATATATCAACATTGTCAACATATGTTATACTAATTTTTCCCATTGCCATAAAATACTTTTTTTTAACACATTCAACGCCAGCGGGTGCTACGCGCTTCGAGCGTAGAGGAAAACATTGGAAAATATGTAGCCTAGCGGGTCGCTGGTAGTGAATGTGTTAAGTTTATTTACTTAATAATAAAATAATTCACGGAGCGTCATAAAGAACCTTGTCGGGAATGTCGGGATGCACAAAGATTAACGGCGCGATTCGGGAAATGAATTAGAGATTCACTAGATATGAAATAGTAAAGATATGTGACGTTCCACGGCATAAGGTACCTTATGGCGGCCGGAATAATATTGGAGCGGCGTTAATAATAGCTTAAGCGCCAACCGCCATAAGGTACCTTTTGCGGTGGAACGTCACATATCTTTATCGAATCGCGTAGGCTGCAGGTGCGCCGCGCGTTGTTACTAAAAGATATTGAAAAAAATATGTTGTCAGAAATTTCACCCTGTATATAATACGTGTAAATTATTCGGTTATTCGGTTTTCCTCAGACATGTGTACAGGATAATTCTGTGTGGTTTTTCCTATCGTTATGCACGCATTTTAGTTTTTCCTTATTTGCTTTTATTTCATCTATAGATACGTCTTGAATAATTAAGTTTTAATTACTGTTTATTTATAGGGAGCAGGAAAACATATTTTGGCCTGTTAATTTTAGCAGGGGTGCGAAACTCCTCCCTTCGGGCAAACTCGGCTCCGTTCGGCTCAGCATTGCTCCGAGCAATTATTAGGGTTGACACACAACTTGACGTCCCTTTGCATGCACGACATAAAATAATGGCTTGAATTTTGACAAACCTAGCAGAAAGTGATAGCATGATTCGACCCTGAACTGCTGTCAAACTTCGGGTTTGTAGGCAGTTTCCTTTCTGTACTATTATTTATTCTGTGATATTAGTAACAATCTCAAAGGTCATCTTGGCTACGCTCTCCGATACAATGATCACATTTTATCGGTATCGGATTATCAGTAAGGCTTTGACCTGTCGGGATAACCCTATACCTTATATGTTTGTAAACAAACAATTTTCCTTGTATCGCTCACTCCCACCAAACCGGCCTGACTTGATAATATTTGCATAAGTTTTTATCAAGACGGGTTCAACTACCTGTGTGCCTACCTGACTCATATTTGTGACGTTATCTATGAAAAGGGACCTTATTGTCAATGGCGCTTACGCCATTAATAACGATGCTCCGCTGTATATACAATGCCGCGCGACGCTGTGCGGCGTAAGCGCCATCGACAATAAGGTCCCTTTTCACAGATAATGCCCCATTTGTAGGTACAGTCGCCATTAGATAGGTATATCGGGGCAGCCAAGGTGCTCACAAATATCTGAACACGCTTCTATTACATCGGTTACAAATCCTAATTTAATTACCGTTATTAAATACTTATCGTTCGTTAAAACCAAAAATATTACTTTGCTAATCCGCGAAAAGATAACGTGCTAGTCAATCAGTGCTAACCCAGTGTATGTAAAAAATACGCAAGCAAATATAACGGGTTAGCACTGATTGACTAGCACGTTATCTTTTCGCGGATTAGCTAACTAATATTTTTGGTTTTAATTAATATGGATTTCCGGAAAGTAACGCCTGATTCTATTCACAATTTATCGTTCGTTATCAATGTTATCATTCAAAATCATCAATTAAAAGTAAAAATCATCAATGAAGAAACAACTCAAAATATGCCTCTATTGTGGATACAATGGAACTTTCTCATCTCAAATATAAAAAAAATATTCTAGGCACTTAATCAATCAAGTAAATAATCATCGCAACTTTATCTGCTCCGATCTGATGTATATTTAGCCAAACGAGTTTGCAAATGGCTTGCAAACCAACAATGCTTATCCTCCACACAGGGAATCCCTCAATGAAATATTTAAGTGCTTGATCCGGCCGGTTTTCTTCAATAACATGAACGGCTGAACGCACATCCACATTTACACACACTAATTAACCCCCTTATTCATAAAACTTTACGGGCCTGATTAAAATCAATTATGTTATATCCCTTTCTTACAAATATATAAGTCAAAATGACAGATAAATAAAAATAAATAAGAACGGGTTGCACTCCGAGAGTGCCGGCACAAGTGAAAACTCAATGACATTGTAACAGTTTTTCGATCAGGTCACATGTCCGTCTTACGAATTTTCAATCTGTCGAATCTGTCGGTCACGTGACCTGTCGCGTGTTTAACATTTTTTCCCCATCACAAAAAGTGCACAGCGCCGCTAAAGAAGTTTTCACTTCAAAAAAAACAAAAGACAATCGATTTATTATAAAGACGTAAAGACATTTTACCGCACTAGTGCGTAAAATAGCACTTTTCGTGCTTATGTCAAAATTTTAAAGGGCCATATGTACTGTAAAACGTAACGTAAATAACTATTTTGCGATTATTAGCTAATTCAGGCCAGTAACTCGTTTAAGAATAACACCATATGTAAATAAGTAAATATACTTTATTGTTCACCATACAATTAAAAAAATAATTAGTTAATTTATTGTTTGTACCTCTCCTCTCTCCTTTGCAAATAATAGTAGATTGTCAAGGTATGAAAAGCACCCATTTCTGTCGAGGTAGTTTGGCGCTCGAACTCAGTGAGACAGGTCAAATCAGCTATATTTCTGAAGTTTTTAGAGCTTATCATAGACATTCATAGGATTTATTGATCAAAGATTAACGCTTGTATCGTTTTAGTGGTTTTTTTAGGTAGTAACAATGTATATTTTTATTTTTTTATAGCACCTTAAACTCTCGCGTTTTGTACACATATTTTATACATGTATTGCACTTGCAGTATTATTTTGTACTTGCTTCCATGGTACATTTTTATGGCTTACTACAACGTGTTTCAAGCTATATGAACTGTCATTTCCAAAACTCGTTCGATCCCTAACGAATTATAGTATAAAAACCACTGCTTTACCACCGTTTTCACACAATCTTCTGTCACCCTTCGTGCTGTACACAAGTAAGTTCCTCTGTTGAAATGTATAAAATTAAGCATTGCAATTCAGCGAGGTAATGCTGCCAGCGTCTACGGGACCTTGCCAACATTGACGTATAAAATCTCAGGACTGGCCTTACGGGCAATAAAAATGGGGCCAGTACAGCGGTGTGACACCGCTACAACGCGATTGGTTGATGAGTTCGCATCACGCACGCGATTGGTCGCAACTAGCTGCGTTAGGCTGCGCGATTGGCTCGAATTGGTGAGTCACACAGCTGAACTAGTACCATTTTTAGTGCCCGTAAGTCCAGTCCATAGATATAATACGTCAATGCTTGCCGAGGGGTGATTTTTTATTGTAGTTTAGGTTTAGGGATGTTTTATTTTTATTAATTTAGAATAGTTAGGTACTTTTAGTTTATAAGTTTTTATATAATATTTATATTTATTTGTTTCATGTTTCAAAAAAGTAAGTAATAAATTATATCTATGATTTTCAAAAAAAATTATATTTATTTTATCTATGATATATGAGCTAGACGTCAGCTTGGGCACAAACGCTTTCAATGTCTGTTCAGATGTTCTTCTCTACAGATCGCATATTTCAACCCACTGTCGTAAAATTTAGTGGTTTGATAGAATAAAATGAATTTGATCAATTATTATTTATTATATAGATTATTTATTGTTGATCCTATATTTATTATATTTTTCTAAATGGAGGACACGGAACCACAAGTATGTTCAGAATAACCTTTACAGTACATATGGTGCTACTTTCCCGCACTAGTGCGAGAATGGGCACTTTCCGTGCATATGTCGAAAATTTAAAGGGCCATATTATGTACTGTAAAACGTTGTACGAACACGTGCGAATAGGTAATTCGCTACTCGTGTCGATTTAAAACACTACCTTCGGTCATGTTTTAATTTATCGCCACTCGTTTAGAATTTCCTATTTTCCGCACTTGTTACAAAACTAATACAATTTTAAAAACTTTGACACTTCTGTTTTTCAGACTGATTTTAAGCTCTAATCTTTCTCCAGGCCCAAAACTCTTTCAAGATGGCCGCCTTCAAGACCTTCCTAATCCTGGCAGTACTCGCGATCATGGTGTACAGCACGGCCGCAGTGTGGTCAGTACGGTTACCATCAGTTTGTCACTGACGTAAACGCCGTCGAGAACGTAATTTACTTTCTATACATCTCGCTCGCACTCGCATATTAGTGCAAACGGGATGTATAGAAAGTAAATTACGTTCTCGACGGCGTTTATGTCAGTGACAAACTGATGGTAACCGTACAGGTCTGTTCCCGTACCCAAGACGAGGGGACAGAGTGCTGCCGCGCGCATGGAAGAGGCAGTGCTAACTGCTGGCATGGCAGGATGTGGTGCACAGACCACTGACCAACTGTTTAATTCTTTTAAATAAAAAGTTAACGAAAATATGATAAATATGATTTTCATTTACGTAGATTATAAGGATAGATTATCTCTGAATAAGTGTTGGTGCAGTCAACTGTAAAAATATGGGTGTAGACAACTTACTCAAAAATATGTCCCATAGTTCTTAATTCACTGACATAAGAGTTATGGGACATATTTTTGAGATGATTTGTACACCCATATTTTTACAGTTGGCTGTACCACCGGCTAGCTCTGGCTTGCGCTGAGCCTCATTTTTGTAGGTTTTAAGATGGTTATTAAGTATATACAAAATTAAATACCAACAGTGTCAAGATTTCTACTGCACATGGATTTCACAGTGACATCCTTTAGATCCGTAATCCCCTTATACCATTAATGCAATAATATCTGACATGACCTGTAAATGAAGGTAATCCGCAACTTGTGTCGATTTAAAAAACTTCAATTTATTATCCATCGGTCGTGTTTCAATTTATCGCCACAAAAAAAAAAAAATTCTTATTCTTATTATTCTAATTTATCGCCACTCGTTGCGAATGTCCTACTTTGCTCACTTTTATCGTAATGTACTACTACGTGGAAGCTCCGGCCCGGACACGGCCCGGTCTAGCGTGAGTCATCCCTTAAGTTATTATTGCCAACGAAGTTCTGAAATATCCTTTACGGCCAGGACTCCGATCGACCATTGTTTCCACAAATCACCGGCATGCTGCTAGATCTTGCTGGTGTTCCACGATGGGAATGGAACAAGCTTGTTCTATTGTTTTTGGTTCCTAGTAAGGAGGTCAGAATTACGGCTCAGAATCGGTTTTTCTGAACCCGAAATAACCCAATATATTTAATTATTTTATGCTCTTTAAGTAAGGGATCGGGCTGTCAAGAGGGCGTCTTGGGACGACCGACTGGTAGCCGTCCGGTGGGTCGGCCCAGGTATCGCTGGGAAGACAGTGTGCCGGCGGATCTGCTTCAGCTTAGCGTTAGTAACTGGCAGGAAGTTACGCAGGATCGGGACAGATGGCATGATGCTCTCGTTTCGGAGGCCAAGATTCTCTTTGGATCGCTGAGCCAAAATAGTTTAGTTTAGTTAAGTAAGTGAACTCGAAAACCGTGCAACTTTTCCTGGGGTCATGTTAGGCTGGTTCGGTTCCTCTTGAGTTGACCTACCTCCGGTGTCACTGTGACGAGGTAGTTCTGGGACAACCTGTATATAAGCTTCTTCTGGGTTAGTATAGTACCATCACCAATTACAGTCCACTCTGGCTTTATGCCACATTTTCTGGTTTCGTTAAACTAAATTCACCAGAACCAGTGGCGTAGCTAGGCGTGGGCGAAGTGGGCCGTCGCCCACGGCCTCGCGCCCCAAGGGGGGCTTCGCGCGAGGCATCTTCGGACACAGTGAAAGAAAAGGGCCTCGCAGATGAGACTTCGCCCACGGCTAGATTAGCACGCTACGCCACTGACCGGAACAAGTGAAACTTCTTTTCGGATTGTAGGCATTTAACTGAAAATTATTAGATTTAAGCTATTAAGATCGCATTTTTAATGTTAACTTAATAAATGTCCTCTTTAATTATCTTACAAAAGCTCACCAAATGCCAATATGATTCAGCTACTCAACACGTAATGGCACTGTAATCAATTTTACGGTACATGTGATGCTACTTCCTACTAGCTAGTATGTACTACTAATATGTTCCTACTGTAAAACGTTGTACAATTAACGTGCGAAGAGGTGATTCACAACTCGTGTCGATTTAAATCACTTTCTTCGGTTGTGTTTCAATGGGGTTGGCAACTGTCAAAGGTTTGCCTAGATGGCGCCATCATAGCTTGCCCCTTTTTCTATGAGATTTGGCTTAAAGAGCTGGCATCCAGGGTATTAAAAAAACCAAAATTTGACACAATTCTAGGGATTGACGGGGCAAGCTATGATGGCGCCATCTGCTAAAAACTTCCACCGGCCAACCCCATTTATCGCCTCTCGTTGCGAATTCCCTACTTTTGGCACTTGTATCGTAATGTATACGTAATTAGTACAATATCGCTTACTTATCATACGTTAGTCAAAGACTAAAAAAACCGGTATAAAAAAGCTCTCCGATTACGCATAGGTTGTTAAGGATTTCATCACGGTAGGCTGCCAGATCGAAAGGCGCTATTATCGGGAAAAATATAAATTTTTCGGGATTTTGGGACTTAAGTGGGGAAAAAAAACATTCCAATTAAAGTACATAATTGTATTAAAAACAACGATATTTTACATTATTGGCACTACGCTCGACGACTGTTCGGAACTTGAAATTATTGTTTTATAACGTGAAGCTGTTTTTTGGGACAATTTTCACTTTGTCGGGAATCGGGAACACATGCTAAAAATCGGGAGAATCCCACCAAACGCCGAGCATCTGGCAACCCTACATCACGGTCACGTTACACTGGGGGTGACTGGGGTCTTCGAGATATCTACACGCTTGCAAGTAGCCAACCGTAGGGAATATTGATTGACGGAATCGTGACGTCCGTGACGATGAGGTTCGAAAATAAAAAGTCGTAAGTGACTGTAAACTTCCTATTATGATACGAATATTCACCGTAGAATTTGACAGATAGAGAGAGTTTGACGTATTTTTACCGTGTTTAAGGTTAATAGGGTCTACTTTCCTCACGTATGAAATTACTTACAAGTAAATATAATGACCTCCCAGCAAAATGTCAGGGAGAGGGAGAGGGAGAGGGAGAGGGAGAGGGAGAGGGAGAGGGAGAGGGAGAGGGAGAGGGAGAGGGAGAGGGAGAGGGAGAGGGAGAGGGAGAGGGAGAGGGAGAGGGAGAGGGAGAGGGAGAGGGAGAGGGAGAGGGAGAGGGAGAGGGAGAGGGAGAGGGAGAGGGAGAGGGAGAGGGAGAGGGAGAGGGAGAGGGAGAGGGAGAGGGAGAGGGAGAGGGAGAGGGAGAGGGAGAGGGAGAGGGAGAGGGAGAGGGAGAGGGAGAGGGAGAGGGAGAGGGAGAGGGAGAGGGAGAGGGAGAGGGAGAGGGAGAGGGAGAGGGAGAGGGAGAGGGAGAGGGAGAGGGAGAGGGAGAGGGAGAGGGAGAGGGAGAGGGAGAGGGAGAGGGAGAGGGAGAGGGAGAGGGAGAGGGAGAGGGAGAGGGAGAGGGAGAGGGAGAGGGAGAGGGAGAGGGAGAGGGAGAGGGAGAGGGAGAGGGAGAGGGAGAGGGAGAGGGAGAGGGAGAGGGAGAGGGAGAGGGAGAGGGAGAGGGAGAGGGAGAGGGAGAGGGAGAGGGAGAGGGAGAGGGAGAGGGAGAGGGAGAGGGAGAGGGAGAGGGAGAGGGAGAGGGAGAGGGAGAGGGAGAGGGAGAGGGAGAGGGAGAGGGAGAGGGAGAGGGAGAGGGAGGATACTTGTGTTAGTCTAAGAATAAAATAATTATCATTCAACGTTGTAGTTTTATTTTGTAACTTTTTCCTTATCCAGACTTTCTCGTCGCTCAGCGACAATATTTTTTCGAATTCCGTAGATTCATTTCCAATGTGCTCGATAGTCGTGTGAGGCACGAAATCTGTGAAATTTTTTTTAAGGCAGGTACCTATAACCGCGACATACATCACGTTTAAAACTAAGTGGACGACTTAGCATGTACAGATATTCTACATACTTTTATGTTCATAGAACGAGAATGAGATAATTTAAATTAAACTAAATGACTTGCTTTAATGTGTTTCATGATAAATGAACTGCCATTACCAAAACTCGTTCGATAACGAATTGCAGTATAAAAACCGCTACATTACCACCATTTTCACACAATTTTCTTTCATCCTTCTTGTTTTACACAAGTAAGTTTCTCTGTTGAAATGTCTAAAACTTATGAGTTTAATTGCCCTAATTGCTAGTGAAATTTGGTAATTTCAATAAATAAAATGAATTTGATCGATAATTACATAAAGTGTCATTCTATGGAACTACTAATTATGTAAACAAACCGCCATACTAAAATCATCATTCATTGACAGTTTCAGTATGGCGGTTTGTTTACATAGTTAGCAAGTTCTATAGAATGACACTTTAGATTATTTATTAATGATCCTATTTTTATTTTATTTTTGCAAATGGCGGGACATGGAGAACACAGAGCCACAAGATTAAAACAATATTAATAATACAAAACAATATTTAAAACTTTGACACTCCTGTTTTTCAGGCTGATTTCAAGCTCTAATTTTTCTCCAGGCCCAAAACTCTCTGTTTAAAGATGGCAGCCTTCAAGACCTTCCTAATCCTGGCAGTACTCGCAATCATGCTGTACAGCACGGCCGCAGAGTGGGTGTCCCCGTGTGACGAGGTCTGTCCCCGTACCAGACCAGAGTGGAATGAGTGCTGCCGTGCGCATGGTAAAGGCAGCGCTAGTTGCTGGAGGGGAATGATGTGGTGCAACAACTGACCAACAGTGTTTTGTTAGTTTCAAATAAAAGATTACTGAAATTATGATAAATATGATTTGTATTTATGAAAAAATTAAGGAAAGCCGACTACGCTGGGTCATACACATTTCCAGGCAAGAAGACGACTATGTAGTCAAAATGAACATACCAAACCGACCCAGAGGACGAGGTAGACCCCCCACCACTTGGTGGGCCAAAGTATAAAAAGAGATGAACGCAGACAACTTAGAACAGAGATCTCTGGCGTAAACGTACAAGGAGACCCGACCCCAGATCAGCTGGGAAGAGGGTTGGCCAAAGAAGAGTTGATTTTCATTTATGTATATCACTAGATTCACTAGGTCATATATTATTTAGTAATAACAGCTAGATATATCTGAATTAGTGTTGGTACCGCCAAACCGGCTAGCTATGGTTTGCGGGGTGCTACACCGAGTAAAGCGCTGTTTGTGTAGGGCCTAGGGTCACCAAATCCAAATTTGGAATTTGTTTAAATTTTATTTGTTTTGGATTTATGTCAGTAAATTTGAATAATGTACCTTTTTAGGTTCATAATAGAAAAGTCTGTTAATTCACTAAATTTCCTGACATTTTCGTATTCCGGCCGCACTGACAAACGGCCAAAATTGCTGACAGGTCAGGAAAATTCCTGTCATCTGGTAACCCTAGTCGGGCCTGCATAACACCGCCATGGCTGCTGAAGTGAAGCAGCTGCAGAATCTATCCTGCACTAAGTACAAGTTTTCTGTTTCACCCAATGGTTGACTGGTAGAGAATGCCTTAAGGCATTAAGTCCACCATTTGTAATTTTTTTTATCGTGCAATAAAGTTTAAATAAATAAATAAATCAGACATTATAAAATAGGATCCCTTTGTTTGACATAATTATTGAGAGTCATAATGTAATGATTGTCAGATTATCATTAGTCATAATTCTGATACCGTTAACTTTTCAGGAGTTTCGTAAGGTTATCCTATAGATAGGTTAGGTTAGGTTTGTTTTATGGCAATCCTGAAAAGTTACGCGTTTCTGAGAAAAACCAAATTATGACTAACGGAAATGCGGACAAACAATACATTATGACTTAAAACTTTATGGGAATCAATAGACTTATAAAATGTATGTTAGTATTTTAGTATGTAAAATGATGATAATTCTACTTAGGAACTTCGACAGTGTACATATTTGGCGCAGTCGGTAGGATAAGACACACACACACACACACACACACACACACTCACACGCGTACGCGCACGCACACACACACACATACAAGTTGTCAAGTAGTTTTTAGCGTTGCATATTTGTATGTAAGGTACTGGCAGAATACCAGCGATGTGGCTTGCCGCATCACAATGCTGAGCCAGCGCCTTTTCTGTGCCACGACACATGGCTTCATAGATAAAAATCGATCCAGCAATTTGAAGAGCAATTTATACATACTCGTAACAGCTCTTTTAAAAAATGATGTACGTAAGGCATTTTAATGCATAGGGGTTTTTAATTAAATTAAAATGTACAGCTGGTCCCATAGAACAGTTCATCCTCAGAGAAAAATGAAGGGATAGATTGACGCTATTAAAAATTCAGTCAGTAGGTGTTAACTTTTATTTCAGAACACAATAGACTAAGAGAATAGTAGACAACCGTTTCTACAAATGTGGTCCCCATTTTTCTCTCTGGATATTGAAATCATGGACAAAAATAACACAATATGATGTCTTTTAATCATAGCTTATGTCTAACTTCTTTCGTTTTCGTTTTCATACAAAAATTTAAAAGTTCTTACTTATTATGATAATTAAAAGAATCTAAATAAATCAAACGAAGCATAGCTGTGGTTACACATCAAATTACGTAAGAATATCTTCTATAATGTTAATATCCAGCTAGGTAAATACGGACTATGGAAAGGCGGTTTCGCGCGATCCACTTGCTGACATAGTGTGTCCTAAGGGTCGTTACACCACATCATCCCCCTCCAGCAGAAAGCACTGCCTTTCCCATGCGCGCGGCAGCACTCATTCCTCTCCGGGGGGATCCGATCACAGACCTGGTCGCACGGGCCTACCCACTCTGCGGCCGTGCTATAGAGGATTATTGCTAGTACTGCCAAGATTAAGAGAGTCTTGAGGGCGGCCATTTTGTAGGTAATAACGTTCGGACCTGGGAAAAATACATTAAATGAACTAACGATTCAAGCCTCATCGCCTCATCGCCACGTTAAAGTCCAAAAAATTCTGCATAAAAAAATACCAATTTTTGCCCATATAAGTTAAATCAATAAAAATTTCTGAGAAAATGGCCTTAACGATGGCATGAAATGTAATGTGTACTGGTGCCAAACGTTTGCGCCGTAGCGAACGAAACGGTAATCTCTCTTCCATACTTATTAGTGCGATAGAGAGACATTAGCGTATCATTGATATCATTCGCTACGGAGCTACGGAGCTGCGATTGATTGGCATCTTGGCTAGGGTAGGTTCGGTAGTTTAATAGAATTTTTCTGCCGTTTCGTTTTTTGGAAAAAGTTCTAAATGGCGGAAATTGCCAGGCTTAAAGCGTCAGTAGGGTCTATGGGGCTTAAGACCATTGTGAGTTCGCTGTGATAATGACTCAGTATTCATTATTCATTTAGTATTCAGTACTCAACGAACTATAGTCCGACAACAAATTGTAGAAAATGATCGAGGGCGCCAGTTCCTACGTAACTGTCACAATTTTTGACGTAAAATACTGAAAAACATGGCAACAATTTAGTATGGAATTTTTTATTTCAATTTTATTTAATTTCTACTATTTTATGTCGCACTATAGGTAAGTATTTTTAATTTATACATTGTTTAAGGTCTACAGCTCACAGAGCCAAAAACAGAGCTGACATTTTGCAACTCACTTGTGAAAAGCACGAAAGTTGAAAAGAAATTGTGTGATAATCGTGGAAAACCATCCCTTTTATACTACACTCTGTTATCAAACGAGTTTTGGCAACAACAGTTCACGAAACGCATTTCCATAAGTTGTTTAATTATCCTTAATTAGGGTGTTAAAATTTAGTATATTTTGGAACTTATCAATGAAAGATAAAGTTCAAAATAGGATGTAAAATATGCTCCTTAGGGGTCATCCATTAATTACGTCACATGAATTTCAAGGTTTTTTTACCCCTCCCGCCCTCCTTGTCACACTTGGTCACATTTGGCAAACCCCTCCCCCCCCCTGGTGTGACGTCACATTTTTTCAACGAAATCGGCAAATCGAATTAAGTATTATCAATTTTTTGTCAAAATATTAGTAAATTTATAACCCAAAACTGATTATGAAAAAAAATTAAACTAATAAAAACGATTATCGTTCCAAAAACTTGTTTTTGAACTGTACAGTAAATAAAATGATTAAAATAAAATTTTGATTACTGATGAAGTTAAAGTGACGTCACAAAGTTTGTGACTCCCCTCTCACCCTTGTCACAACATGTCACATTTTCTTGACCCCCTCCCCCCCCTAAACGTGTGATGTAATTAATGGATGACCCCTTATGCAAGGATCACCCAATTAAGGGTTATCTAAAGTTGTACTCAGAATTAAGTAGATAAAGTAAGTAAGTATTATTTATTGCACCTGTACGGTTACCATCAGTTTGTCACTGACATAAACGCCGTCGAGAATGTAATTTACTTTTCACCTCAGCAGCTCGAACAAGGGTACTTTGCTTCTTAAAAACAGTGAGCGATTTTGCTCACTGAGTGAGACAAAATGACTCAGTGAGCAAAATGCGATTTTGCTCACTGAGTGAGACAATATGACATTCAAGTGACCTTTATAGTCAAATGTCATTTCAACATGCGGGGTCTAATACAAGTTCGATATACTTGGGTTCTATTATCTCTGTCCCTCTAGGTATGTTCTCACTGCTTAGGGTGAAAATTTTTGTGTACTACACGAGATCAAAGTTATTTACATCTCGTGCGCTTTTGAATCCCTTACTACGCTCAAGATTCTAGATTAGATTCACTCGCTACGCTCGTGAATCTATTATAGAATCTTTCGCTTGCACGGGACTCAAAATAAGCACTCGAAGAAATATCAAACTTTGATCTCTTGTTGTACAAATAACTATTCTATACATCCCGTTTGCACTAATATGCGAGTGCGAGCGAGATGTATAGAAAGTAAATTACGTTCTCGACGGCGTTTATGTCAGTGACAAACTGATGGTAGCCGTACTGATTACTTATGATTGTACAGTAAAGACTGTTGTCGAGGACTAATAAGGTTTTATGTATTATTTATATTTTTTATACCTTTTGTCATTTTATTATATTGTTTTTAAATTACATTTTGTTTTGCAGTTGTCAGTAAATGCGTAATGTGAATGCCGGCGTTTTCGTTCGCTCCCATATTAGCTATCGAATTGGTTGTAAATGTCCTAAATTCCGGGACAACTGTGTATTGGAAAACCTGTGTCGTATTTTGTTTAGAACAATAGTCATGTTGGTTAATGTTTCACCTCGTATGATGTGGTCATGACTTTGCTATAATTCTCACCTAGTTCATTCGAAGTTTCTTTAAGACGTAATACAGACGAGTAATAGGAAAAAACTACTATTCAATTAAGTACTTGATAGGTACTTAATTGAATAGTAGTTTTTTCCTATTACTCGTCTGTCTCTTATTCATAAAAATCTTAGTTAGTACACAATGACCTTTTATTTATGTAGACGTGTGACGTTCATAGTTGACAAAACTAAAATTTGATCCAACGATATTGACAACTTGACAGGTTGGCGTCACCCATACGACTAACTAAATATAGGTTCCGGAACCTATATTTGATGGCTCACGATCGTGCGCCTGGTACCATGGTATAATAATATACTCCGCCTGGTACTCCATTCCCGTCTTTTCTAGGTCACCTAACTGACACGGGCTTACGTCATCATGCGACAGCGCTATATGATAATATGCGATAGCGCTATATATAGCGGCCATGTTGTTGTGACGTAGCCCCGTGTCACTCTGGGAATGGAAGACCATGTTTTATTAGACTATGCCTGGTACCATATCTACCTCTTTTTACTTACATCCATGTTAGTACATAATAGTTCTACTCTTACTATAGGTATTATGGTAGTATATCATTATTATCCTACCTAGGTACATACATATCTATATTATAATTGCCTTCTAGGCACCTAGTTTAAAAATACTTTTTGGAGCGTAACAATAAGAAGGGACATAATATTTATTAGGCTTCAATAAAAAGCTTGCCAAGTGCGAGCAGGACTCGCGCACGAAGGTTTCCGTACAATTACGTAAAAAACGGCAAATCACGTTTATTGTATGGGAGCCCCATTTAAATATTTATTGTATTCTGTTTTTAGTATTTGTTGTTATAGCGGCAACAGATTTCAAATGTCTAGCTATCACGGTTCATGAGATACAGCCTAGTGACAGATAGACGGACAGACAGACAGAGAGACAGGCAGACAGACAGTCAGACGGACAGGCAGACGGACAGCGGAGTCTTAGTAATAGGGTCCCGTTTTTACCCTTTGGGTACGGAACCCTAAAAAGTGTGTGTGTCTGTCAGCTCCGATGCACGACTGGAGTTTATTCCTTGTAGCACATAATAAATAATAGTACTAGGTACAGAAGACTCACTCTCTAACAAAACGCGTCTGTTACGATCAGCACAGATATGGCCGCTAGGTGGCGACAGCGCCACTAGCCACCAAAATTGGTGTGGAACCTGTAGCAAAGCGACGAAATCGCGGAGTGAGCTACGCCTGCTTGTAGGCCAATCATTTGGTCCTAAATGCGTGTAATCCGAGTTTGTGCAATCCCAGGAGGTGTGAATAAAATTATGCTCTTTTGGAAAATTTATCTTAATCATGATATTGATCAAAATTTTTTAAAATGGCCGCCAAAAAAAATTGCGAAGAATGGTTTGGTATGATGTATGATCATGTTAAAAATCCGAAAACACCCTTTCACTAGTGTTTGTCCACCAAACGTTGCTGATAGCGCTATGGTAAAGGGGCCCACTGATTAACAGTCCGCCGGACGGTATCGGCCTGTCAGTTGTTCGGAACTGTCAAAATTTTGTTCTACTCGTAACTGACAGGCCGATACCGTCCGGCGGACTGTTAATCAGTGGGCCCCTTAATTGATGGTGGGTTCCGTCTACATCGAGTGGTTTGATACTAAAGGAAAAATTTGTCTCCTGGGATTGCGCAAACTTGCATTTAGGACCAAATGAAGGTATTATAAAATGATTAGACTTATATCGACCGGGATATGAACAAATGAAAAATTAAAATGAAAAATTTATTGATAACAATTGTTACATGTAATTTTTTTACATAGGTATATAGTTCTTGTCTTACTTGTCTAGTATATATACCTGTATACATACTTAATCCAAATTATATAAATGAAATTAATTATTAAAGAATAGAATAGAATAGAAATACATTTATTTATGACAAACAAACACAGATGACAAAAACATGTTGACAAATATACAATGTATAACATTTAGTGAAAAATGCCATAAAAGGGTCACAACTCAGCATGTTGCTGGCAAAGCCAGCGCTGTTCTTCCGTTGTAACCCAGGCTTACGCCGTTCGACGACGAGGCGGTTATGCTAAACTAATTAAAAACTAGAACTATACCTAAAACATAAAATTGAAACTAAAACTATTTAATATACAACTTCAACATTGCGGCAATTGCCGTGTCTGGAACAGGCCTGACAGCCAAGTGACAGCTGGCCGCCACGCCATGGCCACGTCACACGGCACGACACCAGCACGGCCATATTTGTGCTATGACATAGCTATCCACGTGTACATTTTGTGCAGAAGACTTAAAAACTTCTAGTCGTAAAAGCTTTAAACAAACCAAAACTATATCACTAAATTAATTATTTGGAAAAGACGAACAAATTATAATTAGCATTATATCGAATTATTACCCTTAATGTATTGTAATACAAAACAATACAAAAGGTAATCACGGTTCATATCCCGGTCGATATAAGTCTAATGATAACCGTGAATCATTCAAAACTGTTAATATAAAATGATTTGCAGCTTGCTGGGAATTAATTCCTCAAAACTCTTTCATATACCCAAATGGCACTTAAGTCTTTTATGCAAAAAGAGGGGTGACGCCGAAATGTCTCTCTGTCATGCGTGTCCCGGGGTTAATTGAACTTTAAGGGCCAGTTGCACCAACCACATTTGACAGATTGATCAACGTCAGCCGGCGCGCCCCGGCGCTTTACTATGAAACTTTCCATACATAAAAATTTTGCGAACTCTTTAACGATACGAACAGTTTGGTGCAACCGACCCTAAGATACGTCAAAAGTTTGCTAAAGAAAGATACGATTCTTTAAACAAAAACGTCACTTTTGACACTGACAATATTATCCGACGTATCGTATTTTTTAGCAAATTATTGACGTATCTTAAAGTTCGAATCTGGCCGCCTATCTGTGCTATCGCAGCTCTCAAACGGATGGACCGATTCAGTTGCGTTTTTAGGGTTTCGTAGTCAACTAGAAACCCTTATAGGTTCGCCATGTCTCTCTGTCTATCCGAGTATATTCGGAAATAAACGCTCCGAAAGAAAAAAAAAATGTGTGTCCCCCCCTCTAACTTTTGAACCATGGGTCCAAAAAATATGAAAACAAATCGTGAAACAAAAGCTTAATAATTACTTTCTATGAAAACTATAGCGAACATGATCGTTCCAGCCGTTTTTGAGTTATTGCAAAAATATTGCCCCCGTTTAGCCTATTCCGACAGAATGGTAACTAAGTAATCCTACACTGAGCATGGCCCGAGATGCTCTTGGCCGATTTTTTTACGTAAAAGCGCTGGTGGATCTTAGCTACGAGTATGTTTAATAAAAATCAATCCAGCAGTTTGAAAAGTAACAGCTCTTTCCTAAAATGGTATAAGGCATTATTGTGCGTAGGGTTATTTTTAATTAAATACATACATATTACATAGTTATATTAAGCAATTGGTCCCATATGTATGCTAGTTTAAGGTATGTATCTAGGGGCCAATATGTAGTTGCCTGAAAATAAAGATTTTCCATTTCATTTCATATAAATACTTCATCCTCAGTAGAGATGGGTAGTGAGTAAATACTCACGGGTAAATACCGAGTAAATACTCAGTATTTACTCAATATACCCGTATTTACTCGTTTATACCCAAATTGGTGGGTATAAACTATTTAGAGTGCTGGAAGGGGCATATAAATTTGAAATATAGGTGTATTATGGAAGCCGCTACTGGATTAAGTACTCAAAATTGTAAGAAATGTATTTTTAAGAGGGGCACTCCATACATGTAACTAATTGTCACGAAAAAAAAATTCAGAAGCCACCAACGTGTTGCATATCATTAAATTGGTCTTTAAAAATAACTGGAATGTTTCTAAGAACATTTTTGGATAAATTGAATATTTTTGGAAAAAACCCGTTTCGAAAGGCCAAAATAATGTTTATCTCTCTATAACTTTAGAACCAAAGTTCAGAAAAAATATGAAAACATATCGGGAGATTAGCCCTATAATAGAGTACAAAAAAACAATATTTTGAACATCATCGGTTGAGCCATTTTTGAGTTTTCTTTAAAAAACCCTTAATAAAAGGTCGTAAGTGCCGCGTAAACACGCACTTTTGCGCGACATGCATTTATCTAGAACATCGATAGAATTGAAGTACCATATTTTTAAAGTAAATACCTTCTTATTTAAAACAAAATTGTTACCTATGCATTATCACAATTTGCCTCTCACTAATAATTACCTTTTTTTCCTAAATTAAGCGTCCTATATGCTTTTTATTTTATAGATATTGTTAATACACGTTAGCACTCTTCAATAAAAGATAATTTTGTTCTTAAATCTCACTTTTTGAATATTTTATAAGCAATCGTTTTTACCCACCTAAATGAGTAAATACGGGTATTTATCGGGTGCTTTGAGTAAATACCGAGTAAATACTCAGTATTTACTCACCCCTACCCATCTCTAATCCTCAGTAAAGATAGGGTAAATTAACATCATTAATAATTCAGTATTTGATAAAGTAAATAAAAATAATGTCATCTTTATTGTATAACTTTTATTTCAGATTAATACATAATAGACTAGGCCCACTTGCACCATTCTACTAACCCGGGGTTAACCGGTTAAACCTGGAGTTACCATGGTTACCAGTGTAGGGACATGGCGGTGACGCAATTTAGAGTCAGCATTTTCGGTATACAATTTGACACTAGGTTAACGGTTTAACCGCTTAGCCCCGGGTTAGTGGGATGGTGCAAGTGGGTCTTAGAGGATAGTGGACGATCTTTTCTACAAATGTAGTTCTATAATGTTAATATCCAAATAAAAAAATGGGGACTATGTTTCGCGCGGTCGCGCATTTTCGTATTAACAAAAATATACTCTTGCCGACATAGTGTGTCATACTAGTCGTTGCACCACATCTTTCCCCTCCAGCAGAAAGCACTGCCTTTCCCATGCGCGCGGCAGCACTCATTCCTCTCCCCTTGGATCCGGTCGCAGACCTGGTCGCACGGGCCTACCCACTCTGCGGCCGTGCTATACAGGATTATTGCTAGTACTGCCAAGATTAAGAGAGTCTTCAGGGCGGCCATTTTGAAATAACGTTCGGACCTGGAGAAAAATAAACGTTTAACGACTAATGCTACAGAGGGAATGATTGGCATCTTGGCTAGGCACCCTGGTTCAGTACTGTATTTTGGAAAAAGTTCTAAATGGCGGAAATTGGCATAATGGACTTAAGCGTGAGTTGGGTCTTTAGCGCTTAAGACCATTGTGAGTTCGCTGTGATAATGGCTCAACGAAGTAAGTATTTTTTCACCACACCAGCTCGGGTTACTTTGCACTTCAAAAACTGATAGCAAAGTTGCATTTTCTTCACATGTGAGGCAAAGTATTCAAATGCAAATTTTGAGTTGTTTCCTTATGTTTGCTGGTAGAATTGACTTTTAAATGATTATTTTGATTGATAAATATTTAATAACATTCATTTGGATTTGATTCTTCGGGTTGGTGTGGTGAAAATTTTTGTCTCACTCGGGGGCAAATTTTGTTTAACCCTCGTGCTTTGAAACCCTCGCAACGCTCAAGATTGGATTTTTCGAACCACTCGCTACGCTCATGGTTCAGTTATGCTAGGGTATCAATATTAGCACGAGCGGTTAAACAACAACTGCGCCCCCTTGTAAAACCAAATAACTATTAATTTATAATTTTTTTAAGCTTACCGCTTATTTTTTAAGTTCACAGAGTCAAAAAAGAGCTGACAATTTGGAACAAATACTCACTTGTGAAAAGCACGAATGTCGGAAGGAAATTGTGTGAAAATCGTGGGAAACCGACGCTTTTTATACTACACTCTGTTATCGAACGAGTTTTGGCAACAACAGTTCACGAAACGCATTTCAGTAAGTTGTTTACTTATCCCTTAATGACGGTGTCAAAATTTAGTCAATTTTGAGACTTATCAATGAAAGATAAAGTTCAAAATAGGATGGGAAACATGCTCCTTATACAAGGATCACCCAATTAAGGGTTGTCTAAAGTTGTACTTAGAATTAAGTAGATTAAATAAGTATTATTTATTGCACCTGACTGATTACTGATGATTGTACAGTAAAGACTGTGTATTGGAAAACCTGTGCCGTATTTTATTTTTATTTTATTAGTTTGGAAAACTTACAGCTATATAGAGTAACAAGTTAGCAGATGACATAGGAACAGAGAGTTATGAGATGAGGTAACGTACATACAAAAAATAAATACATGGTCGAATTGATAACCTCCTCCTTTTTTTGAAGTCGGTTAAAAACAGGATAGAAATACATAAGTTAACAGTGGGAGAAGTCTTGACTCATTAGGTTGCGTTATAGAACTAAAGAGATCACGTATCGCGTATAGAATTAAAACGGAGACCTTTGCTAACACTACGGTCAATTAATCAGGGTTGCAAACGGTGTCTCGTGGCCGCTTAAAAAATTAACCGTTCACTGCGATAGGAGGTCGAAAGACTCCATATAAAATATGGGTAATTAAGGTAAACGTACTAGTGCTCGACATGCTAATCCCTAATAAATGACACCTTGCTGGCACCTTTATTGACAATGACTTAAGTTTCAAGATGACATGTACTGGGACCGCGTCGAGCACCAGTACGTTTAGATACCTTACGAGTTGCGCGCAGTGCACAAATTGCCGCAGCAAAGGTATTAAAAAAGCCACTATCAGAATGTATGCTTCTTTACAACAATCATGGTGGGTATTAAATGAGTGCTTCTTTTATTTTTCCATTTTATATATTGTGACCTTTTTTGCCACTTTTGTGTTATTTCTAGTCAGGATCGCGAGCCCTTTTCATCAGATAGGAGAAAAAAAGTGTCCTAAAATTTCCATACATTTTTCAAACTTTCCTTTCCTTCCAACAAAGTGTATGGGGAAATAGTAACAGAATAGGAAAAAAACTCTGGGAATTTTTTTTATCCCATTAGTATCGAAAGAGCTCGTGTGTCGTGTCGCTCTGAGTAGAAATAACACAAAAGTGGCATAAAAGGTCACAATATATAAAAATGGCAAAATATAAAAGAAACGCTCAAATATTGTAGGTATTTCGTATTTCCGGAGGCAGCCAAACTCGTTATGATAAATATGCTAATAATATCGAGACACACAGGTCGTGTACGATAAGGAAAACGGTTTATTTACAAACAATTTGACTCGGTTATTGACATTAATATAATGTTGATTAATATGATTATATTACTATTTAGCGACTTATGAAATAATAGTTCATTACAATACAAGTGCGAAAAAATAGGAAATTCGCACGTGTATCGTACAACGTTTTATAACGCATATGTGTCTATGTCTAAAATTTAACGGGGTAATATCAGTAATATGTATTACTGTAAAATTGCACCCATAACATATGGCATGTAATGTGGAGGGATGAAAGTCATGTGACGAGAAAGGTATTACGAATGAATGTGGAGGGAAACTAAGTACCGTAAAATGGGGTGAGTTGTGTGAAATTTGACTTTCAAACCTCGATAAAATTTTATTTTTACATGTGAAAACTGAATGGTGTATATAATTAGTGGTTCGGACGTTTGTATTTTATTTTGGGTAGTTCCATTTAATAACTTTGACGATAAAGAAGAAAACCCACCTCACCCCGTAGTGCCTCGTATTTGGAGTGAGAGGTTTTTTCATACAAAGGTGATTTTGGAAGATTGTTGGATCGATTTTTTTTATTATGCGTATTACTATAGCCCCATTTTAAATTGGAATACATTATTTTTGTAGCAGTAGCCTTAAAAACACACCTCACCCCCCTCTCAAACCTTCTCTCCCCTCCCGCGGAACCTACTCACCCCGTTTTACGGTACGAGAAGAGGAAAACCGAGAAAAAGGTGGATAGACTGTGTGAGAGATGATATGAAACGAACGCAAGTGAATGATGAAATGACGGGCGACAGACAGGTGTGGAAGACCCCAAGTGAATGGGACAAGGGCAAGAGAATGATGATGATGTATTACTGTAAAACGTTGTACAATACACGTGCGAAAGTGCGGACGCAAGAATACCAATTTGTGACGCTTCGCGGCATTTTTATTTTAGAGCGCTCAAGTATCACTAAAATTGGTGAAAGTGGCCAAATTGGCGTTTGTAGTAGTAGTACTAAAACACTTTATTGTACAAAAATCAAAACAAACTAGGAAATTGTAGTTTGTGTTACAAGGGATCAAAATGATATATTTCCGTCAAGGGCGTACATTGAATCCTGAATGAAGCGATGGATTCTAAAGTACAATCCTGAGCGTAATGAGGGATTCAAGTGTTAACGCCCAAGACGAAATAATTTTGATACCGTGTGACACATACTGCTTTTCACATCAACTATGAGGAATTTGTTATGTTCCAAAATATGTACCTATTAACTGACCAAAAAAAATAGTATACAAGAAAGAAAAAATCGTGTCCTAGTACAGAAAAGTACAACTTTGATCCCTCCTAGCAGGGAAGAAAAGTGCCTATTTGATCCCTCCTAGCGGGGAAGAAAAAGCCCTTTTCCGAATAGGTGATGTGAAAAATAACATTCGTCATCAGTACAAAGGCGAACTTATCCCTTTAAGGGAGGGGGTTTGTGTTCGCACCACCTGATTTGATCAGACAATTTAATAGGATTGGCGAAAAATTTTTCCCGTCTGGACAGGCTTTTATGTTACGCAATCAATTAATCTTTGCTGGATTTAATTATTGTTGTTGATGACAAAAGAAAGTAAAACATAACATTGCCTTAAGATTTTTTATTATATATATACTTACATAAACATTTTAGTTTTGTTAAATAAAACAAAGAATACAGTAATCAGTAGTCCGAATCGTAAACTAAGTCAATATAAAAATCACATAAAATATCCTTATTCTAAAGCGTTATAGGGATTTAACGGACACACACTTATTAACCAACCAATTAACAATGACCCCGCATCTATAAAGTCAAGCAAATCAGTAACTTCGCAAATTTAAAAAAATATATGATGCCGGCTCATCGAGTGCCTCTCGCCGAGAGTCTCGGCACCGCTCCGATCCGATCCGAGAAGCGCGAGACGAGACGAGGAAGAGCGAAGAAGAAAGGCAAAGCATGTACACACTCGTTCTCGGCTTGTCTCGGGCTCTCGACAAGCGTGTACAGCCCAGTGTGTACAATTTCTTGAAATTCGCGCCTTTTTCACTGACAAACTTTGACAAACTATAAACACTTGTAGGTAGGTTAATAGGCTCCAAAATCTGCAAATGAAGCTGATCTGTCAATTCTTCAATGCGATGGAAGACACGAAGACCAAATCAAAATCGATGTGTCATGTAGAAAGCTCTTTGTATCTTGAAGAATGCAGGTTGAAATGGATGCGTAGAAAGCTTCTAGAACGTTTCTCGGTTAATACAAAACGCGGTCCAAGGTGTAGTCATCAAAGCTCTTAAAATCTTGCAGAATGGAAGCCAGAAGATGTAGTATGTGTCCAACCCAACGCCTAGTAGCAGTTCATCCTGCCTCCAGAGCAACTGGCACGGCTGTAGCCATGGGCACGGCAGCATTCGTCCCGTTCAGCCGGTATACGGTTGCAGACCTGGTCACACGGCCCGACGCGGACTGCCACGGCGCTTGCCATGACAATCGCCAACACAACGAGGATAAGCAGAGTCTTGAGGGCAGCCATCTTGGATTAGAAGTTTCAACGTGATGTTTAGATCAGTTGTGTGAAGATTTGATTTGCGCCGGGGCTTATATAGGCCGGCATAAACAAGATCGTCATTGCAATTTTGCCGGCATTTTCCTTATTGGTTTGAAATATAAATATTTATAGGTTGAGTACTCTAAGTACTAGTTCTAATATTTGCCTATAACTTTGATTAGGTACTTGAATTTATTAATACCTGAATCTCATAAACAGGACAAGTGTGTAATGAAACGGATAAACTAGAAGCTCTGGAAAATATTGATAAAATCAAAACATTTTGGAACGTAAGGAGTTATTACTTACTGAAAACCAATATTTAGAAGAAATCTATGGATATGACTGGTCAGTAGTAATTTGATATAAAAAAACCGGCCAAGTGCGAGTCGGACTCGCGTTCCAAGGGTAACGTACATTAAGTCCGACTCACACTTGCCTGGGCATTTCTAATCGGTTTTCCTGTCATCTATAGGTAGGTCTTCAGCAGCGGAGCTGAAACAGTCGCCATGGTCGAAATCGGCCGGGAGAGTATATATATATAGGTAGGTAAAGAACTACTTTGTGTATTTTTTAGGGTTCCGTATCCAAAGTGTAAAACGGGACCCTATTACTAAGACTCCGCTGTCCGTCCGTCCCTCCGTCCGTCCGTCTGTCACCAGGCTGTATCTTCACGAACCGTGATACACACGAACTGTCTAGTTGAAATTTTCACAGATGATGTATTTCTGTTGCCGCGCTATAACAACAAATACTAAAAAGTACGGAACCCTCGGTGGGCGAATCCGACTCGCACTTGTCCGGTTTCTTTTCAAAATTTTAGATCCATTTAGCTAGTTTGTTAGTGCACGACACCTTGCACTTTGTGACTATGCGCTGAAACTTGGCACAGTTGATTCTTAGCTGGTCATGAGCAGATACAGACCGGGAGACCTCGAGAGCCACGTCTCATTTAGTGGGGGGGAGGGGGGAAGTTCGACGCCGCCGCGCTTGACTTGGAGCAACATTTCTCTAAAACTGTACCTATTAGGGCATGTAATATATCATTTTCGAATAAATTAAGGATGAGGAATCTAGTTTTGGAACAAAAACAATGCACTTTCTAACAAAAAAAAAGCATAAAGTAGAAAAGACTAAAAAACGTATTTTTGATTTTTTCATAATTACCAATTTTTTTTTAAAGTATAGCAGGAATCTGAAAACAAAAAATACAATCGTAAAGCTACACTTATTACGTCTAAGAAAATATATAGTTTATTATACAAAACTGTTGATAAATGGGAGATAAAAAATAATATTAAGCGTGGGTCAGAGTGATCTCAATACAAAATATTATGAATGTGGGAAAGTTACCTATAATTTGTTCTACAATCGTTTATTTTTCTTGTTTTTCGTAAATAACTCGTAAACGGTAGCCCACAGCAAAAAAATATCTGTTACGTAAATAATCTGTTTCAGATTTCTTATAAAATAAGTGCTACTTTTTATCGCTACCATCAATATAAAAAAAAATATTGAAGGGAGAAAATAAATACTTAGGTCCCCTTTTTTAGTCATTCGTAAATGATCGCCAATAGCAAAAAATTTTTTAGTACATGAATAATTAGCATAAAATTTCCTACAAAGAAGGTTATTCAAACTTTTTCGCTAGGATCAATATTTAAAAAGGGGACCTTAGAATTTATTTTCTCTCTTTAATATCGTTTTTAATATTGATTCTAGCGAAAAAGTTTGAATTACCTTTTTTGTAGGAAATTTTATATAAATTATTCCTGTACTAAAAATTTTTTTGCTATTGGCCATCGTTTACGAGTTATTTACGAATGACTAAAAAAGGGGACCTAAGTATTTATTTTCTCCCTTCAATATCTTTTTTAATATTGATGGTAGCGAAAAAAAGTAGCACTTATTTTATAAGAAATCTGAAACAGATTATTTACGTAAAAGATATGTTTTTGCTGTGGGCTACCGTTTACGAGTTATTTACGAAAAACAAGAAAAATAAACGATTGTAGAACAAATTATAGGTAACTTTCCCACATTCATAATATTTTGTATTGAGATCACTCTGACCCACGCTTAATATTATTTTTTATGTCCCATTTATCAACAGTTTTGTATAATAAACTATATATTTTCTTAAACGTAATAAGT
Source organism: Cydia splendana (assembly GCF_910591565.1). Taxonomy (NCBI): domain Eukaryota; kingdom Metazoa; phylum Arthropoda; class Insecta; order Lepidoptera; family Tortricidae; genus Cydia; species Cydia splendana. The sequence goes on from NC_085983.1 coordinate 7,417,917, forward strand.
GTAGCTTTACGATTGTATTTTTTGTTTCCAGATTCCTGCTACACTTTAAAAAAAAATTGGTAATTATGAAAAAATCAAAAATACGTTTTTTAGTCTTTTCTACTTTATGCTTTTTTTTTGTTAGAAAGTGCATTGTTTTTGTTCCAAAACTAGATTCCTCATCCTTAATTTATCCGAAAATGATATATTACATGCCCTAATAGGTATAGTTTTAGAGAAATATTGCTCCAAGTGAAGCGCGGCAGCGTCGAACTTTTCCCCCTCCCCCCCACTAAATGAGACGTGGCTCTCGAGGTCTCCCGGTCTGTATCTGCTCCTGACTAGCTAAGAATCAACTGTGCCAAGTTTCAGCGCATAGTCTCAAAGTGCAAGGTCCCCATACAACGGTGTACAGTAACAAACCAGCTAATTAGTTTCGGAGATAAAGGGGGGGGGTGGCCATTTTTTGGCTACTTTCTTCAATAAATTCTAACTTATTTATTTTAAAATTATAAAAAAAAATTCTCAAAAGGTCTTTCATTTGATATAATTTTATTTTTTTACTTTCTCATTTGCCCCCCAAAAGTGGCCCCCATGTATAAAATTCATTTATTTACGTCACATGTCCGTCTTTGGGTCACTAATTTACATATATGTACCAAATTTCAACTTAAAGGATGACTCACGTTAGACCGGACCGTGTCCGGGCCGGAGCTTCCGGCGCATTGTTTTCTATGGAAAGCATCATGTGATCGCCTGTCATGTCATAGAAAAGTAAGCGCCGGAAGCTCCGGGCCGGGCACGGCCCGTTCTAACGTAAAAGTCATCCTTAATTGGTCCAGTAGTTTCCGAGAAAATAGGCTGTGACAGACGGACACACAGACAGACGCACGAGTGATCCTATAAGGGTTCCGTTTTTTTCCTTTTGAGGTACGGAACCCTAAAATTACACTACATTTAGTTTTTCGCCTTGTTACAATGAACTATGGTGAGAAAGTGTAAACATATTAAAGGAGTGGTCCAGTAAAAAAAACATACAACCGAATTGATAACCTCCTTCTCTGAGATTTGGAAGTCGGTTGAAAAGTAGCTGTGAATTATATTTATGGTCTATTTTTTGCTAATTATGAAGCGGTTAATTTTTTTTTGTAATTTAGTTGATATACTATAAAATAAAATAATATCGATAAATATGAGATTGTTTGAGTTTTCTCATTTTTATATTTTTTTTATTATTAAACTACCTCAAAGTGAAGTCAAATAAGAAAAGTTTTATATAGAACGAAAAATAATTTAATAACTTATTAAATTATTTATTTAATTTAACTTTAAACACTTATCAAACTTTTAGAAAAAACGATGCGTAAGAGAAATACGTTATAATTTCCTTCAAAAAACACTGTTCAAAAAATGTCATGAGAGATGTAATATAAAACTCTAATTCACCCTTTTATATTAAATAAGTATGAGTGTATTTAATTGTAAAGAATAGTATCTACAGATCACTATAGGAATGAACTGCTTACAAATTATTACAAAATAAAATGAAAAATCCACATAATGTGCTGCTACTTTTTTATTGTTGTTCTAAAATCTAAATGATAGGTTTGCAGAAAATGGTACGTTTCTGCACTACAGCATTTTAGGTTCCAAGTACGATTATATTAATTTTTTTACGATAAGCAATTGAAATTCGGGTACAAATGGATTTGTTATACAATATCCATTCTGGTATTTGGCTCCCCATTTCATAAATAACGCTTTTGCCTAAATTGTTAATTGAAAGTACCCTCAAAAAATACCTACTATAAAAATGTATACTTAATATTTAAAAAAAAACACATGCATTTTACTTTCCTCGGATTCGGGTGAAAGGCATCATTTCATCCCTTGGTTAACAATCTACTATATGTGCGCTGACTGAGTGCATGTCAACGTATATTTAACTTATTTCCTTAGGTAAGTACCTTACGTGTGCACAGAAAATCAAAAATATTTTCTAGTATCCAAACTATAATTCCTACTACACAAACTGTGACCAGCCCAAGATTTTTATGAATTTCCCGCCAGAAATTTGTGTAATATTTCAGTAGCCAGATTCTTACCTTAGTTACCTATATAACAGAATTAGGTCAGGAAATGAATGCTCAAAAAAAGTTGTAGAGGGAAATGAACACAATTTTTGACTCCGTAACTTTGTTTCGGACTAGATAGAAGGTGAACATATCAATAGTCCCCGGCCGTAGCCCCGGTGCTGGGGTTAGAAGGGGGTAAGATAAGAAGGTCTCATCTTTCGGTTTTTCACTTATATCTTGGAAACTTTGCGTCTTAGCGACATGACTACTAGACAAACCGAAAACTGATAAAAAAAATTACAAGTTTTATTTACTCAAGTTTTTCGATACTTTGAATAGTTTTTGAGATATCCGCTCTTGAAAGTTTATTTAGGGATCTTCATTTTATCTTGATATCTATCCGTGTTTGGTATCATTTTCGTATAAATCGGGGGTGCTGAATTCATTATTCATATTACCAAACACGGCCTGGGTCAAAAACAAAACTGTGTTCGCGTCTTTCCTGTAGACATACACAAGAGTTAAGGGCTATAAAGGTTAATTTTCTTATTTAACCCTTATCCACGTGAAAAGGTCCTCCTTTTATTCAGAGAACTGTGATAAAATCATTACTTACATGCCCACAAGCTGTTAACTATTGCCCACAGGAGAGAAAAATGTACAGTTCGCGCGAACACGCTAGTTTTCTCTCCTGTGGGCCCCGCCTAGCAGCTTCACTGATGTAGAATATCAAGATAAAATTCTTCTTCTTCTTGATCGGGACATTCTTGACAGAGCGGTCGTGGTCATCATTGGAAGTCTCCCTTTGTGACACGTTTGACGGCTCGCCTCCACTCCTCCCTGACGGCTGCGCATTTAGCGCATTCGTGCAAGGGGCCGTCCATTGCTGCCTTTATTTGGTCCGTCCACCTCATGGGTGACCTTCCTCGCGCTCGGGTACCTTCTATACTCTGCCCTGCACCACCAGTCGCTCTATGGATACATCTCCACGTCGAGAAACGTGTCCAAAGAAGATAAAATTAAGAGCCCTAAATAGCGCTGTGTGTAGCACCAACCTATGGTTGTCGCCGCCGCCGTCGCAAGTTGCGCAATATCGTGCCCGAGCCGCAACAGCATCCTGGGCCCTGGCGAATATTGCTGACCTAGTTGACTGCCCCCCACCCTCTGGCACTCAGACCGAATTTTAATTAGTGTTTTTTGGTATTACATATTTGTATGTCTTTCTATATCTCGGGACCATGGCGTCCCGGACCTTTGGGAGGCATGCGTGGGGCCGAAGCCAACAGCACAGAGGCCCTTTAAGACAAGTTTGATGTTATGTTATGTAATACAACAGCTTGAACCCATTCACGGGTACAAATAGATACCCGTAAATCGGTCCCAGCTGGCAGGTGATTTTTTTTTTCAATTATTATAATTACCTGCGATTGTTATTTTGACAATTTTTAATTTTAAAGTTTTTTTTTTGTTTGTATTGTAAAGCCTGACCAGTAATATATGATCATTGTCAGGAGGGCGCTGTTATTCTCATGTATAGGGTGGCAGTTCAGTATAGTATGAAAAAATTAGTTCCAGTGAAATTCCGCAATATGGCGCGTGATTATAAATATTCCTGGTCAGGCTTAAATTGGTTTTAACCTGCAATAAACGATTTGAATTTGAATAATATCAGAATTTAGTGTAAGTAGATTATAAAAGGAAATAAAACAAAATAATTATGTTACATTTATTGATTATTTTCAAATGCATTTTTGTATATTGCAAGACAACACAAACTAAGTACATGGTAAATAAAGGGCGTATTACACTCATTCTGCCTTCGGACGGCGAACGATCGGCCGCGACATCGGCCCCGATATCGGGCCAAAGAATCGTTTTCACTTTAACAAAATACCTATCAGCACATCGTTTACAATATTTTTACATGTAAAAATAGTTCAACTGCAAAAATATCAAACACTAAACATTTTTGGCAATTTTAGACAATAGTTTTTTTACGATACAAGAGCGGAAAAGAGGGAAACGAGTGGCGATAAATTAAAATACGACCGAAGGGAGTGTTTTAAATCGACGCGAGTTACGAATTACCTATTCACACGTGTATCGTACAACGTTTTACAGTACATATATGGCCCTTTAAACTTTTGACATACGCACGGAAAGTGCTCTTTCCCGCACTAATGCGGTAAAGTAGGATCATATGGACTGTAAATTGTTTTACGTCACTCTATGCCCGTATGTGGAATTTTCTTTCCGTTACGCGAGAATAAAAACTCACTTCCTGGCCAAGGCAAGACATAAACTTTAGATAAACCACGGGCGGTAATTCGTAAAGCCCCAGATCGCATATTTATGGTCCTCACCTTCGGTTCAGGCCACAAACACCTGCGATCTGGAGCATTTACGCATTCACCTCCCTCAGGTATGTAATGTTCATTACATGTTAAATATTGTTAACAGTGTTCTTATACGTATTTCGTGAAACGGAAAACGATGGCTTGGGTGCGACGACGTCGGCCACGATCGTAAGGTCCGATGGCAGGATAAGTGCAATAAGCCTGAAGGGCTTCCAAATGAAAAGCTAAATCGAAATCCCATAAGAGTAGCTTGGGTCATGGCGTAATAGGGATTTAATGGACACACACTTACTTATAACTATAAGCCCATCAACGTGCACACTAGCGCCACTGCTAAATAACCGTGATTATTTAAATTTAACGTTAGATATTGTAGAAAGGCGGCCGCTACGTACTGTATTATGTATTTAAGTATCTTTGGAATACATCAAACTAGTTTTTATGTTGCTGGATTCGTCGATCTAAGAACTCAAAACAAAAACGGCCGTTTTAACTTTGGACACATACGATTATTTAGCAGTGGCGCTAGTGTGCACGTTGAGGGACTCTTTGATCACACCGTTATATTATGGTAAATCAGTAAAAAAGACGGTAAATTTAAAAAACATAGGCGCGAAGGCATCCTATAGAACAGCGGTCGGCAACCTTTTAGCAGCCAAGGGCCAGATATTTAGTAGTTAACGAAGTTGACGCGGTACTTTGTGAATATTTATGACTTTATCAAATATTGTCGTTTGTCAATATTACATACAAAATAGCCAGGGAAGTTCGCGGGCCGTAAGTGAGAGGTTTGCCGACCGTTGATATAGAATGATTAAATTTCGCGCTTTTCCACTGACAAAGTTTTACAGATTATTAACACTTATAGGTTAACCAGCTCCAAATCTGCAATTGAAGATGATCTGCTGATGTGAAGCGAACAGATACACAAAGACATCAAAGATCTTGCAGGATGCCTTTTTGTTGGTAGTTTTCAGATAGTTTTTAAAGTCTCTCTCTTCCTTGTCGTAACCTTGTGGCTGCGTGACGTGAGTTCTAAAGGCCTAATCGAAATCGACGTGAAGTGTAGAAAGCTCTTTAAATCTTGAAGAATAAAGGCCAAATCGAAATCGAATAGTGTACCTTCAAATCGTGCAGAATGTTCTTCGGATTGATGAAAACGTGTAGACGTCTAAGGTGTAGACGTCTAGAAAGCTCTTCAAATCTTGCAGAATGGAGCCTGGATGATGTAAGAATGTGTCCACACTGTCCAATGTACAACCCAACGCCTAGGTGCAGTTGATAGTGTTAGTACCGCCGCAGCTACCGCCGCTATAGCCATGGGCTTTGCAGCACTCGTTCTGTTCAGGTGGTGTACGGTCGCAGACCAGGTCACAAGGCTGGACATGGACTGCCACGGCGGTTGCCATGATAACCGCCAACACGACGAGGATAAGCAGAGTCTTGAGGGCAGCCATCTTGGATTAGAAGTTTCAACGTGAAGTTTATAACAGTTGTGTGAGGATCCGACGGGCTGTGGACTTTATATACGCGTTAGTAAACAAGATAGGGCGCGATTGCAATTAGGCCGGAAAATTCATTTTTTTTTGTTTGATATGTAAATATTTTTCTGTAATAGGTCCCTATCCCACAAAACTTACAATTACAATTTGTACAAGTGACAATATACAACTATTACAACGTAGTGACAGTGGGGAGACACTACTGACTTCGGGCAAACTCGGCTCCGTTCGGCTCAGCATTGCTCCGAGCAATTATTAGGGTTGATACTACTTGACGTCCCTTTGCGTGCACGGCCACAGGTAAGATAATGACTTGAATTTTGACAACCCTAAATAGCCGAAAGGGATAGTGCCATAAGTTAGAAAGGGATATCATGATTCGACCCTGAATCGCTGTCAAACTTCGATTTTGTAGGAAGTGTCCTTTCTGTACGGTAGTACTATTACCTACATATTCTGTGGTAGTGGCACGTGGCACCAGTGACCGACAGGAAACCAATGATCCGACAATTCAATTTTTATCCGAGAAAATATGGGTGAAGTTTGCATGCGTGAAGTATTGTGACTATAAAAATGTTGTAATAAGGCGTATCCAGATTAGTCAATTTCGCCAATCTGATTAAATTGCCCGATCGAATCAGGAGGTGCGGACGCAAACGGCAATTTGGCTCGCTGATTCGACTGCCCGATCAAATCAGGAGGTGCGAACACAAAAATGCCAATTTTCGAAGCTACTTAGTATCTATGGAATGCTAGGATCTGTACGTGCGTTTGTTTATGGTTCTAAAATTGGTGATTAAATTGTGTACGGGTGGACGCTAGATGAGATTTGGCGCTAATTATTTTCCTGATCTAATCGACCGATTTGATCAGGCCCATCTGGATACCACTTTACATCTGCATAGAAAATCAAAAATATTTTCTAGTATCAATAAAACTATAATTCCTACTACACAAAGTGTGACCAGCTCAAGATTTTTTGAATTTCCCGCCAGAAATTTGAGTAATATTTCAGTAGCCAGACTCTATTACCTTAGTTACCGTAAAATGGGGTGAGTAGAGATTACGAGGGCAGTTCGGTTATGAATGGGGTGAGGAGGGATGACAGAGGGGTGAGTTGGTTTTTACAGGCTACTGCTACGTAAATGTGTCGATCCAACAATTTTCAACACTCACCTGAGTAGGAAATCCCTCCTCACCCCTACTACGGGGTGAGCTGGGATTTCCTACTATTTCGTGTTTATCTCTAAAGTTATGAAATGAAACAACAAGTAATCATTGACAAACTAAAATTCATACATCCGGAACACTTTTTTTGTATATAAATCAATGTGCCACATATAAAAATAAACTTAAGGTTTGAACTTCGATTTCGCCCCTACTCACCCCATTTTACGGTACCTATATAACAGAATAGGTATTTAGATAAACGTAAAGCACAGGTTTTATGGCAACTTGTCTGGCCTAGTGGGTAGTTACCCTGTCTATAGGGGTCACAAAACCGTGCGTATTTTAGAAAACCGGTTTTTCGGTTTTTGTGTAACTGCAAAACCGGGTTTCCGGTTTTTTCGGTGAGTTTGATTTTACGTACAATTTTTAATTTAAGCAAGTATTTTTGGGATCAATGCTTTGATATTGTCTTCGATTAAATTTACTTTATCTTTACCAAGAGCATTATTATATAAATCAATCCAAATCCATCAATAAAGTTTTTAACTAAGTCAGCAATTCTAAAACGGAATGCCAAAGCAAAATATTATATGACAACGGTGTTGACATAGTCCTCCTTCTGGAAATACACCGCTGATGATGCCCGCCTCGCTAACCGAGGTAAAATACCGGGATTTGATTTGGTAGCGGTATTATACCATAATGGTCTTCTCTTACTGCCCTGGTCAACGTGATTTCAAATAACATCGATGGCAACAACATCGCCAACCAGTCGCCAACACGATTATTCAAATCGGCGAAACGCGGATATGCAACATATATAAGCTTCCACGTAGCTGCTGGCCTACTTCACCCCTTCCTTACTTGGAACACCCATCCCTTTACATTTGAGACTTGAATAGTCACCATACCAGCTGGAGATATAGGAAATCTGACGCCAACGAGGAGGCAATCATGGACTGGGCAACAACACTGCCTATCCTATCTAGGAACAACACTGTTTTAGTCGTTTCTAACAAAGGCAAAGGAACGTTCAAATCAGCTCGATGGAGAAGTGACCACAACCCGGACCTAGTCTTCACAACAAGAGCAATAGACGGTACCCCAGTGGCCGCCGAGCTGTACGTGCTAGCGGATTTTCCACACTCTCAACACCGCCTAGTTTTAGTTGTCATAGGTCTGAAAATACCGATGGCTGAGTCGTATCCTGCCTAACACCACATCGCGGAAGTTTGCTTATGCTGATGACCTGCCCCTAGTGACACAAAAAAACAGCTTGGAAATGGAACAATATACTCTGGAAAAGGACCTGGATCTATTAGATGACTATTCTCTCAGTGGCGTTTGTGCCCCAGCACTTCCAAGACCGAGGTGTCCTGCTTTCACCAGTGCAACAAACTAACCAACAAGGAGCTGAGAGTAAAATTCAGGGGCAATCTTCTCCGACACCACTTCCTTCCTAAATATCTCCGAAGCATCCTGCATTGAGCTGCTTCAAGGAGCACCCAAGCAGCCTATCTGCAAAACTGGGAAAATAGATATAACGATGGAGACTAAAAAGCTGTTAATTTATACAATTAGTGCGCGTAATGTACCTATTGTTTTTTTAATTTGCTCTTCAAAATAATTAAACTATGTATTTATAAATCTGTAAAATCGAAAAACTCGATAAAGCCGGTTTTATTAAAGTGAAAACCCGGTTTTTGCAATTGGCTGTAAACCCGGTTTTCCCGGTTTTTTCGATTTCGGAAAATAAACGATTTGAATTTGAATAATATGAGAATTTAGTGTAAGTATAGATTATAAACGAAAATAAAACAAAATATGTTATATTTATTGATTTATTGTTTATTTTCAAATGCATTTTTGTATATTGCAAGACAACACAAGTACATAGTAAATAAAGGTTTTATTACACTCATCCTGCCTTCGGACGACGAACGATCGACCCCGATATCGGGCCAAAGGACCGTTTTCACTAACGAAATATTAGCACATCGTTTACAATATTTTTAAATGTAAAAATAGTTCAACTGCAAAAATATCAAACATTATACATTTTTGGCAATTCGAGACAAATTGTTTTACATGTCAAATACATATTGTTAACAGTGTTCTTCAGTGGCGTAGCTAGGCGTGGGCGAAGTGGGCCGTCGCCCACGGCCTCGCGCCCCAAGCGGGGCCTCACGCGCGGCCCCTTCGGGCACAGTGAAAGAACAGCTTAGGGCCTCGCAGATGCGACTTCGCCCACGGCTAGATTAGTTTACGCTACGCCACTGATGTTCTTAATACGTATTTCGTGAAACGGAAAACGATCTTGCTCGGACGCGACGTCGGTGCCGACGTCGGCCACGACCGTAAGCCCCGATGGCAGGATAAGTGCAATAAGCCTTGAGGGCTTCCAAATCGAAAGCTAGATCGAAATCACATAAGAGTAGCTTAGGTCATGGCGTAATAGGGATTTAATGGACACACACTTACTTATAATTAACCAGGAAACGATCACACAGTTATATTCTGATAAATCAGTAAAAAAACGCGGGTAATTTATAAATCATAGACGCGAAGACATCCTATGGAACAGCGGGCGGCAACCTTTTAGCAGCCAAGGGCCACATAGTAGTTAACGAAGTGAATATTTATGACTTATGACTTTATCAGATATTGTCGTTTGTCAATATTACATACAAAATAGCCGGCCGCTGCTATACCTAGAATGATTAAATTTCGCGCTTTTCCACTGACAAAGTTTTACAGACTATTATTAAACACTTTTATAGGTTAACCAGCTCCAAATCTGTAATTGAATGATCTGCCGATGTGAAGCGAACAGAAACACAAAGAGCCAAAATATCTTTGCAGGATGCCTTTTTGATCGTAGTTTTCAGACGATAGTTCACAAATAGGTACTCGTCAAGTTCTTCAATTGAGTAAAAAGAAGACCTACGCAAAATCTTGCAGAATAAAGGCCAAATTGAAATTGAATAGTGTTCCTTCAAATCGTCAACGTTCATCAATCTTCGGATTGATGAAAACGTGAGCCAAGGTGTATACGGCTAGAAAACTCTTCAAATCTTGCAGAATGGAGCCTGGATGATGTAGAAGAATGTGTCCACTGTCCAACCCAACGCCTAGGAGCAGTCGATTGTTACTACCGCCACAGCCGCCACCGCTGTAGCCATGGGCACGGCAGCACTCAGCCTGTTCAGCTGGTATACGGTCGCAGACCTGGTCACAGGCCCCGACATTGACTGCCACGGCGGTTGCCATAACAATCGCCAACACGACGAGGATAAGCAGAGTCTTGAGGGCAGCCATCTTGGATTAGAAGTTTCAACGTGATGTTTAGATCAGTTGTGTGAGGGTTCGACGGGCTTTGGGCTTTATATACGCGTTAGTAAACAAGATCGGGCGTGATTGCAATTTTGCCGGAATATTCCATTTTTTTTTTTGGTTTGAGTTGTAAATATTTTTCTGTAATAGCTCAGGGCCCTATCCCACGAAACTTACAATTACAATTTGTACAATTGACAAGTTACAACTATGTATAACGTAGTGGCACCAGCGACCGACAGGGAACCAGTGATCCGACACTTCAATTTTTATCCGAGAAAGTAAGTGCATGCGTGATGATGTTTTAATTGTTACCTACGGTAAACCGGGATTACTTTGATTCGCGGGTCGACTTTGATAACAACTTCCCTCTAATGTGGTTGTTTTAACGAGTTGAAAAATACCTTCGCAGTTATTTTTTCTTTATTGGTAACACTGATAGTTCCTTCACCGCGTAGTAATCGGATGCGAGTGTAATATTATTATTTCGTCTAGAAAAATAATATTATTGGCGGGTACGCTTTTCTTCCTGATTTTATTGTTTGAAAAACTTTGACTGTATGTGTAGTACCAAATGTATTAAACATGTAATTTTATAGTGTCTAAGGTTAATCAGAGTTTATTCGTGAGTTTATGAAAAAATACCTGAATTTGACAACCTAGCCGCACGCCTATGTGCACGTAGCCGGGGAATCCATGGGTCGGGGTGTCTTTGATCACTTATATGTGGTCAAATTGATCAAAAGATTAAAGTACCTACTAAAAAAATGTATGTAATACCCTCAACATAAAGTAAGAGTGGGATATTATAGTTCGTTTCTTTAGCATTAGAAAAAAGGTAAACAATCTTGACGTGTCTTTTTATTGAAAAATAAGTCACGGCAAATTATGTAACAATTATGTAAGCTATCTTGACATACCCTCAATGTTCTGTGTTACAGGTCCATAATAAAAATAATTTAGCCTATATACGTCCCACTGCTGGGCACAGGCATGAGAGGATTTGGGCTATAGTCCCCGCGCTAGCCCAATGCGGGTTGGGGACTTCACATACCTTTGAATTTCCATAAATGCTAAATATTTTTAAATTGTAGACAATAAAGTAGCTTTGTCAAATGTGTACTTATTGTGGTACATACTCGTAGTTTTGTTTACAATTTAATATTATTGTTAACTTGTACCTACACTAGTAAAGTTTTGTGGGATAGGGCCCAGGTTGAGAATTCATTGTTCGTACCTATACCTATAGCTACTAAGCTGATGGGCATTAGAGTTGTTGTTGTTGTTACACGGACATAATAGGGGGTATTACTGCAATGTTCTGCCGCCAGAGTGCAGCACTAAGCTAGCTAGTAAACCATAGAGTAACTTATACATACTGTGCCTTAAACTGTTTTTTGACAAGTTTTCACAGACAATAAAATATGACATTGCGCAAAAATCTAAATTTAGTTACTTATCTGCCTCTTTATCCTTCGAATAATATATGCAAGAATGATAAAGAGGTTAGATTAAATTAGATTAAATTGCCCGATCGAATCAATACGTGCGGACGCAAACGCCAATTTGGCTCGCCGAATTCAACCGCCGATAATGACCGATATTACCGATAAAATGAGGTGCGGACGCAAGAATACCAATTTGTGAGGCCAGTATTTCTACAAGCAAAAGACCGCCACACAAAAGCATTAAATCTTCGCCACAATAACTACCTTTCCTTGCTTACTTCTAGTTTAAAAATATTTCATTCCGGACCACACATGATGTGTATACATTTTTTTAATAAAATACCCCAATCAATAAAACAAATCGAAAACCCAAATCTATTCAAAAGATCGCTTAATAAATACCTAACAGATAAATCGTTTTACACGCTGCAGGAATTATATGATGAGGTATCATAATTATTAGAAATATGTATAGGTATCTGCACTTAAACCATTTTGTTTCATTTTATATTAAATAAATGTTATTAATATTGAGCTTAACGTAAGCAAATTAGCTCTTATGATACACTAATGTGATCTCATATATATAATGTAAATGTAATTCAGAAGAAACAATTGTTTCTAAGAAACATTCCTTTTTTTGTTACCAAATGTGTAAGGAAATCTGGTAACAAAACAGGAAAGTTTTATAATAACTTTCTGGGATATTTTGGGAAATATGGTGGAAGTTGTTCAGCTTCATGTACTTTACCCCAGCATACCAATTTTTATAGAAATCTACGATGTGATCGAAATGTACCTACAAACTTTTTGAGAATTACACTATGAAAAGTTAAGCTCCGGAAGCTCCGGCCCGGACACTGCCCGGTCTAACGTGAGTCGTCCTTAATAAATAACCGATTTATTTCTCAAGGATAACAAATGCATGCCATTAGAACAGAAATATTAAGGCGCCCACTGATCAACAGTCCGCCGGACGGAATCGGCCAGTCAGAACAAAAAGTTGACACTTCCGAACAACTGACAGGCAGATACCACCCGGCGGACTGTTAATCAGTGGGGCCCCTTAGATACCTTAAATAGAATATAAAATGTCAACATCTCAATTAGGTTCATCATTAGAGCATTTGACTTTGGACAAAGTCACCTCTTCGTTCTCGATGACAATAATATTTGAATGATTCATCCGGGGTAAATAAAACCGGGCAAGTGCGAGTCGGACTCGCGCACGAAGGGTTCCGTACCATAATGCAAAAAAAAAAAAAACAAAAAAAAGCAAAAAAAAAAACGGTCACCCATCCAAATACTGACCACTCCCGACGTTGCTTAACTTTGGTAAAATCACGTTTTTGTATTGGAGGCGCATTTAAATCTTTATTTTATTCTGTTTTTAGTATTTGTTGTTATAGCGGCAACAGAAATACATCATCTGTGAAAATTTCAACTGTCTAGCTATCACGGTTCGTGAGATACAGCCTGGTGACAGACGGACGGACGGACGGACGGACGGACGGACGGACGGACAGCGAAGTCTTAGTAATAGGGTCCCGTTTTACCCTTTGGGTACGGAACCCTAAAAAACCTACCTCGTATTAGGTGACTAAACTTGGTGTTGTAAATATTATGAAAACACCTATACTGCAAAACGTAATTCAAGACCAAAAAAAGTAAGAAAATGTTGCCACTGCAATAATTTGTTTGTAAAATAGTAAATTCCTTTTGATAAATAATCACGCTAAGATAGTATATTTATTAGTAATTTTACTCCTACGATTTAAAAAAGTACTTTTTCACTTCTCATGCTCAAAAAGTGCACCTTTATGTCGTGCGTAGACGACATAAAATCGCATTTTATGCTCTAGAGCATAAAGTAAAATCATCTATTACGACCCTTATTGACTTAGCAATAAAGTCCAAATTCTGCCATACAAACTGCCAGCCCTGCCGGCGCGCCCCCGACCGGCGCTCTCCCGATCGGCGTGCCCCGCGCCTCCGACCGGCCCAAGGACAATTTTCTTTAGTCTTGAATAAATACGTTAAAATAACCTAAAATATTTGATTTTTTGTATATTTTCCTCGCAATCGAAGTGAAAAGCAGAGTGTACAACAAGGGCATAAATGTCCATTTTTACCCTCGTCTACTATTTTGGTCTTCGCTTCGCCCAGACCAAAAAATTGCCTCGGGTAAAAATGGGTCACTTTATGCCCTTGTTGTACAATCTACTATTATTTACCTATCTTTACATAAATACAAGACGCGCTAGTAAAAAGTGGCAACATTTTCTTACTTTTTTTGGTCTTGAATTACGTTTTGCAGTTTAGCTGTAGTTCGTTTTTTTAGCATTAGAAATAAGGTAAACAATCTTGACGTGTCTATTTATTGAAAAACACGTTTTAAAAATAGGTCACGGCAAATATGTATTATGAATCTAATACGATCATTTATATTCTTCTGCTTTCATCTATACATATAATAAAGCTGAAGACGGTCGAAAGTCTGTACATTGAAGATATTTGAAAAAAAGTTGGCTGGGGATACTTAGAATCGATAACAGAACACGTTCCAAAAGTTTTTAGAATTTTTGTCTGTTTGTCTGTTTATCTGTTTATCTGTTTGTCTGTTTATTTGAACGCGCATCACGTGAAAACGGCTGAACGGATTTTGATGAAAACTTTACTAATCTGTCGAGAAAATCCCCGGCCAGGTTATAGGCTATAAAAATTCAACCCCTAAAAGGGGGGGTAGCCACAACACTCGATTGACTTAAGTTTGCCCCTGAATCTTATGGCGCTACTTAGGAAGGAGGGGCAAACTTTTTTCAAATATGTGCTACCACTATTGAGTACCCTGGTAAACTAACAGCTAGATGGCGCTGAATTTAATACGTTGTGACATGAATAAGCCACCGAGGAAAGATTTTGCCAAATTAACTCTAAGTTTAGATGACACGGATATCAACAAAAATAATTGAATTATACTCTCGTTTGCAATATTTAACTTACGCCCCATGTTGCACAATGTACAATTTTTTTCCAGGTAGGTTTAAGAATGACTCGTGCTAGACCTCTCCATGTCCGGGTCGGAGCTTCCGGCGCTTACTTTTCTATGACATTACAGGTGGTCACGCGATGCATTCCATTAGAAAACGATGCGCCAGAAGCTCCGGCCCGGACACGGCCCGTTCTAACGTGAGTCATCCTTTAGTTTTAGTAGTTTTATTTTATAAGTAGTCATAATTTTCTTTCCACATGCAACTAATACCACAGAATAAATAATAATACTAGGTACAGAAGACTCACTCTCTAACAAAACGCGTCTGTTACGATCAGCACAGATATGGCCGCTAGGTGGCGACAGCGCCACACGCGGCTTATGGCTTTCCCCAAAATTGGGGCGGAACGAATGTACTTTTAGCTACCTGTAGCAAAGCGACGAAATCGCGGAGTGAACCACGCTAATACCTACTCATCGAGACAATTCTAACAACCCCAAACACAATTCGTTCGCATTGTTATATCCCAGTGTTTCCATGGCCACCTCCTGTCTCCATCATAAGATCAGCTCCATGTCGACGCTTATTATCATGAATAGTGACACAAAACAAAATGAAATGCCATTCGACTTTAAATCTTACCAGTAAAAGATAGAATATTAAATGCAATAGCATTTCATTTTTAGTTGTACCACTGTTCATGATAAGCAAATTGTTATCATAATGTTAAAAATGTAAAAATGGATGGAGGGAATGGTTCAAGTTTGTACAGGTATTTTAAACTATGCCTACTAGGTATTACTAATTTTACAACGTATTTTCCTTAAGAATAATCTGGATAATTTGCTGGAAGTAATTATTGTATGTAATTATGGCGGTTATTAAAGTATGTATGTTTTCCTTAACTTGTAGGTCTTATCATAACTTATAAGATAAATATAATGAGAAGAAGATAACGACACACCTGTACGGCTACCACCAGTTTTGACATTGACATAACGCTCACGTTTAAGTAACTTACTTTCTATGCATCTCGCTCGTACTCGCATATGCGAGCAATAGTGGAAGCGAGATGTACAGAAAGTAAATTACGTAGACGTGAGCGTTATGTCAATGTTAAAACTGATGGTAGAGGCTCAGGGTCAAACAGAAAACTGTGTTACGTCTTTCCTGTAAACATACACAAGAGTTAAGGGCTATAAAGGTTAATTTTCTTATTTAACCCTTATCCACGTGAAAAGGTCCTCCTTTTATTTTGAGAACTATGATAAAATCATTATTTACATGTCCACAAGCTGTTAACTATTGCCCACAGGAGAGAAAACTAATGTGTTCGCGCGAACTGTACATTTTTCTCTCCTGTGGGCAATAGTTAACAGCTTGTGGGCATGTAAGTAATGATTTTATCATAGTTCTCTAAATAAAAGGAGGACCTTTTCACGTGGATAAGGGTTAAATAAGAAAATTAACCTTTATAGCCCTTAACTCGTGTGTATGTCTACAGGAAAGACGTAACACAGTTTTGTGTTTGACCCACCTACACTGAATGCCATTGAAAAGAAACTTTTTTAATAGTACAAAGTGTCCAGCGGCAGATTTACGATTTAAAAAATACTATATAATACTTATTCTTTTTTTTTGAAGTGAAAACTTCTTTAGCGGCGCTGTGCACTTTAGGTGATGGGGAAAAAATGTTAAACTCGCGACAGCGTAAGACGTAAGACGCTTCGTAAGACGGACACGTGACCTGATCGAAAAACTGTTACAATGTCATTGAGTTTTCACTTCTGCCGGCATTCCCGGAGTGCAACCCATTATTTTTTTTTGTTTTTTTACGCAGGGGTTAATGCATTTACGCATCTCACCCCCGGGCTGGGGAAGAAGGGGAAGGGGGTGGTATGTGGGACTCGCTCCTCCCGTAACATCCTCTGCTAGCCAGAGGGAAGGGAGGAGAATACTCACTAACATCCCCTGCGGCGTCACCCTCTATCTGCCCGATTCGAACTTTAAGATACGTCAAATATTACGGCTAGATACGATATGGATTAGATATGTCAGTGTCAAAAGTGACGTTTTTGTTTGAAGAAACGTCACATTTGACACTGACATATCCAATCCATATATCGTATCTAGCCGATATATTTGACGGATCGCTTGCGGCAATCCGCGAACGAACCGCGAACTTCTATCCTAACTTTGCCAGTAGAAAAGGCGCAAATTTGAATAAGGGTTCCTTTTGTACCTTTTTGGTACGGAACCCTTAAAATGAAGGTCCAACGATCGATTTCCCATACAAATTTTAAATTTCGCGCCTTCTTCTACAAAGCTGGTTTGCCAGAGTAACCAAAACTTTTTATTTTTATGAAAAGAAAATTAATACAAATTAAATTTTTTGGATGTGTATTTTCTAAAGGTCGATCTTCGCTGTGTTCGCACTTCTCAAGTCAATCCAATGATTACGTACAATCATTACAACGATTCAGCGAATCTTATAAGTCGCATCAATGGTTAATGAATTAATTATAGTTTATTTATACATTTGTTTTATTTTAAAATAATCTTAAATGTTAAACAACTTTTGTTGTGCAGTGTCACAATCTGTTTCTTTATAATTTACTGCCCGTCTGTCCGTCTGTTTCTCACCAGGCTGTATCTTATGAACCGTGATAGATAATTGAAATTTTCACAGATGATGTGTATTTCTGTTGCCGCTATAACAACAAATACTAAAAAGCACAGAAATGTTCCGATTATTAACCAAGCTACATATTAGTTTCTTTTTAGGGTTCCGTACCCAAAGGGTAAAACGACCCTATTACTAAGACTCCGCTGTCCGTCACTCACCAGGCTATATCTCATGAACCGTGATGGCTAGGCAGTTGAAATTTTCACAGATGATGTATTTCTGTTGCCGCTATAACAACAAATACTAAAAACGGAATAAAGTAAATATTTAAGTATGGCTCCTATAATACAACAAACGTGATTTTTTGCGTAATGGTACGGAACCCTACGTGCGCGAGTCCGACTCGCACTTGGCCGGTTTTTTAATCTTTGTTCTTCTTGTCCTAAAAACTTCCTCTTGATTCCTTAGAACTAAAAGGATCTCTTTAATTTCCGCTTTTCTTTCACTCTCCTTTCGGATGTAACATCCTGCATAGGCTACAATACAATACTAATTATTGTCATTCGCGTTACTACAATACATAATCATTTCCGATTCCGTTAAGTTGGTATAGTTTTGCCTATTTGAATTATTCTTCTTTTTAACAATAACTGGTAAAGCTTCACAATCAAATTGAAGCGTAACTTTACTTTTATTAGTTACTTTACTAACTTCACTTTTAAGAATCTCTCCATCATCGTTTCTAATAGTTTTCGGTCCTGTTTCTTCCCAATTTGATTTTCTACCGGAAATATGTTTATTAGTTGGGTATTTTGCGTATTTCCTTAAATCTATATTTGTTAATCCATAGTTTTCCGTATTAATATTTTCTGTAGTAAACAACTCATGGTCATATTCATCGGTTCTTGTATAAACATTATTTCTGGTGTGTTTCTTTAATATTCTTCTGTTATTGCGTTTTGAATGTTTTCTATTGTTTATACGTATTTTAATTTCTACTCCCGCGTTATCGCCACTAGAACTTTCGTCTTCATCTTCTTCATCATTCGAATGAGATTCTATATTAATATCCTCTTTCTCTATGTTTTTATTATGTCTTCTGGCTTGATATTTCGTAGAATGTGAGTATATAAACTTATGTTCATCATTTATTGTACCGTTTCGAAGTTTATTATACTTAGTAATTTGGTATTGGTTATCATGTAGCCTAGCCATAGGTTCTAGGTTCTCTGGTGTGTTATATTTATTAGCAATTTCAGCAATATTTGCAAAAACTTCGTTCCCATACGCCGTTCCTGCTATTCTGTTCATAGGATGCAAGAATATATCTTCTATGAATTCTGAAACGTTTTAAAAGAAGAGTTAAATAAATTATGAGTCCAAATAAAAATCGTTTTCCGGTGAATTACGAAAATTATATATTTTTTTAAATACCGTGAAATGGGGTGAGTAGGGATTGCGAGGAGAGTCGGGTTATGAATGTGGAGAGAAGGGATGACAGGGGGGTGAGATGGTTTTTAAAGGCTACTGTTACCTAAATAATGTATTCCTTTTACAAATGGAGCTATAGTAATATTCATAATAAAAAAATCGATTCAACAACGTTTCAAAATCACCTTTTGTATGAACTCCCATCTCACCCCAACTACGAGGGACTACGGGGTGAGGAGGGATTTTGTGTTTATCGTTAAAGTTATGAAATGGAACTACCTAAAATCATAAAAAATGCTAAAATACAAACGGCCGGAACATTTATTAATAAAATTAAGTTTGCATAAAATGTAAATTTAAAATGTTATCGAGGTTTGAATGTCAGTTTTGTCCCTACTCACCCCATTTTACGGTACAGTGAGTTTTCGCTCGGGTACACTACATAATTCCGAAATATTTTATGCCGAATTTTAAAATATCGAATTTAATTATTCCGATTTTTAAATGCTCGACCCATCAAAATTCCGATTGTCGAAATTGGGTCAAACAGATCACTGTGTTATGTCTTTCCTGTAGACATAGACGAGAGTTAAGGGCTATAAAGGCTAATTTTCTTATTTAACCCTTATCCACATGAAAAGGTCCTCCTTTTATTTAGAGAACTATGATAAAATCATTGCTTACATGCCCACAAGCTGTTAACTATTGCCCACAGGAGAGAAAAATGTACTGTTCGCGATAACACACTAGTTTTCTCTCCTGTGGGCAATAGTTAATAGCTTGTGGGCATGTAAGTAATGATTTTATCATAGTTCTTTAAATAAAAGGAGGACCTTTTCATGTGGATAAGGGTTAAATAAGAAAATTAGCCTTTATAGCCCTTAACTCTCGTGTATGTCTACAGGAAAGACATAACACAGTGATCTGTTTGACCCAATTTCGACAATCGGAATTTTGAAACAGATCACTGTGTTATGTCTTTCCTGTAGACATACACAAGAGTTAAGGGCTATAAAGGTTAATTTTCTTATTTAACCATTATCCACGTGAAAAGGTCCTCCTTTTATTTACAGAACTATGATAAAATCATTACTTACATGCCCACAAGCTGTTAACTATTACCCACAGGAGAGAAAACTAGTGTGTTATCGCGAACTGGACATTTTTCTCACACATGCCCACAAGCTGTTAACTATTGCCCACAGGAGAGAAAACTAGTGTGTTATCGCGAACTGGACATTTTTCTCTCCTGTGGGCAATAGTTAACAGCTTGTGGGCATGTAAGTAATGATTTTATCATAGTTCTGTAAATAAAAGGAGGATCTTTTCACGTGGATAAGGGTTAAATAAGAAAATTAACCTTTATAGCCCTTAACTCTTATGTATGTCTACAGGAAAGACATAACACAGTGATCTGTTTGACCCTTTGACGTGATTCCTATTTTTGAAATTCCGAATAATGATATTCTGAATTTGTTGTTAATAAATAAAGGTACCTACGTTTCTACGGGGGGTAGCAGTTCTAACGTAACCTAAACCTACTTTAAAAAAAACAGTTATTTACTGTAGGGGTCGCAGTTCTAACCTAACCTATACCTACTTTTCTGTAAGCAGTAAGTTTCTAGGGGAGGGAGGGTCGCAGTTCTAAGCTAACCTACACCTACTTTTCTAGTAGCAGTTGGTTTCTGTAAAGGTCGCAGTTCTAACCTAACCTAACCCACTTTTCTAGTAGCAGTTGGTTTCTGTGAAGGGTCGCAGTTCTAACCTAACCCACTTTTCTAGTACCTAGCAGTTGGTTTCTGTGAAAGTCGCAGTTCTACCCTAACCCACTTTTCTAGTATCAGTTGGTTTCTGTAAAGGTCGCAGTTCTCACCTAACCTAACCTACTTTTCTAGTAGCAGTTGGATTCTGTGAAAGTCACAGTTCTAACCTAACCTAACCCACTTTTCTAGTAGCAGTTGGTTTCTGTAAAGGTCGCAGTTCTAACCTAACCTAACCCACTTTTCTAGTAGCAGTTGGTTTCTGTAAAGGTCGCAGTTCTAACCTAACCTAACCCACTTTTCTAGTAGCAGTTGGTTTCTGTGAAGGTCGCAGTTCTAACCTCACCTAACCCACTTTTCTAGTAGAAGTTGGTTTCTGTAAAGATCGCAGTTCTAAACTAATCCACTTTTCTACTAGCAGTTGGTTTCTGTGAAGGTCGCAGTTCTAACCTAACCTAACCCACTTTGCTAGTAGCAGTTGGTTTCTGTAAAGATCGCAGTTCTAACCTATGTAGTGAATAAAAATAATGTTTTAACGTTGTAGTGAATAAAAATGTGATTTAAAGCTAGATAGGATATAAGGCAGGAAAAGTGATGTTTTTGACTGATTTCGCTAATTAATGGAAATAATGTCACGGGTAGGATCTGCCGTAAAACATTGGACTATTGGAGTACAAGGGTCCTCTTGTTGAATTAACCTGGTTATTGGGAGCCTAGTGGGATGTTGAGAAAAGATAAGGCCAAATAAACAACATGCAATTTAATTATGTATACTAATTTGATACATGGCACACCGCCTAAGCGGGCGCTAGGAACAATGTGACATAACTGTGCAAGCCATCGGCGGCTGTGGGCCGACACTATGGTAATTCTTAACCTACGATCGCGAGACGGGCGAAACGCGGGGTTTTGGCCAAAACCTAAAACGAAAGTCTAGTGCACTCACGGATACCGGGTGTAGCTTTCATCCTGGAACTTAGCGTAGCAGGTAGAACATTGTAGGCCGGCGGCAGGCGTTCATCGAGCCCCAGCTGTGACAAGCTAAGGCGAGAACGACCCGCGGCGCTCGGAGTTTCACGGGAAGGACCCGCGCGAAGACACCTTGGAATCGTCGGACGGCAGCATAGCCATCCGACACACGGCCTGCAGATCAGGGCCGCGTCCTACGGCGTGGAAGCAGCGTCAACATGACGCTCAGCAGAATCGGGGGCGCGCAACGACGCGCCAGGAGACATGACCATCAGCCGTGCTCATGTCCATCGGCGACACGGGACGCACTGGGTAAATTACGCGCACAATTCACGCACAGCGATATACGCACATTACAAATCGGTCTCCCACCAGCCGGACCAGGCGGCGGAAGGAGACGAGGCAATTCCTTTTAATCTTTAACCAGGAGCCATCTACATGCTAGCGTATCTCCATTCCAAGTGTAAGTGACAGTTCCAAATCTTCACCTACCGGTCACGTCGCGTTTCGATTCACATCAACACATTAAACGTCAAGCCAACTTAAACCTTTTCCAAATCAAATAATTCTCAAAACATATAAATGTTCATTAATAGTTGTAGTATTTTAAGTGTTTACTAATAATTACCAATAATTACATTTTTATTGTACGTTTCTACCTTATTTCCTTTGGAATATCCCCTGCTTATGCCGTAACTAAACGCGTTATTTTATGGCTGTCATTGCGCTTTGACACTGACAACTACCCAACGAAAGTCTTTTTTATGTTTCTAAATAGTTTCATAAATGATTCTAAAATACTAATTAAATCAGGATGTGACCTATTTGAGCAGTTAGAGTGAACCACGAGGATCATTTTCGTGTGCATAAAGTCTAGTTCTGTGCAGCACTTTTCATGCAATTTGGATGACAAGTTTCGCCAAAGTGGCATGGTTGTTTGGGCTTGATTCTTCCTAACAAGCTAGCCATGCGGCTGGATATGCTAATCAACCTGCAGCTAGGAAGGTACGTTACAGTTTTACATAAGTGTCATACTCTGGTGTATGTTATTCTGTCGAAAATGCGACACTAATGTTGTACAGGTTATGTTGTATGAGAAAGTATATGTTTGCTATAGGAAATTATGTAGCATCGCTACAATATCCCCTCTCTCGGCAAAGAGGTTAAGTCCGCTTAACCGAGGCAGCCGGGGTAACCGGGCAAAAATAGATTAAGCAGATACCAAATCAACAAGTCCATTAGGACATTAATTATGCATACTGATATACCTATTCGTT
The DNA here is from genome assembly GCF_910591565.1 of Cydia splendana. Classification (NCBI taxonomy): domain Eukaryota; kingdom Metazoa; phylum Arthropoda; class Insecta; order Lepidoptera; family Tortricidae; genus Cydia; species Cydia splendana. The sequence goes on from NC_085983.1 coordinate 7,440,837, forward strand.
TAACAGAAAGCTTAGCACCTTATTTATTAAGCATGCTAAAATCTACCTATGTCTATCTCTGGGACTACACGTTTTATTTCTAAATTTTAACTGTACTAGAGATCACAGTGCATGGCCATTACACTGTGGTTTCTGCAACCTAACTAAAGGTATTTTTTCCAATGCAAGTAATCCTAAATTGACTGGTCTGACCACTATTCAACATAAATAATAATAAGATATTCTTATTTCTAAGATTCACTAAAGTATTTAAATCCTAATTTAAATATTAAGTTTTTTTAACTATATTTATAAATTCTTACTATTTAGTATATTACAAGTAGTCATATACATAGTGCAATATTAATAATTAAGTTTAATATAGCATGCCCTACTATGTACATGCCTATGACTACAAAATTAAGTTACCAGTACCTTGATGTAATGTGGTAACTAGTTGCTAATTTATGTCTACAAATTATATTAATAATAGTGGAGGCTAACTTGTAGCTCACACTCAAGTCAAATCCCAATGTGTAGCCAGCGGGCTTACACTAAGTGAAAAAAGAGAAAACTTGGTTTTCTTTTTCATGTCTAAGTCAGTGAATTATATCCAATATAATTACATCACCCTGGACCCTTAGGGTGTGTAGTCACAAAAAAATTTGATTTCCCAGGAAATGCTTAAAAAAATCTTGACCAAATGAGTCAAGGAAGTATGCATACTCAAAAAAAATGGGTTGTTACCTAAGTTCACCCGAATAATAAAAATAAGTTGCTAGCTTGAAAATACACCTTGCAAAATATAATGTTGAGCATAATGTCACTGAACCAATGCTTTCAAATTAAATGGTAACTGGTTTTTTCCAGATTACCTTAACTACAAAGCGGTTTGCTCTAGCAGTCGGAAATTCGGAGGTTGTGTGACGAATCAGGAATACTGCTCCATGTGGAATGCAGCATGCCGTTCAACAACATGTCCCTACCTTTAGCGAATACAAATGGTGCATGTTTCAGTAGAACTTTAAAAAAAAATGCTATGCAAAGATAGCTGAAATTGAGGTAGGTTCTAAGACCAATTTCCTCAAATTAAAAAAAAACCAAAACCAAATAATATGAACATTTAAGTTCTATAAAATAGTTCTATTTAGAACCGAATAAGTCAAAATCAAAAACATTTAGAGCGTCTCGTCTATCGTACTAAGTCTCCGGAATGAAAAGTTCGAGTTGGTTTGACAAATGAAAATTAATAAATATTTTAATACTTTTGAAATGGGTAGGCCGGGCGGGCGGGTGTCCAACGCGGCACCCCATGGTCGCGTATTAAACAATGAGGCATTAGGCACGGGTAGGGGTGGGTAGTTAAGGTATCCCCCCCTCCCACTTCATAAAATTCCTCTCCTTCCCCGTCCGGCATGTCGGTAGAAAAAATGGTTTGCTTGTGTCAGGGTATGTAATAAAGTATAATAAATTGATAACACTTCACTTTATACAGGAACTGTTAAAATAAATTACCACTTTGCTCTCAAATGAAGCATGGTGGAAAAAATAATTTGTGGCTAAGCGCTATGCTAATTAGTCATAGTGTAGCCTAATAAAATTGTAATAATTGATGAATTTGCTACCCTGTCACAAGTAAACTTACAAATTAATTAATATTTTATTTTTAAAAACAATAATTTCACTAAATTTTTTAAATATTAAGTTTTTTTTTAATGACAAAAATTTATAAATTGATGATATCACTTTCCCAAGCTCACAGTAACCAGGTATATATTTAAATTAAGCTTTCTTCGGGCGCCATTGTAGTATATAAAAATAAGATTTAAACATTGTAGTGAATAAAAATAAGATTTAAAGTGGAGTGCGATGTATTGTGGAAGAGTAATCATTTTTAATGTTTTTAATAATTAATGGGGAAATGCCTCGGATAAAATCCGCGGTAAAACATTGGACTATTGGAGTACAAGGGTCCTCTTGTTGAATTAACCTGGTTATTGGGAGCCTAGTGGGATGTTGAGAAAAGATAAGGCCAAATAAACAACATGCAATTTAATTATGTATACTAATTTGATACATGGCACACCGCCTAAGCGGGCGCTAGGAACAATGTGACATAACTGTGCAAGCCATCGGCGGCTGTGGGCCGACACTATGGTAATTCTTAACCTACGATCGCGAGACGGGCGAAACGCGGGGTTTTGGCCAAAACCTAAAACGAAAGTCTAGTGCACTCACGGATACCGGGTGTAGCTTTCATCCTGGAACTTAGCGTAGCAGGTAGAACATTGTAGGCCGGCGGCAGGCGTTCATCGAGCCCCAGCTGTGACAAGCTAAGGCGAGAACGACCCGCGGCGCTCGGGCCGGGCCGCGAAGACACCTTGGAATCGTCGGACGGCAGCATAGCCATCCGATACACGGCCTGCAGATCAGGGCCGCGTCCTACGGCGTGGAAGCAGCGTCAACATGACGCTCAGCAGAATCGGGGGCGCGCAACGACGCGCCAGGAGACATGACCATCAGCCGTGCTCATGTCCATCGGCGACACGGGACGCACTGGGTAAATTACGCGCACAATTCACGCACAGCGATATACGCACATTACAAATCGGTCTCCCACCAGCCGGACCAGGCGGCGGAAGGAGACGAGGCAATTCCTTTTAATCTTTAACCAGGAGCCATCTACATGCTAGCGTATCTCCATTCCAAGTGTAAGTGACAGTTCCAAATCTTCACCTACCGGTCACGTCGCGTTTCGATTCACATCAACACATTAAACGTCAAGCCAACTTAAACCTTTTCCAAATCAAATAATTCTCAAAACATATAAATGTTCATTAATAGTTGTAGTATTTTAAGTGTTTACTAATAATTACCAATAATTACATTTTTATTGTACGTTTCTACCTTATTTCCTTTGGAATATCCCCTGCTTATGCCGTAACTAAACGCGTTATTTTATGGCTGTCATTGCGCTTTGACACTGACAACTACCCAACGAAAGTCTTTTTTTATGTTTCTAAATAGTTTCATAAATGATTCTAAAATACTAATTAAATCAGGATGTGACCTATTTGAGCAGTTAGATTGAACCACGAGGATCATTTTCGTGTGCATAAAGTCTAGTTCTGTGCAGCACTTTTCATGCAATTTGGATGACAAGTTTCGCCAAAGTGGCATGGTTGTTTGGGCTTGATTCTTCCTAACAAGCTAGCCATGCGGCTGGATATGCTAATCAACCTGCAGCTAGGAAGGTACGTTACAGTTTTACATAAGTGTCATACTCTGGTGTATGTTATTCTGTCGAAAATGCGACACTAATGTTGTACAGGTTATGTTGTATGAGAAAGTATATGTTTGCTATAGGAAATTATGTAGCATCGCTACACCTAATCTACTTTTCTAGTAGCAGTTGGCTTCTGTGAAGGTCGCAGTTCTAACCTAACCTAACCCACTTTTCTGGTAGCAGTTGGTTTCTGTGAAGGTCGCAGTTCTAACCTAACCTAACCCATTTTTCTAGTAGGAGTTGGTTTCTGTGAAGGTCGCAGTTCTAACCTAACTTAACCCACTTTTCTAGTAGCAGTTGGTTTCCGTAAAGGTCGCAGTTCTAACCTAAGCCACTTTTCTAGAAGCAGTTGGCTTCTGTGAAGGTTGCAGTTCTATCCTAACCCACTTTTCTAGCATGTCCAAATGATTTAATTCATTTTTTTTGCAGATCAATTTTAAAAACGGCTGACCATTTAATTACTTCCCTTTTGAAAATCACGAATTTCATTATTCCGAGTTTACAAAAGATCGAATTTCTGAATTCCGAATTATTTTATTTCCGATCGGTCAATGATTTTTCGGAATGGACAAATTCGGAAAAAAAAATTCAGATTTAAAAAAAATCGGAACTTTAAGCTTTCGTTCATATGACAATCGGATTTTAAGTATTCGGAAATAGCGCAGTCGTGATTTTCTTCTTTCGTGGTTTTCAAAGTCGTGATTTCGATATTTCGGACGTATAAAAAATCGTGATTATGAAAATCGAGGTTATGAAAGTCGGAAAAACATATTTCGGAATATTTGGGTGTTCCCTTTTCGCTCATATTGATGATAGGAATTTATCCACCAAAAACACGTTTCAATCGGAAAGTCGCGAGTTCGAGCCTCGGCTCGTATTTATTAATTAATATTTTCCAAATTACCAGTCGCTTTTCGATGAAGGAAAATATTGTGAGTAAACCAGACTAATCCCAATAAGGCCTATTTTCCGCTCTGGGTTAGAAAGTCAATTAGCTATCGCTTTCGTAAAAACTAATGAATACCTACGAATATAAGGTATAATCGAAATTAGACTTTCGTGAGACATTATTTTAAACTGTTTAGACGATGACGGTTTAGTTAAACGGTGAGTTCACGACGAAGTGCAGCCGCCGCGAGCACTCGAGCCTGCATGAGGAAGGACCCCCGACAGGCCCGAAACATGTCGCCAATAGCGACTAAAAATTCTAGTGAGTGAAAGCGTTGTCGTCTAAACAGTTAATATAAGGTAGGTACCTATACCCTAAGTGTTGGGATTAGTTGCCAAGCGGACCCCAGGCTCCCATGAGCCGTGGCAAAAAGCCGAGATAACGCGAGGAAGATGATGATAAATATGGTGAGGATGATGTAATAAAATAAAATAAATATTATAAGGACATTCTTACACAAATTGACTAAGTCCCACGGTAAGCTCAAGAAAGCTTGTGTTGTGGGTACTCAGACAACGATAAATATAATATACAAATACTTAAATACCTACATATAAAACATCCTTGACTTAGGAACAAATATCTGTGCTCATCACACAAATAAATGCCATTACCGGGATTCGAACCCAGGACCATCGGCTTCACAGGCAGGGTCACTACCCACTAGGCCAGACCGGTCGTCATGTCTGACCGGAGACCGGTGGTCATAGCTAGGTATGTAATAAATAAATATACATAAATTACTTTTACCTTGTACGATTTGCTCCCCCGACTTGCTAGTGTTAGGGTATCTCATGGCCTCGCGCAGAATCCTCTGCATAGCTTCTTCTTCACTAACGTCATACACGTTATCCAGTTCATCCAAAATGGTGTTGAAACCATCGTCCAGCATACGACGTCGGTTCTCCAGCGAGACCTGCATTATGAAGAGTTGTCCTGCAAAAGCCAATGATTTTACAAAATTTATTTATTTATTTATTAGTCAAATAAGTAACACAGCATTACAGTAAAACTAAGGCACTGTGAAACTACAAAATAAAATACAATACAAAGAAACAATGACAACAAAATACAAGTTAAACATTGGATTTGGGCGACGACGTGACAGCGTGGCTCCGTTGCGTCCTCTGACTAGGCGTAGGATTCGGCAGGTTGCCCCGGTACCGCCGAAACACCACACACCACACCCTTCGGCCAGAAGTCCGCGCTTGCGATGGTGTCCTGCAGCGGCCGCGGCACGCGCACCATAAATGAACTGAAGTGACGCGACTGTAGCTGGTGCATACTTACTAACGTACCATCACGCTCCGCGATTGTTGCGCCATTTAGGGTCCTAGCTAAATTGTTTGTTCAATACTTACGCTATAGAATTTCTAATTTAGCAATAAGAACCCTAAATACAAAGTATGTATACCTAATACAAAGATTTCAAATGTAAGGATAGGCCCTTCCATATAATGCCGAGAGAACACCATTTTGAAGTAGTATTATATGACCTAATAGGGAAAGCTAATTTTAGATGATGTTTTTTTCTACTTTCAATATGATACGAGTTCGGTTTTATTGTTGACTTTAGATTAACTGGGTTGGGTGAGTAAAAGACACCGTTGACTGGTAATCTTAGACTTGATTCGATCATACCTTTTAAGCGTTTTATACATCATTGTTATCTTGCCATCACATTCCTAATCTGCAGCGATACATACATTATCTCAACTGGCCCAGCGCGTGCTCCAACCCATACCCGGCGTGGTTCACTCCGCGATTTCGTCGCTTTGCTACAGGTAGCTAAAAGTACATCCGTTCCACACCAATTTTGGTGGCTAGCCATAAGCCGCGCGTGGCGCCCATACATTCTGTGCCCATACTAAGTTATCGACACGCGCTGATTATATTTTGCTGACCGCCATACTTACTTTGAATGTCCTTCATCGGAGCGTTGAGCGACGTTGTCAGCTCAGCAATGAAAGAACCGGTCGTCATTCCCAACTTCATCAACTTCCCGCTGTCCAATAGTCTGAAATACATTAAGGCGTATCCAGATTAGTAAAATTTTCGCCAATCTGATTCAATTGCCCGATCGAATCAGGGCGTGCGGACGCAAACGCCAATTTGGCTCGCCGAATTCAACCGCAGATAATGACCGATAAATTACCTACCGATAAAATGAGGTGCGGACGCAAGAATACCAATTTGTGAGGCCAGTATTTTCGTTCTGGGGCATTTTTTCAATTTAGAGGGCTCTAATATCACCATAAATCTAAAATTGGAGATTGACGCCAATTTCATTTCTGATCAAATCAGTCGATTTGAGTCCCGAGAGTCCCGTCTGGATACCACTTTACCTACATAATGAATAGAATCAGGCGTTACTATGCGGAAATCCATATATAATTAATACCAAAATATTACTTTGCTAATCCGCGAAAAGATAACGTGCTAATCAATCAGTGCTAACCCGTTATACTTGCGTATTTTTTACATGTAAGGTACCTTACATGTAAAAAATACGCAACCTACATGTATAAATAGGTATTTGTTCCATTTCATACGATCTTAACTTCAGAATCGGAAGCTCAGGCACGAATAATACTCAAGATTCGTACTTAAAATCGTGAGTAAGTAGATTTTAAGAGTCCGCAGCAAGCTCGGATTTCACCTTCCCATACAAACGAATGTTTCGTTCTCATTTTAAAACTACGTGTTGAATTGTAAATTGTAATGAACTTTGAATGAAGTATCTTTGCATGTAATTAGTTTATAAGCTCCAGCTTATAAAACAAACGAAATTGAGCAAAAACAGGTTTAATATTTAAATTAAATAAGTTGTATTTTTTAAACTATTGTACCTATCTGAAACTATATAATAAACAAATTACAGATGGGCGATTCTCAGAGATGAAGATGACCTTCGGTGCCTAACTTCGGTGCCAATTTTTTTTTAACTTATTTGATATGCGACTTTATTTCCTAAAATCTAGCCTTATAAGCGTTAAAGTCAAGTAACTTATAGTAGAAATCTCTGGAATTAGAAATTATAAATTGTACCTTTAGTAAGGTTAGGTTAGCGGCGGTCACGTTTTTTAAATTATTTAATTTGACTTGTAAGTAAATATTTTCTGCACAAACTTACGTAGTTATGGAGCGTTCGAATATGCTTATAAGCCCCTTTAGATCACTTAAGCTTTTAGAAGCTAAAATCTTCATTAACTTGGTCAAAAATATTGAAAATGGCTCGCTTTCCATTTGCTCATGCATGCCTGTAACTTGAGTAACTTGCCCGTATCCACGATCTGGTTCAAATCTATGAGTCACTGTCTGGATTTCTTGCCTTGGTTCTTGTTTGACGCTGTTTAATGTTTCTGGACGAATTCTTAAATCCTCTTTATGTTCGTAAATAAATCTAGGCTTTTGATATAATATTTTCGTGGTTGGTACTGGTAATCTTTTTGTTAGCCGTGGATATACTGGAGTAGCAGTAGTTTGTTTTCCTGGCAAATTGAATGATGCTCGATGTTTAGGAGCTCCAGTTTGAATCCATGGATACCATTCAGTTTGTGTAACATCAGTGTTAATTAATCTTTCAACTTTTGGGGGATAGTCTGTGTTTGATCTTAACAAAGCTGCATTTTTGACGCGTTCATTTATATTTCGTTTTTCTGTTGATGTTGTATAGAGTACATTAAATATATTTTCTGGATTGTTTACTAATTCTATTTCTTTCCTGAATGGATTACTTTCACCATTATAATAGCTGGCTTTCATAGAAGCTAATTTTTGTAAAGGTTCCTTGAATCTTTCAATATCTGGTATATTTGTTGGTATAGAGATTCTTCTAGTTTCATCTTTCAAGAACTCTGATTTAATTTTCTGATTGGAACGGAATTTTTCAATTGGTGTTTCTGATGTTCCGTAATCAACATATTTCTGATGTTGGTCTATTATAGAGTGGTGTGTATCATCAATTTCTCTGGGTTTTAAATTATAATTCAGCGGTCTTTTCAGCCTTTTGACATCTATACCGTCAGGAGATGTAACATGATGGTTTTGCATGTAATCATATACATTCATTAAATTGTCATTTCTTTTTTGGATTGGCATATTTTCAACTTTTGGGGGTCGAATTCTTAAATCCTCTTTATGTTCGTAAATAAATCTAGGCTTTTGATATAATATTTTCGTGGTTGGTACTGGTAATCTTTTTGTTAGCCATGGATATACTGGAGTGGCAGTAGTTTGTTTTCCTGGCAAATTGAATGATGCTCGATGTATAGGAGCTCCAGTTTGAATCCATGGATACCATTCAGTTTGTGTAACATCAGTGTTAATTAATCTTTCAACTTTTGGGGGATAGTCTGTGTTTGATCTTAACAAATCTGCATTTTTGAAGCGTTCATTTACATTTACTTTTTCTGTTGATGTCGTATAGAGTCCATTAAATATATTTTCTGGATTGTTTACCAATTCTATTTCTTTCTTGAAAGGATTATCTTCACCATTATAATAGCTGGCTTTCATAGAAGCTAATTTTTGTAAAGGTTCCTTGAATCTATCATCAAATTCTCTGGGTTTTAAATTATATTTCAGCGGTCTTCTCAGCCTTTTGACATCTATACCGTCAGGAGATGTAACATGATGGTTATGCATGTTATTATATACATTCATGAAATGGTCATTTCCTTTTTGAATTGGCATATTTTGTATTATGTTTATTTCTGTTGCGGAGTATATTTTCTTATTAACGTTGGATTTTGTAAAAGTATTTTCTGAAAATGGGAAGGGAATTGTGGAACGCGTTTGAGTGTCTGAATATATAAAAGGAATTGTGGGACGTGTTTGAGTGTGTGAATATATAAAAGGCCTTGCGGAACGGGTTTGAGTGTCATTTAAATAAAAAGCGTAAAGGCCTATTGTCATGGTGGTTTGTGCATTATCTTGTCCTCTACTAGTAATTTCTACATCCTCGTATTCTTCTGCCTTTTCAATTATTCTTTCTTGAGTTCTATAAGGCATTGCGGAACGAGTTTGAGTGCCTGAATATGGTTGAGTGTCGTTTAAATAAAAAGCGTAAAGGCCTATTGTCATGGTGATTTTTGTGTTATCTAGAGGTAATGCATCTTGTCCTCTACTAGTAATTTCTACATCCTCGTTTTCTTCTGTCTTTTCAATTATTCTTTCTTGAGTTCTAAAAGGCATTGCGGAACGAGTTTGATATTCAAAAGGCATTGTAGAGCGCTTTTGAGTGTCTGAATATATAAAAGGCATTGTGGAACGCTTTTGAGTGTCTGAATATATAAAAGGCATTGTGGAACGCTTTTGAGTGTCTGAATATATAAAAGGCATTGTGGGACGCTTTTGAGTATCCGAATATATAAAAGGCACTGTAGAACGCATTTGAGCGTCTGAAGATCTGACGAAAGGCATTGTGGAATGGGTTTCAGTGTCATTTAAATAAAAAGCGTAAAGGCCCACTGTCATGGTGGTTTGTGCGTTATCTAGAGGTAAAGCATCTTGTACTCTACTAGTGATTTCTACATCCTTGTTTTCTTCTGCCTTATCAATCATTCTTTCTTGAGTTGCCGCATAAGTTACATCAAGGTTTTGTGCAAAATCTGTTTTATAATTGCGCGCATTGATACCTTGGTTTTGTGGAAATGAATCAACATATGATTTAGGCTCGACTCCAGGGATGTCTACTAGCGGACCAAACCTTCTCTCGATAATTCTTTCTTCATCTTTTTGAGTGGTTAGATGATGGTTAGTTTCCTGTAACCCGTGCATGAAGACTGGTCCATCTCTTGGAAAAATTGTATCTTCTGCCCATAGATCGTCTGTTATTTCTAGTGGCTCTCGTGTTTGTGGCATTGGAATTTGAACTGTGGTCTCAAATTTGGTTTGCAATAAATACAAGGTTATATAGCCTAGGTAAAACATCTTGAGTGCTGATTTGTAACTAGCTAGATGAGGCAATCCAGGTATGCTATATGCATTTGGCAGCAGTAACGCCGCAACAGAAATGCAGCTACAGTTGCCATCGGATTTACTTTCAGTTCAAAAATGTTAGTTTTGTAAACTATGATTAAAGTATTTATAAAGAAAGTTTAAAGAAGTAGTTTTATTATGTTTTGTGTAACTAAGTAGTTAATAACACTTTGCACTGAAACGACGAATATTTTCAAACTGTTATATACGTAAAAGTGTAGCGTCAAAGGCGATACGATAACAATTTATGTAAGTACAATACAAGTATATTTTACGATTAATAAAATGGCTTTTTTATTGGTTTTGGATTTTTCTTAGTTTCAGTTACAATAGAAGTTGCGCTCTCATTTTTAGGGTTCCGTACCCAAAGGGTAAAAACGGGACCCTATTACTAAGACTCCGCTGTCCGTCCGTCCGTCCATCTGTCACCAGGCTGTATCTCATGAACCGTGATAGCTAGGCAGTTGAAATTTTCACAGATGATGTATTTCTGATGCCGCTATAACAACAAATACTAAAAAGTACGGAACCCTCGGTGGGCGAGTCCGACTCGCACTTGTCCGGTTTTTTACTCTACTCTTGACATAATACAATACAAATCAGCTTTATGCAGCTAAGCCTTCAACCAGTCTAAAGCCGGTCATAATATCTTATCATCTGCCTCAGTTAAACGGTAATCGATGTGCTCAAAAATATCTGGATACACACTCTAACGCGTACAATAGAGGTGTGTTCAGATATTTGAGCACCTCGGCCGCTCCGATATATCTGGTGGCGACTGTAGGTACATGAAACAATGAAACCTCAGCTTTGTGGTTTGTGTACCTAGTTTGACGTAAAGTTTTGATTCATCTGGACAAACACAAGTGAGTCGTGTTCACGTGATGAGTATGTCCGAGCGAACGACCAGTGGCATAGATGATGACTTGTTATTTAACTACTTCGGTCACTGACTATACCCTTTACGATTTGTCAGAGGACTAGCCAGTGCCACATAACAATTTGCCAAAGAATATTTTTAGTGTTTCGTAACCAAAGGGAAAAAACGGGACCCTATTACTAAGACTCCATTTTGTTTTGCCGTTTTTTTTCATAATGGTACGGAACCCTGACCGAGTCCGACTCGCACTTGGCTGGTTTTAAAAATTGCAAAGTTCCCATGAATTATTCCCGGTATTTTTTTGCACGTTTATTGCCAAACCTTACAGTATTTTTTTCTGACACGTGAAATGGACGCCAATGAGTGACGTAAGTGTTAAGGATGACTCACGCTAGACCGGGCCGTGCCCGGGCCGAGGCGTCTGACATGTCATTTTCTATGACGGCTGATCGGTGATTACGTGGTGCTTTCCATAGAAAACGATGCGCCGGAAGCTCCGGCCCGGCCCCGGCCCGGTCTAGCGTGAGTCATCCTTTAAATGACACAGTCGTCAACAGTGAAGAACACTGAGTAATAATCCCTCATCTGAACGGGAACTATCTAAGTAGAAACTTGCATGAAAAAATCATCTCATGAAAATTTCCAGAAACTTGCTCATTGATACAACTAGGTACGTACTATAGTTCGTTTTTTTAGCATTAGAAATAAGGTAAACAATCTTGATGTGTCTTTTAATTGAAAAACACGTTTTAAAAATAAGTCTCGGCAAGTATGTAACAATTATGAATCTAATACGATCATTTATATTCTTCTGCTTTCATAAGTAATAGTTACTGATTTTAAAAAGCGTTTTTCAATTAAAATACATGTCAAGATCGCTTGCCTTCTTTCTAATGCTAAAAAACGGACTATAGGTACAGAAAACTCTTATCTGTGTGTTTGTCAACGACTGTTCAGTTTTGTTATTTTCCTTAATAAATGCTTGCTGATTATCGCCTGGATAAATTTACATAATTTTACAAAACATGATTCTAACTTTGAACAAAATAAGGAAAATGGGCTCTATAAATTAAACAATTGATCATAATTCAATAACAATTACAAACCAGTTAGAGATAACCTGACCAGCCTTACAACAAAGCCAATTGTTACGAATCTCAGTACCAAGATATTCTGGAGTTACAATTTTATGAATTAAATGTAATTGTGTCAACAAAAAAACCCGAATACGTTCGTCCTGTATAAAAAGTCCAGCGTCCCAGCCGTCTTTACACAACTAAAATCACCATCAAGATATCCGCTCCGCTTTAAGATGGCATCGAAAACAATCCTCATCCTGGTGGTTGTAGCCCTGGCCATGGTGAGCATGGTGGCGGCAGGCCAGATCAACGTGGCTGCGTGCAACGAAGTCTGCGGCAGGAGCGACCCTGAGAAGAACGAATGCTGCCGCGCGCATGGCTATAGGGGATCTAATGGCTGCACGCTGGATGGCAAAATGTATTGCTATTAGATTCCAAGCTAACATGTAAGATTTTCGAGTGACAGAGTGTAAATGTGTCAATGTAAACGTCATATTTTCACTTTTACACTTACGCACTGAAAAGTCTGTGCATAGTTAGCTTGATCCGACTTGTTTTGTTTGTTGTGTTTGTTGACTTAAGCTGTTTCTATACTGCACATAATAAAATGTCTCTTTCGTTGACCAATTTACTTTACTAACTTAACCTATCAAGTAATTTTCATTGTTAAAACGGTATAAAATATATCTTCCTTATATTAATTTATTTTGTTTGATTTCAATTGATAAATACTAGGCATAAGTAGTAAGATTTGATTAAGAGCGCTCTTACAAGAAAAGTCGAAATAACGCAAAATTGATGATACTAGTCGACGAAATTTAGGACTTTGTGCTCATTATTAGAAACAATGAGTACTTGTTCCAGTAAAAGCGTCTTCTTATCTTTTTAAATATCGTTGTAAATATTAGAAAAAGGACTTATTAAATTAGTAATGATTTTTTTTCTGATGGTCGTTTCCGAAAAACCCCGTGAAGCACTGAATGGCAAGCTCTTATTTGGAAATGTTGAGAAGTTTACTCTGCTAAACCTGGCTATTTTGTATTACTAATACCCTGTACTTTAGGCATATCAAACGATATTTTTCCTACACACCTTTGAGAAAGAGAAAATCAAAGTAAAACGAACTCAATTTTCTCTCCGAAACAAGTGTCAATTCCTACGAAAATCTACTTAATATCGAAGTCATTTTCATACTCAAGCAATCTGCAACGTTTGCTTATACTGTTGGTATACAATAGTGTTTATGAAATTCTACTATATTTTTTTGGCAATTTTTTGAAAACTACTCTATATTACCGATGACGCGCGCTGCGCCAGCTCAGTGCCGCGGCAGAGCTTGTAGAGGCAGGACGTGTGTCGGTCGGCTCCGCACATTTTCAATGGCGACAACGAGATTTTTTATCATTGTGTGCGGCGGGCGTCGTGTAAAACGCTATACTGTGTGCGTGTAAACCGCAACGAGAGACTTTGATCCTAGCACTGTTTTTATAGTATTATAATTTATAATGGTACAGTTTAATAAACTACCGGACAGGATTAAAAATATTTGAAACGACCTGACATTCTATATGTATTAATTTTGACTCAATATAGTACTCAGGGTCTGATGATGGAGCCGGAAGGTGGTCACCGGTACCAATCAACCATGCAACTAAACCACTTCGTGTTTGGGCTCGTTTGATTCGGCTCAACGAGATCTTTGACTTAAGATAGTACTCAGGGTCTGATGATGGAGCCGGAAGGTGGTCACCAGTACCAATCAACCATGCAACTAAACCACTTCGTGTTTAGGCTCGTTTTATTCGTCTCAACAAGATCTTTGACACAAGATAGTACTCATGGTCTGATGATGGAGCCGGAAGGTGGTCACCGGTACCAATCAACCATGCAACTAAACCACTTCGTGTTTGGGCTCGTTTGATTCGTCTCAACAAGATCTTTGACACTAGGTGATACTCAGAGTCTGATGATGGAGCTGGAAGGTGGTCACCGGTACCAATCAACCATGCAACTAAACCACTTCGTGTTTAGGCTCGTTTGATTCGTCTCAACAAGATCTTTGACACTAGGTGATACTCAGAGTCTGATGATGGAGCTGGAAGGTGGTCACCGGTACCAATCAACCATGCAACTAAACCACTTCGTGTTTAGGCTCGTTTGATTCGTCTCAACAAGATCTTTGACACTAGGTGATACACCAGACACGAAGCCCAAACACGATGCCCAAACACGAAGCCGAAACACGTAGCCCAAATACGAAGTGGTTCAGTTACGTGATAGACTGGTACCCGTCGCCACCTTCGAGCTCCATCATCAGACCCTGAGTACTAACTTTTGTCAAAGATCTTCTTGCGACGAATCGAACGAGCCCAAGCACGAAGTGGTTTAGTTGCATGGTTGATTGGTACCGGTGACCACCTTCCAGCTCCATCATCAGACCCTGAGTACTGTCTTGTGTCAAAGATCTTATTGAGACGAATCAAACGAGCCCAAACACGAAGTTGTTTAGTTACACGATAGACTGGTACCCGTGGCCACCTTCCAGCTCCATCATCAGACCCTGTGTATCTTCAGTGTCAAAGATCTTGTTGAGACGAATCAAACGAGCCCAAACACGAAGTGGTTTAGTTACATGATAGACTGGTACCCGTGGCCACCTTCCAGCTCCATCATCAGACCCTGTGTATCTTCAGTGTCAAAGATCTTGTTGAGACGAATCAAACGAGCCTAATCATGTTACTACATGGTTGATTGGTATCCGTGACCACCTTAATCATTATCATTATCATCAGATCCTCAATACTAGTTCGTTTTTAAACCCTCGTTGATACAAACTTTACAACCTATAGGTACCAAATGCTATGACGAAACATGTAAATAAGCGAGTACCTATAATTTCTTTCGAGTAATACTTATACCTTCATAAGTACGAGTATGGGGCTATTCATAAATTACGTCGTTTCAAATCGAAGGAGGGGGGGGGGGGGGGTCTGGACATCGGATGATGGTAGTATGACGTAGGAGGAAACAGAGTCATCCGAAGCATGATTTTTGGATGATTTGAGGGGTGGGGTGGTCAAAAATCGCCAAAAATAGATGACGTAATTTATGAACAGCCCCTATGTACATTTGCACTGCATTTAGTATTTTCGTACTTACTAAATAACAGTTTTAGGACTTTAAAAGTTAAGCACAGTTAGTGTTGTTATGGTTGATTTCAATATGCTTCGCGAAGAATCAAGAATGTTTAATCCATCATTGTAGTGCGAGTGTGGTAGAAGGGATCGGCATACTGAGCTCGCACGGCCTGCCGCAGCGCGTAAAATACCTAAACTCGCTCAACGCCGAAATGTAATAGCGCTCTTAAGTCTTTCAAGCTAATTTTTTCACGCCGGTTTAAGTATGTCTGTGAAGTTAGCATATCAAAGTCTAGCAGAACACGTTTTTATTGGAGTTCTATTAGCATGCACCATAGTTCTAGAGTTCCTGATACTTTTTAGCAATAGTTCTGGTGTTATTATCGTGAAAACCAATACTATGGAATTTCACAAAATGATATGCTAAGTTCCCACACACTAGCATATCATTTTGTTAGAAATGAGATAAAAAAAAATGCTAGCCTCAGCACATGGTGACAAAGAGTTCCTGACACAAAACAGGCATCTTTGAGAACAGTTACTACAATTTTTAACTCGATTTTAAATTATATAGTATGCTAAGTTCACACGTGCTATGCTGATGTCATTTAACCACGCACAGACTATATTTGGTTCCAAACGAAAGCTCTTGCTCTATTGTTTACAGCACTTAGGAGTTATCGGTCCTAAATCGAGCGAGGAAGTCATAAAAATGCTACTTTCATAAACTACAAATAAAAAAAATACACTTGTAATATAAAAAAAAAAATTAAGTTCTAAGCGTGTCTTGAGTCTAAAATAGCTGTGCGTTCTATACAGAACTAGGAAGTGCCTGGCCCTGGCGTGACCTTTAAAGTGTAGAAAACCGTTATCTTTGAACTTTTCTTTTTAGGGTTCCGTACCCAAAGGGTAAAACGGGACCCTATTACTAAGACTCCGCTGTCCGTCCGTCCGTCTGTCACCAGGCTGTATCTCATGAACCGTGATAGCTAGACAGTTGAAATTTTCACAGATGATGTATTTCTGTTGCCGCTATAACAACAAATACTAAAAAGTACGGAACCCTCGGTGGGCGAGTCCGACTCGCACTTGTCCGGTATTTTTTTCAATATAGAGACAAATTACAGGTGCGATATGCTGAAGCATTTTCGGGAGATTTAGGCTTCAATTTGGTCTTGTCTGATAGCTTTGTATCAGTAGTGTATAAAACACCGGAGTTCCCGGCATTGATTCACTTTGAAAGAAAAATAAAAATAAAGTTTGGAATTTTGATATAGACAACTTAACAGGTGTGCTATGCTGAAACATTTTCAGGAGATTTAGGCTTGGTCTTGTGTGATAGATGTGTGATCGAAGTGTATAAAACAGCGGAGTTCCCGGCAATAGATCAACTTTGAAAGAGAAATAAAAATTAAGTTTGGTATTTCGATTTAGTCAACATACAGGTGTGCTATGCTGAAACATATTTAGGAGATTTAGGCTTGAATTTGGTCTAGTGTGATAGCTGTGTGTTCAAAGTATATAAATCAGCGGATTTCCCGGCAAAAGATCAACTTTGAAAGAGAAATAAAAATTTCTATGACGGCTGATCGGTGAATTCGGTGGTGGTTTCCATAGAAAACGAAGCGCCGGAAGCTCCGGCCCGGAAACGGCTAGGTCTAGCGTGAGTCAGCCTTTAAGGCGACATTTGACCTGTATTTCTTGTTATCATTTACTGGCCATTATTAATGATAATACTCCGATAAATATAGTATATAATTGAGGAAAATTCTAAAGGATCAGTCACATTGTTGTTGTTATGAAGATCTAAATAGATCTATTGAAATATTTTCCTTATTGATCGCCGTGATCGTGAATACAAAGTAACAAACAAAACCAAATCATGTGCGTAACAGACCACGCATAAAGGATGACTCACGCTAGACCGGGCCGGAGCTTCCGGCGCTTACTTTTCTATGACATGACAGGCGATCACGTGATGCTTTCAATGGAAAACGATGCGCCGGAAGCTCCGGGTCGGACATGGCCCGGTCTAACGCGAGTCATCCTTAATGCGGCATTTATTTACGTCTTGAGCCATGGAACGCGCCATGTTCGGTATCAAGCTTCAAGATCGAGTAAGGAATGTCGCGATCCTTGGGTTGCGCCATTACCAAATTTAAGTTTCCTTATCGAGCTGTATAAAAAGGGTAGTGCAACTAGTTACGATCACAGAACGCATTCGCATCTCAAACAACCACTAGTCAAAGCACCAACAAACAAAATGGTTTCCAAATCGACTATGTGCCTGTTAGTCTGCGTGGCTTTCATGTTGATTGTGTCCCAGCCACAGAACGCGGTGACAGCTGATGTGCATCTTGGCAGCTGCGTTTTTGGGGCGGTCGACTACACCTCGAACTGTAACGATGAATGCAAGCGTCGTGGATATAAGGGAGGACACTGCGGCAGCTTCGCGAACGTCAACTGTTGGTGTGAACAATAGTCTCAGCAAAAACCTTCAAAATTCACAATTCAACTGGATCCGAGAAGACATCCATTGCAAGTATCTTCAAGAAACCAGCCTAAACTCGATTTCATCCAGTCGCCATTATTAAGTTCCTTGCTGCAATCAGCAGATTATTTGATTCTTCAAATCCTTGTAGACCTGGCGTCTATTTTACAAACTCAAGTTGGAACCTGACACTGACAATTTTCTGTAATGTCAGCGACATAATTATGTCAGCGTGGTAAAATAAAACAGGTACACCAGTGCATAATTGTTTTCCATCGTATTTTCTCGGAAACGTTCGTATTTGTCATGTTACTTCAGTCAACGTCAGTACTTTTTGTACCGAGACTGACTGAAATAGCAACACACGTTCATAATTTTCCGTGAAAATACGATGGAAAACAATTACCTATGCACTTACATCTGAACCTAACGTAGCCGCCATTTTTAACTTTTGTACCCCAGTGACTATTTTATGAGCTTTTTGTGTATTTATTTTATAGTAAGATGTTTTTTCTTCATCTATGTTAATTCAATTACATATTTTCGTGTCTTTATTTCATTCGAATTACTTTCATCACAGTATTTTGAATTTAAACTCATTTATTTTGAATATTTATTGTAAGTGTTACATATTATTTCAAAAATAAAACTGTTTTAATTAAATGATATTTAATGATTTATATGTTTTTATGATTTCCACGCAACTAAATAGTAGATTTTTAACCAGGCATCCATTTCTGACGAGATATTTTGACGCTGCTCTAACGAATTGAGCAGTTCGAGTCAGAATTAGTACATTTCACCCGAGTTCAACTCACTCTACTTTTCGTTTCGAATACGAGGAAAGTAAAATACATTTGTATTTAATAAAACATGACTAACGTAATTATAGTTTGGGTATAGTATTTCTTGAGGGTACTTTAACCTCCTAAATATGTATTCCAAAAATCACGTTTCACATAAAAAAATACATTGTTAAAAAAAATTGTAATATACGGCACCCTTGGAACGCGAGTCCGACTCGCACTTGGCCGATTTTTTCCTCAGGAGTGTGATGAAAAAGTACTCACAATTGCTTTACGCATAGATTGTGAGTCAGGTGCAATTTGCTCGTGATCTTCCTGCAGGCGCACAAGTAATTGTGTATTTTCATCACCTGGCACTACTTTTCCCCCAAATAAAATGCCTGGCATTGTTATATTTGAATTAAATACATAATTAGCTATTATATCACACCAAACACATAGCTCTATAAATTGCACACCTTCAACTGATTTTACAACCCCTTTGTTGCCCATCCACTCCCGCACCCACCGCTGAACAGCTGCCAGGCGCCCGAATTAATTAATAATGATAGTATGGCACACTAACTAGAGGGATTTCGTTGCTCTATAAATTGCATACCTACCTATTGCCGTGGCTAGCTCTCCGGCCAGAAGGAACCACGTCAAAAACGCGCCTTCAGCAGGAAAGCGTATTTAGATGCCGCGAATAAATTGATAAAAACATGTTTCAGGGTATTAAAGAGGAAATCGTATTAAACGAGTGGCATAGTAAGATTTATCGACCACATACGCGCCACTAAAATTTCAACTTTAGCATTCCGATTTAAGATTCAAATTAGATTGCACTTTCGGGAAATTTGACTTGTCTTCAAATGGACCATCAAAGCTGGATAAAGCTGGGTTAATTGGAATATATTTGGATTTTTAGGAAAACCTTGTAGATGGGTGCGGCCTGGAAAAGGGTTAATGTACCTATTTACGAATTACCTATAAATAAATATACACAAAAGTAACTAATCTATAGATAGAAGTAACTATCAACGACCGGTCTGGCCTAGTGGGTAGCGACCCTGCCTGTGAAGCCGATGGTCCTGGGTTCGAATCCCAGTAAGGGCATTTATTTGTGTGATGACACAGATATTTGTTCCTGAGTCATGGCTGTTTTCTATGTATTTAAGTATTTATACAGGGTGATCAATCCAAATGGGTCAGTATGGAGAAGTCAGAAACTATGAGAGATAGCGAAATCTGTTCTTAGGAACCATGGCTTCGATTTTAGATTTAATAATAATGGCATTCAATTTTTTTTTAAATCTATCATACATAACCGGGATTCGAACCTGGTCAATATTCTTGTTGTTTGTTTGTATGGCAACTTTTAAACGATGCGTGATAGGTGGGGGGTGCTCGACCAAATATCATAGAGGGTCCCGACACAAAACAAACTACATTAAAAAAAATTCAAAATGGCCTCCACCCCGATTCCCAAAACGCGAGACCGAAGGCCGTGCTGCGTGAATGCGGTGCTTCCAAGCGTTCTATCAAGTCAACTGTCTTGATGAGCGAAGCCGGCGGGCCGAATGCCCGACTGCGAAGCATCGAGGCTTGCGAAGGCCGTAGGCCGAGCTCCGCGTAGGGCCGAAGGCCCGAAGCGTCACACGAGAGGGGGAAGTTGGAGCTTAAACACGACCCAACACTTTTCCTATTGGGAGTCGCGTTTTGGGAGTCGGGGTGGAGGCTCCGGGCCTTCGGCCCTCCGCCGGGGTCAGCCTTCGGCCTCCCGGCCTACTTGGAAATTTGACTTTGCCCGTATACGCCGCCATTTTGGATTTTTCCAAAAAAATTTTTTGACATGGTAATTTTGGGCTCCCAGGCTCGCCGCATGCCAAATCTCAGCGCGCTCGGACCAACTTGAAAAAATTAAAAAAAAAGTCTGCCATTTTGATTTTTTTTAATGTAGTTTGTTTTGTCTCGGGGCCCTCTATGATATTTGGTCGAGCACCCCCCACCTATCACGCAACGTTTAAAAGTTGCCATACAAACAAATACTACACGCGATTACATAAAGAATATTGAAGAGGTTCGAATCCCGGTTATGTATGATAGATTAAAAAAAATTTGAATGCCATTATTATTAAATCTAAAATCGACGCCATGGTTCCTAAGCACAGATTTCGCTATCTCTTATAGTTTCTGACTTCTCCCTACTGACCCATTTGGATTGATCACCCTGTATATATTATATATATCGTTGTCTGAGTACCCACAACACAAGCCTTCTTGAGCTTACTGTGGGACTTAGTAAATCTGTGTAAGAATGTCCTATAATATTTATTTATTTATATTTATAGATAATATCTGGACAAGTGGACATAAAAGGCGTTAAGAAACGAACTGCATCTTATAAATGTTTAGTCGTAAAAGCGATGTTCTCAATTTGAGGGGATACCCATATAACCATTCCAGTCGCAGAATCACAAAGTGGTAACTAAATGTCAGATGTGTCGTAACAGAGTCCACACAATGTGTCTAGAATTGTTTCGAAACAAAGTGTCGTCGCCGTGTCTACACTTTTCCGTAACAAGGTGTCGACACATTTGTGTGCACTTTGCGTGCGGTTTGCGACTAAATCTGACAGCAAATTTGTGACAGCAAATGTCAATATAAAATACCTCTTGAAAACCAAGGTTTGTCAAACTACTATTAGTGTCTCGTGTGCTCGTAATTCTAGTAAGTCATCATGGGCAATGCAAATGATAATAATCGACCGAAACCATATAAACACCCAACACCCGTCAACCTTTTACAGAAAAGTTTTTAAAGAAATTCAATAAGCTACTTAGGTCAGGCAACGAATGCTCCAAAAGTTGTAGAGGGAAATGCTCGGAACACAATTTTTGACTCCGTAACTCGGTTTGACAAGTTAGGAGGTGAACATATCAAAAGTCCCCGGCCGTAGCCCTTGAGCGGGGGGGAGAGAGGGGGCTTTGAAGGTCCCATTTTCCCGTTTTTCGATTATATCTCGGAAACTATGCATCTCAGCGACATGGCCACTTATACAAAATGAAAGTTAATTTAATTTGTTACGAGTTTATTCGGTCAATTTTTTCGATATGTTGAATAGTTTTTGAGATATCCGCTCTTGAAAGTTTATTTAGGGCTCTCAATTTTATCTTGATATATCTATATCAGTGAAGGTGCTAGGCCGTGTTTGGTATCGTTTTCGTATAAATCTGGGGTGCTGAATCCATTTAAGATATCACATTGACACCATTCCACAAAATAAAAATAAATCTTTTTAGGGTTCCGTACCTCAAAAGGAAAAAACGGAACCCTTATAGGATCACTCGTGCGTCTGTATGTATGTCCGTCTGAATACACAAAATAGTTCTTTACCTATAGATGACAGGAAAACCTATTAGAAATGTGCAGTCAAGCGCGAGTCGGACTTAATGTACGGAACCCTTAATACGCGAGTCCGACTCGCACTTGGCCGGTTTTTTTGAAACTCTTCTTGACGCTTAACCGCTGAACCGATTTCGTTGAAATTTGGTATAGAAATAGTTTGCGTCCCGGAACAGGACATAGGATAGATCTTATAACCAAAATCATCTTTTGAAGGTGTGAAAAGTGGCGTGGAAATTTGTACGGGAAATCAATAACCGCTAAACCGATTTATATGAAATTTGGGATGGTCTACATCTTTGATTTAGTTAAAAATGATGAAAAAACATGACTTCAAACCTAAACTTAAACAGTATTAACTTCAAGAAGTCAATTCTGAATTCCCCCCTACACCTCATTTCACACCTTTAAAGGATGATTTTTGAGATAACTTATTATATCCTGTCTCGGGACTCAAAATATATGTGTACCAAATTTAAATTAAAACTGTTCAGCAGTTTAAGCGTGAAGAGGAGTTTAAAAGAAAGTATTTTAATAAGTTTATATGTTTTTACTTCGGAATGGTGTCAATGTGATACCTTAACTAAATTTGGTACTGCGAATTTATACGAAAACGATACCAAAACATGGCCTCGTAGCTTGTAGAAGTCAAAATAAAATTGAGAGCCCTAAATTCTTATTACTTGGCCAAACTTGTGTAGAAGGAAAAGGTAAAATAAAAGTCTTCGGCAGGAATATAAGACACAAATATATAATGTTTTTTGCGTTACTATTTCATTCGTCAAATATAAACATACCTTGATTATACTATTCTAGTGAGATCCTCATAGATAAACAAAAACATTTACTTAAAAAATTACAAGGTCGAAATGTCACGGAACTTGTGAGAGTAATATGTGAAAAATATAAACTTTTATGACAAAAAAAATTTGGACACAATTTAAGAATCACCCAATTGCGTCGAGGAATCATCTGTATTTTTGCTTGTTTCATTACCTCCTCGCTTCTTTTTTGTCCTTTGTATTCTGTAGCAATTTGTTAGATCTGAAAATAAAGATAACTTGCGTCGTCACGGATGTCGATTTATAGGTTTTAGGGAGTGCAGAATTCGAAAACGATGATCATTTTATAATCCAAGATGGCGGCTACGTATTTTGTCATAAAAGTGGAATCCAAAATAGTCATCATTTTCGAAATCTGCGCCCCCTAAAACCTATAAAACGACATCCATGACGACTTTTATGACATAGTGCATGGCCGCCATCTTGGAATCCAAAATAGTCATCATTTTCGAAATCTGCGCCCCCTAAAACCTATAAAACGATATCCATGACGACTTTTATGACATAGTGCATGGCCGCCATTTTGGATTCCAAAATGGTCATCATTTTCGAAAGCGGGGCCCCCTAAAACCTATAAAACGACATACATGACGACTTTTATGACATAGTGCATGGCCGCCATCTTGGAATCCAAAATGGTCATCATTTTCGAAATCTGCGCCCCCTAAAACCTATAAAACGATATCCATGACGACTTTTATGACATAGTGCATTGCCGCCATTTTTAAATTGAAAATGTTATCATTTTCGAAATCTGCGCCCCCCAAAACCTATAAAACGACACCCATGACGACTTTTATGACATAGTGCATGGCCGCCATTTTGGATTTCAAAATGGTCATCATTTTCTAAATCGGGGCCCCCTAAAACCTATAAAACGACATCCATGACGACTTTTATGACATAGTGCATGGCCGCCATCTTGGAATCCAAAATGGTTATCATTTTCGAAATCTGCGCCCCCTAAAACCTATAAAACGACACCCATGACGACTTTTATGGCATAGTGCATGGCCGCCATTTTGGATTCCAAAATGGTCATCATTTTCAAAATTGGGGCCCCCTAAAACGTATAAAACGACATCCATGACGACTTTTATGACACAGTGCATGGCCGCCATTTCGGATTCCAAAATGGTCATTATTTTCGAAATCGGCACTCCCTAAAACCTATATATCGACACCCATCTCGACTTTTATGACAAAGTGTTTTGCTACCATCTGCATGCAAGACATTTCTATTATTTTTACGTACAAAAATGGCCCCCTGTCAACTTTCAATCGAGATTTAATCGATAATTTATTCGATTAATATTCAGATTAATTCAATTTCAATCTATGTTAGGTCGACTAAACTAATCGCGATTAAAATTTGAGAATTAACTTTTTTTATTCCATTAATTAGTCGAATAAACAGTTAATCGATTAATGCCCATCTCTGACCACGGCATTTTTACACTTTGAGAATATCTGAAAACAAATCAACACAAGGAGCCATTTTGCAAATCCAGTAACATACCAGTAACTTTGTTATTACTTTTGACAGCGCGTGTCATGTGTCAACACAGAGTCGACACAAAGTCGAAACATTGCAACTACTTTGTGACTGCAATATTTCTCAGCCTTAAACCATATTTATACATCATAATTAACAAGTTTCGTAGTATGTAAAGCGTTATTTCTGTTATTTAAGTATAGTATACGCATCGAAGTACTAAAAATGCTTCAAATAATATAGTTATGAACACAGGCACTGAGAAGTAAACAATTTCATTTCCGGCTAAACTAAAACAATGTGGTGGCGCGTTGATTATATTACACTTAGTTTATCAAATCACTCGAGCAGTTTAATTCCCCATAATAATTTAAGTCATATTGTAATATAAATGCAAACAATATATAATTACGTCTTGTAATCCGTTTTAGAGATGGCGTATTAATGTCACTTATTTTTTTCATTCATTCATTCTTTTAAAATTATGGCTTCAGCCCATTGGGGCTATTTCGCCAGTGTCAAGGTCGTAGTAGCAGGGTAAAACGATTGAAATTGTACGGTTAGTACAAGACAGTGTACGGTGATTTAGCTCTTGTAAAGCGATAGCGGGCTTTACAAGAAACACGTGGACAACCGGCCGTCGACTCCAAAATGATGGTTAAACGTGCTTCAAGATAAATTCTCCATTCACTGCACACTACCACATTAGTTTACTGTATAATAGGCTATCGATATTACACTTTAAACAATATTAATGAGCAAAAAAAGGATCAGTTAATCTCGCCGCGTGCCATCAAGATGGCGCTCGAACCGGAAGTCCACTTATTTTTATTTAAATATTTTTCCATCTGACAGTTTCCATTTGACAGGAACAAAATGAACGAATGAACGAATGATTTTGGCATAAAGTAGTCGCAAACCCGAAACAATGTGTGCACACGGCGACCACACTTTATGTCACTTTGTGTCATGTGTCGACCCTTCCCCATTTCTGGTAACTGTGTCGACACGGCGACGACTCTGCGACTGGAATTGTGACCGAAACAGACGGTGTCGACACAAGATGTGTCAACACCGCGTCGTAACGGCGACTGGAAATGGTTGTATGGGTATTTTTACGAAATCAAAATATTCTTGATCTTACCTACCTTAAAACAGACCTTAAAGCTAGCTTACATATCAAAACTTATTATCTGTAAACGAAAACTGCAACACATTATGGCTGTGATGTACAGACATCGTAAATTTTATAGCATTTTCGGTGCAGCGGAGTGGTGTTAACGGAATTGGGATAATCAATTGGGATTAGCGTTAATTACGTTAATATTAATCTTAATTCCGTTAAAACCACTCCGCTGCACCAAAACTGCTATAAAATTTACTATGTCTGGTGATGTGTTACACGACCGGTGGGTGTATTCCCATTTGTCCCCGCCCCACGTGAGGACAAATGCACATTCCCATGTGTTTGGAGGGGACCAATGGGAATACACCGACCGGTCGACAGGGAACCGGCCGCGGAACCGTCTGAACATGACACCCTTTGGCCAAGTCTTGTTTCTATTTATGTATAGTTCGTTTTTTTAGCATTAGAAAGAACTTGAAAGAAGGTGAGCGATCTTAGCATGTCTTTTAATTGAAAAACGCTTTTTAAAAATCAGTAACTATTACTTATGAAAGCAGAAGAATACAAATGATCGTATTAGATTCATAATTGTTACATATTTGCCGTGACTTATTTTTAAAACGTGTTTTTCAATTAAAAGACACATCAAGATTGTTTACCTTATTTCTAATGCTAAAAAAAACGAACATTAGTTACTATCCGCAACTTTGTCTTCGTGGATTTACTTCCAGCAATTAGAGTACTCGTAAGTATATAGCGCCTGGATAAAATTTAATGGCAATAATTTTGAGCATAATATGCCGTTTAATTGCTTACACCAACTAACAGGTAATTCATTATTTTTTTCATTTCCACCCCCCTTTTCAATCTCTTTAGGGATGACTTCCGACATAAAAACTATCCTATGTCCTTCCCCGGGACTCAAACTATATGCTAAATTTAAACTAAATCCGTTCAGCGGTTTAATCGTGAAGAGGTAACAGATAGACACACTTTCGCGTGTATAATATTAGTATGTATACTTCCTGATTTTTCGAAACTAATTGCTAATATACTTATACGAGTAGATATATAGATAGGAACAGGCGGGTAGACGATAATTCTCGTGATAAGCGGCATTCATTCATTAGTTAAAATAAAATTAATTTATTTTAGGGCGACACGTTACGTATTCCATATATTTAGGTATTTATGTAGATAATATTAACTACAGACCGACCGTGCGAGGACTCATTTAAGCGGTCGGTCTATAAAAGTGAAAATAGTTTTGAATGATTCACGGTTGGTTTCACTAGACTTATATCGACCGGGATATGAACCGTGATTACCTTTTGTATTGTTTTCGAGCTGCCGATATTTCGACGCAGTTACCTGCATCTTGTTCACGGGTAACTGATGATAGCGGGTGGGTGTCAAAGTTGTGTAGACCGCGCTCGGTCTACCCTCATTCGTGCACGTCGGCTGCGTTCGCTTTCAACGTTACCACCGGACGCGTTCACAATACAAACGGTAATCACTCTTCATATCCCGGTCGATATAAGTCTAGTAAAAGTGAAAAAACAAACCCAAGCCAGTATAAGCACAGTATAATAAATAGTACTAACGTACAGTATGGACACTCCCTGCCTCCCGTTGAAAGTGCCGCCCACCCGCTCTCGGTTACCTCACAGTTACCGGCTGGCAAGGACGCGACGACGCGGTGCGCAGAGCGGAGGCCACGTAAAATATTCAAATATTAAATAAAATATTTACAAAAACTATCAGATCACACTGAAAACAACGAAATATCTATATGAACAAAAAATCATGTTTTCAACTTACGTAATATTTTTGTGGCCTGAATTTCCTTACAAAAATTTTGTTACTTCGTTTAAACTGAATCAAAATAGGAAACTATTGTATAAATCGAGCTTAGATACCCACCTTACAGCATAATACGATTCTTATTTCTTCCTAATACGCGCAATGAGTTTTGAGTCATTGAGGTCATCGAACTTGATAACAAAATGGCGGGAACCCTAGCACAGTAGTAGTAGCACTAGCAAGTAGGAACGTCTTATCTCACTCACACAAGCAAGTACGCGTTCACCTACACGAGCTTAGACTGTGTGCGTAGGAACGAGTTTGTTTCATACATTTGATCGCCAGTGTCCGAGGTGTGGTATAAGGTTGAGCTATCGATGTTATGAAAGACGTGAATATTATCATATTAGCCCTTTATCACTCACTGCTGAGCATAGGCCTCTCTTCTAGGTCGCTTGTCCCGGTCCTGAGCTAATCGCACCCAGAAGTGACCCGGAATCTTCCGGATCTCGTCCACCATCCAACGGCAGGGGCTTCTTTCATCCGAAAGCGGCCACATTTTAGTCCACCTGCTATCACTCTGCCTAGAGTCGGTCCATAAAAAGTCTGCAGCGGATTTGATAACCCACGCAGTGCAAGTGTCATTTATACGTCATAATTTTATAGAAGTTTGACGTTTAAAATAACACTTGCACTGCGAGGGCTATCAAATCCGCTGCAGACTATTCTTGCCAAGAATTTCTTGGTCTGACTCTAGCAACAATGTCCCGCCCAACTCCATTTTAATTTGGTAATGGCGCAAGTCACGGATCTCGACATTCCTTACTCGATCTTGAAGCTTGATACCGAACACGGTGCGCTCCATAACCAAGACGTAAATAAATGCCTTATGCGTTATCTGTCACGCACTTGATTGTTTTGTTTGTTACTTTGTATTCACGGCGATCTATAAGGAAAATGTTTCAATAGATCAATTTAGATCTTTTATAACAACGTGACTGATTTTATCCCTTACAATTTTCCTCAATTATATATATTTATCGGAGTAAAATCACTAATAATAGGCAGTAAATTGATAACAAGAAATACAGGTCAAATGTTGCCATAAAGGCTGACTCACGCTAGACCGGGCCGTTCCCGGGCCGGAGCTCCGGCGCTTCGTTTTCTATGGAAACCACCACCGAATTCACCGATCAGCCGTCATAGAAAATGACATGTCAGGCCCTTCGGCCCGGGACCGGTCCGGTCTAGCGTGAGTCATCCTTTAACATAGACTGATTGTTGTAATATGTATGCGCAGCAGGCACGAATATCAATTTGCTTAAGAGAATTAATTTCCCGGGAAAATTCAAATCAATATGTATGTCAGTAGAATATTCATTTTTTTAAATACTTTTTTCTAGCAACGGATACGGCTAGATAAAATTAGCTTGAAAGACTTAATCAAATCTTACCCTTAGGTATGCCTAGTATTTATCAATTGAAATCAAACAAAATAAATTAAAATAAGGAGGACATATTTTAAACCGTTTTAACAATGAAAATTACTTGATAGGGCAGTTAGCAAAGTAAATTGGTCAACGAAAGAGACATTTTATTATGTGCAGTATAGAAACAGCTTAGAGTCGGACCAAGCTAACTATGCACAGACTTTTCAGTGCGTATGTGTAAAAATGAAAATATGACGTTTACATTGGCACATTTACACCCTGTCCTTACGAAATCTGACATGTTAGCTTGGAATCTAATAGCAATACATTTTGCCATCCAGCGTGCAGCCATTAGATCCCCTTTAGCCATGCGCGCGGCAGCATTCGTTCTTCTCAGGGTAGCTCCTGCCGCAGACTTCGTTGTAGGGAGCCACGTTGATCTGACCTACAGCCACCATGCTCACCATGGCCAGTTCTAACACCACTAGGATGAGAATTGTCTTCGATGCCATCTTGAAACGGATATCTTGATGGTTATTTTAGTTGTGTAAAGACGGCTGGAATGCTGCCCTTTTTATATACGACAAACGTATTCGGGTTTTTTTGTTGACACAATTACATTTAATTCATAAAATATACATTGGCAAATTATGACTCCAGAATATCTTGGTACAGAGATTCGTAACAATTGGCGTTGCTGTAAGGCTGGTCAGGTTATCTCGAAGTGGTTTGTAATTGTTATTGAATTATGATTAATTAGTTAATTTATTGAGCCCATTTTCCTTATTTTGTTCGAAGTTAGAATCATGTTTTGTAAAATTATGTAAATTTATCCAGGCGATTATCAGCAAACATTTATTAAGGAAAATAAGAAAACTGAACACTCGTTATAATCCATGGAATTGGTACATTTTGCCTTGCATCAAATCGGGTAGCTCTGATTTTTTTATATGTTCTATGTGATGTAATGGTTATGGCAAATCCAAGTGTTCGACCTCAGAAACCCTCCGGATTATTGTAAAATTTTTGAAAAACCATAAAATTTTCAGCCCTTTTTTTAGTTTCTGCCAATTTTTACCAACAAGGACCTATTTCACGGCAAATATCACTATGAAGAATTTAAAGACTAAATTTGAATTTAAAGAATAAAGTAGGTTAAAGTTAGAAGGCGATAAACCGAATAGTTTGTAAAATACAGTTGTTCAAAAACTTGCAAAATTTCCAAAATAAAATATTTTTAGACATTTTTTTTTTAATTTTAGTCAATGTGGTCAACTATGGACCCATTTCGAGTCACAAGTCATTATAATTTATTAAAGAACACATCATTAGCAACAAAACGAGACCAATTTGGTCTATTAAGACCTGATAGTTCTTTAGATACAGCTGTTCAAGTTGCTGAGCTAAGTAAACAAATTAATTAATAGAAGGGTTTGCAAAATGAAATGCGACATAAGTAATAAGTATTATAATTTACAAACAAACATAGTAATAATCTCATTGTCATGCTGTACTGGCAGGAAGTATTATTACAACTTTTTCTTGTACATCTTTGATGGACACAGCACTCCTTTTGCGAAGAGCTTGCTTCGGTAGCATTTCTACATCGACCAGCTCAGGCAGCTCGAAATCGTCATATGATGGTGGGTCATCGATGAATGATTCGTTAATTTCAAGGTTTAGTTTCGTCTCGCAAGATTGGCCGCTGCAGTGGTTGCAAACAGTCGAGCATTTGAGTCCTGCTTTTCTGCAACCACAACTACTGATATAACCCTTTTTTGCAGTTGCAGGAAATCATTTTTAGCAGGGGTTGAGGAGCTGGTGGTTTCGTCATCATTTGAGGAATGTGGCCTCGAGTGCTCCGCATCCATTGCAGCCCCAATTGAGAGGGATCTTCTCATTTCCCAGCCAAATATGTACTTAAAACAAAACCAACAACAAAATTAATATCGTAATTTTTCAACATGTAATGAATAATATCGTTTGAAGCAGGATGGTAATTATTACTGGCAAAGTAAAACAAGTTTCACCTGCTAGTATGTTCGCCAAGAGTGAACTTTTGCAGCATCCCTGGTTGGAGGCAACCTGGCCAGGTTCATGCTGGTCTTAACTGCCGCCCTCGTAAACATTTGGTAGCGAAGATCGTTAAGGTTTTGGGATTCACTGTTGCATCCATACAGTGAAACGAGGAAGCTCTCTCCTGCTTTGGTGACCTGCTCAGGTGTGACATTGGGGCTTAGGAAAACCGCAGCGTTTTGTTCGACTTTCCAAGTATCAAACTTTGATCTCTTGTTGTACAAATAACTATTTCACATTATGTAACGATCAGGAAATACGCGCATTAATAATTTACAGTACCTACACTACTATGCACTAATGCTGCAATAAGCACTTTCCGTGGCTATGACGAAAATTTAAACAGTCATATGTACTGTAAAACGATATAAAACACTCCCTTCCGTCGTGTTTTTATTTATCACCACTCGTTGCGAATTTCCTACTTTCCGCACTTGTATAGGAAATAACTATGTATTTCCTTTCTCATGCTCTGAAAGTGGGTCATTGTTTATCTATAAAGTGTGTAGAAAGTGATACGTCTCTGCTCTAAGGCGTTTTACTTTCCACGTAGGTACGTTTTTTTTACTAATAAACAATTACAATTTGATTTTAAATGGATTTCTTGTACATTGGATAATATCCATTCTGATATTTAAGTCCCCACTCTATAAATAACGATACTTTTATTGTTAATTTAACCCCCTGAGACCCAGAAGCAATTGTTTTGTTTTTAAAATTAGAACCCTTAATTACACAATAAAGTTCAAAATACATTTTCGTGAGTGAAATGTCTTTAAAAAACCCCTAAGGGTCGGATCAAAAACTAAGTTAATTAAGTCCGACTCACGCTTGACTGCACACTTTCCTGTGTTCTATAGGTAAAGATCGATTTTGTGTACATTTTTCAAAATTTTACACCCAGTAGTTTCGGAAATAAAGGGGGGGGGGGGGTCATTTTTTGCCTATTTGCTTAAATTACTACTAAACTATTTATCATAGAATTATGAAAAAAATATTTATTTGAGATTCTGAGCTCTTTCATTTGATATATAACACGATATAGTTTGCAAAACTTTGTCTTTTAATTGTCTCATATAGGTATATCCCCCAAAAGTGCCCCCTATGTTTAAAATTCATTTATTTACTTTACATGTCCGTCTTTGGGTCACAGACTTACATATGTGTACCAAATTTCAACTTAATTGGTTCAGTAGTTTCGGAGAAAATAAGCTGTGACAGACGGACAGCCAGACACACGAGTGATCCTAAGTATAAGGGTTGCGTTTTTTTCCTTTTGAGGTACGGAACTTCGTACGTAGGTAGGTACAATACAGCCATTAAATTTTAGGATTCACCGATCGCCTGGCCTAGCAAGTGTGATGAGCAAATAGGTACATTAGAGTTACAGCCCTAGATCGAAATTTTGGATTTACGGACCGCATCGCATACGTATAGCAACACCTTAAGCTGCATTTTTAACCGACTTCAATTTCATAGAAGGAGGAGGTTCTGCATTCGGTTGTGGCTGTTTTTTTTTTTTTAGGTATGTTCATCGATTACTCCGAGACCCGTGGGCCGATTTGAGTAATTCTTTTTTTGTTCGAAAGAAGGTACTTCCAAGGTGGTCCCACATTAATCTGGCGCTGTTCTGATGATGGGATCCATGAGGAATTGAGGGAACTTCTCAATTTTTAAATGCACATGTAGGGTAATTTGGGTGTTTTCTTAAGCAACTCGAGCATTTTCTCTCGAAAACCACCAATTTGGTAAAGTGGACCTGATGATGATTGTTTTGATGATAATCATGACGATTTCTTAAAATGTACGACGTTCAGTTAATCCGAGACCCGTGGTCCGATTTGAGCAATTATTTTTTTGTTTGAAGGGAACTGCCTCCAAGATCACCCCACATTAATCTGGTGCTGTCCTGATGATGGGATCCGTGAAGAATTGAGGGAACTCCTCAATTTTTAAAGGCACATGTATGGTGATTTGGGTATTGTCTTAAGCAAATCAAGCATTTCCTCTTGAAAACCACTAATTTGATGGAGTGGACCTGATGATGATGATTGTTGATGATAAATGATGATGATTTTATAAGTGTAGATTACTCCGGAATTCTTGGTCCGATATGAGTAATATTTTTTTTGTTTGAACGAAGTTACCTCCAAGGTGTTCCCATAATATTGTTGGTTATAATCTGGTGACGGAATTCATAAGGAAATGAGGGAACTCCTCAATTTTTAAAGGTACGAGTATGGCGACATCGTTGTTTTTTATAGTAACTCAAACATTTCCTCCCGTTAATAACCCATTTGATGAAGTACAACTGTAGCCTTAACACGAGTTTGACACTACATATTCGCTAACGTCTTCGTAACTTACTTTCTATACATTTCGCTCGCCTGAAAATACTACTCAAATCTGTACAAACTTTACAAAAACATTTACGCAAGAAATACGTGAGATCAAACACGTCTGTAACACAAAATTTCTTGACAGAAACAATTATGTAATACCGTGTGACGTCAGCTTTAGGTATAGTAAGGTGAGCCCTGCTGACGTGGAAAAGGTCATCAATACATTGTCCTGTGATAAGGCAGCTGGAGCTGACGGCATACGTGTTAAAGACATCAAGTATCTTCGAAATCAAATTAGTCCTATTATATCCAACCTGGTGAATTCTTGCCTAACTAGTGGTATTTATCCCGACCAATTAAAAGAAGCAATTATAAGGCCCATATTTAAGTCAGGGAGCCACTTAGAATATGCTAACTATAGGCCCATAGCTATATTGTCTGTTATTGATAAGATTGTGGAAAAAATTGTTGTTAAACAAATAAGTTCGTTTCTGGAGCGCCACAAAATACTTTCAGAAACGCAACATGGATTTAGGAAAGGGCGCAGTACTGTTTCGGCCTTACTGGGCTTCGCTGACTATGTAAATGAATGTCTAGATTCCGGTAAACAATTAATAGCCCTTTATATTGATTATAAAAAAGCTTTTGACACCTTGGACCACGATATTTTATTACAAGCGATGGACGAATGCGGAATTCGTGGTCCCACAAATAAGTGGTTCAAACAGTTTCTGACCAATAGAAGGATACGCACGAGCGTCGCGGGAGTGACCGGGGAAGCAGCGGTCGTGGAGCTCGGGGTGACGACCGGCTCGGTGTATGGTCCCGTGGGATATGCGATGCACGTCAATAGTGTATCCAATGTGGTAAATAACTGTCGAGTGTATATGTATGCAGATGACATGTGTCTACTTTATGCCTCAAAGGACGTATCAAAGATACAGAAGTGTGTTCAAGAAGACTTTGAAAGTATTACGAAGTGGGCACATGATAACGGAATCATCCTGAATTTCTCCAAAACTAAATGCATGCATATACACTCGCCATACAATTATAAAGCAAAAACGATTAACCCACAGAGTTTGGATATATTAGGACACACATATGACTGTTTACATGCCAATAAGCGTAACTGTAACTGTGATAAGCTAGTATATGTAGAAACGTTTAAATACCTAGGTTTAACAATTGATAAGAACTTTAATTGGAAGCCACATGTCAACGATATATGTAATAGATTAAGGTCGGTACTGGCAAAGTTTTATCAACTAAAGAGTACATTAAATAAAAGCACATTACGAGTAGTATATTACGCACTTGCCGACTCCCTAATTAGTTATGGTCTTATTGTTTATGGCCGAACATTTATAAAGTACATTAACGATATTAAAAAACTACAAATTAGATTAATTAAGTTCCTCGTTAGCAAAAAAGGTATGGAAGAATGCAACAAAGAGTATGATAAGTTATTCCCATTATGTAAGATCTTACCGGTACACAAAAAAGTTGAATATTTAATAGGTTTAGAGCATTACTACAGTGACGATCACAAAATAAAAATTAGCAATAAGTATAATACAAGACGTGTAAGAGAACAAAAACTAATACAATTAAAAACTACAAACTATTATGGCAAAAGAATGTCGCAACATATAGTACCAAAAATATTCAACAACATTAGTATACTACGGCAAACTCCCAAAGTAAGCAAAACTATATTAAAGTCTAAGTTAAAGGGTTTTCTGCTTGGTAATGAGACTAATGAGTCACCGTCAAATAGCTATAGGTAAGGTAAAATAAATGCTCATTTGTTTGTTGCTTAATTTAGAGATCATAATGTAAATCACAGAAACAACTGTAAACTTGTTAGAATTAAGTAAATGGGTCAAACACGTTTTTAGAAAAGGTCACTTCTGTGGACAATACGATAAAAGTTAACGACTCTGGTACATATAATATAACCCGTTTTTCATTATTATTATTATTTATGACTTGAGTCTCAAGTACTAGATACTATAAAACGGGTGTGACCCAAATAGGTTAAGTTACTTGCATAAAAAAGAGCGTATCTCGCCATCAAACTTCACAGTTTGGCGAGTTTTATGTTATTTATAAAATGTATTTTAGTGTATCATGAATAAATAAAAAAAAAAAAAAAAAAAACTAATAGGATGCCAGTACGAGCGAGACGCATAGAAAGTAAGTTACGCACGCGCTAGCGAATATGTCAGTGTTAGACTTATGGTAAGGCTACTGAGGAGTCGGAAAATGGCGGTTGAAGGGTTGGTGGTTTAAGCTTCAGGGTCGAGGGGTTCCGTGATCAGGGGTTGATGTGCTGTGAGGTTGAGTGATCTGGGGGTTGAGGGATTGGGTCAGTGGCGGGGCGGAGGATGGATTTTGTGTTAGTGCACTGTAGTGACAGGAATGATTACGAATTTAGTGATACGCATCATTATTCTTTTCATTAATGCGTCACGCGTCACTCATAAGCTGTTAACAATGCCTTACAATTAAAAATGGAAAAATAAAAACTTTTACAAAAAAAAAGAAAACCGACTTCAAAAAGGATAAAATAAAAAATAATCCGTTTTTAAGTATATGCATTACTAACTGATATGTTTGAAGTCGGTGCCAAGACAAATAGTAACAATACCGGTCAAAAATAATCAGTTTTATATCTATAAATCACATTACAACTGTACTAATAGGTCTTATAATAGTGAAAGTAATTCTGTCTATCTCTTTGTCACCTTTTCAGCTAAACAACTGCCATGTAAACTGGTAAAATTTGTCATGCGGGTAAAAAGTTAAAGCCCTGTAGATGGTTCTTGAATTGTTTTATATTTTGAAATCAAGTTCTCTGGATAAGAGGCGGGAAATAACTCAGTCCCAATCCCAACAGTTCGAAAATTAGTAAAAATTGCTCTTTAAAAAACATATATCGGCAATCGCATTGGTTTTATACTAGTACCGACAAACATGGTACGGACTGCGCCAAGGTGGATTGACAGTGGGTTCTTAGGTATCTACAGAAATAGTTCGCTGGCCGGCTGCATGAAACAAACCTCATCAAAAAATAGAATATACCTACCCTGTAGAGGTACCTGACATTTAGTAGCTTCCAACGCACTTGGTCTGCCTAGGCTTAACCTGGCAGATTTTGTACAAATGGCAAAAACGTTGGACAAAAATTCATCAAAAAAAACCTCATCGAAAAATAGAATGAAACTTGTATGGTAGTATACCTGACCTTGAGGACAGTAAAAAAAAAGTGGTCGGCCTCACCTTAGCCTGGCAGTTTTTGCAGTCCGACCAGATTTATTGGGTCACGTGAGAGCTACAATTTACCTCATCAAAAAATAGAATGAAACAAACGGATTATAATAGCTAAAATAAGCCTGTTGACGTATGTCTTGGTCGGCCTCACCTTAACCTGGCAGTTTTTGCAGTCCGACCAAATTTATAAAAAAATCATCAAAAATTTTTTATCGAAAAATCGTATGAAACTGGTATGGTACGATGGCTGCCTTTGAGGACAGTAAAAAAAAAGTGGTCGGCCAAATCCTGTGTTGGCAGGTTCCTGTGTCCGACCAATTTTGTGGTACCACGTGAGAGCTAAAATTTTACCTCATCGAAAAATAGAATGAAACAAACGGATTATAATAGCTAAAATAAGCCTGTTGACGTATGTCTTGGTCGGCCTCACCTTAACCTGGCAGTTTTTGCAGTCCGACCAAATTTATAAAAAAAACATCAAAAAATTTTTATCGAAAAATCGTATGAACCTTGTATGGTACGATAGCTGCCTTTGAGGACAGTAAAAAAAAAGTGGTTGGCCAAATCCTGTGTTGGCAGGTTCCTGTGTCCGACCAATTTTGTGGTACCACGTGAGAGCTACAATTTACCTCATCGAAAAATAGAATGAAACAAACGGATTATAATAGCTAAAATAAGCCTGTTGGCGTATGTCTTGGTCGGCCTCACCTTAACCTGGCAGTTTTTGCAGTCCGACCAAATTTATACAAAAATCATCAAAAAATTTTTATCGCAAAATCGTATGAAACTTGTATGGTACAATAGCTGCCTTTGAGGACAGTAAAAAAAAAGTGGTCGGCCAAATCCTGTGTTGGCAGGTTCCTGTGTCCGACCAATTTTGTGGTACCACGTGAGAGCTACAATTTACCTCATCGAAAAATAGAATGAAACAAACGGATTATAATACCTAAAATAAGCCTGTTGACGTATGTCTTGGTCGGCCTCACCTTAGCCAGGCAGTTTTTGCAGTCCGACCACATTTATAAAGAATAATAATTTCTATATTGAAAATATGGTTTCTTCGCAGCTTGAACTTAACTTAATAATGCTAACTGAAAAAAGTCATAAGTAAATGAGTCCATGGAGGTCTTAGAGGGCTTTAAAAAAAAAGAAAACATTCAGTTCAAATTTTATTCATAAATCTATCTAATATCTAAATAACGTTTTCTAACTACTGACTTGGTTTCAGAGTAACACTTAGGTTGAGATGATGTCTCACAGATGTCAAAAATAAAAAGGTTTTCATCGATTTATGACAAGTTTTGAATCGTATATCCTACTTTTCCACTACAGATAAAATGAGGAGGCATAACTGACATTTTATCACGCCAGGTGGCGCCTCCATTGTGGAGTTGCTGTCACTGTCAAATCACATACATTGTTTCCAATAAATTGTAAACATTCTCCTTTTGTAACCGACTTCCAAATCCCAAAGGAGGAGGTTATCAATTCGGTTGTATGTTTTTTTTTCTCCACAATACTGCAATAGTGTGCGACAAATTGTGGAAATATACCTATAGGATCTCCCTATTTTCCCAAGGACCCGATATGCATAAATCGGTGAGAAAAAGCTTTGAGTACCAAAAACTAAGGCAAATGACAAAGACCGTTTGTGTAGGCTGCATTTTAAGGAAGATAAATATTTTGGAAAGAGTAAATACACAGGTAAGCTAAGTTTTAACGAAGTAGTACATAATTTAGGGCATAATGGCTTGGCCACACATGCTGTATTCCATACGCATCATGACTTTGTGTACCTATCTGATGGGCGGGCGTATATGAAACGCCTTGTACATGCAGGTGATCCAGGTATACACCAAAGCTTAGTTTTTAATCGAACACTTGTTATATAAGATGAAAAACTGCACGTGAGCCTTCCAAAATTTTAATAAACGGTAAAATACACAAGATAACCTCACATATATTAAGTGATTATCTTTGCATCAAATCAGCCTTTTTTCCATCAACTGCATTATTATTGTAGCATTTCTCCTTCGAAGCTCGGTTTGTAGAAAAGAAATTCCCACCTTTTACCAGTGGTAACTACTGGGAATAAAAATTCCCAGTAGGTACCACCAAACCGAGTTGGTGGTAACTACTAGGAATTTTTTTTCCCAGTAGTTGCCAGTGGTAAAAGGTGGGAAAATAATTCCCAGTAGTTACCACTGATAAGAACTTGGTGGTAACTAGTGGGAATAACCCTTTTATTGTTAATAATTACTGTTAATCATAATCATCTTCGGAGTCGAAGTCTGACGAACTTTCCCCAGACTCCGTCTTATCTATTGTTATTTCTTCGACTCACAAACCATTCCTTGTCCTTCAAACCATTTGATCTTATACATTTCATCTCTTAATGTCCAGCCACAATGTGTTGCATCAAATTTGATGCAAGTGGATTCTGCCGCACACTGCCACATTGAATTTATGAAAGCCGTCCGTAACAAGCCATACGTCAACAGGTTTATTTTAGCTATTATAATCCGTTTTTTTTTCATCCTATTTTCGATGAGGTAAATTGTAGCTGTCACGTGGTACCACAAATTTGGTCGGACTGCAAAAACTGCCAGGCTACGGTGAGGCCGACCAAGCCATACGTCAACAGGTTTATTTTAGGTATTATAATCCGTTTGTTACATTCTATTTTTCGATGAGGTAAATTGTAGCTCTCACGTGGTACCACAAAATTGGTCGGACACAGGAACCTGCCAACACAGGATTTGGCCGACCACTTTTTTTTTTACTGTCCCAAAGGCAGCTATCGTACCATACAAGTTTCATACGATTTTTCGATAAAAAAATATTTGATGATTTTTTTATAAATTTGGTCGGACTGCAAAAACTGCCAGGTTAAGGTGAGGCCGACCAAGACATACGTCAACAGGCTTATTTTAGCTATTATAATCCGTTTGTTTCATTCTATTTTTCGTTGAGGTAAATTGTAGCTCTCACGTGGTACCACAAAATTGGACGGACACAGGAACCTGCCAACACAGGATTTGGCCGACCACTTTTTTTTACTGTCCTCAAAGGCAGCTATCGTACCATAAAAGTTTCATACGAGTTTCTATAAAAAATTTTTGATGATTTTTTTATAAATTTGGTCGGACTGCAAAAACTGCCAGGTTAAGGTGAGGCCGACCAAGACATACGTCAACAGGCTTATTTTAGCTATTATAATCCGTTTGTTTCATTCTATATTTCGATGAGGTAAATTGTAGCTCTCACGTGGTACCACAAAATTGGTCGGACACAGGAACCTGCCAACACAGGATTTGGCCAACCACTTTTTTTTACTGTCCTCAAAGGCAGCTATCGTACCATACAAGTTTCATACGATTTTTCGATAAAAATTTTTTGATGTTTTTTTTATAAATTTGGTCGGACTGCAAAAACTGCCAGGTTAAGGTGAGGCCGACCAAGACATACGTCAGCAGGCTTATTTTAGCTATTATAATCCGTTTGTTTCATTCTATTTTTCGATGAGGTAAAATTGTAGCTCTCACGTGGTACCACAAAATTGGTCGGACACAGGAACCTGCCAACATAGGATTTGGCCGACCACTTTTTTTTTACTGTCCTCAAAGGCAGCCATCGTACCATACCAGTTTCATACGATTTTTCGATAAAAAATTTTTGATGATTTTTTTATAAATTTGGTCGGACTGCAAAAACTGCCAGGTTAAGGTGAGGCCGACCAAGACATACGTCAACAGGCTTATTTTAGCTATTATAATCCGTTTGTTTCATTCTATTTTTCGATGAGGTAAATTGTAGCTCTCACGTGGCCCAATAAATCTGGTCGGACTGCAAAAACTGTGAGGCCGACCAATTTTTTTTTACTGTCCTCAAGGTCAGGTATCCTACCATACAAGTTTCATTCTATTTTTCGATGAGGTTTTTTTTGATGAATTTTGTCCAACGTTTTTGCCATTTGTACAAAATCTGCCAGGTTAAGCCTAGGCCGACCAAGTGCGTTGGAAGCTACTAAATGTCAGGTACCTCTACAGGGTAGGTATATTATATTTTTTGATGAGGTTTGTTTCATGCAGCCAGCCACCGGACTAAAAGTATGATCATTGCTGTCGTGTAAGGCAATCCAACGTACATACATATAGCCACATTGTTATCGGATCGCCCTAAAATCATAGTATGCTTCAAATTTGGCTTGGCACCGACTTCAAACATATCAGTAACGCATATACTTAAAAACGGATTATATTTTATTTTATCCTTTTTGAAGTCGGTTTTCTTTTTTTTTTGTAAAAGTTTTTTTACTGAGGTGTGCCCATAAAGAGTATTCTATATATCTTTCTATAAAGATCTTATTCGAGCAAGTGTGATGAATGGTTTACTATTACATTGAAGTAAATAGTATGTAGGTAAGTATGTGTGGCTTAAGAGGATAGGATAGAACTGAATGAGGAGGCACACTGAAAGGTTAGGACAGATGTCGCTCCAGCAACCCGTCGTTGTTTACGATTTGTGACAAGTGTATGGTTGCGAATTATTTACTAAGTAATACTTGCGATTTATCAAGAAAAATGTATTCATTTATGACTGCACGGGAACAGCAAACCGAGCTTCGAAAGAGAATTGCTACATAACAGTTGGTGGAAAAAAAGGCTGATTGTGTATATTACCGTTTATTCAAATTTTCCAAGGTTCACGTGCAGTTTTTCCTCTTATATTACAAGTGTAACAAGTGTTCGATCGAAAACAAAGCTTTGGTGTATACCTGGATCACCTGGATGTACAAGAAGGCGTTTCATATACGCCTGCCCTACGACACATCAGATAGGTACACAAAATCATGATGCGTATGGAGTAAGTACAGCATGTGTGGCCAAGCCATTATGCCCTAAATTATGTACTACTTCATTAAAACTTAGCTTGCCTGTGTATTTACTATTTCCAAAACATTTATCTTCCTTAAAATGCAGCCCATAAAAACGGTCGTTGTCATTTGCCTTAGTGTTTGATACATAAAGCTTTTTCTCACCGATTTATGCATATCGGGTCCTTGGGAAAAAAGGAAGATCCTATATTTCCATAATTAGTCGCACAATATTGGAGTATTTTGAAGTAAAAGGAGAATGTTTACAATTTATTTGAAAAAATGTATGTGATTTGACAGTGACAGCCGACAATAATGAAGGTGCCGCCTCACGGGATAAAATGACAGTTTTCCTCCTCATTAACTATTGAGTTAATAGCAAATCCTCATTCCAGCAAATCTAGTTCTACGCGTAAGTACGCGTCAACTGGGGGAGACCGTATAAAGAAAAACCCACGTGCTAACTGGATCGTGAAACACGCGCATTAATTAGCTACAGCTCATTCTAATGTAGATTCAACGAGGAAAACGCAAGTTTTATGATTCTGGAGAAACCACGTTTCCTTATCGAGCTGTATAAAAGGGTAGTACAACTAGTTACGATCACAGAACGCATTCGCATCTCAAGCAAACACTACTCAAAGCACCAACAAACAAAATGGTTTCCAAATCGACTATGTGCCTGTTAGTCTGCGTGGCTTTCATGGTAATTGTGTCCCAGCCACAGAACGCGGTGACAGCTGATGTGCATATTGGCAGCTGCGTTTGGGGGGCGGTCGACTACACCTCGAACTGCAATAATGAATGCAAGCGTCGTGGATATAAGGGAGGGCACTGCGGGAGCTTCGCGAACGTCAACTGTTGGTGTGAACAATAGTCTCAGCGAAAACCTTCAAAATTCACAATTCAACTGGATCCGAGAAGACATCAACTGCAAGAATCTCCAAGAAACCAGCCTAAGCTCAATTTGATCCAGTCGCCATTATGTTCCTTGCAGCAATCTGCAGATTATTTCATTCTTCAAATCATTGTAGACCTGACGCCCATTTTACAAACTCAAGTTGGAACCTGATACTGTCAATTCTGTAATGTCAGCGTGGTAAAATAAAACAGGAACATACAGGTAAAGACTGACCATCACACGCCATATTTTACGAGTTTTTTGT
Source organism: Cydia splendana (assembly GCF_910591565.1). Taxonomy (NCBI): domain Eukaryota; kingdom Metazoa; phylum Arthropoda; class Insecta; order Lepidoptera; family Tortricidae; genus Cydia; species Cydia splendana. Next base: position 7,483,242 of record NC_085983.1, read on the forward strand.
GTAGGTATTTATTCTATAGTAAGATGTTTCTTCTTCATCTATGTTAATTCAATTACATATTTTCGTGTCTTTATTTCATTCGAATTACTTTGATCGCAGTATTTTATTTCATTATTGTAAGTTTTACATTATTTCTAAAAAACTGTTTTAATTAAATGATATTTAATGATTTATATGTTTTTATGATTTCCACGCAACTAAATAGTAGATTTTTAACCAAGGGATGAAAGCATAAAGTAAATATGATGAAAGGCACCCATTTCTGACGAGATATTTTGACGCTGCTCTAACGAAGTGAGAAGATCGAGTCAGAATTGTTGAATTTACCCGAGTTAAACTCACTCTACTTTTCATTTCGAATACGAGGAAAGTAAAATAAATTTTCACCACACCAGCTTGGAAAGGCTTACTTTGCACTTCAAAAACTGATAGCAAAGTTGCATTTTATTCACATGTGAGGCAAAGTACCTAATCAAATACAAATTTTGAGTTGTTTTCTTATGTTTGCGGGTAGAATTGACTTTTAAATGATAGATAGATAGATAGATAGATAAAACCATTTATTAGCTTGCCACAATACACACATTGATAGAAAAAACAGAAACAATAACAATATCAAACTAAAACTAAAATCAGGAACAAGATGTATCAATAGGTAAAAGTGCTGTGTGCGTTGCAGCAAAACAAAACAAAAGGGTTCTGGCTCAGCAATACGCTCCACTCTTTCGGGTGAAGCACTGATGATTCTGCCAGCACCCAGATCACGGACAGATTATCGATGTATAAAATAATAATAATAATATAAAAATACGACGAGTGCAATCAGTCAACGCAGGGCAGCTTGTGGCGAGCTGTTGGGGATTAGCGACCTCACGTACCCGAGTGCTCCTGGGGAGTTCTGTTACCCGCAAGGAGGGTGGGTGGTACAGGATTCTCTGCCTCTGGCTTGCCTTAGCCGGCCGGCCAGAGTGGAGTCGTTAGAGCTATAAGCTCCAGGGGTGGAAGTGAAATATGCATAAGACGCGAGTTGGCACAGTGGCTGTTAACAGCCACTGGGTAGAAAGCGGCGCACACCTCTCGACACCCCTGAGCCGCTCACACCGGTGTTGCCCTTGAGCCATCCTAGATGTCGCTTTTTGTGGGGGCCCATCTTGTGAGGGCGAGTCACCGTCTGCCGGAAATAAAATTGCATACCGTTTTATTAGGCAGGCGTCCGGTTTTTTACCCCATAGCTCAGTACTTAGTCCATCGCTTTCACCCAATAACCTAGTTCATTTTAGATTCCATTAACTCTCAATAGCCCTTACACCCTGGCGGGTGCTGCCCCTGCGTGCGTCCCATGACACGGGCAAGGGCAGCATCCGCTCGGTGTACCCATTACATTTCATTAAAGTGTCAAAAGGGCCTCTACGTGTTGGCTTCGGCTCCGCGCACGCCTCCCAAAGGTCCGGAACACCATTGTTCCGTGATGGGAAAGACATACATATAAAAATACAAAAATATTTAAAACTTGCCTATTAAATAATAATCATTGTCTTAGTACCTACGGATTGTGTAAAAGTGTGGTGCCTGTTAGTGTATAGTATGATATCAGACGAGGAATAAAAAAACGGCCTACAATAACATAAAGTGATGTGAATGATGATTTTGGATGATAAATATTTATTAACATTCATTTGGATTTGATTTGGTTTGATTTTGTTTGATATTTTACATTTAATATTTGCTTCGGGTTGGTGTGGCGAAAATTTTTGTGTTTCACTCGGGGGCAAATTTTGTTTAACCCTCGTACTTTGAAACCCTCGCAACGCTCAAACTTCCATTTTTCGAACCAATCAATTTTGGAAACTTTCGCTTGCTCGGGTATCAATATTAGCACGAGAGGTTAAACAACAACTTTGCCCCCGAGTGAAACAAATAACTATTGTATTTCATAAAACATGACTACGTTATTATCGTTTAGGTATAGTATTTCTTGAGGGTACTTTAAATTAACAATAAAAGTATCGATATTTATAGAGTCCCCGCTCTATAAATATCGATACTTAAATACCAAAATGGATAATAAATATATTGTACAACTTATCCATTTAAAACCAAATTTTAATTGTTTATAATAAAAAAAACGTACTTGGAAAGTAAAACGCCCTAGAGTAGAAACGTATCACTTTGTACACACTTTATAGATAAACAATGACCCACTTTCAGAGCATGATAAAGGAAATAGTTATATATTTACGATACAAGTGCGGAAAGTAGGAAATTCGCAACGAGTGGTGATAAATTAAAACACGCACGACCGAAGGATTTTATATCGACACCAGTTGCGAATTACCTATTCGCACGTGTATCGTACAACGTTTTACAGTACATAATGGCTGTTTATATTTTCGACATAGGCACGGAAAGTGCTTATTGCCGCTCTAGTGCGGGTAAGTAGCACCATATGTAGCACAATTGTTACATAATGTGAAAAGATAGTTAATAAAGGCGTTTTACCTTACAATAAAACGCCTATTAAATACTTACCTTATTCGAAGCCTACAAACATAATGAGAGAAGCATTTCCGTTTCCAAATAGTATCAGACATAATTTGACTACATTTTCCGGTATCCCTACCACCCCCTCCACTGCCAGCCTGGCGAGCCAGACATCTTGGATGGAGCTGCTCGTCCCTTGCCTCATTGCGGCTCAGTATGCGCCAGGCAGGACTTATTTTGTAGGCTTCGAATAAGGTAAGTATTTAATAAGCGTTTTATTGTAAGGTAAAACGCCTTTATTAAATCCTGTACCTGTATTCGAAGCCTACAAACATAATGAGACGTGTTTGTTATCGCCTGGCAGTGAAGGTAAAACGCTAATGTGATGACAAGTTAGCTAGAAGGACACTGGTTTGCGAAACCCATTACAATCATTATATACCAATGGGTATATAAAATTGCAAGCTCTAGGTAGTGGTAGGGTGACATAATTTAAACCATTGTGTAATCAATAGAACATTTTTTATTTATTTAATTATTGTAATTTAATAGGCACAAATTACTTTTCACACATAAATAATTTCCTGTGGATATAAATCATAAAGCGTTATGATATGATCATGAACAATTAAACAAATTGCTTAAATTGACAATATTTTCGTCACGTGATGGATGATTTGATTTCATTATTTCTCGACGATAAAACAATCTAAATGTGTCTCCTGAACGCCAATTTCCTTGTTCTAGAATTTTATCTATTGGAAAATTCTCTAACCAATTCTTGGAGGCTACTGCTGCACGAACACTCCCTGGTGTAGCCTTAATGCCGGCGTCACGTAATAAACTCTTTACCCAACCGGCTATTACAGTCCGTGAAGCGGCCTTTGGAGCATTATTTACAGTAAGAAACAGATTTTGACTCTTACAAGCAAGACGTCTTTGTTGTGACAGTTCTATTAGTCGTTTTATCCAAAAAACTGGGTTGACGGCAGAGCACTGTGTGTTACTAAGAAGCTTCCAACCTGACTGTCTATGATCTGCAGAATCAGTCTTAGACCCGAACCGAGGCCAGAAGGTGATGCAGTCTTCGGATTCAATCATGTGTTCGGGGTCTATTGATAAGAGTGTAAGGTCATGGACCCTTCTACCCGAGCATAATAACAACAAAGTGGCCGTCTATCTAGCCACATCGAAAAAATTATCGGATTTGATATGCCTAGAAGCCATAAAGGACACTAAATTTGAAACATCCCATATGGGTGGTTTTGGATCTCTAGGCTTTTGCAGGGCTACAGCTTTCAGAACTTGCTTAACAAGTTTGTGCGAACTTAGTGCTTCCGAGCTATTAACGTTACATAGCGACGACACCACTGACTTATGCACTAAAATCGTACTGTATGCAAGGCCCTCTTTTTGAAACAAGTCCGATAAATAGCGGGCTAGCTGTGACCCAGAAGGTGCGGAATAATCGATATTATTTTCTTGAGCCCAGCGGCACCATCTATTCCAAGCAACCGAATATGTTTTTATAGTTGAAGGACGCCAACCCGACAATAGCAAGGACTTTTGATCTCTAGACCAGCTTTCTAGGTCCCTCGACCACCCCCACACTTCCAGACCTCCAGAGTCATTTGATCTACTTTCGGCGGAGGAAGACCGGTGGCGACATCGACTAGCACGTCTTTCAGGTTCCATATCGTGTGTGGGGGGCCCACGGCTCGACTCTTCAGATCCGCGCGCCAAAAGACTCTCTCCCACCTGGGGACTACCATTAGGTACACTCCTTTGGCCTGATTTAGGTGGTGTAGGATTTTGGGTATCAAACATGGGGGTGGAAAGACCCATGCTAGTTTGAAACTCCACGTTAGGCTCAGAGCGTCGCAAAATAGCGCCTGATTGTCGGTCTGATCCAGTGAACAGTACGCCGCTACAACATGCGCCGTCCGGGACGCAAACAGGTCGATTTGAGGAGTTCCCCACTTGCGGAAGATTGGTGACGTGGCTTTTGGTAGCAGATGCCACTCGGGGAGTACCTTGAGCCTTGAAAGGTGGTCGGCTTCGACATTGTATATTCCTGGAAGATGGTAGATACGTAACTGAATGCGAAACATATCCAGAAACTGGTATATCTTGTAGGTTAAGGTCATAAGCATGTCCGACCGAGTACCGCCTTCGTTTCTCAGATATGCTACCACAGTCCGGTTGTCGCTCTGAATCAAAAGTGAAGCGTCGTATAGATCTTGACACTGATTTAGCTGCAGAATTTTGAGAATAGTCAGTAGTTCTTTTTGGTTGCAGTGTAATTTCTTCTCGGCTGCAGTCCAAAGACCCGAGAAGTGCGCATTGTTCAATTTTCCTCCCCATGCGACATCCGATGCGTCGGTTGTCAAATAATGCGTTGGTGGAGGGATCTGCATAGGTGATGTGTTCCGACAATTGGCCTTCCACCAGTCCAATTCGGACAATATTTCGCTGGGGAGCAAAACCCGCTTCTTCGGGTTTTGACACAGAAGCTGGTTGACTCTCTTCTGTATGAGACGAAAGTTTAGGCGACCTCTCGGTACTACGAAGCTTGCAAAGTTCAGCATCCCTGCTAAGGATTGCAGTTCTTTGAGATTCGCAGCCTGTTGGTGAACAAGCTTTGTTATGAACCTCAATATTTTGAGAACTTTCTTTTCGGGAAGACTCTTCTGGTCTGTCCATGGATCCCATATTATACCCAAGTACTCGAGGCGTGTCCTGGGACTTAAGATGGATTTTGCCCAATTGATCTGCCATCCTAGTTCTTGTAGCAGTTGCGTCGCCATGTTTATGTGGATCTGGAGAGTATGTGGATCCTGGTGAGCTATTAAAAAAACGTCCAGATAAACTAGGATTCTCAATCCACGCTCTCTCAGTACTTGAGCGATCCAATTTGTAACTGAAGCGAAAACTTTTGGTGCCGAACTCAAGCCAAATGCGAGACACGTCATCTGCAGCAGCTGGTTTTGGTAAACAAGGCGCAAGAACCTCCGATGACTCTTCACAATCGGGATATGAAAATATGCTTGAGACAGGTCTATCTTTGCAAGCCAGTCCCTGCTTTGTACAAAATCCTGTATTTTGACAACATTTATCAGGCGGAACGATTCGGTTCGGACGTAGAAATTCAGGGCCCGAAGGTTGAAAATGGGCCTCTTGGAGCCATCCCCCTTTTTCACCAGAAACATTGTTGATAAAAAGCTTGGACTCGTGGTGGCTGCCTCCAAGGCGCCCTGATCTTTCAATTCCTGAATCACCGCAGACATTTCCGGCGATGCCTGTGTTGCATAGTTCTCGTTTTGAAGCGGTGCTATGAGAGGCGGTTTTGTTAAAAAGGGTATGCGATAACCCTGAATTATTTTTAAAATGAAAGGCGGTGCTTGTAGATCTTTCCATTTTTTGTAAAAACGTTGGAGCTGTCCTGCTTGGAAGGGCCTCGAGTCAAAAGCGCCTTCGCTTATTAGATTTATCCTTGTACGAAGGGGATGCGCTCCGCTTATTGCCACGGGTGTCGCGCCCGTTCCTATTAGGTCGCCAGTTTCGGGGACGATAAGTGGTGTTATCGCGGCGTTGATTTGCCCTCTGATCCCCACCATTGTTTGTTCCTTGCGCAGGACAATGTTGGCAGTTGCTGGGACCTGGTCCCTGCGTGGGATAATGACTGCACATACCCTGCGCGGGTGTGTATTGAGGAGGGCCACGCCTCTTACTTGAATATTGATAGCCTTGCGCAGGCATATTAGCAGCAAAGGACCCCTGCGCGGGGCGATGCACATTTCCACTGCTACCTGCTTGCGCAGCAGGGGCACTGGTGGATGACCTTGGTTTAGGCCAAAAAGCCTTGCGAACGCCTCCAGCCTTCTCGAGTGCGGCTGCGAAAGGTTGAGGATCAAACAGGTTGGTAGCAGCAGGTGGAATTTTCCGTAAATTAGACTTGTCGAGCGGGTCCCGCACTGCCCGCAGTATCAAGTCCCTTCTCTGTTCAACTATATCAGCTCGGTGACCGCACACAAGTTGTAAAGCATCAACGGACACCTTATGAAACTCACCTGTATCGAAAAGTCCTTCTAGTTTTTCTTTGATTGATGCAAACGTCAATTGACTATAGCCCTGTGCCCAGTCAAGGAATTCACGAATATTGTTCTCAATCGTTTCTTTTTGCTTTAACAACGCAAAAGTAAGCGCAGCGTACGATCGCTCTGTATGTGACAATGATTTAGATGTATCATAAGCTAGCACTTCCTCATTGGTTTCTAACTCCACAAAACCGGGAGAATGCGTGTACAGTTTTTGAACATCCAGATAACGCACATCGGTCCACGTTTTATTAGTAAAACGATTTAATTTTTGCAAAGCTTCGAGATAACTATCGGGTGTTTTTGGAATTGCAGGTGTTTTTACGCTAGTTTCTAAATTTATAGAAAACTTTGACTGGGCAGGGGCGTTTTTGGAATTGCAGGTGCTTTTACGCTAGTTTCTAAATTTATAGAAAACTTTGACTGGGCAGGGGCGTCCGCGGCAACTTGTTGATCGACAACAATATCATTACCAACATTAGCATCGGCCAACACGTCGTCATACAAATCGCCACTAACATCATGATCGATAAAATTTAAATTATCGGCTGGCGGGTAGTTTGGAGTGCTGCTAACAGGACGGCAAAACAATTTACGCAACTCGCTTACCTCCTTTGCCAGTTTTTTCACCTCATTGTTTGAATATTGATTCCGCCTTTTATGACGACGTCTTTTCTTTGCAGACGAATCACTGCTCGAACTTGATGACGAACTCGAGCTTTCCGAATCATTCCTTTGTCTTGATCGATTTCTCACGGGGTCCTTACCTTGACCACTCATTGTTGCTGCAAGCAAATCAAATTAAAACAAAAAGCACAATCTTAAAATTTCGTTAGACCGGAAATGTAACCGTTAAAATTTTACTTTTTTAAATATCGAACGGCAATAACCGTTATAGAACACAATAGAACTAAAGATTAAATTAAGAAATTTAATGATACTATACGTTATGAACGGTTTATATTCAAAAAGACTTTGTTCTCTGGGTCAAGACGGGCACGTCTTAGACCACGACCGTTCACGTTGGGAAACAAAACGCTAATGAGGCAAGGGACGAGCAGCTCCATCCAAGATGTCTGGCTCGCCAGGCTGGCAGTGGAGGGGGTGGTAGGGATACCGGAAAATGTAGTCAAATTATGTCTGATACTATTTGGAAACGGAAATGCTTCTCTCATTATGTTTGTAGGCTTCGAATACAGGTACAGGATTTAATATGCGTAAGTTACCCTAGTTCTAGTTTATGATGTTTATCTAGTTTTAGTAAACAATTATAGAGATTATTCTAATATTGTTTTAACGTTTTATAGCTTATGTGTAGGAGTATGTACCTATAACCATAGAAGGTAGGATCCTATAGAAGTGGTATACGCGTCCCTCCGTGAGGGACAAAACATACACAATGCGACACTATGATTGGTCAAATTTATTTGTTGCCCACCATAATCCATACTAAATTTACGGTGGGGAACAAATCAATGTGAGATTGTGACAAGGACAAACAATAATAGCTCTTACTCCTACTGAAAGATACATGAGACTATCCTGTTCGATCACTTCCCCCCTCCTTTCATGCCAGATCCAGTTATATACTAGATTCATGCCTATAACAGTGATATGCGTTAAATTATAATTGTTAAACCTAATTTTTAATCATACATCTGTAAACAAAGCCTTTACAGTAATGGTTCTAATTTACCACCCTAGTGCGGTACCTAGCACTGTACGTGCGTATGCCGAAAATAATGTTGCACATGATTGCAATGTAAATTATTAATTCGCAACTGAGTTATTATACTCCCGTCGGTCGTGTTAATTTATCGTCACTCGTTGCGAATTTCCTACTTTGGGGCTGTCCATAAATTACGTCATCGATTTTTGACGATTTTTGACCCCCCCCCCCTAAAATCATCCAAAAACCACGCATGCTACGTCATGCTACCATCATCCGATGTCCAGACCCCCACCCCTAATTTGAAATGACGTAATTTATGAATAGCCCCTTTTCGCACTTGTATCGTAATGTAATTTTAGTCTCGTTTCCACGTGACATTTCTCTTCGTTGAAAAGCGATAAATAACAAATGTATTTCCTTACAAAGTTCCAAGAAACTCATTCATAGTTAGCCGTGGTTCAAATCTATTTTGAAGGCCGTCTAACATGCTCATTTACATTAAAAACACTAATCACGTAATACCTATATGGTAAATACCCCGTTTTCAATAGTATTGTTAATGTCACTCTATTTTTAGGGTTCCTTACCCGTAGGTTGACCATCGGAACCCTAGCTATTAAGTACAATACGCTGTCCGTCTGTCCGGCTATCAACGAGCTTTAGACACATATTCACTATACAGTTAAACGACGGAATATATATTAGACGAAGCTCTCGGTAAATACGGTACGGTTAGGTAGGGTATATAAGGGTTAATTCACTGTCAAAATTAAATTCTTACAAACTCCGACTTTACGTTAACTGCATCTGCATAATCCATCAAAGTCGTCATATTTCATCATCATCCCTAACACGTTTCGTAAACATAAAAAACCCAACGCGAAACTTAATTTCAAACGTTTCCTTGAGGAAAATGCGCAGTTCTGAACTGATTCATGAAAAACAGAAGTTACAGATGCGTCTCTATTGTAAAAAAAAAAAAAAAAAAAAAAAAAAAAAAAAAAAAAAAAAAAAAAAAAAAAAACGACTATGTCCCTATTAGTCTGTGTGGCGCTCATGGTGATTGTCTCGCAGCCGCAGAACGCGGTTCAAGCAGACGTGCACATCGGGAGCTGCGTTTGGGGAGCCGTGAACTACACTTCGAACTGCAATAAGGAGTGCAAGCGTCGTGGGTACAGAGGGGGGCATTGCGGGAGCTTCGCCAACGTCAACTGTTGGTGTGAGAAGTAGTCATATTTTTCGCTGTTTCTTCAGACAATCCAAGCCAAAGCAAGCTAAGACCCAGACTCATCAGCAAAACAATTACCTACTGCCTACCTCAATAAAAAAACCGGGCAAGTGCGAGTCGGACTCGCGCACGAAGGGTTCCGTACCATAATGCAAAAAAAAAAACGGTCACCCATCCAAGTACTCCCGACGTTGCTTAACTTTGGTCAAAAATCACGTTTGTTGTATGGGAGCCCCATTTAAATCTTTATTTTATTCTGTTTTTAGTATTTGTAGTTATAGCGGCAACAGAAATACATCATCTGTGAAAATTTCAACTGTCTATTAGCTATCACGGTTCGTGAGATACAGCCTGGTGACAGACGGACGGACGGACGGACGGACAGCGAAGTCTTAGTAATAGGGTCCCGTTTTACCCTTTGGGTACGGAACCCTAAAAATCGGCCTAGCCATGTGGGTTGGATATCCAACAGACTGGCTACTGACCTACTAGTCTCGTATTCAAGACGCTCTGATTCTTTAGACAAATGTGGCTTCAAAGAAGGGTCCACCACATGGAGCATATCTACCTACTGCCTCTCTCAAAATCTACCTAGACTCATCCAACGGACTACTGCCAGCATCATTTCTTCCAGCAGTGTATTGCTATTTGTCGACGCCGGACACAAACGGGATTAGATGCATTTATATAATTAATAAATAATAATAATAAAAAATATTTAGTTTTAGTACCCCATAGAATAAAATATTTAGTACCCCATAGCTCAGTTCTTAGTCCATCGCTTTCACCCAATAACCTAGTTCATTTTAGATTCCATCAACTCTCAATAGTCCTTACACCCTGGAGGGTGCGGCCTCTGCGTGCGTCCCATGACACGGGCAAGGGCAGCATCCGCTCGGTGTACCTACCCCTTACATTTTATTAAAGTGTCAAAAGGGCATCTACGTGCTGGCTTCGGCTCCGCGCACGCCTCCCAAAGATCCGGAACACCATTGTTCCGTGATGGGAAAGACATACAATAAATAATATAATAATGGGAATAGATAGACCCTTTTGGGATGCCTACACCATCGCACAGTTAGTTGACAATTTTTATACCTTATCACAACCACGTAAGGTTTACTATGGTCAGTTCTGAGCATCAGGAACTTTGGGACCAGCATTTTCTTTCTATAACAGCTGCTCAGGGCAAGAATCCAACTTTAAGGTCAGGTTTTTCCGCAAATATACCTATTTATTGTAGACCCAGCCCTGATCCGATGGCTCAGGGATTTTCGTTCTGTGTAACTTTTGTTTAAAAACAAGAAACTATTGTAGGTACTTATTAATTTGTAAATTTTCATAAGTAAGATAACTTTATATTGTATTAAAATGTTAATTATAAGTTTTACTTTGATTATTTCTATTGATTTCATAAAAAAGTTTAGCAAATTCATGTTTTTTTTTTCAAGCGCCTTTAAATGTGTGAAGACTGAAGATAAACCATCTTAACAGTGCGCGTGCGGGCGCAGAGCACCAACGCCCACATGGGCCACATATAAAAAAATATATAATCTTTTCAAATCTAATCGGAGAAGTATAAAGATTAGGATCTATTCGGAGAAGTATGATAAATACTATTATCTACTTCTTTTTTTACCTAGCGTTATCCCGGCCTTTGCCAGGGTCCGCTTTCCTACTTGCTTTCCTCCACTTTGCGTGATCCTGGGCGTCTCGTGTGAGCCCGTTCACGCTCATATCTGCTTTCACGACATCGAGCCATCGCTTTTTTGGACTGCCTTGGGGTCGGGGGCCGTCAAGGGCTAAGTACGTTAAGGCATATGTTTCCTACGTAGTCAGCCGGCCTGCGACAAACGTGGCCGAACCACCGGAGGCGACATTCTTGGAGCTTCTATGCTACGTCACGGACTGCGAGGCTGCCACGGATGTACTATTACCTACTTATTCTGTGGATTATGTGAAGTGTGCAAAAGAGGATATCACCTTGTTGTACCATGTATTTTTTGCCTTATTTATTACAAAGGAGTAAGGTGCAAAAGTATAAACATATCTTTGACGTCGACTGTACGAAATGGGTCATAAACTCATAAATTAATACTTTTGACCGTACCTAGCTGGTCGCACTGGTCGCACTAGGCCGCCATGCCATATATCAGTATCACAGACAATTTTCTACATTGTAAATCTGTGCCACTTACATCTCTGACAATATTCTGTCAAAATGATAAGCAAATCTCATGCTGCATTTAAATACAAATTTATTACATTAAATGAAAATTCCCAGTAAACCATCACTAAACTACCAACCAAAGTATGTCAAATAGAGAGTTTGAAAGACAAAAAACTTGGTACAAAATGGACATAGACGGGGCCTACATAACCAAATACGATGTACCAGAAGTTAAGAAGATCAGGAAAAAGAATAAAGTAGAAGTACCAGCACAGGAAGCCAGTAAAAAACGTGGTAGTGATAACGTAAAACAGTTTATGAAGAATTGTCTCATGATTTTAGTACCTTTATTTGTTTGTGTCTCGTTTGTGATATTTAGACGACTGAAAACTGTGTGAGCAAAGTAAAATTGTTTCACTATCTAGTCTCTGACCATGATAACTTTGCACAAACTTGGCAAGTACGCATACATATCCCTATAACTCCTATAAGCTATTAAAACCTAGCGTGGTCCAACGTTAGTAAGTAGTTGACCCCGAATAGAAACCTCGCAACACGTATCTTCATTTTGATCCCTCCTTAAGAGTCAAACGAACCCGCCGCCTAAAGCCGCTCCCATACGATAGAAGTGACATGCTTAAATTACAGAAGATTTGTTGACGGCGAGGCTCTTAACGTACGAAACCAAATAATTACATTATTGCAGACCCCCAGATTCGTAATAAATAACTAAACGCCTGATAAAAAAATCATGGCAATCCACCACGATCTTTTACAATGCTAATCGTAAAGGTGAGGGGCCGACGCTAATTATTACTATGATCATTAGCCCTGCCCTACTAATATTATAACAATATGTGAAGAAAGTAACTGTCTGTCTGTTACCGCTGAACTGATTTAGATGAAATTAATTTAGTATGGAGAACTATAATAAAAAACAGAGAAAATAGAACAATAGTAATAACATTAACTGCGTCTATTAGGGGGTGGACGTACATCTGAGTGGGTGCTAAAAGGGTGCATCCATGCCAAGACATGAAGTAAGTAATTTGATCCTGTTGTTGCAGTCTAGTATCTCCTTTTGGATGTAATTAGCAAGTACTAGACCGAGATGGAGTTTGTTTTTATACTTAGTATGGTACCTACATTGAAAGAGTCTTCATGCTTTTAATAAAAGCAATAATTAGGTTTTCCTGCAACATGCTCGTATAAATGATTTATTTGGCTATTCCTCTGCTTTTCCACACCAATTTTTATAAAATATAATTGGAAGGAAAGCATCCACTCAATAAAAAGTATGTTAACTGATTAATAAACAATCGAGTAGTTAAACAAGAAAAAACCTTATTCCAAAGTACATAGAGTACAGTACACAATACCGTATAGGATGGGCAAATCGCAAATGATGATAAACAAAGCAATCAAGAAATGAATTCATTCCTTTCGTCGTAACTCAATTAACCTAGGTCACATTTATAAAGAAGCTGGCATTTGAAAGCATAAGTAATTTACGATAATGATAACATAGAGTTATATAAGTAAGTAATTATAATGTATATTTCTTGGTTTATTTATAAACATGAATGACGCAACAAATGTGACAACCATCCCGAATTCGGTGTCAAATTTGAATTTGTCAGTGTAACCCTGACAAATGACATTGACAAAACGCTAGACAGATCTAGTAAAAGTGCACAATGCTTGATATTTCATTAATGTTTATTACAATCGTTAAAAAGATCAAAAAATAATATCAAGAGTGTGTAGTAAAAATTATATAGGCAAATGCGGCCGGAAGTCGGAAGTTACATAAGTTTAATGCTTGTTTATGCCACTGCCTACTGCTTTCTGAAAGCAAAGAAGTCTTTGCTAAACGGAGGCATTTAATCTTGAAAAGCTCTTATTTCAAAATTCATGTTTTATATTGTAAAGCATTTGTTCAGTTTCGAAATTGTTTTTAAAATAGTTTTCTTGTTTTTCTGTTTAGATTTCTACCTTGGTCTTTGGCAACGATTCAAGAAAATCAAAATCGACCGAACACTGTTTATGGTATTATTTTTAGTCCAGCAACACAGGGCGTCACGAGATCACGATTCTAGTCGATTTTCTTGTTAGAACTATCGATTCAAAAATGATTCAAAATAAACAATAGTAATAGGTACGATAATGTTGGTCAAAATACAGTCCATACTAGAAATGCGACTACAAAAATAAACGAATTTCATAATAACAATTCAAGACATATATGTATGTCGGACGAAAAAATTGAATTCCTTCTTTTTTTTTTATTAGCCTGTAATAGTGTCCCACTGCTGGGCAAAGGCCTCTCCCCCTGATTTACACAACTCCCGTTGTAGTGCCTTCTCCGGCCAGCCACTGATGAAGGCGTCTAAGTCGTCCCGCCATCTCCGTCTGGGACTGCCACGGCCGCGCTTCTTTTGCGGCATCTACTTGGTGGCTATACTAGCCCACCTATCCGGATGCATGCAGCAGACGTGACCCGCCCCGTCCCACATCAGTCTGGCGGTCTTCTCCCCCACGTCAGCTATGCGTGTTTTGGAGCGCAATGTGGTGTTTCGGATGCGATCCATCCTTGTGACACCTAGAATACTGCGCTCCATTGCTCGCCCGATTCTAAAGGAAATAATTAAAATTGCCAATACAATTGTCATTTACGAATACATAGGCCACAGGCTTATTGTTTATATTCTGCCGTCGGACTGCTAACGATCGGAAGCGACTTCGGGCGTCGGGCCCGATGACTCTTGCAAAGGTATTGTTCCGTTTCAAGAAATATCAGAATATCGTTAACAACATTTGAAATGTAAAAGATAGTTCAAGTGCAAAAATACCACACTTTGTCTTGAATTAGTTAGACCAAGCTAAATTGGCAGCAATTTTGATAGCCCAGACGGTGCAAGTGTTATTTTAAACGTCAAACTTTTATGAGATAATGACGTTTCATAATCATAATCACTGCCAACTTAGCTTGGTGTAACTCTAAATGATTTTCGACATCATTGATTAAAAGGATTTTTTGAAGGGGAGTCTAATGTCTAATTATGTTCAATGTAATGGAAGTATATTTCCATTAAGCTGGACTTATGGACTGGAATAATGTTTACAATTCAATTTATTGAATTTAAATATGTATTATTATTCAGACTAAAATATTATTTTTATATATAATTTAAATTTTGGTACAGCCAGCATCCTGGGTGCAATGCCTCAGGGGCCTATTTTAAATTTAAGCTAGTTATTTATTTCGTTTAGTAGTACCACTATATATATATATATTGTATGTAAATAAATTATTTTTCCATTTAGTAAAAAAATAATAAACAAGTATTATTATATATCCTGAAGGACGGTACGGTCGACATTTGTCGGGCATGCCGCCGTCCCGGAGAGTCACTCAGGCATATTATCTCCGGTTGTTCTCATCTTGCTAACGGCGAGTACTTGCACAGACATAACCTCGTAGCCAGAATTATTCACCAGCAGCTTGCCCTCCTATACGGCCTTGTGGACCGCGAAGTGCCGTACTACAAGTACTCACCTGCGCCAGTTCTCGAAAATGGTCGTGCCACGCTCTATTGGGATCGATCTATCATCACTGACAGGACTATTGTAGCCAATAAGCCTGACATCGTGCTGATAGATCGATCGCAGCGCCGGACCGTGCTCGTCGACGTCACCATCCCCCATGATGAGAATCTCGTGAAGGCCGAGAAGGACAAGTCCAGCAAGTACCTAGACTTAGCCCACGAGATAACCGCTATGTGGGATGTTGACTCGACGATCATTGTTCCTATAGTCGTGTCAGCGAACGGTCTCATAGCGAAGAGTCTCGACCAACACCTAGAGAGACTCTCGCTGGGTGGTTGGATCAAGGGTCAGATGCAGAAGGCGGTAATTTTGGACACGGCGCGTATAGTACGTCGATTCCTCACTCTGCGGCCCTGACCGCCGGCAGCTTGGACCCTGCCCCGCTGCCGGCGGCACCCTAGGTTAGGTTTTTTATAATGTGTTTATATATTTTTGTTATGTTTTGTAAGTGTTTTTATATTTTACTTTTATACTCACATTGTAAAATCCTAACCTAAGACCCTAATTGAATAAAGAGAACAAGTATTATTATCTAGATTTATTTATTTATTATTCAATCGATGGTTATTCCATAATCGATTATTCGACACAACAGGCACGCCAAGTGTTGCTAGCATTGCCATGGGAAAAATTACATCACCATTTCATGGCAGGCGTTTGACGCATTTGTTAAAATTTCGACTTTTCGTGACAGCACGTCATTTTCGACATTTGATTGATAATTTTCTAAAGATCCATCAAATTAGTTTGTTTGAAAGTTAGTTTAGGTTCGAAATGTTAACATTTCATTAGCTTTGTAGTTTTATTACGATGTGATATAGTGGGTACCATTTTAGGTTGTATCTAGGTAGTCCATAATGACTGCCCAAAAGTGTGTAGTGGAAGGTTGCAACTTGGAGTACGACGTTGTTTGCAGCTTTTCCTTCTACAAGTAAGTGTTTTCCCGCCATAATTTAGATTATAACTTAATTTCGCAACATTATTTGTACCAATTCTTTTGTAAGCCATAATGGCTTGACCTCGTAACGTATTCAATCTTTAGTTCAATCAAGAGTTGAAACGAGTGTATTTACTCTCGTATTGGATAACAATAAGGCTTATTTACGTACGTAACACACATAGCCACTTGCATATGCATTCATCCTACTTACATATGTGCATAAAAAATATTTATTCCTGTGTAAATATGCACTATATTACCACAGATTAGTAAATTCATGATAATCATGTAGATTGCTTAAAATAGAAAGTTTCACTTAAATCTCAAGCCCCTGGGTACTGTTTCTAACTCAAATTATCAATATTATCTTAAATCATTCAACCAACTTGAACACAATGGGTGATAAAATAACCTAAACATTAATCTTATAAAATAGGGTTATAACCTTAATATATAATATAAACTTAATACACACATACAATTTCACTGATAGTGTCATTTTATCAGTTTATTTATAGCATTCCTAAAATATCCAATGAAATGATGATAATATATAAATATCTCGGGAAATAATACACTATGAAGGTTCCATTTAGGTACCCAAAGGTTTTACCATCACATGATTTTGTTATGTTTTCGTATATTCTGTAAACAACTGTTTTGGTGCTGTATTGAAACAAATATTTATATAGAACATAACCCAACTTCCAGGATAGTAATTTTTAAACTAGATTAGGGTTATTAATTTCTAACCTAGATTAGGTAAGAGTTTCGTCAAAATGCACATGCATACATATGTTGCGAAGGAGTAGAGGGTGTGCACCCAGTAGATGGTCAGATGTGGTCCAAAATATTACCCAGACTTTGCTCCAGGCAACGATGCAGATGGCCGAAGATCGAGAGGCCTGGAGAGCAGTGGTAGGAAAAATAACCCATAGGAGTCACGTCCCTCAGACATTAGGTCACGACCACGAAGAAGACATATGTTGCAGTGATTGGTTGAATAATTACAAAAATGTTTAGTATATTTCCATTGGGGTCCCCAATGGAAAGAGTTGGAGGAGGCCTTTGCCAAGTGGCACACTGAGCTAAGAGACATACTCTAACTCAGAATAAAATGGCTTAACCCTTTAACGGGAAAGACTGAAATAATTCCTCAATTCAAACCTCATCGCCATTCTATAGTGTTAAAAATTCTGTACAAGAAAAAAACCGAGCAAGTGCGAGTCGGACTCGCGCACGAAGGGTTCCGTACCATAATGCAAAAAAAAAAAACAAAAAAAAGCAAAAAAAAAATGGTCACCCATCCAAATACTGACCACTCCCGACGTTGCTTAACTTTGGTCAAAATTCACGTTTGTTGTATGGGAGCCCCATTTAAATCTTTATTTTATTCTGTTTTTAGTATTTGTTGTTATAGCGGCAACAGAAATACATCATCTGTGAAAATTTCAACTGTCTAGCTATCACGGTTCGTGAGATACAGCCTGGTGACAGACGGACGGACGGACGGACGGACGGACGGACGGACGGACGGACGGACAGCGAAGTCTTAGTAATAGGGTCCCGTTTTACCCTTTGGGTACGGAACCCTAAAAATACAAAAAGATGGTGTTACAGGGTGGTCTTTTTTGAGAACGGTAAACAAGCACTCACTATATCACCACCATCATTTCTGTGACCATACTGTGACTTATTTATCGAAAATGTTTTTGAATAAAAAGACACGTCAAGATTATTTACCCTTTTTCAAATGCTAATAAAACCAAGTATAATTCTGTACAAGACAGGAAGAAGTTGATAACTTGAGATATAAAAATGAAAAAATTTGAACTTAAAATAAAACTATGTGTACAGTCGCCATCAGATATATAGGAGCGGCCAAGGTGTTCACAATATCTGAACACGCGCTCTAACGCCCTGACAATAGAGGCGTGTTCCGATATTTGTGAGCACCTTGGCCGCTCCGATATATCTGATGGCGACTGTACCTAATTTATCTCTAAGTGTAAGCTAGTCTACTCCTTTCTCTCTTCTATCTATTTATCTATTAAGCCCTTTTATTCTGAGATAGAGAGAATGTCTCTTAGCTCAGTGTGCTGCTTGGCAAAGGCCTCCTCCAGCTCTTTACATTGGGGTCTGTCATGGGCCACTCTTCTCCAGTTCGGGCCTGCTGTGAGTTTGAGTTCATCCTCCCATCTTGTTTGCGGTCTCCTCTGGCTCCTTGTGCAACCTCTTGGGTACCAATACTAGGCTTGTGCCTGCTCGGTCACTACAAAGAGCGCTCCGCTCTCGGTCAATCGGTCAAAAGAACTAGTTCGCTCTTTTAGTTCCTTTAGTTCAGTTCGGTCTTTGAGAGCTGGGAATGTATGAATCGATTTTGCAGTAGTTTTTTTCTAAATCTTTGGCAACTGAATTACGATTCAAGTTGTATGATACTATATGACGATTAAACATCAAAAAGACACAATAAAATAAAATAAAAAATATGGAAAAATATTTGATTTTTCTTCATACTTTTCAGGTTTAGGACTGTTTGACACTCTTTTATCTCATTCGCACTCGTGCCAGCGTCATTGTGAACCATTTCGTTCAGTCTATTTTCTGTTTCACTCATGTCAAGCGCTCACCAATCCCACTGAACTAAAGGACCTAAAGACCGATTAAGAGTGTGCAAAAAGATTTAGTTCCTTTCGGTCCTTGATGGGATTTCATTCTTAACAGTTCTTAGTTCATGACCGACACAAGCCTAACCAATACGTGACGATTTTGCTCCATTTTTCCTGTTTCCTCTCTTAACAGATATTTGTTGTTCACAGTGTAAACACAGGGTCAGACAGCGAGCCGATCCGGCAAGAATGGATCGAGGGTGCTATGCAGGAGGAGAGCGAGTGTCTATGGCGTCATGTCAGTCTACAGCTGTGCGGGTAAGATGTTATTATTGTTCACAGTGTAAACACAGGGTCAGACAGCGAGCCGATCCGGCAAGAATGGATCGAGGGTGCTATGCAGGAGGAGAGCGAGTGCCTATGGCGTCATGTCAGTCTACAGCTGTGCGGGTAAGATGTTATTATTGTTCACAGTGTAAACACAGGGTCAGACAGCGAGCCGATCCGGCAAGAATGGATCGAGGGTGCTATGCAGGAGGAGAGCGAGTGTCTATGGCGTCATGTCAGTCTACAGCTGTGCGGGTAAGATGTTATTATTGTTCACAGTGTAAACACAGGGTCAGACAGCGAGCCGATCCGGCAAGAATGGATCGAGGGTGCTATGCAGGAGGAGAGCGAGTGCCTATGGCGTCATGTCAGTCTACAGCTGTGCGGGTAAGATGTTATTATTGTTCACAGTGTAAACACAGGGTCAGACAGCGAGCCGATCCGGCAAGAATGGATCGAGGGTGCTATGCAGGAGGAGAGCGAGTGTCTATGGCGTCATGTCAGTCTACAGCTGTGCGGGTAAGATGTTATTCATGTTGTTTTGTTGTATAAGGCTCACATTTTCTTGTCACTTGTTGCCAAGGCTATGGTCACCTGTCCACCCTCCCATAGAAAATGGACCAGACAAAATGTATGAAACAGCCAAATTTTTTTTTGCGATTTGTGGATTTGAGCCATTGTAAAAGTTGTTCAGTATAATCTCAAAACCTCCCTGGCAATGGGCATGCAGTTATTTTTTGGCCACCGTGTATGTTACCCTGTCAGTTGAATGCGCCTATAGTATAGTCAAAGTTCAAATGATTTATGAGGTTTGAATTATGATCATCTTTCAACAGGTATCACTTCGAACTGGACGCGCAAGGGCTATGGATCGACTCCCCCATGCTACCAGAACTCCTCACTCTGCAGGAGCAGGTGGCCCCCATCACACCCACACCCCAAGACAAGAGAGGTAAGCAACATGCACAGTCGACGTCAAAAATATGTTTACGTTTTTCGCCTTATTACAAAGGAGTAAGGTGCAAAAGTGTAAACATATTTTTGACGTCGACTGTTGTACAATATGAGCTAAGTCTTGGTTTGTAAATTTTCGGGTAGTTATAACATTTATTGGTTAACCGACCAAATACAAAACCGCCTGGAACAGTCACTGAACGACCTGACTTTAACCTACATTATTTGATCATGTAATGTTTTCATCTACCCTCAACTGGCTTAAGGAGCCATTTGAGGGTAGATTTTGTTTACTTTCATTTAAATACCTACAAATATATTAGGGAGACACACTTTCATTTAAATAGAAAGAGTATAGACAGGGCAATCGTGCGGGGTGCGAGGGGCGAGGGGTGAGTCGCGTGCACCCGAGTTGCACACATCGCCATTGTTATAATAGTAGCTCGGTACTATTTACAGGGCTAGCGTGTCTTATTTCAAATCATGTTTGTGTTGGTGTGTAAAAGTCTGTGACAACCCTACTGTGTTCTTGTGCGGTGTCGGCATTTACGCAAACATCAAAGGCGTCGGTCCACTGTTACTTTTTACACTGTGGTTAAGTCTTCAACACAAAATTAGTTTAGTTTTAAGCAATATTGTAAGCGTCCTGAATAGTTTATTTCTACTTTCTTCAACTACAAGATGGAACTTAAGTATAGGAGCGCGAATATTTCATAATTCAGTGGTTTTTTAGTTCTTGGCGTACATTCGTAGCACAGAATACATAATAGTACTACCGTACAGAAAGGACACTTCCTACAAAGCCAAGAGTTTGACAGCGATTCGGGGTCCTTTCTAATGTATGGCACTATCCCTTTCGGCTATTGTCAAAATTCAAGCCATTATCTTATCTGTGGTCGTGCACGGAAAGGACGTCAAGTGGTGCCAACCCTAATAATTGCTCGGAGCAACGCTGAGCCGAACGGAGCCGAGTTTACCCGAAGTCAGGAGCGTCTCCCCACTGCTCATAGTGTCGTCTAAAATTAAAATCATAGGGGTAAAATGATACTAAGTGTTCCCCAATTTTACGTAATCAAAATTGGACTCTATGCTAATGGCAATAGGGGTTAAAATCGTAAAGGTTCCGTCTGGTTGCAGGCCGGGACCCGTCTGGCGGCTACCAAGGCCTATTTGAAAGATTCGTAGGCGGAAACTCTAAAGGTACTCTTTAATTTGTACCTTATATGAGCTCTGTAATACTGAACTATGGAAAAACATTTATGAATAGTAGAGGTGTAGTTTATGAAAAAAGTAGACTAATTTTGTATATGTAGAAAAAATCACTCAATTTAGTATATTTTGAAAGTCAAATTAGTTGTTTTAAATTAAAACACATCATATTAAATATATTAAGAACGGGTCACTCACGTATTTTAAGTCGAAAAAACCGGGCAAGTGTGAGCCGGACTCGCGCACGAAGGGTTCCGTACCATAATGCAAAAAACGGCAAAAAAAAAACGGTCACCCATCCAAGTAGGTACTAACCCCGCCCGACGTTGCTTAACTTCGGTCAAACATCACGTTTGTTGTATGGGAGCCCCACTTAAATCTTTATTTTATTCTGTTTTTAGTATTTGTTGTTATAGCGGCAACAGAAATACATCATCTGTGAAAATTTCAACTGTCTAGCTATCACGGTTCGTGAGATACAGCTTGGTGACAGACGGACGGACGGACAGCGGAGTCTTAGTAATAGGGTCCCGTTTTACCCTTTGGGTACGGAACCCTAAAAACGCTCGACATGTTTCACTCTGTACCGAGGAGTGTAATCGGGCGCGGAGGGCTGCGGCGATCCGCGCCGGTCCGTCGCCGTCAACGCAAGCTCCTGATGACACTCCTCGGTACGGAGTGAAACATGTCGAGCGTTTTTCGACTTAAAATACGTGAGTGACCCGTTCTTAATATATTTAATATGTCTGTGTCTCACGGAAGTTTTGTTATAAAACATTTGTGAGTTAGACAGATGAACATGTATTCTGGAACACAAAGTCAATATCTATCATACTTTTTCCTGGCAATAGATTGTCATGAAAAAGTAGAAAGATACTTGTATCATTTTATAGTTCTTTAAATATAGCTTTAAGGTTGTATTAATACAGTTATTTGATTAATAGGCCAAGCAATAAGAAGGTATAGAGGGAAATAGGAACGCAATGTTTGACTCCGTAACTTTGTTGGGACTAGTAAGGAGGTGAACATATCACAATACCCCGGCCGTACCCCGGTGCTGGGGGGTAGAGGGGGGTAAGAAAGTCTCATTTTTCGGTTCAAAACTCAAAGGGTGTAAACGGTAGGGTAGGGTAAAAACGGGACCCAATTACTAAGACACCACTGTCCGTCCGTCTGTCTGTCACCCGGCTGTATCTCATGAACCGTGATAGCTAGACAGTTGAAATTTTCACAGTTGATGTATTTCTGTTGCCGCTATAATAACAAATACTAAAAAGTACGGAACCCTCGGTGGGCGAGTCCGACTCGAACTTGTCCGGTTTTTTTTTCTACGAAACTGTGGACCGATACGACACCTTCAAACCTTGAAGAAAAGAGCGTACTCCCATCATTAATGCCGGCAACGCGCTTACAACCCGTCTGGTGTTCCGTCCATGTATTTTTCGTGTCACTTTAATGATGTCACTGTAAATTTTGTATTCACTTGTGAAAGCCCTTGAGGCTTACTTCCTGAATATTTGTGACGTTCTCAATCAAAAGGTACCACTTTGTCGCTCACCATAAAGACAAAATTTGCTTGTATCTTTATACGAATAACCTCTCAGAGCGTCCATATGGCAAGCGACAATGTGATTGAAAACGTCACTTTTTTTACAAGCTTTTATTTAGTTTCACCTGTCCCATTGTCGGTCTGTAATCAAATCTTGCAAGTTAAATTTGATCCACTTCCATGTTTCCGAATGAGCTGAAATTTTGCATGCATGTATAAATCGGATGACAATGCAATATTATGGTACCATCGAGCTGATCTGATGATGGAGACCGGAGGTGGCCATAAAAACTCTGTGATGAAACAACGCAACCTAATTGTGTTAGGGGTGTTTAGAATAGTCTCGATGAGTATTAGTTGCCTGTGGAAAAAAAAGTACAGTCAGCGATAAAAGCTTGTACCAAAAATGAAATTTTTGCCAAAAACTTATTTAAAAGTAGGAATTTAACGGGAAATCGTCTCTTGTTCATAGCCGCTGACATAATCCGGATGGAACACAACTACAGCGAGGAGCCTCCGAAGCATGATCCTCCGGAGAATGTGTCCAGGCTGAACGTTCGCCAGCTCGTTGACACACTTGGCTATTTGTGAGTACATATATTACAAACTTTTATTTAACTTGCAATGTACCTATGTATGTTCGTAAGGGTCAAATCTTGCAAAAGATGGTGTATCTGCTTATTTTGTTGTCCATATATACAGGATCGGCATAAAAAATCTATCTAATCATATAATCTGGCCACAAAAATTGCACGAAAATCGGTTAAGAATTGCGATCTGTAGAGGAGAGCATCCGGACATACGAAAGCAAAATGCCCAAGTTAAAATGTAGTTAGGCCCTGGTCTCCTATAAACGCCATCGGCCGCTTACAGCGTCTGCGTCACGATGCTTACTATAGAGATGTACTGTTGTGGTCTGTTTTAGACGTCGACGTCAGCGTCTTTTTTGTTCAAAAACGTTGACGCTGACGCCAGACGCCGCGTACAGCATAAAATAGGAGACCAGGGCCTTAGCTATTCAGTTTATGACGGTTTTATCTCGTTATATGTTATTAAAATGATTGTGTGTTCACAGATCTTTAAAGAACCTGCAACGCAAGCAGCTGTGGGTGGTCAAAGTGGAGACGGACAAGGCTGAAGCCTCCATCACACAAGCGGAGCAGGTCATCGCCAAGATGCAGGATCCCAAGCAGATCATAGAGGTATATGCGGTATTTTGGCACGTTTTCGTTAAATTCATCTTGGGGTATACCCCCAGTACCCCAGTGGGGGTAGGGTGGTTCACGTTTGTATGAAAAAAATTCAAACTAGCTAGAAGAAGCGGCACCCCCTCATTTTGTTACACTTGTTATGTTGACAAAATACGCCAAATTTTGTAATCTTATTTCAACTACAAGTGGGTGCTCAAACACTTTGAAATTTTTCAAAGTTTTATGAAATCCAAAAAAATCAAGTTATTATTTTTTAGATTTTTATGTAAGTAGTCGTTTTCACATTATTAGAAAGTGTGATTTAAAAGATATTAAGTAAAAAAACATTTTATGATTTTTTTAGGTGAAATTCAAAAAATCTTACTATTGAAAAATTATGAATGTTTTTCTACTTCACAACTTATAAATCACATGTGCAAATAGTGTGAAACCAGATATTATATAAAATTCTGATTAATAAATTTATACTTTTTTTTTTTGGATTTCATACAACTTTGAAAAATTTCAACAATCCTAGTGGGGGGTGTACCCTATAGGGTATTTCACTGTATTTCAAATAAATTATTACACACCATGCATGAAATAAAGCACCATAAGATTAACTAGGAGTCTCTAGGGAGATATAGGTTTTTTTTTTAATTATGTCACTAATTCATACCAACCATGTAGGTTATAAGATAAGTAAAATACTTTGTTTAAAGTCAAAGTATAAAGGAGTTTTTTTATTTAAATACCGACGTTTATTATTTAACATTTTTGTTTATGCATATTTAATAGGATTAATTTAATAGCCGTTTAAAATATTTTTACATAATTTTCAATTGTGGCTGAATGTCGATGGGTCTGTGCCTTCAATGCCAACGCTGCCAAAAAATTTCAATATGGCGGACGAATGTTTGAAATGTCACCGTATTGAAGAATGATTCCGCTTAAAACGTAGTTATTTCTTCGCAAGTGTGATGAAAAACATTGTGTATAACTCCGGAGGTAAGAATATTGTTACTCGAGTCTTTAATTCACTCCAGCCTACGGCTGTCGTGAATATAAATAGACTCTCTCCTTCTTCTTCCACGCGTTATCCCGGCATTTTGCCACGGCTCATGGGAGCCTAGGGTCCGCTGGACAACTAATCCCATGATTTGACGTAGGCACTAGTTTTTACGAAAACGACTAATATCTGACCTTCCAACCCAGATGGGAAACTAGGCCTTAATGGGTATAAATAGACTCTCATACAATATTCCACTTACCCCCCACCCCCCACGTTGCACAATGTACCATAATGTGTGTGTTGTCCGCAGATCATACCACAACCCCAGGCGGAAGCGGAGGACCAACCAGCTCAGAACGAGGTCAGCATCATGGAGGAGTCCACCATCTCTGACAACTTCATCTACGAGATAGCTGAAGAACAGGAGATCACTATGGATGAGGTATGTTTGTCAGATCATACCACAACCCCAGGCGGAAGCGGAGGACCAGCCAGCTCAGAACGAGGTCAGCATCATGGAGGAGTCCACCATCTCTGACAACTTCATATACGAGATAGCTGAAGAACAGGAGATCACTATGGATGAGGTATGTTTGTTAGATCATACCACAACCCCAGGCGGAAGCGGAAGACCAACCAGCTCAGAACGAGGTCAGCATCATGGAGGAGTCCACCATCTCTGACAACTTCATATACGAGATAGCTGAAGAACAGGAGATCACTATGGATGAGGTATGTTTGTTAGATCATACCACAACCCCAGGCGGAAGCGGAAGACCAACCAGCTCAGAACGAGGTCAGCATCATGGAGGAGTCCACCATCTCTGACAACTTCATCTACGAGATAGCTGAAGAACAGGAGATCACTATGGATGAGGTATGTTTGTTAGATCATACCACAACCCCAGGCGGAAGCGGAAGACCAACCAGCTCAGAACGAGGTCAGCATCATGGAGGAGTCCACCATCTCTTACAACTTCATCTACGAGATAGCTGAAGAACAGGAGATCACTATGGATGAGGTATGTTTGTTAGATCATACCACAACCCCAGGCGGAAGCGGAAGACCAACCAGCTCAGAACGAGGTCAGCATCATGGAGGAGTCCACCATCTCTTACAACTTCATCTACGAGATAGCTGAAGAACAGGAGATCACTATGGATGAGGTATGTTTGTTAGATCATACCACAACCCCAGGCAGAGGACCAGCCAGCTCAGAACGAGGTCAGCGTCATGGAGGAGTCCACCATCTCTGACAACTTCATCTACGAGATAGCTGAAGAACAGGAGATCACTATGGATGAGGTATGGCTAGGATATTTTTTTACATATGACATAGTATTTAAGTTAACTTTAAGATTTATTTGTTTGTAACTAACACTATATGGATGCATAATCTGAAATAAAAACAATAGGGAATATTACGCAAAACTCTGCGTAGAGGGCGTCACTAGGTCAATCACATGGCCTACCGTGAAACGACAATCGAAAGTTCGGTTTCTGCCTCTCTATCACTCTTGCTTAATCGATCGATAGAGAGGCAGATATAGAAATTTCGATTTTCGCGTTTCGCAGTAGGCTACCTGTAAACAAACCGCCTTGATGCATCAATGTCATAGTGGAAACTTGTCAAAAAACTATTTAAGGCCTAGTATGTATAAGTCACTCTATGGTTTACTAAACAAATTAGTGCAGCACTCTGGCGGCAGAACATTGCATTGCAGTAATACTCCCTATTGATTGAATAACCGATATTGTTTCTCAGGTGAAAGAGATCCCAGCAGAGAGCAACAAGGAATGGATGGTGAACATATTACCTGAAGAGAACAAGCCTAAATACGCGTACATCAAGCACTGCACCACCGGCAAGAAGAAGCGACACTTCACCGCGGAGATGAACGAAATAACACTACAAGGTAAATATATCTCTCAAAAGGCTCAGTTTAATTGGTCGATAGGCCCCGCATGTGGTTGCGGGTGATTTCCATACGAGTTTCACTATTCGTTATACCGCTATACCGCTTGCGGGGAATGAACTTAGGGTCGGTCGCACCAAACTGTTCGTATCGTTAAAGAGTTCGCTAAATTTTTATGTATGAAAAGTTTCATAGTGAAGCGCCGAGGCGCGCCGGCTGACGTTGATCAGTCTGTCAAATGTGGTTGGTGCAACTGGCCCTTAGTGTTCACTGTTATCGACAACCTGTCCGGCCTAGTGGGTGACCCTGCCTGTGAACCCAATAGTCCTGGCTTCAAATCCTGGAAGCCCATTGATTTGTGTGATGTGATGAGCACGGATAGTTGTTCCTGAGTCATGGATGTTTTCTATGTATTTAAGTATTTATATATTATTATATTGTTGTCTAAAAACCCACAACACAAGCTTTATATTATATATATTATAGGACATTTTTACACAAATTGACTAAGCCCCACGGTAAGCTCAAGAAGGCTTGTGTTGTGGGTACTCAGACAACGATATATATAATATATAAATACTTAAATACATAGAAAACAACCATGACTCAGGAACAAATATCTGTATCATCATACAAATAAATGCCCTTACCAGGATTCGAACCCGGGACCATCGGCTTCATAGGCAGGGTCACTACCCACTAGGCCAGACCGGTCGTCAAACCTTACCTTTATTAAGCTTACCGTGGGACTTACTAATTTTTTTTTATATATAATAAACTGATCGGCGATTGGCTCTAGTCACACCTGATGGAAAGTGAAGACAGAGCCTAAGATGGAGCTCACCGGTTCAGTAATAGCCTATTCACTCTAGCTTTAAAGAGACCGAGGTCATATTTCTCAGGGAATACATATGACGGGAGCGCAATCCATTCCTTAGCCGTCCTTACAAAAAAGTAAATAAAAGTAATAGTAGTTTGTGTTACAAGGGATCAAAATGATATATTTCCGTCAAGGGCGTACATTGAATCCTGAATGATGCGATGGATTCTACAATAGAATCCCGAACGTAGTGAGGGATTCCAAAGTAGAATCCTAAGCGTAATGAGGGATTCAAGTGTTAACGCCCAAGACGAAATAATTTTGATACCGTGTGACACATACTGCTTTTCACATCAACTATGAGGAAAATATAAAAATCTTAGTGTTGACACTACAGTGTTGCTACCTTTTAATTTCTATTCTTTTTTGCCAGGCTGTACATACGATGTTCATAGTTAATTATATTAATATTTTATACTGGCAATGAAATGTCGTTGAACAGAAAAGTGCCACTTTGATCCCTCCTAGCAGGGAAGAAAAATCCATTTTCTGATTAGGCGATGTGAAAAGTAAGTAGTTTTATTTGTGTAATAATGTCATATTTATATTTTTTTTTTTCAAAAGGCGACTACGAAAACTACTACATCCTCCCGGACGCGGACCCGTCGGTGGGCGTCGAGATCACGACCAGCTACGAGCCCGACAACTACATAGTGGAGGAATACGAGCACCTGGTGCTGGAGGAGCGCCCTCGCAAGCGCAAGGACACGCCCGGCGAGAGTGGGAGGAAGAAGAAGAAGCGGCTCAGCTCTTCCATGAGGGAACAGGTGGGTTCCTTTACTAAATATTAAAAGAAATTGGTAAAAAGATACCTCAAGGGCAGAAGACGAAAATGTCTAAACTCCTCCATGAGAACAGGTAGTAAAATATACAGTTTGTAGAGTTAGACCAAGATGACTGCAGCGTTTTTGATAGCATAGACTGCTTCTCTAAAATGATGACGTTTTAAATAACACTTGCAGAATCCTAGCGTAGATTGTCGTGTCATAATTTCATAGAAGTTTGACGTTTTTAAATAACACTTGCACTGCGTGGGCTATCAAATCCGCTGCAGACTATTCTTGGTCTGACCCTATCAAAATCGCTGCAGTTATCTCGGTCTAACTCTAGTAGTCTTTTTTATAAAGTAAAGTAGCCTTAAGCGTCTCTCAGGTAGTAGTAGTAGAGGAGCGGCTCAGCTCTTCTATGAGGGAACAGGTTCGTTTCTCTACTAAGTAGTTCACAAAAAGCGTTGTCAGAAAAAAACCGAGGTAAAAATACTTACGAAGTTATTGAGGAGGTTGGTGGTTTATTAAAATAGTTGGGCGCCACTGTAAGGTTACTACCACCACTGCCACTGTTAGGTTGGCGCTGTGCAGTCGTCATCGCGGCATAAGCTGAGTCCCGAGCATATTGTCCCACTTACTATTATTAATATACTAAATTTATCCAGCTACTAAATACAAAATGTTTTGCCAAATATGTACAGTCTATGTCACGGTCAACATATAAAAAAAAATTGATGTCTATAGTGACTCCGCCAGACTGCTTGTTAAGTTTTGATGTCTGGCTAGAATATTCATGGTAATTTGCATAGTTATAATTTTGTTGTTATTTTCAGGTAAAGCAGATAAAATCCGAAATCGCCGAGGACTGGGTGATAGACAACAGCATAGTCTACGAGCAGGAGGAAGAGTACGACGAGAAGAAGGGCACGCCGCGCGTGCGCCGGAAAAATAAGAAATATCTCGGGTACGACTTCGTTACATAAATAGATACGGCGGTTTCATCCAACTGGGGCATCAAACATACTATAAAACACAACCTTTTGAACGCCACAGACTGCAATTGGCGTCAACGCAAAATCGTGCCAACGACGCCAAAGGCGTTTGACGTCGTTCGTTTTTTGATGAAAATCTACTGAGAAACACCCCACTTTTAGGTTGGCATTATTTATTCACAAAACTAAATTTTACCCGCGTGGCGTCAGTGGCACGGCAAATGGATGCGCCGTTTGGCGTTCAAAAGGTTAATATGGAATATTACGCACAAGTCTGCTTAGAGGGAGTCACTAGCACAATCACAGGGCCTACCGCGAAACACGAAAGTCGAAAGTTCGGTTTCTGCCTCTATCATTCTTGCACGATTTTTGCGTTTCGCGGTAAGCCGCTTTGATGCATCAAAAAACTGTTTAAAGTATGTATAAGTTAGGGCTCATTTAGACGATGCGAGAACTCGCATGCGAGTTTCATTACATTGCGGTTTTTCAGTCCGCAATGTAACTAAAATCGCATGCGAGTTCGCGCGCCGTCTAAATCAGCCCTTACTCTATGGCTTAGGATGTGCACCAGTGCTGCACTCTGGCGGCAAAACATTGCAGTAATTTGCACTTCGCGAGATCATTCAAAACATATTAAAAAATAAAAAATCAAGAGATCTTTCTATGTTTTCGATACCTGGTAGTCTAACTTATGAAACCTTACTTGTCACATAATCTTTTTACTCGTAAACAGCGCCATCTGTGTTGAGCTTTCCGCGCTTAACCTCATTGGTAGAAGATAGACAGTGCATAATTGCTATCCATTGTATTTTCTCGGAATCGTTCGTATTCGTCATGCTACTTCAGTCACCCTCAGTAGTTTTTGTACCGAGACTGACTGAAATAGCAAGACACGTTCGTACGTTTCCGTGAAATTACGATGGAAGATAATTATGCACTACATCTATACCTAGTTTATTGACAGTTGTGCTAGTTCTGGGTCTTTATAGACAGATGAGATAGCGATAACACTATCTCTGTTTAGCGAATTTTGAGAATAATCTTGATTTTTTTTTTAATGTTGGATGAAACCATATTTTGCCTTGTTTAATATAACGAAGGGAAGTTTGCATATAGTGGTTCTGTAGTAAAATAAGGGTTTTATTTAATTTACAGAAATGCCTGTCAGATAATTTTTTTTGGGTTCCTAACTGCTTAAAACATGAGATGATAATAATATCTAAACGGCCTTTCTTTAGGTATTGATGTGATCACTATGTCCAATCTTTATACCAATTATACTCTGTATCTTTGGTATTTAAATAAAAGTAAACAAAATCTACCCTCAAATGGCTCCTTAAGCCAGTTGAGGGTAGATGAAAACATTACACGATCAAATAATGTAGGTTAAAGTCAGGTCGTTCAGTGACTGATCCAGGCGGTTTTGTATTTGGTCGGTTAACCAATAAATGTTATAACTACCCGAAAATGTACAGATTGTTTGTTTACTTTTATTTAAATACCTAAAGATACAGAGTTATTCTGTATATTTTTTGTTTACCATAAATGTCGATATTTGCTTTGGTTTTTGATATTCATTATAGGATATTGTAACGGTTTTATATGTGTAATATAAAACAAATATAGTTTTCATACATCAACTCCAAATAACTCGTACTAATCATATATTTCTATACCTAAAAGTTATATCACCTACTACAACTAGTTTTAGAAAGAAGTAACTTAAATGTCCCCAGGGCTGGACACTGTCCCAGTAGTTGACACCGATCTTAATGACAAACGGGCTGTCAACTATTGTAATTAAGCAGACACTAGAACATTTTTTTTTATTATCATTGGGCAATTAATGTGATATTAAATTTGTTGAGGCGTATGTCATATCTGCCATTTGTTAGTTTTATTATAGCGCGCCCTATGGCGCTGTTTGCAAAACTATTGAAATTGATTTGTTTTGTTTCAGAAATAAACTTACCTAAAACAAATTGGACCTTCAAGTTGATATAACACTTACTCGGTAAGAAATGGTAAAGCCTGATTTAGACGGTGCGAGAACTCGCACGCGAGTTTCATTACATTGCGGTATTTGATTGGTCGGCTGAATAGGGTATTTTCCTACTAGTCAAGTCAGTTACTTTTTTAGAACTGTCAAAACGATTTGCTAATATGGAATTTATATGAAACATTACATCGTGACGTCACGGTCAAACTGACCTACTTTTTATATTTCTATCCGATTTATTAAATAGAACTTGTGTTTAAAAATAACTCCTATGTTTTTCAAATAATTACCTGGTGCTTTATTTCATGCATGGTGTAAAATCATTTATTTTAAATACAGTATAATACCCTATTGGATGCAACCAATAGCACAGAATAAATAATAGTACTAGGTACAGAAGACTCACTCTCTAACAAAACGCGTCTGTTACGATCAGGACAGATATGGCCGCTAGGTGGCGACAGCGCCACGCGCGGCTTATGGCTAGCCACCAAAATTGGTGTGGAACGGATGTACTTTTAGCTACCTGTAGCAAAGCGACGAAATCGCGGAGTGAGCCATGCCTGGCAATAGTCCTCAATGTAACTAAAATCGCATACGAATTCACGCGCCGTCTAAATCAGCCCTTAAAGTCGGGTTATTGGGGCCCACGTTGTATGTTAAATATTCAAACTGAAGAATTATTGATTGTAATATAAAAAAATAAGAAAAAATCATGCCTTTGACTGTGTCAGCTGAAAAAGATGGCGCTACTGCGCCAAGTTTCGTGGTCACTGAGTTGTCCATAAACTTTTTTTACACCGTGGATATTGTATGGTGCCATACTGCGCCATCTACATTAACTGTCACATTATGAAGCATGAATTTATCTTAAACTTTACACATCTATAGTTTTTTAATAGCTTGGATACGGTGACAGCTGTCATCTCCATACAATTAATAATCAAGTCTTAAAACGCAAAATATGTATTGATATGACAGCAGTAACCGTACCCAAGCGTGAAAAATACTATAATACAATCAATATTATATTTGAACGCACCTATAAATATATTTAGTATTAAAAACATATAAAATCGCTACAGTATGTAAGTTTGTATGTACATTGGATGAATTTGTATGAATGCTTACCTTCTCAGTCGTTATCTACTGTAATGTTTCATATACCTTGGGTACGGTGAGTACTGTCATCTCCATACAATTTAAAACCTTCGTATACTTGTATTTAGATGACAGCTGTCACTGTACCCAAGCTATGCGAAAAATAGGGTTATTCCCACTAGTTACCACCAAGTTTTTACCAGTGGTAACTACTGGGAATTCTTTTCTCACCTTTTACCACTGGTAACTACTGGGAATTTTTATTCCCAGTAGTTACCACCAAAACTTTGTTAGTGTTAAATACTAATAAAAACAGTAGGTATGAATAGTATAAATAGAGTTATTTTGAATTACCTAATAAAATCACTTGAAAAATCATCTAAATGGATTATTAAATTTATCCTTAAGTACATATATCATAGTTTTTGTACTAGTACCGGTTGAACTGTTTCAATATTTTTGGTCACTTTTAAGGGAGTTTACTAAACACTAATCGACTTATAATTATTTATTAAATTACTCTATATATGTATACTACACTATTTATAGTGTTTTTATTAGTATTTAACTCTAACAATATTTTGGTGGTAACTACTGGGAATAAAAATTCCCAGTAGTTACCACTAACTCGGCTTAGTGGTAAAAGGTGGGAAAAAAATTCCCAGTAGTTAACAACTTGGTGGTAACAACTTGGTGGTAACAAGTGGGAATAACCCGAAAAATACTGTAACTTGTACTTTGTGTACTGATAATATTTGTGCAATATGACATTTAAAAAGTAATTCATAAACATAACGATTATGTCTGAACACAACCACATAATATACCATAAATATTAGGTATTGTTGTAATTATTTTATCTTAACCTACATATAAAAAAAAACTTGCGTTTGTCTAAGTATATCGAATTGACAGATTTATTTCGTAAAAGATATTCATACACGTTTTTTTTTGGAAAATCAATGACATCAAATTGACAATACATTATGTACAGTTGTGTATTCATTATTTTACATCATTATATATATGTCCCATACATAAATAACATATAACTTTAGCGTGATTCACTTTTGTATGGATTGACACTAACGCAAAATTTTGTTAAATAGAAATTAAGTTACCAACTAGTTTGGCTTGTAAACTGAGTTTTTATCGAATATAACATATAAGAAATTAAAAAAACTTTTTAATTGTACTTTCTGTAGATCCCGCTTAATACGATTTTCCGCGTATTACATTTTACACGTTATTTTGGGAAATACGCTTTCCCGCTTAAGATGCGTTTTTGACTTGTTCCCTTGAAAATCTTAAGCGGGTTTTACTGATACATTTTTATACCTGGATGGTAGAAGTTTTTCATTTTATGAGCGTTTCTTTTATTTTTTGCCATTTCTATATATTGTGACCTTTTTTGCCACTTTTGTGTTATTTCTACTCAGAATCACGAGCTCTTTCGATCCTGATGCGATAAAAGAATGTCCTAGATTTTTTTCCCTATTGTGTTACCATTTCCCCCTATACTTTGTATGGCGGTAACAAAAAGGAAAGATTGAAAAATGTATGGAAATTTTAGGACACTTTTTTTCTCCTATAAGGATGAAAAGGGCTCGCGATCCTGACTAGAAATAACACAAAAGTGGCAAAAAAGTTCGCAATAATAATAAAGGCAAAAAATAAAAGAAACGCTCTTATATGGAATAATAGATATACATGTCGTAATACTAGATTTTTATAAACTCTGCCTAAACCATGGCTTATTTTCTAAATTAGTGTAATAATCTAGCAAAACCATGTTTTTAAATAAATCATTTTCATTCAGTTTGTAATTATGTAGATGTGGACGCGTTGACTATTCCACAGACCATAAAGAACTAGACGCCTCAAGTCTCACGTTTCATGTTTTAGAGCAGCCATTCTCTAAGTGTGTTCCGCGGAACCCTAGGGTTCCGCGACACCCCTGCAGGGGTTCCGCAAGAATTTAGAACACTATGCTTTAGTCGCCTAGAAAAAATGTACTATGCAAAAAACACACTTCTAAAAACTCGCTTTCCTAAAGGGTTCCGTCAAAAAAAAAAGATTGAGAACCGCTGTTTAGAGGTTCAATGTACTGAACACCACTCGGGCACGACCCACAGGTTTTGTCAATGATTATTGGTAAAATTGAAAATGCTTCATTATGCCATTTAATTAAACTATTTTCTCATTTATAAATAGCTCTCGTCACGTCACTGTAAGCCCAGTTTTCATGTCCCAAATATTATAAAAACATCTCGATTGTCTAATCTACTACCCAATCTGTCTGATTTTGTACTACAGATGTATTACATTGTTTTCCTTCGTATTTTCTTGGAAACGTTCGTATTTGTCACGCTACGTCAGTTAACACATTCAATACCACTAAGTGCTACGGGTTACGCTCGTAGCGCGTAGCCACGGTTTCGTCGTATGTAGCGCGTAGTCGCTACGAACAGTGTACCCGACAGTCGGGTTCTTGGTGTTGAATGTGTTAAAGTCTACTTTTCTTACCGAGACTGACTGAAATAGCAAGACACGTTCGTACGATTCCGTGAAAATACGATGGAAAATAATTATGCACTACATCTGTACCAGATAGTTGCATTGGGCAAGTTAGGTTTTAGCCTTCTAAGGCCCCTCGTACAAAATTTTGTACATATTCTACAATCTATTCTGAACCTTTATTGATTAACTAAAGGTTCCAAATTCAAAAAGAAAACCAGTATGTCTGGGTCTCAGGAGGAATTGGCCAGTTGTTCTGTCATTTTAGTATCTGGTATATAAATATAAAACACAATCATCGAATTTAAACTGTTGTGAGACATACTAACATTGAATAATTTTACGGTTTAGACTCACTTTTGTTATAAGTCACTTCCTTGTTTTGTTGGTTGTCTTGTTTGGTAAGTACACGATACACGGCCGTCGTGAGCGCTGCTCGCACTGTTAGTGCTTGAGAAAGGAGACCTAGGCTCTCCGAAACATGTCGCGCGAGTGACTTAAAACAAGTCAGTCTAAACCGTAAAATTATTCAAAAATAAAAAACACAGAAACACAAACTCAATAAACTTGGTTGTCATACCATCGAGGTGCGGTGTCTAGATCTATCTATGGTCTGTGATATACTGATAATATCGTTATGTAAATATCGAGTAGATTTCAATAAATAATCATATTTAGGAAGAAAACGTTAAGAAATGGCTAAAAATACAATGAAATTAATTGTAGAAACTAGTCATTGGGATACTTAGGGCATACTGAAAATTCCTGGACTGGCCACTTAAAAAAAATAAGTCGTCTCATATATAAGAATCCAGAAACTTTCAGTATGGCCCACGTAACGGGCTCTTTAATGAAAGTAAAATGTCTAAAATAGTACAGACAGATGTAGCCACAAAGACGGCTGAAGTAGATGGCATAACTTGGTTGTAAAACGTTTGACAATCCTATTATCAAAAAAGTTTCCGTTCAGCGCCATCTACTCCAGCTGTGTACTTTACGCGTCTTTATGCACTACTCTGTGACTAAATAATGTCACCGAAAGAAATACATTTTCATAATAAAATACTATCATTCTGTCCCTGTTACACTATGTTATTATAACATTTTATAACAACCAACATGGGAGCATCATTATTGATATTTTTAACAAACTACTATGAAAAGTTGGTATCTTTAATTATTGATTTGAAAGTCCATTTTTGGAAATAGGGTCAAGGAGGGAACAGTGGCTCGGTAGAAAAAGGCCGGGTACAGTGGCTCACTCAACCTAATTTCAACAGGAGAGAGGGGATATTTGGGCGACTGTGCCACTGTTCGAGCTGAGCCACTGTATCCGCCTTGACCTCGCCCATTTTGCTGAATTAATCTAAAGTACCTATGTTTGAACGTACATATTGAAGTTAAATATAATGTTCTTGATCATTTGAAGAGCCCTAGAGTTTTGTAAAAATCGAGGCTGGACTGAATTGTAAGAAATAAGATAGACCAAGGATACATTGTGTAGCCAGTGTCAAAATCATATAATATTTATATTATAGGACATTCTTAACATATTAACTAAATCCCACGGTAATCCCAAGAAGGCTTGTGTTATGGGTCTACATCATCATCATCTTCCTCGCGTTATCCCGGCATTTTGCCACGGCTCATGGGAGCCTGGGGTCCGCTTGGCAACTAATCCCGAGAATTGGCGTAGGCACTAGTTTTTACGAAAGCGACTGGTGGTTGGTTATGGGTCTGCAATTCATAGAAAATACCTATCCATGACTCAGGAACAAATGCCTGTGCTCATCACCTGTCAAAAACCTGACAATAAACGCGAGTTTGTATCTGCGGAATTGTAAATTTTGATGTTAAGTGTAAATTTAATAAGTGTGTGTACCTATTGCCATACGATAAATAAATAAATAAATCACACAAATCAATGCCCTTACCGGGATTCGAACCCAGGACCATCGGCTTCACAGGCAGGGTCACTACCCACTAGGCCAGAACGGTCGCCAAATTACATACGGTCCAACGACGGTTATTCGTGGCTTTCCATCATAGAAGGGTACTTATGCTTCAAGTGAAATATGGTCCTTTTTATTTAAAATTCAACAGAAGTTCAGTAGAAAGGTCGTTATTTAAGAGTAACATATCTGAAAGGAAAATTATGCCAGAGGCTATATGTCAAGGATCTTAAAAAAATGTTGGTGATAATGAAAATTTTAAGTGTATAATTTAATTACATATTATTATACAAGTATTTAAAAAACTTGTAATATTCGTGTAAAGTGTTTTTTTTTTGTTAAAATACCGTACATTTTTATGTAACTTATATATATATATATATATATATATATATATGTTATGTTTTTGACGCTGGCTATACAATAAGTGTGTAATAATGTAAGGAATCACTATAAGAAGATTTAGAACGGAAATAAATATCGACATTTTTTTATTTATATTGAACCGCGTTGCAAACTTGTACATTTTTATTAAATTTGTAGAAGTGAATAAAAAAATCGAATACGATCTTTTGCGGCCACGCGCATGTAACACCCACTTACAACCGCTCATAGGCTACGGCCTCCACTTACCACTAGAGCCGTGTGCTTATTTGCCACCATAGAAGTATTTATTCACTTCTATATTATACGCGGATATGTAGCATATGTTTGGTGTTTTTCATATTTTTAAGTCAAATCTAGTTTAGTAATAAAAAACAACAAAAGAATATATATTTCGTTCTTTCTACTCGACGAGAGAGAAAAATCGCATGTAAACTCACGAAACTAATACATAGTTATGTATTTTATTACTAAACTTGATTCTATAAATAACATATTATGTTCAAATGAAACTTCTGTTTCTCTTTTACTCTTAACAAGTAGAGAGAGACGAGAATCATTTGAAATAAATTAAGAATACGGATTTGTACACTTAACAATTTGGAGTATAGATTTGACTAAAAAAATAAAACTAAGATGAAAAGTTACTGTAGTCAAAGCTAACTCAGTACGGACTTGGCAAGCGAGAGTATGGAAGTGCCACGTCCAATTCCTATGAAAATATGACATGGAATTGTCACACTTTGTTACTGAAAGGTGCAGAGTTAGCTTAGATGGACATGGTTTTTTTAGTCAAATCTTAACACATTCAGGGCCAAGAACCCGACTGTCGGGTACACTGTTCGTAGCGACTACACGCTCCATACGGCAAAACCGTGGCTACGCGCTACGAGCGTAACCCGTAGCACTTTAGTGGCAATGAATGTGTTAAGTCCAAAAAGCTTTCGTTAACTCATGTCATATTTAACCCTTCGTATGTCTAAGGCACTGATCAGAGCTTAGACATAAGAAGTGTTAAATGTACATTACCAGACATCGTTTTTATTATTTACCTATCTAAGATAATTATAGAATATTACCAAGTAATTCTTAATCAAATCGGTTCCTCCGGTAAATTATGTATAAGGCTTGTAACATGCCGCATTGTGGCATGCCACAAACATATATTATGTATGATTTCGGCAGAAAGCACAATATTATTAGCTTAAAAGTGATTTAATCGCGTATAAAATAAAATTATAATATCTGGGAGACCGAGCTTTCCTCGGAAAACATATTAAAACTCAAAAATGCGCGTTATCCCAGAGATAAGACCTAGCTAGATCGATTTATCGCCCCCGAAAACCCCCATGTAGCAAATTTCATCGAAATCGTTAGAGCCGTTTCAGAGTTCCCCGAAATATATATATATAAATAAATATACATATAAATAAATAAATAAACTAGAATTGCTCGTTTAAAGGTATTAGATAGATAGATATAGCCGGTCAAACAACTTTGTCAGTAGAAAAAGCGAAAATCAAATTTTCTATGGGACGAGACCCTTCGCGCCTAATTTTTTTAAATTTGCCGCTCTTTTCTACTGACGGAAATGGCTTGACAGACTATACTTCCTACATTTCGAACGCAACTTTACACCAAAAATGACTGGTTAAGATAAACATCTTTAACAGGTATCTTTTTCGAACTGTTTTTTTTTCATACTGAAATACCGATGTGCATAATTGTTTTCCATCGTATTTTCTCGGAAACGCTCGTATTTATCACGCTACTTCAGTCAACCTCAGTACTTTTTGTACCGAGACTGACTGAAATATCAAGACACGTTCGTACGTTTCCGTGAAAATACAAAGGAAAATAATTACACACTACATTCTAGGGTTTTCACTTGGTTAACACACAACTCGATAATTTGTTGATATGTAGAGAAAATTTCAAGTTCTTATTTTAAACGCTATTAAGTTCCTTTTTAATATAATAATGTATAAAACTATGTCGCATACGTCTGCCGCATGCCACAGTGCAACATGAACAAGCCACTGAAATTCGTTTCGACGAATACTGTTTTATTACTGTATATTATTAGTTTATGTATTGAGGCACTCTATGTAAATGTAGTTGCTTTTTTCTTAATGATAGAATCGAGGAATATGTACTGTTAAATGGTTTTACTATGACACGTGCGTTTTATTTATTTCACCATGTGATTAGAGTTAGACCAAGAAAAGTCTGCAGCGATTTTGATAGCCCACGCAGTGCAAGTGTTATTTTAAACGTCAAACTTCTATGGAATTAAGACGTACAAATAATAACACTTGCATTGCGTGTGCTGTGAAAATCGCTGCAGACTTTTCTTGGTCTCACTCTACATATTTAAATACCTGTTACGTAGATATGGACATTATGAAAATAGACTTGAATAATTATTTAAATGTTTAACAAAGCCTGGGATGTTTTATAAAGTGAAAAAGGAATTATGAAGGCAAAGAAAAACGAATATTTATAAAACTTACAAATTTAATTCTTATATATTTTATTACATTATCTTATTACATTTCTCGTTCGAGAATGATGTCATATATCGGCCTAATAAAAAGGGCCCCTTTTTCATTATAGTT
Source organism: Cydia splendana (assembly GCF_910591565.1). Taxonomy (NCBI): domain Eukaryota; kingdom Metazoa; phylum Arthropoda; class Insecta; order Lepidoptera; family Tortricidae; genus Cydia; species Cydia splendana. The sequence goes on from NC_085983.1 coordinate 7,523,416, forward strand.
CGTTTTTTTAGCATTAGAAAAAAGGTAAACAATCTTGACGTGTCTTTTTTGGAAAAACACTTTTTAAAAATAAGTCACGGCAAATATGTAACAATTATGAATCATATACGATTATATACATTATTTTGCTTTCATAAGTGACAGTTACTGATTTTTAAAAACAGTTTTTCAATTAAAAAACAGCAAGATCGCGTAGTCTTTTTTTTAATTTTAATAAAACGAACTAAGTACATATAATACAAGATTGGTACAAAAGCTTAGTAAATTGACCAATAGAACTGCTATTTTATCTTAATATATAGAATATAAAATACAAAGATTGAGTTACCAGTGGTGAAACAGTTTTGGTAACTTTGAAGAAATATATTATCCGACAATTCGTCATACAAGATGTTCGAGAGATCGGTGCAAATCATATTTCGTCAGCAATAAGCAGAGATCGGACAAATTAGCGTCATCAAAAATGTGGACATGACTCCAAAATTGGTTGAGAATAATTAATCATTTAATTATTATTTTACCTGAGACTTAATTTTGATCCCTAGTCAATAAATAGCACTTATACAACAATATAAAAATGAGTACCTCCAGAAAAATTGGGAAACATACGGATTATTTTCTTTAATAATTCTACAATAATCTACATTATAAGAAACCTTTGTGTTATTTATTGATTAGGAATCAAAATTAAACCTCGGGTAAGAAATTAATAAGTTTTTGTCAAAAATTTAATTTTTGGTACAAGCTTTTATCGCTGACTGTACTTTTCTTACGACAGACAACTAATACTCATCGAGACAATTCTAAAAACCCCTAACACAATTAGGTTGCGTTGTTTCATCACAGAGTTCCTATGGCCACCTCCTGTCTCCATCGTCAGATCAGTTCGACAGTACCATATTATTGTATTGTCATCAGAACTACATACAGCTGCCAATTTTCATGACGCTACGATCCTTGGAAGATGGTTAAATTTGTTACCTTAGATTCCATTCGACCGACCGGTTCGGTCGACCTAATAAAAGCTTGTTAATAAAATGATTAATTATTTGATCAATTTTGGAGTCATGTCCACATTATTGCGAGCAATGACGCAAATTTGTCCGATCTCTGGCAATAAGTTATGGTAATATGGGGTCCCAGAACGAGCCGCCTCGCGAAGCGATTGCCTCGGGCGAGGCACGTCTACACTGACCGTTGCTTGCTTCGCGAGGAAATTGCCGCGCGAAGCAACTTGGTATACCAAACGCCTAATAACCACAATAAATCTGGCCAAATAAAAATAACACTAGTAGTCGGCCGCGGTGTTGGCGAGGTAGTCCCGCCGGCCGATGTTCGACGCCTGCTTGTTTTGCACCGCCTCCAGTTTTGGACATTCTGAAATAAAACGTAAGAGTTGTCAACAAAAATATCAGGGAGACCGAGCTTTGCTCGGAAAACATAAAAACTCAAAAATGTGCGTTTTCCCAGAGATAAGCTCTAGCTAGATCGATTTATCGCCCCCGAAAACCCCCATATAGCAAATTTTTCATCGAAATCGTTAGAGCTGTTTCCGAGATCCCCGAAATATATATACATATAAATAAATAAATAAACAAGAATTACTCGTTTAAAGGTATAAGATAAGATGAACAAGTGAAACGTTCCTTTAGTTCGTTTTCATTTTCAAATACGATTTCTTAACTTCCGTCGCAAAAAAGGGTGTATCTGTTTGACGCCAATGTCTGCCTGTCTGTGGCATCATAGCTCTCTATATTTCGTTTTTTTTAGCATTAGAAAGAAGGTAAGCGATCTTGACATGTCTTTTAACTAAAAAACGCTTTTTAAAAATCAGTAACTATTACTTACGAAAGCAGAAGAATATAAATGATGGTATTAGATTCATAATTGTTACATATTTGCCGTGACTTATTTTTAAAGCGTGTTTTTCAATAAAAAGACGTCAAGATTGTTTACCTTATTTCTAATGCTAAAAAAACGAACTATAACGGATGAACCGATTTCAATGCGGTTTTACGCGAAAGCGCGTTTTGCGGTGGTTCTTAGCTATGTTACATAGAAATGGATCCAGCAGTTTGAAGAGTATTAACTCTTTTCTAAAGCATTTTGGCATAAAATGGATTGAATTTCTTTGGCATATAGCATAGAGGGGTTTAAATTTTTTTATATAATAGTTACAATTGGCTATGAAAATAAAATTTCGGTGTTAGTCAAACTCGATATAATCATCCGCATATCTATAATTGTTCTATATTTAGGTATGTTAATCGACTCGTTTTTATCTCGTTTATCAAGATCAGTTATTTTGGACAATACCTACATAGGCGGGTAACAATGATTACGATTAACGAAAGATGATAAAATAAATAAAAATATAATAGTACCTACATCAGACCTGAACGTATCAACGGTTGGCCAGAGATTGCTCAAAACCGAGACTAGGATGGAGAGCTAGGGAGGAGGCTTATGCTAAGCAGTGGGGCTTTTAACCTTTTGGACGCCAATGACCGATATACCCGCACCGCAGGTTCAACTCCAAAGACTGATTAATCGGTCATAGACCACAGAACAACATAGAGTTCACAACACAGAAGAACAAGTTCAATTTCAGTTTTGACACTTCGGTGACGCGGCGTCCGCGTGACAGCTTTTGTGTTTGACACGGCGTCGATAAGGTTAATGAATGTTCATTGCCACCCAGCCAAACAAGACGTCCGCGCCAGGCCGCAACGCAGTAGTACCACGATCCCGACTATCGGGTCGTCCGGCCTGGGAACGAAATCATAAAATACCCGATAGTCGGGTTTTCTGCACTGAATGTGTTAATAAATATAATAGTATACCGGTAATCCTGTGGCCCAGGCCGCCGCAGTAGGAGCAGCCCTGCCCGTCGGGCGCCGGCACGTCGGGCTCGCCGATCATCTCCAGCAGGAACCCCGGCACCTGCACACACACAATCATGTTATAAAAATAGTTATTTGTACAACAAGAGATCAAAGTTTGATATTTCTTCGAGTGCTTATTTTGAGTCCCGTGCAAGCGAAAGATTCTATAATAGATTCACGAGCGTAGCGAGTGAATCTAATTTAGAATCTTGAGCGTAGTAAGGGATTCAAAAGCGCACGAGATGTAAATAACTTTGATCTCGTGTAGTACACAAAATTTTTCACCCTAAGCAGTGAGAACATACCTAGAGGGACAGAGATAATAGAACCCAAGTATGTCGAACTTGTATTAGACCCCGCATGTTGAAATGACATTTGACTATAAAGGTCACTTGAATGTCATTTTGTCTCACTCAGTTCGATTGGACAATTTACCCAATTATCCTCGTTTTTAGGGTTCTATAGTCAAAATGACAAAAACGAAACCCTAGTGTCCGTCTGTCTGTCCGTCCGCCCGCAGCTTAGAAAGCTGCAATTTGGCATGGATTCAAATGTGCCTTTCGCCCCCCCCCGCCATGCCATGCCATATGTGCCATGTGTCCATAAATAATCGCTCCGGAAGAAAAAAAGAAATGCCTGCCATGTGCCATGGGTCCAAAAAATATGAAAAAAATCGTAAAAAAGCACTTTCAAAACTATAGCGAACATGATCGGTCCAGCCGTTTTTGAATTGTTGCAAAAAGTCTTATTTTCTTAGTAAAAAGTTTTTAAGAACCCTTTATAATTTGGGTTTGTCATGCCAAACAAAGTGTTTTGCTATTAAACCATGGCCGCGCCATCTGCATTAAGCTTTGCGTGTTTATCAGTTATGTTTCTGATTAAAGTAATCTATACATATAATAAAGCTGAAGAGGGTCGAAAGTCTGTACACGGAAGATATTTGAAAAAAAGTTGGCTGGGGATACTTAGAATCGATAACAGAACACGTTCCAAAAGTTTTTAGAATTTTTGTCTGTTTGTCTGTTTATCTGTTTATCTGTTTGTCTGTTTATTTGAACGCGCATCACGTGAAAACGGCTGAACGGATTTTGATGAAAACTTTACTAATCTGTTGAGAAAATCCCCGGCCAGGTTATAGGCTGTAAAAATTCAACCCCTAAAAGGGGGGGTAGCCACAACAGTCGATTGACTTAAGTTTGCCCCTGAATCTTATGGCGCTACTTAGGAAGGAGGGGCAAACTTTTTCCCATATGTGCTACCACTATTGAGTACCCTGGTAAACTAACAGATGGCGCTGAATTTAATACGTTGTGACATGAATAAGCCACCGAGGAAAGATTTTGCCAAATTAACTCTAGAGGGGGTACGGATATCAACAAAAATAATTGAATAATTATGTTGATTTAATAAATTAATAATACAACAAAATTAAACGACAGTAAATTAATTGCCCCTCATTGCACAGTGCCATCTTTTGGGGAACTGAGTAAACATTAAGTAATCAAGAAAACTAAAAATGAGTTTACATAGTTACGTAGTGGTAAAATAAACACACATATCAACATGCATATAATTGCATAATTATTTAAAATTATAAATTTTCTCCATCATGAATTAATTATACCTAATCGTAATTATATCGCACCCATATCAAATCCATATTCATACGTAGGTATCGCCGCCTTTAAGCACTTAATAATGGCAACGAAGGTGGGTACTTTGAAAAAAAAAACATTGACCTCTGTCATTTGCAGTGCCGGATTAACCCTTTTAAGCAAAATAAGCACTTGCTTAGGGCACCACGTCTAGGGGGCACCAAAACCGTAGGCAAAAAAAACCGCGCAGGCTGCATCAGCATTGCAGTCGTCGTGGAGTAGGTACCTACATGAAACTTTTATACGTGTACAAGTACCCATCTAATAACGAAGGGTCGTAGGGATCAAGTAAAAGAGTGAGGTCCAACGTAGGCTTTCGATTTGACCTTACGCGGAGGCCCTTAAAGTCATGGAAAAAAATCTTGCTTTCGGGCTTGCGGCTGCCGATTTTTTCGACATAGATTACCGATTTTATAGCGAATTTTGCTTTCTTGCACGCCACATTTGTCGGCCAAGCCGAGTTGCTCCTTAGCCGCGATCCTGAGACCTAACTGTCAAAGTGTTATAAGGGGCCTCGTGAAAGCCGAAAACTAAAAGCATCCTATCAAGTAGCGCTTTCGAGCGAAGCCAAAGAGCGAGCAGTAGAAGTGTCGTGATTACATGCATAGATTCGATTTCAAGCCACTCTTTTGCAGTACGGCGTAAGGTCTTATGCGAGGTTTCCTGCCTTATGGCAAAGTTGATCTTCTGCCTTAATTACACTTGGGCGTGGATCCAAATCCATGCTTTCCTCTTTCGCAGCTGGGCCTTCTGCCTTGCTCACACTTCACATTCACTTGGTCAATTCCAAGCTCTGCTTTCTTGCATCTTTTCTGTATGAAAACAACCTCGCTGAGACCCTTAAATATCGAGCTCTATGCGAAGCTAGGCTGATAGAAAACTGTCCCATCCCTTCTCTGTATGAAACCCTGGATTCGCGCCTGGTTGGGACTAAAAGTAAAAATGTACAACTGTCTGTCAAATTGCGTTTTTATATCGAAAAATTTTCGCGCTCGCTTCGCTCGCGTTTTCTATAACTTTCTAAGGTATGGCGACTGCAGCAGCATTACTCTGTTGCAACGTTACTGCTGCAGTACTTTCAATTTTCGTGATAAAATGATGTGACTGATATTCCATACTAAAAGTAGAAATGTGCAACTGTCTATCAAATTGCGTTTTTATATCGAAAAACTTTCTCGCTCGCTTCGCTCGCGTTTTCAATAACTTTCTAAGATATGGTAACTGCAGCAGCATTACTCTGTTGCAACGTTACTGCTGCAGCACTGTCAATTTTCGTGATAAAATTATGTGACTGATTTCCATACTAAAAGTAAAAATGTACAACTGTCTATGTACGTTTTTATATCGAAAAATTTTCGCGCTCGCTTCGCTCGCGTTTTCAATCATTTTCTAAGGTATGGCAACTGCAGCAGCATTACTCTGCTGCAACGTTACTGCTGCAGCACTGTCAATTTTCGTGATAAATTATGTGACTGATTTCCATACTAAAAGTAAAAATGTACAGCTGTCTATCAAATTACATTTTTATATCGAAAAATTTTCGCGCTCGCTTCGCTCGCGTTTTCAATAACTTTCTAAGATATGGCAACTGTAGCAGCATTACTCTGCTGCAACGTTACTGCTGCAGAACTGTCAATTTTCGTGTTAAAATTATGTGACTGATTTCCATACTAAAAGTAGAAATGTGCAACTGTCTATCAAATTGCGTTTTTATATCGAAAAATTTTCGCGCTCGCTTCGCTCGCGTTTTCAATAACTTTCTACGATATAGGGACTGCAGCAGCATTACTCTGTTGCAACGTTACTGCTGCAGCACTGTCATTTTTCGTGATAAAATTATGTGACAGATTTCCATTCTCAGCTGTAATGCGGCAATGAACGTCACACAACTTACCAAACAAATTCAATGTAATCTCGATGACCCTAGGGAGAGGGGGCACCATGGTCTAGAAATGCTTAGGGCATCAAAATATCTTAATCCGGCACTGGTCGTTTGCAGAGTCAAACGATTTGGGACTCGCATTTTATACGCATTACCATGCCTTCCCGAAAAAAATCGAATCATTCGTGAAAGTCTCGCAACGCATTGAGGTTACAAGGGGCACGTGGTCTTCCTCAGGAGTCTGAAGAAGACCACGTTGAGTAGCGCTCTAGCCAGGCAGGCCGCTTCGCTTTCGCTCGCGCGCGTATACCTTACTGTATCGTCCGATATACAACTACTACTCTGTCGTTTAAATCACGTGTAAAATTTGAATACTCGTAAGGCCAAAAATAAACTGTTGATTTTGGAGTGAAGTTTTATTTAGTGGTACCTAATTTAGTAAAATATTATATCTGGACTACAGTCCTCTAGCATATCCATCTGTCAACCCATACAACCATTTCCAGTCGCCGTTACGACGCGGTGTTGACACATCTTGTGTCGACACCGTCTGTTTCGGTCACAATTCCAGTCGCAGAGTCGTCGCCGTGTCGACACAGTTACCAGAAATGGGGAAGGGTCGACACATGACACAAAGTGACATAAAGTGTGGTCGCCGTGTGCACACATTGTTTCGGGTTTGCGACTACTTTATGCCAAAATCATTCGTTCATTCGTTCATTTTGTTCCTGTCAAATGGAAACTGTCAGATGGAAAAATACTTAAATAAAAATAAGTGACATTAATACGCCATCTCTAAAACGGATTACAAGACGTAATTATATATTGTTTGCATTTATATTACAATAGGACTTAAATTATTATGGGGAATTAAACTGCTCGAGTGATTTGATAAACTAAGTGTAATATAATCAACGCGCCACCACATTGTTTTAGTTTAGCCGGAAATGAAATTGTTTACTTCTCAGTGCCTGTGTTCATAACTATATTATTTGAAGCATTTTTAGTACTTCGATGCGTATACTATACTTAAATAACAGAAATAACGCTTTACATACTACGAAACTTGTTAATTATGATGTATAAATATGGTTTAAGGCTGAGAAATATTGCAGTCACAAAGTAGTTGCAATGTTTCGACTTTGTGTCGACTCTGTGTTGACACATGACACGCGCAGTCAAAAGTAATAACAAAGTTACTGGATTTGCAAAATGGCTCCTTGTGTTGATTTGTTTTCAGATATTCTCAAAGTGTAAAAATGCCGTGGTCAGAGATGGGCATTAATCGATTAACTGTTTATTCGACTAATTAATGGAATAAAAAAAGTTAATTCTCAAATTTTAATCGCGATTAGTTTAGGCGACCTAACATAGATTGAAATTGAATTAATCTGAATATTAATCGAATAAATTATCGATTAAATCTCGATTGAAAGTTGACAGGGGGCCATTTTTGTACGTAAAAATAATAGAAATGTCTTGCATACAGATGGTAGCAAAACACTTTGTCATAAAAGTCGAGATGGGTGTCGATATACAGGTTTTAGGGAGTGCCGATTTCGAAAATAATGACCATTTTGGAATCCGAAATGGCGGCCATGCATTGTGTCATAAAAGTCGTCATGGATGTCGTTTTATACGTTTTAGGGGGCCCCAATTTTGAAAATGATGACCATTTTGGAATCCAAAATGGCGGCCATGCACTATGCCATAAAAGTCGTCATGGGTGTCGTTTTATAGGTTTTAGGGGGCGCAGATTTCGAAAATGATGACCATTTTGGATTCCAAGATGGCGGCCATGCACTATGTCATAAAAGTCGTCATGGATGTCGTTTTATAGGTTTTAGGGGGCCCCGATTTAGAAAATGATGACCATTTTGAAATCCAAAATGGCGGCCATGCACTATGTCATAAAAGTCGTCATGGGTGTCGTTTTATAGGTTTTGGGGGGCGCAGATTTAGAAAATGATGACTATTTTGGATTCCAAGATGGCGGCCATGCACTATGTCATAAAAGTCGTCGTGGATGTCGTTTTATAGGTTTTAGGGGGCGCAGATTTCGAAAATGATAACATTTTCAATTTCATAATGGCGGCAATGCACTATGTCATAAAAGTCGTCATGGATATCGTTTTATAGGTTTTAGGGGGCGCAGATTTCGAAAATGATGACTATTTTGGATTCCACTTTTATGACAAAATACGTAGCCGCCATCTTGGATTATAAAATGATCATCGTTTTCGAATTCTGCACTCCCTAAAACCTATAAATCGACATCCGTGACGACGCAAGTTATCTTTATTTTCAGATCTAACAAATTGCTACAGAATACAAAGGACAAAAAAGAAGCGAGGAGGTAATGAAACAAGCAAAAATACAGATGATTCCTCGACGCAATTGGGTGATTCTTAAATTGTGTCCAGATTTTTTTTGTCATAAAAGTTTTTATTTTTCACATATTACTCTCACAAGTTCCGTGACATTTCGACCTTGTAATTTTTTAAGTAAATGTTTTTGTTTATCTATGAGGATCTCACTAGAATAGTATAATCAAGGTATGTTTATATTTGATGAATGAAATAGTAACGCAAAAAAAAAATATATTTGTGTCTTATATTCCTGCCGAAGACTTTTATTTTACCTTTTCCTTCTACACAAGTTTGGCCAAGAAATAAGAATTTAGGGCTCTCAATTTTATTTTGACTTCTACAACAGTAAAGCTACGAGGCCATGTTTGGTATCGTTTTCGTATAAATTCGCAGTACCAAATTTAGTTAAGATATCACATTGACACCATTCCGAAGTAAAAACATATAAACTTATTAAAATACTTTCTTTTAAACTCCTCTTCACGCTTAAACTGCTGAACAGTTTTAATTTAAATTTGGTACACATATATTTTGAGTCCCGAGACAGGATATAATAAGTTATCTCAAAAATCATCCTTTAAAGGTGTGAAATGAGGTGTAGGGGGGAATTCAGAATTGACTTCTTGAAGTAAATACTGTTTAAGTTTAGGTTTGAAGTCATGTTTTTTCATCATTTTTAACTAAATCAAAGATGTAGACCATCCCAAATTTCATATAAATCGGTTCAGCGGTTATTGATTTCCCGTACAAATTTCCACGCCACTTTTCACACCTTCAAAAGATGATTTTGGTTATAAGATCTATCCTATGTCCTGTTCCGGGACACAAACTATTTCTATACCAAATTTCAACGAAATCGGTTCAGCGGTTAAGCGTCAAGAAGAGTTTCAAAAAAACCGGCCAAGTGCGAGTCAGACTCGCGTATTAAGGGTTCCGTACATTAAGTCCGACTCGCGCTTGACTGCACATTTCTAATAGGTTTTCCTGTCATCTAATAGGTAAAGAACTATTTTGTGTATTCAGACGGACATACATACAGACGCACGAGTGATCCTATAAGGGTTCCGTTTTTTCCTTTTGAGGTACGGAACCCTAAAAAAATTTATTTTTATTTTGTGGAATGGTGTCAATGTGATATCTTAAATGGATTCAGCACCCCAGATTTATACGAAAACGATACCAAACACGGCCTAGCACCTTCACTGATATAGATATATCAAGATAAAATTGAGAGCCCTAAATAAACTTTCAAGAGCGGATATCTCAAAAACTATTCAACATATCGAAAAAATTGACTGAATAAACTTGTAACAAATTAAATTAACTTTCATTTTGTATAAGTGGCCATGTCGCTGAGATGCATAGTTTCCGAGATATAATCGAAAAACGGGAAAATGGGACCTTCAAAGCCCCCTCTCTCCCCCCCGCTCAAGGGCTACGGCCGGGGACTTTTGATATGTTCACCTCCTAACTTGTCAAACCGAGTTACGGAGTCAAAAATTGTGTTCCGAGCATTTCCCTCTACAACTTTTGGAGCATTCGTTACCTGACCTAAGTAGCTTATTGAATTTCTTTAAAAACTTTTCTGTAAAAGGTTGACGGGTGTTGGGTGTTTATATGGTTTCGGTCGATTATTATCATTTTGCATTGCCCATGATGACTTACTAGAATTACGAGCACACGAGACACTAATAGTAGTTTGACAAACCTTGGTTTTCAAGAGGTATTTTATATTGACATTTGCTGTCACAAATTTGCTGTCAGATTTAGTCGCAAACCGCACGCAAAGTGCACACAAATGTGTCGACACCTTGTTACGGAAAAGTGTGGACACGGCGACGACACTTTGTTTCGAAACAATTCTAGACACATTGTGTGGACTCTGTTACGACACATCTGACATTTAGTTACCACTTTGTGATTCTGCGACTGGAATGGTTATATGGGAACTTTACTTCAAGTTCCGCCTCCAGGGGATAGGGAGAAAAATTAGGATTAGAAATTAGCCGCTTACTGACACAGACCGAATTCCACGCGGGCGGAGCCGCGGGCACAGCTATCTATACATATAATAAAGCTGAAGAGGGTCGAAAGTCTGTACACGGAAGATATTTGAAAAAAAGTTGGCTGGGGATACTTAGAATCGATAACAGAACACGTTCCAAAAGTTTTTAGAATTTTTGTCTGTTTGTCTGTTTATCTGTTTGTCTGATTATTTGAACGCGCATCACGTGAAAACGGCTGAACGGATTTTGATGAAAACTTTACTAATCTGTTGAGAAAATCCCCGGCCAGGTTATAGGCTGTAAAAATTCAACCCCTAAAAGGGGGGGTAGCCACAACAGTCGATTGACTTAAGTTTGCCCCTGAATCTTATGGCGCTACTTAGGAAGGAGGGGCAAACTTTTTCCCATATGTGCTACCACTATTGAGTACCCTGGTAAACTAACAGATGGCGCTGAATTTAATACGTTGTGACATGAATAAGCCACCGAGGAAAGATTTTGCCAAATTAACTCTAGAGGGGGTACGGATATCAACAAAAATAATTGAATAATTATGTTGATTTAATAAATTAATAATACAACAAAATTAAACGACAGTAAATTAATTGCCCCTCATTGCACAGTGCCATCTTTTGGGGAACTGAGTAAACATTAAGTAATCAAGAAAACTAAAAATGAGTTTACATAGTTACGTAGTGGTAAAATAAACACACATATCAACATGCATATAATTGCATAATTATTTAAAATTATAAATTTTCTCCATCATGAATTAATTATACCTAATCGTAATTATATCGCACCCATATCAAATCCATATTCATACGTAGGTATCGCCGCCTTTAAGCACTTAATAATGGCAACGAAGGTGGGTACTTTGAAAAAAAAAACATTGACCTCTGTCATTTGCAGTGCCGGATTAACCCTTTTAAGCAAAATAAGCACTTGCTTAGGGCACCACGTCTAGGGGGCACCAAAACCGTAGGCAAAAAAAACCGCGCAGGCTGCATTAGCATTGCAGTCGTCGTGGAGTAGGTACCTACATGAAACTTTTATACGTGTACAAGTACCCATCTAATAACGAAGGGTCGTAGGGATCAAGTAAAAGAGTGAGGTCCAACGTAGGCTTTCGATTTGACCTTACGCGGAGGCCCTTAAAGTCATGGAAAAAAATCTTGCTTTCGGGCTTGCGGCTGCCGATTTTTTCGACATAGATTACCGATTTTATAGCGAATTTTGCTTTCTTGCACGCCACATTTGTCGGCCAAGCCGAGTTGCTCCTTAGCCGCGATCCTGAGACCTAACTGTCAAAGTGTTATAAGGGGCCCCGTGAAAGCCGAAAACTAAAAGCATCCTATCAAGTAGCGCTTTCGAGCGAAGCCAAAGAGCGAGCAGTAGAAGTGTCGTGATTACATGCATAGATTCGATTTCAAGCCACTCTTTTGCAGTACGGCGTAAGGTCTTATGCGAGGTTTCCTGCCTTATGGCAAAGTTGATCTTCTGCCTTAATTACACTTGGGCGTGGATCCAAATCCATGCTTTCCTCTTTCGCAGCTGGGTCTTCTGCCTTGCTCACACTTCACATTCACTTGGTCAATTCCAAGCTCTGCTTTCTTGCATCTTTTCTGTATGAAAACAACCTCGCTGAGACCCTTAAATATCGAGCTCTATGCGAAGCTAGGCTGATAGAAAACTGTCCCATCCCTTCTCTGTATGAAACCCTGGATTCGCGCCTGGTTGGGACTAAAAGTAAAAATGTACAACTGTCTGTCAAATTGCGTTTTTATATCGAAAAATTTTCGCGCTCGCTTCGCTCGCGTTTTCTATAACTTTCTAAGGTATGGCGACTGCAGCAGCATTACTCTGTTGCAACGTTACTGCTGCAGTACTTTCAATTTTCGTGATAAAATGATGTGACTGATATTCCATACTAAAAGTAGAAATGTGCAACTGTCTATCAAATTGCGTTTTTATATCGAAAAACTTTCTCGCTCGCTTCGCTCGCGTTTTCAATAACTTTCTAAGATATGGTAACTGCAGCAGCATTACTCTGTTGCAACGTTACTGCTGCAGCACTGTCAATTTTCGTGATAAAATTATGTGACTGATTTCCATACTAAAAGTAAAAATGTACAACTGTCTATGTACGTTTTTATATCGAAAAATTTTTGCGCTCGCTTCGCTCGCGTTTTCAATCACTTTCTAAGATATGGCAACTGCAGCAGCATTACTCTGCTGCAACGTTACTGCTGCAGCACTGTCAATTTTCGTGATAAATTATGTGACTGATTTCCATACTAAAAGTAAAAATGTACAGCTGTCTATCAAATTAAATTTTTATATCGAAAAATTTTCGCGCTCGCTTCGCTCGCGTTTTCAATAACTTTCTAAGATATGGCAACTGTAGCAGCATTACTCTGCTGCAACGTTACTGCTGCAGAACTGTCAATTTTCGTGTTAAAATTATGTGACTGATTTCCATACTAAAAGTAGAAATGTGCAACTGTCTATCAAATTGCGTTTTTATATCGAAAAATTTTCGCGCTCGCTTCGCTCGCGTTTTCAATAACTTTCTACGATATAGGGACTGCAGCAGCATTACTCTGTTGCAACGTTACTGCTGCAGCACTGTCATCAGTGACGTCACGGACGGTAACAGTGACGTCACGGACGGTAACACACACTGTCACACTCGCGGTACTTTATTTGATTAAAATAGTAAACGTGATATTTACCTGCATCCGCAATCATCGCTGTGTGTATCTGTGTTGTCCTAAGCTATGTGAGTGTGCGTGATCCGCGCGCGCTTGTGATAGTGCAATAAAATTGATAGCGACTGTTTACTGTGTAACACTAAGTGACTTTTTTGCGTGTGGGGGTAGGTGCCAATTAAGAAAATACAGCCGTTTATTCAGTAAATAACTTCGAAACTTTTTCTTAAAGAAATACAATTTGGTACTACGACGGCATACACTTACAAACTCTCAATAATACCACCGCAATCGGAATATTATCATTTTATATAAATTATATAGACACTACTTTAATATTAGCGCCATCTAGTGGCTCCCGTAGGAACTTCTCAGCTCTAATCCATAGCGAGCAAAATGGTTGTCTGCGCCGCGGCTTGTGGTAAACCCCTTGGTGCGACAGGTGTCGCTAAGTGCGGCTGCGGCCAATCATACCATAAAGCTTGTGTGGGCATGGGCCAAAATGCGCGTGTCGCAAGCACATGGGCGTGCCCGGCGTGCAAAGCGACGACCCCTCGACGTGACAACTCCGACAATACGCCGGTGAAGCCGAGTGGGGCCGGCGACGACGATGCGCCGTTGGATCTGCAGCCCGATGTCGCTGAGCAGCTGCGCTTGCTTCGTGGGGACTTCGGCGCTGTGCGCGATGAAGTTGCGGGCCTGCGCCAAGAGGTGGCGCGCTTCAATGAGCTCCTTGGTGGTCTTACTGGCCGTCTGGATGTCCTGGAGGAGAAGGTCAGGCGCCTGGAGGAGCGGCCCGTGGAGCTCGTCGACGGTGAGCCAGGAGACAGATCGCCGTCAGGAGCAACGGTGGAGCTGCAGCAGACAGTGGCGCGCCTTCAGCTGGAGCTGAATGACCGCGACCAGGACGCGTTGCTCTCGGACCTCGACATTGGCCACGTTCCGGAGACGAGGGGCGAGAACGTTGTCCACACGGTCACCGTCCTCGCGGCCAGGTTGGGTGTCGCCCTGGAGCAGCGCGACGTGGTGTTCGCCGAGCGAGTCGGGGCGGTGAGCCGGGCCGGAGAAGGGGCCGACAGAGAGGCTGGAGGCCGGCCGCGTCGCGTCGTCGTTAGGCTGGCGCGGCGGCAGCTGCGGGACGAACTGCTGCAGGCCGCCCGCGTTCGGCGGAATTTCACCTTCTCTGTTGACGACTTGCCAGGCCCCCCGCGTCGCGTTTTCGTCAACGAGCGCCTCACACGCACGAACCGCCTCTTGTTCCACAAAGTTCGAGAGCTGTGCAGGGAACATCAGTGGAGGTTCTCGTGGACAAGGCGGGGCCGAGTCTATGCCCGACAAGGCGAGGGAAAGCCAGCTTTCTCCATTCGCTCTGACGCAGACCTGCATCGTGTTTTTGGAGTCAGCACCGTCTGAGGTCTGGGCGGGCGAATGTAGCATATATTGTTTTATCATTACACAATGGGGCGGCAATGTCTGTTTGTTCATCTCATTAATTTTCAGCATTTATATAATTATAAAGTTGTTGATAATCTGCAGGCTCTGGTATCTACGCGACACTGGTTCTGTTACTGTTATACGTTTTTTTAAAGTAACGACATCTGTCTGGTGGTCTGTCTGGTCTGAGGTGTATCTTTATAACTATAGTAGTAAATAAAACACTTAAAATAGGTTTGTACAATGCAGGTTCTCTTGGCACAAATCATGACAATTTCATAGCGGCTGCTACTCGGCAGGATGTTGATGTGTTGGCGATCAACGAATCATGGTTAAGGGCGGGCGAAGAAGGGCGGGCGCCGACACTTCCTGGATACAGTTTCCGGCATATTCCTAGACCGCAGGGCGACCGGTCACGCGGTGGAGGCGTAGGCTTTTATATTAAGTGTAATCTCAAAGCTCGGACCTGGCCTCATCCCGTTGACCCGTTGCATAAGCTGGTGGAGCAGATGTGGATCACGTTTACTCTCAACGGCAAGAAGCTGGCAATTGGAACGGCATACAGACCACCTTGGATGGACCTACAACTATTTTTGGATGCTGTAAGTGACTCGATAAGTTCAATTCGCAGTTATGATAACATAATAATACTGGGTGATTTTAATGTAAATCTATTGAACAGCTCTGACACAAAATGCACTCAATTCCATAATTTTGTTACCAGTTTTGGACTATTTCAATTGGTGTCTCAGCCTACACATTTTACTGACAGCAGCCAAACGCTGATCGATATTGTGTGTTCAGACATGCAGGCAAAAAACACTACCATTGATCACGTGGGTTCCCTGTATGGTCACTGCCTTGTGGTTTGCAACTTCAATGTCAAGCGTGAGAAATTAAAGCCTTATCACATTACCTACAGACCTTTTAAGGAAATCTGTGACAAAGACTTAGATGTGGACCTGCGGGACGTGAAGTGGGACTTAATATCAAATCTTGGCAGTATCAATGACATGGTAACAGCATTCAACCAACAAGTACTTAGTATATTTGATGTACATGCCCCTCTAAAAACATCCTTAGTTAAAGTACAATCCCACCCTTGGATTACTGATACTGTCAAGTTCATGATGCGGTTGCGTGACGACGCTGCATCAGACTTTCACAAGAACCAGAATGATGTAAAAAAAAAATACTACAAGGACTTGAAATCTGTTGTGAATAAGGCTCTATATTTTGAAAAAGTGGCTTATTTTAAACAAAATATAAACAATAAAATAAATGACCCAAAAACTTTATGGAAAAACCTGAAATCCACAATATTGCCTAGTAAGAATAATGAATTACCTTCACTTTTCAATAACCCATGTACCTTAAATAAACATTTTCTCGATCTGCCAGGAATTTCAGATGTAGCATTGTCACGGCTAACTTTTTTTGAGTTCCATAAGTACAGTGACACAGTTTTCCATTTAAATACAGTTAGTTCTAATGAAATTACTAAAATAATTAGAAGTTTAAAATCTAATGCGGAGGGTGTTGATGGAATAAATTTAAATATGCTTATTTTAACGCTGCCTTACACAATTGACATTATTACTAGTTTAATTAATACATCTATTCTTTCATCCACCTTTCCTGATATTTGGAAGTTAGCAGTTGTAAACCCCTTGCCTAAAATAGCTAACCCATCTGTGATTAAGGACCTTAGGCCAATTAGCATACTACCATGTATGTCTAAAATAATGGAGAAAGTTGTCGGTGCTCAGTTAACCACCTACCTAGAAACCAACAACATTTTGCCGGATGTCCAATCGGGTTTTCGGAAAGGACGTAGCACTACAACCGCTTTACTTGATGTTTCTGACAACATTTTGGATGCTCAGGATAAAGGCATGTGCACTCTTTTAGTGCTCCTTGATTTCTCGAGGGCTTTCGATTGCTTAAATATAAATCTGCTATTATCTAAGTTAACCTACTATGGTTTTGACCAGAAAACTATAAAGTGGTTCCAAAGTTACCTCAGCAATCGGTCACAGATAGTTAAAGTGCGCCTTGGTGATGGTTCCTCCCTTTTTTCAGAAAAAGCAGAGCTTACTAGAGGAGTCCCTCAAGGATCGGTACTTGGCCCGCTCCTTTTTATACTTTATTCTGCTGATATTGTGTCTCACATTAAGCATTGCAAATACCACATATATGCAGACGACATACAGGTCTACATATCATGTAAGCCATCGGAAGTTAACACTGCTATAGAGAAACTCAATCAAGACCTCACGAGTATAGCAACCTGGGCTACAGAAAATTGCCTACTGCTTAACCCAAATAAAACAAAGTACCTTGTCTTTGGCAGCAAGCACCAACTGGCTGGTGTCAGTACTTCAGTAGATGTTATGTTAATGAATGAACCAATTGAGAGGGTGTATGAAGCGCGAAATCTGGGCCTTTTAATGGATTGTGGACTTCGATATGAAAAGCATACCGCAGAGGCTGTAAGAAGTTGCTTCTATAAGCTTAAGGTGCTATATAAAATTCGGCCATACCTAAGCGAAACCTTGCGCATTCAACTGATCGAGTCACTTGTACTATCAAAACTTAATTATATGGATGTTGTAACTGGGCCTAGGCTACTTGCTAAAACAAAAAGACTCATACAACGTGTTCAAAATGCCTGTGCTCGCTTCTGTTTTGATATTCCTTTGAGAGCCCACGTCACTCCGTTTCTTAATAGTCATAAGATCCTCAAAATGCAGCACCGTCGTAAACTTCATTTGGCTTGTTTGCTCTTCGGAGTTCTGAAGTATAAAACCCCTGCATATCTTTGTAACAAGTTATCTTGCATCACGCTCCGCGACCGCCGTAAATGTGGGATTCAATTGTTGACGCCACGCCACGCTTCGGCAGCTTTCCGGGGCAGCTATCGCTATACTGCCTCAAAATGTTGGAATAACGTGCCACCGCCAATGAGGAACCTGCAAAGTATTCATACTTTTAAAACGAAGCTTAAACAGTACATGCTTAGCCACCAACTTAGCCAGGAAACCTGCTTACACGATACAAGCTGCCTGTAGTTTCTGCTTTTACTTACCACTTAGATTACGTTCCCTCTGCATTGCCATAGCACATTACTTTTAAAAATGTTATTCTCGCCCTCTTGTGACTCTCTATATGTAGTTAAATCTGTATGATCGATAAAATATTGCTTAAACTGCTTTTGTTCGTAACAAATCGACCTGTTTTATTTGTCATTTTAGTTTAGTTTGCGCAGCTGCCGCATGGCGCTAGATGTAATGTCAGGCGTAATGTACGGCCAAGATGAGTTTGACCTGATAATGTAACAGCTGTATTGTACGTAGTAAAACTATACATAGTAATTTATTGTAATGTATTCTTGACTAATTGCTATCTTTGTCTTTTGTATTCTTATTACTATCTTTGTATTTTGTATGTATTAATTTTGTTGTTAATTCTCTTGTTATTCATGTTACCTGTCGTGATTGTTTCACCGGATGGTCTTATCGGAAGATCAGCGCTGGAAGTCGCCAGCAACATGCTGAGGTGAGACCATTTCGTGGCACTTTCTCTTTTTTATGTTTCTCTGTTTAGTATAAGTTTTTATTTTGTGTTTGTGCTTACGAATAAAATTATTTCTATTCTATTCTATTCTATTCTATTTTTCGTGATAAAATTATGTGACAGATTTCCATTCTCAGCTGTAAT
This sequence comes from Cydia splendana, assembly GCF_910591565.1. Classification (NCBI taxonomy): domain Eukaryota; kingdom Metazoa; phylum Arthropoda; class Insecta; order Lepidoptera; family Tortricidae; genus Cydia; species Cydia splendana. The sequence goes on from NC_085983.1 coordinate 7,542,078, forward strand.
GAAGTTGTGGGCAAATGCCTCCGGAGCACGGGAAAACTTCGGACTGTTCCGCGTCGCACAGCATTGCATGCTAGAAACCCACGTGTGATAGGTCCGACTTTCTATGAGCACCTACCAAATGAAATAAAAAATGAGACAAGTGATATGACGTTCAGACGCAAACTAAAAATCTTTTTACTTAAGAAATCCCTATACTCTGTAAAGGAATATTTATCAAATTGAATTGACCAATTATAATTGTGTATCTAATGTAAATTGTTATTTTGTTATCTTATTTTTAAGTTGTTTATTTCAATTATTATTTTATTATTTTTTTTATTTCTCATTTGACATGTTTGACATTGTTTAAAAAAAAAAAAATATATATATTTATTGATAGGTACTCTGTAGTACTATATTAAAATTGTTTTTTATTTTTCTATTATCATTTATTATCTTTGACATTGTATAATTTGCTATTTGAATATTTTGACATTACTAATATTTTGTGATATATTTATATACCATTGTATATAACTACTTTTCAACTATAATATCAATTGTAATTTAATTATTTGCTTTGTTTTGTATCCTGACGATCGCTATACGATAAGTAATTGCTTCTGTATTCTTTTACATTAACTATGAAAATTGTATTGAGAGATCAATAAACTAAACTAAACTAAACTAATGCGGCAATGAACGTCACTCAACTTACCAAACAAATTCAATGTAATCTCGATGACCCTAGGGAGAGGGGGCACCATGGTCTAGAAATGCTTAGGGCATCAAAATATCTTAATCCGGCACTGGTCGTTTGCAGAGTCAAACGATTTGGGACTCGCATTTTATACGCATTACCATGCCTTCCCGAAAAAAATCGAATCATTCGTGAAAGTCTCGCAACGCATTGAGGTTACAAGGGGCACGTGGTCTTCCTCAGGAGTCTGAAGAAGACCACGTTGAGTAGCGCTCTAGCCAGGCAGGCCGCTTCGCTTTCGCTCGCGCGCGTATACCTTACTGTATCGTCCGATATACAACTACTACTCTGTCGTTTAAATCACGTGTAAAATTTGAATACTCGTAAGGCCAAAAAAAACTGTTGATTTTGGAGTGAAGTTTTATTTAGTGGTACCTAATTTAGTAAAATATTATATCTGGACTACAGTCCTCTAGCATATCCATCTGTCAACTTTACTTCAAGTTCCGCCTCCAGGGGATAGGGAGAAAAATTAGGATTAGAAATTAGCCGCTTACTGACACAGACCGAATTCCACGCGGGCGGAGCCGCGGGCACAGCTAGTTAATAAATACAGGAGTTACTTTGTCAATTAGTGCTAACCCGTTATACTTGCGTATTTTTTGCATGCAATTAACTAATGTTCCCACACTCCAACCGAAATAAAAACGCAAATAAATCAAGCTTTTATTTAGTTTCACCTGTCCCGTTGTCTGTAATCAAATCTTGCAAGTTAAATTTGATCCACTTCCCGGTTTCCGATTGAGCTGAAATTTTGCATGCATGTATAAATCGGATGACAATGCAATATTATGGTACCATCGAGCTGATCTGATGATGGAGACAGGAGGTGGCCATAGGAACTCTGTGATGAAACAGCGCAACCTAATTGTGTTTGGGGTTTTTAGAATTGTCTCGATGAGTATTAGTTGTCTGTCGTAAGAAAAGTACAGTCAGCGATAAAAGCTTGTACCAAAAATTAAATTTTTGACAATAACTTATTAATTTCTTACCCGAGGTTTAATTTTGATTCCTAATCAATAAATAACACAAAGGTTTCTTATAATGTAGATTATTGTAGAATTATTAAAGAAAATAATCCGTATGTTTCCCAATTTTTCTGGAGGTACTCATTTTTATATTGTTGTATAAGTGCTATTTATTGACTAGGGATCAAAATTAAGTCTCAGGTAAAATAATAATTAAATGATTAATTATTCTCAACCAGACGCGTTTTGTTAGAGAGTGAATCTTCTGTACCTAGTACTATTATTTATTCTGTGACCGAATCAACAAATATAGTATTTTATACAATCGTGATATTTGATTATATCACTATTGTATACAATACTTTTTCTACGCGTCAACAATAATAAATAATAATACTTTAAACTAGTACAATTATATAGGTAAACAGATCGAAAGTATACAGCTAAGATCCGCGACCTTCTCGTAACTCATGAGGCCCTGGTACTTGCTCCACGCTAAATTAAATTTTTAGACAGTTTTTTTTTTTCGATTTTGGCCATCGTAGCCTATGGAGACTAACAAGCAACGCTAAGTGGTTTTCGTAGTCTATGGATGTTGCTATATTAAGGGTGTCACATGCCCGTTTCTGACTTATGAAGCAATTGTTTCTACTATACAACCTAAAATAAATTATTTATTTGAGCTATAGTTTGGTTTCATCCTCTTGACGGCGGCGAGCTGTGATTGATCAATTTCATTATAGTTGACTAAACCGTATCGTAATGAATATTATAGTTGAGTGGTGAGCCCATACATTAAAAGTACCCAATTGCAGTTTGGTATACGAAATCTTAATTCAAGAATTATAGTCGACGAGTAAAAAAAAGCGATTGTGATACCTTTTGTCCAGCTTCCCGTAGCAAATGGACCAAGTCTTTGAGGACGCTGCTCTCTGCTGCCCGACCGAGCAGCGTCGTCGCCACGCCCTCGCCACCAGCACGCCCTGGAAAAGTTCAAGTAATATTAATATATCAATAGGGTATTTGACTACTAGTCAATTCAGTATCTTTTTTCGAATTGTCAAAACGATTTTTCTACTATGGAATTTATATAAAACACTAGCATGTGACGTCACAATCAAATTACCTTCTCTTTATAGTTTTATACGGCGTTAAAAATAGAAATTGTGTCTAAAAATAACTGCTGTTCACGTTTCTCTAACAATCTTCTGGTGCTCTATTTCATGCATGGTGTAAAATAATTTATTTTAAATACAGTCAAATGCCCTATTGTTTTTTTTAACTACAGAATACACAAGTAAATGTAAATAATAGATATATGCTTTTACACGTACACGCTTTGCTTACTTTGGGGCTAGTTTAAGAGCCCATCAACGTGCACACTAGCGCCACTGCTAATTAATCGTGATTATTTAAATTGAACGACAGGTATTTAAAAAAGGGGGCCGGTACGTACTGTATTGCGTATTTCATTTCAGTACCTTTTGAATACATCAAAGTAGTTTTTATGTTGCTGGATTCGTCAATCTACTCGTATGCGTCCAACGACTGACTTAACACTTTCGCAACCAGGCAAAATTTCAAACAATACCCCAGAAACCGACAGTACTCGCTAGTCGGGCAACGAGGTGCAACTCAATGCCGCACGCCGCGAACCCGCTAGTCGGGCAAGCGGCGGATGCTCAGGGCTGTGACAAGTAACTTTCGTATAAGTACGTGGATAAAATTAAATCTGCTGTCTCATCTGTTTAGGCTCCCCGTTTTGTTCTTCTCCTAATTCTAACTCCTATTGATACATACCCGTGTATGCAATTTCACGTAACCAACTAATAAGAATTTTTATTTTGTAATCGCATTAGGTAAAGTAAATAAAAATACAAAGTGAAGTAATAAAATATAATAATCAACTGTACCAACTTTTCGACCACATAATAATCAAAGTCTTACAATTTTTTTTGTTAGTGGCAGTGGCAGCCCTGAGGTAGTGAAGATGCAATGCTTGCCCGCCTGTCGGGCACTTCGGCGTCGCGTGTAGGTTTATAGCTCTTGCCCGACTAGCGGGTATCTGAGTAAAGTTTACGAGTGCCCGAGAGTCGGGTACGCGGTGTCGAATGTGTTAATTTTAATAAATTGCCCATATTGTACTCATCTGCTTGACTTTACCCGAATTTGTATTTTTATGACTTTGTACTATAATTGTAATTCCTCGATTTATTTATATCCATGACATTTAATTAATTATTGCAATCCCACGGTTTAACTATCCTTCAATGACATTTAATCAATTATTTTACTCCCTTGATCTCTTTTATGTAATAACGTCATACTCCTAATGTAATGTCAGTAATGTGTTATAGATTTAAATCGAATGTAGTTACTTATAATATATTCACTCACTTATTTATTCGAATAATGCATGTTATGCTATTAAGTAATGTAACTCCAATTAGCACGTAAGGTTGAACTGTAAGTGTTAATTGTATGCAACAAATAAACAATAAAGTTAAAACAGCCGTTTTTGTTTTGAGGTCCTAGTGCGACGAATCCAGCAACATAAAAACTAGTTTGATGCATTCAAAGGGTACTTAAATACACAAAACAGTACGTAGCGGCCCCCTTTTTTAAATACCTGTCGTAAAATTTAAATAATCACGATTAATTAGCAGTGGCGCTAGTGTGCACGTTGATGGGCTCTTAACGTAAGCGTAATAGCCTCCTAAGCCCCAGCCATACAAATGAAAAATGCAAAATTTGACCCAGTAATTTGAACCTACAATGTTTCCTACATTGTAGAGTTGATTTTGCGTTGTTCAAAAACTGAACGAAACAAAGCAAAAGCAACTATATTCCAATCGAATATGATTTAAATTTCATTGAACTGAATAAGTACTATGGGTAGGACTTTGGGCCTTAGGAGGATAGACCAACAACGATACCTGTACGTCCGATGCGATGTACGTAGTTTTCAATATCCTCCGGCATATCATAGTTGATCACGTGCTGAATGTTGGCGAAATCCAGACCTGAAGGTAAAAATAAATAAATAAATAAAAATTAATATCTGGGGCCATCTTACACAGATCAACGCAGCCCCAAACTAAGCAAAGCTTGTACTATGGCTGCTTGGCGACGATATACATACTTATATAGATAAATAAAAACACCCATGACTCAGGAAGAAATATTTGTGTTCATCACACAATGCCCTTACCGGGATTCGAACCCAGGACCGTCGGCTTCACAGGCAGGGTCACTACCCACCAGTGGCGGCGCGTCCATAAAAGCCGATTCCCACCGGCTTGCCTATTTTTGGACATTTGAGTAGAGTTATAAAGGAAATATGTAAGCCAAATTAGCCCCGGCTTGCCTATGGATATGTTTGACGCGCCGCCACTGCTACCCACTAGGCCAGACCGGTCGTCTACAACGTAAGAACATGTGATTTAATGGCGAAAAATGACAATCCATTTTAATATGAATTTGTGCATTTTGCTGAATTAAAAACAATGGGGTTGGCCGGTCGAAGTATTTAGCAGATGGCGCCAGTATAGCCTGCGTTGTCAATCCCTAGAATTGGGTCTAATTTTTTTTTTTATGGAAATTTATGCCAGCCCTTTAAGCCAAATCTCATAGAAAAAGGGGCAAGCTATGATGGCGCCATCTATGCAAACCTTTGACAGTTGCCAACCCCATTAAAATATCGAATTTTTCGGTAATTCAGTTAATGGAATCTAAAATGTACGGTTAGCGAATTTAATTTCAATGCCATTTCGTACATTGCCGTTTTTTGCGTAATGGTACCACAGAATAAATAATAGTACTACCGTACAGAAAGGACACTTCCTACAAACCCGAAGTTTGACAGCGGTTCAGGGTCGAATCATGCTATCCCTTTCTAATATATAGCACCATCCCTTTCGGCTACGTAGGGTTGTCAAAATTCAAGACATTATCTTATCTGTGGTCGTGCACGCAAAAGGAAGTCAAGTGGTGCCAACCCTAATAATTGCTCGGAGCAATGCTGAGCCGAACGGAGCCGAGTTCGACCGAAGTCAGGAGTGTGTCCCCATTGGTGATGGTACGGAGCCCTTCGTGCGCGAGTCCGACTCGCACTTGGCCGGTTTTTACCTTTGCTGGCGACATCTGTAGCGACCAGAACGTCTTTCTCCCCTCGCCTGAAGGCGTCCACGGCTCGGGAGCGCTCCTCCTGGTCTTTGCCTCCATGAATCGCCACTGCTTCCACACCTGAAACGAAGTTTCATCTAAATCGGTTCAGTTTTCGCATTTAATTAGTAGGGATTTTTGTAAAAATCATCTGTTTGGCTGTTTAATGGGCCTGTGCCTTCATTTGATATGGCCATTAAAATTTTTAAAAAGTTTGGAACTCAATAAATAATTAAATTTGTATGCAACATTGCAGTTCCAAAATCGAGACTGCAATGTTTTTAACTTTTCAATGTTTGACTGACCATAAACTCCGCACTTCGCGACCTATTTTACAAGCTTTTATTTACTTTCACCTGACCGTTGTCTGTCGGTCTGTAATCAAATCTTGCAAGTTAAATTTGACCCACCTCCCGGTTTCCGATTGAGCTGAAATTTTGCATGCATGTATAAATCGGATGACAATGCAATATTATGGTACCATCGAGCTGATCTGATGATGGAGACAGGAGGTGGCCATAGGAACTCTGTGATGAAACAACGCAACCGAATTGTGTTAGGGGTTTTTAGAATTGTCTCGATGAGTATTAGTTGTCTGTCGTAAGAAAAGTACAGTCAGCGATAAAAGCTTGTACCAAAAATGAAATTTTTGCCAAAAACTTTTTTTTTTAATGAGATTGCGTCATAAGGACATTTTGTAACTTAAATCCCACTTACCTTTAAGCAGTAGATACTCGTGTATGGCGTCCACATCTTGTTTCCTCTCAGCGAACACTAGCACAGGCGGGGGAGTTTTCTGCAGGCACTGTAGCAGGTGCACTGTACGCGCTTCGGCCTTTACAGGCTCCAGTTCCTAGGAAAAAAGGTTATATTTAGGTGATTTTTATATTTGAGCAGAATTTAAATAAAACCGGCCAAGTGCGAGTCGGACTCGGGCTTTAGATGTTTTTATAAAAAAAATCGTCAGCCGGTTGTATAGCGGTGGAAAGACCGTCAGCTACTTGCATAAATATTAAATAAGCGCTGTACCTTTTTATTATATTAATAACTAAATCATGAAACTTTGCATGTAGCATTTCATCAGGCGTTTCAATAAACGCCTCACGGATTTGCGGACATAAATGGTAAGGCACGTATCTTTTACATGTTTATGCAAGTAGTGTCAGGGAGCCGGCCGCGGACCCGCCGGAACTTGACATTCTTCGGCCAAAACTCCTCCTTGTAGTTGAGGAGCCGACGATACTAAATTTGTACTTACTCGAGCATTGTACAGACCTATTGGCATCAAAATATTAGATGATAAGAAGAAAAAAAAGTTATGTAAAGTTTTTTTTTCAGCGAGCCGGAAAGCGTCTACAATTTTTTTTTTCGGGAAGTTGGTGGAGGGTTAAAAAATCGTTAAGTTAATCGTTTGTGAGTTTGGTCGTTTTTGTCCACGTTAATGCTATATTTTTTCTATAACTTAATATAACACTTATTTGTAGGCATTTTTTTAATCTGTTGAACACAAGTTTGACGCCAAATTTTTACATTGTAATCGTCAGATTAAGGAAATGCGTGCAAATAATTATCAGATTTAGTAATAGCACAATTATAGCGTTAATTTTGGACTAATATGACCAAATCCACAATCTGCTTAACAATTTGTTGAACCCCCACCAACCCCCCACCAACCAAGGGCTCAACATAGATGGCTAAAAGGGGTAAAGGTAGACTACACGGGGTAGCAAGATATCATTCATATCGTAATCTGACGCGCTCGAGTAAACACAAAAATCCCCTCTTGGGCTCCCCTACTATTGGTGAAGGTCGCTAGATGTCCAGTCGGAACGCTCAGCACAAAAGTATTATAAGTCCGGCAGAGAGTAAACAATGAATAAAGTGTTTTACCTGTCGAACGTTGAGCGACGCAGCCCCAGCGCGGCCCACGTTCACAGTGACAGGTTTGACCAGCGCTGATCTGATGACAAAAACACATCAAAATTTACAACTGGTGGCTCTGCCCGCCATTTTAAAACATTCAAAATGGGGTTGGCAACTGTCAAAGGTTGGCATAGATGGCGCCATCATAGCATGCCCCTTTATCTATGAGATTTGGCTTAGAGAGCTGGCATCCAGGGCATAAAATTCCATTAAAAAAAAAACAAATTTGACACAATTCAAGGGATTGGTAAGCTATGCTGGCTGCTAAATACTTCGACCGGCCGGTTAGCATCGGCGGTCGGCGGTTTAATAGGGTTCCATTAAACCGCAAAAAAGGAGTCTAGCCAAGCGAACTCTGCATTTTCAAATAATTCTTTAAAATGAAGTTGTTCTGCATTTTTTACGTGTAAGTTTCTGGGTTTTTCTAATGCTACCCGCTACTTGTTATTGTGACAAAATTTAATTTAATTTGTTATTCTTTCTGTTTGTTTTGTATAATTTGCGATGCTTACTGATTTACTGATTTCATTTTATTTTAGTATTCTCATGAAGTGAAATGTACAATTTTATTTTGAGAATAAAAATAAAGTTTGTTAAGCATAATGACAAAGTGTGGCTATGTCATCATTAATGTCAAATTTCTATTAACATATGAGCATATGACGAATGACACTACCTCACATTGTCATATTCAATCTGTGCAATAGCTTCGACGAGCGAGTATGAAACGTATCCGTTTTATCATAGAGAAATATAAGTTAGGAAAGATTGGTAACTCCATACATCAGTTTTCTTACCAAAACGCGAGTTATTTCGTAGTCGACATCTAGCGTCAAGTAGCGGAATTTATCAGTACTGCTAGTCGATAATAGATGTCGCGAATAAAACATTAAAGTCTAATGCTCAACAATTTTCAGCTAATATTATAACCGGATTAACCGGAACTCTATTTTCAACTCCTTCTGCTTGTAATATTAGTTGTAAATTGTTTTAGCAGTACATTTTTCGTCATTAGCGACACTTGTGACATCTGGTGTCAAGTAGCGGTAGTGGTACTGATAAATCCACTACTTGACGCTAGATGTCGACTACGAAATAACTCGCGTTTTGGTAGAATAACTGATGTATGGAGTTACCACTCTTTCCTAACTTATATTTCTCTATGAATCTCGTATGTCGGCTGTTCTCCTCTACAGGTCGACTTTCAACCGACACTCTTGAAACTTTTTTTGGAAATTTTTAAAATTGTCCAATATTTATACAAGTATAAATCCAGATGTAGTGAATAATTATTTTCCATCGTATTTTCACGGAAACGTACGGACGTGTCTTGATATTTCAGTCAGTCTCGGTACAAAAAGTACCGACATTGAGTGAAGTAGCATGACAAATACGAAAGTTTCCGAGAAAATACGACCTCTGCGCTACACTTTCTACGATAGAAAAAAAATATGCACTACATGTGTCAAAAAGGACTATACATAAGTTCTGTATTTTCCTCGGCATAGTGGCGCTGAACAGCAGAGTCTGCCTCTGCCCCGTGAAGTATGAGAATATTGTCCGTACGTCCTCTTCGAAACCCACGTCTATCATGACCTTATTTGTGTGTCAGTATACTGTGTATTTAATTATTTATGGTAAGTATACCAATACAAGCTAGACCGCGTGCTACCAATCTGGCGTCTGTTACGATCAGGACAGATATGGCCGCTAGGTGGCGACAGCGCCACGCGCGGCTTATGGCTACCCACCAAAATTGGTGTGGAACGGATGTACTTTTAGCTACCTGTTGCAAAGCGACGAAATCGCGGAGTGAGCCACGCCTGGCTTAGTCTTCGCTAAGTCATGTGGTACGATTGCCTAAATTTTACGTACCTGGCAAAGTTCTGTATTTTCCTCGGCATAGTGGCGCTGAAGAGCAGAGTCTGCCTCTGCCCCGTAAAGTATGAGAATATTGTTCTGACGTCCTCTTCGAAACCCATGTCTATCATGCGATCAGCTTCATCCATACAGAGGTAGCGGCACACGTTTAGACGTACCTGGAATTAATAATTCATTTATAACAAGACAAGACATAAACGGCAAAGTTTGTTAAACCCTCGTGCCTTAAAAGTCTTGAAACCCTCGCAACGCTCAAGATTAGACTTCTCTCAAAAGTGGAATCTTGAGCGTTGCGAGGGTTTCAAACCACGAGGGTTAAACAAAATTTGCCCCCGAGTGAAACACAAAATTTTTCACCTCACCAACCCGAAGCAAATATTAAATGTAAAATATCAAACAAAATCAAATTCAAATGAATGTTATTAAATATTTATCATCCAAAATCATCATTTAAAAGTCAATTCTACCAGCAAACATAAGAAAACAACTCAAAATTTGCATTTGATTACTTTGCCTCACATGTGAATAAAATGCAACTTTGCTATCAGTTTTTGAAGTGCAAAGTAAGCCTTTCCGAGCTAGTGTGGTGAAAAGGTATTTACCATTTTCTTGTCTAGCATGTCCATAAGTCTACCAGGTGTCGCCACCATGATGTGGACGCCGCGCTGCACCACCTCCATACATTCCGACACCGCAACACCTGCCAAGAAACGACATATTTTAATGACCGAGCGCAAGCGAAAGTCTCCGCTTCAGCTTGGACAAAAATCCTCACGTATGTCCGGATGTTCTCCTCTACAGGTCGCATTTTTCAACCGATTCTCGTGAAATTTTGTGAGCAATTGAGCATAGGTTTGATAATTATGTAGATTCATTTTTGGAAGTTTTACAAAATGGAGTCATATCAGTCTACAGGTCACAGAGCTACAGGCTGAAGGGTTTCGTGTTTCGGAGGTTCCGGGGCAAACTGCCGAATCCGACACAAGACCAGACGATTCAACGGAGCCACGCCGTTTTGCCGCCTAAATAGCGTTTAGTTTTGAAGTTTATAAAATGCATATATGTTTGTCTGTAAGGTATTTGCTTAGAGCATTTAATAACTGGAGTCGCTTTTAAGCTTCCCCTCTGCCGAAAACCTTGCACAATTATGCAAACTTTTGTATGGACTGTTGTTTATCTGACATGGCTATTTGTACAAATCATGTAATAGCCATACATTTGACGCACAGAACACCGCCTCTAGAAACCTAATATTGGCCATTTTGTTCCCGACGCAAATCACCAAACTGTGAGGTGCGGGAGGGGTGCCCACGGCGTTGCGATTGGTCGTTTTAAACATGGCGCGCGGACACGTGCAAGCGTAGGGATGGGACATGTTCATTACAGGTAGTGGGTACTGCTACCAGTGACATCGAAATTTATTGTAGTAAAATTGTTACCAATTTAGTATACTTAGAGTAAACTTACTTAATAATTATACTTATTGATTAATTTAATATTTCATTAAGTAATTTAAAAATGTACCTGAAATTTTTACTTAACATATTAGGGCATTTCTGTTTAAAGTACCCAGAACTTGAATTTTAAAGTTTAGAATTTTTATATTATTTCCACTCAGAATCGCAATCTCTTTCGATACGAGAAAAAAGTGTCGCCAAAATCTCATACAATTATTTTCTTTGTTCCGTTTTATTAAGGTCATAGAAGGTTGTATTGAAAACATATTCAAATGGACCAATAACATATGCCTATTACAAATCAACTCCGAGTTCTCTCGCACTTCTTTGAAGTTCATCATCAGGTCCATCTCGTGACATGCGGCCTAACTGCTCCGCTGGCCTAGAGGATTCTAAAAAAACTTACACAACATGATTCCTATATATTATGTCTAAAATGGTACAATACGGCATGACGAAGCACGAAGTTTCCGCAACTGAAAAACCATCATCGTCACATCACTAGTCGAAAGGGAAAGGGATAGCGCATTGCATTTTCAAGTTGACGAAAAGGGACGGACATACTTCGCCTCTGCTTACTGACCAGTATAAAATGAGCCCCGCGGACAAGAAACATTATTCAATGAAATAATGAATTTCGCTTTCCTGTGGGATGTTATTCCATCTGTTTTGTAAGTAGAAGTCTTAGATGACTTGCCACACCATTTTACGCTGCAATATCCCATGATTTCCCAATGAATTCAATAGTTTACGATTTATTTTCTTAGACTCGTGCACACTGCTAACAGGTCGTAACCTTGGGCGCAACTGATCGGAGCGGCGCGCGAACAATCTTATATTTGACCTATACACTATACGGGCGGTGACCGCGAGTCGTCCTATAAGCTCGGTCTATAGGGGTTGGTCTGTGATTTGACGTAATGCAAAACTCGGCAGACTGTTTTGTACAGAAAATTATAGCCAAGGCGAGTAGCGTAGAATTGCCGTTTCTGGACCAGTTTAGGTATTTAAAACCCCCCGCGGGGGTGGGGGGGGAGGGGGAGGGGGTTTTAAATACCTAAACTGGTCCAGAAACGGCAATTCTACGCTACTAAGGCGTATCCAGTTACTAAATGCTCTAAGGATATTTGTAATATGGGCCTTGTGCCTGATTTAAACTTTTAAATAAATATAATAAATAACTAATATTTTAGAACCGATGGCCATTGGGGCGGAAAGGTTCTCGAGTGGCGACTACGTACCGGAAGGTGCAGCGTGGGTAGACCCCCCACAAGGTGGACCGATGACCTGGTAAAGGTCGCGGGAGTCCGCTGGATGCGGGTGGCGCAAGACCGGTCATTGTGGCACTCTTTGGGGGAGGCCTATGTCCAGCAGTGGACGTCCTCTGGCTGATATGATGATGATGATGACTAATATTTTACCTCCAATAGCCAGACAGCTCCTGATCTCCGGCATGCCCGTCATCTTGAGGTGCTTCACGAAGTGCTGGATGATCTCGTGGGTCTGCTTCGCCAACTCGCGAGACGGGCAGATTATGAGTCCGTATGGACCTTCGTTTCTGGAAAAAAAAAATAGGTAACTTACTAAATAAATAAATAGGTAAGTAACTTTTATTTTTTCAAAATTAGTGCTCAATACAAGGCCAGAATGCTTGTCCGTTTTTTTTTTTCAAATTAGAATTTATGTAATTCATAAGTATTGGTAACATTTTTCCTCCAAAACTTGTAACTATGCACTTCTTCTTCTTCTCGTGTCGATGGTTTCTTTCATATTAACTATGCACTGAGTTATAGTGTCGTTTATATGTTATTGACGTTATTGTACTGCAATATTAGATATCATAGGAACCCTAGATTTTCTCATTTTTTTTTTACAAATATGTGAATTGTAGGAATTAATCTATATTTAACATAAGCACCATGTTTTGTGTTACGCGTTGTCAAGTGTGATTTTTTTAGATTGTATTAATATATGATATGTATGTAATAATTTTGCATGTAACACATTATCTACAACGTAACAATATTGTCGATTTGTACAGTCAACGTCAAAGATATGTTTACATTTTTCGCCCTAATTACAAAGGAGTAAGGTGCAAAACTGTAAACATATTTTTGACGTCGACTGTACACTTGTAAAGTTTTTTGTGATACGGCCCTGTTCGTAAGTCAAACACGAGAAGTGACCAATATTAATATCTATCTCCGAGATCAAAAAGTAAAGGTTAGGTATAATATTATAATCCTATTAAAATCCGGACGGCGAAAAGGTTGCATAAGACCCAAAGGCCATGTAATCCGTCCTGAGAAAAGTAAGTAAAGGCCTGGCCATAACCCTTAGCACAGAATAAATAAAAGTACTAGGTACAGAAGACTCACTCTCTAACAAAGCGCGTCTGTTACAATCAGGACAGATATGGCCGCTAGGTGGCGACAGCGCCACGCGCGGCTTATGGCTAGCCACCAAAATTGGTGTGGAACGGATGTACTGTTAGCTACCTGTAGCTTAGCGACGAAATCGCGGAGTGAGCCACGCCTGCCCTTAGGTCAAGTGAGGGCATACCATCAGGTATGCCCTCACTTGAAGAGCATCTTGATCTCCTGCTCTAAACACACCAGCAAGACAGGGAGGTTGAACACCAGAATCTTGCCGGATCCGGTGAACGCTATACCGATCATGTCGCGCCCCATCAGCACCGCCGGTATACCCTGGACCTGGATCCTACCCCCTTACTAACCTTCAACGCACATTTACACTCTTAGGGGATGAATTACGGGATAAAAGGTATTATACGTCATATTTCCTAGTATAAACTGTCTGTATACCAAAATACATTACAGACTCTAAACAAACAACACGCAAAACTTCACATTTCATATAATTAGTATGCTTTTGTAATATCGACAACTTAAAGTTACCTAAATATCATTTCAGTTTTTATCGATATCGATAAACGATGGATTCCAGCACTATGATGGCGACCGTCTTTTGTTTTGACGGCGATTCCGGTCTCTCAATCGGCTGTTAGTAAGACAGACATGCAATGTACTATTAAATGTGTCTTATTGCAGTCTTCCTTAGGGTGGTATTCCATCTGTCCAATGCCATTGCGTCTCACTCTCTCATTAAACAAAATGCGAGACAAAATACACATTGGACAGGCCGAATACCACCCTTGGCTAAATGTAACCATGTCTATAAATCTTAGACTGACCTGATGAAGGGCATCTTGATCTCCTGCTCTATACACACCAGCAAGAGAGGGAGGGTGAACACCAGGGTCTTGCCGGAGCCCGTGAACGCTATGCCGATCATGTCGCGCCCCATCAGCACCGCTGGTATACCCTGGACCTGGATGGGGGTGGGTTTCTTTATGCCCTTCTCTTCTAGGCCTCGCAGGATGCCTGTAACAGTAGGGTATGTTAATGTGATACCTTGTTAGCCACGGTTGTGAGAAGAAAAAAATACACGCTAGCTTTCTCTCTCTCTTTTGCCTTTTTCTACCCTTTGGGTGTAGGCCTCCTTAATTTTACGCCACTCGTCACGGTTCTGGAGCCACTTCTTCCCCGCAGTCCTTTTGATGTCGTCGTCCCAACGCATCTTGGGTCTATAGACCGACCCATGGTATAATAATATACTCCGCCTGGTACTCCATTCCGAGATTCGCGTATGACCTAACTGACACGCGCCTACGTCATCATGCTGTTTACAGGTTCTCAAACTTTGAAATGTGGGAGAATTTTAACCAACGGTGAAAATTATTTTAACGGCATTAATTTTAAGTTATTCATGTAGAAACATAGTAAAATAAAACAAATCTAATGTATTAAATTAAACTTCATTTATCTATACAAGACAAACGTTTAAAAAACTAATTCACAGTTACACATTAATTACCAAGCTTACGACGTGAAAAGTTTGGAAAACACTGCGACTGCTGACACTGAGCGAGAAGGAAATAACAATTAACACGCGTTCGACAAGGATGACGGTCAGGGCATGAAGTTATCTAGATCCGAATTGTCAAATGTCCACAGCGCTATCCTGTGTTGCCAGTAGTATAAACAGAATTACCCGAAAGTCTGAAATTTCTTTCGTGAATCGGAAGATATTGCTAACGAGTAATTAAAAATGACGTGTTATTGTAAAATTTAAGCTAAAATACATATAAATGAAAATTATAATATTATAAAGAAATATTTTAACTTATTAACCATAGGTATAATGTACCCATGTAACATGTTATGTTGAAATAAAGTGGCAATGTTATTGTGACGTAGGCCCGTCTCACTCTGGGAATGGAAGGCCATGTTTTATTAGACCATGGACCGACCGCTTAAATGCCGCCACCCCTAGTCATCCTACCCCGTCGGCCCCGTACCGCGCAGGCGAGGTCTCATCGGCTTCAAATGGCTTCTTATAAGCCAGTTGAGTGTAGATGAAAACATTACATGATCAAATAATGTAGGTTAAAGTCACGATTTAAGTCAGGTCGTTCAGTGACAGATCCAGGCGGTTTTGTATTTGGTTGGTTAATCAATAAATGTTAATAACTACCCGAAAATGTACAAATTATTTGTTTACTTTTTATTTAAGTACCTAAACATATAGAGATAGAGAAAGCCGACCTTTTGTAAGATAATATTTGCTTGTACGCTATAAAGATTAACCCCCTCATTCATAAACGTTTACTAAAGTTGACAAGCCGATAATAATCGTTTGTCCCTTTCCATCATACCAATTAGTGATCCAAAGGACTCGAGCCTTTTAGCTCTTTTTTTAGGGCTCGCCTCATTTCTTGACGCCTAAAAGGCTAAAAGCCTATTTAGCTCTTTAGCCCCCGAGCCTAGTTCTATTTAAGATCCTAGACTCTTGGGGCTAATAACCTTATTAAGCCCGGCCAGCCGGTCGGGGGCTAAAGAGCTAAATAGGTTTTTTTTAGGGGCTTAATAAGGTTATTAGCCCCAAGATTCTAGGCTCTTAAATAGAACTAGGCTCGGGGGCTAAAGAGCTAAATAGGCTTTTAGCCTTTTAGGCGTCAAGAGATGAGGCGAGCTAAAAAAAGAGCTCCAAAGGCTCGAGTCTTTTGGATCACTAATACCAATACGTCGGGAAGGGACAAACGATTATTATCAGCTTGTCAACTTTAGTAAACGTTTTTAAATAAGGGGGGTAAATAAATAAATTATGATACCTTTAGGAAACTTCATATGCTGGAAGGTCTTGATAGGGGGTGGTACATCCTCACCCTCCACCAGAATCATCAACTGATCCCTAACTCGGTCATGGCGTTCCGGAGGCAGCTCTAATATGCAGCGCGGGGGCTTCCATGAGGTCTTTATGGGCTCCTCGTATTGGATACCTAAAATTTGAAATTTTATTTGTAGTTGGTAAAGTAAATTGTAAAATTTGATTGTTTTTAACTTAATTCATCTGTGTCGTAAGTTACTCCAGAACCCTCCTATAAGAGGTATAGGCCTCTTCCAGATTCTTCAATTTTTTTCGGTCTTGGGCCTCCCATATCCAGTTGGCCCCTGCTATTTTAATTATATCATCAGACCAGTGTGCCAATGACTGTCTTCTCTTCCTTTTTCCAACTGGACCTTTCCAGGCCGTCATGTGTGAGGTCCACCTCTCATCCTGAAGTCTAGCAACATGGCCAGCCCATCTCCATTTTTGTTTCTGGGCCTGGCTTAGTGCGTCTATAATCTTAGTTCTCTCTCTGATTATGGAATGCCTGATCTTGTAAATTTTTCTTATTCTAAGTAGACTCCTTTCCATACCCCTTTGGCATGAAACTAGCGTCCTAGGTAAAGTAATTGAGACACAAATGATGATGATGGAGCAAACAAGATTTGAAAGGCAAAGTTAAGTTTGCTTTCAAATAGATTTATTTTTAACACATTCATTGCCAACGCATTACGATTAACAAGTTTCGTGACGCGAATTCGCGTCTTCGGCAATGAATGGGTTAAGCAAAGCTGACCAAAAATGTCAACTCTTGATTGAAATGGCTTTTGATGGCTGGACTTCTGTTCTGGTGTAGGAGTGACACTTTGCAGCAGTCCCCATTATTCTAGGGATGTGTAAGACATAACACTTTTAATTTTTAGTACACATATTTAATTACACAAAGCCGGCAAGGTCTTTCCGCGACCACAGCTGGTGCAACTCAGCTGAAACGTTGGAATTTAAGGTAAAAATAATGAAAGTATATCGCGGTAAACCCGTTTGTGTAATTAAATATGTGTAAGAGATATTGTACCACTTCCAAACCTTACCCTTAGCTAATTCAGCAACACCCATAAGAGCTTTACTCTGCGCGACACTCTCCAGTATATGCTGTTCCTCCCTCGCCTGTCTCTCCGCTGCGCTCAGAGCCCGGGCCTCGGCTAGCCGCTTGAGCTCACTGTGCTGGTCTAGGAGTGAGACATTGTAGCGGCGGCCCCATTCTTCTTGAGATGCTGTAACATTTTTAGAGATGTTAATAGTTTTTTACCAACTTAAAAAAAGGAGATGAATCTTAATTCAACTAACTTAAGTTACGCTCGTAGCGCGTAGCCACGTCTTTGCTGTATGGAGCGCGTAGTCGCTACGAACAGTGTACCCGACAGTCGGGTTCTTGGCCCTGAAAGTGTTAACTGTGCTGTGCTCTGTGCTGAATCAATAATAGTTTAGAAATTTCGTAATTATTATGAAATCATAAACTGGTTGGCTTGCAGGTTTAAAGATTTGCAGAGAGGATTTGCTTAGAGTTTATAGTGGATGGACCACTTTATATTGATGATAAAAACAGAAAAACGTATCATAGCTTAAACAACAAGCGGTACATACAATGGTATGGGTAAGTATATTTTTTATGCTGAAACTTACTCTCATCATCTGGATCGTTGTCACTCGAGCTTTTGGTCTCTGCTGATACTTCAGCGGCGACCTGACCAAGGCGCCCTAACTTCATTAATTGTTGTTTTTTACGTTCTCTCACTGGCACATAGGGTTCATAGTTATCGATGTCTTCCTCGGACTCTGAGGACTTTTCCTCACGTCTGTAGCGCTTCACTGGAGGAGGAGGCTCTGATTGTTTATCAGCCATGGTTATTATTACTTACTTATAAATATAATTTTCAAAACTTGTTCGTAAATAAACAAAGTTAACCTAAAATTTTTGACGTTTTGTGGCTCTTCGTTCCATTCTACGTAATTTTTGTGCTTACAATTAGCCCAATTAAGTGGAAATAACCATTTCACGAGCGTGGAACGGAAAAGATTTACGTTTACGAGGGTTGTTATTTGTTTGTCATTAGAATTATAACAAAAATAATTCAATGTTTAATTTTAAATTAGCTGCATTTAAAAACATTATTTCAACTTAAAATTATTTTTTTTATATATCAAAACTTTTTTCATAGCAGCCTTTCGAAGTTTTCCAAAAATAAAAAACTGTTTCATGCAGGTGTAGCCCAAATGTAGCCTCAAAGAGGTTTGGTATTTGGTATTTTGGAATGACATTTGCCAGAATGAGGAATGTCATAAAAATGTCAAAATATGCAAGTGACACGTAATTTCACGTAATTATATTTGCATTTTGCGACCTCCAAATGTGTAAATTCACGAGAAATATTGTTTCGACCGAATAATTATATAGTGACACAATGTCTGACAAAAGTTTTGGTGATCACATGAGTCGGGGTATAGTGAAAAATCCTCTGCTTTCGACAGCCGTGACTGGCCTGTCTATTGAGGATTTGACGCACAACGCTGTTTTGTTACCCGTTTCCCGTACCCAAGAGCCGATCGGGAGACAAGGTGAGTACTATTATTTATTTATATCCCATGAAACACAACTACAACGACCTTGGCACCTGAAAACATAATAATCAGTTGTCGCGAAATTTTCTAACGACCAACTGTCATTGGAAGAGTTATGGCCTAAATTGAGTGTTATTTCGCGTGTCCGGATGCTGATTCTAGTGTGTTTTTGTTCAGTGAACGGCAACAGTGTATTCAAATTACATAAACATAAACAAACTACGTAAATTTCGTAACAAAACAGTTGAACAAAGCAATGTCATTTCTCTATAAATCCTACAAGAATGCCCCATTTGAGAGTGGTTTCATACCGGAATTCGATATTTTTCTCCACTCTAAAATACGTAAAATACAGCGGTTGATTGATGATGTTACGATAGTGAGTAAACATGGTTGATTCTTTAAAAGTAATTATCACAAACACTATTCACATAACAGTGACACATAATACAACACAATATTTTACACATAACACTTTATTTATTTTTATCTCTCTTTCTTTGGTTGGTGCCTCATGTCTCAGCTCAGCCTCTGCTGTCAGGATCGTGGTCAGTATCAGGGTTACATCTGGGGATGATCTGCCTCCACCGGTTTCTGTCCAACGCGTCTCTGACAACCATGTAAAAAGCAGAGGATGACGTGTCTTTAACTTGATCGGTCTATCTTATTGGTGAATGACCATGTGATCTTCTGCCATTCGGTGTTCAGTGTTGTACAATCAGTTTTTCCAAGCTTTTTATCTGCAGTTCTATATCTTATATCTTTATCTGCAGGTTTCCCCTGATGAGTCCTTATTGATTTTATAAAAATGAGAATTTTCTAAGACACCCAGGGAAAATCACGATTTTACTGAAATATCATATATTTTTAACCTTTGCCCAGCATCGGCAACTTAAGTGGATGGCAGCTCTTATTTACACTCAAAAACATTAAAAGTGGGTTTTTGTTTGGGGAACTGTACCTATCTGTTATCTTGGCTCATACCATACTCCTTTATTACCATGATAATTGTTAATATAATAAGTCTATTGACACAAGAGGTCAGTTTATTTTCACTTTATACATTCATCATCATCATTTTAGCATTCAGTCGCCCACTGTTGAGCATAGGCCTCTCTCCTGTACGCCACTTATCCCAGTCCTGGGCTAGTCTCATCCAAATCCATGCCTCGCGATTTTTCGAACGTCTTCCACCCAACAAACCAAAGGACACCAGACACTTCCATCTAGTGTTGAGTAGGACTCAAGCCCATTGAGTCCTCTGCTTCAAGACTCGACTCAGTTTTTCAGACTCTTATAATAAGCTCGAGTTCTATTCAACTTGATAGAGACCCGTGTCTCTTGTAGAGACTTGAGTCCTTTCCAGAGAACTCATGATTTTTTTTACAAATAATTTCGAAATGCATTGTTATTATGTACAATTTTTGGATTACATACATAAATCATACAATGATGCCTAATTTCTTTACTGTTATTAAGGAAAAACCTATAAAATTGTTCACGGAGTCTGTATTCAGAGGCTCAAGGCCTTTTGAGTTGCTCTTAAAAAAGACTCAACACAGGACTTGACTCGGGACTTTAAAGACTCGAGAAAGTCTCGTAAAAACGAGCTGAGTTCTTCAAATTGAGACTCAAAGGATTCAAGTCCCAACCAACACTACTTCCATCATCCGAAAGCGGCCAATAATCTGTCAACATCTTAGTTCACCTGCCATCGCTCTGCCTGGCAACATGTCCTGCCCAACTCCATTTCAGCTTGGTGATGACGTCACCCACGTCTCGCACCTTGGTGCGACGTCGGCTCTCGTCATTCCTCACTCGGTCTTGCAGTTTCAGTGGGTAGACACTCCTGGCAAACTCGGCTCCGTTCGGCTCAGCATTGCTCCGAGCCAATTATTAGGGTTTACACAACTTGACGTTACTTTGCGTGCACGACCACAGATAAGATAATATTTTACTTGAATTTTGACAACCCTAAATAGTCGATAGGGACAGTGTCATAAGTTAGAAAGGGATATCATGATTTGTCCCTGAATCGCTGTCAAACTACAATTTTGTTGTAAGTGTCCTTTCTGTACGGTAGTACTATTACTTTTTCTGTGGTTTGATGCCGAGCATGGTGCGCTCCATGGCTCTCTTTGCTACTCGTATTTTATGCACAGCCTCCTTAGTGAGCGTCCATGTCTCGGCACCGTATGTCAATCTTATATGCATTGTAATTCTCTCGCAAGGTGGCTCGCCTACTCACTCGCTTCGTTTTGCGGCCGCGCGTAATTTAAAGGTTCCGTCACACAGGCGCGTTTTCCGGGCAGGGGGTGCGCGTTTCATATGTAAAAGCGGCGCGCCCCGCTCACGCCCCGCCCTGAAAACGCGCCTGTGTGACGAAGCCTTAAACACGGTTTTACTGAATTGCATTGTCAGTGTAACTTATACAGTCAGCAGCAGAAGTTCCTAAGCGGGCGAGGTGTTCAAAATGATCTTGACACGACTTTATTGTTAAGAGAATAAGAGCGTGTCAAGGTAATTTTGAACACCTCGCCCGCTTAGCAACTTCTGCTGCTAACTGTACTAAATGATTTGAGTTATTGTGCAGAATCGTTTTTATGAGATAAAAATATCCAACTGTGTTATTTACTAGTAAATACATGCTCATTGTTCACTAATAATATCTACAATCCTTTATTGACTACTAGGACACAATTAAATATCTTTCAAACACTTTTATTGCTTATTATTTTATTTATTCAGTTTTTATACTATTTTATTATGAGACACAGGTGCTTTTTAGGGTTCCGTACCCAAAGAGTAAAAACGGGATCCTATTACTAAGACTCCGCTGTCCGTCCGTCTGTCTGTCCGTCTGTCACCACAGGCTGTATCTCATGAACCGTGATAGCGAGACAGTTGAACTTTTCACAGACGATGTATTTATGTTGCCGCTATAATAACAAATACTAAAAATAGAATATAATAAATATTTAAGTGGGGCTCCTATGCAACAAACGTGATTTATTGCTGTTTTTGCGTAATGGTACGGAACCCTTCGTGCGCGAGTCCGACTCACATTTGTTGTTCAGTAATTTATGGCATAGGAAAATTCAGTTTTTAGTTGCAGACAGACAGACATAAATTTGGGATATATGATTTTGAGATTCAATTGAGTCACCATTTAGGCGCGCCACACATGTGCTGGTTTATTTCATAAATTCAGAGCCCGAAATTCTGAAATATGCCAATACAGTCAGATATTCAGTGACCATAGAGATTTTTCCATACATCCATCATCATATTTTTTTCATTCGCTTGCCTTTATCCCATTCATTTACGGTCGGCGCAAGATGTCTTTTTCTGGATGTCATCTCATGATTGGTTACCTTTTTTCTAATGCTAAAAAAAATAACTATACTCTGTCAACGAGATATAAAAACGCAAAGAAATATTATCATTATTTATTTGCAATTACAATTTTACAAATAATATGGCTCGGAAAATTAGTAACACTTAAATATTAAAATATAATTATAAATACAAAAAGTTGTACTACCCGTATTATGGAAAAATGCTTAGATTAGACAATTTTGAAACTTATAAATCTTATAATTACTGGGAATGTTTATCTCTAATGTTAAATACTTATAAATATAAAGTCAACTTTAAAATTTAGAAATACTTATTGAAAAACTCACTGTCTCAGGTGAGACTCGAACTTGCAACTCTGGGATACCAGCCCATCGCTCTTCCAACTGAGTCACCAAGACTTGCCCGAGAACAGCGAAAATTTGTTTTAAATAGAACAGGGCGAAGTGTTCTAAATGAACAGAACACAAGTTTAAGAGAACAAGAGCATGTGTAGATCATTTTGAACACCTTGACATGTTATTGAATTCTGCTGTGTGATTATAGATTTAGATTTAGATACGTACACGTACACACAACGTATACGTACTAAATTTCTATAATTTGCGGCCAATCAAATTGATTTGCAGTTTAACCCTTTGACCGGCAAGGAGGCCTATACACGCGCAGAATACCGTGCCTTAAGCACCATGACGTGATACACATTGACGTATATCTCAGGACGGGCCTTATGCTCTAGGTTCCTAGGATAGCGGTGCCGTCATATAACGGCCGTCTCCATACAAATACTACGACATCCATATTTAGCCGTATTATTTAGTATGAAGTCGGCCGCTATATGACGGCACCGCTATCCTAGGAAAACCGATCTTTACGGGCACTAAAAATGGTACTAGTTCAGCGGTGTCAGTGTCACTCATGAATTCGAGCCAATCGTGCAGCCTAACGCAACTAGTTGCGACCAATCGCGCGCGTGATGCAAACTCATCAACCAATCGCGTTGTAGCGGTGTCACACCGCTGTAGGCGCCATTCATGCTCCATTCTTATTGCCCGTCATCAATGGCCACTGCATCCCTGACGGATGATTGTTGCAACGCTGTGTCAAGAGAGGTTGAGACGGCCAATGTATTTCCGCCTATGGCAATACAAGCCTATCGCTGCACGGCCCTTGTTGCCGCATTTGCCCGTAAGGCCTACGATATACGTCAATGGTGATACAAATTTTAAAATACCTGTCTGACTCTTAACTTATGTAGCTTAATTTACGTATAGGTAACTTATAAACAATATATTTATTATTTAAACACATTTTGTGCCTTAAACTTATACTTTGTCATCACACTCATCACATTGGTTTCTATTTTCTATACAAAAATAACTCAAACATATTTTACTTGACTTAATGTCATTTTAGCTTGACCGTTTTCCTAAGTTTAAGACTTGGACTTACAAAATATGTTACTTTTTTTATCTCTTTAACCTTTTGGACGCCAATGACCGATATATACGCACCGCAGGTTCAACGCCAAATACTGATTAATCGGTCACAGACCACAGAGCAACATAGGCTTACGTGCATATGCATAAAGTTCAATTTCAGTTTTGACACTTTGGTGACGCGGCGTCCGCGTGACAGCTTTTGTGTTTGACACGGCGTCGAAAAGGTTAATATTTAAACCATTGACGCTAAAACTGTTATAAGTTCAACATGTTTATGTATCTGTGTATTTTGTGTATCTGTTGCATCGTTGCTCCGAAACTGAAGGACCGATTTGACCGCAATTTTTTATTTGAAAGTTTTATCTGTCCTGCCGAGATGGTTCGTAGCTATGTTTGGGGATAATATGTCTTGCATTTTTACAATTTATAGTTATTTAGAGTCCCGTCACGCTAAGTAGCTCGCTAAATTTACGTGAATAAGGATTTATTTACACGGGGCGCGAACTCGCATGCGATTTTATTGACATTGTGGACTGTTTGTTGGTTACGTCCAATTCAACCGACTGATCAAAAACCGCAATGTATAATGAAACTCGCATACGAGTTCTCGCATCGTGTAAATGAGCCCTATATAGAGGGACAAGACGATGCAAACTTAGTGTGGTCTGAGTCTAGTAATCTACAGATATCTTCACCCTAAATTGTCAAATCTGAAAATAACTGAACTGCCAAAGAGAACTTAAATATTTAATTTCTGGTAGACGTAGAATAAGGCAGTTCCCTTGACTCCTTCCGTCTCCTCACGCACCAGTAGATGAGGAATATGATGAGGAGGATGATGGCGATGGCCAGGAATATGCCCAGCGTGATGGCTGCTATTGATGCAGAGTTTAGATAGCCTGGAATAGAGAGACACATTAAATCATGTTACATGACTTGGACACACTACAAGACGCGACCGCTACGCGTAGCAATACATATACATTAAGCTAGATATAGAATACATCAATGGGATAATAATAAACAATAAAATATAGGATAATAATAAATAATAAGAAATAGCTGAACCTAACATCATTGGGGGGCATAGGCTCACAGATTCCGTTGGTTAGGTAATCTTGAGAGAATGGATGAAGATGGAAGTGTGAAAAGAGCGTACCTGGGCCGGCTGGCAGGAAGACGTCCTGCCGGACGCCCCATGGTATGGAGTCGGATCTGCGCGAACTCCGAGTCAACATCAGTTAGTATATGATATCTGACATATCTCTTTCAGTTTAAACTTACATACATATCACGCCTATTTCCCGAAGGGGTAGGCAGAGACCACGGATATCCACCTGCTACGATCCTGACATACCTCTTTCGCTTCCTTCACTTTCATAACATTCCTCATACACGCTCGCCGGTTTAGGGTGATCTTGACTTGGCTTGTCTTCAGGATTTCCCCGATCTTATCAGAGAAAGTCTGCCGAGGTCTACCCCTTCCAACTCCCTCCCACTCACCGCTTATGTCAATGATGTAGCTGTTAACATTCCCGTTGGCATCCACAGCCGTGACAGCTAGTCTTGGAGCGCAGCATGTAGCTCGATAGATGGCTCTGATCTCTTCCCTGGTACCGGATATGAAGTTGCTGTCGTAAACCAGGCCGATGGGCGTCGAGATGAGGCGGAGAAGGCCTGTAAGATAGTTAAAACAATCGAAAATCACTAATAAGGCCAAAGAAGAAGGCCATACCACCCGGCCCGTACCCACGGGTCAAATAGTTTTGAGACCCTTGTCATAAATAAAGTAATGCCATTATAAAATGCAAATATTGCAGCCGCCGACAACTGAAGTAGATGGCGCAGTACGGTCATTATGCAGTACACTCACAAACGTTATCGTGATATCTAAAGGCGACTTATTAGGAATTAAATATAGAACCCCGACTTGTACCTTCTTGTCTTTTGATCTTTGCCAGTAGCTTGTCGGTGAAGGATAACATCGTAAGATCACAATTCACAAATCCTATAGTTTCCCTCTGGATTGGAAAATCATATCTTAAAACAGCAAACAGATTTTTGGGAATAAGATTGACAAAAATGGCTTCTTTAGGAATCGAAAAGGTAGTAAGATGAGGAGATTGGTCATACCTGAACTAGCATCCCTGGCTGTAATGGTGGTAGACCAGATGTGCTGGGCGCAGTCGTCTCCCTGCTTCCCGATGCACATGCCCTGGAAGGTATGCCTAAGTTCCGGAGGCCAGACATCGACTGTATCTACTGTGTTGACCACGTAGACGTACGCGGAGATGGAGACTTGGTCAATGCCTGGAAGGACAAAATGTATTAAAACTTGAGGGAAACAGGACGTCCGCAACGTCACGCGTGTGCACGGAGCGGGCGAGCGGGTTAACAAAAAATAGTATGAGCGCTGCTGACTGACGCGTGTAGTCCTGTGTATCCTGGCAGGCTCGCCATGTGAGGTTGGGCGTTAAAGGAAAACAACTAGGTTCGAGTATAGACGTATAAAAGACTTGCACTTATATATGTTAAGGCTATGCTTGTGTTGGGTGAGGCATAGCACACACACTACACGTGGGTCGCGGCGGATTTTACCTACAATTTCACCCGTGCGCGTGCGGTCGCTCTTAGGGATGCCCCAAGTCTGGTAACGTCATCATAGTTCGTTAAATTTTGCTCGTATAAAAACTTTGACGGAACGGGATTTTTCTCTATAGGATGACGACTGCCATCGTCATATTTAAAAATAAGTTTTTGGCAAAAATTTCATTTTTGGTACAAGCTTTTATCGCCGACTGTACTTTTATTACGACAGGCAACTAATACTCATCGAGACAATTCTAAAAACCCCAAACACAATTAGGTTGCGTTGTTTCATCACAGAGTTCCTATGGCCGCCTCCTGTCTCCATCATCAGATCAGCTCGATGGTACCATAATATTGCATTGTCATCCGATTTATACATGCATGCAAAATTTCAGCTCAATCGGAAACCGGGAAGTGGATCAAATTTAACTTGCAAGATTTGATTACAGACAGACAGACAGACAACGGTCAGGTGAAAGTAAATAAAAGCTTGTAATGATCAGGCTCCGTAGACAACATGCTAATCGCTAACGCTCCGTAGCGAACGAAACGCAACTGTCACTGTCACACTAATGTGGAAGAGTGATAGAGAGACACAATACGATTCGATGGCAAAGCGCAAGCGATTGTCACCTTGGCTAGGCCGCCAGTTCGTTGATTATGTGACAAAAATCGTCTTTCTTCGACTTAATGACCAGAGTAAGTTAAAACTTAGTCGCGCCTTAACGGATTCGCAAGCTTTAAATCTAAGGACAGACTTTCATCCTTATGTTATGTTCTACCGCTTGTTATGTGATTCTTAAAAAAAGAATGTACAGGTTTCTAAAGAGTCGGCAAGGCTAAGTAGCTCTTGAAGTTGCGTCGATGGACTATGGTTATGGGCCTCGTGCTTACCGATAGCCGTAAATGTGATGAGATCCCTTGCACCCGGCTGAGCCGTGCTGGTGATTCCAACTGACACGACGACGTTGACTGTCTGGCCGCTTAGTACAGTTTGACTGAAGAAAAAAAACAACATCTTAGGTTTGGCAAATAATGGGCTCAGAAGCCCCGTTTTAAAAACTAAAGCGTCTTTTTTTAATTGTTTTATTATAAAAAAGGGAAGTTACAGTCATCATTGCTACTGTTTATCTGCCAAACTGCATAGCAGTTTCGAGTCAACAATTGGCGAGACCAAAGGACCGAGAAAAGTGGCGCTGTCTTATGTCGGAGGCCAAGTCTCATTTTGGGTTGCTGAGCCAACGGAGTAACGGGTCATCCATTAATTACATAACACGTTTTCGGGGGGTCAATAATAATTAATTCGATTTTCCGAGTTCGTTGTAAAATGTGACGTTACACCAGGAGGGGTTTGCCAAATGTGACCATGGTCCATGTGTGACAATGAGGGGGGGAGGGGTCAAAGAACCTAGATATTCGTGTGATGTAATTAATGGTTGAACCTTGTAGTAAGTAAAGACTTACGAGCTAGGGCTGATTCCTGTCAAAAACCGGAGCTCGCCCCTTGCCTCGAATGAGAATCTCACAGATTGGTCCCTGTAGTTTGTCACCTCGAAATGTAGCTGAAAACGTTCAATAAATTATCAACACAAGTCGTATAAGCCTTAACCACTCGAACACCTGAATATGGTATATTTTTCTAAGACTTAAAAAATATTACAACAAATGTAAGTCACATATTAGAGAATTTCCTAATTTTAGCATTGTTTTCGTTCTTGTAATAGGTGGAGGAAGAAAACTACATTATTTTAAGTACACATGAGTAAGTTGCGAGCTTCCAAAAGGTCGTAAAACTTTTCAAAAATTTCTGGCGTATTCCACATTTCGGAAATGGACGGTTAACAATACTGATGCGTTACCGCCAATTCAGTGCCATAAAGAGACAGAAAATGTCAGTATTCGATGTTAGCGGTAGGCCCTCAGGAATAACCTAAGATACAATACCTGAAGGTTGTCCCCTGGAGAGCCATACAATCTTGTACTGAGACCTATCTGCACGGCAGTCAGAATGGTTCCATGCTGGTTCACGACCTGGAATTTAAAGATATCCTGTCAATTGAAAAGGCACAACCCTCATCAGTCAACAACCATCAATTGAGGGGGGATTTAAATCTTCTCGAGGCAGAAGTGCAGGGTTAGAGCCGGTGTAGTCTTATTCGACGTTCACAAGCGCTTTGTGATATGCCTACTTAAATAATAAATTAATAAATTATCTAGTCGTTTCATACATTTCATACAATAAACAACCCCCTTATGACTACATTTTGTCGTCCCACTTAATGCCTAAGTATTGGACTTGTCAACATGTTGAGATAATCACGATCTTAAAAGAGCCCATCAACGTGCACACTAGCGCCACTGCTAAATAATCGTGATTATTTAAATTTAACGACGTATTTAAAAAAGGGGGCCGCCACGGACTGTGTTGTGTATTTAAGTACCTTTTGAATACATCAAACTAGTTTTTATGTTGCTGTATTCGTCGATCTATGAACTCAAAACAAAAAGGGCCTTTTTAACTTTGGACGCATAGATTCCTGGCTTCATTACGAGATTAACTCGACGACTTCAAATTTGGTATATGCCATAATCGTCCGCGTATAAGTCAGAAAAAACTTACTAACCCCATTCTCAGCTCAACAAGATTTGAAGAAAATATATTTCAAATTTCAAAGCCTTCCTCAAGGAAACTTTTATTTTAATTATTAATTTTGTTAAAAGGATTACCTGCGAGGTAGCTCTATTGTAAGGCAGCACGTTGCTATCATTATAGCCCAGTCGTTGCAGTCTGGCGAATGCAATGTTAGCGTCCTCGGCGCGCTCCAAGTCTTCAAATTCCAAGGTGGCAGAGCGGCCCATGCGCACCTCAGGCTCGTTCAGCGGGCCTGACAGTCGGACGAATGGCTCGCCTGGAAAATATAGGTTTAGTGAAATTTTTCTTAGGGTGCCAAGACCAATAGTTGGGGAATGTATATTTAAGAAATATACATTCCTCCGCCGTCACATCAGGTAGTAGCACTGTTTTATCTCCTGTTATGGAGACAGGATTCTCTGGTCAGTCTAAAGCTTTGGATTTACCTCTAATATCCCTGCCTAGAATCCTGACGTAGGCCCCTTCAGTCTTCACGTTGGGGAGCGGTATTGTTTCTTCTAACTCCGTCATAGGACTGTCCTGTGGTACACCCTGCCCTTGCTCACTCTTATCTACTCGTATGGCCTTACCTAAGATCCTAACATTCCTCTGCCGTCACATCAGGTAGTAGCACTGTTTTACCTCCTGTTATGGAGACATAGGATTCTCTGGTCAGTCTGAAGCTTTGTATTTACCTCTAATATCCCTGCCTAGGATCCTGACGTATACCCGTTCAGCCTTCACGTTGGGTAGCGGTATGGTCTCCTCTAACTCCGTCATAGGACTGTCCTGTGGGACATCTTGTCCGTCACCGGTTATAGGTTGATAGCTGTAGGAAAATGATTAGAAGTTAGCAATTCAATTTTAAAACTATATTTAAGAAATATACGGACACATTTACATCAAAAAACTTATTTTTTAGAAAATAAATGACGCGAACAAAATAATATAGTAAGTGCCAATTGCAGCATCCCTTTAACCCGGGGTTAAGCGGTTAAATCGTTAACCCAGTGTCAAATTGTACTGGTAATTATGGTAACTCCATCTTTAACCGATTAACCTCGGGTTATTGGAATGGTGCAAGTGGCCCTAAGTAATAAAATAAATATAATGCACCTTTGCCAAATTTCTTTATCTTAATGGCTTTTGTCGTATTTTAGAAGTTATAGAACCGCCCTCTTATGCCTGGTCCGACACACGCTGTGCCGGCCTTTTTATCAGACTTGAATCGTTTACCCAGTACATACATATATTTTTTATTGCCGTATCAACGATGAAGAAATACGCTGCCAATAGCTACAAATCGAAAGCGATCAGCATACATCAACATATATGATTACGTTGCATACATCAACATAGATTATGTTGTTACTTGTTAAATTATCAATGCAATTCCATACAATCGTGTGCAGTAAAAGTATGATTGAATGATCGATAGTTACGACACCCGTTTCAATATCAATATTAATCACGTTATTAGACGCATTTGATTACAGATTTTCTGACCAAACGATAGTGAGATTGAAGCTTGAATTTAGAATAGAATAGAATAGAATACATTTATTTACGTCTCGTCATGGCTGGTTACATATTAAGAGAAAAGGAACGTATGAAAAAAGGGCCCCCATTTAAGGTTTAAAAAAAACGCCTATGCGTTCCTCTACTGTTGCACGAGGCAACAATATTGACATAAAAATACTTGTGAAAATTCAATTGCTCTTTTACACTTACTTGGTGTTTTTAGGGTTCCGTACCCCAAGGGTAAAAACGGGACCCTATTACTAAGACTACGCTGTCGGTCTGTCTGTCTGTGTATCACCACTAGTACCACTACCAGGCTGTATCTCGTGAACCGTGATAGACAGTTGAAATTTTCACAGATGATGTATTTCTGTTGCCGCTATAACAGCAAATACTAAAAATTACGGAGCCCTCGGTGTGCGAGTCCGACTCGCACTTGTCCAGTTTTTAGCCATATTCTTCGAGGTGAAAACCTAGACACACCATGAACAAATTACAAAATCGCGAAAAAATTGACATTTGAAAAAAAAATTAGCCGAAACTGACAATTTTTTTCTCCTTTTTAGGGTATCCCATTTAGGGTAAAAGTTGTTCAATATTACCTATAGGTTTATTCACTACGTAGAATATAGCTAAAAAACCTTTTTAATTTTTATACTTTAAGGGGGCCCACAGATTACCAGTTCGCCGGACGATATCAGCCTGTCAGTTGTTCGGAGCTGTCATCTTTTGCGTTTAACTAACAGGCTGATATCGTCCGGCGAACTGGTAATCAGTGGGCCCCCTTAAACTATTGTCTTCTCATTTTACTATATTTACATGTAATTACATAGAACTAGGCACACCTTATATGTACAAACCTGAAAGGTAGTTTGGCCAATTCGGATCCGTACTCGTCGACTAGCGCTGACTCTCTAACACTCGCCACTGGGCCCATGATTCTGATCTTCAGCATATCTGTAAATGAAACACACACACATTATCATTTAATTCCTTTCAGTGAGTCTCGTGGTTAGTGGACATATCGTATCCTGTCGTTTTGATTACCGGTCTGGCCTAGTGGGTAGTGACCCTGCCTATGAAGCCTATGTTTAAATCCTGGTAAGGGCATTTATTTGTGTGACGAGCACAGATATTTGTTCCTGAGTCATGGATGTTTTCTATGTATTTAACTATTTATATATTATATATATCGTTCTCTGAGTTTTAAGTAATATTCCCTATTGTATATTTTTGAAGTGAAAACTTCTTTAGCGGCGCTGTGCGCTTTATGTGATGGGGAAAAAATGTTAAACTCGCAACAGGTCACGTGACCGTAAGATTCGTAAGACGTAAGACGGACACGTGACCTGATCGAAAAACTGTTACAATGTCATTGAGTTTTCACTTCTGCCGGCACTCCCGGAGTGTAACCCGTTGCTTTATTTATATTAATTTTTCGTACATAAATAAATATACTTATGTATTTATTGACCTCAATACTCGTGTCCTATGAATGAGTGTATGCTGTTATCAGCTCCTGATAACCTTTGCTATATGTTTTGCTTCCTCATTGGTTTATGTTTATACTATGCAACTGCAAGAGATTCATAAACTTTTTTATCTTCACGATTACTTATTGATGATAACAATAGGTACTTGGTAAAGTAACATAAGTACCCAAAACGCAACACAACGGTCCATCGCACCTTGTATTTGTGCTAGCTTAAGATACTTTCGGCATAGTGAATAGAATCAGGCGTTACTTTGCGGAAATTCATATTTATCAAAACCAAAATATTACTTTGCTAATCCGCGAAAAGATGACGTGCTAGTCAATCAGTGCTAACCCGTTATACTTACTTGCGTTTTGTGCTTTCGGCATATAATTACGAGTATATCAGTGAAAACTAAATAAAAAATTCATCGAGCCTGGCTTTTGTCGGTATAGAAATCGCCATTCCGTACTTCTCCCTGCTGATGCTTTGAGCTCCTGATACGTTACTAAACTGAAAATCGTAATTCAAAACCAAAAACAGTAAGACAATGTTGCCACTGCAATAATTTGTTTGTAAAATAGTAAATTCCTTTTTATAAATAAACACGCTAAAATAATTTATTTATTGGTAATTTTACTCCTACGATTTAAAAAAGTACTTTTATTTACTTAATTTTACATAAATACAAAACGCGCTAGTAAAAAGTGGCAACATAGTCTTACTTTTTTTGGTCTTGAATTACGATTTTTAGTTTAGGTAGGTACATGGATTTTCTCTTAAGCTTGCACACTTTTCCTCTGCCTTTCTTTTTTGGTATTCTCCCTTCAGTTTTAGACTTTATTCAATATAAATATATTTAAATTTTATTTATTGAATAAAGTCTTAAATATATTCGGCGCACAATAATCACACATAAAAGCTGAATCAACCGGAGATGGTGAGTTTTTAAAAGAAATAAAATTATTTTGAGGCCTTACAGTGCATATAGAATGGTCATACATCCTCGTTCGTAGGGTTAGACGTTTAGCCCGGTTCATATACAAACCCCGGTTCATGTACTACCAAATAAAGTCTACAGATGGTCATTTAATGACCTGCAAAAACTTGTTTATGTCAAAAAATAAGAATGGTCAGAACGGTGTGCCAAATGTCTGAAAAGACTATTAATAATGTCTCTTTGCTCTATTCCTGCTAGCAAAACTCTTTGAGTATTGCTGGTATTATATCTAAATTTACAGAGGTTTTCTAATGTATGTAAATTTTCACCTGAATCGAACATACCGACATTCATGATATTGATTTTACTTGTATGCTCTGATTAAGTACAACAGAAACTAGGACAATTACAGACGAAAATATGTTTGAAATATGTAATTAAAGAGCTGATTGAATTTTAAACTTGAACTTAGCACTAATATTGTTTCTATTGAATCATAAAAAAACTACACTACTCATAGATAAGATAATGATTCCCAAACAAGTATACAACGTGTCCCAAAATTCAACGATAAGCTGGCACCAGAAGATGAACCTGCTCATGACTACTCCAGGAAAAAAAATAAAAAAAATTGAAAAATTGTAGACATGGTCGTTAAAAATACCACTATATAGGAGTGTCGACTTTCATTTTTTTTGTAATTCCATAATAAATTGACATATATTTTTTTTCTTTTTTTTCCTCGAGTAGTCATGAGCAGGTCCATCTTCTGGTAGCTTATCGTTGAATTTTGGGACACGTGGTATTTTTAATCGGTCTAGATTTATTAATACTTTAAAGATTGCATGATAAAACCGTTTGAGAACCTCTGCCTTATTAGAACCCGAACAGTTATCGTGAATCTACAGTAATAAATTATCTTCATTTGTTTGGTTTAGTTTATTACTTAACGTCGCCGCGTCATGTCGTTATAGTTTGACAAACAGTGACCTTCATCGATTTTAACGAAGCGATTGGTGTCAAAGAGTGTTTTATATCTTATATCGTGTGTAAATCGAAGATTCTGTTATATTTCTAGTGCTCCGTACAAAACTTTGTTCACTGAGCACTTATGGGCTCACATTGGTCTTGCAAATCGGTTAAATGCGTTTTTCTCAGAAACCGTTTGACGTAGAAACGTAAAATTTGGTATAGTTATTAATAATGTCTTGTGTTTATTGTTTATAAATATATATAATTCAGTGCGTAACGGCTTTATGTTTCTATTACATTACTACAAAAGTTTAACAATATTTTTTTGAACTACTGTCGAAAAATCAATGTTTTTTCGTAGTTAGTCTACTTTCAGCACAAAATGTTATTTTATTAAACTGATTCTTTAATAAGTTTTTAAGATATAGTTTCTAGACCTTTAATTTATTTAGAATTATGTATAGTGTTGCACAGAATAATATGCAACAGTTACAACAAATGTAACTGTAGATTTTTTTCTATCGGATATTATTAGTTATTTTTATATTTCTATAGAAACATACGGTACAACTTATTACAGTACTTAAACGTAGACGCAAAAAATGATACACGGACGCTTATTTAATCATTACTATTATAGTTAATCAGCAAGAACAAAGTTTTTGCCACACAAAACGGGATTAGCATCATTAGTTTTTTTTCTATAAACTATTTCCGCCATTTTAAACAATGGTTTCCTCTATTTCATACACGCACAACATTCATTCAAAACAAAACATACTTTATAATACTAATAATAGAGGTCAAATTAAAAGTACACGTTTAAATATGACAGTGCTTATTTATAATATCTACAGTAATAAAAAAAAAGTATTCTTTCTTCGCAAATCAATTCGACTAAATACAATCTAAATACGACTTTACGACAGTTACAATTCTTATTTCAAAAGCGATCACGTAACATGGTGTGAAAAAAACTGGTTGGCTGATTGTAGAAAGCATTCGGCATTTAAAAAAGCAAGATTCCACGTTCGAGCGTGCATCGCGCGTCCTTGACCCGGAAAGAGTGCGTCGCCATTTTGGGAAGATGGCCGGCTGTCAACTTGACGTTTTGAGGTTGGATTTTCTTTTTTTTTGTTGTTTTGCCTGGATACTAAGTTTTTTAAGTACTGGTGTTTGTAAAGCCAATTTTTATAATAATAAAACTAGAATATACTATACACTGATTTAAACTTTCACGATTATTAAACATTATAAAACGACACAACGGGACTTAATCGCGTATTTAATCGGTGTCTTCTCCGAGGCCACGGGGACAACGGCGTCCTCGAAACGTCGGAGGTAAATCTTAAATACGCGATAAGTCCCGTTGTGTAGTTTGATAATGTAGAATATACTATAATTTTCCTATAACGTTACAGGAACAAAAATGAAAAATATATGTGTCTTTAAAAATACCTGTTTCCTTTTGTAAAGAAGAAAAAGGTGCAAAGAGATGGATTTTCCACACAAATTTTAATTTCGCGCCCTTTTTCAACAGACAGATTGATTTGCCAGATTATGGTTTGTAAATTATTTATTAAGTTTGTGAATTGAACTTTGTGTCATGGCGCAAGTGTCAAGACTATTATCATATTTATAAGTAAACATTGGTCGATATAATCCTGCATGCAATCAAACATTACGAAATATACCACAATGACTTGTTTACACTGTGTAAACGTGCCCTTAGGCTCAACTTACATACATGTAAAGTTGCCTACAGATTACCAGTTGCCGGACGATATCAGCCTGTCAGTTAAACGCAAAAGGTGACAGTGCCGAACAACTGACAGGCTGATATCGTCCGGCGAACGGGTAATCTGTGGGCCCCTTAATAGTCGGAAAAACGTAAGTATTCATTTTGTTTTGACGGTTATGAATTTACTAATTGACTAAGACCTACTTACCCCGTTATTCCCGTTTAACTGATAGTTTAAATCAGTTCAATCTTCCCAATGGGGTTGGCCGGTGGAAGTTTTTAGCAGATGGCGCCATCATAGCTTGCCCCGTCAATCCCTAGAATTGTGTCAAATTTTTGTTTTTTTAATACCCTGGATGCCAGCTCTTTAAGCCAAATTTCATAGAAAAAGGGGCAAGCTATGATGGCGCCATCTAGGCAAACCTTTGACAGTTGCCAACCCCATTCTGACATCAGAGTAACATATCACAAATTGACATAGGTCACCATTGTCACAAACGTTATTAACTAAAAATAGAGGACCCTAATATAGATATCCATGCAGTGTTGTGTAGACAACTGGTTGAAATTTGAAATACATTGCTTTTAATTTTTTCGTGTCATTTATTATGTCATGATATGTTGTCATCATCAATTATGTAATCGACGCGCTAATCACTTAACATATTAATCATTTGATGACGTAGGTTCCGATATGATGTCCGAGAATTATCTTATTTTCTTAATAGGTATATCTTTAAGTTCCTTTTCTAGCTAAAATGCCGCCTTTCGTTGTAACAAGCGATTGCGTTTAACGCAAAAAAAAAGAAATTAGACAATATTATAACAACGCCATCTAGTGGATCAAATCCCATCTAAAAATCGACGGTGTGTCACGTAATCTATACGGTACGGAACGAGGGGAAAACGCTAAAAAGTTTGGAAATCTCTGAACCACAAAAGTTCAGTAAAAGTGCGATCAACACTAGTTAAACAATAGGGTATTCGAGTACTAGTCAAATCAGTTTCTTTTATCGAACTGTTAAAACGACTTTGCTACTACGGAATTTATATGAAACACTAGCATGTGTCGTCACAATCAAATTACCTACTTTTTATAGTTTTATACGTGTTTTAAAAATAGAAATTGTGTCTAAAAATTACTGCTATCCACGTTTTTCTATTAATCTTCTGGTGCTTTATTTCATGCATGATGTAAAATAATTTATTTTAAATACAGTCAAATACCCTATTTCTGAATTGAAAACATCTTCTAGACTGCTTTAAGTCTATTGATTGTACTTGAATGGTTAGTAATGTTCCATAAATTATGTTATATGACAGTATGTATGTAGTCTTGCTGTAAACAGCACTTAGTCATGTTTTTTATTATTGTCCATTTTTTTATCTCATTGATATATCAATGGACCGCGGATTTTCCTTAACAACACGGTAAACGGAGTTCCGTGTACTTTAATAAATAACTATATCTCTCGGTCAGGTTTTTGAAGGTTCATACAGTAAGCGCTGCTTGCACCATTC
The DNA here is from genome assembly GCF_910591565.1 of Cydia splendana. Lineage (NCBI taxonomy): Eukaryota > Metazoa > Arthropoda > Insecta > Lepidoptera > Tortricidae > Cydia > Cydia splendana. The sequence continues at coordinate 7,579,209 of NC_085983.1, forward strand.
TACCAACCCGGGGTTAACCGCTTAAACCTTGAATTGCCATGGTTACCAGTACAATTTGACACTGGGTTAACGGTTTAACCGCTTAACCCCGGGATAGTGGAATGGTGCAAGTGGGCTTAAGTTAGTAAACCTTCAGCGGTAGCAGTTCAGTAACAGCTATCACTAACACCTTATAAAACAAAGTCCCCCACCGCGTCTGTCTGATTGTGTTGTGTTTGTATATTCGCGATAAACTTAAAAACTACTGAACGGATTTTCATGCGGTTTTCACCTATTAATAGAGTGATTCTTGAGGAAGGTTTAGGTGTATAATTTGTTACTCCGTTCGAAGCCGGGGCGGGTCGCTAGTTATGTTATAGGGGTAAACACATCGCGCCAAATTCGTGAAAAATTGCACGACGCACAACTTGAAAACTTTAAGTCTTAGCAACATACTTTGAAGACAAATATTGTAGATAATTTAATAGAGAATATTTTGTTCCTCATTAGTTTTGTTGTAACTTTTGTCGTTTTCCTATATACAATGAAAAACTGCAAAATGAACGCAAAAGTGGAAAAATGGGGGAAACTCCAATTTGACAAGTTGTTTCCACTTTTTTTCTTATTTAGGTACATAAGCTACATGCATGTCTAGTTTCGTGCTTTGTTTCGAAGGGAACAAAAATTTTAAATTTACTTTACTTTAAGGGATAGATCTCAGTAAAATTAATATTATTAGTTATTAGTTTATTTTTTGTTTTTGTCTGACTTTTTGGTACAAAATGCTTTTTACTCCCTGAAAGAATTTTTAGATTATATGCCACATATTTTGTAGTATGACTGTATTATTTTTGCATGCTGCATGGTAGGTCATAAGAATCTAGTCATAGTTATAGGTAATATTCAATATTTCTATGCCTATTCAGGCAGGATGTGCTGTTCAAAAATTGATTTTATTTACATTTTTATTGTACCGCATTCTAGAAATAAATAAATGATTATGATTCAAATTAAATGTAATGTGACCCCTTAAAATTTGTCTGTTTGTTCGGGGCCACCCTGTATGTTAAATTATCATTGCTACTTAAAGCTTTTTGCGTTCCAGTTTTATTTACCTTGTCAAAGACATATGTAACTCAGTTATAAGATGAATAAAGTCTAAAGAAAAAACGTGCCTCGGAAATCAAGAAAAAGTCATTCTCGGATAGATGGCGCACACACCTTTGGCCTATGCTACTAGATGGCGTTGACGACACCGTTTTCTTATTTAACAATTTTAACCCTTTATCAGGCTAAGGGATATATATTTCCCTCATACGGTACTTCAAACATGTGTTCTATTTTCGATCAGTAAGACTGACATTCGATTGTCATTTTTGAACTGTCAGCCTGGTATAGGGTTAACACATAGGTTCATGACATTAAGAACATGTTCTTTCACTGATACCTATACCGGTCGAAATTATGTAAAAATAATAAAATCATTAATCCATATATATACCTTTTTTTGATAGTTGTATACATTTTCATTTTGAGTTTTAATCGTGTGTCGATAGATGGCAGTAAATTTACTATGACTACAAAATTTACTATAACAGGACCCCTCTATACTATCTATTCTCTTTGACCTTGTTAAGGGTCACATACGTCGTTTATTTTGTTAAGCTCATTTAATAACATGAATATGTTAATAATTTGTACGAAACGTGACTTGGTTCGGTTAGTTATTATTGTGCTATTATCATTGCAAATAGGTCCTAAGTTAACCAACTTTAATTTATTATGATTATAAATATAATATATATCACTTAGACCTTATAAAACAAAGTCCCCCGCCGCGTCTGTCTGTTTGCGTGTTTGTTTGTATGTTCGCGATAAACTCAAAAACTACTGAACGTATTTTCATGCGGTTTTCACCTATCAATAGAGTGATGCTTGAGGAAGGTTTAGGTGTATAATTTGTTAACCCGTACGAAGCCGGCGGCGGGTCGCTAGTTATAAATATAATATCTGATTCTTGTTAATTACCTAATAATTACTTTATTAAATGTGACGTTCCACGGGAAAAGGTACCTTATGAGGGTTTCTAGTTTCGGAGATATGAAATGTTTTGTAAAGAGGTGAAAATATGCTCAATTTTTTTTTATTGTGTGATCTGAAACCTTAATGCGTAACGTTTGTTTACCTGTTTTTATTTTTGTTATAAGTTAGTTATAAGCCTAGTTAATGTCGTCTCAGAGTTTAGTAGAAAAGGTACCTTATGGAAAAAAGATTGTAAATTCCCAAAAAAACTAGTCAATACGGGAAAAGAAGTTTGGTAGAGAACTGTATTAGCATTCTGCAAAACTAATTTGATAATTTCAGTTCTGGTTGGGGCGCCTCGCAAATATTATAACCTTACATAGACCGACATCACAAATCCAAGTAGACTGCTATTATACCAAAGTTACTCTCGTCAAGTCTTTCTTAACTAGAATAATCTTCATTTGGTTTGGTCGCATGCAGTAAATCAGCCATTGGTTTGCTGAAAAATGCCAATACCCGACGCATTACCTTATGGAATATCTGAGGTCATTGAACCTCAATGCCGCTTATCTTCAATAGCAACCGAAATATATTATTGATAAGAAATAGACGATTTATACCATCTTAACCCCAAAATATTATTAGTTTATCCTAACTGTTCCATCATCATCATGCCTCATCATGTAACTTGACCACAAGGTACCTTTTCATTACATACAAATTATTGGTCTTTTTTTAGATTATTATGACGAAGAACTAATTAAATTTGGGGCAGTTTAATGTAAATTAATATTTTCTATTCATAAAAGATAAACTGTAATATGATTGATATTTTGTAGTGATGTATTATTAGATTTATTTCCATAAGGTACCTTTTCGTAAATGTATGGAGCAAATACTGTTATTGTTACGTAAGTTTAAAGTGGCATCAGGGGTTAAATATAGTATTTAGTTGGGGTTTTAGGATTTATTTCATTTGAATGACAGAATTTCTTTCATATGTGCTCAGAAAAATTGGTTGTGTGTCACATTAAAAGTAAAAATATTCAATTTTGTGATTTTATATGAAAAAGTCAGAAAATACATTTTCACCTCTAAATCGGTATTGTTTTTTGCTTAAACTGTCTGTCAGTGTCGTTTTCTAATAGATAAAATTTAAATCTTGAGAGCTCATTGCAATCAATCGTGAAAATGAAATAAAACTTTATTTTCAAGAGATTGGTTAGTATACACATAAATCAGTCGATATCAAAAGTTTCTATTTGCATTACAGAACAAGTCGCAATATTTTTTTAATCTCAGATATATAAGGTATTATTATTTGTAGTCAACTATGTAACTTACTTCAGGAACATAGTTTATTAGGCGGCTAAACTTAAAACTTCTCTATCGTAAAGTTGCTCATTTCACAACATTATTTTCAAAAAATCATATCTCTGTAACTACGTAACCTAGAAGGTTGATCTTTTGTGTTATCGATAGCTTATTTATTGTAGATTACTGGGGTATGCATAACTCCATACCCGCCATAAGGTACCTTTGACCGTGGGACGTCACAAATGGCCTCGGTAACCGGTTCGGTTAAGTTGGTGGTCCTGGGTTTGGATCTCAGTAATGGCATTTAATTGCGTTATGAGTACTTTCATTTTCATCTTAGTATGTATTTTGTTAGTACGAGTATGGGGCTGTCCATAAATTACGTCATCGATTTTTGACGATTTTGGACCCCCCCTAAAATCATCCAAAAATCATGCTTCGAACGACCCCGTTTCCTCCTACGTCATGCTACCGTCATCCGATGTCCAGACCCCCCCCCCCCCCCCCCTAATTTGAAATGTCGTAATTTATGAATAGCCCCAATGTATGTATGGCGCTGGCAGCCGCCGCAAGTGGTTGCGTTCAGTTCTACGAGGCCGTGCCGTACAGTTGCGCTCGTGGCCCACCAAAATGGACTCGCCGGAAGACCAGCGCCGATCGACTCTCGGGTCAGCATTATGCTGAGGCGAGCCCATTTCGTGGTAAACAATTTGTAATTATGTTTGTATTAAGCATGTTACTTCTGTATGTACACTAAGTTTATCACGAAAAATAAATGATTTATGATTTATATATGTGGTCGTCTAATACCCACAGTACAGTTGCAGTCTTGCAGTGCATAATTATTTTCCACCGTGTTTTCACGGAAACGCTTGCTATTTCAGTGAGTCTCGGTACAAGAAGTACTGAGGTGTTGACTGAAGCAGCATAACAAATACGAACGTTTCCGAGAAAATACGATGAAAAACAATTATACACTACATCTGTACAAGCTTTTTCTTAATTTGCGTTTGGGTCGATGTGTGTAAGATCGTCCCCAATTTATTTTATTATTTTAATTTACAGTTTTACATACAGACACAGTAGTCATTCTATTGAGTACTGTTTTATAGATTTTCGCGTTCGGATCCGACAACTTTTTAAATATAAATAAATATTATAGGCACATTCTTACACAAATTGACTAAGTCCCACGGTAAGCTCAATAAGGCTTGTGTTGTAGGTACCCAAAGAACAATAGTATATGTAATATACAAATACTTAAATACATAGAAAACATCCATGACTCGGGTACAAATATCTGTGCTCATCACGCAAATAAATGCTCTTACCGGGATTTGAACCCAGGACCATCGGCTTCACGGGCAAGGTCACTACCCACTAGGCCAGACCGGTCGTCAAATATACCTCTGGTTTGTATTGCAGTCTAGTTTACAATTGTCTGGCCCACAAGGTCTGTTGTGGTCATGTGGTCAATATGCATAGATAAATAATCACATTCAAGTTTTACGTGACTTGCCTGTACAACTTTAATTTGTGGTCACGGGGTATTCCTATTATGAACAATTCTCTTTAAGAAACGGTATTTCCCTGTTTTTATGAAAAAGCTTTATCCTTGATTGGAGCTTACGATATTATTGGAAGTACGGGAAAGTCCATAGTTTTTTAGATGGTTTCCTTGAACACAAACAGATTTTTTTTTGTTTTTATGGATAAGCTCCAAAAACATGGAGTTCTTTTTTTCGTGATTTCATCTATAATTTCACTTTTTTTTTTCTTGTTTTTGTAATGTCATCTTGTAACTATCTGGGATATAAAATAACCTCCTTATTCATAAACTCGCTACAAACCTCAATTAGCTATGAATCGTTTGTCTTTATCTGTCATTTTGACTTATGTATTTGTAAGAAAGGGATAAAATATAATTTAACTAGATCAGGCCCGTAAACTTTTATGAATATTTAAGGGGGTAAGTCTTTTTGTGTCTGGAGTCTGGACCATGTGGAGCTAATGTGGAATCAAAAAGTAAAGAGCAGGCGGCAAGTAAGAGAAAACTGGAAAATTACTTCGAGAAGAATAACCCTTAAGTTGATGATGATGATGATTTCATGATGCCGACTCACCTGTAGCCTTCAAGCTGTCGTGGAAGCGGAGCTGTGCCCATGCTAACACGCATGTGGTAATCGCAAGTGTAACAGATAGTTGCCACATGCTCGCTATGATCCCTATCACTATGGTCACAGTCTGACCTGTTGTCCTGTTGATCGTCAAGTGTCTGGCTTGTGGCTCTATAGTTCACCCTATGGTTATAGACTGACCTGTGGCCTTCAAGCTGGCGTGGAAGCGGAGCTGTGCCCATGCTAACACGCATGTGGTAATCGCAAGTGTAACAGATAGTTGCCACATGCTCGCTATGATCCCTATCACTATGGTCACAGTCTGACCTGTTGTCCTGTTGATCGTCAAGTGTCTGGCTTGTGGCTCTATAGTTCACCCTATGGTTATAGACTGACCTGTGGCCTTCAAGCTGGCGTGGAAGCGGAGCTGTGCCCATGCTAACACGCATGTGGTAATCGCAAGTGTAACAGATAGTTGCCACATGCTCGCTATGATCCCTATCACTATGGTCACAGTCTGACCTGTTGTCCTGTTGATCGTCAAGTGTCTGGCTTGTGGCTCTATAGTTCACCCTATGGTTATAGACTGACCTGTGGCCTTCAAGCTGTCGTGGAAGCGGAGCTGTGCCCATGCTAACACGCATATGGTAATCGCAAGTGTAACAGATAGTTACCACATGCTCGCTATGGTCGCTATCACTATGGTCACAGTCTAACCTGTTGTCCTGTTGATCGTCAAGTGTCTGGCTTGTGGCTCTATAGTGCACCCTATGGTTATAGACTGACCTGTGGCCTTCAAGCTGGCGTGAAAGCGGAGCTGTGCCCGTGCTAGCACCCGCAGGTGGTAGTCGCAAGTGTCGCAGCGGACGGATAAATGCCACATGCCCGCTTGAGCTGAGGGCGAGTCCGCTGGCTTCATTGGTAGGACTTTTAATCTGTTGGATAGAGATGGTTTTAATACAATAATTAAATAATTTAACAATCTTATAGTAGACGTACCAGTGACGATCAATGAGAGGGAAATAAGAAATAAGCAAGGTGTTTCTTGGGCGAGGGCGTGTGCTTTTAAAAAACCGGACAAGTGCGAGTCGGACTCGCGCACGAAGGGTTCCGTACCATTACGCAAAAAACGGCAAAAAAAAAAACCACACAGTTATAACAGTTTTGAATGAGTCACGGTTATTTTCACTACACTTATATCGACCGGGATATGAACCGTGATTACCTTTTGTATTGTTTTCGAGCTCCCGATATTTCGACGCAGTTACATGCATTTTATTCACAAAACAATCAAAATTAAATGATAAATGGGGGAAGGCATATTCACAAATAATTTTCTGGTTGAAAGTTAAAGTCCAAACTTCTGTAATAAGAGCAGAGTCAGAGGCACGAGACGACATGTCAAACCGAAGATCCCTCAAGATATATACATTTATATTTTTTATATCTTTTACTGTCTCCTCCGTGTCCAATTGCTGACGTCGAAATAAAATTATAAATAGTATTTTTCTTAGATACAAAAGGTAATCACGGTTCATATAGTTCGATATAAATCTATTTATGTTATGATATACAATACTCACGCCTCGTTCTGAGGATCAGCCCCAGGGAACACGAGGAACACCTCCCTTGGAGACAGCTCATCAGTTCTTGAGGCGGAGGAGAAAGCTCGTACTGAAGTCATGTTGTACAGGTCCACTTGAGGAGCTGGTGGAAAACAGTTTACTTTTAGAATCTTTATTTTCTTCACAACAAACAACTATACAAGCATTTTTTTTTACTGTAATATAGTCATTTATTTACACACAGTGGTACCTCTAAACGAAATTAATAACTAGCTTAAATCTAGAATAGGCCTTTGAGGCATTATACCAAGAATGCTGGCGGCATTTCCTCGATGTATCGCAATGCTGATACGTTGTGCGAGGTAGCCGCCAGCTCTTCGGTCACCAGTTACGTCAACCAGACGCTTCGCGATTTCTGCGAACAACTTGTGCGCGCTGGGACCCCATGGACCTAGAATTTCAACTCCAAATGGTACAAAATGGTACTCTCTACCGAGGCTTTTATATTTATTACGATTTAAAAAACTCCGCCCGCTTTTACATTATTCCGTTGGAGGTATTTAATATTTCAAATAATTTGTTATGACGAACACGGATGACTGTTATTGTTATCAAAGTAAATAAATAAGCGACGTATAGTTTTCAAATTGCAGTCGCAATAATATTCCGATCAACTAAGACTTATTACCTAGGTACATACAAGAAGCACATAAAATCATTCCAACTTTGAAACACGGTCTAATCCCGGATACTACTCGTAAAATGACCGTGCAATTTGCCAATTTAATCAATTTGCCCTATCCTACTGTCATTAACCGCATATTTTTTATTATCTACTAGTATCTACTGACATAGCGTAGCGAGGGGACTAGAGCCCAAACCCTCTCGTGCTTGAGAGGCCTGTGCCCAGCATTGGGACGCGTATAGGCTAAATTATTTATTTAATTTTTTAACTAATGGCATAAAATGACAACGTTAAGTTAACGTTAAATTCATGATAGACAATTTACAATACAATACAATACAATACAATACAATACAATACAAATACTCTTTATAGTCTTTATTGCACACCTCATTACAGAAAACAATACAAATAATACAGGAAGAAGAGGTTAAACAACAGGCGGTCTTATCGGTAAAAAGCGATCTCTTCCAGACAACCACCACAACCAGACAATTTAACCGGTATTCAAACCTTACTGTAGTAAATTCAAACCCTAAAGGTCCCCCCCAAACCCTCATTGATCGAGCTATTGGAAGTAAATCGCCCGACCTTGCGGTGTCAGTCATGCCCGCACAATATACACAAGTAACCGACACTTCATAACCCTTCTGCCCAAGCCGTAAGATCCACAATTGGTCAGGAGTGTTGTTTGTCAGTATGTTATGACAATGCTTGGCAAATAACCGGAACCGCTCATTTGTGGACACATTATCTCTAAAATATTCCAAATTATGATCGTTATTTTTTGACATGCAGGATACCATCAATCTTATAATGGAAAACATGTTTTAACCGACATTGAAACGTTCCCCGATACCACTAACACGGGTTAATCGATTTCGGAAAATCTTTAGGAAAGGGAATCATTTAGGGATAAAAGGGAACTATAAAGGGCAAGGCACCTCAGGTTCCTGAGCACCCTACATGATGCGGTAAGCAATCACATTCAGATACATATTTATTTTTGCAGAAAAAGGGTCACAGTTAGTTAATCTCAAAGCATTGCTAGGCTTCATGGAAGAACTAGGGATAGAGTAGCGCTACCTCCGTTTTCCACGCAAAACAGGCACGTTGGATGTCGATGCATATTGCTCATAACAAGATTACTTAGGGTGGTATTCTATCTGTCCAATATCTTGGTCCAATCTCATTGCGTCTCACTCTCTCACTAACCAAAATGTGAGACAAAATATACATTGGACAGGTGGAATACCACCCTTAAACTACTCACCATCATTGGGAGGGTACAGCACAGCATGTTCCACGTCGCCCTCGATGTATATCTTGAGAGCAGTCACTCCGTATTCCACTGGTATACCCAAGGAGGTGGCACCACCACCACCTCTTCGTACTAGTAGAGTCTGAAAAAGACGGAAAATCAAATGGGGCATCTATGAAAAGTGACCTTATTGTCGATGGCGCTTACGCCGCATAGCGTCGCGCGGCATCGTTAATAATGGCGTAAGCGCCATCGACGATGAGGTCCCTTTTCATAGATAACGTCACAAATACGGTGTATTTTTTTTATACAAGTTCTTAGTGCAAACTACTTTTCTTACATCTTATCGAAACCTATTTTACTAACTGTAAGTTGCGTTGTTTTAGTAATCAACGTTCGTATGTCCGTCAATGGCAATCTTCCGTCTCCGTCATCAGATCAATTGGATGTCAATAAGTCATCGTAATATATCATAGTCTCCGGGATTTTACAGTATTCCACGCTTCAGCACAATCTTGTAAAGGCTTAGGCGCCTTTAAAAAAACTATTTGTTCATACACAGTTACCATCACGCTCCGCGATTATTGCGCCATTTAGGGTCCTAGCTAAATTGGTTGTTCAATACTTCTTCTTCTTCTTTATATTTAAAAGCTGTGCTCTTGTCGGTGGAGCAATCTCCAACTCGTCCGGTCCTCTGCCAACTCCTTAACCTTCTGGTATAATACGACGTGAACCTTTTCTTTTATTTGGTTGAAATAATTTATTCTCAGTCTTCGGTTCAATACTTACGCTATAGAATTTCCAATTTAGCAAGAACCCTAAATGGCATAACAATCCCGTATGACGTAACAATAACTGATACTATACGAAGATTGGAAGTTAAATAACATACATACACATACATATAATCACGCTTATTTCCCGGAGGGGTAGGCAGCGACCACGGATTTCCACTTGCTACGATCCTGACATATCTCTTTCGCTTCCTTCACCTTCATAACATTCCTCATACACGCTCGCCGGTTTAGGGTGCTCTTGACCTGGCCTTTCTTCAGGATTTCCCCAATCTGATCAGAGAAAGTCCGCCGAGGTCTACCCCTTCCAACTCCCACTTCCACTTCTCCCTTATACACTATCTTTGTTCTTCTTCTTAAAATTAAATAAAAGCTAAATAAAAAATAGGAGTTAAATAAAAGCTTGTAAAAAGGAACAAGGTCTAACAATGAGAAGGATTAGGTCTCTTACTTCAAATTTATCGTCCTCTTCAATAGTGTTGAGTCTGGCCTGTCGCGGCTGCGCCTGAACCTCCAAATGCATTTCGTCCATATCGCTTGGTCCCACGTCCTGTCAAAAATAGTTATTATACTATTACATACTTTTAAAGAACTGTTCTTCCAATATACTTATAGCCTTGTTTCTGACCACTCTGCTCTGTCACGCTTCTATTATTGTCTTATATCAAATAAATAAAAAAAGTTCAGTGCATGTCTTTCTAGCTGTATATTCTCTTGAGAAAAATTAAAAAATTCAATTTCACCCCGTGCAAAAAGCTCCACTCTGTCACATTTTTTGGGGAGTAAAACAAACAACGAAAAAATGTTGACGCGCGTGCGCCTTTCACGCCGGAGGACATGGTTCTAATTCGTCGTGTTGGTAACCTAGCAGCACGGCTTCCGAATTTAAAACTGGAGATCGCGGGTTCGAACCCTGATTCCTGCCAATGTACCAATGAGTACTTCGATACAGTGCACGAAATGTCATATGATACTAGTCCCTTTTCGGTGAAAGACAACATCAAAACGACTAATCCCAATGAAGCCAGTTTCCCCTATCTGGTTGGATGGAAGTTCAGAAATGTAGACACTTTCATAATCATTAGAACCTCAGCTCCCTAAAGGTGCCCACTGATTACCAGTTCGCCGGACGATATCAGGCGAACTGGTAATTTGTGGGCCCCTTAAGCGAGCCCATGGCATAATACCAGGAAGATGATATCATGTTATAGTTCGTTTTTTTAGCAATAGAAAAAGACTGCGCGATCTTGACGGGTCATTTAATTGAAAACGCTTTTTAAAAATCTGTAACTTTTACTTATGAAAGCAAAAGAATGTAAATGATCGTATATGATTCATAATTGTTACATATTTGCCGTGACTTATTTTTCAAAAGTGTTTTTCAATAAAAAGACATGTCAAGATTGTTTACCTTTTTTCAAATGCTAAAAATTTACGAACTATAGGATGATGATGAGTTTAAAAAAACCTTTAACACATACAAATGGACCCAATATTGAACTATAAACTATGACAACAAAGTTGCAAGCACGTGAAAATAGAAAGTCTATTAAACATTTACGACCTGTGAGAGTGAACCATTTATGGGACTAAATTATTGGTAGAAAGACATGAGTCCATAATGTTCGTTACTATGTTGCAAAACTCGTGATACTAAAATTAAGTGTACGACCATTCGTCGTCGAGTTTTTAGAGATATTGTCCACCAAAGGACTTGTTTTAGTGATATTTCGAAGACCTACAGGCCCTCATCAACATCATCATTTATTTAAGAGTTAGACTCTTGTCAGTGGAGCGATTTCCATGCATGTCGGTCCTCTGCCTTCTCCATAACAGCCTGATACGACACGACGTTGAGCTTTTCCTTTACTTGATCTAGCGCTATGTACGTTCTCCTTGGTCTCCCCCTCCGTCTCGTTGCCTCAACTCTCCCTTCAATGATATTTTTGATAAATTCATCGTGTCGTAGCAGGTGTCTAAGCATCTTTCCTCTTCTGTTTTCTATGGTTCTCAACAAACTCCTCTTTACAGGCCCAACAGGCAATTTAATCCATCTTGCTTGCGAATTTTCGCACCTTAATGATAATAAAACCGATAATATATACCTATAGTAAAACAGCAACCCAGGCGGTACGTGAGGTCGTTTACATCTCAGAACAGTCAGAAATGTTGAAGAAGCTGACTATATTGCTGAAAAATTTACTGCCTCCTAATCTAGTCGGTAGTGACCCTGCCTAAATACGAAGCAAGAGGTCCCGGGTTTGAATCCTAGTAATTTTTGTGTGCTCAGCACGAATATTTATGTATATTCATGCTCTGAAAGAGGGTCACTGTTGTTCTAAAAGGTGTGCAGAAAATGATACGTTACTGCACTAGAGCATTTTAGGTTCCAAGTACGATTTTATAAGTTTTTTCACGATAATCAATTGAAATTTGGGTATAAATGGATTTGTTATACAATTTCCATTCTGATATTTGACTCCCCATTCCATAAATAACGATACTTTTGCCTAAATTGGTAATTGAAAGTACCCTCAAAAAATACTATAAAAATGTATACTTAGTCATGTAAGTCATGTTTTAAAAAAAACACATGCATTTTACTTTCCTCGTATTCGAAATGAAAATTAGAGTGTTTAACTCGGGTGAAAGGCATCATTTCATCCCTTGGTTAACAATCTACTATTCCTGTGTTATAGATGTTATCTATCATATCTATGTATATAAGTATAGTAGTCATGTAAGTCATGTTTTTAAAAAAACACATGCATTTTACTTTCCTCGTATTCGAAATGAAAATTAGAGTGTTTAACTCGGGTGAAAGGCATCATTTCATCCCTTGGTTAACAATCTACTATTCCTGTGTTATAGATGTTATCTATCATATCTATGTATATAAGTATGTATATAGCCGTTTAGTACCCATAGTACAAGCTTTGCTTAGTTTAGGGCTATGTCGACCTATGTAAGATTGTCCCCGAAATATTTATTTACATTGATATAACATAATGCAGCATTTTACCAATCCCTGCAGTGTGTAAGTCAGCACTTCTCCCTCGGTGTGCTTGGAGACGTTCTTCAGACCTTGAATCTGTTGTTCTATGTCAATCGCCGGCAGAGATGGGTTCGTCCAGATCGTGTACACCTGTTGAAATAAATAAATAAATAATGAATGAATGAATGATAATGGTGGCCCATACATAACTACTTTAAAACTAGCATACATATTATAAAAATATATTTTAAAAACTACACGCCACAAATCACATTATGGTTGCATTACGCAACCTCGCAGTTTCTGGGTGTGTGGCAGTGGATGGAATGCTATCTAAATGGGGTTGGCAACTGTCAAAGGTTTGCATACATGGCGCTATCCGCTATCATAGCTTGCCCCTTTTTCTACGAGATTTGGCTTAAAGGGCTGGCATCAAAGGCATAGCATTCCATTAAAAAAACAAAAACATGACACAATTCTAGGCATTGACAGGGCAAGCTATGCTGGCGCCATTTGCTAAATACTTCGACCGGCCAACCCCATTGACTAAGAAGAAGTGATATACTCGTAGTGATGCATATGATGTCCTCTATGCTATGCCAACATTTTCGAGTCTAAAATATAGGCATCAGTCCAAGCCTTCTCTGCAGTCTTAGCACCGATTTGGCAAGCAATAGAGTGTGGGAAAGTCACCATTTGACATAAAATTCACTTAGGCATACAATTTAAATTAGCTCAGACGGACTTATATCTGTCGGCGGCCGATCGTAAGATCAGGCAGATCGTAATGTTCCTGTGTAATGTTTTGACGATAGTCACATGAAACCAATATATAGGTAGGATAGGTTCGTTAGGTTGCTTCAGATGCCCGAAGGGCAAACTGCCCAGAAATAGGCCGTCGACTCAGGGAAACGAGTCAATGATTTTCACGTTTCACGATATGCCTAGGAATTTCTACGATATGCCTGATCTTACGATCGGCCGCCGACATATCGATCGACTCTTAGATGGGCTCTAAAACAAAGTTTTCTGCTGCCTCAACTGTTCCGGTGTTAGTAATAAATAATAATCATGGTTATAGGGCTTACCTTTAGTCGCTTCTCAACTAGTGCTCTCACAGCCAACGGGAGCCTCTGAAGATCCCCTGGGGCTCTATCCGTCAATATAAATAATGCGCTGTCATACGGCACAAGCTTGGTGGCTGATATAAGGGCTTGCATTGTCCCGTCGCTCGTTTCTGGCAAACCCTGAGAAGAAAAATGGATTTTAGGGTTTCTTTTTGGAAACCAAAAAGTTCTTATTTAAGACATGTGGATAAAGTGTTGTGTGTTCTACCGTAAAGTCGAAACTAAACTACTCATCATCATTGGCCTTCGAGTCTATTACAGAGTATACAAGCAGTGTCAGGTAGGGAGACAACGTTTTTCGTGGCTGTGTAAAGGGGCCCACTGATTAACAGTCCGCCGGACGTTATCGGCCTGTCAGTTGTTCGGAACTGTCAATATTTTGTAACTGACAGGCCGATACCGTCCGGCGGACTGTTAATCAGTGGGCCCCTTAAGCCAATACGGGAGCGGCAAACACGACAACGGATATTTTAAGAAGCCTTAGTCGAGAAGTAATCAATTTTTTTTTATACCACGTTGGCGGCAATTTGGCAAACAAGATTACGGTATACGGTCCGCCTGATGGTAAGCGGTCACCGCAGCCTATGGACGTCAGCAACTCCATAGGTGAATTGTCCCTTTATATGACATAAAATTTTCCAAAAATCGGGGCATCTGATTTTTTTAGAGCTATCCAAATACTCTACCTATACTTTTACATTTAGCAATGCTTTTGTTGTAATTATGTATTGTTTTATGAATAACTAGCTACCGCCCCGGTTTAGCAAGGGTTTACAAATTATACACCTAAACCTTCCTCAAGAATCACTCTATTGATAGGTGTAAACCGCATGAAAATCCGTTTAGTCGTTTTTGAGTTTATCGCGAACATACAAACACACAAACAGACAGACGCGGCGGGGGACTTTGTTTTATTAGGTGTATTGATAAGTATCTTATAAATTTGCGACATACATATTGTGACAATTCAATAACACACGGAAAATACAAAAATATTAAACGAGCGTGTCTGTCTGTCTTATTGTCTTCTGACGGTCATATTCAAAATACTCAAAACCACATATATTTATATACATTATGTATATTTTAGCTAAGCTAAAATGGACTCTATGTCGTTGTGTTAACCGTGATGGTCTGATGGTATTGGCTTGTTGTAGCACATTGTATGCGTCTTATTATTATGTTTATTATAACATTTAAAACTATATTACAAGAGGGTTTTGCCGTAATTTCGCGGACAATGGAAGGTCAATGACTTGGTTATTATATATTTTTCATCAAATCATCACACACGAGTAGGGTCATTAAAAGTATTCATCATCATCTTCCTCGTGTTGTTCCGGCATTTTGCCACGGGTCATGGGAACCTGGGGTCCGCTTGGCAACTAATCCCAAGAATTGTTGGCACTATAGTTTTTACGAAAGGGTCTGCCATCTGACCTTCCAGCCCAGAGGGTAAACTAGGCCTTGTTGGGATTAGTCCGGTTTCCTCACGATGTTTTCCTTCACCGAAAAGCGACGGTAAATATCAAATGATATTTCGTACATAAGTTCCGAAAAACTCATTGGTACGAGCCGGGGTTTGAACCAGCGACCTCCGCATTGAAAGTCGCACGCTCTTACCGCTAGGCCACCAGCGCTCTGCTATAGGGTCATAAAGAGTGTTATTACACGGTGTTAGGGTTATGATGAGGTACTCACCTGGTATTTAACCAAGAGCTTGTTAAGCGCATCAGACACAGCCGTGTAGCCATTTTTGACGCCGTTGCCCTGGAGATTGTGACGGGACCTCCAGTTGATACCTGGTGACAAATTGACAATATTAATTTTGTACTCACCAGAGACTGTTAACGAAATTATAATAAAAAGTCAAAGTGGCTAATTCCGTCATAGGGACCTATTCCGTCCACAAGCATTTTTCTCGAACAACGAACAAAATTGATAATTTCATCGACAAAGCAGCGATTGCTGTTAGTTTCAGCAATCAAATGCAAATGGTTTTTTTTCCTATGATTGAAAATCAAAGAAATATACGCTCGTGGAGGGATGACGGAATTAGCCACATTGCTTATACAAGGTTTCGTTTTACAGTGTGGATCAAACAAAGGTCAATGTTAGAGCTTCCTGAGGTCTACCGATTTGACCCCAAATTTTATAAGAAATTTGGATTATATGCAATTTAGGTAAATGTTCTTATACTCTAGAGTACTCTAGACTCTCTAGAGATTAGTCTAGATCTAGAATCTATAGACCAGCCATTCTCTAAGTGTGCTCCGCGAACCTCTAGAGCTCCGCAACGCCTCTGTGGGGGTTCGATAGCGAAAACCAATCAATAACCAACTCTTCTTTACCTCTGGTCCACACTTAAATAGTTAATTTGGGGCTCCGTCAAATATTTAGTTTTCCAAAAGATTACATACCGTCGCCAAAAAAGTTTAACACATTCATTGCCACCCAGCCAAACAAGACGTCCGCGCCAACAATTTCGTCATATAAAGCAGTAGTACCACAATCCCGTCTATCGGGTCGTCCGGCCTGGGAACGAAATAAATACCCGATAGTCGGGTTTTCGGCACTGAATGTGTTAAGAACCGCTGCTCTAGATAACTCCACAAAAACCCTTTCATAATCCACGCCAGTTCTACTCAATACTACAGTAACCCAAGCCCCCGGCCAGATCTTAAGTTACTTTTTCTCCCAGTTTTTACTGAACCCAATACGAGTGAACTGGAGCGTGTTAGTTTACATAACTTACATTCACTCGCCAAGGTCGGTTATCTTTGCATTCCTATGTTTTTTATATGGTTCCGGTCGGAATACAATTAAAGTTATTTATTTACATTAAGTAAATGTATATTGCAATAATGGTTTAACTAACGCGTTTATAGTATTTACATTACATATGGTTCTACTTTACCGCTCTAGGGCGGGATTAAGGACAATACGTGCCTATGTCAAAAATTTAAAGGGCCATAAGCCATAATTAATATGGCCCTTTGGTTAACCAACCAAATACAAAACTGCCTGGATGAGTCATTGAACGACCGACTTTAACCTATATTATTTGATCGTGTAATGTTTTCATCTACCCTCAACTGGGTTAAGGACCCATTTGAGGGTAGATTTTGTTTACTTTTATTTAAATACCTTAAGATACAGAGTATAGTCCAGTCGACAATCTCAGAAAAATCTAGAATTCTAATTTCAAGTAAAGTTAAATAACATGGCATGTAAAAATGCTTGCTTTTACACATATGTCACTGTATGATTCAATTAATTATAATAACAGAAGGCAGTGTCACTTTACATGTATGACGTTTGCATCTGTTTTTCTTGACTCTTTTGTGCGAATTCTATTTCGATTTCATGCTGGTTGTCAAGCCAGTGGATCTGCGGACGAAGTGTTTAAAAAGATCTGCACTGTACAGTCACCTGCAATAATATGTTACTCTTCGAAGGCCGCAAAAATATGTGACACGCTCTTATGACTACAAATAAGATCCAGTCAGATATTTTTGCGGTCTACGTTGTGTAGCATATTATTGCAGGTGACTGTACATCGTCATAGATAGTCAAATAGTAGTAGTATACAAACCAAGAACCACTATAGTAACTAACAAGTCAAATCGTAAACATAGTCTAATAAAACATGGTCTTCTATTCCCAGAGTGACACAGGCCTACGTCACAATAACATGGCCGCTATATATAGCGCTATCGCATATTATCATATAGCGCTGTCGCATGATGACGTAGGCTTGTGTCAGTTAGGTGACCTAGAAAAGACGGGAATGGAGTACCAGGCGGAGTATATTATTATACCATGATCGTAAAGACTAACATGCCTGCCAAACCAATTTGTCGATAGAAAATCGCGATTCAAATTTGTATGAAAGTTCGACCCTTCACGCCTACGCCTCTATTTTTAGGGCGCCGCACCCAAAGGGTAAAAACGGGACCCTATTACTAAGACTCCACTGTCCGTCTGTCTGTCTGTCACCACTTCACCAGGCTGTATCTCATGAATCGTGATAGTTGAAATTTTTACAGTGACTGTGGCCGCTATAACAACAAATACCCACTAAAAAGTACGGAATCCTTGGTGGGCGAGTCCGATTCGCACTTGTCCTGTATTTTTTAATTTTCTTACTGTACTACTGACAAATTTGGTACGAATCGCTAATCGGATAGTCTGAAATAAAGCATTTTTTTGACAAGTTATTTTCTTGCTTTTTTCACAGGATTCCATAATATATTTTACATTTAAATAATTGTGTGTTTTACTTTGTTTCAGGTAAGAATATGCTAACAAATACAGTTATTTAGGAATTAAAGACTGGTAAGATTAAGATTTTATTTTATCTTAGTAAAGTTTTTCGCTTAGGTATACATTCCACTGTACTAACCATTTTCATTAACCTCATAAACCAAAGAATAATTACAGTTAGAGTCGGACCAAAAAAAGTCTGCAGCGGATTTGATAGCCCACGCAGTGCAAGTGTCATTTATACGTCATAATTTCATAGAAGTTTGACGTTTTAAATTACACTTTCACTGCGTGGGCTATCAAATCCGCTGCAGACTATTCTTGGTCTGACTCTATAACTATAACCGGTGTCCGCTTACCAACTGGCCGTACACTTGTTTGCCACCGTCGAGCTATTAAAACTATGTGCGTGTTCGGGCATGCGTAGTTGATTATTCCTCGTTTGCAAACAATAGATTAATATCTCATAGCTGTAAAGTTACTAACATCCCTATTACCTTATGAAACAAAGTTCCCCGCCGCGTCTGTCTGTTTGTATCAAAGACATATGTAACTTCGTATAAGATGAATAAAGTCTAAGGAAAAAACGTGCCTCGGAAATCAAGAAAAAGTCATTCTCGGATAGATGGCGCACACACCTTTAGCCTATTCTCGGCTAAATGGCGTGACGACACCGTTTCATATTTAACAATTTTAACACATAGATATCAGTGAATGAACATGGGTCAAAATGATATAAATAAAATCATTTATCCATATACAGGATGATTCAGGAGACGTGAGCAGGACCAACACTGTGCATTTCCTAAATTATAAGCAACTGTTTCGTATCAGTATTAGTGAGGTTAACGTTAATTTTCTAGTCGTGTTGAAAAAAAAGTTATTAATTTATTTACGACACGCATGGTCACCCTAAAATTAAAATACTAAACTACCGATAATCTGTGTCAAATAAATGACATAATTGTAATAGCCTATAATAAGGATTTATTTGTCTTTACTAAAATAAAGTTACATATTTACTTATTATTTAACAAAATATACAACTAAACCTATTACAAATTAAAACTTATACCTAAACACACTCGATCAATTAATAAATTAACTCTAAATTAAACTAAATTAAAACTAAGCTACATAAAGCCACAACCGAGAACTCAATCAAACAACCCGTCCCGCGCCCTTCCAGATGCAAAGGTGCCCATCACGCTCGCCGCGTTGCCACGCTGGACCGCGATAGACAGCCTCTGCATCAGGAATGACCCGGAACGAGGGTCATGACCTTCGGGGTGGTTACGGTTAATGAGGTTATATGTTTATTAATTAGGTCTTGTAGGGTGACCATGATTGTAGAGAATTGAATTTGTCCTCACCAAAAAGTAAAAAATAGGAAAAAGTGTGGTGGTTTCACCTAAATACGACGGTGATCGATCAATTATCAGTTACTGAGTGTGCAGGATTAGTCCTGCTCACGTCTCATGAATCACCCTGTATATACATTTTTTTGATAATTTTATACGTTTTCATTTTGAGTTTTAGTCGTGTGTCGATAGATGGCAGTAAATTTACTGTGACTACAAAATTTACTATGACAGGACCCCTCTATACTATCTATTCTCTTTGGTTTGTATGTTCGCGATAAAGTCTAAAGGGGCCCACTGATTGCCAGTTCGCCGGACGACATCAGCCCGTCAGTTGTTCGGAGCTGTCAAATTTTGCGTTTAACTGACAGGCTGATGTCGTCCGGCAAACTGGTAATCAGTTGGGCACCTAAAACTACCGAACGGATTTTCATGCGGTTTTCACCTATCAACAGAGTGTTTCTTGAGGAAGGTTTAGGTGTATAATTTGTTAACCCGTGCGAAGCCGGGGCGGGTCGCTAGTAAGAAGTAAAGTACGATAAAAACAACGCTTCGGGCCAGACCGATCAATCAAAATCAATGGATCCTTGTGTGATATTGATATATTGCCTCCTTGGTTTGCCTCATGTCAATGGAGTGACATTGACGATTGACGGTTATTGTTCTCATACAAACACCTGTATTAAGAGGAAGGGGTACCGCTTCTCAATACAAACGCAGCCCTCATTTTCCTCTCTGGATATTGACATTAAAGAAAATTTAATTTTTAACAAGCAGAAACGTCTGCGTACGATGCTATTAAGCAAGTTCAAGTCTTAACCAAGACAGTAATTTTTCCACTTTTAAATTTATTCTAAGATTATAGAAAATGTGTGTAACATACTATTTGATGTACCACCGCTATAATCACAATCAGTGACAATCAATATGAAAATCGCTAGAGATCTCATACTATAGGCCATAGGGTATTTGACTACTAGTCAAATCAGTTTCTTTATTCGAACTGTCACAACGATTTTGTTACTATGGAATTTATATGAAACACTAGCATATGACGTCACAGTCAAATTACCTACTCTTTACAGTTTTATACAGGTTTTAAAATAGAGATTGTGTCTAAAAATAACTGCTGTCTACTATGTTTCTAATATTCTGGTGCTTTATTTCATGCATGGTGTAAAATAATATTAATTAATACTTTTAACGAGCAATTCTTCTTTATTTATTTATTTATACATACATATATATATTTCGGGGATCTCGGAAACGGCTCTTAACGATTTCGATGAAATTTGCTAAATGGGGGTTTTCAGGGGCGAAAACTCGATCTAGTTAGGTCTTATCTCTGAGAAAACGCGCATTTTTGAGTTTTTGTATGTTTTCCGAGCAAAGCTCGGTCTCCCAGATATTTTATTTTAAATACAGTCAAATACTCTATTGTCACTGTGACAAGGTACGAAATGATACTGAAATTAAATATCTTGCATAGTTTCATCGACGAAGTAGCTTGAAATAGATTACAAAAATTCGAAGCAGTGGCGGCCGAGTGGATATGACGTCCGACTTTCGATCCGGAGCGGTTCAAATCCTGGCTCGTACCTATGAGTTTTTCGGAACTTATGTACGAAATAACATTTGATATTTACCACTAGCTTTTCGGTGAAGGGAAACATTGTGAGGAAGCCTGCATAAAAATTTCAAAGGTGTATGTGAAGTCCCCAATCCGCACTGGGCTAGCGCGGGGACTAGCCCAAGCCCTCTCGCGCATGAGAGGAGGCCTGTTACCAGCAGTGGGACGTATATGGGCTGATATTATCATAAGTTTTTTTAGCTTACTATCGCGCGCTTTAGTTCATTCATTCAATACTGTTTTTGCGATCATGCAGTACTCTGAGTAGCTGTGTGGGTAATCATTCACCTCAACTCTCCTGGCCATACCTATAAGAACAATGATACGTAATACGTAAGACTGATTAGCAATTATCGTTAGGTAATTAATGTAACTTCTGATATTAATGACATTGGCATTGTACCAAGAATATCTGACTTCTTTCACATCCTATAAGATAATTCCCACTGTTCTTTGTTTTATGTAAAACTCTTTTGCGTATGAAATGATATTGGGCAAGATGAAGACGTACCAGGAGACCGGTGCACGCAGCCAGGGGTCCTTAAGAAACTCTGTTGGTGTAAGGCCAAGGTTAGAATTAGAACCTGTGACCTTATTTCAACAAAAGGTTCAGGTCGTGTCATACCAGAAGGTTAAGGAGTTGGCAGAGGACCGGACGACTTGGCGATTGCTCCACCGACAAGAGCACAGCTCTTAAATCTAAAGAAGAGCTTACCGTTAGCATGATAGCCGACGAGTACGACGTCGCCACGCCCCAAGCTCTCCCCGCTGAGGTCGTCCCAGACCGCACTGGCCCGAGCCAACGCCGAGGACCTGAGCGGCACTAGGAAACCAGCTGGTGCTCGCAGCCATGGGTCCTCAAATAACTCTGTTGGTGCAGGGGCCAAGGTTAGAACCTGTGACCTTACCGTTAGCATGATAGCCGACGAGTACCACGTCGCTCAGCCCCAAGCTCTCCCCGCTGAGGTCGTCCCAGACCGCACTGGCCCGAGCCAAGGCCGAGGCTCTGAGCGGCACCAGGAGACCAGCTGGTGCTCGCAGCCATGGGTCCTCAAGCCAGTTGCGAAGGGTGTCTCGGGGGGTGATAGCTTCTGGGGGGGAGGGGTCGAAGACTGGCCGGTCTTGGGGCTGGGGTTCAGCTGGAAAGAGATAAAATAGTAAAACTGATGTGGTTTTTGATCAAGGATCAGGAATCATGTTTTGTTTGGGAGGGTATTGGTCACTTGTTCTATTGTCATCGGGTCAGGATCTGATGGCGGGTTTCTGGAGAACGATTTATGGAGAAAAACTTTTGGAATATTAAAGACATCTTCAGTAAATTGTTTTCTATTTTAGGATCTTGTAACGTGTTCTCAGTAAACACGATTCGTTGAAGTGAAGGTATAGTCGCGGACGGTCTAGAACGCAAAATGACTAGTGTAATATTTTGCCTATATCCCTTTTAGTCTACATCGCGAACGGTCTAGAACGCAAAATGACCACTTTTTATATCACTAGGGTAGGTTAGGTTCGTTAGTTATCTCCAAATGACCAAAGGCCAAACGGCACAGAATAGGAGCCCCGCGACAGCGGGGCTCCGTCGACATCGCTAACGCAATGATAAATGATGTAGGCATTTTGCGTTCTGGACCGTTCGCGATGTAGACTAAAAGTGATATAGGCAAAATATTACACTAGTCATTTTGCGTTCAAGGCCATCCGCGAATAACCCGAAGTGAAATAGCTTGAAAGATAATGCTAATAAAGTCAATAAAGGAGACAATAATAGACGAGTTACAACCTTTTATAACAGGTTTCTCCCATTTGCATTAATTGTATGTAAAAAATACGCAAGTAAGTATAACGGGTTAGCACTGATTGACTATTAGCACGTTATCTTTTCGCGGATTAGCAAAGTATAATTTTGGTTTTAATTAATATGGATTTCCGCAAAGTAACGCCTGAATCTATTCACTATTTCTCCCATTTGGCCTGGATAAATCACTCTAACTAATCTAGTTTAAAATAAACTTACGTCTAGCACTCTCAGTCAGCTTAGGGCTGCGTTGGTTGGTCTCCTCCCCATCGAACTCTGCTATCCTGGGGGACATCCCCTCCATGCTCTCTGTGGCTCTGGTGGGGGGTGAAGTGGTGGTTTCTGCCTGAAAATAAGCACGATAAATAGTCCAAAAACACTAATTACAAAAGAAAGAAGTATTTTAAGAGTTGGAAATTTGTAATCACAAAAGTAAGACTTGCAAAATTAAATAAATAAATATTAAGGGACATTTTTTACACAAATTGACTAAGTCCCACGGTAAGCTCAAGAACGCTTGTGTTGTGAGTACTCAGACAACGATATGTATAATATACAAATACTTAAATACATAGAAAACATCCATGACTCAGGAATATATCTGTGCTAATCACACAAATAAATGCCCTTACCGGGATTCGAACCCAGGATCATCGGCTTCGCAGGCAGGGTCACTACCCGCTAGGCCAGACCGTTCCACAAAAAAAACTAAAAAAAATTGTACTTTTACAGAGTTACACCAAGAAAAGTCATAATTTCATAGAAGTTTGGCGTTTCAAATAACACTTGCACTGCGTAGGCTATCAAAATCGCTGCAGACTTTTCTTGGTTTAACTCTAAGTGTGAATGAGTTAAAATTTTGCGTCCATGTTCGCTGGTACCATAGACAAAACTGCAAGTTCTTATTAAATATATGAAAAATAAAAAATAAAAATAACGATGGGCCTTTTTTGGCGTAGGTATGTACCTTAATATAATATTGGTTTCACGTTTTACCATCAGCGACAAATGTCACTGTTGCTGACGTCACAGGCATCCATGGGCTACGGTTACCGCTTACCATCGGGCGGGCCGTATTCCTGTTTGCCACCATCATTGTATTATTCAAAAAAAATACTATAATATCGGCAAAAAACAGGTATTTCTCTTGCGAAGTTTATGATGATGACAATTGTCACAAGATTTAAATGAATTTTCGGTAATTCTTGACAGGAAATGAGTTCTGTTTCATAATTTCATGACAATTGTCGTGTTTCTTGACTTTCTTGTGACCATTGTCATTAGCTTGTACTTATTTACTGGCGATATAATGGAGATTTTTTTTTAAATTAAAATGTTGGTGGCAAACAAGCCCACCGCCCGTCCGATGCTAAGCAGTAACCGTAGCCTATGGAGGCCTGTGACGTCAGCAACAGTGATGTCGACAATTGTCACACATGTCACCGTGGTGAAATAGGGGCCAGGAATACGTAGTTAAAGACTTTCTACTTATAGGCGCCCACTCTGTACACAATGTACTATCCATTGACTATCTATTTCTATTCTATCAATGTTATTACACCTAGACCAAAATATTTACTATCTCACCTTAACAATGTTACTGGCATTATAAATATCCTCCGGCACGGCCGTCCTGACTACACCATTGTCCTCGGTCGTACTTTCCACCGTCGTGTCTATTCTTAAATCATTAAAAGTAACTATATACGATGCGTCTGTTGTCGCGTATTCTGTAGTAGTGTACTCTTCTAATTCTGATTTATCTTCTATTTCTATCTCTTTTTCGAGGTTTTCTTTCTCTTCGCCGCTGCCTCTTAGTAGATCGCTGTCGTCGATTGAGAGTTTTAAAACGTCATTGTCACAAAGGTTGTTTGTTATTAATGAGGTTAACACTAAGATCACTAGTTTAGTCCTTAACGCCATTTTTATTTTTCACTGTCGCATTTCCGCTGGTTCTGAAAACAAAGTTATAATTAATTACAATCAATAAACTTATTGACTTATAAAATGCTTTCGTATGTCTGTCCAGCTGTTTCCCACCTTCAGTAATGCGACCTGTCGATAAGAACAGCTGGACTTTTAAAAGCACTAGCGACCCGCCCCGGCTTCGCAGGGGTTAACGAATTATACACCTAAACCTTCCTCAAGAATTACTCTATTGATAGGTGAAAACCGCATGAGAATCCGTTCAGTAGTTTTTAAGTTTATCGCGAACAAACAAACAAAGCACACAAACAGACAGATGCGGCGAGGGACTTTGTTTTATAAGGTGTAGTGAAGTCCCCATCAGAAGTCGCATCAGAAATGAGGCCATCCGCAGCAGAACCAAAGTAACCGATGTAGCCCTCCGAATCGCTAAACTTAAGTGGCAGTGGGCGGGGCACATTGCCTGTAGAACCGATGGCCATTGGGGCGGAAAGGTTCTCGAGTGGCGACCACGTACCAGAAGGCGCAGCGTGGGTAGACCCCCCACAAGGTGGACTGACGACCTGGTAAAGTCGCGGGAGTCCGCTGGATGCGGGTGGCGCCGGACCGGTCATTGTGGCACTCTTTGGGGGAGGCCTATGTCCAGCAGTGGACGTCCTCTGGCTGATATGATGATGATGATGATGATGAGTGAAGTCCCCCGCCGCGTCTGTCTGTTTGTGCTTTGTTTGTTTGCTTGATTTCACCTATCAATAGAGTGATTCTTGAGGAAGGTTTAGGTGTAAACTACACCTTATAAAACAAAGTCCCCCGCCGCGTCTGTCTGTTTGTTTGTTTGGTCGCGATAAACTCAAAAACTACTGAACGGAATTTCATGCGGTTTTCACCTATCTATAGAGTGATTCCTGAGGAACGTTTAGGTGTATAATTTGTTAACCCGTGCGACGCCCGGGCGGGGCGGGGCGGGTCGGTTATTAGGTGTAGTGATTTTTGCCAAGGCTGACGCTTCGTGCTCGCTTGGTCAATAAAATTTGTCATAACGTTAATATTTAATTACAATATTCCATAATCAATTCGATTGATCGTAGTGAAACGTTTACATATAGTGAAGTACATTAAAACATGTATGTTTGCAGTTAAATGTTAATTATAATTACATTGGGCTAGTCGAGATTGGTTTTTGCATAACCGGTTTTATATCGTACATGTTATGTCACTGATTTATCGTCTTGTCAAGATATATACAGTCAGCTATCGTGTACTCATAGCGTATTAACATAAACATAGTTCACATCTCTTCCTCGCGTTATCCCGGCATTTTGCCACGGCTCATGGGAGTCTGTGGTCCGATTGACAACTAATCCCATGATTTGACGTAGGCACTAGTTTTTATGAAAGCGACTGCCATATGACCTTCCAACCCGGAGGGGAAACTAGGCCTTATTGGGATTAGTCCGGTTTCCTCACGATGTTTTCCCAGGGCCGTCTTTAACTATGCTGGGGCCCTTTAGGAAAGTAAAGAAAGCGAATTAAAGTAACATTTTTCTACTATGATCTTCTATTTATTATGGGTAATCAAATATACTGTTACTGTGTCTGTCCTTCGGGGCCCCCCGAGGATGGGGGCCCTGGGCATGGGCCCGTGTGCCCTTATGGTAAAGACGGTACGTTGTTTTCCTTCACCGAAAAGCAACTGGTAAATATCAAATGACATTTCGCACATAACAATTTCGCGCATAACGCGGTGTTTGAATCCGCGACCTCCGGATTGAAAGTCGCACGCTCTTATCGCTAGGCCACCAGCGCTTTCCCATAGTGCAGTCGGGTACTTCCAAACATCGGAAAACCCCGTAACTTACTCATAATTCCATCATACCAGAGCCCATTTTCGGAATTACCCGACAAAATTGCCCATCATCAAAACAGAAAAAATACCTTGTCGTATTTTTTATTGGATTTTTATTTTTCTGTTATTGAATTCTGACCAATTGTGCTCAGACGTGAGCAAATAAAATAGTTAAGTGTCTTTGGTACTTGAAACTGTTTTTATTAAAGCCACCTTACGCTAAACAAATATTTGTGGAACGCCAAAAAAAACACACCAAGAAAAGTATAAAAGCAAAAAATCAAGAATGTCCGATCATCACGGCTCGCACGTGCCTAATTAGGGTCTGTGGACCTCTGAAAATATTTATTGGGTCCCGTATACCTAGGAACATTTTAGGGACCATTTCTATCCATATCCATACTAATATTAATATCTGGGAGACCGAGCTTTGCTCGGAAAATACACTGTTAAAAATTATGTAATTTTACATGCAAAAAAATTACATAATCCTGTAAAATTCCCGAAAAATCTGGGAAATTTACGGAAAAATATGACATTTTACGTAATTCTCGTAAATTTTTACGAGTTTTTTTGCATGTAAAATTACATAATTTTTAACGGTGTATATAATAACTCAAAAATGCGCGTTTTCCCAGATATAAGACTTAGCTAGATCGATTTATCGCCCCTAAAACCCCCATAAGTATAGCAAATTTCATCGAAATCATTAGAGCCCTTTCCGAGATCCCCGAAATATATGAATAAACAAGAATTGCTCGTTTAAAGGTATTAAATAAATGCGAAAGTGTGTCTGTATGTTACCTTTTCACGCTTAAACCGCCGAACCGATTTGGACAAAATTTGGTTTGGAGATAATTTGGGCCCCGAGAAAGGACATAGGGTAGTTATTGTCAATAATCATCATCATCAGACGAAGTCGCGGGCAGAAGCGTTATTTATTTATTATTTATCAGTAAAAAAAATGTTTATTAAAAATAAAAAACGTTAAAGTAATATTTGTCAATATTCTGTGAACCCAGTGGAGTGTGGTTTAAAAAGAATGGTTAATGTTAATGTTAAATAAAGTATGTTATTGTTTACGGACCCCCAAAGACCGCGAGGTCCCAAAAAACTGGCTCTACATTCTGACATAATAGGCGGTGAGTCATCTCAATAATGAGCTGAGGAGCCAAACCGCATTGCACTTGCGTGTTTCGACAGGAGCCTTTCAATTGCGATGTTTTCTTAAAAAAATAACCTAAGGGTTGTATGCAAAATTGACATGTGCTCGAGATTACTTTTAGTTTTTTCATAACCTTAAAGGGGCCCACTGATTAACAGTCCGCCGGACGGTATCGGCCTGTCAGTTCTTCGGAACTGTCAAAATTTTGTTCTAACTGACAGGCCGATACCGTCCGGCGGACTGTTAATCAGTGGGCCCCTTTAGCCTACGAATTGCGAAGTCGGCTGCCACCACGTCACAGGCTTAGCCTAATGTGGGGCCATAGGGCCCATAGGATACGTTACCTATTGATATTATTTGTAAACAAGGTTTGTTTTCAAATAAATATTATTCTTATTCTTATTTATTTAAGAAACGGTCACGGTCATAATCGTACTCGTTTTTTGTAAACAATTTAAATATTCCGCTCACTGGCACGCGCACTCATTTCGAACCTAGAAGCGAGTCCGCGCGAACGTTCACTACGAAACAGGTCAAAATCTGCACAATGCGCACCTGAAAAACCTAAGTATAGTTTTTTTTTATCTACATATTTAAAAGGAGCCGTTATCAATGAGACATGTCGGCTCAGTTGGGCCTCTACATTACATGAGTTTCAATAAGTGTTACTAGATATAAAAAAAAACTGTACACGAATTTCGCAGTTTTAGACCGGGGTTCCGCCAATATCGAGTGAATAACCCCAATATCAGTTACTGTATAGCCTATAGGGTTGCCATAATTAGTCGGAACTGATAAGGGACAGTGGTATTCTAGAGCAGGGGTCTCTAAACTTTTTTTACCTGAAGAAACTTTCGCGCGGGCCACCGAGGGGGGGTGGTGTATCTGGTTGCTGCTAGGATTCGAACCCGGGACCATCGGTTTCATACTCTTCATAGGCAGGTCACCAGCCACTAGGCCAGACCGGTGTCGACAAAATACGGGACCAGTAAAAATACGGGACGTGATACTTAAATACGGTGACAGTCCCGTATATGCGGGACGTATGGCAACCCTATGTAAAGCCCCTAACTTCAAATAGTAACTATTTGAAGCTAGGGGCTATACAGAACATACCGAACACATAGTATAGTTGCGCCGCCGAACATTCGGCGGCCGGATACCGAATATTCGGCTGATGGTCAGGCCGAACATCCGTAATCTGGTATCCGGCCAAACAACTATCCGTTGCATCTCTACTTATTACTGATAGTGTCCGGTCCGCATTTCGGACATACGACTTTGTGGACCTCAAATATTAATTCAAGGTGCAAACGGCATGTCTAATTGCATAATTGGACGAAACAAAAACAGGACCTTGACGCCTTTTACTGTTCGGAAACGATGCGAGCTTCCGGGATTAATACTTGACCGTTTAGAGGGTTAGGAATAAAAAACATATGCCAAAAATTTTATAAATACAAGCAAGGTTTTATTGCCAACTGTGCTATTTTTCAACAATCTAACAACTCTTTCGAAGATCGGTTTGGGCTTGTGCACAAATCACTCGCGGTTCGATAGGGGGAGGGGGGTCACGAAAAAATCACGATAGATCACGTTGGGGTAGTGGGGGTATAAGGAAACCTCACGTGTATTTTTCTGCAGTGAACGAAACTAAGAAAATAAAACCTACCACATGAGTAGATACTTTTTCTCGGTTTCGTTAAACATAAATCTTCACTCTGCACTTCAAAATAGCGAGTTTAAAATAAACAAGATTTTCTATATACAATACTATTTATCTTAAAATTAGGTCGAATGAAAAAAATTAAACAAAATACACGTGAGGTTGTGTGGGGGAGGGGGGTAGCCAAAAACCTCACCAAATATCACCAAAGGGGAGGGGGGGTCAAAAAGTAGCCGAAAACACCTCGCGTGATTTGTGCACAACCCCTTTGGCGTAGTCGGTAGGTTACCTAGTGACATTTATTTTTGTGATGAGCACAGATATTTTATTCTTGAGTCATGGGTGTTTTCTATGTATTTTTTTTTTATAAATAAATAAATAAATATTATAGGACATTGTTACACAGATTGACTAAGTCCCACAGTAAGCTCAAGAAGCCCTATTTAAGTATTTTCACCACAGCAACTGGTAAAGGCGCTCTTGATTGTTCAAATACCGATAGCAAAGTAGCATTTTATTCACATGTGAGGCAAAGTAGTCAAATGCAAATTTTGAGTTCTTTTCTTATGTTTGCTGGTAGAATTGACTTTTAAATGATGATTTTGAATGATAAATATTTAATAACATTCATTTGGATTTGATTTGGTTTGTTTTTGTTTGATATATTAGTTAATATTTTCTTCGGGTTGGTGTGGTGAAAAATTTTGTGTTTAACTCGGGGGCAAGTTTTGTTTAACCCTCGTGCTTTGAAACCCTCGCAACGCTCAAGATTCCATTTTTCGAACCACTCGCTACGCTCGTGGTTCAATTTTGGAATCTTTCGCTTGCTCGGGTATCAATATTAGCACGAGCGGTTAAACAACAACTTTGCCCCCTTGTAAAACAAATAACTATTGTATATTATATCAATTACATACGATGTCCGAGTACCCACAACGGCCACAACACAGCCTTCCTGAGCTTACTGTGGGGCTTAATCAATGGGTGTAAGAGTGTCCCATAATATTCA
The DNA here is from genome assembly GCF_910591565.1 of Cydia splendana. NCBI lineage: Eukaryota > Metazoa > Arthropoda > Insecta > Lepidoptera > Tortricidae > Cydia > Cydia splendana. The sequence continues at coordinate 7,609,738 of NC_085983.1, forward strand.
CTAGCGACCCGCCCCGGCTTCGCACGGGTTAACAAATTATACCTAAACCTTCCTCAAGAATCCCTCTATTGATAGGTGAAAACCGCATGAAAATCCGTTAAGTAGTTTTTGAGTTTATCGCGAACATACAGACGCGGCGGGGGACTTTGTGTATTGATATATTTATTATCTAGCAGTGGCATTAAGGTATTGGATACAATATTATCCTGAATAGGCAAACCGGTTAAAATTCAGTTTTGAGCCCTCTACTGGGAGCCATTTCGCTTATTTCATACCCAAATAGGGTTACCAGATGTGAGGAGTTTTCCTGACATGTCAGGGATTTTTGACGTTTGTCAGGAATGCCGCCGGTATACGAAAATGTCAGCAATTTTAGTGAATAGGGGATATTACTGCAATGTTATGCCGCCAGGGTGCAGCACTACCGACTCAGTAAATTCATAGACTAACTTATACATACTGTGCCTTAAACTGTTTTTTGACAAGTTTTCACAGACAATAAAATATGACATTGATGCATCAAGGCGGTTTGTTAACAAGGGCCTACCGGTAAACGCGAAAATCGAAATTTAGTTATCTGCCTCTTTATCGCTCGAATATTCAAGAGTGATAGAGAGATTAGATAACGAAATTTCGATTTTCTTGTTTCGCGGTGGGCCATGTGCTTGACGTGGCGTCTGATGTGTCAATGTGGTTTGTTTACTGTATGTGCCACAAAGGTGCCACCTGCGCAGAGCTTTGCCTAATATTCCCTATTAACAGACTTTTCTATTATGTACCTAAAAAGGTACATTATAACTGCTTAAATAAATCCAAAATAGGTGAAATTTAAATCAAGCATACATAGATATCGCTTACGGCTAGCCACCTCCCTCCCGTCACCGATATGAGCGTCAGGAAAAATATTCGCAAATCAGGAATTTTGTCAGGAAATTCCAAATTTGGATCTGGTAACCCTATACCCAAACAGACAGGCCCCAATTTCACCACGGTGACAGGTGCGACAATTGTAAAATCACTGTTGCTGACGTCACAGGCATCCATGGGCTACGGTTACCACTTACCATCGGGCGGGCCGTATTCCTGTTTGCCACCATCATTGTATTATTTAAAAAAACTTTATTATATCGGAAAAAAACAGATATTTCTTTTGCGAAGTTTCTGACAATTGTCAAGATTTAGAAGAATTGTAGGTAATTCTTGACAGGTAATGAGTGATATGTCGGAATTTCGTGACAATTGTAGTGTTTCTTGTGACAATTGTCATAAACTTAGCAAGAGAAATATCTGTTTTTTTTCCGATATAATAAAGTTTTTTTTAATAAAACAATGATGGTGGCAAACAGGAATACGGTCCGCCCGATGGTAACCGGTAACCGTAGCCCATGGATGCCTGTGACGTCAGCAACAGTGATGTTTTACAATTGTCGCACCTGTCACCGTGGTGAAATTGGAGCCAGGTGTCGACAATGTCGACATTCGTCTTAAAATATCCCAGGAATTCCGAATGGGCCCTCATTATACGGGTCCTTTTTTAGTGGTACCGGTTTTGTATTGATCGTAATGGCATTTTGGATGACGACCTCTTTTTATAGTAGACTAGACCTTACACAAACTAAATTTAGAATTGTTTAGCGCTAGTGGAGATCCATTGTTAGAACACTTCAATGATACATACATACAGGATACATAATAACAGGATACATAAGGAGGTCAAAAAAATACTTCGATATCGATTTCATTACCTAAGAATGATTGTTTTTTAGGGGTATAAATGGAACCCTATTACTAAGACTTCGCTGTCCGTCTATCCGTCCGTCCGTCCGTCCGTCCGTCCGTCCGTCCGTCCGTCTGTCTGTCACCAGGCTGTATCTCACGAACCATGATAGCTAGGCAGTTGAAATTTTCACAGATGATGTATTTCTGTTGCCGCTATAACAACAAATACTAAAAACAGAATAAAATAAAGATTTAAATGGGGCTCCCATACAACAAACGTGATTTTTGACCAAAGTTAAGCAACGTCGGGCGTAGTCAGTACTTGGATGGGTGACCGTTTTTTTTTTGCATTTTTTTCCGTTTTCTTTTTTGCATTATGGTACGGAACCCTTGGTGCGCGAGTCCGACTCGCACTTGCCCGGTTTTTTAGGGTTCCGTACCCAAGGGGTATAAATGGGACCCTATTACTAAGACTTCGCTGTCCGTCTGTCCGTCCGTCTGTCACCAGGCTGTATCTCATGCACAGTTGAAATTTTCACAGATGATGCATTTCTGTTGCCGCTAGAACAACAAATACTAAAAACAGAATATACTAAATATTAAGTGGGGGTCCCATACTGATACAATACGTGATTTTTGCCGTTTTTTGCGCAATGGTACGGAACCCTTCGTGCTCGAGTCCGACTCGCACTTAGTCGGTTTTTCGACATATTCCATTAAATATAAATTTTAGAAATAGGTACTAAAAGATTATTTACAATGTTGTATGTGTCTGTTAAAGTTAAACAACCAGGCCAACACTTCAATAACCTTACAAAAAAACATATTTCATTAAATTTACTTCTTTAACCCAATTCACTCTGTTTCACTGAACTGTAAAATCAACCTTAAGTCTTTAAACATAAGGTCGACTCAAAAAATCTCAAGAGAAATAAAATAATCGAAATCCAATTCGATTTCTTTAACGATGACTTTCCCTTTATAAACTTGTTTACATTTTTACGAATTGCATAAACATTACATTTTTACAAGCACTCATCACCATTATATAGATGAATTATCGAGAAGATGGAATTGCATTTGTAGTGGTTGTATGCTGATAGTACAAGAAAATAGAAAATTCAAATATAGAATGCCTGTAAACAAACAATACTACTACATATGCAATTCCACGCTCTCGATGATTCAACTATATTTTACAGTACATCTGGTACTCCATTACGATGCCTTGTGCTATAATAAGTAGAGATGCCCCGAATAGTGAATTTGCCCGAATACCGAATACCGAATATTCGGCCCCTCTCGGCCGAATACCGAATATTCGGCATGACATGCTAACATTTTGAGTCACAATTATTATGAAAACTGTTCGCCAACAAAGCACAACGTTTGCTAAGATTTATATTTTTATGTTGAACAGAATTAATGAATGTAATTAGAGTCAATCAAATCAAACCCATGATAAAAATAAAATATTTTGTAATCAACAAATGCTCAAAAACGTGCCTTCGTATTTAACTACTTTCCAAGAATACATTTTAAATATTAAATATACCTAGTTTTTGGATATTTTTTTGTTTAATTTTTCTTTTTAGGTAGGTGTGTCAGATATTCGGTATTCGGCCGAATAGTTGGCAACATTCGGCCGAATACCGAATATTCGGCAAAGTGGCCGAATAGGCCGAATACCGAATAGTTGCCGAATATTCGTGGCATCTCTAATAATAAGCACATTACGTAACACGTCGAAAATTTAAAGGGCCATATGTACTGAGAAACGTTGTTCGCGACTGCGACTCGTTCCGAATTTCGCGAGGAAGAAGAAGAAAATACAAGTTTTCTTCTTCTTTCTCGCGTCATCCCGGCATTTTGCCACGGCTCATGGGAGCCTGGGGTCCGCTTGGCAACTAATCCGTGTGTCCGTAATGTCGTAGGCACTAGTTTTTACGAAAGCGACTGCCATCTGACCTTCCAACCCAGAGGGGAAACTAGGAATACGCACTTGTATCGTAAACAACTATTATTAATATAATTATACGCATTAATTTCATAACAGTATCAGTAGCCATACAATAAGATTGGGCGAGTGCGATTTTAAATTATACACAGAGGATTCCATTTATCAAAGAATTGCCGTATTTGCCGCTGTTGCAACGCTGCGACAACGCTGTATTATAGTATTCCTACTGCACTCCCAATCCATTACTCGTTCGTAAATGCTTGTTTACCGCCCTCCATTTAATCCATACTAATATTATAAAGGCGAAAGTGTGTCTGTCTGTCTGTCTGTTACCCCTTCACGCTTAAACCGCTGAACCGATTTAGTTGAAATTTGGTATAGAGATAGTTTGACAGGCCTATTCGGATTTCGAGATAATCACAAGATCTTGAGACGATTTAGAGATCAACTAGATCTACATTAGATATCGACTAGATGTGACTTGGATATCTAAGTCATAACTTGTCGAAATCGTTCAAGAGGACCTCCAGAATCGCGGAAACGTCAAATTTGACATATCTATCTTTAAATTATCCGTATCGTAACTTGTTGAAGTGTAGTAGAAATCTAATTCATTTTCCGAATCGAGCCGTGAGTCCCGGGGAAGGACATAGAATAGTTTTTATGTCGGAAATCATCCCTAAAGAGAGTGCAAAGGGGTGGAATTGAAAGAGTTAATGCATTGCCTAATAATTGAAGTAAGCAATACGCGAATTGAATGATTAAATTGCTATTAGCATTATCCTGGCGCTATACCTACTTTAGCTGCTATCACTAAATCCACGGAGACGAAGTCGCGGGCATAAGCTTGTACACAATAATACATTACGATACAATGCGAAAAGTAGGATATTAGCAACGAGTGGCGATAAATTAAAACACGACCGAGGGGAGAAATCGACACGAGTTGCGAATTACCTTCTCGCACATGTATAGGAGGTATAACGTTTAAAGGGGCCCACTGATTAATAGTCCGCCGGACGGTATCGGCCTGTCAGTTAGAACAAAATTTTGACAGTTCCGAACAACTGACAGGCTGATACCGTCCGGCGGACTGTTAATCAGTGGGCCCCTTTACAGTAGGTACATATGGCCCTTTCAATTTTCGACATACGCACGTATAAAGTGTCATTCTATATATGGAACTTGCTAACTATGTAATCAAACCGCCATATTGAAATTGGCTCTGAATGATGAATTTACTAGAGTTAGGCCAAGAAAAGTCTGCAGCGATTTTGATAGGCCACGCAGTGCAAGTGTTATTTGTACGTCATAATTTCATAGGAGTTTATAAGTAATAACACTTGCACTGCGTGGGCTATCAAAATCTCTGCAGAATTTTCTTGGTCTAACTCTAGTGACTTTTGTTTACATATTAGTTAGCAAGTTCCATAGAATGACACTTCAGTGCTAGTTACCGCACTATAGGGCGGTAAATAGCACCATATGTACTGTAATGTACTATTTTGACACCATACTCCCTCTGGAGCATTCCACGGGCTGTCCCGTACAAACGCGTTTGATTTCCTGTGTTGCGACTTTTTTTTGGGCATTCAAAGCAGGCGATTACTTTTCTGTGCATATTTTTGACCATTTGTCGTAGAAAAGGAAACTCTTATGCCCGCAAATCATCAAAAAATTCGCGTTTGTACGGGACAAACGGTAGACAATTTCATGGAATGCTCCCCCTACTGAACTCGACAACGTGTACACACAAATGATTGTTTGCAAACGTGTGTATGTCTGTCCGTAGTCCGTTAGTAAGCACCGACCATCCCGGAACCACGTACGCAGCATACGCGATCGCGTCCTTGGCGCGCGGCGCATCTCAACTCGCACGCGCATTTTGATGACTTTACTAATTCTATTAAATTTAAATACTTATAAATATCCTTTTCTTTGGTTACTCTATTGATAGCAGTAGTTTTTGAGTTTATCGTGAACATACATACATACAGACGCGGCGGGAGACTTTTTTTTTAATTTAATTTATTTAGAACACAAACAGTCATAATAACATATGTTGTACACAATGTACAGAAACTGAGAGGTGATACAAACAGACCTGGAGGTTCTGGAGGACTTTGTTTTATAAGATGTATAGACCTAAATGAATAGAACCAATTTGCGTGGTCCAAAACGCTCCAAGCCGTTTTTCGGGTTCCGTACCCAAAGGGTAAAAACGGGACCCTATTACTAAGACTCCGCTTCTGTCTGTCACCAGACTGTAACTCGAGAACCGTGATTGCTAGACAGTTAAAATTTTCACAGATGATGTTTTTCTGTTGCCGATATAGCTACAAATACTAAAAACAAAATAAAATAAATATTTAAATGGGGCTCCCATACAAGAAACGTGATTTTTTTGTCGTTTTTTGCCGACTCGCACTTGGCCTGTTTTTAAATGTAAATTTTTACTGTTTACACATTTTAGTCACGCATGTTTAGGATGAATGGTGGGAACCATTTTAAATTGTTCTGATTAGTACGTGAACTTATTTAAACATACTGTACACACGAGCTGTGACATTCAAATTTGAACCCTAACTTGTTCTACATTAGGTCTGAATTTAAAGCTCTTGTATTTATATTTCTTTTTATCTTTAATGGAATTTGGCGTTTAAATTTGATCTTTAATTCACAATGCATTAGGTCTTAATTCTTTTAGTTTTTCAATTTTGGATGTTTAAAGCTAAAACAGCAAACGTGTTTTATGTTAATTATGTTGTTTTAGATCCATATTCTAAGAAGCATACTCTTTTTTTCTGTTATCGACGAGATTATCTAGATAATGTTTTTTTTCTGAACAACATGATGTTTTTGCGTATCCTGCTATAATATTATAAATACAAAATTTTATTTCACTATCACTATACCTTATAAAACAAAGTCCCCCGCCGCGTCTGTCTGTGTGTATGTATGTTCGCTATAAACTCAAAAACTACTGAACGGATTTTCATGCGGTTTTCACCTATCAATAGAGTGATTCTTGAGGAAGGTTTATGTGTATAATTTGTAAAGGTTTTGTGTAACCCGTGCGAAGCCGGGGCCGGTCGCTAGTATTTAGATGTTTGGTTGTTTGTTCATCAAACGCATAAACGGCATTAAGTATCCCGATGAAATTTGGTAAAGTAAGGACGCTAAGCGCGAAGAATTTCGTACATTGACCCGGCCTGTTCCTGTCTATATCGCACGCGCATAAATATATTGCTGTACCGCTCGAACAGTGCCATTGACCGCCGGAATCATGGGCGGGACAGCATAGTTGGATTATAACCTGGACTACGGCATAGGATAATTTTCATCTCAGAATACTCTGTTTTGTTTGAGCAGTGGAGAGACACTCCTGACTTCAGGCAAACTCGGCTCCGTTCGGCTCAGCATTGCTCCGAGCAATTATTAGGATTGGCACAACTTCCCTGTTGCTGCTGTCCCTTTGCGTGCACGACCACAGATAAGATAATTACTTGAATTTTGACAACCCTATACAGTCGAAAGGGATAGTGCTATAAGTTAGAAAGGGCTATCATGATTCGACCCTGAATCACTGTCAAACTTCGGTTTTGCAGGAAGTGTCCTTTCTGTACGGTATTAGTACTACTTATTCTGTGGTTTGAGCAAGTTTCTTATCTGTGAAAATGTTATTGCATTAGTACTAGTAGGTATTGTATTACATCGATATCGATTTAATAATTAGATTCAAATGTTCAAACATGTCTGAAAAACAAAGCAATTTGATTTGACCTCTATTCTAATATCGGTCGAGATGACGTTTTATTCTAAATGAAGTGTCAATTGCACACAATTTAGATAAATTTCGCATGTTACTTGATATCGAATGATATGGCAGTTGGGGCAGACTCTATAGTTCGTTTTTTTTAGCATTATTATTTAAATAAGGTAAACAATCTTGATGTGTCTTTTAATTGAAAAACACATTTTAAAAATAATTTACGGCAAATATGTAATTATGAATCTAATACAATCATTTATATTCTTCTGCTTTCATAAGTAATAGTTACTGATTTTAAAAAAGCGTTTTTCAATAAAAAGACATGTCAAGATCGCTTACCTTCTTTCAAGTTCTTTCTAATGCTAAAAAAACGAACTATAGTTGGTCTCTTCTCTGAATTAAAAAAAACATAGTAATATGTGACATGCGTGTTCACTTTATCTTTTAATTAGTTTGTTTTAGAATAAGAATAATTTCATTTATTCATGGCAAACTAAAACTACATTTCATGTTGTTGTTTAAAAATTATAAATGAACTATAGCTAAACATTCGTGTAAAATGAGTGCTTAAGATATTTCGGAGACGACATCTCATATGTACTACATTCAATGTACTGAATTCCTTGTGCTAAGCGTCCTTTTTTAGCAGTCACATAAACTACTATTATTTATACACCTACTATTATGTATGTGACTCGATCAAACTCCAATCTGTAAGTCCACCGTTTTTAGGGTTCCGTACCCAAAGGGTAAAACGGGACCCTATTACTAAGACTCCACCGTCCGTCCGTCCGTCCGTCCGTCCGTCTGTCACCAGGCTGTATCTCGTGATCTGTCATACAGCTGAAATTTTCACAGATGATGTATTTCTGTTGCCGCTATTCCAACAAATACTAAAAACAGAATAAAATAAAGATTTAAGTGGGGCTCCCATACAAGAAACGTGTTTTTGACCGAAGTTAAGCAACGTCGGGCGGGGTCAGTACTTGGATGGGTGACCGTTTTTATAGATAATGGTACGGAACCCTTCGTGTACGAGTCCGACTCGCACTTGCCCGGTTTTTAAATTGAACAAATGGACCTCTAGAAAACATTGAAATCCGTACGCAATCGTGTCGTAACGGAGCAAATAGCAAATTAATTTAGAATATAAAGGCTTTATGTATATTTAATGAGAGCACGTTTTTGTACAATGTGTAAATATGGTGGGTCAAGGCGCTTGTTGACACATGGTCAAAAGCGGTGGCTTAATGTACTGTAATGCAATGTATTATTATTTATCTCAACAGAGACACAATGTTGGCGAAAACTGTCTATAGTTTTCCCTAAACTAGACAGTTGGACCCGGGTATGTCCTTAAACTACGTCCAAAAGAGAGGCCCGGGCACTGTGAATGTCATCTCGCTTTGTGTGGTAAAGCACAGAACAGCGGATCGGATGTCATTCCAGATCTAGATGCGAGCCCAACTGGGGAAGTACCTGCAGAAAACCGCAGCTAAATAACATCGAATTGTAGATGTAGGTGTCAAGACCGCTAAGCTTAAGTGGGACTGGGCTGGACATGTATGCCGCATGCACCCTGAAAGGTGGGCCAAAATGGTTACCGAGTGGGACCCACGGAACACCACCGAGGGCGCAGGCCGGGGTTCAGGCAGACCGAAAAGGAGATGGCGGGACGACTTGGACGCATTTTATCCGGATTGGCGGGAAAGTACAAACGATAGGGTTGAGTGGAGGAAAGGAGGGAGGACTTTGCCCAGCAGTGGGACACTAAACTAGGCTAAAAAAACCGGATAAGTGCGAGTCGGACTCGCCCACCGAGGGTTCCGTACTTTTTAGTATTTGTTGTTATAGCGGCAACAGAAATACATCATCTGTGAAAATTTCAACTGCCTAGCCATCACGGTTCATGAGATATAGCCTGATGACAGTTGGACGGACGGACGGACGGACAGCGAAGTCTTAGTAATAGGGTTCCGTTTTTACCCTTTGGGTACGGAACCCTAAAAAAACACTAGACCCTACTCATAGTGTTGTGTTCATAAGGTTGCCAGAGCTCAACGAGGGTGCGGATTGTTAGGGTCGGGAACGCGTATGTAACACCTCTGGAGTTGCAGGCGTCTATAGGCTACGGAGACTGCTTACCTTCAGGCGAGCCGTATGCTTGTTTACCATCGACTTAGTATTAACTAACTAAACTAAATTATAGTTTCAGTTCCACTGAAACACTGAATCTTTATGCACATAGTAGACTGGCTGGAGAAAAAAGCTCTGGAAACTTAGCAAACGACTACTCCTAATAACAGGGGTGTTTACTAGAGATGCCACGAATATTCGGCAACTATTCGGTATTCGGCCTATTCGGCCACTTTGCCGAATATTCGGTATTCGGCCGAATGTTGCCTACTATTATCTAATTTCTAATATATCTATTGCACCTACCTAAAAAGAAAAATTACACAAAAAATAACCAAGAACTACGTATATTTAATATTTAAAATGTTTTCTTGGAAAGTAATTAAATACGAAGACACATTTTTGAGCATTTATTAATTACAAAATATTTTATTTATAACATGGATCTGATTTGATTGACTCTAACTACAACTACTACTACTTAATTCTGTTCAACATAAAAATATATCTTAGCAAACGTTGTGCTTAGTTGGCGAACAGTTTTCATAATAATAAAGAATTGTGACTCAAAATATTCGCATGTTTTTCGGTCGAGCGAGGGTCCGAATATTCGGTATTCGGCATTCGGCCAAATTCACTATTCGGGGCATCTCTAGTATTTACCTCTACCTACGGGGTCAAAGGTGTCTTGGCCAGCAAGTCGCTGCCTCAATATTACAGGGTTCTATGTTACATTTTCAAGATAGTTGAAATTCGACTTAATGTCACTATGACAACGTTCAAATTTCAGTTCGATAAAAGTGAAACATAGAACCCTGTAATATTGGGGCAGCTAAGTGGTGCCCCGCTCCGTCAACACGCATTGTCGAATGTGTGACGACGGTCATCATTTTATTAATCTATGTTCAAATGTACCATTAATGTGATGTTAAATAAAAAATGTCTGTGTCTATTTTATACAATTTTCTTCAGCTATATTTTTTTACAATGTAGCTTAGTTCTCGTACGGGTGTTTATAGTTAGATTTGCAAATTTAATCGCTTCTGTAGTTGTTTAACTGATAATTAGTAATATATTGGCGTCTCAATAAACAACATAAAATAGATTGACAAAAAGTTTTATATCAGTAAAGATTCTGACATCTCTCAATATTCCTATGACCCCAGAAAAAAAATAGAATATTTATGCGTAATTTTTGACGCGGTAACGTCTTATAAATCGATGAACACCGGTAGCATGCACGAAAAAGTGTCACGTTGTGGACAGATCTACATGGTAACGTTGTGGACGGATCTCCATAGTAACGTTACGTAATGTAATGATAATGTTTTCTTATGACGTTATCACGCAAAATTATCGTCCGTAAACCGACTTTACAGGCAACCATTTTATTTTATTTCGGATACCTTATGAATTTCATACAAAACCTCTGAAGACTGAAAATAGTCAAAAGTACATTTAGAACCTAGAACTTCCTACTACCACTATTATGCTATTTATGTACAGTCAAGGTATTCAATATTGACACGGACAAAGTTACAAAAATATGTATACACGACTTTATTTCCCAAACGTTAAGGTAGTGTGTAAGGACCAAGGTAGTATGTGTGTGTGTGTGTGTGTGTGTGTGTGTGTGTGTGTGTGTGTGTGTGTGTGTGTGTGTGTGTGTGTGTGTGTGTGTGTGTGTGTGTGTTTGTGTGTGTACAATAACCACTTTTTGTGGACAATCTTTACATAATTATGTGTTGAATCAATGTAAACATTCATCTTTAAAACACTAAAAAAATACTTGATAGATTAAAGGATAATTTTCGTAATCACCCGACGTTCGGAAGTGATTCGGAATTACCTGTATACACCGTAATGAAAACAAATTAAACCAGTTCTGCAGAACCAGGTTTCGAGTTCTGCCAAGGTCAAATCCGATTATATATAGAGCGTCGAGCGATACAAATTGGTAATACCCAATTATAGATTTTCATTATCATTGAGCTTTTAATGTTTATTTACGATATGCGGCAAAAGTCAAATGCTATTCAATATTTCCATTAAATTGTATATTTTAAAAGCACATGTGAAAATTAAAACAAAATATTACTTTGCTAATCCGCGAAAAGATAACGTGCTAGTCAATCAGTGCTAACCCGTTATACTTACTTAAGTAATATTTTGTTTTAATTAATATGGATTTCCGCAAAGTAACGCCTGATTCTATTCACCACATGTGAAAAGTTACACAGCGTAATAAATTAAATAATTCTGGATGAGATTGGTCAGGACCGGGATAAGTGGCGTACCTACTCGAAGAGAGGCCGACCCCACATAAGGTGTTTTCGGCTACTTTTAAAACCCCCTCCCCCTTAGCGTAGACTTTTTTTAGCATTAGAAAAAAGGTAAACAATCTTGACGTGTCTTTTTATTGAAAAACACTTTTGAAAAATAAGTCACGGCAAATATGTAACAATTATGAATCATATACGATTATTTACGTTCTTTTGCTTTCAATAGTTATTACCTACTGATTTTTAAAAAGCGTTTTTCAATTAAAAGACTCGTCAAGATCGCGTAGTCTTTTTCTAATGCTAAAAAAACGAAATATAGGTAATACAAGAATCAAATTAAAAACTTAATCAAAAGGGCACAAAGACAAACCAAAGCTGTCAAAGTGACGTCCGGTCACGTAACGAACGTAAACGCAACTGACGTAAGAAATACGGCGTTACAAAACTTTGGTAACGTAGTTTTTTTGCGTTGGCGTTTTTTACGGTGATCGGTGATGAGAGATCGGATGATTTTATATACTCTGATATTAGAGTTATTATCGGAACTTAAATTTTCGATAATCTTACACCAACAATTCTTGTTTATTTATTTATATATATATTTCGGGGATCTCGGCTCTAACGATATCGATGAAATTTGCTATATGGGGGTTTTCGGGGGGGCGAAAAATCGATCTAGCTAGGTTGTTATCTCTGGGAAAACGCGCATTTTTGAGTTTTTATATGTTTTCCGAGCAAAGCTCTCTCCCAGATATTACTTATAAACTTTAAATGAATGAAGCTGGTCTTTATACTGGTAAGTGTCAGTTGATCTGATCGTGAGTTAAGGATGTTTTCTACGTATTTCAATATACAGTAGAGTCCGGTTAGTACGACTTCGCATATAACAACCAACCGCTTATAGCGACGTAAGTATAGGCACTTGTTTGGTTTTAGTACAAGCTACTATGAAAGCACAACCGTTTATTACGACTCCGCTTATAACGACCGATCGCTTTTAACGACGGAAATTGACTCAAAATCCGTCCGTCAAGTCCGGTTACAACGACGAGCGACGTAGTTTTTACAAATAAATTGTTGGTAAGAAGCTTACTCCGTCCCGCGCACCCAACTCCCCTCCCCCTTTTGCCTATACGGAGCAGGATGAAATAGTCATGTGACTTATCGTAATCTTGGAAACTAAATAAAACAATTCCCAGTATTCAAATGAGCTTAAACTTCACGCACACATAATTATGTAAGTTTGGTGACAATGAAATATTTTGGTACCTTCCAGCTGATCTGATGATGGACACAGAAGGTGGCCATAGGAACTATGTGATAAAACAACGTCAGTTTGACTAGTTCCCCAAGAATTACGACTTCTTATTCTACGGGATTCGAGTAATTTGCGGATGACGAGTGAATACGCGTACCTTGAAAAGTGGCTTCTTCTAAACACACAAGTCTCTCCATTTAAGACAAGGTGTCGTAATACTAACGTAAATAAATATTTTAAAAGAAATGTTTTTTTTCTTTGATTGTCGCATAAATATTAATAAATACAAAATTATTTAATTACTTTGATTAAAAAGTATATTAAAATTGGCAGTTCGTTTTGTACGACGTCCGGTTAGTACGACGTAATATCAGCGGTCCCTTGAGCGTCGTTATAACCGGACTCTACTGTATTACTTAATGTGGTACTGAGTAATTTGTGGTTGTCCCTTAATATGTATTTATTTAAAGAAATACGCAATTTTAAAAAGATAAATCTGCATTTTGTAGATTTCTTTCATGTAATTTAATAAATAATAATAGTATTGTTATTTGCTCGAAAACATCTTAAGTTCTTGGAAGTGTCTATTTAATTTATTGGACCTTTTATTTATTTCCCCATATCAGGTAGAGATTTATTTATATAGCTTTCATAAATCATATTGCATTTATTACCACTAAAGTTATAGATTATTTAACACACTTTAATACGTACTAACTGTTTTTGCATCGGTAGCAAAATGAATATAATTATCTTCTTATGAACAAATGAATGAAATTAAATTAAAGACTTTAACGAAATATTGTTTATGTAATTTATATGCATTTTTCATAAAAAGACGGACCTAATGTCTCAACAAATACATCCAATCAGATTTTGAAGAAATAACCAATTATTAAAAATGAATTAAACACTCACATTAAAGTAAAAAAAAAAACCACAAATCACAAACACACACTAACACCAAAACACAAACTGCAATTCGAAAGTGCAACGTTTAAAATTCAAGTCGCGTTCGAAGTTTAAATCGGTCGAATTTCAAATTTGGAACGCGCGCGCCGGCGGCTGCGATCGGACTGGCTGTGCGCAGGTGCTGTGCCGCGGATCTATGGTGGATGGCTTTATGTAGTGTGAGTAATGCTTATCTGTTTCCGTTCGTTTATGATGTTAAGACATAGACTTTTGATAAGATTTTGGCATTTCTTAAGGTTGATATTTGCTTGTTAATTGTAACTTAGATATTTATTGCTAAATACTTAAATAATCGAATGAAAAGTATGTATAATTTTAATTATGCAACCAATGTAAATTACTGGGAAATGATAGCATTAAGTCTTGTAGCCTAGATTTTCTATCTAGGTTATAATGAGAATATCATCTAAAGTCAGATTATATTAAAGCTATAAAGCACTTTGTTTTAAATAAATATAAATTACTATACACAATTACTCATGTGTATATATGTACATACAAGTTCTCCATACACTTCTCCCGATATTTATTAGGTCTATTTATAAAATCTTCAATACAAAAGAATTCCTGAAAAACATTGATTTAAAATAACTACACTTACGGCAAAAATTACCAACCTGTAACATCATAGTTTTGTATATTTTTTTCTTATACAGAATTTTAAGGAGTTTTAAAAATCCGATTAAATCGTTTATTTTTTTCATCTAGTCCGTCAAAGTGTTAAACATCAATTTTTGTAAAAAAAACACATTTAAATTCTTTTAACTTAGACCATAACCGGACTACGATAAAAGCTCTGACTAACCGACAACTAGTTTAGTGTAGATAAGTGAAAACCTATTTTCCTTTGTCATAGTACCACCCACTGTTAACTGTCCATCAATGGACCTTATTAAAAAGGCATAAGGTCCACCGATGGTCAAAGAGTTTTACAGTTTGTACCTATGACAAGTTTTCCGCGGACGGCACTCTTTGATTGTCACTGTTTTATTGCCGTTTTCCTTTGCCAAATGATATACAGTGTGGAAAGATAAGTCGGGCCCTGGAGGGAAACTTCCTTAAATCCTTAAGCGGGCTCATTTTACTTAAATTCCTTTATTTTTAAAAAGAAACAAAACTGCATTTAAAGATTTATCTTTTTTTCTTCAATTTTACTTGTCTAAAAAAATCTTGAGTACTAAATATTAGATTTTATGGATATTTTATACGACAGACGAGTGTAAGACCTAATGTTTCTTAGAGAAATGTTATCATTAACATTAACTGTATCGACTAGTAGAATAAAATTGCGAGTGTTTATTTTTTGGAATTTTTAGTCGGTTTGAGTCCCGGGCGAGGCAAGCGAGTTTTAGAAAATCTTTGAATGCAGTTTTGTTTCTTTTTAAAAATAAAGGAATGTCTCCTTTAAGTAAAATGAGCCAGCGTAAGGATTTAAGGTAGTTTCCCTCCAGGGCCCGACTTATCTTTCCACACTGTATACGTTAGTAACTGATTTGGCATGACTGTTGGTTGGTTGTAGCATATATTATTTGCTATTTCGTGGTAACTGTTGGTTATTCATATCTGATTAACCTGACCGAAGTGATAGACAACACAGTCTAAAGTTCTAAACCATAGTCGTATACAGTTTCGCAAAGTAGTTAGTAGTTAAAGTTGACGAAATATAAAGTTAGCCGATCTTGTTCAGACTTGTTCGAGAGATCGGCTCACTTTATACTTCGTCAATCTTACGCATGTTCTGTTGGTAATTAAAATTGCTATGTATTACTTCATCCCTTAGAATAAGAATTCTCAAAAAATCTATGTTTTGTTGATAATTAAAATCAGGTGTAGGGGAATTGAATTTTATAGCCACATTTATTTTAAGGTATCAATTTATTAATGTTTTCATATAAAGTATACATTTTAAGGTTTCCAAAAAGGAGTTTAACAAGGATAAAATTTAACCCTCATTTTAACTTCGCTATTCTTAATTTTTCGATAGGTTATCCTATTGGAAGTCTAGCTTAAATAAGAATATCTGGGAGACCGAGCTTTGCTCGGAAAACATATAAAAACACAAAAATGCGTGTTTTCCCAGAGATAAGACCTAGCTAGATCAATTTTTCGCCCCCGAAAACCCCCATATACCAAATTTAATCGAAATCGTTAGAGCTGTTTCCGAGATCCCCGAAATATATAAATAAACAAGAATTGCTCGTTTAAAGGTATTAGATAGATATGTTTTTTCTAATATATTTTAAATTAATGCTTTCGAATTACGTACCTGTCGTTTAATAATCATTTCCACATACAATTGTGTTATAGAGTAACCACATCTTGGTTCGATTTAAGATAAATGTCAAAACATCCCATCAGCACGTTCATTGTGTAAATAATTAAATATCTACTTTTATCAATATCTTATCAAACATGATCGCGGTGATTTCTCGTAATTTTCTAATGAATATATCTCTAAGTGGGGATAACATGTACAATTTTTTGTCTTATTAGAACATCAATGTCATTCATGTCAAAATAAGCTACCGAATTTTTTCCATGAGGAAATTTCACAATTTTGTTAACTTCCCGACGGCATATGAGTAGTCTTTTTATTTATATAGGTAACAATGACAAGGGAGTATTTATTTAGAGGACATTTACGTGATTTTACTAACAAACGAGAACTTTTCGTAAAGACTCAAAATTACTCACGTTATTCAAAAAACTATTATTTATTTATTGCACAAAATATATGCAATAATGTACAAATGGCGGACTCGATGCCAAATGGCATTCTCTACCAGTCAACCACAGGGCCAAAAAGAGATACATACAATTGTAAAAGCAAATTACATTATTATTATTTTTGTCTATGTTTATGTTTTTCTTTTCTTTTTGTTTTGTTTGTTTTCTTAATTATTTCTTCTGTGTATCTTTTGCAATGTTTTAATATGTATCTTTTTGTGTTATCTGTCGTGGCATCACCGAATGGGCCCTACGGAAGACCAGCGCTGGCTTTATAGCTAGAATTATGCTGAGTTGGGTCCATTTCGTGATGCACACTTATTGTTCTCTTCTTTTCTTGCTGTTGTTGTCTGTACATGTTTTGTGATCGTCACGAATAAAAAAACTTTTATTTTTTTTATCTTTTTTAGGGTTCCGTACCCAAAGGGTAAAACGGGACCCTATTACTAAGACTTCGCTGTCCGTCCGTCCGTCCGTCCGTCCGTCCGTCCGTCCGTCCGTCCGTCCGTCCGTCCGTCTGTCACCAGGCTGTATCTCACGAACCGTGATAGCTAGACAGTTGAAATTTTCACAGATGATGTATTTCTGTTGCCGCTATAACAACAAATACTAAAAACAGAATAAAATAAAGATTTAAATGGGGCTCCCATACAACAAACGTGATTTTTGACCAAAGTTAAGCAACGTCGGGAGTGGTCAGTATTTGGATGGGTGACCGTTTTTTTTTTGCTTTTTTTTTGTTGTTTTTTTTTTTGCATTATGGTACGGAACCCTTCGTGCGCGAGTCCGACTCGCACTTGCCCGGTTTTTTTTATCAAATCTACCTACAAACCTCTTACCTGTTGGTCCCCTCTCGCATAACAGCGCCTACAACCGCCTCGCGTACTACAAACAGTCTATTGACATTCATCTCGCTGACACCTGTTTATTATACTATTATAGCTGTGATATAATACGTTTTATTATAATATAATATATTATACCACGCTGGCTGAAGGAATGTTATGTGTTTGGCTTTGGATCTAGTCTATTCATGGCAGGGATATATAGAGGTGAGCTTTTATATTGTCTCCTAGCACCCATAGTACAAGCTTTGCTTAGTTTGGGGCTAGGTTGATCTGTGTAAGATGTCCCCTAATATTTATTTATTTATTTATTTATTTATTTTATAAGATGTGTGAATCATATAATATATTCTTATTAATAATCAGACATCGAAAATTTAATAATAGGTAGTTCCTAGGGTCACTGCGCTAGTTTCCGCCCAGCTTTAGTTTTCGTCAAGTTGACGGAGTAGCAATTAATATATTTTATTTTTAATTCGCTACTTGCGAAATATCATTTCTATGTAGATAGATTTATTGTTTAGACATTAAGGATTGCAATAAGTCCAAATTTGTGCCGCTTTTAATTAAATTGTTACGTAATTATTTGTAGCAAATCTGTCAAGTGGACGGAAACTAGAGCTGGACGGAAACTACCGCAATGATCCTTTATCGATAAAATCAATTATCGATGCTTTCTCTCATATATTATATATTTCATGATCATGGCAATTTTAATCTGATGGAGAAGTGTCATTTTAAAATGTCCCATTTTTTGGTGGCGTATTCGCGTGACTAAACCCGGCTAAGTGCGAGTCGGACTCGCGCACTAAGAGTTTTGTAGTTGTACCATTACGCAAAAAACGGCATAAAAATCACGTTTGTTGTATGGGAGCCCCACTTAAATATTTATTTTATTCTGTTTTTAATATTTGTTGTTATAGCGGCAACAGAAATACATCATCTGTGAAAATTTCAACTGTCTAGCTATCACGGTTCATGAGATACAGCCTGGTGACAGACAGACGGACAGTGGAGTCTTAGTAATAGGGTCCCCTTTTTACCCTTTTAGTACGGAACCCTAAAAATATTTTTGAGTAGGTCAGGGGTCGTCAACCCGCGGCTCGCGATATCTACTGGCAATTCTAAAAATGCCGACCCCTGAAGCAGGTTAAAAAGATCCTTATGTAAGTATGTCGTGATGGTAATACTCTATAAGGCCACCGTACATGTTCGACAGGGTCGACTCTGACTCGTGCGGAAAGTGGAACATTACCGGACGCCCGTGACCTGTAATGTTTATTTATTTACTTTATTCTTATTGTATAACTTTCGTTATAGCTTGAGCTAATATTAAACTTTTCCGTTGCTATTATTACCTAATGTGTAGGTAATCACTATATTGTGCCTATATTTGTAGGGTTCCCTCGATTTTTTGGGTTTTAGAGGAACCATGGAACTAAATATTTTGAGTCTTTATCACGGATGAGTTTTGGTCATTTTTAGGGTTCTATACCCAAAGGGTAAAAACGGGACCCTATTTACTAAGATTCCGCTGTCCTTCTGTCCGTACGTCTTTCTGTCTGTCACCAGGCTGTATCTCATTAACCGTGATATCTAGGCAGTTGAAAATTTTCACAGATGATGTATTTCTGTTGCCGCTATAAAAACAAATACTAAAAACAGAATATAATAGATATTTAAGTGGGGCTCCCATACAACAAACGTGATTTTTTTGCCGTTTTTTGCGTAATGGTACGAAACCCTTCGTGCGCGAGTCCGACTCGCACTTGGCCGGTTTTTATGTATTCATCTAAATGAATTATATTATATTATCTATCTATTATATACCTTGTATTATTAGGTACCTACCTATTGTCGGCTAATTCTGTCAACACAAGTCTTATTGAGCTTACTGTGGGACTGGGTTGATATGTTTACACATATTACACATACACATATAGCGGGTTAGCAAATTATACACCTAACCTTCCTCAAGAATTACTCTATCGATAGGTGAAAACCGCATGAAAATCCGTTCAGTACTTTTTGTGTTTATCGCGAACATACATACACACAGACAGACGCGGCGGGGGACTTTGTTTTATAAAGTGTAGTGATCTATCTATTATGTTAATTATGTATGTACTGTATGCCTAATTGCCTATTGTCGTCTAGTTCCGTCAATACGAGTGTTATTGAGCTTACTGTGGGACCGGTTTGAAATTTGTATTGATTGTGTTTAATTATAATATTACTTATATTTACCAGTCGCTTTTCGGTGAACGATAACATCGTGAGGAAACCGGACTAATCCCAATAAGGCCTATTTTCCCCTCTAGGTTGGAAGGTTTCGTTAAAACTAGTGCCTACGCCAATTATTGTGATTAGTTGTCAAGCGGACCCCAGGCTCCCATGAGCTGTGGGAAAATGCCGGGATAACGCTAGGAAGAAGATGTGTTTATAATACTATATTATTTTTAATATTTAATGTGCTCAGAAGTAGTATGTCATCATAGATCTTATGCCACATGCGTGGCTCAGGCGCAAGGTCAATGCCCTGAGCTTTCTCGCCATGCTGTCTGTCTGTCAGACTGTCGGCTTTTTTGCTGGATGCTGTGACGTCATGGGGCCTCTTCGATACATACAGATATATCGGAGCGGCTCAGGTGCGCAAAAATATCTAAACACGCACTCTAACGCCTTCACAATAGAGGCGTGTGTAATACGCACATTACTTAATTAGGGTTCCGTACCCAAAGGGTAAAAAAGGGACCCTATAAAACTCCACTGTCCGTCTGTCTGTCACCAGGCTGTATCTCATGAACCGTGATAGCTAGACAGTTGAAATTTTCACAGATGATGTATTTCTGTTGCCGCTATAACAACGAATACTAAAAACAGAATAAAATAAATATTTAAGTGGGGCTCCCATACAACAAACGTGATTTTTTTGCCGTTTGTTGCGTAATGGTACGAAACCCTTCGTGCGCGAGTCCGACTCGCACTTGGCCGGTTTTTATGTATTCATCTAAATGAATTATATTATATTATCTATCTATTATATACCTTGTATTATTAGGTACCTATTGTCGTCTAATTCTGTCAATACAAGTCTTATTGAGCTTACTGTGGGACTGGGTTGATATATACGGAACCCTTCGTGCGCGAGTCCGACTCGCACTTGACCGGTTTTTTTGGCTATTCAGTGTTTGCAATATTTTCAAAAGGGCTCACGAGGTCCACAGCTCAGAGCCACTATAGGTAAGGTTTTTCTGATATACCCTGTACCTATAGGTATTTTCTTTTTTCTTATCTCCATATATTGACCAAATGATGGAAAGTTCTACACATAGTTAACTTATCGAACGCCAATAATGAGTAAAGGCGGGGCTCTGAATCAGTGCTTACCAAAGTAACACGGTTGCGTAGATAACGCTTTGTCATTTCCTATTGCCACATAAGTTTTCGGAGTAGATAATACGATAAGTCAGGCTTTTACTTTTATCACTTAGGGACACTTGCACCATCCCGCTAACCCGGGGTTAACCGGTTAAACCCAATGTCATATTGTACTGGTAACCATGGTAACTCCGGGTTTAACCGGTTAACCCTGGGGTTGTGAATGGTGCAAGTGATCCTTAAAAGGGTAAGGGTCGGTAGTGACCCTGCCTACGAAGCAGGAGGTCCCGGGTTCGAATCCTGGTAAGGGCATTTATTTGTGTGTTCATCACAAATATTTGTTCCTGAGTTATGGATGTTTTCTATGTATTATAAGTATATTTTGTATATTTGTGTATATTATATATATCGTCGTATAGTACCCACAACACAAGCCTTATTGAGCTTAATGTGGGACTAGGTGGATCTGTGTAAAATTGTGCTATAATATTTATTTATTTATTTAAACGAACGACTGCACTAAACCTTAAATACTTAAGGGGATGTCCTTTAAATACTTGAGGGTTTAGGGCTTAGAGTATTTAATAACCGGACTCGCCTTTAAGACGAAACAGGACCTGAGTTTTAAATATTTTAGGTAAATATACCCGTCTCGCTAACGGAAGCGGCACCTAAAAGTAGTGCGATAAGGACAAGGCGAAAAATCCTGCGTAAAAATCTCAAAAATCGAGGTTTCGTAGTCCTCTGTTTCCTCCTCCAAAACTTAACCAATCGTAACCAAATTTGGAAATCTAAATGATTATGAAATTATCTGTGTCGGACCGTTTTGCTTTTTTGGCTGATTGATATCAGTTTTGAATGCCACGTCTCTCATTGCGGCATAGTCAATTAGGCCATTTTGGCCATTTTTGAAGGGCTCTAGCGCCTTAAAAAACAAAAATATCAAAAAAAGCAAAACGGTCCGACACAGATATTGACAATATTAATCTGTGTTGAAAAAATCATTGCTCTAGCTTCAAAAACCACGGAGGAAAACGAGGAGTACGTTTGTATGGAGAAATGACCACTCCCGTTGGCTCTTAAGAGCTTACCCCTCTGCCGAAAACCTTGCACAATTGTGCAAACTTTTGAATGGACTGACGTTTTCTGCCTGGCGTGCCCCTTCCCCGCAAAAATCGACATACTGTTTCGTACAGAAAATGACAGCCATGGCGTCTCCTACTAAATATATACTCGCTTAAACATAAATGATCCGCATTTTACTTGTATTCTTGGGTACATAACATAATATAACATATTCATTTATATATGTATGTATGCATGTTTGTTTATACCTATTTAGGTTTATATTGCTATTATTTTTATATGTGTAAGTGTATAATTAGAATATTGTTTAGAACCTGATTTGTGTTTCATAATTCTTCTCGTTGACAACTGCAATCCTGCACTAAGTACAAGTTTTGTGTTTGACCCAATGGTTGACTGGTAGAGAATGCCTTAAGGCATTAAGTCCGCCATTTGTACATTTTCTTATCGTGCAATAAAGTTTAAATAAATAAAAATAAATAAATACTCGAAAGGTTGAGGGGCATCCCCCTGCGCGGATAAATCGTAGGTACAAAGATTTTATCAGCGCTATGGCGCAGTTACTAAATATTTTCCGGTTATTATAGGTATTTTGTTTATAATATAGATTTTAGGTACAAAGATTTTAATGGCGCAATTGCTAAATATTTTTCGGTTAGTATATTTAGCCTATACAGGGTGATTTCGGGGTCGTGATCCAGAACCACTTTTTCTGACTCTGTAAATGATCCACATTATCATACGGTAGTATTTGATTAAAAGATAATTACTTGAATTATTCTTATTTTTCAAGTAAAATTAATGTTATACTAAGTAATTATGGTCACCCTATGACTTTTGACATACGCTGTATGGAAAGCGACAAGACGTCACATTGAGTAGGGTCACCAAATTGTATGCTAAAATGTTTTTTCCTACTTGTCATCTGGAAAATAATCATCATTATTGGTGATAAACAATAATTAACAACATCATTAGGCTCATCTTTGGATTCTGTATGATGATGATGGCTCTCTTGCTCCACGACCCCGAAATCACCCTGTATACGTCCCACTGCTGGGCACAGGCCTCCTCTCAAGCACAAGAGGGTTTGGGCTATAGTCCCCACGCTAGCTCAATGCGGATTGAGGACTTCACATACACCTTTGAATTTCTTCGCAGATGTATGCAGGTTTCCTCACGGTGTTTTCCTTCACCGAAAAGCTAGTGGTAAATATCAAATGATATTTCGTACATAAGTTCCGTAAAACACATTGGTACGAGCCAGGATTTGAACCCGCGACCTTCGGATTGAAAGTCGGGCGTCATATCCACTCGGTCACCACCGCTCTCTAGTCTCCGCGCTAGTATATTTTGTTTTTATTGTGATTTCCAACTGTCTATATGTACAAAAAGGTGTTTACATATGTCAGTGTACCGGGGCGTGAGTGGCCCTACCATTTGTCCTGCAATACCACATATGGTGTGTGTGCCTATTGCCAACACGGTGCTTAACCGATTTGCGTTGCGAAAGGTAACGTTTACGCTAATGACCATAATGAGCTATGACCGCACCTACGTAAGTGTCTGTTAACCCCTTTATAGTTGACATTTATATTAGGTTCCAAATGTTGAATGTTCAAAGATAGTAAGACGTAAACAGTTTAACAGTGGCGTAGTGTGAACTCTTCTTCTTCTTTCCCTGTTCCCTTTATTTGGGGCCTCCTCAGTCTTCTGCGCCAAGCTACACTGTTTTGGGTTGTCTCTTCTGACATCTGGGATCGTTTGAGGTCTTTTTCTACGTTTGACCACCAGGTCACCGGGCGGCGGCCTGGGCCCCTCTTAAGTTCCGGAATTTTTAAAGCGACCTTGACGACATGATCATCACTACGTCTGCTCACGTGGCCGTACCACCTAAGACGATTTTCAGTGAGTTTTTCGGTGATCGGCGCGACTTTAAAGCTCCCCGTTTATACTCGTTCCGAACTTTATCTATTCGGAGGTAAATCTTAAAACTTAAATACGCGATTAAGTCCCGTTGTGCAGTTTGATAATGTTTAATAATCGTGAAAGTTTAAATCAGTGTTTATCTATTCGGGTCACACCCCCCGGCCATCTCAACATTTTCATCTCGGCTACATGGCACGTCTGCTCGTGTGACTTTTTGACTGCCCAGCACTCGCAGCAGTGGCGTAGCGTGAACTAATCTAACTAATCTAGCCGTGGGCGAAGTCGTATCTGCGAGGCCCTTTTGTTACACTGTGCCCGAAGGGGCCTCGCGCGAGGCCGCCCTTGGCGCGCGATGCCGTGGGCTACGGCCCACTTCGCCCACGCCTAGCTACGCCACTGCAGTTTAATACCGGCTGTACACACTCGTCGAGAAACCCTGAGAGAGGCCAAGAACGAGTCTGTACAGTACATGCTCCTCCCTTCTCGTCTCGCCATTCTCTGTTTGGGTCGGAGCGGTGCCGAGACTCGGCGAGCGGCTCTCGACGAGTGTGTACAGGGCATAAGAAAAGTCGTGCCCCAAGGTTTAAACCTCATCTATGTATGTTTTGTGGTATGTAGATTATAGGGGGCAAAATTAAATTACAGATAATAATTTAAGGTTAAACAAACTTACCTGAAGTGAAGTTTGACCATAATTATACGAGACGTTACATCCGAAAAGATTTATTGTCACTCTGTAGTTCACTCTCAATGTATCAGGCATTGCACATTAGTTTAAAGCTAGAAAATAGAATAAAAAGTACTAAAATGACTACCTTCCCCCACTCCTGCCTCACCGTCACCCGGTTCTTGCGCCCGAGTTCGTGTCATTGTTTTAGAGATACTTAAGTGCCATTTTGCGACAGTTTTGGGTATCATTTTTTGAGCCTCGGAGAAAAAAATTGCAGGGCAGGGCGGGTGATAAATCTTTTCGGATGTAACGTCTCGTATAATTATGGTCAAACTTCACTTCAGGTAAGTTTGTTTAACCTTAAATTATACTACGACGTTACATCCTCAAGATTTATTGTCACTCTGTAGATGTTTAGCGCCGAGCAAAAACTGGCACTTAAGGGAAAGTAGCAAGACCGAATAAAATAAATGTATATGTGTAATCAAATTTGTATTTTCGAATTTAGCATTAATTCGTTAAATTACATACAGTGCCTATTATAGTAAACTAATACTAGGTATTTACTAATCAACGACTTGTACTACAGTATCATTGTCCCCATTACATACAGCCTCTGCAAAAATGTTGCTATCTTCTTCAATTACCGGCCTATTATAAAACTTTGCGAATACCAGAGAATTCTTTGACCAGCCAGCTGACTTTTTGATAAGGTCTACAGATACCCCTTTTCGACTGGCTGCTGATGTAGACGCATGACGACAACTGTAGGCTGAAAAAACTGAAGTATCTATTCCGCTTGCTGCCAATACAGACTTTATCCAACGGCTAATGGTTGAAGGGCTCGCGTTGTGGACTGGACTTTTTGTTGTTAAAATCAACTTGTCTGTTTTGGTTAAATGTCTAAATTGAGTGGTCTTTTCCATATATGCAATTAGGCATTTAGCGGGACATACCTCGACCTTATGAGGAAAAAATGGAATAATTAGCCGGGGCATAGATCTACCCGGAGCTGAAGTTTTAATTAGGTCATTAATTACAATTTCAATATTCTTTTCATTTACCTTGATATTGGATAAGCTAATAAGGGCTAGCGTCTGCATACGTTGTCCTGTAGACAACGCAAGAAGAGCTACCAACTTTTTTGTAATTCTTTCTAAAGGCAAGTCCTCATTAGGATGCCAATTACAGACTTGGTCTAAAACTAGATTAGGGTCCCAGGTTGACTGATATTTTGGAAACGCAGGTTTTGTTTTAAAAACACCTTTTATGAACCTAGCGACCCTTTCATCATTACTGAACTTTTTGCCCAATATCAAGGAAAGTGCAGAACGAACTGTATTTAAAGTGGAGTAACTTGCACCGGCGTTATATTCAGCCGTAAAAAACGCAAGAATATCAGGAATATTGGTGGAGTAGATACTTATGTTATTTTTTGAACAAAACGTCCACCACTTTTTGTATCCACTATTATACTGATTTAAAGAGTTTTTTGATAAAGATGATATTAAAATATCAATTGTGTCTAGATTTAGATTTTGTCTTCTAAATGCTTCCCGGATAATAGTGACGCCACCAGGGAAAGGCGACTCCAGAGAGGGTGTCTCTTCCTGAAAGGAGAAAGAAGCAACTCAGGCTCGGGATTGAAATATATCGGTTTATGTTTGGAGAGCTTCATGAAAATTGGGTACCAGGGTTGACTGGGCCAGTCCGGAACGACCATTACACCTGTAGCTTTTTCATTTATGATTTTCCTCAGACTTTTGAGAATAAGCGAGAAAGGCGGAAAAGCATAAAAGAAAAAGTTAGCCCAGTTTTGCGTAAATGCGTCAATATCAAATGCCTCAGGGTCGCGTTTCCATGAAATGTACTTGAGGCATTTATTATTTAATCTGGACGCAAACAGGTCAATTTCAGGAAATCCAAAGTAACGTGTAATTTTTTGAAATGCTAAGGGAGATAAACTCCATTCGGTATCAATATTGCGATGACGAGATTCTTCGTCTGCCTCAACGTTGTCTTTGGATTTAATGTATGACGCATATATGTATAACTGGCGGGACTCGCACCACTGCCATATCTTACGAGTAATATTATTTAGATGAATATACTGTACTCCGCCAAATTTGTTTATGTATGATATGGCAGTGGTATTGTCAATGCGTAGTAATATTTCTACGTTGTTAAGATTCCGAGCAAAACATTTTAATCCATTAAAAGCTGCAAGCAGCTCGAGAAAATTTATGTGTCTTTTAGCCTCCTGTGGGCTCCAAAAACCTCCGGTTCTTTCACCGTTACAATATGCTCCCCAGCCTGTCAAGGATGCGTCTGAGAAAATTTCTAAAATAAATTTGCCTTCTCGGATTTGGTTATATGCAGTTAAAATTTTATTTTTCCACCATATAAAGTCAGGATTAAGGTGAGCCCCAATACTAATAAGGCTATCATAGTTGTCTCCCGATTTTTGTAAAGCAAGAAATTTTTCACGCTCTAAGGGTTTGGTGTAAACCCACCCATAAGCAATCGCTGGACAGGCTGAGCATAATTGACCTAAAAGCTTGGCGAAATCACGTATAGTGATTGATTTTTTATTGTGGATATATTTGAGGCAGTCTACAGTTTTTTGTCTTTTCTTATTTGGTAAGCCTAGACGCATATTAACAGAGTCTAACTCAAAACCGAGATAAGTCTGAACTTGACTAGGTATTAATTTACTCTTAGTCTGGTTTATTACAAAACCTAGATTTTTTAGTATATTAACGGTTTCCGTAGCGCAAGTTAGGCATTCATCATAAGTACCGCCTAAACATATAATATCATCTAGGTAAATAGCTAGTACGTAGCCTTTGCTTCTTAGAACCGCCGTCACTGGTTTGAGTAACTTGGTAAATATATATGGCGCCAAGGAGAGGCCGAAAGGTAAACACTGAAATTCAAAGGTATTTCCCTGAAATTTGAACCTCAGAAACTTTTTGCTCTTAGTATTAATTGGGATCAAAAAATATGCGTCTTTTAGGTCTATGGTGGACATAAAACAGTTTTTTGTCATAAGCTTTGTCACCGTTCGCACATCTTCCATTTTAAAATGTTGATGTGCAATGTGTTTATTTAGGTTTTTAAGATTAAGTATGAAACGATTAGAGCCATCTGGTTTTGGAGTAAGAAAGATACTAGATAAAAACTGTCCAGGTATATCTTTACACTCTATCAACGCGCCTAAGTCCTTTAATTTATTAATCTCGCAATTGATTTGCTCAATTTCTAGAAAGCTAAAATTGTTATTTGCTGGAAACACATTTTGCATGACTGGGCTATTGAAAGGTATGACTAGTCCTTTCACATAGCTCAAAACTACCTGATCGTCAGTAATATTACACCATTCATTATAGAAATATTTCAGTCTACCCGCATGGGGTACATTTACCTCTATTAGGCTTTTGGGGTCTTGTTGGGCGGCTTGCGCGTCGATTGGGCTTGACGATCGGGAACTGGCAGACGGTACCGGTATTGCTGGTGAGGGTAGCGCGGTCTCGGCCCACCCTGTCTGGGTGCTCGTTGAAAATGTTGAAATTGGTATTGGTAGTATGTTCGGGGTGGGCCCCTCCAGTTTCCCTGGTTGGGATATTTCCTAGACGTAGACGCGATAGCGTTGACCTCTTTACGCTTCACTTGCAGCCCTGATGTTTCCGCTGTTTTTGTGGCTTTTATTTTTTCCCCTAGGTTTTCACCAAACAGGTAGGTATCCCTTTTTACGTCCGATATAATGTTGACAAACTTTTTGTCAAGAGTTGTGGTTATGAGTTTTCTTCTCCTAGTGGTCTGATCGTGATGAAGGTCTAGGAAAATCTGGCTAGCTTCAGAAAGTTTCTTTAGTATTTCGACTTTATCTAAGTTTTCTTTGATTACCGCTGAAGCTAGATTTGTGAGCTCAGAAATGCCTAGGCCCAGTTGGTTTTGCTCTTTTTCTAATAATTTGTCACGATATCTGACTGATTCGTTAAGCACCGATATAATCTCAGGATTTAAAATAGGAGCTTTGGCCAAACGAAAGTTATCCGGTATCAGGTGCTTTTCAGGCAGTTTTTGCTTTGCATCTTTCTCTAGGCCATCAACGAGTACCCGGCCCCAACGTTTAGAGATTTCATCAGGTATTTTTGGCCCATATATTTCTTCTTTTCCCTTCGGGTCCCCGAGGGCCTCTAATATATCAGACGGCAATGTTTGTGATGTATCGGTCTCGGTGGTGATACCGGCATCAGCCGATACCGTTTCATTGACGTTACTGGGTACGCCGGCATTAAGAGCTGGGTCCGCTATCGGTGTAGGTTGCATGATCACCGATTTAGGCGTTGTATCAGGAATCGAGTGTTCCGAATCAGACCACGGTATTAGGGGCACTTCGTCTTCATTACCTGGATTGTGAGGGTAATCGTACGGTTCTGGGTAGTACCCATCATAATTATTGTATTCTGTAAAGACGATAAAAAACAATTTTTAAGTCTCTGAACATAGGCTCGCTATGCCGCTGGACTAGTGTTTTTAAGTCACTGGGTATAGGCTCGCTATATCGCTGGACTGAAACTTTTGAGTCACTGGGCATAGGCATGCTATGACGCGGGACTGCTAGTTGGCATATCTAGGCTTAAAATGGCTCGAGTAACCTTTTAATACTTTTAACAAGTTTATGTTATGACATTAAACTATTTATTATCTAATGTCCATGTTATACGATGAAAATCTTTCGTTTACAGAACCATTACTACCTAAAATGTAATTTTTAATAAAGTAAACAACGAACATTGATAATCCGGTAACAGTACAAAGGACATAAAAAAAAAGAATCTTTGTTTATATAGATTCGTTCGAGTTTGAATCGAAGCATTAAGTTTTTCTCCGATTTAAGAGGGTAGATTCAATTTATTACGCATTCCACAGTATTTTGTCGTAGTGACAATTAATGCATGATAGTTTGAATTCATTAGGTACTTACTATTGTTCTATTTAAACAAAAAAGACACTAACCTTCGTCTGTTGCAGAGTCTGATGATGAACAACGGTTGAGTCGATCTTCTAATCGCCTAATCTTTTCTTTTAAATGACGATTTTTATCCTTACGTTTACGTTTTCCCATTATAACTGCTTTGTGCGATCCAAAGAAAAGGATACGATATTTCGGAATGACTAAGTTACGTAACACGATGTTGCAATGCCCGCACAAAGAAAGAGAATGACACGAACTCGGGCGCAAGAACCGGGTGACGGTGAGGCAGGAGTGGGGGAAGGTAGTCATTTTAGTACTTTTTATTCTATTTTCTAGCTTTAAACTAATGTGCAATGCCTGATACATTGAGAGTGAACTACAGAGTGACAATAAATCTTGAGGATGTAACGTCGTAGTATAAGTTCCTATATCTATAAACTCAATTATAGATACATTTTCATGTACTAGTTTGGAAGTGTTTAGAATTAGACCAAGAAAAGTCTGCAACGATTTTGATAGCACACGCAGTGCAAGTGTTATTTACCTAGGGGCTGTCCATAAATTACGTCATCGATTTTTGACGATTTTGGACCCCCCCCCCCTATAATCATCCAAAAATCATGCATCAAATGACCCCATTTCCTCCTACTTCATGCTACCGTCATCCGATGTCCAGACCCCCCCCCCCCCCCTAATTTGAAATGACGTAATTTATGAATAGCCCCCTATACGTCATAATTTCATAGAAGTTTGAAGTTTAAAATAACACTTGCACTGCGTGTTCTATCAAAAGGGGGGAGGGGGAGGGGGTGGAGAGGGCTACCCCCCAGTCCAACCCCCATGGTGAGGAACCCCATGGTTATGGAGATATTCATGGTTAAAGTTTGTATGGAATTACTAAGAAATAAGGGATTACAGCAAATTTTGAAGGAGGAGGGGGTGAGGGGTGGGGGGGGGGGGGCGCGCTTCGCCCGAAGGCCCGCTTCGTCGCCCCTGAGGTCGCGAGCTGACGAGACCATAGCTCGCTTGTGGACGTCGCCGGCTCCTGAGGTAAATCTTAAAACTTAAATACGCGATTAAGTCCCGTTGTGTAGTTTGATAATATGTTTAATGGTCCCTTTATCGGTCACTGAAAGTCTTCATACTAAGACGCATTTTCGGAGCTGTGATGGAGGATGAGATATGGCGAACGCGTTATAACCACGAGCTATACCAAATGTATAATGAGCCTAACGTCATTAAGACCATAAAGATCGGACGCCTGCGATGGGCAGGGCACGTGATATGAATGGACGAGGCCAGAGTACCCAAGCGTCTTCTAGAAGACCGACCGGAGGGCCGCAGAGGTAAAGGCAGGCCCAAGCTCAGATGGTTGGATGGCGTATACCAGGACATCAGGATCTTAGGAGTGAAAAGTTGGAGAAGGAAGGCCACAAACAGATCGGACTGGAGAGACTTGCTTGACGGCTAAGGCCCACCGTCTGTAATGCCTCAGATGATGATGAAAACCTTCAGGTTAAGTACCTGGGCTATTGAGTAAGAGTTCGTCTTACGAAGTGTGCTGAGTTGTGTAGAAACTAACTTGTCCCACTAATCAAATATAAGCTGTATAAGGCGGGCCTGGGTCTGGTACACTCTCGCACGGAACGGTTAGAGTTGTTATCATTATACTCGTCTTCTCTTCCCAGAGTGACACAAGCCTACGTCACAATAACATTGCCACTTTATATAGCGCTATCGCATCATATTATCATATAGCGCTGTCGCATGATGACGTAGGCGTACCAGGCGGAGTATATTATTATACCATGTTATACTCTGTATCTTGAGGTATTTAAATAAAAGTAAACAAAATCTACCCTCAAATGGCTCCTTAAGGCAGTTGAGGGTTAGATGAAAACATTACATGATCAAATAATGTAGGTTAAAGTCAGGTCGTTCAGTGACAGATCCAGGCGGTTTTGTATTTGGTTGGTTAACCAATAAATGTTATAATTACCCGAAAATGTACAAATTGTTTGTTTACTTTTATTTATCTATTTTATTAAGGTTCACCAACAATTGCTGACATCGATACAAATTTACAACGTACAAGCTATTATACATGTAGGGAGTGATGTCACAATCACTTACAGGTAAACACCGCATGCAAAACATATATAAGTAAACAACTAAAGAAATAAATTAAAAAGTGGAAAAATTACTGTCTTGGGTGAGACTTGAACTCACGACCCCTGGTTGCACTGGAGTTCAAGTCTCACCCAAGACAGTAATTTTTCCACTTTTAAATTTATTCTAAGCTTAATAGCATCGTTCGCAGACGTTTCTGCTTGTTAAAAATTGAAATTAACTAAAGAAATAGCTAAATTTAAACTTATTTTCTAATTATTGACATCCGCCTTTTCACAGCAACCATTAGCAATTTTAAATAAGCTTCATATTGGAGAGTTAGTGCCTGAAACTGATCTTAAATAAATAAATAAATAATAAATAAATATTAGGGGACATCTTACACAGATCAAACCTAGCCCCAAACTAAGCAAAGCTTGTACTATGGGTACTAGGCGACGATATACATACTTGTATAGATAAATACATACTTATATACATAGAAAACAACCATGACTCAGGAACAAATATTAGTGTTCATCATCATCACACAAATAAATGCCCTTACTGGGATTCGAACCCAGGACCATCGGCTTAGCAGACAGGGTCACTATCCACTAGACCAGACCGGTCGTCAAATACCTAAAGATCTTCTAAGCTTAAATACCTAAAGATACAGACTAGGGGCCCACTGATTAAGTGATAAACAGTCCGCCGGACGGTATCGGCCTGTCAGAACACAATTTTGACAGTTCCGAACAACTGACAGGCCGATACCGTCTGGCGGACTGTTAATCAGTGGGCCCCTTTATAAACGCTAAGAAGCTGTTACACATTACGGTCGGCAGTGTACCGCAAATTAGTGACAGTTTGCGCGAAAGTGGTACAGTCAATCATGTCGCGATGATAACCGTCCGATGGGTGCCAGTTTCACTTGTACCAGTAGTATGCTTTATTTATGAGTACAGTCGGTAGAATCTAAACAGTGTGCTTGGCACTGTACCACAGAATAAATAATAGTACTACCGTACAGAAAGGAAACTTCCTACAAAACCGAAGTTTGACAGCGGTTCAGGGTCGAACCATGCTGTCCCTTTCTAATATATGGCACTATCCCTTGCGGCTATTTAGCGTTGTCATTCATTCTTTTATAATTATGGCTTCAGCCCATTGGGGCTATTTCGCCAGTGTCAAGGTCGTAGTAGCAGGGTAACACGATTGAAATTGTACGGTTAGTATGTACAGGACAGTGTACGGTGATTTAGCTCTTGTAAAGCGATAGCGGGCTTTACAAGAAACACGTGGACAACCGGCCGTTGACTCCAAAATGATGGTTAAACGTGCTTCAAGATAAATTCTCCATTCACTGCACACTACCACATTAGTTTACTGTATAATAGGCTATCGATATTACACTTTAACAATATTAATGAGCAAAAAACAAAGCAATTGATCACGACGTGTGACCATCAAGATGGCGCTCGAACCGGAACAGCGTTGTCAAAATTCAAGCCATTATCTTGCATGCAAAAGGGACGTCAAGTTGTGTCAAACCTAATAATTGCTCGGAGCAATGCTGAGCCGAACGGAGTCGAGTTTGCCCGAAGGGAGGAGTTTGGCGTACCTGACAGTCAAGACAAGAGAGAGAGACATACAGACAAGTCCCCATCTGCGTCTGTCTGTGTGTGTGTATGTATGTTCGCGATAAACCCCAAAACAACTGAACGGATTTTTATGCAGTTTTCACCTATCACTAGAGTGATTCTTGAGGAAGGTTTAGGTGTTTAATTTGTTAAGGTTTTGTGTAACCCGTGCGAAGCCGGGGCGCGTTGCTAGTTACATTTAATTACGTATAACCACTTATAACCAGGCGTGGCTCACTCCGCGATTTCGTCGCTTTGCTACAGGTAGCTAAAAGTACATCCGTTCCACACCAATTTTGGTGGTTAGCCATAAGCCGCTGTCGCCACCTAGCGGCCATATCTGTCCTGATCGTAACAGACGCGTTTTGTTAGAGAGTGAGTCTTCTGTACCTAGTACTATTATTTATTCTGTGACAATACACACAATACTTTGCCTGAAACACAGGGCATACTAGTTCAGGCACATGTAAACCATCATTATTTTTAAGTCTTTGTTTTATATGAATGTGACCATGAAATAAGCGTTTTTAAATAAATTAAGTTTATGTTTTATGTTATGTTTAATAACTTTTCTTTGTTACAGAACCCGAGACCCCAGCTCAGTTCACCCCCACCCCTTCAGGCGACACTTTCACCCCCATCGAGCACCCCCTAAAAGACGACTTCGACGTCAACGAATACTTCGCGCGCCTCCAAGGCACCACCTATGTCAGCGCCCCTCTGAACAGCCATATTGAAACTAATATCGAAAAGGAAGATAATTTAGAAGAAATTAATCTAAATGAGAATGAAGATATACATCCAAATCAGAGTATAACGGCGGATATAGCGCAGAATTTCAGCCAATTACCGACGGTGCTGCCCCAAGTCGCAAGCGCAGTGTTCTCATCCTTTTCTAACATGCTGATGAAGAGGGAGACGCCTGAGAGGGTGCAGCAGAGTGCGAGTGAGACGCGAGGTGTTGAGACGGTGCCGTTGGTGGGTGTGAGCGAGAGAGCGCCGCTGAGAGAGCCGCCGACTTCTGGTGAGTAAATTATTGTTGTTCTTTTTAATCTTTAATATAGTTTGTCAATTAACTGTCTCATTTTAATCATAGACAGAGAGAATCATACTATCTTACACTAGTACTAGCACCCAAAAGAAAAGGATGAGTATAGTTTTCCTGGTTCTTAGTGACTGACAAATTGGTTTGACCAACTATATATCATAAACTCTCTATGTTGCAAACCGAAATAAATGTCATATACTAAGAAAAAGTGACCAAGGCCTCCAGTGCCCCAGGCTGGAATCGAACCAGCGTCCTCTGCTATCGCGGCGGGTGCCTGTGTCATTCGGCCACCGGCCCACAGCGGCATAGGTCGAATTTTTTCAAGTATATGCACTGTTCTACCTTAGGGGTGGCCAGGGGACGCCATAAGCCTTCAGTAAGAAGTGCATAATACTTGGAAAAATTCGACTTATGCCGCTGTGGCCCGGTGGCCGAATGGTACAGGCACCTGCCGCGATAGCAGAGAACGCTGGTTCGATTCCAGCCTGGGGCACTGGAGGCCTTGGTCACTTTTTCTTAGTGTATGACATTTATTTCAGTTTATAATTCTTACTTCATTTTCGACATGATAACGACAGGGTAAAGCGTTTCTATATTTATTTATTTATTTTATTTATAATTTTAATTCAGACAACAAGGCCCATATTACAGATACCTTACAGACTAACATACTTACATATGTATTTTATAAACTTAAAACTAAACACTATTTAGTCGACAAAACGGCTTGGCTCCGTTGCATCGGCTGCTCTTGTGTCGGATTCGGCAGTTTGCCCCGGAACCTCCGAAACACGACACCTTTCGGCCAGAAGTCGGCGCACTCGATGGTCCCCTGCAGCGGTCGCGGCACGCGCACCACAGCAAAAGAGTTGAAGTCCACGTAGTGGCGCGATCGAAGCTGGAACACCCTCAGCGTGTAGCTGGTCTTCTGGTGTACATACTCCACCACTTCAGCAGCCGTGGCGGTATAATGCAGGCGCGATACGTACAGCGCCTTACTCGGTGTAGCAATCCGCAAGCAGAATTAGCTATATGTTGTTTGTTGCCAAAAAGCTACGTTTACTGTATCAAATCCTCAACACCCTTGATACCCCATGGCCTCCCATCACGTCCTAATAGTCACGTACATTCGCCATCAGATATATCGGAGCGGCCATGGTGTTCACAATATCTGAACACGCACTCTAACGCCCTCACAATAGAGGCGTGTTCAGATATTTGTGAGCGGTTTAGCCGCTCCGATATATCTGATGACGACTGTACTAATAGCAACATTTATGACCGACCGTTTGTATACCTTATTTATTGGGAATAAGGTCTACAAATTGTCAAAATCACTGTGTGGACGGTGTTACTATAATTGCAATGATTATTCCGAATTTCGTAACGCGCGGGTCACTACGGGGTCATTGTATAACCTTCTCGGTTAATGATAGGGCTGGGGTCCTAATCGCATAAGGTCGTATTAGCATATAGCGGCCCATCATACAAGAAAAAAACCGGACAAGTGCGAGTCGGACTCGCCCACCGAGGGTTCCGTACTTTTTAGTGTTTGCTGTTAGCGGCAACAGAAATACATAATCTGTGAAAATTTCAATTGTCCAGCTATCACGGTTCATGAGATACAGCCTGGTAACAGACAGACGGACAGCGGAGTCTTAGAAATAGATTTCCGTGTTTACCCTTTGGGTACGGAACTCTAAAAAAAAAAAACAAATTCAAATCAAAAAAGTCAAAAAAAGAAAGAAAGAAGAAGAAGAAGTCAAATTTGAATTATAGTATTTTCCAAACACGAAGGGTACGGTGACAGGTGTCATCTCCATACAATTTATAACATTAAAATACCAAATCTCCCAAAATTGTATTGCGATGACACCTGTCTCCTTCGTGTTTGAAAAATACTATAGGTACAGTCAACGGTAAAAATATGGGTGTACAAATCATTTCAAAAATATGTCCCATAACCATAACTCTTATGTCAGTGAAGTAAGAACTATGGGACATATTTTTGAGTAAGTTGTCTACACCCATATTTTTACCGTTGACTGTACTATAGGTAGGTATAGTCCGACAAAAAATTGGTTGGTTGGTTATTGTGTGTTGTGTTTGACGACCGGTCTGGCCTAGTGGGTAGTGACCCTGCCTGTGAAGCCGATGGTCCTGGGTTCGAATCCCAGTAAGGGCATTTATTTGTGTGATGACAAAGATATTTGTTCCTGAGTCATGGTTGTTTTCCTATGTATTTAAGTATTTATATATTATATATATCGTTTTCTGAGTACCCACAACACAAGCCTTCTTGAGCTTACTGGGGGACTTGGTCAATCTGTGTAAGAATGTCCTATAATATTTATTTATTTATTGTAGAAAATTATTGAGGGCGCCACTTCCTACGTAACTGTCGCTTTGATAATAAAGGCGTGTTCAGATGTTTGTGAGCGCCTTGGTCGCTCCGATATATTTGATGGCGACTGTAGGTACAGTTAACTGTAAAAATATGGGTGCACAAATCATCTCAAAAATATGTTCCATAGCTCTTATGTCAGCGAATTAAGAACTATGGGACATATTTTTGAATAAGTTGGCTACACCCATATTTTTACAGTTCACTGTACATGAATCTCAAAATAGAACCAAATCTGCAAAATCAGATGTTCTGAGCGAAGATTCGCTTTATAGCTGAGAATCTGCAAAGTGAGATGTCCTGAGCGAAGCTTCCGCTTTAAAACATCATAGCTGAGAATCTGCAAAGTGAGATGTTCTGAGCGAAGCTTCGCTTTAAACCATCATAGCTGAGAATCTGCAAAGTCAGATGTTCTGAGCGAAGCTTTGCTTTAAAACATCATAGCTGAGAATCTGCAAAGTGAGATGTTCTGAGCGAAGCTCCGCTTTAAAACATCATAGCTGAGAATCTGCAAAGTGAGATGTTCTGAGCGAATCTTCGCTTTAAAACATCATAGCTGAGAATCTGCAAAGTCAGATGTTCTGAGCGAAGCTTCGCTTTAAAACATCATAGCTGAGAACCTGCAAAATCAGATGTTCTGAGCGAAGCTTCGCTTTAAGAAAACATAGCTGAGAATCTGCAAAGTCAGATGTTCTGAGCGTAGCTTCGCTTTAAAACATCATAGCTGAGAATCTGCAAAGTCAGATGTTCTGAGCAAAGCTTCGCTTTAAAACATCATAGCTGGCCAGCTGGGAATCGCAATAGTAAAATAATGTTTGTTATTAACCAGTAGATAAATAATGGTGAATAATGGTTTTGAGGTGAGAATATTGCGCGTTTCCATCGTCACACGGCAATTTGAGGTTCACTGACGTGTCGTTAGGGCATGCAGTACCGGTCCCGGTACCAAGAATTTCATTTCCCGGTTCTGAGCATGACCGGAACCGGGATTCCCGGTTCTTCCCGGTTCTCAAGGCATCTTATGATTACTTTTAAGTAATTGTTTGTGTTAGCGTACAATCTTTAGGAATGACGTATTTTCATATAAATAATTGCATATGAATAAATAAATGACTTATTGTATTATAAACAAACACTTAATTGGCGTTTCTACCTATTTTACGAAATAAACCGACACACTGCCTCCGCCTGGGCCGAGCCACACGGCCGTAGCGTAGACGATGCCTACTTTACTAGGTTAGTTTGTCGGGTTATTTGGGCCCCCCGTTTCATAGCACCATTATTAAATGTTATATAATGTCCCGAGCTAAAGTACTAAAACATTACTACTATTGAAATGGGAATAAATAGTCATATGATGAGAACCGGGAAGTACCGGTACCGGTCTTCAGTACCGGTTCTTATGACACTATAAAATTTCCGGGAATTCCCGGGAATATGAGAACCGGGAATTCCCGGGAGGTTGTTATTACCCTACAAACGATCGAATCTTACGGGCATAGTTTAAACACATATTTTTAGGGTTCCGTACCTTAAGGGTAAAAACGGGACCCTATTACTAAGACTTCACTGTCCGTGTCCGTCTGTCTGTCTGTCTGTCACCAGGCTGTATCTCATGGACCGTGATAATGATACACAAATGATGTATTTCTGTTGCCGCTATAACAACAAATACTAAAAACAAAATAAGATAAATATTTAAGTGGGGCTCCCATACAACATCCGTGATTTTTTTGCCGTTTTTTTTTGCGTAATGGTACGGAACCCTTCGTGCGCGAGTCCGACTCGCACTTAGCCGGTTTTTTTTACTTTATTAAATTTTCTTCTTCTGCAATGTTAACAAAATCAATTATAAATGAAGATATGTTTTTGATATAACTTTTTGTTTGTTGACATTGATTTTTCTTTCTTGATTTTTAATTAATTCATGTTTATTTAATTTTGCAAATTATATTTTTCGGAAAAAACATAGGATAGTTTTCATCAAGGATATCATCATTGAACGTGGACGAAGTCTCAAGTAGAACACAGTCAGTATTTCGTACGTCAGTGGAACCATGCCAAACTGGGCCTTATTGACAAGTTGTCTTGACACTAATGACATTAATGATAGCTTTACTACCGCGTACGAGAGGACCTATCTGTGACACCTGTTTTATATAACTAGGTATACCTACAACATACATGCGGACCAGCGTAATAGGGGGTATTACTGCAATGTTCTGCCGCCAGAGTGCAGCACTAAGCTAGCTAGTAAACCATAGAGTAAATTATACTTGATACTGTTTTTGACAAGTTTTGACAGACAATAAAATATGACATTGATGCATCAAAGCGGCTTGTTTACAAAAGGCCTACCGGGTAACGCGAAAATCGAAATTAAGTTATCTGCCTCTTTATCGCTCGAATTTGCAAGTGTTAGAGAGGATATATAACGAAATTACGATTTTCTTGTTTCGAGGTAGACCCTCAAATTGTGATGGATTGTGGACATTGTGGTAGTAGCGGCCCCTGCGCAGAGTTTCGAGTAATATTCCCTATTACCTGCATGGGTCTCTATGTACACTGTTATGGTAGGGGAGCCCAAGAGGGGATTTTGGTGTTTACTCGAGCGCGTTAGATTAAGATATGAATGATATCTTGCTACCCCGTGTAGTCTACCTTTACCCCTTTTAGCCATCTATGTTGAGCCCTTGGTTGGTGGGGGTTTCAAAAAATTGCTAAGCAGATTGTGGATTTGGTCATATTAGTCCAAATTAACGCTATAATTGTGCTATTACTAAATCTGATAATTATTTGCACGCATTTCCTTAATCTGACGGTTACAATGTAAAAATTAGGCGTCTAACTTATGCTCGTCAGATTAAGAAAATGCCTACGAATAAGTGTTATATTAAGTTATAGAAAAAATATAGCATTAGAGTGGACAAAAACGACCAAACCCACAAACTGCTTAACGATTTTTTAACCCCTTCACCAACCTCCCGAAATTTAAAAAAAATTGTAGACGCTTTCCGGCTTGCTGGAGAAAAAAACTTTATATAACTTTGTTGTCTTCTTATCATCTAATATTTCGATTCCAATAGGTCTGTATGACGCTCGAGTAAATCCCGATTTAGCATCGTGGGCTCCCCTACTATTAACTGTTAACTGTACATCGGTAGACCTTATGCCTTTTGTAATAAGGTCCACCGATGTACAGTTAACAGTGTTGCTGTTTGTACCTATGCTTAAAATCCTTATGAGTCACGTGTCCGCCGCCGAAAAGCCGCCTCCATAATCCAAGCTACGGTCTCATATAAAGCTAGTAGATATTTTGTATGTACAACTTCTACTCACAAAAAAATCTTTGTATTACTATTTCTAGCAATGAAAACTATGCTACTTGAATGTTCTAATTATCAAATTTCATGTTATTTCAAAATGTCTATTCTTTGTTTCAGGTCCCGGAAATTTCCGTCTAACGACAAAGAAGAAATACGCTCAAATACCCGGTTTAAGTTCAGGAGAATCCGGCCAAATGCCGACGTACACCCCTCCTACTTTCAACCAACCAATATTCACCCCCCAACAAGAACTTAAAGATAATTTTATAAATAGCAACACACCAAGAGATGTTGGTCAAACCAATGTAGATTTTAACGCTTTTAGTAATGTACAAAACATTCCATTAGAACGCGATAATAAATCTAATGTATTTGATACAAAACAAGAAACAAACGCTGCATCACAATTTCAAGATTCTAATCAAGGTATAATTCCACCACCGCCGATGTTTTCTAATTTAGCGAAAAAAGACAGTGTGCCTAACGTGGGTAAGACGGTATTACCGCCATCCGTCGCTAGGAGAATAGGTTCTAATAAACCTACAATAACTAATCAAGCACCAGCTTTTGCTGCGGTTGGTAATATATTTGTACCAGCGCCGATTGCAGCAGAAACATTGCCACCGAATGCTTCGCAGCCATCGTTTATGGGTAATCCTGCCAGTTTTCCTTCAAGTTATACATCACAGGTAGCATCACCAGTTGCACCAATGTCTACACCAATCTCAAGTACACTTTCATCGACAGCTATACCGCCAGTTGCCTCTTTAGCATCGTCAGCAAGCCCTCAAGTCGATTCCTCAATAAATGTACCAGCAAATTCAGCATCTGCAGGAATACCCACTTTTGCAGCGGGAAATCTACCACCACCACCAAAAAATGCGTTTGCTACTCCACCTGCAATGGTTTTACAAGCGACCGGATCTTTAATAACGGGAAATATGCCACCACCACCGAAAAATGCATTCACATCTCCCCCTGCAATGAATTTACAGGCAACACCTTCAATAACGGGAAATCTACCGCCGCGACCAAAAAATCCAGTCGCACCTCCCCCGGCAATGACTTCACAAGCAACAATATCTCCAACTCCGGGAAATTTACCACCCCCACCGAAAAATGCATTTGAAACTCCTGCAATCGTTTCACAAGCAACAGGATATTTAGTAACGGAAAATCTACCACCACCACCGAAAAATGTTTTTGCGAGTCCACCAACGATGGCACAAAATGCGCCAGAATTTTCAATTACATCAAGTGCTCAATCGGCAGCAATATTAACGCCACCGCAATTTTATACGCCAGGAGGCCAACCGCAATCTGTAATCCCATCCCCAAAGACAGGTCCAAATATACCAACACTCCCAAATATTCCACTACTTCCAAATACAGCAGTTGGATCGTCATCTATGTCAATTATATCGGCTCAACCACAGATGAGTGCTTCCAATTTACAAAATCAACCTACCTCAGGGCTTTCTGCTCAAAGTGCAACATCAGCAGCTGCCCCACAAATATTTAATCCTAATGAACATGTATCTTTATTATCGAAGGACATAACAAACGATCAATTGCAACAAATGTTGCCTCCTGCAGCAGAACCACCTAAAATCCCAGAACCACCGAAGGCATCGGGCAACACCAATTTCAGGATGACGAAGAAAAGGCCACAATATTACTCAGGACCTATTGAAGGTGTCGGTGCTATTAGTAACAATGTAAAACCTACTCTAACGCCTGTAGCTACGACTGCTTTTCAAGGTGCCGTCTTTACACCAGAAACGAATGCAGGGCAAGCAGAACTGTTTACTCCTGAGAATGTAACTGAAAATGTATCATCGCATGGAGCTATTTTGCCCCCAGGAAATAATGAATATCAACAACAGTATTATAACTTTACACCTGTTGATATAAACCAATCATCAAGCAATATCAATTATCCAGTATCTGAAGCCTCTAATAATTATAACACTGCGTTTGACTTGTCCCAGCAAGCGCCAGATGCTTATGAACCGCCGAAACAAGAATCCGCATTTGGCATAATAGGCTCTCTTAAATCTAAATTATCTTCAATAGATATAAACAAGCTACAAAATAGCGTGACAACTTTCTTTGATCCTGGATATAATATGGTAAAAACGGACACGGCAGAAAATACTCAATCTAACTATGGACAGAATCAAGGATTAGAAATATTTATAGCTAATCCTGAAACGCAAGTGCAACCTTATAATTACGATGTACATCAACATAATTTTACATATGGACAAGGTTCTATACCCAACGCCAGTGATTATTATAATCAACAAGTTCATAATGTTTATTCTACTGCTAGCTATTATTCGCAACCAACTTACGGCACACAAAGCTATAGCCAAACCAATTTGCCAATTCAGCAAGCTTATACCCAACCTTCCAATAATACATCTGTCGTAAACACCGAAACTTCACAAGGAGTACATCAATGGGGCTCTTATGACCCTACTAGTACCGGCTATAATAAGGATTACGCCGTAGATAACAGCAAAGTTACTCATGAACCAACACCTGCCGTAGAAACCGAATCTTCACAGAGAGCTATATGGGGTCCTTATGACCAAACTAGTAGTAATTATGATAAAGACAGTGTACCTAACAGTACTCTAAAACAAACATCTGCCATTAACGTTAATGCTTCACAAGTAGCTAACGCACAGACTACATATGACCCAACTGGATATGGATTTAATAAAGATAATACAGCAGACAACAACAACATCACTCATGAGCAAACATCTAGCGTAGACACTGATACTACACAAAGGGCTAATGCACAGAGTACGTATGACCCTACAATAACAACAATTAATACTGATTCAAATAAAGAAAATGTACCAGACAACAATAGCATTACTCAGGAACAAGCATCTAGTGTCCACACAAATTTTCCAGAAAGAGCTATTGTGCTGGACACTTTTGATTCTGCTTTTAGCACTTGTTATGATAAAGATTACGCAGCACAATTTAGTAATATTACTCAGGAATCAGCGTCTGCTGTGGATTTCAAATCTGCACAAGAAGTAAATATATGGGATAGGTATGACCCTGTCATTTCTGGTTACGATAAAGAAAATGTAGTAGAACATGAAACAGGTAATGATGGTGCTGGTGCTTTCTTCCTAGGTCAGCCAGAAAGTGGCATTCCTAAAATGATTGAAATGTCAAGTGCAGAAAATGTAGCAGAAGCTATTAAAAGTCTGCAGATCAAAGACGACGAAAAGACAAATGTAGAAGAGATTGGTTTAGAGGAAAATCAAAATATGCCATTTAATAAATTATCACAGCCAATTTTAATAGGTAAAATTGATATATCGACTCCTAATCTTGATGAAAATAACGAGTTGAAGAAAAGTGGTGATATAAATTACAAAGATATGTTCCGAAATTCGGATATCCCTGAACTACCCAGTGCGTTTATTGCGCCATTGCAGGACCCTTTTTCAAAACCTCAAGAGATATCGGACACTGTTAGTGAAGGGTGTGTTTCTTGGAATTCAAATGAAGAAGAAGTGGACGATCAATCATCTGCTGACCGCCTAATGTCATTAGCCAATGAGGACTTAGAAGATGATAATTTGTGCGCGGAGGAAAGTGAGCAAGATAATCTAGATATCTGTGTAACTTGCAGGGAAGTAAACCAACCTGTGGAGACGCAACCCGCGCCGGCAGAAGATTTAACTCACCAAATGATTAAAAATATAACTGCCCCCATACAACTTTCAAACCCGGTTGAAGTTCCATTGACCGAAACAGATATAAATCGAGATGTTCCAGATGAATTTGACACAATCAACCAATGCGCAGAAATATCGCTGATTGCTGATGAAACTATAGAAACTTTGCAAATACAGTCAGCT
This sequence comes from Cydia splendana, assembly GCF_910591565.1. Taxonomy (NCBI): domain Eukaryota; kingdom Metazoa; phylum Arthropoda; class Insecta; order Lepidoptera; family Tortricidae; genus Cydia; species Cydia splendana. Next base: position 7,653,882 of record NC_085983.1, read on the forward strand.
TCAGATTTGTTGGATGAGACTGAAGGCACCAACATCGAAGCAAGTTACGGTTGGCGTGTTGAAGCTCCGTTGCCTCCCGGCGAAGATCTTTTGGACCATGATTATACTTTTAAAACAAAGTCGAATGCTATAGGATCATTTGCTAATAATAACCTATTCTTTGACAATTTATCTAACTACGGTGACACAAAAACTGAGTTAAATGTAGCTCAGAAGGTGGCTCCCATATTGCTGCAAAGTCAAATGAGTATTCCTAGCGCCCCACTGGCAGAAGATTCAGATGATGCTAAATCAGACGAAACGGGTGTGCTAGATGTTCAGTCTATAGAACAAGACGCAAGCAAAGATTTTCCAGTCTTTGAAGAATATGTTATTGATCCATCTGAGGCAGAAGATGACAAGATAGAATTTAAAGGTCAAGGTGACGAAGTAAAAGACACTTTTACCAATAGGGTTGATAGATTTAAAAAACTTGAAGGAAATGATGATGTTACAGAGAAAAATGATTTTGATAATTTGTCAATTTCTAATATGACGATGCCTTCGTATTTTGACACAGGTAACTATGCCGTTGAGACTCATGTCAAAAATTCACTTAAATCACCGACTATTGCAAGGATACCGCCAGGTTTTGAGGATCATTATGAATTACTGCCAAAGGGTCATAATCAACGTGGAATTTTAAAAGTACCTGAAACTTCGACACAAACAAGAACAACTACAACAGCTAGTGTTGCGCACACAAAGACTGAGAATTTGACATCTACTGTTTTTTCCAATATTACACCTTTAACAACCGAACCTACAAACATACAAAAACCACAGTTGGAAACAAGACTGCCTGATTTTACTGGTGTTTTTGGGATAAATATAAAACTTGCTGATACTAGTGTAACTGGTGCTGAGAAAAGTATAGAACCTACAAATGAACATACCTCTGTTAATCCTCAAGCTAATATTGAAGATAAGGTGCAGGAAAATAAACCAGTACCATTACCAGATCCTATGAATTTCTTCGCATCCGCAGCACAAGAACCTGAAACGACAGAAGGCGTGAATAGATTGGCGAGCTATTTTGCGGCACCAGCTAAAACTAACATTACGAAGCCTTTTTTTGAATTAAGCCAAGGACAAGACCATTATAGACAAAATGAGGAAATCAAAGGCAGCAAACCTTTTTTTGAATTAAGTCAAAGTCAAGATCATTATAAAGAAAATATTTCAAACATTCCACATGATAGATACATAGCTAACTTAAATCTTATGAGTGATTTGACATCCCCTCAAAACATAAAGCCTAATAAAGAGCAAATAGTTAGAACAGTCAACTATTTCACTGTAGAATACGACAACGACATTCTTAATTTTAACAAAGGTGAACCTAGTCTCAATACTATAAAACAAAACATAAATAATCAAACTGCAAACCAACCAGATGTCGTGAAAGATGAGATCGAACTAGAAAAAGAGGAAACCATTGTAAATGACGAAATATTAACAGAAACAATAATGAAATGTAAATATTGTAAAGATTTAAAAGCGGGTCCCGTATTGACGATTAACGATTTAGACATAGACCAGGTTAGGTTTAGACAAACTATGGACGGTGCTAGTAGTCCTAAGAAGGAGGAAGTGGATATGGAGCCAAGAAAGGATAAAGAGCGCTCAGTGAACGTGAGGATGGAAGACGTGGCGTCTGACGGGGATAATAGCGAAGGACTTGCAATGATGACCGAGGTATTTACTTTTATATTTGATGGTTTATTTAGAAGGTACCCTAAAGTCATAATGTTAGGGTCACTATCAAATTTACCTTATCCCTAAACGACCAATGGCTAATATATTATAGAATGGGCTACTTCTATTTCGCGGTAGCTAGAGTCCAACCAAGAGAAGTCTGGAATGATTTTGATAGGACACGCAGTGCAAGTGTTATTTTAAACGTCAAACTTCTATGAAATTATGACGTATAACACGTGCACTGCGTGTGTTGTGCTATCATAATCAATGTAGACTTTTATTGATCTGACTCTGTCATCTTTAACAATGTTAGTATGTATTTTTAGGGTTCCGTAGCCAAATGGCAAAAACCGGAACCCTTATGAATTTGTCATGTCTGTCTGTCTGTCTGTCCGTGTCTGTCACAGCCACTTTTTTCCGAAACTGTAAGAACTATACTGTTGAAACATGGTAAGTAGATGTATTCTGTGAACAGCATTAACAAAAAATAGAAAAAAAAAAAACAATAAATTTTGGGGGTTCCCCATACTTACATTTTTTTTTCATCAAACCCATACGTGTGGGGTATCTACGGATAGGTCTTCAAAAATGATATTGAGGTTTGTAATATCATTTTTTTCTAAACTGAATAGTTTGCGCGAGAGACACTTCCAAAGTGGTAAAATGTGTCCCCCCCCCCCCTAGTTGAGTGTGCTCAGAGCATAAAAAGGTCAACCACGGCGTTGCATGAACAAGAGATTTCCTTTGGCAGGATTGGTCCTTAGGACCCAAGGATGGATTTAAGAAGTGAAGCCACCCAGATTTTTGATGTAAATTTTTAGAGGGGGGGGGGGGGGCTCTCAACTTGATCTTGATATCTATATCGTTTAAGCTACTAGGTAAGGAGTGCTCCCGGTACTGGTTTTCTATACAAATACTGGGGGGGGGGGGGGGGGGGGGGGGGTTTAAGCGTCGGCGACGTCTGATGTTAATAATTGTTTAAGTTTAGGTTCTATGTCAAGTTTAGTATCATTTTTAAGTAAATCAAAGATGTAGACATAGATTTCATCTAAATCGGTTCAGCCGTTATTGATTCCCCATACAATCTTACACCTTCCTTTTCAATTTTAAGTGATTTTTTTTTTAATAAAAACTATCCTATGTTCTTCCCCGGGACTTAAAATATCTCTATACCAACTTTTATCTACATCGGTTCAGCGGTTATTGAATTCCCATACAAATTTCCACCTCCCTTTTCACACCCTTAAAGGATGATTTTTGAGATTTAAAGTAGGCTATGTTATTCCCTGGAACTCAAACTATCTCTGTGCCAAATTTTAACTAAATTGGTTTAGCGGTTTAAGCGTGAAGAGGAATTTAAAAAAAAGTATTTTTTTCATATTTTATGTGTTTTTACTTCTGAATGGAGTCATTATGATATCAGAAATGAATTCGGCATCCCCGATTTATACGAAAACGATACCAAACTTGGCCTAGTAGTAGGGAATGCTCCCGGTACTGAGTTTGTATGGCGAGAACCGGGAATTCCCGGTTCCGGTTCTGTATTTGTATAGAAAACCAGTACCGGGAGCACTCCCTACCTAGTAGCTTAAACGATATAGATATCAAGATCAAGTTGAGAGCCCCCCCCCCCCCCCCCCTTCTAAAAATTTACATCAAAAATCTCGGTGGCTCCACTTCTTAAATCCATCCTTGGGTCCTAAGGACCAATCCTGCCAAAGGAAATCTCTTGTTCACGCAACGCCGTATTTTAGGCCCAGCACCACCCGCTACCCTCTGTAACTTCTAAAATGAGAATGATAAAAGTAAAAAAAATATATGATGTACATTATCATGCAAGCTTCCACCGAAAATTTAATACGTCATAAATCGTAAACCGCAATTTTATTATGTTACTTGCTGCTACGGAACCCTTCATGGGCGAGTTCGACTCGCACTTGGCCGCTTTTTTATAGAGTTGAATTGCCTACGACGCGATAATAATTAATAATTATGTATATCGATATTTCATTTAGTCAATCCCTCGATTTTTCCAGAATAAGATTTAGGTAGGTACAATCACCTGCATATTAGGTATATGTTATTCTTCGAAGGCCGCAAAGATATATGAAGGGTACACGGAAAGAACATGTCTAGTCACTCTGACAACATTTTGAGTTATCGCGGTTTGAAAGGAACGATGTACATAATTAACCATATTAATTTCGTGTATAGGTGTTTTTAAAGTAAGAAAAAAAGGAGGTATAATTATGATTACACAGGTAACCGAAGTTGTTACTAATAGTTCATTGAGAGCTCTACATTTTGAGATTATAATCTCATTTTTCAAAAAAATGGACTAGACAATAGACATGTTCTTTCCGTGTACCCTTCATATGACTCTTATGGCTCTACAAATAAGATCGTGTCAGATATTTTTGCTGCCTTCGTTGTGTAACATATTATTGCAGGTGACTGTACCTGTAGAAATTTACAAATAGGTAAATTATGTTTATTTAACCATTTTGCAATCTTAAACTTAGTTTAAGAAATATTAAACTTTAAAGTGGAATATCCTGCCGGGTTCTGTAAAATGTACTTCTTCATTTACTTGTTTGATATGTACAAAGACATATGTAACTCCGTATAAGATGAATAAAGTCTAAGAAAAGACGTGCCTCGGAAATCAAGAAAAAGTCATTCTCGGATAGATGGCGCACACACCTTTGGCCTATGGTCGGCTAGATGGCGTTGACGACACCGTTTTATATTTAACAATTTTAACACATAGGTATCAGTGAATGAACATGGGTAAAAATGATATAAAAATAATAAAATCATTTATCCATATATATAATTTTTTTCGATAGTTTTATACGTTTTCATTTTGAGTTTTAGTCGTGTGTCGATAGATGGCAGTAAATTTACTGTGACTACAAAATTTACTATGACAGGACCCCTCTATACTATCTATTCTCTTTGATATGTACCTAGGTAAGTTTTATCGAGATAACCCACGGGCGCGAAGCGACAAGCCATTATATTTAAAATTTAAAACAGTTTTGAGTGATTCACGGTTATTTTCACTAGACTTATATCGACCGGGATATGAACCGTGATTGCCTTTTGTATTGTTTTCGAGCTCCCGATATTTCGACGCAGTTACATGCATCTTGTACACGGGTAACCGAATAGCGGGTATCGAGGTCGATATAAGTCTAGTAGAAATTAAAAGGTCATTAGGTAAACAGCATATAATAAAATAATTAATAGAATATATATTTTATCTAACTGAAAGTCTACAACGATGACTCATAATCTTCGGACATTGCTCAAGACAGAGGGTTTTGCAAACAATAATGTAAGCTTATTGTCATTAATGTAACGAATGTATTTAAAGACTTTCTAATTTAGTTCCAAGACTCCATCCGTCAAGAGATGACGTACCGAAATTGCCGACGCCGTAGAATCGTAATTACAATTTTAGTATATTTATACCTACCTTCTTCTTCTTCAACCGTTTTCCCGGCCTAGCGCCAGGGTCCGCTTTCCAGCTCAATCTTCTCTTTGCCCGGTCTTCGGCATCCTCAGGTGTGAGATTGTTCTCTCCCATGTCCGCTGTCACGACGTCCAGCCAGCGCTTCTTAGGCCTACCGCGGCCGCGTGATCTAGGGCCTTGGACAGTGAGATATTTATACCTACCTATTTATAGAAAATAGTTCGGCCATTATGTAAAATTGAAATAGGTGCCAAAAGGATACTTATTGCACTATTCTTCGTTAACGCCAGTAGCAAACGCCCTCAAAGTCAAAGGGTCTCAGTTCGCAGACCCTTTTTTGTACAAATAACCAGTCTGGCGAACTAAAGCTTCAGTCAGTTTCAGTCCAGTGAACGTTTTAAGTGCACGTATTTGTTATCAAAAGTTTGTTTATAAGTTTTTGATGTTGCCATTATCCTCTTAAGTCTATTTTTTTGTTCGGTAGACTAAAATGACATTTCGTAGTATGAACATAAAATGTCATTTCATAGTATGAAATGTCATTTTAGTCTACCGAATAAAAAAATAGACATGGTTATAAATGTTAGAGTGACAGTTCAAGTAATGTGTTATGTAATAAGATGCGAAACAGTATTAGTACATTTTGTATTTAATATTATTTGCTGTTTCAAAATGGTGCTAAATAAAAACTAGTTAGTTATTTTCATATGTACTTTCTAAATTAATTTTAAATTCATATTTAGAATCAGGCGCAATAATCACCCCCATCGTAAAAATAAATAAGGTCAATGTTTGAGAGTTAAATAAAACTGGAATCGATATTTCCGATTCTGCAATCGCTGTACGCCTCGAAAAGTAGTATTGATTCGACTTAGAGTCTCACTACTAGCTCGTACCATCGTACCGCCGAAACGACCGTATACGCGTAGAAAAATACAAAAGCAACCTTCCCCATATACCTCTACCTACTTACGTTCCAGAATCGCTCCTCCAACGAGTACATGCTAGTGAAGTAGTGAATCACTGGTTCTATCGAGTGTGCAGCGAAGATATCTCACTAGACTAGATCCATTCTTGCTTCTGTTAATTAAAAACCAACCTTATTTCTATATACTTACGTTACAGGATCGCTCCTCAAACGAGTACGAGCCGGTGAAACACCACTATCTCACTAGATTCATTCTTTAATTAAAAACACCTTTCCTCCATATACTTACGGTCCAGAATCGCTCCTCCAACGAGTACGAACCACTCTCGTTGGATGAGTCCCGTCTGTTAATCAAAAACCAACCTTACCTCCATATACTTACGTTACAGAATCGCTCCTCGAACGAGTACGAGCCGGTGAAACACCACTGGTTCTACCGAGTGGACTGTGAAGATATCTCACTAGATCCATTCTTAAATTAAAAACCAACCTTATCTCCATATACTTACGTTACAGAATCGCTCCTCGAACGAGTACGAGCGGGTCACCACTGGTTCTACCGAGTGGACTGTGAAGATATCTCACTAGATCCATTCTTTAATTAAAAACCAACCTTACCTCGATATACTTACGTTACAGAATCGCTCCTCCAACGAGTACGAGCCAGTCTCGTTGGATAAGTCAGTCTATTAATCAAAAACCAACCTTACCTCCATATACTTACGTTCCAGAATCGCTCCTCCAACGAGTACGAACCACTCTCGTTGGATGAGCCAGTCTGTTAATCAAAAACAAACCTTACCTCCATACACTTACGTTACAGAATCGCTCCTCGAACGAGTACGAGCCGGTGAAACACCACTATCTCACTAGATTCATTATTTAAATAAATACCAACCTTACCTCCATATACTACGTTCCAGAATCGCTCCTCCAACGAGTACGAACCAATCTAGTTGGATGAGCCAGTCTGTTAATCAAAAACCAACCTTACCTCCATATACTTACGTTACAGAATCGCTCCTCGAACGAGTACGAGCCGGTGAAACACCACTGGTTCTACCGAGTGGACTGTGAAGATATCTCACTAGATCCATTCTTTAATTAAAAACCAACCTTACATCCATATACTTACGTAACAGAATCGCTCCTCCAACGAGTACGAGTCAGTCTCGTTGGATGAGTCCGGCTGTTAATCAAAAACCAACCTTATTCCCATACACTTACGTTACAGAATCGCTCCTCGAACGAGTACGAGCGGGTCACCACTGGTTCTACCGAGTGGACTGTGAAGATATCTCACTAGATCCATTCTTTATTCAAAAACCAACCTTACCTCCATATACTTACGTTACAGAATCGCTCCTCCAACGAGTACGAACCAATCTAGTTGGATGAGCCAGTCTGTTAATCAAAAACAAACCTTACCTCCATATACTTACGTTACAGAATCGCTCCTCGAACGAGTACGAGCCCGTGAAACACCATTGGTTCTACCGAGTGGACTGTGAAGATAAGTCGACGTGGCGTGGATTCTCTGTCACGGATTCAAGGGCTATAGAAAACGCGTTTCAGAGCCGTGAGTATACTTTTACACCAAGTACAAAGTAATAGCTATTTTTGACCCCCCCCCCCTAAAATCATGCTTCGAATAACCCCGTTTCCTCCTACGTCATGCTACCATTATCCGATGTCCAGACCCCCCCCCCCCCCCCCATTTGAAATGACGTACTTTATGAACAGCTTCAGCGCTAGAGTTAGCGCAAAGGTTGTCCATCGCGGTTCAACGCGGAAAGCACGCAGCATAAGGTTGTCCATCGCGGTTCAACGCGGAAAGCACGCAGCATGCGTGATGGGCACCTTTGCGTCGGGAGTGATGCGGGGTGGATTGTTCTACTAGTTTTATAGGTTTTTGTAGGTTTCGTTTTATTTATAGTTAGGTTTATATTAGATACATAATTTTTAGTTCTTTAATGTTTAGTATTTTTCAATGATAGTATTTTTTTATTGATTTCATTTGTTTGTTTGGATAATTTTATACAACCTTATTGAATACTAGCTTTTGCCCGCGACTTTGTCTGCGTGGAATTAAATAGTACCAGCAGCTAGAGTAAGTACCTACAGCGCCTGGATAAAATCTAATAGCAATAGGGTATTTTCCTACTAGTCAAATTAGTTACTTTTTTAGAACTGTCAAAACGATTTGCTAATATGGTATTTATATGAAACATTACATCGTGACGTCACGGTCAACTCACCTACTTTTTATATTTCTATCCGATTTATTAATAGAACTTGTGTTTAGAACTAACTCCTATCTGTGTTTTTCTAATAATTATCTGGTGCTTTATTTCATGCATGGTGTAAAATAATTTATTTTAAATACAGTATAATACCCTATTCGAGCATAATACGCTTAATTGTTTACACCAATTAACAGGCACTTCATTAATTTTCTCATTTCCACCCTCCTTTTCACCCTCTTTAGGGATGACTTCTGACATAAAAACTATCCTATGTCCTTCCCAGGGACTTAAACTATCTCTATGCCAAATTTAAACTAATTCCGTTCACCGGTTTAAGCGTGAAGCGGTAACAGACAGACAGACAGACACACTTTCTCATTTATAATACTATACAGACCTTATACATCTCTAAGTATTTATTTATATATTTTATTTTTATTTTTGATTGTACATACCTATATTTTTAATGTTTCTGACACTTAGAGACCTTTACATCTCTAAGTCAACTTAGGCTAGTAATTATGTGAAGCTATACTGTCTTTTTATGTAACATACGAGCACAAAATGCCGTGTCTTACAGCTACATGTTATTACTATTTTAATATTATTATAGGCCGGTAGATTGAACATGTCATGCTCGCTTAAAAGTCTTTGCTTACGGTGGCGTCGTTGATCGGGTCGCCACTTTCCCGAATGAAGGTTGAGGGAGGCGATGGCTGAGATACGCGTCATACTCGTGAACGGGTGCTGTTTGTGGAGACTGGTCTGTTTAAGCTAACACAAGCTATTATACTTAGTAACTTTATTTTTATTAATTAATTACAGTGAGACGCCTCATTCTGCTCTCGTATGTTTCTTTTCTCTTAATGAATGTATTAATTATACAGGATATTGACTCTTGGAGACCCTATACATCTCTAAGGATAACTTGATAAACTATATAATCTTATAGTTCTGACACCTAGAGACATTTACACCTCTAAATATTATAGATTTTTTTTTGTGTTTTGTATCTGTATTTTTTATGTAATTCGACATTAAGAGACCATATACATCTCTTAGTAATTGTAATACGTTAGATTGAATTGTTAGTTTTATTTTATAAAATTGTTGATGTTATTATTTTTCCTTGTATGTAAATTCAATGATGACGTGTAAAAGTGCCCTTGTGGCCTATTTGCTGAATAAATGTTGATGTTTGATGTTTGATGTATAAGTATGGATTATTCTTTCAGCGAATCTAAATGAGAGTACGCTGGTGCCGACCGACGGCGGGAGGTACGATGTGAACGTGATTGGACGACTGAGAATAGCTGTGTATTGGACGGACAAACCCACCAATGTCAGGAGGTACGTAGTTTTCATTTTAGCCTTTTAATAAGCACAAAATAGCCGATATTGCAAATTGATTCCAACTAAATTAATATAAAAATTTTACCTTCCAATAAAATTGATATTATGTTTCCTTCTACGTCAGAGATGTTCATTGAGAGAGTAACGCGATCGGTGACCGATAGATGCCGCTAGCGTCTATGTAGTCGCTCCGCCCCACGCCGTGACGTTGTTCCGCTTCCCCTCACTGCAATCCGTTGCTCGCTTCCCGCGACTCGCCGCCACCATGTCATTGTTGAGGAGAAGTACCGTCGGCATAAAAGTAGCCTAGTAGCCTGCCAGGAAGGCATTACTCACATCTCTGACGTAGAAGGAAACATAATATCAATTTTATTGGAAGGTAAAATTTTTATATTATGTGTTCCGTACTCTACGTCAGAGATGTTCATTGAGACCTGTTTATTATCTCCTGGTGGCGAGTCAGCGGGCGCGCAAGCGTTAGGGCTACACCTACTGTCATAGAACTCAGAGAAAGAATAAATATATACGCCTTATTGCAACCCATGAAATCACAGTGACTCGTTATAATGATGCATTACAGGAAATTGTGAATTTAAATTGTAATCCCAGGTTCGAATCTGACGTTAAACTGGTTTGAGAGATTTCTCATTCGAAATCGCATCCAATCCGCAGAATCTCGGCGATAGAATCGTCTAAAGAAGAGTCATGTTCCCAATTAACTTAAGCCAAAATATCGCTAATTGGATAGATTTCCAGCCAATTTAGTGATTAAGTACATCGTGGATCGAAAGCAATCTTAAGCGAGGCCGGCTTGGATGAGACTGTGGCTGAAAGCGCAGTGTCCCCTAACATTTTGTGTAATTCTCACAAGTTGACGTACCCAGACTACCTACTTACTGGGTCTATACTTTATTCCGGAGCTTCTAAGAGTCCAATCGGTAAGACACGTTATCTGGTTTAGAGCCGAATTTCGGACACAAAATAATAGCGTGAACGTTATCTATGTAATTGCCCGGGCTACAGTATAGTAGAGTAAGGTCATTGACCCTGCGGCCTGATGCTAACAGTAAAAATGCGGCAGCTCTTCCATATAGGTACGTTGTAGGGCTATTCAAATTAGGGCAAGTAGATTTCTCGCGTCCCAAGCTGGTGGTTTGGGAGGCGCTGGTCTCGCTATTAATGGCGTTGGAAGAAGGCATAGTGTCCGATAGTGGTTCACATACAGCGCTTGTTACAGGCTTATTAGGCCAAGAAAGGTACGCTCGGCTAGTATGGCGGAATGGAAATAATTAGTAATAGCTGAAATTTTCGGTGTATGGGACAGATAATAAATCTAGTGATTACGTCGACACATAATCCAAATAAATATATTACATTTAGGTATTTAAAAAAAAATGTAAAAATATAAAAAATCACAGAAAGTTTGTAAAAAATATTAATAACATTTTTTAAATTTATACTCATAGAGAAATATTTGCTTTATGACATTAAGCATGAATCACACAAAAAATAATTCTGTATCCTACATTTAAAGTAAGTAACCTACGGTTATTATTAAATTCAGTATATTTCCGTCCTCAAAAATGGTAATAGGCTATTTTTTCTCTCATTATTTCCAAATTACAATAAGTACAAGCGTTGCAATTTAATCGTACACTAAATAATACCGTATGGGAGGTTTTATGGGGTTGTGCATTAATTGCCTGGTTAAAAATGGTAATAGATCAATATCATATGGGATTTTTATTATGAGTTCTCCTTCATCGAATACTGTAAAAATCGGCTTGAAATATGATTCGTAACACAAAAAACCATCAAAAACGTTATCGTTGCTTTAAAGTTGCCGCGCACGAGCCAGCGAGCTAACGCGATTGGTCGTTGCATGGAGCGGGGCGACGGAACGATGAAACTTCCATCGCCCCGAGCGCGAATATTTAAAAAAGTATTTAGTATATTTACTATTTACTCGGTCAAAACATATGTACCAGTGAACGTAAAAAATATGGGAGACTAGATTCGAACTAATTATCAGCTTTAATCTGGGCAAGAGTGCTGTAAATAAGAAAGTAAATTTTACGTAATTGCAGGCTTTCCGTCTTTGCGTGCGCGTTAAATTTAATACAATAATAGGCCAATTATATAGGGCTATTATACTGACACACACCCAATTTGATAGCAGAAAAAGACGCGAAATTAAAATTTTCTTAGGGAAATCAAATCTTTGCGCCTATAAGTTTAAACTTTAGGTTTCAATGGCGGTCATTTAAGTACCACCCCTCACCACTAAAATGTAATTATCAAAAACGACAGTTGCTAATGTTCCCCAAAGTAAGCATTTCTAGTTAATGCTGCAATACAGTGGTACCGGGCACCTTGCGACGCAAGGCCGAGCAGGAATCGCAAACCTTAAAATATTTGCACTAATTAATTGAGTTAGGATTTTGTTAGTACTCTTTAATTGAATAGCAAAAAATATAAGTTATGCATTAGAAATACCGTTTTTATTCGATTTTTAATTAAGTAATTATTGTTAAACTTATTTTTACCGTGTGGTGTCGGTTAAAATTTCACTAGTAACATCATTTGGCGACTAGGGCAATAAAAGTCGACACCACAACCAACAAATTAACAAACAACAAAAATTTGCAGTAATATTCCAAAACTCGACTGAACGCAAGCGCACCGAACCGTGTCGCTCCCCTGACGCGACTCAGTGTCATAAAACGTAAGGCCGTGGTATTAACGACAGCGGATAGCTGAGCGGCGAGCGGTGACTGCAGGCGGCAATAAGGTGTTCAGTTAATGTTTTTATAATTTGAAATGACTTCGTTTCCATGTAGAAATAACCAAACAGACTTTAGAAGCATTTAATATTTTATTTGTGGCCGTATAAATTATGTTTTATTGGTAAATTAACTACAATTATTCATATTTGTGGATAAAACAATATACATACTATAATTAATACTAAATTAACATTAAATAAATACATTATTTATGACATAAAAATACATTGCGCGTATTTAACTACTTAGCACTGTTTAATTACGATACTTGCAAGCAAGTAGTAAAGTATATGGCTCCATCCTATCCTGTACCACGATATACAAGCGATAACATTTTTGCGACAGTTTTGTATAGATAATGGATTTGTCGCTAGAAAATTACGATATCGAGATAAAAGTCAGGTCTCTGAGCGCTATTGAAACCTAACGCTATACATGTTTTAAATTTGCCGCGCTTTTTCTAGTCAAGCTGAATGTGTTTCAGGGGTCATCCATTAATTACGTCACACGAATTTCTGGGTTTTTTGACCCCTCCCCCCCCCCCTTGTCACATTTGGTCACATTTGGCAAACCCCTCCCCCCTAGTGTGACGTCACATTTTTTCTACGAAATCGCCAAATCGAATTAAGTAAGTACCTAAGTATTATTAATATTTTCTCAAAATATTTTTGACGATATAAATATTAGTAATTTTATAACCCAAAACTGCTTAGAAAAGAAAATTAAAAGAATAAAAACGATTATCGTTTTAAATACTTGTTATTTAAATGTACAGCGAATAAAATAATTAAAAAAAAAATTTCGGTTACTGATGAAGTTAAAGTGACGTCACAAAGTATGTGTCTCCCCCTCCCCCATGTCACAATATGTCACATTTTCTTGACCCCCTCCCTCCCCCTAAACGTGTGACGTAATTAATGGATGACCCCTCACTATAGAATAGTAATCGAATCGGTTCAGATTTAACGTTTAATGCATATAAATAACATAATTAGTAAATAACATAATTTTGGACTAAGTACATTATACATACCTACATGACATCAGGCTATGGTTTGGCGCACCGTGACCCTGAACGGCGCGGTAATGTGTTACGGCTGTTAAGTGAAGTCCAGACGGGATGATCAAATCGACCGATTTGATCAGAAATGAAATTGGGGTCAATCTCCAAATTAAGCAACAATTAAACAACTGTACCGATATTTGGAACCTCAGAATAATATACCCGGCCGGATACCGGATAGTAACTTTGCTTGATTTCAGAGTAAACAAATTGGATTTAAGAAACAGTCACGGTCATATTGTACATTACTCGTTTATTATTTCAAAACAATTTAAACATCCACTCACTTGCACGCGTAGGTACCTACTCATTTCGAACATAGAAATGAGTCCGCGCCAATGTTCACCACGAAACAGGTTAAAACCTGCACAATGCGCACCTAAAAACCGAAATGTAGGTATTGTTAAATTTAGTTTGTAGTTAATTAGTTTTTTGGTGTAAAGCAAGCCACTGACGAGCCTTCCAAATGGATGCCGTTACAATGGATTCATTCCAAATGGACGGCATCCTAATATTAAACATTGTACGTTTTTGACATTCACGGACCGATTTTGGATTGCAGCCACGCTATTTGGACTGTTGGAAGGCTCGTCAGTGGCCACCTTAAGTGTATGAACCAAGGTCTGAAATAAATGATTTTTTATTTTTTTTATTGTTCCGCCGGCCGAAGATTCGGCGGTCGGATACCGAATATTTGGCCGACGGTCGGGCCGAATATCCGGTATCCGACCAAACAACTATCCATTGCATTTCTAATTGAGAGTGGCAACACTATCGTAGGTCGTATTGCCCTTTTCTAGCATATACGTCCCTCGCTCCTACACTCCCACCACACAGGCAGGTTGCTTTGTCAGTTATACAAGGCAAATTTTCAAGTCATTGGCATGCTGTTTTTCCATCTGGAAGGTCGTGAAGCTAAACTGCTGGTGAGTTTTTGAATTTGTACCTCAGTTTAGCTGACTATATTGAAATAGTTATTTATTTTACAAGGGGGCAAAGTTGTTGTTTAACCGCTCGTGCTAATATTGATACTTGAGCAAGTAAAACATTCGAAACATGGAATCTTGAGCGTTGCGAGGGTTTCAAAGCACGAGGGTTAAACAAAATTTGCCCCAAGTGAAACACAAAATGTTTCACCACACCAACCCGAAGCAAATATTAAATGTAAAAATATCATACAAAATCAAATACAAATGAATTTTATTAAATATTTATGATTTAAAAGTCAATTCTACCAGCAAACATAAGAAAACAACTCAAAATTTGCATTTGATTCCTTTGCCTCACTTGTGAATAAAATGAAACTTTGCTCTCAGTCTTTGAAGTGCAAAGTAAGCGTTTCCGAGCTGGTGTGAAATAAATAATTAAATTTTTCACGCCACTGTTCGGAAATGTGGCAATAGATGGTCTAAAACCAAGCTGGAAAGTAGGCAATAGCTGTAGCACTTGAACCACCACTACTACACTCGCGTGCAAAAGTATTGCATCACTTTGCATTTTTTCGTCCGCACCCAATATTTTTGTAATTCTATACCCGATTCTGAAAATTTTGGTATCAACTGAAAGCTTATAATGTAACGCATTAGAAAAATGGTAAATTCAATGAAATTTCGAATCTGAAGACTATAAAAAATCATAAAACTGAAAGTAGTCGCATAATGCTCCAAAAATAAATCCGGAAACTTGAGAATAAAAGTCATTTTTTTAATACAATATCGTTTATTATTATTAAATTAATACTTGTTATTGCCACCTACAGGCCTCCTTTCACAAACCAAGTGGTTTTTCATAGACGTAATTAATTTTCTAATGTGATCATGAGGAATAGCGTCCCACTCCTCCAGCAAGGCTCCCTTCAACTCCTCAACATTGACCAGGGCAGGATTCCGCTTTCGAACCCTCCTTTTTAGGTAGTCCCATACGTGTTCAATGGGGTTAAGGTCCGGGCTCATCGCTGGCCAGTCCATTGTGTCGATGCCCACTTCGAGAAGGTAGGCTGCGGTGGCCCTAGCGGTATGACACGGGACATTATCCTGCATTAGGATGAACCCCTCATCAAAAATACCGGCATAAGGAACAACATGTTCCTCCAGGATATCAGTGATGTACTTGGCAGCGGTCAATCCACTGTCACGGCCCCCGCCAGGCACGAAAACCAGTTCTGTCCGCCCGTCGTAGGAAATGCCGCCCCAGAACATTACGGATCCACCGCCATAGGCGACCCTTTCGGAGAAGAAACATTGAGCGAACTGTTCTTCTGGCCTTCTGTAGACTCTTCCTTTTCGGTCACATCCATTCAAACACATTCTGCACTCTTTCAAGAAGAGAACTGGGGTTCATTGCTCAATGGTCCAGTCCTTGTGATTTTCAGTAAACTCTCTTTAGGCTGTACGGTGTCGCGCCAGCAATCTGGGCACCGCTGCGGGCCTCCTGGGTGTCAAGTTCGCTTTCTTAAGTCTTCTTCTTATTGTCTACTCACTGGCAGCCACTCCTCGTACCTCACGCAGACGCTGCTGGATGGCAATGCTGGTCTGGTGTCGATCTCGGAGAGATGTTGTGACAAAGAAGCGGTCGTCCCTCTCTCATGTACACTCTCTGCGGCCGCTTCTTGGTCTTGAAGTAAAGGATCCAGTCCCCTGGAACCTCTGGTAAACTCTGCAAACTGCAGATTGGCTTAAATTCAGCTCGGCAGCTACTGAACGTTGGCTACGCCCCGCTTGCAGGGGCTGGATGATTTGGCGGACTTCAGCTTCAGTGGTTTCCATTTTTCCAGGTCTTTTTCACGGGAAAATACGCGGAGATATGTAACGATCGACTTCTGATAAGTGACTGATAACAACCCCTTCTCTACCCCCGTTTTATAAGGGTCAAGGGTAACGCAACTCGTGCGCGTGATAACGTGAAACCGCTCACAAATCGGGAAAATGCCGATAATTTGAAAAATACTGGGCCGATTTCCATGTTTTTTTACTTTTCGTAAAGCTAAAACTTCAAGGAACATGATTACATTAAAATAATTTAGAGAAATTAACCAGTTTACAAATATATTGGATGCGGACGAAAAAATGCAAAGTGATGCAATACTTTTGCACGCGAGTGTACAATGTTTCATTATTATCATTATCTGTCATTGGTGACAGTTCGCTACAGCAATGAGTATAATTTAAAACATAAAAATCAATAAAAGGTCTTTTTTGGCGCAACTTTTTCCTTCAAAAATAAATTTAAGTTATTTATAGGACCAATTTCTTGTTTAAAAAAAAACGAAATGTCAAACTATTCATTCATTCAGTCAGTTCATTCGATTCACGCTTAAGGCGTTTTTTACTTTTGTAGCTGTTTGTGGTTTTTTTAGCAAAAACGCTTCTAAGTTTAGAGTCCGTTTGAAGCAAACAACATAAAAACGCCTCTTAAATGTGATAAAAAAGAAAAAAGGCGGGATCGGAAAATTCTCACTGAATTGGATAGTACAGTGGAACCTGAATAATTGCAATCTCAAGGGACCGGCCATTTTTTGTCAATTAACCAGGTTTTTCATTTAAGCAGGTCGTGTCAATTAACGAGGTTCAAAAAATCGTTGTGTCAATTATAGAGGTTTTCATTAATAGAGGTTGCGTTCTGACAAATTTCTTTTATGGAGGTGCAAATAACCATTGAAAGTAGATTTACACGCTTACGTTCTGGGTTTCTGGTCTATATATAGCTTCTATACTTGCACTTTTACACTACATTAATTACTACTTAATTTTCTTATTAATCATTTGGGTTTAAAAAATTCCCTTGAATTGTAGAAGAAAGTTTTATTAGAATGTAAAAAGCATACTTTGTTTTTGATTTAATAAAAAATATTTCACCTCCTACAGGCTGTGATAGATACCCAATAAATAAATTGAATTCTGGATGAAGATATAAATAAAATGATCATTGCTATTAAAATATTGTTTCTGTTGTCTAAAACTACATTATTTCAATTACAGAGGTAATAAGTAAGACTCGTTTCAATAATAGAGGTAAAAAGGAGAGCAAAAATAACGGATTTTTTTAGCACAGTGTCAATTATAGAGGTCTTAGTTGCGACGTGGTCAATTACAGAGGCAAAATTACAAAAAGCTCTAAAATCTAAATTGCAATTATAGAGGTTCCAAAATTTCAATTATAGAGGCCTTTTGGTCTCAAGGGACCGGGACCGGACTTTTGGTTGCAATTATTGAGGTTTTCCATTTATCCAGGTGTCAATTAACCAGGTTTCACTGTACTATAAAATATAAGAAACACGTATCTACGCTCGCTATAAAAATGAGTTCTTCTAGTGAAGAAAATGATATTCTTACGCTGACGCCTACCGAAATTCAAGAGACAGCACAGGCAGTGGCTAGTAATTTGCTACCAGAGAAATCGCGGGCTAGTACTTATAGTTATCCAAATGTTTCCTTATTTCCTCGCAGTAGTCGTGAAAAGCACTATGTAATGCCTCGGCCGGAAACGCTAAAGATGGAGTCGTATTATTCGAGGGCCTCCACCAACGTGTCGGCCCTCAAACTCACTCGTCCATCTTTTAGCGGTTTTCCGTCCTCTCCTACAATGTACTATAGTTGTCCGTTAAATTATCTAGCAAATAAAAACGATCCGGAATAGTGATGTGAAAGTGCAAGAGGATATTAGAAAGAGAGATGCCTAAGAGTAGCATACCATAATGAATACATGTGTCTTAGCTGTATATTGTATTGTTATAAATAATGTTAAAAATGCTTTATGTTGTTAATGTGTTCCAAATTGTGCTGCTTTGGCATTAGCTGTAAGGTGCAATTTGTTATTTGAATTAATAAATAAATACAATAAATGTTAATTTTACAAAATGTACCTATCAAATTGTATACTTTACTAAATATCTCTCTCCTCACAGGTGTTACAATAAAGGGTGTACGTACTACATTATTAATTAAACACTCATAATATAATTATATTACATACACATAATAAGTATATCATAGGATATGTATAGGGCTTGCAATTCGAATATTCGAATATTCGAATTTGTCGAATATTCGACCTGTTTCAATATTCGAATATTCGGCCGCTCAGGTTTCGAATATTCGAATATTTTTTTAATACTAAAAAAAATCTATTTCATCCGCCGTAGTTACAGTTTCTGTGTGTTTTCCGGGTATTTACAGTGAATGAGGAACGGTAGGTACCCAAATACGAAGGTAATAATATTTTTACTGTATTCCTCTCGATAGACTTCGTGAATACAGTAAAACCTAACTCAATTTGAAAGAAAACGAAATCAAAAAGTATGTTATTTTTACGGTGCGTACGTTTTAAGTTAAAGGGACATTCTGTTTATTCAGTGCAAGCGTACGTTAAGCGATTTTTTGAAGACTAAATCTTGCCCGCACTTATCGTAATTCTCAAATTTGATCATACCAAACCTGCCCAACTAGGTAATCTAACTATGCACCTTTAGCTGACGAATAATCCACCCAGTAGTCAACTAACTTTTTCCCTTAAATATTCCAATATTATATAATTAAGCCGACCATTAGGAATAAAAACTTGCCAAAACAAATAAAGTCAATAAAGATTCAAAATACAATGGAATTAAAGGCCTTTTACAGGCCTCTGAGTGACTACAAGTTAATTTAAATCAGAAAATAGAATAGAATAGAATTGATTTATTCAAATTATTAAAATAATTACCTACTAAACAAAATATCTTACATACCTAGGTGTTTGGATGGTTAAAGTTATATTATTTCAAGCAACGACGCATATATAATAAAAGTTTTATCTAGAAATATTGAACGTCTTATTTTGGCGTTTTACTTGTTTTTATAAATGTGATGATAGTAGTAGTAGGATGATAAAATCTAGTCAATTAAGTGGATTTCTGCAAAATATCATTAGTTTTAGCAATATATGAAAAAAGCTTTTGAATAAAACGTTAATAAACCGATTTCTCGTTCTTTCTCTTATTTTTTATAATATTCGAATAATTATTCGAATATTCGAATATGTCGTCAGAAAAAGTCGAATATTCGAATACCTGAAAGTTTCGAATATTTGCAATCCCTAATAATCACATTGGTTTGGCGTCTTCCCACCACCAGGCGATAACAAACATGTTTCAATATTATTCTTAGGTTCCGAATATCGGTACAGCTGTTTAATGACAGCATTTACACAAAAATAAAACGCTAATTAAATAACTTATCATATTCGGAACTACAGATGCAACGGATAGTTGTTTGGCCGCATACAGGATACGGGAGGTACGGCCTGACCATAGGCCGAATATTCAGTATTCAGCCGCCGAATATTCGGCCGGCGGAAATATTCAGGTTTTTCAGGTGCGCATTGTGGAAGTTTTGGCCTGTTTCGTAATGAACTTTCGCGCGGTATATAGGTCTATCACTAGGTACGAAATTAGTGCGCGAGCTAGTGAATGGAACGTTTAAATTGTTTTAAAATAATAATCGAGTACGATTATATTCCGATATCAAGCATAGTTATTTAGTACCCTTATTTTAGTATCCGGTATCCGTCCGGATATTAAAATAAGGGCGAGATAGGATACCGGATAGTAACCGAATATCCGGTGCATCTCTATTCGGAACCTAAATTTTTAATCCTGCATGGTGCAAATATGTATAATATTGAGACAATGACTTGAAAATTTGTCTTGTATAACTGACAAAGCAACCTGCCTGTGTGGTAGGAGTGTGGGGTAGAGAGGGAGGTATATGCTAGAAAAAGACAATACGACCTAGGGGCTGTCCATACATGACGTCATCTATTTTTGTCGCCCCCCCCCCCCCCCCCCCCCCCAAAAAATCATCAAAAAATCATGCTTCGAATGACACCGTTTCCACCTGCGTCATGCTACCATCATCCGTGTCCAGACCCCCCCCCCCCCCCCCAAATTTGAAATGACTTAAATTTATGAATAGCCCCCTACGACAGTGTTGCCACTCTCAATATTATTTATTCTTAGGTTCCGAATATGGTAAGTTATTTCATTAGCGTTTTATTTTTGTGTAAAACGCTGTCATTTTAAAGCCGTACTTTTCGCCTTATTGCAAAGGAGTAAGGTGCAAAAGTGTAAACATATATTTCACGTCGACTCTTATTATACTATGTTATACTTATTATGGAACTTACTATGTTATACTTATTATGGAACGTAAACTATGAATTGAAAGAGCACGAAATAGTCAATATAATACGTTTGTTGAAAAAAAAAGTCTACAGACGCTTAGGCGCGAAGGGTTATTGTCTCATAGAAAATTTGAATTTCGCGCCTTTTTCTACTGACAAAGTTGTTGGATAGACGTTAATATCAAATTAAAGAGTGGGCCTACACACTTCGCTGTGACAGAATGTGAAAGTGTCACCAAAACTGTCAAATGACTACGATAATAAGTATTCCTTTTATAATGCCACTCCACACTATGCCATTCTGAAATTAAATAAGAACGATAGATAGTCATGCGCAATTTTTATTTTTGTAGTGGGTCATAATTGACGTATATAATTACGAATATAATTTGAACATCAACCAATAATATTGGATATGATATCAGTTATTTTTAATCAGCTATCATTCACGCGCGCGTTCATTTTGCTCAGACTTGGCCGCACAAATATTTGGTGCGAGCGAGACGCCCGCGCACGTTCGAATTGGCCTGTCACTTGTAGCAACTTGTAGGTAAGTACATACTTACCTACATACTATCCACGCGTCCTTGGCACGAACTCCCGCCACCGCCCGCATTGAAACTGTCCCCGCGCGCCGCAAGGAAATGTAATCCTTAGCATTAGCGCAAAGAGTTCAAATTTGGTAGTTTCATTTAGCGAATTTGATAAAATGCACATATTTATTACATTGACCATATTTTTGTGTGATTATGTATTGAATATCACTTTGAACGTTATCAGAACAAAGTCTGCAAGAAATTATATCTATAACCATTTTTTCTAGCATGTTTAAGGCGTAAATATATATACAAGTGTTACAAATCATATTGATGTCGGATTCTCGGATAAATAGCTTAATGAGGTAGTTTTATGGTAATTCAATCAAAGACCTAATTATTACTTTTTTTTATATCAAGTTACGACGTATATCCGTGAGGCCCCGCCATTTATTGAATTAGTTATTTTCCGTGTTAATATTTTGACTGATTCCATTGTCGACTCATTATAAATATTATTTTCGTCACGTTTACGAACTAAAAATACTATTACTATTTTTAACAAACAAGAACGGCTCTTTTTTTTAACTATTTTTTTTTACCTACTTCCGGACAGAAAGTTTTTTGGATTCGAAAATAAAGTATCTTAAAATGATCTAAAGAACAGGAATAAAAAAAAAATTGCCTATTACTAATTAATGTTTAACGTAAGCGTATCTTTACTGGAGTATATGAACAAGTCTCGTTCTGAAAGCTAACATGGGCAATAGAAATATATGTCCGAGATAGCTCGCTACTTCACTGGATATTAGAGGTACCTGGCAGTCGATCTTATTTTTGATGCACCATGAAGACCATTTCTACATTGTGGGCGTACAGGCGGCCTAGAGAGTTGCGTCTCGTTAGCCCTTGGCATGTTGCATGCATGCGCCAGTCACGCCAGCTCGGTGTTGGAGCGTCCTATCTGACAGGAGGGCGGTCGGGCGGGCGGGAGGGCGGTCTGACGCTGTGTTCACTAGGACCGCCAGTAAATTGCAAGCTTACCACAGCTGCGTGAAGGCTCTCCTTATCACGCCGTCACAGGTAGCAGACTAGGCTGGGAGGTGGAGACATCCATACCAAGTCGTATCACCGGCAGCTGCCAGAAGAGACGTGGTAGCAGTTCAAAGAGTCTGTTAAGAAATACCGTGACACAGTGCGAAGGCTCTCGAAATCGGAGGCTGGCCAACAAGGCGCCTATCAGGCGCAGATAGTCTCGGCGGCTTCTGGGCGTAGCTGCCACTCGGGCGCGCAGTGAATTCTTGATAAACCGTCGCCCTCGGGGGTTGTACCGACCTGGTAAGTAGCAAGGAACCAGCGCGACCTGTAGACGATCTGCTGGCATCAGCAGTTTTTGCGACAGCCGTGGTAACGGAGGGGATGTAGTGTCGCCGTCGTTTTATGTATACTGTAGTGGTGCGGTTGTATGTTTACACTTCTGTCGTCAGCGCTGCAGATGTGGCCCGTTAACGGTTACTCTTCACTGTAAGGGCCTTACCTCGTACATTGTCTACCAATATTGGAGGTTGTAACGGACTGCTTGCATAAGATGAGGAAGAAAGTGGCGCGAGGCTTTCGGCAGCTTCGTGTTGCTGGGGACTGCGAAGGTGTCACCTTCCTCCATGAACTAAAGTTTGCGAGTTTGAGACTGAACAGGAGGCATTGAGTCTCATTTCTGCGAGAAACTCGGCAGCAAGGCAGGCCTGTATGTCGCGAAAAAGAAAACTTTCAATCGGGGTGTTGTGCCGCGTGTCCCACGTGATGTCTAGGAGCGTGATAGTTTAATTCGCTTTACCCGAAGAAACACCCTATATCGAGCTAGTATAGGGGTATGGTAGCATGCTTTTAAGGAAATCGAACTAATGAAATCAAGTCTAAAATCGATTTTGTAACAAAACTGTTTCGATAAAGTCAAAGACAGACAGATGGAAACTGCTGGAGTCCTCCTGGCCCCTTTCTCTTAGCACCGGAAACTCAAGCTTGTTCAGGCGCAGCGGGTTTATTTGTCCCATTTTGTTTATTATTGGCTTGGCGCACGAGTTCGTCTTTGTAAGACGGAACTTAAGCTGGAGAGCGCGGGCAAGCAGAGATAATTATGTGAAGTCTGCAGACCTTTTCGATGCCTTTCACCTCGGTTTTGAGCGGTCGCACAGGGCCTTGTCGCTAGCTGTTCTTCGGTTGGATCACTCCATGGCCTCGAGAAGTCATAGGAACCTCGAAGTGGCACGGCCCTACGTCGATCAGCACCTTTATGAAACCCGGGAACACGACGTATTTTCCTCTGAGTATCGACATATCTTACCGCTTTCAACTCCGGGCAGTCGAGCCACGCTAGGACGAGGCTCCTTACGACCTTGTCTGCCGTCGCCGGAGGACTCCTTAACCGAAACCAAAAGCTTAGCGGTCTGTTCGTGCTATGGCACCATAGCTATAGGCGCCTGCGTACCTCAATGGGACCATGTGGACAGGACAAAACTGATACTGTGGCGCCCAGCGCAGCTTGGTAGGCAGCATCGGCGGCAGGTAAGTTCGCGGTGGTATTCTTGCGAACAGAACATGGGCGCCATTGCAAGGGACGACATCGTCGTGGTTGCAGCATCGGTGGACAGGTTCGACGTGATTGTCGGTGCCATCATGGCAACCGCCGCCGCTCAGGAGGCGCCGGTGCGTGAAGCTAGAGGCGTCATCGTGGCGGCCGGCTCGGGAGGCACCGGTGCGTGAGGCCGGGCGGCGCTATCATGGCGGCCGCCACTGGTTCGGGAGGCGCTGGTGCGTGAGGCGAGGACCCATCGTGGCGGCCCGCTCTAGAGGCGCTGTCGCGTAAGGTGGGCGGCTCCATCGTGGCGGCCGCCGCCGCCGGCTCGGGAGGCGCCGGTGCGTGAGGCGAGAAGCGCCATCGTGGCGGCCAGCTCGGGAGGCACCGGTGCGTGAGGCGGCCGCCGCCTGGCTCGGGAGGCACTGGTGTGAGGCGAGAGGCGCCATCGTGGCGGCCAGCTCGAGAAGCGCCAGTGCGCGAGGCGGTGGTGCCATCGTGGCGGGCGGCGCCGTTGTGGCGGCCGCCGCCGCCGGCTTGGGAGGCATCGGTGCGTGATGCGAGAGGCGTCATCGTGGCGGCCAGCTCGGTAGGCACTGGTGCGTCGTGAGGCGGGCGGTGCCATCGTGGCGGGCAGAGTCATCGAGCGGGCGGCGCCATCGTGGCGGCCACCGTCGCCAGGCTCAGGTGCGTGAGGCGAGAGGCGCCGTCGTGGCGGCCAGCTCGACAGGCGCCGGTGCGCGTGACGGACGTTACCCGCACGGGAGGCGCCGATGGCTGGCTCGTAATTGCACGCATCATCACGGTGACACTGCTGCCCTCGGCGGCGCCATCGTGGTGGCCACCACCGGCGCGTAGGTAACCAGCGACGTCATGACGGACGGCAACCAACGCGGCGATCGTCGCTGTACTCGTAGCGTTTCCACTGCTTCCACGTAACTTACCTTCCTTCCATTCGAGCAGTCGGGACGCAGAAGCGGTCCGCCTTCACCTTGGCGCCAGGACGGGATCGAGAGGTCCGCGATCCACCCGCGCCGCGACCGCAGCAATAGGAGCGGGCGTGTGCCTCTCGGAGTCCCGCGGACTGGAAGCGCCCGCAGCCACAGAAGCGGGCGTGTGACGTCTCTCGGAGTCCCGCGGACTGGAAGCGCCCGCAGCCACAGGAGCGGGCGTGTGACGTCTCTCGGAGTCCTTCGGACTGGAAGCGCCCGCAGCCACAGGAGCGGGCGTGTGACGTGGAAGCGTCCGCACCGCGACTGCAGCAACAGGAGCGGGCGCGGCCTGGAAGCGTCCGCACCGCGACTGCTCTCGCGGGCTGGAAGCGTCTGCACCGCGACTGCAGCAACAGGAGCGGGCGCGGGACAGGAGCGGGCGCGTACTGAAAGCGCTCGCACCGCGACTGCTCTCGCGGACTGGAAGCGTCCGCATCGCGACTGCAGCAACAGTAGTGGGCGTCCCGCGGACCCCGTACCGCGACACCTCGGGCTCCGGCCCGCAGCGTCGCGGCGTCTCGGGGTCACCTTGGACGACAGCAGAAGAAAGTCGACGGCGCGCGGGGGCCGGGGCCCGGGCGGGGCAGGGGAGCCCCCGTCGCGTCGCAGCTAACGACACGAGGTACTCCCAGGTTAATACGACCTGCCCGAGAACCGTCCTTTAGTGTCGAAGTAACTTCTGAACGCCAATAAAACTAGAATATCATTAAACTGGCTCACCGGATGGTTCGTGACAATCCAAACCTCCTTATCGGCGAAGCGCGGCACGCTGCAGCGGCGCGCGCAGGCTGCCCGCCGCCCGGGCGCCGCGCCCGCCGCCGCAGGCACGATGACCGCACGTTCCCTCTCCGATGCGGAGCGACTTGCGTTACCACTTGTTAACGAAAACTACTGACGCACTTCCTACTTCGATCTCGAAAATGCGAGTTAACGGTAACGATTTTAGCAGCATGGAATGTGAAAATTAATTTAGCAAGAAAAAAGTGGGTAGAATCGAAAAGCACCGTTCGATGACTTCGATCGCGAGACCGCCAAAAGACTAATATGTAGTAGCGATCTCTGCTATATCTCACTATTTAATCGACCGAGCTTTGGATCGGAAATGTTAAATTAAAACACCATGCTGCAAAAATATACGCAAAAAAAGTATTTGCGGACCATCGGTCAGACGGTCGACGAAACAATGACATGGTGGCGGCGAGTCGCGGGAAGCGAGCAACGGATTGCAGTGAGGGGAAGCGGAACAACGTCACGGCGTGGGGCGGAGCGACTACATAGACGCTAGCGGCATCTATCGGTCACCGATCGCGTTACTCTCTCAATGAACATCTCTGACGTAGAGTACGGAACACATAATATCCCATATAATTCTGTAAAAAAATAAATGTTGATATTTATTCATAACCTAAAATATATTTGTTATACATAAATATATTTGTTAAAGTATTTGAACAAATTAAATTATTTCAGAAAAATATTTTAATTTGTTTTTATCAAGTAGAAACACTACTAAATAAACCTTGGCCTTGGTCACTTTTTCTTAGTATATGACATTTATTTCAAAATATATTTGTTATTCCATTGCAGATGTAGCTGGTTTTATAAGGGCACCACGGACGCGCGATATGTGCCCTACACGGAGGCTGTAGCAGAGAAATTAGAGGTAAGAATAATTATTTATTATTTTAATTATATATAAGGTAATTCGCCAGTAACCCCACCCCAAACCAAAAATGAATTCTATTTACCTATAAATAGAATTCATTTTAGTGTAATAAGGTGGCCAGTTATTGAAACCTTATACTAAAATGTTTATAATACCGTTTATTATAGGACATTTTACACAAATTGACTAAGCCCCACGGTAAGCTCAAGAAGGCTTGTGTTGTGGGTACTCAGACAGATATATATAATATATAAATACTTAAATACATAGAAAAACAACCATGACTTATGAACAAGTATCTGTATCATCATACAAATAAATGCCCTAACCAGGATTCGAACCCGGGACCATCGGCTTCATAGGCAGGGTCACTATCCACTAGGCCAGACCGGTCGTTTATAGGTCAATGGAATTCATTACAAGCTTTTATTTAGTTTCACCTGACCGTTGTCTGTCTGTCTGTGTGTAATCAAATCTTGCAAGTTAAATTGGATCCACATCCCGGTTTCCGATTGAGCTGAAATTTTGCATACATACGTAAGTCGGGTGACAATGCAATATTATGGTGTCATCGAGCTGATCTGATGATGGAGACCGGAGGTGGCCATAGGAACTCTGTGATAAAACAACGAAACCTAATTGTGTTTGGGGTTTTTAGAATTGTCTCGATAAGTATTAGTTGCCTGTGGAAAAAAAAGTACAGTCGGTGATAAAAGTTTGTACCAAAAATGAAAATTTTGCCAAAAACTTATTTTTAGTTTAGGGCGGCCAGTAACTGGCCAATAGCGCCCTTTTCTAGTATTTTTAATTGTGTATATGTAGTTTACCAAGTTTTTCAGTTATTTACGATGGTTCTAATAAATACATTATTACTTTTCTCCTTGCTCCATTTTCACATGTCTCTGTTGACTGGTAGAGAATGCAATTAGGCATTAAGTCCATTATTTTTGTATTTTGTGTAATAAAGTTTAAATAATCTATAAATTGTAAATTAAACTTGTTAATCACAATGAAAAAAAAAAACTATTACAACAACAAAAACAATGACAATTTGATTTAATTGAATGACAATTTATACATTATAATAATGTGATACGTCCCACAATAATACGTAAAACCTACCTATAATGCGTGAAAGGCACTGCTCGTTTGTCGGCAGAGTGGGTGAAGCGACGAACAGCATTGTTAATGTAGTGTACACAACCTGCTACTGTATGAGCAAGATTTCCGCTGCACCTAATAATTAAGTACCTACTTTTTAGGGTTCCGTACCCAAAGGGTAAAACGGGACCCTATTACTAAGACTTCACTGTCCGTCCGTCCGTCCGTCCGTCCGTCCGTCCGTCTGTCACCAGGCTGTATCTCACGAACCGTGATAGCTAGACAGTTGAAATTTTCACAGATGATGTATTTCTGTTGCCGCTATAACAACAAATACTAAAAACAGAATAAAATAAAGATTTAAATGGGGCTCCCATACAACAAACGTGATTTTTGACCAAAGTTAAGCAACGTCGGGAGTGGTCAGTACTTGGATGGGTGACCGTTTTTTGTTTGCTTTTTTTTTGCATTATGGTACGGAACCCTTCGCGCGCGAGTCCGACTCGCACTTGCCCGGTTTTTATAGTTTATAAAACAGAAAAAATATATAATAAGATCATGGTATAATAATATACTCCGCCTGGTATCCCATTCCCGTCTTTTCTAGGTCACCTAACTGACACAAGCCTACGTCATCATGCGACAGCGCTATATGATAATATGCGATGGCGCTATATATAGCGGCCATGTTGTTGTGACGTAGGCCTGTGTCACTCTGGGAATAGAAGACCATGTTTTATTAGACTATGATATAGATTAAAGTTTAAATAAATATGAATCCAGGTGGAGTACCGTCACGGCATAACGACTGGCGAATGGCACCGTCGTCTCGTACTGCCGAACAACGAGCTGGTAGTGATGCACGGCCCTGCAGTCATGGTGCATTTCCTGCAAGGCGGCGCCACTGATGCGTTCAGTGCACCCAATGTAAGTTGTACCTTAGAGTTATATGGGATAAGATAAGATAAGATAAGATAATCGTTTATTTGATAAAACACGAGTTATAAATAAGATGTCAATATATACAAATTCGGCATCAGACAGTGCCTATCAACCACAGTGGAGTCACGCATTCTGACTTTCTTCGGCCATGTTTCTCGTCGTGGTAATGACTCCATAGAGCGTCTCGTAGTGCAGGGAAAGGTCGAAGGCACCAGGCCACGTGGTAGATCACCAATGAGATGGACAGACCAGATCAAGGCCGCAACTAAGTGCTCGGTTTACGAATGTACCCGGAAAGCTGCAGTCCGCGACGAATGGCGCCGTATTAGCAAGATCATCACTCATCGAGATTCACAATGATGACCACGACCACTCTGGCAAGAGTGTACCGACTAAGAAGAGAATATACAAATTCAGTTCTTTACATGTCTGGCTGGAATTTCAGCATTCAAATATTTATCACAAAATTACATAACAAATATTAAATAAGCGGTACAGAATAATGTTGAAGAGAAAGAAAGAAAAAATGTCAATGTGTATCAATGTCAAATTACTAAACTAAATTATCTAAATATTGTTAATTATAAATAGTCGTATTAAATTTTTAATCATTCATGTCATTATCGATTTTCCAACAGTAAACTGTACAATTATTTACATGTCCGGCTGAAATTTCAGCATTCATAATCAAATTAAATTTCCAATAAAAGAAAAAATACAGAAAAAATAAAAAATGTTAATGTGTATCAATGTCAAATTCCTACTTAATTAAATCCTATCTAAAATTATTAATTTTAAAATGTTGTTTTATATCATTTAAGGGTCATTCCACCGTTTCGGGTGTTACACTTGAACTCATAAAATAAGGTTTTATTCGATATTGTAACAGGAACTAGGAGGTTATAACTATTGATTCATCTACTACTTTGATAATATTTTCCTTTCCTGTACGCACATTATTAAAGTATAAGAGCAATAACGAGAGAATCACTAAAAAGTAGCTGTTTCGGGCGTTACGGGAATTGGCCTATACCTTCTGACCATCAGTACCAAAATGCATAATTAAGCGAATTTTATCAAGTAAGCTCCAGTTTTATTAATGTCCAGTAATAATAGTTAGTATAGTCTACTGAAACACTGAAGTAACACTTAGTATCACTTTTTATTTAATTTTAATAAAATAAATTACCTGTTTCGGGTGTTACTCATGGTTCGTTTCGGGTGTTACGAGTACGAAATTAAGACAGATTTATACGAAATTATGGCTCATTTTATTGAAATTATTGTCTTTTTAATAAATTCGATTAAAAATATAAGTAATAAATGCTGAATTATTTTAAAATACATTATCTAAACAATAAAAACTGTTTCCCGAAGATATTATAATTATTTTTCTTTCGATGCGAATATTTCCGAAAATATTCACTTAATCAAAAACTTGTTGATGGTGACACCTATTCATTTTGAAAGATCTATCCAACGACACCCACATCACAGGATTAAATGCAAAAAAAAATTTAAAAATATTTTTTTTGTACAGGAGCTACCATAAAGTAACATTTTTTTTCGGTTTTTTTTTGTGCCATGAAGGCTCGGTATGTTTTCTATGGAAATAGGTTAGTTTTGACTTCTTAAACCAGTTTTCATTTTTCAACCCTTTGGTAGCGTTTATTATGGAATGACCCTTAAGTTATAAAAACAATGTTCCAATAGTAGACTATACAATTTTTTTTGAAAAGCCTTTCCTTCTAGTATCCTTATCCAACAGGAATAGAATTATACAAATTTACAGCCATACAATAGCAGTTATTTTGGAACAGCTTTAGCCTTTGACGCGTCGGTATCTCTAGGTCGTGTTTTTGCCGTTTATCGTTGCCCTTTTTTTTAAACAAACCTATATTATTTTTAACAAATTTACACATTTCGAACACGTACAAGGATGGTAAAGGCAGTATTTTTTTTCTTTTAAATAATGGCTTGCAGCTATCTAAGTAGTGGGCCCCGCATAATGATCTCACACATCTTTTTTGCGCTTTAAAGACTCTATCGGCCTCGGTAGAGTTGCCCCATATTATTAAGCCGTATCGAATTTGTGATGATACATAGCCGTGAAAGGCTGCGGTTGCTGCCGCTTCAGAGACAATAGAACGCAAACGATCGAGATCGAGCTTTGCTCGGAAAACATGTAAAAACTCAAAAATGCGCGTTTTCCCAGAGATAAGATCGATTTCCCAGCATTTTGTGAGCAGGTTATTGAATATAATTTTTTTTGTTTAGTTTTTTTTTAATGGGGGGAAAAATGGGGGTTCATGATGTCTACAGCTCACAGAGCCACTAATCCTATCCTAACCTAACCTATCCTCTCCAACAGTTCACCTTCAGTAAGCGTATCTACCGAAACCTTCCCAAGTTCAAACTGCCCCTCGACCAGCCGACCAGGATCGACCATCTCCTGTTGCTGGTTCACGGTGCTGGTGAATGCCAGAAGGACAAAATTGTTAGTCCCCTAACCTACCACCTACCTACCCAAGGCGTATCCAGACTAGTAAATTTTTCGCCAATCTGATTAAATTGCCCGATCGAATCGGGATGTGCGGACGCAAACGCCAATTTGGCACGCCGAATTCAACCGCCGATAATGACCGATATTACCGATAAAATGAGGTGCGGACGCAAGAATACCAATTAGTGAGGGCAGTATTTTCGTTGTGGGGCATTTTTTTCAATTTAGAGGGCTCTAATATCACCATATATCAACTGGCTCTCAGAGCGTTGTTTTTACAGGGTAAAGTCATATCTCGAATACCAGCAATATTCAAATTAGTGATATTTAGTTATTAATTGTATTGTGATATGCCTATTATGTTAATTTTTTCAATTAATCAATTTGACATTTTATATTTATTTAAATTTATGATTATGATGATGAATTTGCACGCTTGCATGCAAGCTAGGTACAAGATCTGTAACACCATATATTGTAACATCCCCATACTGTATCAATGCAAATAAATAATTTCTGATTCTGATTCTGATTCATAAATCTAAAATTGGTGATTAAATTGGAAATTCCGCCAATTTCGTTTCTGATCAAATCGGTCGATTTGATCACCTCTGTCTGGACACGCCTTATCCCAAGGCAGGAGACCTACCGCCAATATCGATCGACGACGTCTTTCGAACGGGCCGCTCGATGACGGCTGTCTTCGCGGTAGCGAAACGTGTTTTAGCTGTCAGAATTCCCCGCAATTGAACTTCGATATTGGCGGCAGCACCCCAGGCGTGGCTCACTCCGCGATTTCGTTGCGTCGCTACAAGTACACGCGGCCCACACCAATTTTGGTGTCTAGCAATAGTGGTTGCCGCGCACCGATGCGGAACGGACGCCTGCTCGCGCTTGCGCCACCTAGCGGTCATATCTGTCGTAATAGACGCGTTTTGTTAGAGAGTGAACCTTCTTAGGTACTATTATTGATTCTGTGATTCCATCCCTTCTCCTTCCCCCTGATTTATTGCTAGTAAATAATGTAGTCAAGAAGATGGCACTGTGCGTCGCCATGTTTTTGGATAACTTAATTTGACTACGAGTCAAATCAGTTTTTTTTTTGAACTGTCAAAGCCAGATTTACGTGTTAAATCAATTTTCTTGCATTAATAGTACTTAGGGTAATTCGTCAATTACTGGCCACTGTATAAGAACCGGACACCCTAAACTAAAAATGAATTCTATTCACCTATAAACAGAATTCATTTTAGTATAATGTGGCTAGTTATTGAAATCTGGAACCTTCGCTTGAAACCTTATACTAAAATGAATTCTGTTTATAGGTGAATAGAATTCATTTTTAGTTTAGGGTGGCCAGTTATTAGCCGGTGGCCACTAATTGACGATTTACCTCCACCATCATTAAGAAGTTATCTTAATTTTTTTTCAGCAATCAACCATGCGTCCGCGCGTCGTCCGCCGCGGCATCGACGAGTCAGAGATCGAGGACTCGGAACCGTCGAGCATAGACCACCTGCTGTTACTCTGCCACGGTGTCGGCTCCGCCTGCGACATGCGGTTCAGAGCTGTCGAGGAAGTTGGTACGTAACGGAACATGTCCATACCACCTAACCCATTTTTCTCTTTTTTTAGGTTTCCGTACCTGAAAAGGGAAAAACGGGACCCTTTAGGCGATTGTGCACTACAATGAATTTTACTGTCCGGCAGTCCGAGTTTTTACGGTCCGATATGGCACGCCATTAAATGTATATAGTAGCTTGTGCACTAGACGTAATTTTACCGTCCGACATTTTACTTTTCCCCATTCCGGACCGTTTTTTTCCGGTCCGAGATGACAGCTATGAAAAACGTATTTATGCTTGTCTATTACTGCGTCTGGAATTAGTATTATTCATGACTTGGCCGGGCGGGGGGGGGGGGGGGCTAGGGGGGGGGGTGTTTCATGCTACTACGCCGCACCTGCGAGTAAAAAGACGAACAAGTGCACAAGCCAATCATCCGTTTTTTTCATGCCATATCGGACCACGAAAACTCGGACTGCCGGACAGTAAAATTCATTGTAGTGCACAATCGCCCTTATAGGATCACTCGTGCGTCTGTCTGCCTGTCCGACTATCCCCCCCTCCTTTATCTCCGAAACTACTGGGTCTAACATTTTGAAAAAAATACACAGTATAGTTCTTTGCCTATAGATGACAGGAAAACCTATTAGAAATGTGCAGTCAAGCGTGAGTCGGACGTAATTACTTAGTTTTTGATCCGACCCCTACGGGTTTTTTAAAGACATTTCATTCACGTTCCACATTAAAAAATACACCCTTGGAACGCGAGTCCGACTCGCACTTGACCGGTTTTTGAAGTGAAAACTTCTTTAGCGGCGCTGAGCACTTTTTGAGGTGGGAAAAAAATGTTAAACTCGAGACAGCGTAACGCGTAACGCGCTGACGTCATGTGTGACGGACAATGTTATTCACCAAAGAACTTTAGTCATAACGTATCATAATCAGGTCAATTATTTAAAACTGGACTTTTATATTATGCAATAAAGCTCAATGTTCTAATCTTGTACGGGCTGAAATACGAGGATCTCACAGTTACATTCTAACTTTATATCACTCCAATATAATTCAATAAAGCTACAACTTGATGAAATCGCTAATAAAAGTGAACTCTAGTACTGGTGAATAAAACTCAAAATATCATGACCAAATATATTTAGATGCGAGGTCTGCACAAGGTAACTTTACAATTTCTATTCGAATTTTAAACAATTAACCCTACAAATTTGAATTTCGAATTTTAAACAAGCTCACTGACCAGTAATTTCGGAACTAAAGTTTTTCAATAAAAAGGAGGATGGGTCAATTATACATAGTGCTGCAGACATTTTGGACTAGTCATTGAGTTTTCACTTCTGTCGGCACTCCCGGAGTGCAACCCGTTTTTTTAATGATGGTTTCTTTTATTTCAGTGGACGATTTCCGAGCGACGAGTCTGCAACTGTTGCAGTCGCATTACAGAAACTCTTACGACAACGGAATCGTCGGCAGAATTGAGGTAAACCCCCTTCTGTACGTAGTGGCACAGAATAAATAATAGGGACCGTGCGCGTTGGAGGGTCTGCCATCTTGTGGCCTGAATCGGAGACATATGTGCACATGTACATTGCCAAAGCAAGTGCTACCATCTACCGTTCTCGTCGGTTCGTTTCCTTGTGCATAGTAGGTTCTGCCATCTTGTGGGCTACATCGGAAGCATAAACGACACGTTTTCGCCTCGCGCCAAAAATCTGACGGCTCCTATGCTGCCCCCTATAGTTCATGCACGGGGCATATAGTACTACCGTACAGAAATTGATACTTCCTATAAAAGCAAAGTTTGACAGCGATTCAGGGACAAATCATGTCTCTTTCTAATATGGCACTGTCCCTTTCGGCTATTTAGGGTTGTCAAAATTCAAGTCATTATCTTATCTGTGGTCGTGCACGCAAAGGGACGTCAAGTGGTGCCAACCCTAATAATTGCTCGGAGCAATGCTGAGCCGAACGGAGCCGAGAGCCGAAAGGAGGAGTGTCGCCCCACTGGCAGTGAGGGAATTAAAGCATGAAGTGATCATCTAAAGTCCATTTTTTCTTTCCGTAGTCTAAAATGACATTTCATGTGTTACTAGTTTTTTAAGTCTTATAATTAATAGTGATGTGCTACAACCGGTACTAACCGAAAATAAACTATTGGGAGGTACTTATATTTGTTCATGAAGTGTCTGTAACACAATGAATGGTTAATCCGTGACGTGGTTAAAGGGGACACTAGGAGAGGTATTAAAAAGGGTGAAATAGTGTAGGTAATAATGCCATCATTTTGAGTAATTTAGAAATTTTGTATCCAGGTCAATACACAATATTTCTAATATTTTAAACCAAAAATACCAAAATGGCATAGCGTCAGGTCGGCAATACGTCAATGTAATTTTTTAATGTTTGGGTAGATTAGTAGTGAGTAGATTTTATTTATTGTTTATTTCCTATCATGTAGCGAGTAGATTTCATTTATTGTTTATTTTGAATCTAAAATTAATTTAATATTTATAACAAACCGACATCAAAGATCAGCACTGTTTGTTTTAAACTGGTCACATTATTTCTACGTTTGACATTTGTGGTTGTCATTTTAGTCTACGGAAAGAAAAAATAGACTTTATAGTCGGTCAAATAACTTTGTCAATAGAAAATGGCTCGAAATTCAAATTTTCTATGGGACGAGTACCCTTCGCGCCTACATTTTTAAAATTTTCCGCTTTTTTCTACTGACGGAAATGGCTTGACAGACTATAGTTAATGTTTCGAGATATTCTTTTCCGAAATTTCATATGGTCATGTAAAAACTTTTTACAGTACATGGTCTTATTTTCTCGCACTAGTGCGGGAAACAGCACTTTCCGTGCGTATGTCAATAGTTTAAAGGGCCATATGTAATATAAAACGTTGTACGATACACGTGCGAATAGGCAATTCGCAACTCGTGTCACTCCCTTTAGTTGTGTTTTAATTTATCGCCACTCGTTTTGAATTTCCTCTTTTTCGCATTTGTATCGTAAATAATTATTTTAGGGTACTTTCAATTAACAATTTAGGCAAAAGTGTCGTTTTATGGAATGGGGAGTCAAATCTCTGAATGGAAATTGTATAACAAATCCATTTATACCCAAATTTCAATTGCTTATTGTAAAAAAAATAATTAAATCGTACCTGGAATCTAAAATGCTCTAGTGCAGAAACGTATCATTTTCTGCACAGCTTTTAGAACAACAATGACCCTCTTTCAGAGCATGAGAAATGTTTTTTTGTTCCAGGTGCTCCCCATCTCGTGGCACGCGAGCCTGCACTCGGGGCCGCGCGGCGTGGACCGGCGCCTGGCGCGCGTCACGCTGGCCTCCATCCCGCGCCTGCGCAGCTTCACCAACGACACCGTGCTCGACGTGCTGTTCTACACCAGCCCGCACTACTGCCAGGTAGTAGCCTGTAGCAGGCGTGGCTCACTCCCCATCTAGCCTGCACTCGGGGCCGCGCGGCGTGGACCGGCGCCTGGCGCGCGTCACGCTGGCCTCCATCCCGCGCCTGCGCAGCTTCACCAACGACACCGTGCTCGACGTGCTGTTCTACACCAGCCCGCACTACTGCCAGGTAGTAGCCTGTAGCAGGCGTGGCTCACTCCCCATCTAGCCTGCACTCGGGGCCGCGCGGCGTGGACCGGCGCCTGGCGCGCGTCACGCTGGCCTCCATCCCGCGCCTGCGCAGCTTCACCAACGACACCGTGCTCGACGTGCTGTTCTACACCAGCCCGCACTACTGCCAGGTAGTAGCCTGTAGCAGGCGTGGCTCACTCCCCATCTAGCCTGCACTCGGGGCCGCGCGGCGTGGACCGGCGCCTGGCGCGCGTCACGCTGGCCTCCATCCCGCGCCTGCGCAGCTTCACCAACGACACCGTGCTCGACGTGCTGTTCTACACCAGCCCGCACTACTGCCAGGTAGTAGCCTGTAGCAGGCGTGGCTCACTCCCCATCTAGCCTGCACTCGGGGCCGCGCGGCGTGGACCGGCGCCTGGCGCGCGTCACGCTGGCCTCCATCCCGCGCCTGCGCAGCTTCACCAACGACACCGTGCTCGACGTGCTGTTCTACACCAGCCCGCACTACTGCCAGGTAGTAGCCTGTAGCAGGCGTGGCTCACTCCCCATCTAGCCTGCACTCGGGGCCGCGCGGCGTGGACCGGCGCCTGGCGCGCGTCACGCTGGCCTCCATCCCGCGCCTGCGCAGCTTCACCAACGACACCGTGCTCGACGTGCTGTTCTACACCAGCCCGCACTACTGCCAGGTAGTAGCCTGTAGCAGGCCTGGCTCACTCCCCATCTAGCCTGCACTCGGGGCCGCGCGGCGTGGACCGGCGCCTGGCGCGCGTCACGCTGGCCTCCATCCCGCGCCTGCGCAGCTTCACCAACGACACCGTGCTCGACGTGCTGTTCTACACCAGCCCGCACTACTGCCAGGTAGTAGCCTGTAGCAGGCGTGGCTCACTCCCCATCTAGCCTGCACTCGGGGCCGCGCGGCGTGGACCGGCGCCTGGCGCGCGTCACGCTGGCCTCCATCCCGCGCCTGCGCAGCTTCACCAACGACACCGTGCTCGACGTGCTGTTCTACACCAGCCCGCACTACTGCCAGGTAGTAGCCTGTAGCAGGCGTGGCTCACTCCCCATCTAGCCTGCACTCGGGGCCGCGCGGCGTGGACCGGCGCCTGGCGCGCGTCACGCTGGCCTCCATCCCGCGCCTGCGCAGCTTCACCAACGACACCGTGCTCGACGTGCTGTTCTACACCAGCCCGCACTACTGCCAGGTAGTAGCCTGTAGCAGGCGTGGCTCACTCCCCATCTAGCCTGCACTCGGGGCCGCGCGGCGTGGACCGGCGCCTGGCGCGCGTCACGCTGGCCTCCATCCCGCGCCTGCGCAGCTTCACCAACGACACCGTGCTCGACGTGCTGTTCTACACCAGCCCGCACTACTGCCAGGTAGTAGCCTGTAGCAGGCGTGGCTCACTCCCCATCTAGCCTGCACTCGGGGCCGCGCGGCGTGGACCGGCGCCTGGCGCGCGTCACGCTGGCCTCCATCCCGCGCCTGCGCAGCTTCACCAACGACACCGTGCTCGACGTGCTGTTCTACACCAGCCCGCACTACTGCCAGGTAGTAGCCTGTAGCAGGCGTGGCTCACTCCCCATCTAGCCTGCACTCGGGGCCGCGCGGCGTGGACCGGCGCCTGGCGCGCGTCACGCTGGCCTCCATCCCGCGCCTGCGCAGCTTCACCAACGACACCGTGCTCGACGTGCTGTTCTACACCAGCCCGCACTACTGCCAGGTAGTAGCCTGTAGCAGGCGTGGCTCACTCCCCATCTAGCCTGCACTCGGGGCCGCGCGGCGTGGACCGGCGCCTGGCGCGCGTCACGCTGGCCTCCATCCCGCGCCTGCGCAGCTTCACCAACGACACCGTGCTCGACGTGCTGTTCTACACCAGCCCGCACTACTGCCAGGTAGTAGCCTGTAGCAGGCGTGGCTCACTCCCCATCTAGCCTGCACTCGGGGCCGCGCGGCGTGGACCGGCGCCTGGCGCGCGTCACGCTGGCCTCCATCCCGCGCCTGCGCAGCTTCACCAACGACACCGTGCTCGACGTGCTGTTCTACACCAGCCCGCACTATTGTCAGGTCAGAAATACGGTTTTTAGTGTTCCGTACACAAAGGGTAAAAACGGGACCTTATTAATACTAAGACTCCACTGTCCGTCTGTCTGTCACCAAATTTTCACGGATGATGTATTTCTGTTGCCGCTATAACAACAAATACTAGAAACAGGATAAAATAAATATTTAAGTGGGGTTCCCATACAACAAACGTGATTTTTTTGCCGTTTTTTGCGTAATGGTACGGAACCCTTCGTGCGCGAGTCCGACTCGCACTTGGCCGCTTTTTTGCATAATTTTCTTAAGCTTAAATCATGTTTTGGTACATGATAATTTCCTCATAGGTAATGTGAAAAGCAGTATGTGTCACATGTTAGCAAAATTGTTTTCACCTTGGGCGTTGTTAACACTTGAATCCCTCACTACGCTCAGGATCCTATTTTAGAATCCCTCGCTACGCTCGTGACTCTATTGTAGAATCCTTCGCTTCGTTCAGGATTCAAAATACGCCCTCGCCGTAAATATGTAATTTTGCTCCCTTGTGACAGAATCTACTATAAGTAGCCTATTTTGTGTCCCACTGCTGTCTCTTTCGCCATTCGTCACGTCGAGTTTGAAGTTAAGCGACACATATGGCCCTTTAAATTCTCGACGTAGTTACGTAATGTGCTTATTATAGCACCTGGTGTCGTAATGTAGTAGATGTACTGTAAAATATATATTGATCTCTCTAATTGATCGATATGTTTTGCTCCATAGCGAAGAGCTTCAACTCACATAACATTTATTTCCAGATGATCCTAGACACGGTATGCGGCGAGTTGAACCGTATCTACACTCTGTTCATGTCTCGCAACCCGGACTTCAAGGGGCGCGTCTCCCTCGGCGGACATTCTCTAGGCAGCGTCATACTGTATGATCTACTGTGTAACCAACCGGTATGTCATCTTCCTCGCGTTATCCCGTCATTCTGCCACGGCTCATGTAAGATGATCCTAGACACGGTATGCGGCGAGCTGAACCGTATCTACACTCTGTTCATGTCTCGCAACCCGGACTTCAAGGGGCGCGTCTCCCTCGGCGGACATTCTCTAGGCAGCGTCATACTGTATGATCTACTGTGTAACCAACCGGTATGTCATCTTCCTCGCGTTATCCCGTCATTCTGCCACGGCTCATGTAAGATGATCCTAGACACGGTATGCGGCGAGCTGAACCGTATCTACACTCTGTTCATGTCTCGCAACCCGGACTTCAAGGGGCGCGTCTCCCTCGGCGGACATTCTCTAGGCAGCGTCATACTGTATGATCTACTGTGTAACCAACCGGTATGTCATCTTCCTCGCGTTATCCCGTCATTCTGCCACGGCTCATGTAAGATGATCCTAGACACGGTATGCGGCGAGCTGAACCGTATCTACACTGTTCATGTCTCGCAACCCGGACTTCAAGGGGCGCGTCTCTCTCGGCGGACATTCTCTAGGCAGTGTCATACTGTATGATCTACTGTGTAACCAACCGGTATGTCATCTTCCTCGCGTTATCCCGTCATTCTGCCACGGCTCATGTAAGATGATCCTAGACACGGTATGCGGCGAGTTGAACCGTATCTACACTGTTCATGTCTCGCAACCCGGACTTCAAGGGGCGCGTCTCCCTCGGCGGACATTCTCTAGGCAGCGTCATACTGTATGATCTACTGTGTAACCAACCGGTATGTCATCTTCCTCGCGTTATCCCGTCATTCTGCCACGGCTCATGTAAGATGATCCTAGACACGGTATGCGGCGAGTTGAACCGTATCTACACTGTTCATGTCTCGCAACCCGGACTTCAAGGGGCGCGTCTCCCTCGGCGGACATTCTCTAGGCAGCGTCATACTGTATGATCTACTGTGTAACCAACCGGTATGTCATCTTCCTCGCGTTATCCCGTCATTCTGCCACGGCTCATGTAAGATGATCCTAGACACGGTATGCGGCGAGCTGAACCGTATCTACACTGTTCATGTCTCGCAACCCGGACTTCAAGGGGCGCGTCTCCCTCGGCGGACATTCTCTAGGCAGTGTCATACTGTATGATCTACTGTGTAACCAACCGGTATGTCATCTTCCTCGCGTTATCCCGTCATTCTGCCACGGCTCATGTAAGATGATCCTAGACACGGTATGCGGCGAGCTGAACCGTATCTACACTGTTCATGTCTCGCAACCCGGACTTCAAGGGGCGCGTCTCCCTCGGCGGACATTCTCTAGGCAGCGTCATACTGTATGATCTACTGTGTAACCAACCGGTATGTCATCTTCCTCGCGTTATCCCGTCATTCTGCCACGGCTCATGTAAGATGATCCTAGACACGGTATGCGGCGAGCTGAACCGTATCTACACTCTGTTCATGTCTCGCAACCCGGACTTCAAGGGGCGCGTCTCTCTCGGCGGACATTCTCTAGGCAGCGTCATACTGTATGATCTACTGTGTAACCAACCGGTATGTCATCTTCCTCGCGTTATCCCGTCATTCTGCCACGGCTCATGTAAGATGATCCTAGACACGGTATGCGGCGAGCTGAACCGTATCTACACTGTTCATGTCTCGCAACCCGGACTTCAAGGGGCGCGTCTCCCTCGGCGGACATTCTCTAGGCAGCGTCATACTGTATGATCTACTGTGTAACCAACCGGTATGTCATCTTCCTCGCGTTATCCCGTCATTCTGCCACGGCTCATGTAAGATGATCCTAGACACGGTATGCGGCGAGCTGAACCGTATCTACACTCTGTTCATGTCTCGCAACCCGGACTTCAAGGGGCGCGTCTCCCTCGGCGGACATTCTCTAGGCAGCGTCTTACTGTATGAT
This sequence comes from Cydia splendana, assembly GCF_910591565.1. NCBI lineage: Eukaryota > Metazoa > Arthropoda > Insecta > Lepidoptera > Tortricidae > Cydia > Cydia splendana. The sequence goes on from NC_085983.1 coordinate 7,695,030, forward strand.
CTACTGTGTAACCAACCGGTATGTCATCTTCCTCCCGTTATCCCGTCATTCTGCCACGGCTCATGTAAGATGATCCTAGACACGGTATGCGGCGAGCTGAACCGTATCTACACTGTTCATGTCTCGCAACCCGGACTTCAAGGGGCGCGTCTCCCTCGGCGGACATTCTCTAGGCAGCGTCTTACTGTATGATCTACTGTGTAACCAACCGGTATGTCATCTTCCTCGCGTTATCCCGTCATTCTGCCACGGCTCATGTAAGATGATCCTAGACACGGTATGCGGCGAGCTGAACCGTATCTACACTGTTCATGTCTCGCAACCCGGACTTCAAGGGGCGCGTCTCCCTCGGCGGACATTCTCTAGGCAGTGTCATACTGTATGATCTACTATGTAACCAACCGGTATGTCATCTTCCTCGCGTTATCCCGTCATTCTGCCACGGCTCATGTAAGATGATCCTAGACACGGTATGCGGCGAGCTGAACCGTATCTACACTGTTCATGTCTCGCAACCCGGACTTCAAGGGGCGCGTCTCCCTCGGCGGACATTCTCTAGGCAGCGTCATACTGTATGATCTACTGTGTAACCAACCGGTATGTCATCTTCCTCGCGTTATCCCGTCATTCTGCCACGGCTCATGTAAGATGATCCTAGACACGGTATGCGGCGAGCTGAACTGTATCTACACTGTTCATGTCTCGCAACCCGGACTTCAAGGGGCGCGTCTCCCTCGGCGGACATTCTCTAGGCAGCGTCATACTGTATGATCTACTGTGTAACCAACCGGTATGTCATCTTCCTCGCGTTATCCCGTCATTCTGCCACGGCTCATGTAAGATGATCCTAGACACGGTATGCGGCGAGCTGAACCGTATCTACACTGTTCATGTCTCGCAACCCGGACTTCAAGGGGCGCGTCTCCCTCGGCGGACATTCTCTAGGCAGTGTCATACTGTATGATCTACTATGTAACCAACCGGTATGTCATCTTCCTCGCGTTATCCCGTCATTCTGCCACGGCTCATGTAAGATGATCCTAGACACGGTATGCGGCGAGCTGAACCGTATCTACACTGTTCATGTCTCGCAACCCGGACTTCAAGGGGCGCGTCTCCCTCGGCGGACATTCTCTAGGCAGCGTCATACTGTATGATCTACTGTGTAACCAACCGGTATGTCATCTTCCTCGCGTTATCCCGTCATTCTGCCACGGCTCATGTAAGATGATCCTAGACACGGTATGCGGCGAGCTGAACCGTATCTACACTGTTCATGTCTCGCAACCCGGACTTCAAGGGGCGCGTCTCCCTCGGCGGACATTCTCTAGGCAGTGTCATACTGTATGATCTACTATGTAACCAACCGGTATGTCATCTTCCTCGCGTTATCCCGTCATTCTGCCACGGCTCATGTAAGATGATCCTAGACACGGTATGCGGCGAGCTGAACCGTATCTACACTGTTCATGTCTCGCAACCCAGACTTCAAGGGGCGCGTCTCCCTCGGCGGACATTCTCTAGGCAGCGTCATACTGTATGATCTACTGTGTAACCAACCGGTATGTCATCTTCCTCGCGTTATCCCGTCATTCTGCCACGGCTCATGTAAGATGATCCTAGACACGGTATGCGGCGAGCTGAACCGTATCTACACTCTGTTCATGTCTCGCAACCCGGACTTCAAGGGGCGCGTCTCCCTCGGCGGACATTCTCTAGGCAGCGTCATACTGTATGATCTACTGTGTAACCAACCGGTATGTCATCTTCCTCGCGTTATCCCGTCATTCTGCCACGGCTCATGTAAGATGATCCTAGACACGGTATGCGGCGAGCTGAACTGTATCTACACTGTTCATGTCTCGCAACCCGGACTTCAAGGGGCGCGTCTCCCTCGGCGGACATTCTCTAGGCAGCGTCATACTGTATGATCTACTGTGTAACCAACCGGTATGTCATCTTCCTCGCGTTATCCCGTCATTCTGCCACGGCTCATGTAAGATGATCCTAGACACGGTATGCGGCGAGCTGAACCGTATCTACACTCTGTTCATGTCTCGCAACCCGGACTTCAAGGGGCGCGTCTCCCTCGGCGGACATTCTCTAGGCAGCGTCATACTGTATGATCTACTGTGTAACCAACCGGTATGTCATCTTCCTCGCGTTATCCCGTCATTCTGCCACGGCTCATGTAAGATGATCCTAGACACGGTATGCGGCGAGCTGAACTGTATCTACACTGTTCATGTCTCGCAACCCGGACTTCAAGGGGCGCGTCTCCCTCGGCGGACATTCTCTAGGCAGCGTCATACTGTATGATCTACTGTGTAACCAACCGGTATGTCATCTTCCTCGCGTTATCCCGTCATTCTGCCACGGCTCATGTAAGATGATCCTAGACACGGTATGCGGCGAGCTGAACCGTATCTACACTCTGTTCATGTCTCGCAACCCGGACTTCAAGGGGCGCGTCTCCCTCGGCGGACATTCTCTAGGCAGCGTCATACTGTATGATCTACTGTGTAACCAACCGGTATGTCATCTTCCTCGCGTTATCCCGTCATTCTGCCACGGCTCATGTAAGATGATCCTAGACACGGTATGCGGCGAGCTGAACCGTATCTACACACTGTTCATGTCTCGCAACCCGGACTTCAAGGGGCGCGTCTCCCTCGGCGGACATTCTCTAGGCAGTGTCATACTGTATGACCTACTGTGTAACCAACCGGTATGTCATCTTCCTCGCGTTATCCCGTCATTCTGCCACGGCTCATGTAAGATGATCCTAGACACGGTATGCGGCGAGCTGAACCGTATCTACACTCTGTTCATGTCTCGCAACCCGGACTTCAAGGGGCGCGTCTCCCTCGGCGGACATTCTCTAGGCAGCGTCATACTGTATGATCTACTGTGTAACCAACCGGTATGTCATCTTCCTCGCGTTATCCCGTCATTCTGCCACGGCTCATGTAAGATGATCCTAGACACGGTATGCGGCGAGCTGAACCGTATCTACACTGTTCATGTCTCGCAACCCGGACTTCAAGGGGCGCGTCTCCCTCGGCGGACATTCTCTAGGCAGCGTCATACTGTATGATCTACTGTGTAACCAACCGGTATGTCATCTTCCTCGCGTTATCCCGTCATTCTGCCACGGCTCATGTAAGATGATCCTAGACACGGTATGCGGCGAGCTGAACCGTATCTACACTGTTCATGTCTCGCAACCCGGACTTCAAGGGGCGCGTCTCCCTCGGCGGACATTCTCTAGGCAGTGTCATACTGTATGATCTACTATGTAACCAACCGGTATGTCATCTTCCTCGCGTTATCCCGTCATTCTGCCACGGCTCATGTAAGATGATCCTAGACACGGTATGCGGCGAGCTGAACCGTATCTACACTGTTCATGTCTCGCAACCCGGACTTCAAGGGGCGCGTCTCCCTCGGCGGACATTCTCTAGGCAGCGTCATACTGTATGATCTACTGTGTAACCAACCGGTATGTCATCTTCCTCGCGTTATCCCGTCATTCTGCCACGGCTCATGTAAGATGATCCTAGACACGGTATGCGGCGAGCTGAACCGTATCTACACTCTGTTCATGTCTCGCAACCCGGACTTCAAGGGGCGCGTCTCCCTCGGCGGACATTCTCTAGGCAGCGTCATACTGTATGATCTACTGTGTAACCAACCGGTATGTCATCTTCCTCGCGTTATCCCGTCATTCTGCCACGGCTCATGTAAGATGATCCTAGACACGGTATGCGGCGAGCTGAACCGTATCTACACTGTTCATGTCTCGCAACCCGGACTTCAAGGGGCGCGTCTCCCTCGGCGGACATTCTCTAGGCAGTGTCATACTGTATGATCTACTATGTAACCAACCGGTATGTCATCTTCCTCGCGTTATCCCGTCATTCTGCCACGGCTCATGTAAGATGATCCTAGACACGGTATGCGGCGAGCTGAACCGTATCTACACTGTTCATGTCTCGCAACCCGGACTTCAAGGGGCGCGTCTCCCTCGGCGGACATTCTCTAGGCAGTGTCATACTGTATGATCTACTGTGTAACCAACCGGTATGTCATCTTCCTCGCGTTATCCCGTCATTCTGCCACGGCTCATGTAAGATGATCCTAGACACGGTATGCGGCGAGCTGAACCGTATCTACACTGTTCAAGTCTCGCAACCCGGACTTCAAGGGGCGCGTCTCCCTCGGCGGACATTCTCTAGGCAGTGTCATACTGTATGATCTACTATGTAACCAACCGGTATGTCATCTTCCTCGCGTTATCCCGTCATTCTGCCACGGCTCATGTAAGATGATCCTAGACACGGTATGCGGCGAGCTAAACCGTATCTACACTCTGTTCATGTCTCGCAACCCGGACTTCAAGGGGCGCGTCTCCCTCGGCGGACATTCTCTAGGCAGCGTCATACTGTATGATCTACTGTGTAACCAACCGGTATGTCATCTTCCTCGCGTTATCCCGTCATTCTGCCACGGCTCATGTAAGATGATCCTAGACACGGTATGCGGCGAGCTGAACTGTATCTACACTGTTCATGTCTCGCAACCCGGACTTCAAGGGGCGCGTCTCCCTCGGCGGACATTCTCTAGGCAGCGTCATACTGTATGATCTACTGTGTAACCAACCGGTATGTCATCTTCCTCGCGTTATCCCGTCATTCTGCCACGGCTCATGTAAGATGATCCTAGACACGGTATGCGGCGAGCTGAACCGTATCTACACTCTGTTCATGTCTCGCAACCCGGACTTCAAGGGGCGCGTCTCCCTCGGCGGACATTCTCTAGGCAGCGTCATACTGTATGATCTACTGTGTAACCAACCGGTATGTCATCTTCCTCGCGTTATCCCGGCATTCTGCCACGGCTCATGTAAGATGATCCTAGACACGGTATGCGGCGAGCTGAACCGTATCTACACTCTGTTCATGTCTCGCAACCCGGACTTCAAGGGGCGCGTCTCCCTCGGCGGACATTCTCTAGGCAGCGTCATACTGTATGATCTACTGTGTAACCAACCGGTATGTCATCTTCCTCGCGTTATCCCGTCATTCTGCCACGGCTCATGTAAGATGATCCTAGACACGGTATGCGGCGAGCTGAACTGTATCTACACTGTTCATGTCTCGCAACCCGGACTTCAAGGGGCGCGTCTCCCTCGGCGGACATTCTCTAGGCAGCGTCATACTGTATGATCTACTGTGTAACCAACCGGTATGTCATCTTCCTCGCGTTATCCCGGCATTCTGCCACGGCTCATGTAAGATGATCCTAGACACGGTATGCGGCGAGCTGAACCGTATCTACACTCTGTTCATGTCTCGCAACCCGGACTTCAAGGGGCGCGTCTCCCTCGGCGGACATTCTCTAGGCAGCGTCATACTGTATGATCTACTGTGTAACCAACCGGTATGTCATCTTCCTCGCGTTATCCCGGCATTCTGCCACGGCTCATGTAAGATGATCCTAGACACGGTATGCGGCGAGCTGAACTGTATCTACACTGTTCATGTCTCGCAACCCGGACTTCAAGGGGCGCGTCTCCCTCGGCGGACATTCTCTAGGCAGCGTCATACTGTATGATCTACTGTGTAACCAACCGGTATGTCATCTTCCTCGCGTTATCCCGTCATTCTGCCACGGCTCATGTAAGATGATCCTAGACACGGTATGCGGCGAGCTGAACCGTATCTACACTGTTCATGTCTCGCAACCCGGACTTCAAGGGGCGTGTCTCCCTCGGCGGACATTCTCTAGGCAGCGTCATACTGTATGATCTACTGTGTAACCAACCGGTATGTCATCTTCCTCGCGTTATCCCGTCATTCTGCCACGGCTCATGTAAGATGATCCTAGACACGGTATGCGGCGAGCTGAACTGTATCTACACTGTTCATGTCTCGCAACCCGGACTTCAAGGGGCGCGTCTCCCTCGGCGGACATTCTCTAGGCAGCGTCATACTGTATGATCTACTGTGTAACCAACCGGTATGTCATCTTCCTCGCGTTATCCCGTCATTCTGCCACGGCTCATGTAAGATGATCCTAGACACGGTATGCGGCGAGCTGAACCGTATCTACACTGTTCATGTCTCGCAACCCGGACTTCAAGGGGCGTGTCTCCCTCGGCGGACATTCTCTAGGCAGCGTCATACTGTATGATCTACTGTGTAACCAACCGGTATGTCATCTTCCTCGCGTTATCCCGTCATTCTGCCACGGCTCATGTAAGATGATCCTAGACACGGTATGCGGCGAGCTGAACTGTATCTACACTGTTCATGTCTCGCAACCCGGACTTCAAGGGGCGCGTCTCCCTCGGCGGACATTCTCTAGGCAGCGTCATACTGTATGATCTACTGTGTAACCAACCGGTATGTCATCTTCCTCGCGTTATCCCGTCATTCTGCCACGGCTCATGTAAGATGATCCTAGACACGGTATGCGGCGAGCTGAACCGTATCTACACTGTTCATGTCTCGCAACCCGGACTTCAAGGGGCGCGTCTCCCTCGGCGGACATTCTCTAGGCAGCGTCATACTGTATGATCTACTGTGTAACCAACCGGTATGTCATCTTCCTCGCGTTATCCCGTCATTCTGCCACGGCTCATGTAAGATGATCCTAGACACGGTATGCGGCGAGCTGAACTGTATCTACACTGTTCATGTCTCGCAACCCGGACTTCAAGGGGCGCGTCTCCCTCGGCGGACATTCTCTAGGCAGCGTCATACTGTATGATCTACTGTGTAACCAACCGGTATGTCATCTTCCTCGCGTTATCCCGTCATTCTGCCACGGCTCATGTAAGATGATCCTAGACACGGTATGCGGCGAGCTGAACCGTATCTACACTCTGTTCATGTCTCGCAACCCGGACTTCAAGGGGCGCGTCTCCCTCGGCGGACATTCTCTAGGCAGCGTCATACTGTATGATCTACTGTGTAACCAACCGGTATGTCATCTTCCTCGCGTTATCCCGTCATTCTGCCACGGCTCATGTAAGATGATCCTAGACACGGTATGCGGCGAGCTGAACTGTATCTACACTGTTCATGTCTCGCAACCCGGACTTCAAGGGGCGCGTCTCCCTCGGCGGACATTCTCTAGGCAGCGTCATACTGTATGATCTACTGTGTAACCAACCGGTATGTCATCTTCCTCGCGTTATCCCGTCATTCTGCCACGGCTCATGTAAGATGATCCTAGACACGGTATGCGGCGAGCTGAACTGTATCTACACTGTTCATGTCTCGCAACCCGGACTTCAAGGGGCGCGTCTCCCTCGGCGGACATTCTCTAGGCAGCGTCATACTGTATGATCTACTGTGTAACCAACCGGTATGTCATCTTCCTCGCGTTATCCCGTCATTCTGCCACGGCTCATGTAAGATGATCCTAGACACGGTATGCGGCGAGCTGAACCGTATCTACACTGTTCATGTCTCGCAACCCGGACTTCAAGGGGCGCGTCTCCCTCGGCGGACATTCTCTAGGCAGTGTCATACTGTATGACCTACTGTGTAACCAACCGGTATGTCATCATCTTCCCCGTGTTATCCCGGCATTCATAAGTTCAAATTGTATTAATGTTAGTTTCTGAGTAACATAACTGGTATTATTCATTAGTGGAAACTGTGTGGCTTGTGAATGTGTTATCTGATTTACTATATGTGTTGTTTTTGCCTGTTTGTTTCCCAAAGGTTTAAATATATAAATAAATAAATTCTGCCACGGCTCTTGGGCAGCCTGGGGTCTGCTTGACAACTAATCCAAAAAATCGACGTAGGCACTAGTTTTTACAAAAGCAACTGCCGTCTGACCTTCCAACCTAGAGGGGAAACTAGCGACTAAAAAAGTCGCCGTGGACGAGCGGCCTAATATGTTTTCCATCGTATTTTCACGGAAACTTACGAACGTGTCTTGCTATTTCAGTCAGTCCCGGTACAAAATTACTGACTGACTGAACTAGCATGACAAATATGAACGTTTCCATGAAAATACGAAGAAAAAAAATAATGCACTACATCTGTAAAGAATACAGACATCTTCCTGTACAAAACCATAATTATGGTATACAATTTTCTCCTAAAACGTATTGTTGTTCCAGATACCACGGAACCCCGTAAAGCCTCGCAACGAGAAGACATACATCAGCGGAACGGCAGCCAACAATCCCACAATGCAGTACCCCACTCTATGCTTCGAGCCTTTGGCGCTGTACGCCCTGGGGAGCCCTATCGGTGAGTCGCTCCCTCGGTACAGCAAGGCTTGGAGCGAGAAGACGAACTGCAGGGGAACGGCAGCCAACAATCCCACAATGCAGTACCCCACTCTATGCTTCGAGCCTTTGGCGCTGTACGCCCTGGGGAGCCCTATCGGTGAGTCGCTCCCTCGGTACAGCAAGGCTTGGAGCGAGAAGACGAACTGCAGGGGAACGGCAGCCAACAATCCCACAATGCAGTACCCCACTCTATGCTTCGAGCCTTTGGCGCTGTACGCCCTGGGGAGCCCTATCGGTGAGTCGCTCCCTCGGTACAGCAAGGCTTGGAGCGAGAAGACGAACTGCAGGGGAACGGCAGCCAACAATCCCACAATGCAGTACCCCACTCTATGCTTCGAGCCTTTGGCGCTGTACGCCCTGGGGAGCCCTATCGGTGAGTCGCTCCCTCGGTACAGCAAGGCTTGGAGCGAGAAGACGAACTGCAGGGGAACGGCAGCCAACAATCCCACAATGCAGTACCCCACTCTATGCTTCGAGCCTTTGGCGCTGTACGCCTTGGGGAGCCCTATCGGTGAGTTACTCCCTCGGTACAGCAAGGCTTGGAGTGAGAAGACGAACTGCAGGGGAACGGCAGCCAATAATCCCACAATGCAGTACCCCACTCTAGGCTTCGAGCCTTTGGCGCTGTACGCCCTGGGGAGCCCTATCGGTGAGTCGCTCCCTCGATACAGCAAGGCTTGGAGCGAGAAGACGAACTGCAGGGGAACGGCAGCCAACAATCCCACAATGCAGTATCCCACTCTATGCTTCGAGCCTTTGGCGCTGTACGCCCTGGGGAGCCCTATTGGTGAGTCGCCCCATACATCAGTAAGGCTCGGAACAGGTTCAAAATATACGTAAAGACCGAATTCGCTCTATACATATGCCTTCGGAAGCCCTATTGATGAGTTACCCTTACTCTCTGCATACCGCACGGCTTTCATTCCATTGTAAGGAAATCATTGTTTCGCATCACTTATTCGGAAAAGGGTTTTTTCTTCCCCGCTAGGAGGGATCAAAGTGGCACTTTTCCTCCCTGCTAGGGGGATCAAATTTGAAACATAAAAGCAGTATGTGTCACACGGTATCAAAATTATTTCGTCTTGGGCGTTAACACTTGAATCCCTCACTACGTTCGGGATTCTATTGTAGAATCCATCGCTTCATTCAGGATTCAATGGTACTCCTTGACGGAAATATATCATTTTGATGCCTTGTAACTATAGTGTCAGCTACGCAGACTGTTACCCGCTATTCATAAACGCGCTACAAACCTCAATTAGCTAATAATCGTTTGTCCTTATCTGTCATTTTGACTTATGTATTTGTAAGAAAGGGATAAAACATAGTGTAAATAAGGCCCGTAAAGTTTTATGAATAAGGGGGTTAAAATATATAAACCAAACAGGTTCTAAACCTTATGCCATGAGCTGGCGACTATTTTGTTTTGTCTGTGGTTTTCTATTTTGTCAGTGTAAGTATATATCGTTTTACTGTCTGAACAAATAATTTTTGACTCTATTCAATCCTAGTAGAATTCCACTCCAAACCCACTACAGACCACAATACTATGTATCAATCTACCTACCTAATATTTACCTACCTACCAACCTATCTTGTACCCATCTGTAGCACAATGGTGAGCTTGAGCCTTTTTTTCACCCACTTTCATTTTAGTCATATAGAAGCAAAGTCAGCAACATCCACTACAAAAAAACCGGGCAAGTGCGAGTCGGACTCGCGCACCAAGGGTTCCGTACCATAATGCAAAAAAAACGGAAAAAAATGCCCACCCATCACCCATCACCCATCCATCCAAGTACTGACTACGCCCGACGTTGCTTAACTTTGGTCAAAAATCACGTTTGTTGTATGGGAGCCCCATTTAAATCTTTATTTTATTCTGTTTTTAGTATTTGTTGTTATAGCGGCAACAGAAAATTTCAACTGCCTAGCTATCACGGTTCGTAAGATACAGCCTGGTGACAGACAGACGGACGGACGGACGGACGGACGGACGGACGGACGGACGGACGGACGGACGGACGGACAGCGAAGTCTTAGTAATAGGGTCCCGTTTTACCCTTTGGGTACGGAACCCTAAAAAGAATTAAAATATGTATCCTGGTCACGGCACCAAATTGTAACGCTCTTACTATATGAAAGTATGTTAAGTTTTATGCTGAAATTCGTTCCAAATCTTTACTATTTGCTTATTGCAGCCATATTCGAGTGCATCCGTGGTGTGGACATGCTAGGCAGCGATTTCTACCTGCCCACGTGCCGCAACTTCTTCAATATCTTTCACCCCTACGACCCCATAGCGTACAGGTAATTATATATTTCAAACTCGTTGGGTAGGATGACAGCTGTCATTTCAATACAATTTTGCTAGATTTGGCGTTTATAGGTTATAAATTATATGGAGATGACACCGAACCTACTCTTCGCGTTTGAAAAATATTACGACTTTTTTTTCAAGAAAAAATATTTAGGTCCAAACGGATAAGTGGCATATGGGGAAGTGTAGCTGGCGTTCACATTGGGGCCTGTTTACACATTGATTAGTGTTTATTAGAAGCTTATACATTTGCTACTTACGTTTAATGGTAAATATATGAACTAGCAATAAAAACTAATGAATGTGTAAACAGGCCCAAAATATGACGCCCAGCCACACTTACCTGTACCTATTGTCCTTAATTAAAAATTAACGTATCGAGAGCAATTTTAGCCATTACGGAAATTAATTATACAAATAATCAGTGTGTAGAGAACGCCTAAGAGCAGACTCGAATGATTTTCTAATTGGAACACACGATATAAATATCATAGAGTGCTAAAATCATAACCCCTCCTTTAGAGCCACGTCTGTGTAGTCCATAGTCTTCGAGCAACACGGAAGGGAGGCGGCATTCGCACTATTTCCCCTCTGCCGAGGTACAAGATTAGCGCGTCAATCTAATCTAGCGCGGGTAATAAAACTAGTTGCACTTGGATTTTTCACTAGACCGAGTCCAGACGCGCGCGTGAACACTGCTGCACAAAAATGCCTGTTTGCTCGGTTTTTTGTTATAAAAAGAGGTCGGGGACATCAAATTTACAAAAAGAAAGTGTTACATTTCACATGTAATATTTTTTTTAAATTATCATACGTTTAATTACATTCAAACACAATTATTATATTTTAGTCTCATGTAATTGTTGGATTTATCGATTTTGCTCGCTCAGTACAAATTGCGGATCGGTCGAGCGACAAATCCGACTTCTCATCTCTCAGAATACAATAACATACTTCAAGAAAAATGTGTTAGTGTGCGTGTTGTGACACTTGTCACTCGTCCGTACACAAAAAGAGATCGAGGTTTGCAAGATTTGTCTTTGACGTGTGTCATTTTCTATGTATTTGTGTCGTCATTACAGATTGGATTTTGTATGTAAGTGTGTGAGAAGTGCGACTGTGTGCACCTTTCCCCCCGCGAAAAATGGCAGAAAGATTTGTACGGTGAGATATCGCTTGGGCCCCTCCCTTCCGATGTATCGGAAGCCGGTGTTGCTCGAAGTCCATAGTCCATTAAAATAGTATTAAAATAAAATGTTTATTTTGTTTTTTGTTTTTAGGCTCGAGCCTTTGGTGAACCCCGCGCTCCAAGATGTAAAGCCTTCGCTAATACCGCACCACAAGGGAAGAAAACGAATGCATTTAGGTAAGAAATCATAATTTTTTTAAATGTTTTCATTGGTCTGGTATCAATTTCCTTTGAATTTTTGACCAAATATAATAATTACTGTGAAAGTGCTTGACATCACTACACCTTATAAAACAAAATCCCCCGCGCCGCGTCTGTCTGTTTGTGTGTATGTATGTTCGCGATAAACTCAAAAACTACTGAACAGATTTTCATGCGGATTTCACCTATCAATAGAGTGATTTATGTTTTGGTTTGCTTTCCAGAGTTGAAAGATACCATGGCCCGAGTGGGGGCAGACTTGAAGCAGAAACTGGTGGAGTCGATCAAGAGCACGTGGTCCTCCATGTGGCCCTCAGCCGCCCCACCGGACCACCAGCTCGAGAAGGTATGTTTCTTTGGCCCTTTGCTATAGGGACCGTGCGCGTTGGTCTGCCATCTTGTGGCCTGAATCGGAAACACATGTACATTGCCAAAGCAAGTGCTACCGTTCTCGTCGGTGCGTTTTCTTGTGCATAGTAGGTTCTGCCATCTTGTGGGCTACATCGGAAGCATTAACGATACATTTACGCCTCGTGCCAAAAATCTGACCGCTCCTATGCTGCCCCCTATAGTTCATGCACGGGGCCTATGCAACAGGGTGGGCTATGCAGTACTACGGAAATCATATAATGCCCTATACCAAAGGTATGGTGCCATCTTTTCGACATTAAACAAATTTAACACATATCAATGAAAAAATAAGGATCAAAGTCAAATGGCGTTCTAAAAGTGTTAATCATTTGTGTCGAAAGATGGCAGTAAATGTACTGACTACATAATTTACTCTGACTATATTCCTCTAGTCTAAATTCTCTTTAGATTTATTGAACTATAATATTCATAATGCAACATCTTTAATATATTTTTTTTTAGAAAATATTTATAACAAGGCACTAAATCATAGATTCTTTTTCAGGTCGTGGAAGAGGAGATAGAAAAAGAGCAGCTAGAGGAAGAGAGTACGAAGGATGAACCCGTCCAGCCTGATGTGGTATAATTATATTATGTATTTAGTATTTTCACAGAATAAATAATAGTACTAGGTACAGAAGGTTGACTCTCTAACAAAACGCGTCTGTTACGACAGATATGACCGCTATAGTTCGTTTTTTTTAGCATTAGAAATAAGGTAAACAAACTTGATGTGTATTTTAATTGAAAAACACGTTTTAAAAATAAGTCACGGCAAATATGTAACAATTATGAATCTAATACGATCATTTATATCCTTCTGCTTTCATAAGTAATAGTTACTGATTTTTAAAAAGCGTTTTTCAATTAAAAGATATGTCAAGATTGCTTACCTTCTTTCAAGTTCTTTCTAATGCTAAAAAAAACGAACTATAGGTGGCGCAAGCGCGAGCAGGCGTCCGTTCCGTAGTGGTGCGCGGCAACCACTTCTGCTAGACACCAACATTGGTGTGGGCCGCATGTACTTGTAGTGACGCGACGTAATCGCGGAGTGTTGTATTGCGGTTTCTGCCTCAGAAGTTAATTATATACTAACCATTGGCGGAACGTCCATAGTTGAGATCTTTTAAAGGCCCATAAAAAAATGAACTACAAATTAGCTACCATGTAAACATATTGTATTGTACTTACTGTAATTGTACATTAAGTATTACTCTGTTTTTAGGGTTCCGTGTAAAAACGGGACCCTATTACTAAGACTCTGCTGTCCGTCCGTCCGTCTGTCACCAGGCTGTATCTTACGAACCGTGATAGTTAGTAAGTTGAAATTTTCACAGATGATGTATTTCTGTTGCCGCTATAACAACAAATACTAAAAAGTACGGAACCCTCGGTGGGCGAGTCCGACTCGCACTTGTCCGGTTTTTCAAATTTGACGTTTTTAAATAATAAGTAGAGTAATTCGCCAGTAACCGGCCGGTTTTAGTAACTGGCCGCCCTAAACTAAAAATGGATTCTATTCACCTATAAACAGAATTCATTTTAGTATAAGGCGGCTAGTTATTGAAGGCTGGCCAGTTATTGAAACCTTATACTAAAATGAACTCTGTTTATAGGTGAATAGAATTCATTTTTAGTTTAGGGCGGCTAGTTACTCAATCAGGACCTTCAATAGGATGACGAGGGCTTTCAATGAAATACAGAAATACAATAAAATCACAGCACACGTTACACAATACACATCTTATCCAAAGCAAACCTGTGGATTTGACCCAGGAACCGCCACGGACGTCATCTTCTCCCGTTCGTTTCATAAAACTTTACGGGCCTGATTTGGTTAAATTATGTTTTATCCCTTTCTTACAAACACATAAGTCCGTCCGTAAGTAAACACACCGTCGCGCGGCATTGTATTTAATAATGGCGTAAGCGCCATCGGCAATAGGGTCCGTTTTCATAGATAACGTCACATATAATCTGTTGTCTCAGACCCCGGGCGAGATGCTGGGAAGGCTCAACAACGGACGCCGAGTGGATTATGTCCTACAAGAAGCACCTTTTGAGATGATCAACGAGTACATCTTCGCGATGTCCAGCCACGTCTGCTATTGGTCAGTTCATCATTCATCATCATTTCAGCCTATATACGTCCCACTGCTGGGCACAGGCCTCCTTTCATGCGCGAGAGGGCTTGGGCTATAGTCCCCACGCTAGCCCAATGCGGATTGGGGACTTCACATACACCCTTGAAGTCCTTCGCAGATGTATGCAGGATGTTGGTCAGTTCATATTTAATCAATTCAATAGGGGATATTACTGAAAAAGAAAGAAAGAAAATACATTTATTTAACGCCACAACATATTACATCTAGAAAACAAAGACATACTGACATAAAAAAACATTTGGACGCTAAAATAGGACCCCACTCAGCATAATGCCGCGGCAATCCGTGGCGCTGGTTTTCAGTGGGGACCTGACTTAAAACTATGAGACGACAACACATACGCCAGCGACACACAAAACAGACATAAAGAAAGAGAGAGAGACACTAAAATTTATACATACTGAACAACAACAAAAGAAAAAGGAGAAAAAAAAACATACTAATAACATATAGAAAAAAACAACACTGAATTATAAAATATACACCAAATTAAAAAATATTAAAAAGAAAAAGACAAACTGCAATGTTCTGCCGCCAGAGTGCAGTGCAGTGCGCCTCTAGTAAACTCATAGAGTAACTTATACATACTGTGCCTTAAACTGTTTTTTGACAAGTTTTCACAGACAATAAAATATTACATTGATGCATCAAGGCCGCTTGTTAACAAGGGCCTACCGCGAAACGCGAATATCAAAATTTAGTTATCTGCCTCTTTATCGCTCGAATATGCCAGAGTGATAGAGAGGCAGAAACCGAACTTTCGATTGTCGTGTTTCACGTAAGGCCATGTGATGGACCTAGTGACGCATGATGTGTCATTGATGATGTCAATGAGGTTTGTTTACTGTATGTGCTAGTAGTGCTACCTACGCAGAGCTTTCCCTAATATTCCCTATTGACAAGTAATGTTTGTGAAAGCGTTGGTGGCCTAGCGGTAAGAGCGTGCGACTTTCAATCTGGAGTTCGCAGGTTCAAACCTTTGGTCGTACCAATGAGTTTCTCGAAACTTATGTACGAAATATCATTTGATATTTACCAGTTGCTTTTCGGCGAAGGAAAACATCGTCTACCACCTGACCTTCCAACCCAGAGGGGGAACTAGGCCTTATTGGGATTAGTCCGGTTTCCTCACGATGTTTTCCTTCACCGAAAAGCGACTGGTAAATATCAAATGATATTTCGTACATAAGTTCCTAAAACTCATTGGTACGAGCCGGGGTTTGAACCCGCAACCTCCGGATTGAAAGTCGCACGCTCTTACCGCTAAGCCACCAGCGCTCTTGGTACAGACAGACAACAAAATCAAAGAAATAGAATTTTAGGTAGTAATGTTTACATTTCTAGTAAAAAGTTGCCTAAGACTGGTACGGTTGAATGCCTATCACATATTAATTTACCCTGCCTTTAAAAATAATAGGGTATCTGACTACTAGTCAAATCAGTTTCTTTATTCGAACTGTCAAAACGATTTTGCTACTATGGAATTTATATGAAACACTAGCATGTGACGTCACGATCAAATTACCTACTCTTTTTGGTTTTATACGGGTTTAAAAATATAAATTGTGTCTAAAAATGACTGCTGTCCACGTTTCTCTATTAATCTTCTGGTGCTTTCATGCATGGTGTAAAATAATTTATTTAAAATACAGTCAAATATCCTATTAAAATAAACAACGGGTTGCACTACGGGAGTGCCGGCAGAAGTGAAAACTCAATGACATTGTAACAGTTTTTCGATCAGGTCACATGTCCGTCTTACGAATTTGTCGGTCACGTGACCTGTCGCGAGTTTAAAATTTTTTCCCCATTACAAAAAGTGCACAGCGCCCCTAAAGAAGTTTTCACCTCAAAAACATATTCTCACTGCGTAGGGAATCAGAAGATGTGATGCTTCTCATATTACGTGAGATCTACGACTCCATGGGGGTGCAGCCTGATGTGACCGTCCCGCAGCAGAGCATGACTGTTCAGAGGACCACTATAGTTGCCGGTGTGAGTACATTACACATACACCCTGTATACACATACTGCGTGAGATCTACGACTCCTTGGGGGTCTAGCCTGATGTGACCGTCCCGCAGCAGAGCATGACTGTTCAGAGGACCACTATAGTTGCCGGTGTGAGTACATTACACATACACCCTGTATACACATACTGCGTGAGATCTACGACTCCATGGGGGTCCAGCCTGATGTGACCGCCCGCAACAGAGCATGACTGTTCAGAGGACCACTATAGTTGCCGGCGTGAGTACATTACACATACAACCTGTATACACATACTGCGCGAGATCTACGACTCCATGGGGGTCCAGCCTGATGTGACCGTCCCGCAGCAGGGCATGACTGTTCAGAGGACCACTATAGTTGCCGGTGTGAGTATGTACATTACATATACAATTAAGATTTGGTTATACGTAATATCCTTAGGTGCTGGCTAAAGGAGCCATTTGAGGGTAGATTTTGTTTACTTTTATTTAAATACCTAAAGCAAAAAGAATAGATAGTATAGAGGGGTCCTGTCATTGTAAATTTCGTAGTCACTGTAAATTTACTGCCATCTATCGACACACGACTAAAACTCAAAATGAAAACGTATAAAGTTATCAAAAAATGTATATATATGGATAAATGATTTTATTATTTTTATATCATTTTGATCCATGTTCATTCACTGATATCTATGTGTTAAAATTGTTAAATATGAAACGGTGTCGTCACGCCATCTAGCCGAGGATAGGCTAAAGGTGTATGCGGCATCTATTCGAGAATGACTTTTACTTGAATTCCGAGGCACGTTTTTTCCTTAGACTTTATTCGTCTTATACGAAGTTACATATGTCTTTGCCTAAAGATACAGAGTATACTGCTTAAAGCTTAAAATTGCTTAAAAATACCTCACTGTTAAGTATCTGACAGATGGGAAACTAGGTTTATTTGGATTCGCCCGGTTTCCTCACGATATTTTCCTTCACTTCCTCATATTTAAAAAATCGCTTTGAAAAATTTAGTTGAGCAATACTACAATTATTTTCTTACCTTTGGATGTTCTTCGATTTTATTCTTATAATAGATTTTATTTTCAGTTAACTACTTAACTGAGAGATTGCTGACTAATAAATATATTTGTTTTCAGGGTGAAAGGATCGTGACAACAGGTAAGAACTAATAACAATTATGATTTATTATAATAAGTATTCAAATGCGACTCCACCGCGTATAATGTATACTTGAAATTACCTAAGTTTTGACACATCGATTTAAATTAATTGACTTGTAGAATATTTTTGCACCATAAAATACCTTGCTGTGTTTTGTTTACATTTTGTTAAATAGGGTATTTGACTACTAGTCACATCAGTTCTTTTTTTCGAACTCTCAAAACGATTTGCTACTATGGAATTTATATGAAACATTAGCATGTGACGTCACGATCAAATTACCTACTCTTTATAGTTTTATGCGGGTTTTAAAATAGAAATTGTGTCTAAAAATAACTACTATCTCCGTTTCTCTATTAATTACTCTCTTGTCGTGCTTTATTTTATGCATGGTGTAAAATATGTTATACCTAAAGAAATACACTATAGAGTCAGTACTCTAGTTTATTATATGTCTGTTTTTAGGGTACCGTACCAAAAGGGTAAAAACGGGACCCTATTACTAAGACTCATCTGTCCGTCTGTCCGTCCGTCTGTCTGTCACCAGGCTGTATCTCAAGAACCGTGATAGCTAGACAATTGAAATTTTCACAGATGATGTATTTCTGTTGCCGCTATAACAACAAATACTAAAAACAGAATAAAATAAATATTTAAGTAGGGCTCCCATAGAACAAACGTGATTTTTTTGCCGTTTATTGCGTAATGGTACGGAACCCTTCGTGCGCGAGTCCGACTCGCACTTGGCCGGTTTTTATAAGATTGTGTGTAATATTTATTTAAATCTATTCCAGATGCATCTACCAGTCGGCTGCCGTAGCTAGAAAATATTCTGTAGATTTCATAATACTTATTTATAATAATTATAATTATAGCAATACTACAAATAGCAAAATTTCCAACCTTATACTTTTTTATCTTTAGAAAAAACTCTGTAAAAAGTTAAGAGGAGAGGTTATATCGGGCACTTTAAGCGTATAATATAATAACTTAATATTTAATGAAATTATTTCAAATACAGTCAAAGAATATATTTCCTACTCATTTTGTCCGTCACAGTGACAATAGTATGTCTCCAGCGATTTACATATTGGTCACAGTGACAAGGTACGATATGGCTCAGAAATTAATTTCTTTAACTGTACCGTGATTATAGCTTATTATTTATTTGAATTATTTGCCGCAAAAAAATGCCTGATTTAGAATCGAATGCTTACTTCTGTGGATTCTATTATACTAAAAAAAGAACATCGTTATTTTACTTTATAGATACTGAATTGTGATTCTATTCTTCGACCTAGCGTTTTCCCGGCCTAGCGCCAGGGTCCGCTAAATTCTATTAACTACAAAATTGTGATTCTATTCTTCGACCTAGCGTTTTCCCGGCCTAGCGCCAGGGTCCGCTAAATTCTATTAACTACAAAATTGTGATTCTATTAACTACAAAAAAATAGGGTTTGTCTTTGGACATGAATTCTCTTTCTTCGAGGCTCGCAAATGCAAATAACAAATACATAAATGCAATAAAAAATAATAATAACTGTACGAATACTTATAAACAAAACGAGACATGACCTCGTAGATATAATAGGCTTAACAGTATACTTCAAGATCATACTTTTTTTTTAATTTCAAGTTTATAATTTGTTACAAAAATGATTTTCCATCCGTGGACACCAAACACTTCAATAAACGGTGTATATCGATCCCATATTGAATATACTTATTTTACTTATATATAGGTACTTATGTAGGTACCTATGTAAAAACAGAATAACATCGAGGTCAAAAACATGTATTCGCGCTCAAATAGTTTCATTAAAAATATATTACTTATTTGTATTAAGATACAAAATTGTGATTAGTTAAATAATTGTTTAAAAAAAGGGAAAAATATTATTTTTATAATAAGAAATGTTGTCTCAGCTGGTTCCAATAGGAATGTTGACCAAAAGCCAAATCCACTTATTCTTTCTCTATGGGGAATTTGAAATAAAAAAGAAATTAAGCAGTGACGTCTCTACCTATTTCAAATTACCTAGATACTATTATTTCGATTTATTCAATAGTAATTATCCTCAAAAATTACTGATTTTGTAATAGTTTTCTTGTGCTATTTCATGTATGGCATGAACTAAGGTGTATTCCGATAATTCCGAGAATCACTTATAATTCCATAATTATAGTCCATTTTCGGAATATCCCGCCAGTCTGAAGCATTTGGAATTACCTGAAGACACCTTACAGTCAACATCCCTAATAATATTAGGTTCTTTAAAAAAAAGTCATTGGCGCTGTGGCATACTTTTAGAATCTTTCGTTGCCGTTTAACCGTAATTTTAGCCAATAATACGGGTAAAAACATGAAGTTGGATTGTAAACTTAAATTATTGCTGTATAGCGATTTTTTTGAAATATTAATGATATGTTAATGACGACACCCGAATAATAAGGCACTACAACTTAGCAGCATAATAAAATATATAACCTGTATTGTTTTATGAGAATATGTCAACAAAAAGTCACAGATCTTTGTGAAATTGACGTGTTTTAGAACGAAATAAGAGGCGCTCCATGCTTATTAAGGACTAGATTTTCTATTTGATTTTCTTCGGTTATTTATTTATTTATGTTTGTACACAACTAAATTATATTTTTGTACCCCAGACACTAAAGTTTGACTTTTTACATTCTGGAATATAAAAACAGAGTGTACATAGCGTTAGAAAATATTTTTGTTTTTAATAAGTACATATTGCTGCCTCATATTTGGAAGAAGAGGGAAAGCTTTTTGATTAGGTTTTTTTTAAATTATGCAAGAAAAATGGAGCCCCTAAATGCGTTGTATATGTACAAGTATGTACCTACAGTGCAATTCATTGTATACCTACTAACAATAATTATGGAATAAAGTTTATATTTTACTAAATAACCTTTTTTTATTAATTGCCCATTAAATCTATTTCCTGAGAAAAAATACCTATTAGTAAGTAGGTAATTGTAGTTAATGATACGTTACATTGGGTTACTTGAAATTGTTATATAATTCCAGAATTGACTCTTGATGTACATATTATTATAATACCAGTTTGGGACTTTTCAGAATTATCCGACATTCGGAAGTAACTCGAAATTACCCGAATGCATATTACTGCGGTCTGCGTTTCAACTTTAATTACCAGTAAAATTATGTTTTATTAACGTAAGTATTTTTACTTATAACTAAAGTTTTTATTGTGCCATAATGTAATTGTACCATTTCTAAACAATTTCACGGTAGGTACGTTGCAGTAGGGTATTTTATTATTTTGATACTTATTTTACACGTAATTTTCAAGAAAACTCACCTTAAACCTAAAATTGATAGGTAGTAAAATGAACTGTTTTCAATTAGGTAAAGGACACGTCAAGATTGTTAACCCTTTTTCTAATACTAACAAAACGGAGTACCTATAGCTTCTAATATTTTAACAGACGGTTAGTGATGTAAAAATACTAGTTCTAAGTGAGAGAAATCCAGAAACCCAACCCACAATATGTGATAATTTATTTATACACTTACAAACATAGGTACCTAATACTCTCTTCGTATGATGATATTATGTTGGTCATGGCAATTGAAAGGCAATGAATTTGTGCAGCTACCGTGACAGGTAAACATGAGTTATTTCTTTCACTACGATGCCAAGCTTAAAGACACATATCGTTTTGATATGTGTACTCGCTGGTAAGTGCCACTTAAGGGGAAAGGGGACGAACGCTTCTCCATACAAACGTAGTCCCCATTTTCCTCTATGGATATTGACATTATGTGTGATGTTATTGTCGATGGCGCTTACGCCATTATTAACGATGCTCCGCTGTATATACAATGCCGCGCGACGCTGTGCGGCGTAAGCGCCATCGACAATAAGGTCCCTTTTCATAGATAATGCCCCATGTAAAATATTTCTAGATCATTTGATGTATATTAACCATAGCTATATCCCTTTGTTTAACTTTCTTCGATTATTTGATTACTTATTATAAGAATTAGGAGCGAATTACAAATTCTAATATACAAAAGTTTAAATGCTCCTAACTTCTATAATAATTAAAAATTCGAAAAATATCAAACGAAAGGGCATAGCTGTGGTTCATATACATCAAATTGTGCCAAAATATTTACAATAATGTTAATATCCAGAGAGGAAAAAAAGAACTAGGTACGTTTGTATGGAAAACCTGTTTCGGGCGGTCGTCCACTTTCGTCAAGGGGTTTTTTTAGTAAAAATAAAATGGCGAGTTCTTACGTAGAATCCCCATAGGAAATACCTGTTTTTGAAATATCCAAAAATCATTTGCGTTGATAATTTTGCACAATTATCATGACTTTAAGGATATTTGGCGTTAAAAAAATTAAAGATTAGTATTTATACCTGCCTGACCGCCTGTTGTCTGCGTGTATCTTTAATCGATTGTTTTTTTAAGCTGTATCTTATAGATGAAGTGTATTCTATCTATCTATACTTAGTCATCCGGGGTAAATGTGTCACTTTGGGTAAATGCGTCTATTGAAGATACATATCTTCAGCCCCCTCCACACTCGTGCGCGAATCGCGGCGCGAAGCCGCGAACGCGAGTGTGGCGTCGATTTTCGCAGACAGCGAAATCGACTTCACAGTCGCGTTCGCGGCTTCGCCCGCGATTCACGCACATAGTCTGGAGGGGGCTTTCGAAACGCAACATATTATAAAGCTGTTATAGAGTCTGTTCGGAAAGAGAAGAGTCGTGTAATGTATTGGGCCCCATACATTCCACGACTCTTCTCTTTCCGCACAAACTCTAGCCGTCTACAAAGTTAGGTGACCATACTTCGAACATAAACGGTTGCAACGGTTGGTTGGTAGTTCTTAAATGTTCCGTTAAGATGATATTTTATTTAATAGACGCGTTTATCCCGAGTGACGCATTTCATCCGGTTGACCTTACACTTAATGCAGAAACGTTTTTTATTTTGCAGGTTATATTATAACCGTTGAATGCCGGAATGTCGTAAAAGATTCCTATAAAAATAGTCCAGATATTAATCTTAAAAAAACACTAAACTCACACTCGGCTATTACCAATTGGTTGAATAATCTTCTAACGAAAGGAAAACTGAAAAACATAGGAAAACAAAATGCAATAAAGGCACTAATAACAAAACTAAATAAGAACGGAAAAGGCAATAAAAAACGATGGTCCAAACGCAATTTGCGTAATGGTATAGAAGTGCAAGAATTTCTACATAAGCTAAATAACTTTATTAACCAAAATACGCATAATGCGTACTACGAGAAACGTAGCGATTGTAATTTTGGTTTCGGTAAACCTTCGAAAGCATGCAAAAGACACAAGTCCAGACGGAACGCAGTGAAAAAATCTAAAAAGGCGCGAAATAATAAAGAAAAAGACTATAATAACTACAAGCAACACATGGTTGTAGAAAGATCGAGATATAGATCAAGTGCAAGTGAAAACGAGACACCACTTGAAAGGCAAATGTCTCGCTTTAAGATCGTTGATAATAAACATAAAAAAGTAAGTAAAAAAAGTTCAGAATCTGAAGACCAATCGAGAGAAGCATATTCAGATGAATCTGACGATAGATCAAATGAATCTGATGAAAAACCAAATGAATCTTATGAAAAACCAAATGAATCTTATGAAAAACATTATCAATCTGATGATAAACCAAATACATTTCAGGATTCAAATTCTGATGCAGATACAGACGCTACCGTTGAAAATAATCAACATACGGAAAACTCTGATGAAAGCGCAAATGAAAATACAGAACGAGAATCATCTATAAAACATCCAGACACTGAGTATATGTATTTACAAGGTACTAGATTACAAAAACCTGATTTCAGGGCAGGCCGAGGATTTAAACGTGCTAGGAGACATGATAGACTGCCATACTTTTTACCAAAGCGTTTCAAGTGGGACGATGATATGATTCACCATTTAGACACTTACTGGAAAGCTGGGATTAACGCGTATGACTCAAGCAAGAAGTATCGTTATTGGCATTAAGGGATAAACGAAATAAATACCTTTGTTTTTTTATTTATTAATAATTAGTAAGTAACTGAGACGAAAGGGACGAAGTCACGTTATCGCTTCTCCATTCAAACCTAGCCCCATTTTCCTCTAGATATAAAATAATAACAATTCAGCCTATCCACGTCCCACTGCTGGGCACAGGTCTCCTCTCATGCGCGAGAGGGCTTGGGCTATAGTCCCCACGCTAGCCCAATGTGGATTGGGGACTTCACCTTTGAATTTCTTCGCAGATGTATGCAGGTTTCCTCACGATGTTTTCCTTCAACGAAAAGCAAGTGGTAAATATCAAATAATATTTCGTACATAAGTTCCGAAACACTCATTGGTACGAGCCAGGATATGAACCCGCGAGCTCTAGATATATATAATATATTTTCGTAATATGATGTACAATATCTAGGTACCTATATTAACCGCAGCTACGCCCCTTCGTTTGATTTTCTAATTATTATAAGAGGGGGAAGCTTTTAAAATTTCTACGGAACGTGTTTTTCGCTCCTAATTCTTATAATAATCATGCTGTGGTAGGTACATTTTGGTTTGTCTTTCAAAGGGTTAAAATAAAAACAAGTAACTAAAAAACAAATCGTATTCAAATCGTTACAAACATTATATTAAATCGTACGCCGTCCGCCATCTTGTTTTGAGGACAAAATGGCCGCTCAGCAGCCGTCACCGACGCACTGACATTTGTTGTTGACACATGTCATGGAGCGACGCGAGGAGAAGATCTGCGCTGCCGAGAATGTAGCAGACAGGGCAAGTATGACCACAACTGTAAGTAAATATTGTTTGTGTATCATAAATAAATAAAAATACACTGAAAATGAATTAAGAGTTTAAAAAGGGTTTAGAGATAGACCAAGAAAAGTCTGCAGCGCCCACGCAGTGCAAGCACAGAATAAATAATACTACTGCCGTACAGAAAGGAAACTTCCTACAAAACCGAAGTTTGACAGCGGTTCAGGGTCGAATCATGCTATCCCTTTCTAATATATGGCACTATCCCTTTCGGCTATTTAGGGTTGTCAAAATTCAAGTGATTATCTTGTCTGTGGTCGTGCACGCAAAAGGAAGTCAAGTGGTGCCAACCCTAATAATTGCTCGGAGCAATGCTGAGCCGAGCGGAGCCGAGTTTGGCCGAAGTCAGGAGTTTCGCACCCCTGGTGCAAGTGTTATTTATACATCATAATTTCAACAATTAACTTTTCTTGGTCTAACTCTAGTTGGAATTTCTGGCATCAATAGGCTATGGTGATCAGTGATCACTTACCAAGTTTATTAGCACCAGGCGGGCCGTATGCTCGTTTCCCTCCGATACAGTAGGGAATAAAACCGGGCAAGTGCGAGTCGGACTCGCGCACGAAGGGTTCCGTACCATAATGCAAAAAAAAAAACAAAAAAAAGCAAAAAAAAAACGGTCACCCATCCAAATACTGACCAGTCCCGACGTTGCTTAACTTTGGTAAAATCACGTTTTTGTATTGGAGGCGCATTTAAATCTTTATTTTATTCTGTTTTTAGTATTTGTTGTTATAGCGGCAACAGAAATACATCATCTGTGAAAATTTCAACTGTCTAGCTATCACGGTTCGTGAGATACAGCCTGGTGACAGACGGACGGACGGACGGACAGCGAAGTCTTAGTAATAGGGTCCCGTTTTACCCTTTGGGTACGGAACCCTAAAAAGTAGGTAACAACAACCGGTCTTATCGCTAAAAAGCAATCTCTTTCAACCTTACACAACCACACAAACCAAACGTTTAAAAAAACTAACTACGGTTTTTTTTTCGTAATACTTTTCATGCGCGAGAGGGTTTGCCTCCTCTCATGGGCGAGAGGGCTTGGGCTATAGTCCCTACGCTAGCCCAATGCGGATTGGGGACTTCACATACAAGTTTGAATTTCTTCGCCAGATGTATGCAGGTTTCCTCATGTTTTCCTTCTCCGAAAAAGCTAGTGGTAAATATCAAATGATATTTCGGACAAGTTCCGAAAAACTTGTACGAGCCAGGATTTGAACCCGAAACCTCCTGATTGAAAGTTGGACGTCATATCCACTCGGCCACCACCGCTTATTTATAAAATGTAAAAAAAACAATGAGAAAAACCGCTCACACCTAGGCCCGTCGCTCTACAAACCGAGTCTTATTTCCCATTTTGACAGCGATTATTTCCAATTTTCCACCCCCACGATATCCACCATTTGCGCGCTCATAAAGGCGCATTATGAAGGATCCGATCCAATGTGGAAATATTCACTATCAACGGGTAAGTCTGGGTAACTCGGTTGACAGAGCGGCTTGCTGGTAATGGTAATCCCGGGGTCGCGAGTTCTAGTCTCGCCTGTAGCATACACTGAATCTATCAATTTTTCCTTTAAGTATTTCAAAAACAATTTAGAAAATGGGGTTGGCCGGTTGAAGTAGGTATTTAGCTGTCAATCCCTAGAATTGTGTAATCTTTTTGTTTTTTTAATGCCAGCCCATTAAGCCAAATCACATAAAAAAAGGGGGCAAGCTATGATGGCGCCATCTATGCAAACCTCTGACAGCTGCTAACCTCATTATGGGTCTCTGCTTAATACAAAATGAATTCCTAACATAGTCAGATTAAAACATTTTAAAACTGCACATCAATACACTCAAAACATCACCCTCCGGCATAAAATAAATATATAAAATTAAAATACTTACGAATCACAGCTCGTACTTTCATTTCGCAGGAGTTTTATTTATTACTAACATTTAATACCGTGTCGCGCTTTATAAACCCTGTTAGAAGGTAAACCACTATATATGTTTCAGCACGCGGCTTCGGTTGTAGCACAGAATAAGTACCTAATAGTGCTACCGTACAGAAAGGACACTTCCTACAAAACCGAAGTTTGACAGCGATTCAGGGTCGAATCATGATATCCCTTTCTAACTTATGGCACTATCGCTTTCGGCTATTTAGGGTTGTCAAAATTCAAGTCATTATCTTATCTGCGGTCGGCACGCAAAGGGACGTCAAATAGTGTCAAATAATTGCCGGAGAAATGCTGAGCCGAGCGGAGCCGAGTTTGCCCGAAGTCAGGAGTTGTAGGTAGGTCTCCACTGGTTGTAGGTACTTTATTGCCGCATGGGTACTTGAATGTTGAATGTAAGTCGTGTGTGCGGTCTAGGGCTTCCAAATACCGGGCTTCTTTCAATACCGGTATTAATACCGAAACTGTCTTCATCAATACCGGGATCCCGGGATCCCGGTATTGTCTATAAATGGCTTAAAAAAATTGAGTTTTTTTTTTAAAGGCTCACTTTTACACCAGATATGTATGTCCTTAGCTTAGGATATTAAACAATAATCGCCATCTGCAATAATTATGTGAACCCTTCCAGGTTGGCAATCATTTTATCCGCCTTGTTGACTTCACAAGTCACATTTTTAGTTCAATCTAATAATCAGCCAATAAATAGTCTTTGGCACCAAAAATTCGTATGCCATTACAATTAATTTCTTTCTACTTTTTGATAAAATTTTAAGAACTAATTATATTAAGGGGCTACCCGACATTTTTCTAAAATATAACACTTTTTTCGTATCTAGTTTGCAGTGAAGAATCTTACAATTA